>NW_028270142.1:132876459-134115293 GCF_037043375.1 Chiloscyllium plagiosum | reverse complement strand
GAGGCAAGTGGTGAGTCTTCAAATATTTTCTATCTATATTAATGGCCAACTGCATTGTTAAATTTGCTAAGAATACAAGAGGTAGGGAAACAAGTTTTAAGTCATCACAAAGAGAGACTGCAAAGGGATATAAACAAGTTTAAGTGAGTGGGCAAAATTTTGGCAGATGGTATGTGATGTGAGAAAAGTGAGATTGCCCACTTTGGCAGCAAGAATAGAAAAGCAGTATATTATTTAAATGGCAAGAAATCTGGGTATCCTTTAGATGATTCACAAGACATTAGCAAGCAGGAACTGCAAATATTTTGGAAGCTAAAATGGAATGGTAGCCTTTATTGCAAGCAGGAATGGAGCATAAAAGTAGGGAGTATTGTTATAACAGTTTAGGAAATTAGTGAGACTGCACTGAGAGTATGCTATACAGGTTTGGTCTGCTGAAGGGACATATTTGCATTATAGACAGTTCTCAGAAGGTTTGGTAGGTATGTCCTGGGACAGTGGGGGATGCTTTAGAGAAGATAATAAAGAGAGTGAGCCTGTACTCATGGGTGTATTTCCTAATGAAGGGCTCTTGACTGAAATGTTGATTCTCCTGCTCCTCGGATGCTGCCAGACCTACTGTGCTTTTCCAGCACCACACTGTCCAGGACTGTCGACTCATGGGTGTATTGTAGAGTGAAAGTGATCTCATTAAAACAGAAAAACATTCTGACAGGTTTCCACCAGAGAGTCGCTGAGAGAATGATTCCTTTTACATGTGAGCCCAGAACCAGGCAGCACTATTTCAGAACAGGGATCTCCCTTTTAATATGGAGATGAAGTGGAATTTCTTCTGAGGGCTGTTAAACTTTGTAATTCTCTACTCCAAAGAACAGTGGTGGCTGGTCATGTTTAAGACTCAGACAGAATTTTAGTCTACAAAGGAGTCGGGGTCTGGGGCAGGCAGGAAGTGCTGTTGAGGCTACAATCAGATCAGCCTTGAACTTGGGTGAAGCAGATTTGAAAGACCAAATAGTTTACATCTTCCATTTATTATGTTCTTCGTTTTGATGTAATTTTTGAAAAAAGACATGCACTTTTATAGAATGTTTCATGCCCACATCTCAAAGTGCGTTACAGCCAGTAAATTCCTTGTGAAGTGTAATCACTTCTAATGTAGATAACGTGTCCAAATTGTGCACAGCAAGATACCTCAAGCAGCATGTTATAATCAAATACAGTAATCTGTTTTTGTGATGTTGATTGAGGAATGAACTAGCCAAGACACTGAGGATAACCCCCTTGCTCTTCAGAATACTGCTGCAGGATAAGATCATAACAAGTAGGAACAGGAGGAGGCTGTTGGGCCATTCAATAGGAACATGGCTGATCCGACACTCATAGCTTCCACTTTTCTGCCTTTTCCTCAGAATCCTTGATTCCACAACTGAGCAAGAATCTATTTATCCTAACCTGAAAGAGACACAAGGATGCCTCCCACCCAAGCTCTCTGGCAAGAATAAATTCCTCCTTATCATTTTTAAATTGGCATTACTATTCTGAGGCTATACCCTCTGGTCTTCTCACCCAGGAGGGGAAACATCGTCTCAGCATTCATCCTGTCAAGCCCCTTAACAATCCTACATATCTCAGTGAGATCACCTCTCATTCTTCTAAACTCCAATGAGTAGAGTCCAACCTGATTTAGCTTTGCTCATAAGACAGTCCATCCATACCAGGGATCATCTATTATCTTTCAGATAGATCTAACAAAGCTTTTCACTGTGTCCCAGTACACGTGACAATAAATTCAACTCAATTCATAGAGTCCTAGAACTATACAGCATGGATGAAAGGTCACCATGTAGAGCCTCTTCAGTACTGCATTGGAGCATCAGATTTGGTTTTTTCATTCCAGAGCTGGACCACAACGTAAATCCAGAATCTCGTGATATAGGGCAGGAGTGCTACTAACGGAGCCACAGCTGACAATCACTACTTTCACGATTCTTAATTTTGTTCATCTTTGATCTAGTGAGCAAAATGTGAAGCTCATACAACAGGGACTGCTTGCGAATGTGCCATTTTTATAATATTGCTGACTGGAAGTCATGGAATATAGTGCTTTATTGTTAAATTACATACCCCGGTGTAATCCGATAAAGTAGAGGTGTGAGTGCTTAATACAGAAACTGATGCAGGGTGCTGGCACGTGTAGAACCAGTGTAACGTTCTAGCAAATTATTCAGACTACCTGTGTGCTTCCACCCAAAATAAAATTAGCTACCCATTTTAATCCAATTTTCTAGCACCTGGTCCATAGCCTTGCAGGTTACAACACTTCATCTTCAGATTCAGGTGCCTTTTCCATGAGTGAAGGGCTTCTGACTCGGCAACCAAATGGTGCAGTGATTCTCTTGTGTTTTGAAAGTGACAGGGAATACAGGCTGTGGCAGCATTGGGGTGCAAGGCATGGAGTATCAAGAGGAGAATCCAAAGGGTGATTACAAATATATTAAGGACAAAAGGGTAACTAGGGAGAGAATAGGGCCCCTCAAAGATCAGCAAGGCAGCCTTTGTGTGGAGCCACAGAAAATGGGGGAGATAATAAATGAATATTTTGCATCAGTATTTACTATGGAAAAGGATATGGAAGATAGAGACTGTAGGGAAATAGATGGTGACATCTTGCAAAATGTCCAGATTACAGAGGAGGAAGTGCTGGATGTATTGAACAGTTAAAAGTGGATAAATCCCCAGGACCTGATCAGGTGTACCCGAGAACTCTGTGGGAAGCTACAGTAGGGATTGCTGGGCCTCTTGCTGAGATATTTGTATCATCGATAGTCACAGGTGAAGTGTCGGAAGACTGGAGGTTGGGAAACGTGGTGCCAATGTTTAAGAAGGGCGGTAAAGACAAACCAGGGAACTATAGACCAGTCAGCCGGACGTCGGTGGTGGGCAAGTTGTTGGAGGGAATCCTGAGGGACAGGATGTACATGTATTTGGAAAGACAAGGACTGATTAGGGATAGTCAGCATGGCTTTGTGCGTGGGAAATCATGTCTCACAAACTTGATTGAGTTTTTTGAAGAAGTAACAAAGAAGATTGATGAGGGCAGAGCAGTAGAAGTGATCTATATGGACTTCAGCAAGGCATTCGACAAGGTTCCCCATGGGAGACTGATTAGCAAGGTTAGATCTCATGGAATACAAGGAGAACTAGCCATTTGGATGCAGAACTGGCTCAAAGTAGAAGACAAAGTAGGTGGTGGTGGAGGGTGGTTTTTCAGACTGGAGGCCTGTGACCAGTGGAGTGCCACAAGGATCGGTGCTGGGCTCTCTACTTTTTGTCATTTGCATAAATGATTTGGATGCGAGCATAAGAAGTACAGTTAGTAAGTTTGCAGATGACACCAAAATTGGAGGTGTACTGGACAGCGAAGAGGGTTACCTCAGATTACAACAGGATCTGGACCAGATGGGCCAATGGGCTGAGAAGTGGCAGATGGAGTTTAATTCAGATAAATGCGAGGTGCTGCATTTTGGGAAAGCCAATCTTAGCAGGACTTATACACTTAATGGTAAGGTCCTAGGGAGTGTTGCTGAACAAAGAGACCTTGGAGTGCAGGTTCATACCTCCTTGAAAGTGGAGTCGCAGGTAGATAGTATAGTGAAGGCAGCATTTTGTATGCTTTCCTTTATTGCTCAGAGTATTGAGTACAGGAGTTGGGAGGTCATGTTGCGGCTGTACAGGATATTGGTTAGGCCACTGTTGGAATATTGCACGCAATTCTGGTCTTCCTATTAGAAAGATGTTGTGAAACCTGAAAGGATTCAGAAGCGATTTACAAGGATGTTGCCAGTGTTGGAGGATCTGAGCTACAGGGAGAGGCTGAACAGGCTGGGACTGTTTTCCCTGGAGCGTCGGAAACTGAGGGGTGACCTTATAGAGGTTTACAAAATTATGAGGGACATGGATAAGATAAATAGACAAAGTCTTTTCCTAGGGTTGGGGAGTCCAGAACTAGAGGGCACAGGTTTAGGGTGAGGGGAAAGATATAAAAGAGACCTAAGGGGCAACTTTTTCACGCAGAGGGTGGTACGTGTATGGAATGAGCTGCCAGAGGATGTGGTGGAGGCTGGTACAATTGCAACATTTAAGAGGCATTTGGATGGGTATATGAATAGGAAGGGTTTGGAGGGATATGGGCCGGGTGCTGGCAGGTGGGACTAGATTGGGTTGGGATATCTGGTCAGCATGGACGAGTTGGACCAAAGGGTCTGTTTCCATGCTGTACATCTTTATGACTCTACGTGGAGGAAGGTGGTTGAAGCAGAGGGAGTTGGTGAAGGGTTGGATTCTGGCAGCAGGGATTTGGCGGGAGATGGTGAGTCGTGGGGACAGAGGGTTTATTGAGTCCCAGTGGCAAGTGAGTGGGGAGATGTGGGAATGGGGCAGCATGGGAGGGTGTGTCTTTGGGGATGGGGGTGTGACAAGTGGAGAGAGGAGGGATATTGGATCTCAGGGAAGGTGAAGGTATCTAGGCTTGGGACAAAGGGGAGATGATTGTCTCTTTCCAGGGGAAGAAGGGTGTTTGAGCAGCTGGCGTGATTTAGTTGGTTAGTTGTGGGATAGGTTGGAGGCTCTTTGCTGGGCAATTCCCTCAATGTTTGCTATGACTAGGAGTCCTGCAGTGTCCCATAGCACAAATCCGATCTGTGTTACAGAAATGATGATATAGCCATTTAAAAGCCTGTGCTCATGTGTCTCCCAACTCCTGTCAATTGGTGTCCACTTTTTCCACTGGGACCATAGATTCCTTTCTGATAGAGAGTTCTTCATTGATTGGTACAGATAATACATGCACGAATGAGGTGCCAGTGGGCCACACGGACCAGCAATTAGACATTCCTTCTCAAAAATGTGATAGTGACTGAATAGTGATAGACAATCTGCACTGACTGTGCCACTTCTTTTGTACATTGATGTTTTTATAGAACAGCTCATGTTGAGTCAGAGCTTGTGCTACTGTAATAGTGTGGGAGTTGCTGGGAGATCATGGTTCTACCCAAGTACAGTGAGTATTTGATTGCTTTCTGTAAAATAAATGGGCAGTTTGCAAATAAGCAGTTCATAGGGGACAACTAAGTCTGTTTTATAAACAGTAAGTGTAGAAATCACTTAGGTGTAATTGTTACCTCCTTCAGCTAAGTTAAAAATCGCACACCAGGTTATAGTCCAATAGGTTTATTTGGAAGTACAGGCTTTCAAAGTACAGCTCCTTAGTCAGGTAGCTACACTCCAAAAGCCTGTACTTCCAAATAAACCTGTTGGACTATAACCTGGTGTTGTGCAATTTTTAACTTTATCCATCCCATTCCAACACCAGCACCTCAACATCATGGCTGCTTCAGCTAGCACAGTGATACCTCTGCAAATAATATTAACTCAAATCCCAGATATTGCAGAGAGCTAAAGTCCTCAAGTTACTGAAAGTACAGAAATGTAACACTATTTCTGAACAATTTTCATCTTTTTTTTGTAAAAGATATCAAATTGGATTGTCTTACAGACTGTAAAGAGATGTTTCTTACAGCAGCCGCCAAAGCTGTATTTGGTCTCTGTCATGTCAAGGAGACTGCAATGCTAAATATTGTGACTGAAAGAAGTACAAATGGTTTGCTGTTTCATCTAAATGGAATATTTTGGGCCACGGAGGGTGAAGGTAAAAGAGCAGATGTTTAACCTGCACTTGCCTGTTGAGGTGATTGAGAAATGGACCAGGGAATTCAGAGGGAACAGTCCTTTCAGAATACTTAAAGAGCAAGGAACGTGAAGGTGTGTTCGCAAGAAAATGATCCACCGAACAGGAGGCTAGTGGACTTGAAGATGAAAACAAAGGGAGCCCTGTTATAGATCTGAATGGGGAGAGGGGGCTGTGTTGAGAGTGGAAGTGCAGGAAATGGAACAGTCATGACACTGTCAGTCTCAGTGGAAGAGAGACTGGTTGAAGAAAATAGAATGAATATCAAAAGCAATTGTAATGGAAGCAAGCGAAGCTCCCCAAATCCTGAAAGACTTGAACCCAGAGATTGTGATGCAGATGTACAGATGTTCCATTGTGCCGTGATGTTCAGGCAGTGATAGGAGCACTGTCTGGCACCAATGCTTTCGCATCTCAGTATTGATGCTTATCACCCTTCTCCTCCATTAAAGAATGAGCATAATCAGCAAAGCTGGTTTCTGACCTTACCCTCTGGAGAATTGGCACATAAATCCTGCTTTCTTCTTGGCTTGTCTGCTGCCCAGTAATGCCCAATGGCCGAACATGTTAATGGGTACCCTATGCAACTCGTTAAAGTTTATGTGGCACAGTATCTGAGCTAATGACTGAGTTTGCCAAGTAAAGTGATAGTGTGTGTTTATTCATGCATTCTCCATGGCTGAGCAGGCCCTGTACTTGGCTATCTGAGAGTAGAAAATGCGAAGGGAAAGGCTCGTTTGAAGGAAATGGATGAGTTGGAAAACAAGAGGTCATCTGCAGGTTTCCAGAAAGCTGGATGAAATGGGAGTTGAGATGGTGTACACTGTCATCCAAAATGTTCCTGCTGATGCTGGAAACAATTGATTCTGTTACTGCTGAAGACATAACATGGAGTGCCATCTCTTTGACAGGGCTCAGCGATTGTAGGTTCGCCTGTTCCCTAGTGTTTCTGTTTAAAGATACTCTCCCTGATCTTGACCACCTGTATAAGCTTATTGAAACTGTTGTGGTGCTGTTGGCATGTCCTTGGTACCAGCTCCTTGAAATGACCTCCTCCTGCAATTTGCTCGCATTCCCTTTGGAGGTCGTTCATTGAGGGCTTCCTGACACCCCTTCCTCCTGCATCTTTTCCTCCCAGTGCCGTGCATTTCTAAAAACCCTGGTGTTTCCTTTTACTGGGCGCCCTCATGTCTGCCCTACAGCTCAATCTCCTTTATTTACAATTGCTTTCTCTCATTCCACTCGGCAGCAACTTGCTCTGAGTCAGTGTAGCTCCCCTTTAAGAGAGGTAGGATATATCCTCGAGAAGTGGATCCCTGCATTCCCCTCGCTTTCTATGAGCCTCGCTGTTGATTCTCACTGAATGGCTGCAATCAAGGGGGAGGTGGGTGTGAAGTTTGTGAACAGTCTGCCCGGATTGGAGCACATATTAGGGGAGGGGGGTGGGGGCGAGATTGTGGGAAAACGTGTGCAGATCAATGTTCAGACCAGAGTCCGTGAGTTCGGAGAAATAAACCAAGCGTAAAGGAAATGCAGTTTCATTCTTACACCAGCCAAAATCCCTAAACGCCAAATGAACGAAAGGAGGTGACAAAATAAATCGACTGTGACTGTGAGTCTTTTGTAATATATTGGGGGTTTCTTTGCACACCGAATCTGGACGGATCACCCCAAACCTCTTCAAGTTCATTTCGTCTTTGCTTTGCTTTGTATTTTAGCAAACTTGATTCTTATCCCGTTGCAAGGGATTTGCTTTAATCCGTGTGATTTAATTTGAATTGAATGGTGCGTGGGAGAGAGAGAGAAGGGGGTGAGGAAGGCAGGCAGAGAGCGGAGCCAGCGCCGGCCTTGCTGGGTGCTCTGTCCCAGAGTGGAGTTGGTCACCGAGTGATGTTCGGGCTGTCTATCCATCCCATATGGACTCGGACATTGGTGAGGAGGTGGCTGCACCAGGAGGTGCTGCTGTGGCCCTTCCTCAAGCTGCTGGCTCTGGGGACCGTGGTGGCCTTGTTCTGTGAGCTGGGCATTTACTATGCAGTGATCCTGAGATGTGACTGGCCTCCGCTTCGAGGATCATCCGCACCAGTGCTGAAGGCTTTGTTTCTGGCGGACACACATCTCCTGGGAGCTCTGAGAGGACACTGGTTCGACAAACTGAGGAGGTGAGGCGCACACACACGCAGTGAAATCAAACGTGCCAAATTTCAATTTTATATCAAAGGCTGGCCAGAGAGGATCAAAAAGTTCAGACCTTGAGTTTGAACCCCCTTTGCTGAAGTTATGCGTTCCAATGGTCAGAAATGTGCCTGGCTTCAATCTTGATTAACAAGCTTTGTTGCCAGGGTTGGGGGATTTGAGCTATAGGGAGAGGCTGAACAGGCTGGGGCTGTTTTCCCTGGAGCGTCGGGGGCTGAGGGGTGACCTTATAGAGGTTTACAAAATTATGAGGGGCATTGATAGGATAAATAGACAAAGTCTTTTCCCTGGGGTGGGGGAGTCCAGAACTAGAGGGCATAGGTTTAGGGTGAGAGGGGAAAGATATAAAAGGGACCTAAGGGGCAACATTTTCATGTAGATGGTCGTGCATGGAATGAGCTGCCAGAGGAAGTGGTGGAGGCTGGTACAATTGCAACATTTAAGAGGTATTTGGATGGGTATAGAATAGGAAGGGTTTGGAGGGATATGGGCCAGGTGCTGGAAGATGGGACTAGATTACGTTAGGATATCTGGCTAGCATGGACAAGTTGGATCGAAGGGTCTGCTTCTGTGCTGTACATCTCTATGATCCAAAAACAGAAATTGCTGAAAACACTCAGCAGATCTGGCAGGATCTGTGAAGAGAAATCAAGGGTTCAGAATTTCTGCTTTTGTTTCTGTTTTTCACCATCTGCAGTTCTTTCTAAGCTATAGAATCAAACTAGGTAGCATTTCAGATACATCCTATTTGAGATGGTAGTGTGAGCAGTAATGCCACTAATAATCCAGGACCCCAGGTTTATGTTCTGGGGACAAGGGTTCAAATCCTCACCGCTGAAAATGTGTTGCTGGAAAAGCGCAGCAGGTCAGGCAGCATCCAAGGAACAGGAGAATCGACGTTTTGGGCATAAGCCCTTCTTCAGGAAGGCTTCCTGAAGAATGCATTTTGGTCAGAGTCAGGAAACTTTTAATGGAAGTTTACACCCAAAACTATTTGCTGCCTGGTTTCTACCATTTGACAGAACTGGTCATATTCTCAGGCTCACTTTGTGGATTTACCCTAGTTCAAATTGTGATCATTTCCTGAGACACACAGGAAGTAGTCAGCACATTTTGGAATTCATTTCATTCCCCCAAAAAAGAAACTGACTCTAAAGGAGCACTGTTTTCTCCCTCTATAACGTTGCTCAACTTTGCCTCCGTCTCAGCTCATCTGCTTCAGAAACCCTCATTGATGCCTTCAGACTTAACCGCTGGCTGGTTCACTCCATGCTTTCATTCCATAATGTATGCTGCATAACCTTGAGGTCATCCAAAACTCTGCCAATGTCCAAACTCCCAGCAAGCTCCATTTCCTTGCCATTCATGCTAATTAAGTGCTGACCTATACTGGCTCCTGATCAACAAGTCCTTTGATTTTGAAAATCTCATTTTGTTTTTGAAAAGATTTGTAATCATATAACCATTCTAGTACAGGCTAAACAGAGACCCGTGTGAGAATTCCTTGAAGCCTGGTACTCTGCACCTTGAACTGGACCCCATATACAAACCACTCAGATACAGAACAGGAAGTACCCAAAACAGAGGTGCATAAATAGCAGGCGGGGGCAGACCACCAACACCGTATCGAAGACGCACTGATGATGCCACCTAGCGAGGCGATGAAATGTCTGCAGAAAACCACACCAGCTCGGCAAACAAATCTACAACCTAATCTCATCTTGTTTGAACGATCTATGTTAACAATGCCAGCAACCACCCCCACCCTCAACCGAGGTTAATGGGGGAATAATCATACCTTGTTTCGCTAACGTGGTCATTGTTGGGCATGGATAAGGCATCTCATATCACATTCATTGATTTAGGGTTTAGCAGGTTTGATGTCTGCACCCAGAGGGCATTGCTGACAGAGATCACTGTTTGCCAGCCTATTATAGAAACAGAGTGCTATAGGCAGCTGGTGCTTCTCCACAGTGATGATTCCATAGCTCACACAGTGTGGATCTCGACACAAATCAGTCATTTAAATGCATTACTGATATTTCTTGACTATCCTATCGCTATAAATAGTTGCATGGGGTAACTTATTTAGAAAGATCCCTCTGTTTTAGAGAAAAGCTAATGTACTTTGACCAGGTACTGGACAAGATTTGAAACCCAGTTAATAGTACTCGCAGGCTATTCTTCCTTCTTCCAGTGTCGCTGGTGTCATGCTTTGAAAAGCAGCTTACATAATAAGAAATGGCTGCATTTTGACAGTTAGCTCAGAGAGAAAGCCTTGCATTTGTAAAGTGCCTTTCACAGCCTCAGTGCGCAAGCACTATATCGCTGATTAATTACTTCTGAAGTGCAGTAGCTATTGTAACGTAGGAAGCGTGGTAACCAATTTGCACATAGCAAACGGCCACTAACAGTAATCTGATAATGGCTGGATAATCTGTTTTTTATAATGACATTGACTTAAGGATAAATATTGGCTGGAATACTTATGCTATTGTGCAAATACCCCACCATGGGACTTCTTTTACATACAACTGAGAGAGCAGAAGGGATTTGTGATGCATTCCCTCGGTACTCCACAGGAGAGTGTTATGCTGAGGGGAGTGAATGTTTAAACCTTTTAATTTAATACAATCCTGCAGATAGAATCTATCAGCCCACTTCATGTTTCCCACTGTTCTGTAGGCACGCCAGTGTGCGACACTGTTGGAGCTGCTGCTAAGGTTACTAACACAATCATGTTTAAATGTAGCAAACTACAGGGTCCAGTGTGCTGCGGAAGACCACTTCTAAAGAAGGGAAGAATCTCCCAAATCTCCTGTATTTAACAAAACCTATTGTATTCTTAACAGTTAATTACAGCCTACATTAGATATTGTACCAGAGACCTCCGGCGGGCTCACCCCTTTGTGATCCTGAAATATTCTGCCCACAAATCCATACAACATCACCATCGTGGGTGGAACTTAAGGCAGTCCTCAGTATTAGACCCTTTCAGACACATACAACATCAGACCCTTAGTCCCAGCTGTTTGGAAGCTGCTAACTCTCCATTTTATTGCTGGTTTGCAGAATAATGTTTACCTTTTTAATTATTGACCTATTTTTCTAATGAACCTGTTCAGACATGTTATTATACACCTCTGGAGCCGGTGGGACTTGAACCCAGACTTCTAGGTGCAGGGGTAGGGACACTTCCACTAAGCCACAAGAGGTCCCCTCATATTTACATCGAGTCACAAAGATGTACAGCCCGGAAACAGACCCTTCGGTCCAACTCATCCATGCCAACCAGATACCCTAATCTAATCTAGTCCAATTTGCCAGCGGTTGGCCCATATCCATCTAACCCCTTCCTATTCATAAACCCATCCAGATGTGTGCAATTCTGGTTTCCCTCCTATCGGAAAGATGTTGTAAAACTTGAAAGGGTTCAGAAAAGATTTACAAGGATGTTGCCAGGGTTGGAGGATTTGAGCTATAAGAGAGACTGAATAGGCTGGGGCTGTTTTCCCTGGAGCATCAGAGGCTGAAGGGTGACCTTATAGAGGTTTATAAAATAATGAAGGGCATGGATAGGGTAAATAGACAAAGTCTTTTCCCAAGGTGGGGGAGTCCAGAACTAGAGGGCACATGTTCAGGGTGAGAGGGGAAAGATATCAAAGGGACCTAAGGGACAACTTTTCACACAGAGGGTGGTATGTGTATGGAATGAGCTGCCAGAGGAAGTGGTGGAGGCTGGTACAATTACAGCATTTAAAAAGCATCTAAATGGGTATATGAATAGGAAGGATTTGGAGGGATATGGGCTGGGTGCTGGCAAGTGGGACTAGATTGGGTTGGGATATCTGGTTGGCATGGACGAGTTGGACCGAAGGGTCTGTACATCTCTATGACTCTAAATTTTGTAATTCTACCAGCCTCCACTGCTTTCTCTGGTAGTTCATTCCATACACGTACCATCCTCTGCGAGAAAACATTGCCCCTTAGGTCTCTTCCAACTCTTTTCCCTCTCACCTTAAACCAATAGCCTCTAGTTTTGGACTCCTCTACTCTGGGGAAAAAGGACCTTAGCTATTCACCCTATCCATGCTCCTCTTGATTGTATAAACCTCTATAGGTCACCCCTCAGCATCTGACATTCCAGGCTAAATAGCGCCAGCCTATTCAGCCACTCCCTGCACGTTTAGGAAATAAACGATCAGCATTTAAAGAAAATAAATCCTACATGGTGGCATATCCTGATTTCAAAATTGTAATAGTCACCTCATGTACAAAATTTATTTGTGTTCTTAGCATTGGAGCAAATTGTCACGATGAGTTCTGATCAGAATGCAAACATGCAGTGGTGCAAAATTAAATAAATGTTATCCAATGCAGCAATGCAGGAGGTGATGAAATGCAAACAGCAAGTTCAACAGCATTTGGAAAATCAAACGTCAGGCTTATGTTTTTGTGCAGATTGCTTCCTCAGAATTTCCTGTAAACTCAAAGCTAGTTTTTCTCTTCACATCTAGTCATGCAAGTTAAGCAATTTTCACTCAGCACTAAAACTGCCACAGGGCATCAATGCCGAAATCATATGGTCAAAACTCTAGCCGTAAGTAAATCTGCAGTCTACAGATCAGTCATTTGTAAAATATGGAAAAAGACTAAATAAAATTGACATCCTGTAAAAAGGAATTTGACTAATTTCCCCTCCCTTTTAATAGCAATGGTAAATGCAAGGTTAATCTGACATCAGTGTTGTACTCGGGAGAGGATTAAATTGAATTCCTTCCTGGTGGAGTTGAACTTTTGAGAGGTTCTGGAGCAGGAATAACCTCTGTTAGTTTTCCTTCAATCCTGCAGTTCCAATAGCGGTGGCACAGTGGTTAGCACTGCTGCCTAGCAGTGCCAGAGACCCGGGTTCAGTTCTCGCCTGACCCGCCTCAGGCGACTCTGTGTGGAGTTTGCACATTCTCCCCGTGTCTGCATGGGTTTCCTTCGGGTGCTCCGGTTTCCTCCCACAGTCCAAAGATGTGCAGGTTAGGTGAATTGGCCATGCTAAATTGCCCGTAGTGTTAGATGAAGGGGTAAATGTAGGGGAATGGGTCTGGATGGGTTACGCTTCGGCGGGTTGGTGTGGACTTGTTGGGCTGAAGGGCCTGTTTCCACACTGTAAGTAATCTAATCTAATCTAATTTTGCACGTCACCAAGCATTTAAGCGTTTGACCTACTCTGAGGTTCAGTGGCTGCAGTTATGTAAGACTGGGAGGACAAGTTACAAATTTGTAACATTTCTTGCACAATGCTGCAAACAGTAATGCTAGAAATTTGTGCTGTTCTGTTCACCCCCAGGGAATGGCAAATGGAGCGGGCTTTTCAGACTGCTTCATGGTTATTTCAACCGGATGTGGTATTCGTTCTTGGTGACCTGTTTGACGAGGGGAAGTGGAGCTCACCAGAGGTACTGTGTTCTGATTTGTATGTCCCTCCACCTTTGATAAAATGCCTGAGCTATGCACAAAAAAAATGTCTTTCTCAAACCGTGGTGGCCTGAAAGCAGTACAGGTCGGTATTTGTTTCTGCAGAAATTTATGCTGAGAACAACAACCTATTTACAATGTGGAGGAGCTGGTGTTGGACTGGGGTGGACAAAGTTAAAAATCACACAACACCAGGTTATAGTCCATCAGGTTCCAAAAAACCTATTGGACTATAAGCTGGTGTTGTGTGATTTTTAATCTATTGACAGTATGTTCCCCCACTTCACTCACACACTGTTAGCAGAATATGTACCTTTTATGGCTTTGGGAGAATCTTGCGCACTACGCTTTGCTGATACTCAGTTTATTAAAACTGTATGAACATCCTGTTAACAAATCATTAAATAAAAACTGAAAGAACTGTTGGATGCTGCAAATCAGACCCAAAACAAGACAGAGATTGCTGAAAAGCTCAGCAGAGCTGAAAAACGTGGCGCTGGATAAAGCACAGTAGGTCAGGCAGCATCCGAGGAGCAGGAGACTCAATGTTTTCGGACCTAAGCCCTTCATTAGGAATGGCATCAGGAAAGGAATCAAAGTTAACGATTCCGGTCAAGTGACCCTTCATCAGAACTGAGTTTGAGTTCCGAGGAAGGGTCACTAGACTCGAAATGTTAACTCTGATTTCTCTCCACATGTGCTGCCAGACTGGCTGAGCTTTTCCAGCAAGCTCTATTTTTATAATAAATCATTGTGTGGTCTCTTTTAGAGTCATACAGCACAGAAACAGACCTTTCAGTCCAACTCGTCCGTGCCGACCAGATATCCTAAATTAATCCAGTCCCATTTGCAAGCATTTAGCCCATATTCTTCTAAACCCTTCCTATTCATCTACCCGTTCAGATGCCTTTTAAATGTTGTAATTGTACTAGCCTCCATCACTTCCTCTGGTGGAACACAGCAGGTCAGGCAGCATCCGAGGAGCAGGAGAATCGATGTTTTGGACAAAAGCCCTATCCTTGTACCAGTCTAAACATAGAGAATGATATAAACAGAAACCAAAATTGCTGCAAAGATTCAGCAGGTGTGGCAACATCTGTGGAGAGAAAGCAGAGTTAACATTTCAGATCCAGTGACCTTCTTCAGAACTAATTGTAGCTAGGAAAAGGTTGGGCTATATGCTGAAGATGGGATGGGAGAAGGAAGTGACAGGTGGAGTTAAAGCCCAAAGAGAGAGAACAGCACTGGGCAGATTGGCGTGGAAAAGTGTGGAGCTGGAAAATCACATCCAGTCAGGCAGCATCTGAGGAGCAGGAGAATCGACATTTCGGGCAAAAGCTCTTCATCGGGCATCCTATAATCCTAGCTGATTAAAACCTTACTGCGAAGCCTCTTCCAATGATACCTCAACTCTAATCCCCAGCATCTGCAGTCCTCACGTTCTCTTAGACCGAGGAATAGGTAAAGGTCAGTCTGGGAGAATTAATAGCGGCTAATGGGGACAATTAGTGACTGACAATGGGTTGTTTGTAGTAGCAGCCCATATGATGACAAGGCCTGGTGCATGGGCGTTGGGGTAAGGACATGCGAGATGCTGCTCAGGCCCTAAAAGTATTGACAAAAACAGAAATTGTTGAAAAAGCTCAGGCGTTCTGGCAGTATCTGCTGAGATTTTCCAGTAATTTCTGTTTTTGTTTCTGATTTACACCATCTGCAGGTCTTTTGGTTTTTACCTAAAACTATTGAACTCAATTATATTGAGTCCAGGAGGCTGCAGGGTCCCCAAATGGAGTACTTTCTCCCATGATTTGTTCCTCTACATCCTTTCCACTAGTTGATGATCAGTAGGCTACACCTAACAATCTAATTGCACCTTCCTTTGCTCCTTAGCTCTGTCCTCGTTAATTCTGTGTTTGAACTATCTGAGACATATTCTTTCCCCAGCACTGCAATGCTCTCCTTAACCAATATAGACACCCCTCCTCCTTCCCTTCCTTTTCTACATACCTTGTCCCCAGAAATATGTAATACCAAGTCTAGCCCTTCATTGAGTGAGGTCTCTATCACTACCACATTATAATTCCACATGACAGTCTGTGTCTGTTACACCCCAACCTTGCAAGAACTTTAACAAACACTGCATTGAACAAACAGGCAAAAAACTAGCCACCAGGATACATGAATATCAACTAGACACAAAAAGACATGACCCTCTCTCACTAGTATCCTTACATACAGATGAGGAAGGACACTACTTTGACTGGGACAGCACATGCATCCTAGGACAAGCCAAACAGAGACATGCACGACAATTCCTAGAAGTATAGCATTCCAACCGAACTCTATCAACAAACACATTGACTTGGCCATTCACTACCTCTTGAGAAAAAGAACAGGAAATGACATCACCACTGGTAATCATGTCACCACAGGAAATGATATCACTAAACCAAGGAAACCTAAATACATAAATAGAAAGTGGGTTACACCACCAATGCTTCATCTGAAGGCTCACTGAAGGTGTTACCTAGTATGGTGACGCAACATCTGAAAACGAATCTTCCAGCTCAGTGAACAAACCTACATCCAGAACCCCAACCTTATTTACTGTGTGCATTCAACTGGCTGCACTGTAGTAACCCTGATTTAGAATTCACTACTTTCTCCCATACTCTGACTATTCTCTCTGCTAGTGCTACCTATCTTTCCAAGTATTTTTTGAACCTCTTGTCCAATATTTTCTCTTGGTTCCTACACCCCTGTCAAATTAGTTTAAAATCTATCCAATGGCAGTAGCTTTCAGAAAGCCCTACAAGGAACTCAGTCCCAGGCCTGTTCAGATACAACTGGTCCCCCAGCTTCTCCAAATGCTATAGGTTAGTCCCAGGAATCTAAAACCCTCCCTTCTACTGTATCTTTTGAGCTACGCATTCATTTGCCTTATGTTTGTATAGTTACTTGCACGTGATTGGGAGTAATCCAGAGATTGTTGCATTTGAGGTACCTGCTTCCAAGTTTCTACCTAACTCCCTAAATTCGGATTGCAGCGCCCACTTCCTAACTAAGCTATTGGCAGCGATATGGACCATGACCACTGGCTGTATACCCCTGCTATCTCTTGCCAGTCTCCTGCAGCAACTTTGTCACATCCTTAATCTTGACATCAGAAATAAAACATGCCAATGTGGAGCTGTGACTGTGGTTACAGAAATGCCTATCTTTTCCCCTCACTAATGAATTCCCGATCAGTATCGCTCTTCCTCCTCTCCTGGTCGGCTGAATTGCTCATGGTGCCTGAAAGATGGCTCTGAATGCATTCCCTTGAGGAATCAGCACCTCCTCAGCTTTTAAAAACAAAAGCCGATTTGTGAGTGGAATCCCTGGGGATTCCAGCACAACCAGATTGTTTCTTGCGGCCTGCCCTTCAGCTGCAAAGTGACTACCTCTCCGAAAATGTAACCCACATAGCTCTTGGCCTTGTGGACATGCTACAGTGTGCCCTGCCACCATTTGAGCTCCAAAAACTCAGAGCTCGGGTTTCTGCACATGTGATCACCTAGAGGATCCTGGTAGGGTCCATGACTTGCCACATATCAGAGGCACATCCTTCAGGCTAGATATTCCACTTGACCAAGCTGTGCTGCCACGTCTTAACTCTCACTCTCTCAGCGGAGCAGTTAAGGGCTGTTTGGCAGTGGCTGCTTGAAGGCTCGGTGACGTTTGTTTAACGGTTTAAATTTGAAAGTTTTTTTAAAAAAAAGCGCGGAGCGGACCTGGAAGCTGGTGTGGCGCTAGCTTACCTGGATAGGTTTCTTTCCCTATAAAAGGGCGCAGGAGAGGAACCCGAGGCACTATAGAGGTAGTGCCTCCCACCTGCCCTCCTCCTCTAACCTAATAATAAGACCCGTTGTGGTAAGTAGGTAAGTGCTGCATTTTGCTTGTTCTATTCGTTAGACCTAGTTTTTTTTTTAAAAGGTTACATTTAGAGGGATGGCAGTGAAGGCAGTGCAATGTTCGTCTTGCAACATGTTTGAGGTGAGGGATGCCATGGTCATCCCTGCTGATTACACTTGCAGGAAGTGCACCCATCTCCAGCTCCTCCAAGACCGTGTTAGGGAACTGGAGCTGGAGTTGGATGAACTTAGGATCATTCGGGAGGCAGAGGGGGTCATAGATCGGAGCTTTAGGGAAGTAGTAACTCCAAAGATTGCAGACAGATGGGTAACAGTGAGGGGGACTGGGAGGAAGCAGCCAGTGCAGGGACCCCCTGTGGCCGTTCCCCTCAAGAACAAGTATACCGTTTTGGATACTTGTGGGAGGGACGACTTACCAGGGGTAAGTAATGGGGCTCAGGCCTCTGGCACAGAGCCTGTCCCCATTGCTCAGAAGGGAAGGGTGGAGAAGAGCAGAGCAATAGTTATTGGGGACTCGATAGTTCAGGGCATAGATAGGCGGTTTTGTTGGGGGCGAGAGAGACTCACGTTTGGTATGTTGCCTCCCAGGTGCAAGGGTACGTGACATCTCTGATCGTGTTTTCTGGGTCCTTAAGGGAGAGAGGGAGCAGCCCGAAGTCGTGGTCCACATTGGCACCAACGACATAGGTAGGAAGAGGGCTGAGGATGTTAGGCAGGCTTTCAGGGAGCTAGGTTGGAAGCTCAGAGTTAGAACAAACAGAGTTGTTGTCTCTGGCTTGTTACCCGTGTCATGTGATAGAGAGTCGAGGAATAGGGAGAGAGAACAGTTAAATGCGTGGCTACAGGGATGGTGCAGGAGGGAGGGATTCCGGTATCTGGATAACTGGGGTTGTTTCTGGGGAAGGTGGGACCTCTATAAACAGGATGGTCTACACCTGAACCTGAGGGGCACAGTATCCTTGGGGGGAGGTTTGCTAGTGTTCTTGGGGGGGGTTTAAACTAACTCTGCAGGGGCATGGGAACCTAGACTGTAGCTTTAGGGTGCAGGACCTGGAGTGTAGGGAGGTTAGGAACATGGCATCAATCTCAAAGGAGGGTGCCTGTAAACAGGAAAGTGGCTTGAAGTGTGTATACTTCAATGCAAGAAGTATACGAAATAAGGTAGGTGAACTTGCAGCATGGGTTGGTACCTGGGATTTCGATGTTGTGCTATTACGGAGACATGGATAGAACAGGGACAGGATTGGCTGTTGCAGGTTCCAGGGTCTAAATGTTTTAGTAGGGTCAGAGGTGGGGGTAAAAGAAGGGGAGGTGTGGCATTGCTTGTCAAAATAGTATTACAGCGGTGGAAAGGACGATGGATGAAGACTCCCCATCTGAGGTAGTTTGGGCTGAGGTTAGGAATAGGAAAGGTGAGGTCACCCTGTTAGGAGTTTTCTACAGGCCTCCTAATAGTCCTAGAGACGTAGAAGAAAGGATTGCGAGGATGATTCAGGAGAAGAGTGAAAGTAATAGGGTGGTTGTTGTGGGGGACTTTAACTTTCCAGATATTGACTGGGAAAGCTATAGCTCGAGTTCGTTAGATGGGTCGGTGTTTGTCCAATGTGTGCAGGAGGGTTTTCTGACACAATATGTGGACAGGCCAACACGAGGTGAGGCCATACTGGATTTGGTTCTGGGTAACGAACCAGGCCAGGTGTTAGAATTGGAGGTAGGTGAGCACTTTGGGGACAGTGACCACAATTTGGTGACTTTTACTCTAGTGATGGAGAGGGATAAGTGTGCACTGCAGGGCAAGAGTTATAGCTGGGGGCAGAGAAATTATGATGCGGTGAGGCACGACTTAGGATGCGTGGCTTGGAAAAGTAGGCTTCAAGGAAGGGCGCAATTGATATGTGGAGCTTGTTCAAGGAGCAACTATTGAGTGTCGTTGATAAGTATATATCTGTCAGGCAGGGAGGAAAGGGTCGTGTGAGGGAGCCGTGGTTTAATAAGGAATTGGAATCCCTTGTTAAAGGGAAGAGGGCGGCCTATGTAAAGATGAGGCGTGAAGGTTCAATTGGGGCGATTGAGAGTTATAAGGTAGCCAGGAAGGATCTGAAGAGAGAGCTAAGAGCAGCAAGGAGGGGACATGAAAAGTCCTTAGTTGGTACGATTAGGGAAAACCCAAAGGCTTTCGATAGGTATGTCAGGAATAAAAGAATGACTAGGGTAGGAATAGGTCCAGTCAAGGATAGTAGTGGGAAGTTGCGTATGGAGGCTGAGGAGATTGGGGAGACACTGAATGAATACTTTTCGTCAGTATTCACTCAGGAACAGGACATTGTTGCCGATGTGAATACTGAGTCACAATTAATTAGAATGGACGGCTTTGAGGTATTTAGGGAAGAGGTGTTGGAAATTCTGGAAAGGGTGAAAATAGATAAGTCCCCTGGGCCTGATGGCATTTATCCTAGGATTCTCTGGGAAGCAAGGGAGGAGATTGCAGAACCATTGGCCTTGATTTTTATGTCCTCGTTGTCTACAGGAATAGTGCCAGAAGACTGGAGGATAGCAAATGTGGTTCCCTTGTTCAAGAAGGGGAGTAGGGATAACCCTAGTAACTATAGGCCGGTGAGTCTCACTTCTGTTGTGGGCAAAGTCTTAGAGAGAATTGTAAGGGATAGGATTCATGAACATCTGGATAGGAATAATGTGATCAAGGATAGTCAGCATAGTTTTGTGAAGGGCAGGTCGTGCCTCACAAACCTTATTGAATTCTTTGAGAAGGTGACTAAGGAGGTGGACGAGGGTAAAGCAGTAGATGTGTATATGGATTTTAGTAAGGCGTTTGATAAGGTTCCCCATGGTAGGCTACTGCAAAAAATACGGAGGTATGGCATTGAGGGTGAGTTGGAGGTTTGGATTGGGAATTGGTTGGCTGGAAGAAGACAGAGGGTAGTAGTTGATGGTAAAGGTTCATCTTGGAGTGCAGTTACTAGCGGTGTTCCGCAAGGATCTGTTTTGGGACCATTGCTGTTTGTCATTTTTATAAATGACCTGGAGTAGGGGCTAGAAGGTTGGGTGAGCAAGTTTACGGATGATACGAAAGTCGGTGGAGTTGTTGACAGTGAGGAAGGATGTGTCAGGTTACAGCGGGATATAGATAAGCTGCAGAACTGGGCAGAAAGGTGGCAAATGGAGTTCAATGTAGGTAAGTGTGAGGTGATTCACTTTGGTAAGAGTAACAAAAGGATGGGGTACTGGGCTAATGGTCGGATACTTGGTAGTGTGGATGAGCAGAGGGATCTTGGTGTCCATGTACACAGATCCCTGAAAGTTGCCACCCAGGTAAATAGTGCGGTGAAGAAGGCATATGGCGTACTGGCTTTTATTGGTAGAGGAATTGAGTTCCGGAGTCCTGAGGTCATGTTGCAGTTGTATAAGACTCTGGTGCGGCCGCATCTGGAGTATTGTGTGCAGTTTTGGTCATCGTACTATAGGAAGGATGTGGAGGCACTGGAACGGGTACAGAGGAGGTTTACCAGGATGTTGCCTGGTATGGTAGGAAGATCGTATGAGGAAAGGCTGAGGCATTTGGGGCTGTTTTCATTGGAGAAAAGAAGGTTTAGGGGTGACTTGATAGAGGTGTACAAGATGATTAGGGGTTTAGATAGGGTTGACCGTGAGAACCTTTTTCCACGTATGGAGTCAGCTATTACGAGGGGGCATAGCTTTAAATTAAGGGGTGGTAGGTATAGGGCAGATGTTAGGGGTAGATTCTTTACTCAGCGAGTTGTGAGTTCATGGAATGCCCTGCCAGTAGCAGTGGTGGACTCTCCCTCTTTATGGGCATTTAAACGGGCATTGGATAGGCATATGGAGGATAGTGGGCTAGTGTAGGTTAGGTGGGCTTGGATCGGCGCAACATCGAGGGCCAAAGGGCCTGTCCTGCGCTGTATTTTTCTATGTTCTATGTTCTAACTTTACTTGCCTTACATTAATCTTATTCTGCTTTAGATTACTTATGTTGGGATACAACAGCAGAGACTTGTGTGAGACCAAGTTTGTGGAGAAAGTAATGACGGAGACCGGTCAGTGGAGCAGTGGGCCACTGGCTTAATGTCACTGCAGCATAGGGCTGTTGATTTGACAGGCAGTGCATTCATATGAAACAAGGCTCCAAGTCTTAAGTTGCTGATGTTCGCATCTCAGTTACATTTCCACGAGGGCGAGCTCTGCAGAGACTGGGTAGTTCGCAGTGGGAGTCCTGCCACAGTGTTCAGAAGCATCAGGAGCCACATTCCATGTAAATGAAGCAAAAGAGTTTGAGATGAATTCGGCTTCAGCACTGTCTCAGAATCCTGCTTTGATTCACTCTCCCGATGCTTCACTGGATGGCTTAGGGAACCAGTTGCTGAATAGAATGACATAAAAGAAGAAGCTGCAGCAAGTTACTGAACAGATCAGACATCATCCTCAGATTGAGAACCAGAGTTCACTTTCAGACTGACTGTGCCCAGTTGCTGCCTGCCCTCCTGCGTATTTTTAGCACCTTCCAGCATTCATAATTCTTTACCTCTTAAGTAAGAATGCTGTGGATAAATCTTTGAAATAATACAGTACCATTATGTCTTGTAGTTTTGAAATAAATATATTCTTTAAGAAATATTCAGCTGCTTAAATCCTTGTTGCCAGAATTTGTAGTAAGCATATCTTTGGCAATTCTAAACTCAATTGCATGAAATTGTTTGGAAATAGTTTTCACTTTGTCTTGTAATTCACTGCAAAGAAATCTCTGAAATTATCCAAGGTCAGTATTCTTCACCACCTCCCCCCTACCTCCCACCATCCTGGAAAAATACTGGCAAATGCGAGAGTGCAGATGTTCTGAGGAATGGTTCAACTCCTTTGAGGACGTCCTGATGGGAATTAAGGCCAAAAATGTCTCGGCAAATAGACAAGGCTGCAGGAAAAGGGAAATGGATTTAATTTTGGCAGTGTTCTTAGGGTTGTGGGTTCAAGTCCTAATTCAGGATTTGAGTGCAAAGATCAAGACTGATTTTCTGGTGCGGTATTGCGAAATGCTGCACTTTGGATGTGGTTGGCTATTCAGAGAAAATATTAAATTGAGGCCTCTCTTGTTCTCTCAAGTGGTGATAAAAGATCCCATGACACTGTTTTGAAGAAGAATGGGGAAATTATAACTGGTGTTCTGGCCAATATTGGTTCCTCAATTGACATCATAAAAACAGATTTTATGGCCTTTTGTGACATGGGAGCTTGCTTACCTACCACATTTCCAACATTACAATGCTGTCTATGCTTTGTTGTTTGTAAGGTATTTTGAGATATCCTGATTTATGAAAGGTGCTATATAAAGGCCAGTCCTCCTTTCTTTTCGGGCAATGATTGTCTTGTGAGTTATAGAAATTGTCAGGGGTATTTTTGTTGTTTAGGGGAAGGATTGTGTAGTCTGTTTCCTTTGAATAGATGGATATTCAAAGACTTAATGAGAACCAGCTAAACTATAATTCACTAATGCTGTGAATCTTTAATAGGACTTCAGAGATGATGTGAAGCGTTTTCAGATGATGTTCAGGCACTCGTCCAGCACAGAGTTGTTTGTGGTAGTTGGGAATCATGATATTGGCTTCCATCATGAGTAAGTACCCCTTCATATGATGATTCCAGCTTTGCCTGATTAAGGTGGGGCCGTCACAATCAATCATTCTGCCTGTTGATCGACTGTGTAGCAATTTGGAAATACTTCATCCAGTTATGCTAAATTTCTTAAGTTAGGTCCAAGTGGTAAATGCCTCAAACCAATCTCAAATATTGTTGATCTGAATCTAACCCCATCAGAAGATTCAGACTACCCACCACATTCTGTTTTCTCATGTCTTTCAGAAACACCTCACCCTCTGACGATGACTATCTCTTTAAGGACTTTCTCCTTAAGGAGAAACTTTATTACCTTTAAATTTCTTTAAAAGCTCTATTTTGAGAGGTTTTTAAAAGTTATTTAAGAAAAATACAGTGGAATTTCTGGAGGGAATCATCCAGGGGACGGTTGCAAGAGTGTGAGGAAGTAGAGCAGTGTATTATCTCGTGAATTCCCAAACTTTTAAACTTGTCAAGTAAAGCTCCAACCTCAGAGGGTGAGGGAACACTGACAATTGGAGGTAATTTGCTGTACGTCTTGCAAATAATACACAGACTCTCGGCTTTGGGGTGATCCAATGTGAATGACATTAATTGAGATTAAACCTTAAAAGTAACTTTATTCAGAAAGTAAAGATTTGTTTGTGATAGACATGATTGTGTCAGTTAGCAATGAGAGAACAGGAAGAGGTCATTCAGCTCCTTGAGCTTGTTTTGGTTTTAACATTTTCAGGTGACCCTCATTCTCAATAGCATTTTGAGTGAGAGAGTTCACTCAAAAACTCCATTCTTTGTATTGAAAGTTTCACTTTCTTGTTCTGGAATTGTCTCTAGAATCAGGTTATCTTTCAATAATTTGGATCTGATCCAGCAAATGAGGGATTAAATTATAATTTATTTAATTGTAGTCAGTGAAAGGTGCTGTTGTTAGGAATCAGGGTAGATAGATATAAACTATCGTATTCTTTAATTATTTTAAGACACCTCAATGTGAACGTCCTTGGTCCTCCAGCAACAGAAATGTTTGTACAACCTATCCTCACAATTTAACCCTTTAGACCCAGGTATCGCTTTGATGAATCTGAACTGCACACCTTCCGTGCCTCTACGTCCTCCCTGAGAGCTGGTGCCCGGGACTGAACGCAGTTCTCAGTCAGGCTAACATTTGAATGTTAAAACTGCAGTGTTCCTTTTTATTTACGTGTGGGACTTGGGTATCGCTGGCTGGGCCAGCATTTACTGCCCTTCCCAATTTGACCTTAAGAAAATGGTGGCGAGCTGCCTCTTGAACCGCTGCGATCCATATGCTGTAGCTAGACCCACAATGCTGATCATGATCTTGATTTGGAGATGCTGGTGTTGGACTGGGGTATACAAAGCTAAAAATCACACAACACCAGGTTATAGTCCAACAGGTTTAATTGGAAGCATTAGCTTTCGGAGCGACGCTCCTTCATCAGGTGGTCGTGGAGGGCTCAATCCTAACACACAGAATTTATAGCAAAAATTTACAGTGCGATGTAACTGAAATTATACATTGAAAAATTGATTGTCTGTTAAGCCTTTCATCTGTAACTGAAATTATACATTGAAAAATTGATTGTCTGTTAAGCCTTTCATCTGTTAGACTACCATGATAGTTTCACTTCTTTCATGTGTAAATCACAAAACCTTTTTTTTAAAAAGTTGCATTCTCAGGTTAGCTGTTAACAATGGTGATAGCTAGACAATATGTTGAAGGTATTGCCCCCCTGTGTTCTCTGTCTATGCCATGATGTTTAAATTGATTCTAATCTAAAAAGTGAGATAACAGAGTTTTACATGAATTCATGCAGTTTTTGAGCAAAGTACAAGCATAGACAGAGAACACAGGGGGCTAACACCTTCAACATATTGTCTAGCTATCACCATTGTTAACAGCTAACCTGAGAATGCAACTTATTAAAAAAAGGTTTTGTGATTTACACATAAAAGTGAAACTATCATGGTATTCAAACAGCTGAAAGGCTTAACAGACAATCAATTTTTCAATGTATAATTTCAGTTACATAACACTGTAAATTTTTGCTATAAATTCTGTGTGTTAGGATTGAGCCCTGCACTATCATCTGATGAATGAGCATCGCTCTGAAAGCTAGTGTGCTTCCAATTAAACCTGTTAGACTATAACCTGGTGTTGCGTGATTTTTAACTTTGATCATGATCTTGACCCAGTGATAGCGAAAGAACAGCAACATATTTCCGAGTCAGGATGGTGAGTGGCTTGGATGGGAATAGCATATATCTATTGTCCTTCTGGATGGAAGTCGTGAGCTTGCAAAGTGCTGTCCAAGGATCTTTGGTGAATTTCTGCAGTTCTGCAGCTAGTACACATTGCTGCATCTGAGTGTTGGTAGTGACAAGAGCAGATGTGGGCTGCCTTATCCTGGATGATGTCACGCTGCATCTGAGTGTTGTTGGAGCTCCACCCATCCAGGCAAGTGGAGGGTATTCCATTACACCCCTGACTTGTGCCTTGTAAATGATGGAATTCTGCGGGAATTCAAGATGTGGGTTATTCACTGCAGTATTCCTGGTCCCTGACCTGCTCTTGGAATAACTATTTATGTAGCTGGTCCAGTTCAGTTTCTGGTCAGTGGTAACCCCTGGATGTTAATAGTGGAGATTTATTAATAGCAACTCCATTGAATTTTTTTTTAGACTAGATTAGATTCCCTACAGTGTGGAAACAGGCCCTTCAGCCCAACAAGTCCACACCGACCCTCCGAAGAACAACCCACCCAGAACCATTCCCCTATATTCACCTCTGCACCTAACACTACGGGCAATTTAGAATGGCCAATTCACCTAACCTGCACATCTTTGTGACTGTGGGAGGAAACCGGAGCACCCGGAGGAAACCCACGCAGACACGGGGAGAATGTGTAAACTCCACATAGACAGTTGTCCGAGGCGAGAATTGAACCCGGGTCCCTGGCGCTGTGAGGCAGCAGTGCTAACCACTAAGCCACCGTGCCGCCCGAATGTCAAGTGGCGATGGTTAGATCGTCTCCAATAAGAGATGATTATTGCCTAGCATTTCTGTGGCCAGAATATAATTTGCCACTTTCGCCACAAATCTGGATATTGTCTGGATCATGCTGTGTTTGGATCTGGACTGCTTCAGTCTCTGAAGAATCACAAATGGTGGTGAACAATGAATGACAAAGCCAGGAATTGCAGTTTTTGTGAACATCCTCCTGACAGAATCCACCTCCGTTAAGATCGAGGTGCAGACTCTAAACAGGAAGTGTAATTTACGATACTCAACTGAAACCTGAACAGGAAGAATGTAATATGAGAATGAAATTAAAAGTAACAAAGACAAAGTTTAGTACAGGATTTAAATAAGTATTTTAAAATCATTTTAAAAAGTTAAAAGTGAGAGTTTTATAACGCCAGAGATGTTGTTTGGAATAGTTAACACTTATCGTGCCAGTGAAAGGTCAATGGCAGGTGAAGAGCCAAAGAGTACCTTTCTCTCGAGTGTTTGATAGCTAAGTGTATGCGAGGTACCAGTGTTAAGAAGCTTGGAGAGGCCAACTTATAGCAGCAGTGCCCTGATTTCCACATCTGATTATGTATTGGTGATGGGATGTTGCTGTCTCTAAGAATGGTCAGTATTTGGTAATCTCAGCATTTATTTTCCCAACTGAAAAATCTGGGCTATTGTTCCAAAAGATACACACAAAACATTCACTCTGTTTGGAACTTGGGCCATTCTCATTCTCTGAATTCATGCAAAAACTAAAGCTTCCCGCCATTGTAACTAAACCTAAATCATGGCACCAAATTATAGCGAGCTCTTGAGATTGACAACCCATCCGATGGCGAGGACTGGCACTGAAATATAAATTCAGGTACTGCAGAAAATTTAAAATCCTGTGGTATCTGTACATTGAGATATTTGAAAATTTCAACTGGATTTAAAAAAAAACTTCATGGGATGAGGGCGTTGCTGACTAGGCTGTTTATTGCCCACTCCTAATAGTCCAGAGGGCAGTTAAGAGTCGACCACATTGCTCTGGGTCTGGGACAAAAATAGACGTGGCTGGAAAAACTCAGCGGGTCTGGCAGCATCTGTGGAGAGAAATCAGAGTTAGTGTTTCAGGTCTCGTGAGCTGTCGTCAGAATGCAGGGTTCTGAGGAAGGGTCACTCGACCCGAAACGTTAGCTCTGATTTCTCTCCACAGATGCTACCAGACCCACTGAGTTTTTCCAGCCACTTCTATTTTTGTCTCTAATTTACAGCATCCACATCTTCAAATTTCACTATCTGCCGTGGTGAAATTCAGACCAAGATCATTAGCACATTATCCTGGTTCTCTGGAGTATTACGAAACAAATTAATGGACATGATCAGGCAGTGGAGAAGGTTAAGACGGGCAATTCCAAAATGATTCAATGGAGTTATTTGTTTGTTTGTACTGTTTGAGGTCTTGGTGTTTTTATTTGTAATACTCACCAGTGCATTAACCTGAATCCAATCTGTTAGTATTGATAACACAGTTTAATGGAGGGATGGAATTCCACTCTCTGCAGAGCACAAATAAACACAATTTGATCCCCTGGCTCCCCACCCATCCCTAACAAACCAGGTGGGATATGTAGAGAAAAAGACCCGTGCAATCTTGGCCAGATCAAATAGTTTCTTATACATATTTCACCATAATAACCATGTTCTCAGGTTGTATTCATTGATCTGTGAAATGGTATTATGTTGTGGAATGACATAATTAAATTGAAGCCAAGCTGTAAGAATGTGCCTCAACCTGTCAGGGTAGATGATATAAAAGCAGCCTATCTCTAACCCCATCTTGGACTGAGGGAGGTGTAGTGTAAATGTTAGTGAACCAGTTTGACTGAACTCAAGTTTCTGACCTGGAATTGCGTTTTAACCACTCCTGAGTTGTTTTTGTAGTTTTTATCTTAAGCTTTTCTCTGCTGGTTGGTGAGGAGACACAATCTATCAGTGTCATAATAATTCCTCTTTTAGGTTACCTGTAACTCTTTGCAGCTTTAATGGATAAATTCAAAACTAATAATCACTTCCTCCATCTCTGGTGCCACCTGCAATGTACCTTTCCTTTGGCTTTCTATAATATGACCCCCAGAAATAAATAAAATACACCATTTCAAGCCAATGTGTAAGTTCTTTACAAGTTCAACTCCCAACCTGTTTTAAGCCAATTCAGTTTACCTCTCACGTGGCTTCATCCATTGGTCATAAGGAGGCTGTTGGACTCACTGAGTACATGCTGGAATTGGCAGACTAGCTGGAGTTGGGATTCCCTAGGTCTGTGAGGAAAGGGGAGGCAACTGCATTTAAAATTGCCGGACATTCCTTTGGAATCTTTGAAAGCCGCTAAAATGTAATTGTAAATGAAGCAGCTTGAATTAGAGGCAAAAGGAAAGGAAAGAATAGCCTTGGCAGAACAAAAAGAAAGAGAAAAGAAAATGTAACAGTTTCAATTATGATTAAAAGCAGAGGAAAACGAGAAGGAGAGGGATGCCCTTAGCAGGAGAAAGAGGGAGAAGAAAAACAGAAAGAGAGAGAGAGTTTGAACTTCAGAAATAGGGTTAAGGTAGAAGGTAGGCTTAATGAGGAGGATAGTGATGATGAGCAAAACTGTCATAGTGAAAGACCTGGCGTGGATCTATCTAAATCTGTCCAACATTGCCTAACTTTGACGAGAGAGATGTAGAAGCTTTTTTTTAAATTTCATTTGAGAAAGTGGCTAAACAAATGAAGTGGCCAGTGGCCATGTGGGTTTTGTTAATCCATACAAAGTTGGTAGATAGGGCTTGTTTTTGCAGCACTATCAGAGGAGGAATCTGGGGTGTATGAGGAGGTGAAGAAAGCCAACTTAAGTGCAAATAAGTTAGTACCAGAAGCCTACAGACAAAGTTTCAGGAATCTAAGGAGGGACTCTACATTGAGCTTGAAATGATCTGGTAAAGTAATTTTGGTGGGTGGATAACGGACATTGAAAATAGATCAAACATACGCTGTTCTTAAAGAGATGGCTATTTTGAGGGGGTTCAAAAATTCACTTCCTAAGGTAGTGAGAACTCATGTGGAAGAGCAGAGAGTTAAAGGCAAGTTAAAGGCAAGATTAGCACCTGAAATGGCCAATCATTATGAGTTGGTCCATAAATTAAAGTTTGACTTCCAGCAACAATTTCAATCCATGAGGGATAGAAATTGGGGAAAAGAAAACTCAGGTGGTGAGGGAAAAGTCAATCTCCTTGAAGATAGTAAAGAAGCTTTCCCCAGGGTATAAAGGAAACCCATGACGGGGAAGGAGAAGTAAAAAAGCTCTGCTTATTTTCACTGCAATAAAGTAGGCCACATGAAGTCGACAGTGTTGGTGGTTTAGAAAAAGATGGATGCAGGAAAACAGGATTAGCCAGTGAATTTTGTTGAAGTGGTGATAGAAACTAAAAAGCTGCACCAGAATGTACAATCTGCTCAGGTGTTGGTTGAGAACAAAGTACCAGATCGTCTTAAACCTTTATTTGGATGGTAAGGTTTGCTCAGCAGGAGAAGCAGGTAAAGAAATTATAATTTTAAGGGATGCGGGAGCATGTCAGTCTTTGATGTTGAGAATTGGGCTCGCTTCTTAACACACTGAGGGAGTCTGGTCTGCTCCAAAAAAGCTATTGCAATATTAACCATGTTCTCAGATTGTATTCATTGATCTGTGAAATGGTATTATGTTGTGGAATGACATAATTAAATTGAATTCCGGATCAGTGGTGCTGGAAGAGCACAGCAATTCAGGCAGCATCCGAGGACAGGCAAAATCGACGTTTCGGGCAAAAGCCCTTCACCTTCTTCCTGATGAAGGGCTTTTGCCCGAAACGTCGATTTTGCCTGTCCTCAGATGCTGCCTGAATTGCTGTGCTCTTCCAGCACCACTGATCCGGAATCTGGTTTCCAGCATCTGCAGTCATTGTTTTTACCCCATAATTAAATTGAAGCCAAGCTATAAGAATGTGCCTTAACCTGTCAGGGTAGATGATATAAAAGCAGCCTATCTCTAACCCCATCTTGGACTGAGGGAGGTGTAGTGTAAATGTAAGTGGACCAGTTTGACTGAACTATCAAGTTTCTGACCGGGAATTGCGTTTTAACCACTCGATATCAAGATTATTTTCTAAACCTTTCCTGAGTTGTTTTTGTAGTTTTTATCTTAAGCTTTTCTCTGCTGGTTGGTGAGGAGACACAATCTATCAGTGTCATAATAATTCCTCTTTTAGGATACCTGTAACTCTTTGCAGCTTTAATGGATAAATTCGTAACTAATAATCTCTTCCTCCATCTCTGGTGCCACCCGCAATGTACCTTTCCTTTAGTTTTCTATAATATGACCCCCAGAAATAAATAAAATACACCATTTCAAGCCAATATGTAAGTTCTTTACAAGTTCAACTCTCCACCAGTTTTTAAGCCAATTCAGTTTACCTCTCACGTGGCTCCTTCTATTAGTCATAAGGAGGCCATTGGGCTCATTGAGTCCACCTTGGTGCCCAGTAGAGCAGTGTGGTCAGTCTTAACCTTGTGGCCCGTTGGTTCTATTTCTGTCAAAAGTACATCGTTTCCTTTCTAAATTATTCTGGCAACAGTCACTTTCTAATGACATTTAACTGCATCAGCATCTGTTTTCTCTTCCGCAGTTAACACAGCGATGCAGATTCAGTTATTCCATTTTAATATAGCAGCCAGGTCAGCCTTGACACTGCTGCCAGCTGAATTATCTAACACACATCCAGGCACCTCCTGTCCTCCTTTCAACCCCGAGCATTAACAACCTTCAGTGTGAAATCCTAAAAAATGGTACAAAGCCCTTCGATTTGTCTCTAATAAATTGAAACTGTGTTGGAATTGGAAAGTCTTACTAAGAACTTGGAATTTTTTATTATGTGTGGTCTTCGACACAATCTAAGTCTCCTGAAATGTGGCTCCCCTGCCCATTGTAATGTACTGCAGCCTGAGTTTGGCTGCTTTCCATCAAGTCCTCCAGTAACCATTCGATCCAAGGTTCGTTCCCCCTACTGAGGCGTTCTGGAGCAGGGTGGAACTTTACATTCTCCAAAACATATTATTCATTTTGAGTTTTTGAATTGTCTTCTCCTTCTTTGAAATGGTGTGTTTAATTTATTTCAGGGGGTCATATTATAGCCCCAGGTTATGCACTGAGAATAAGTGCAGTGTTCTGAACTTGGAGAGGTGTATTAGCTCTACGACCAAACCGTCACTTTAAAAGGTTATTTTGCCCTGGGTTTTGTTTTGAAGGAAGGATATAAAGGCAGAGGGGCTGAACTGGCTACTGAAGATGGTGTAAGTAAACAATGTTTGAGGCCTTTCTGTTTTTTTAAAACAGTCACTTTCTGTAGGAGGGGAATGGCCAGCTCTTATAGACCAGGCTTTCTAGTTTATTAAGCTGTAGCAGTCAGAAACTGTTTGGGGTCTCAGAAGAGCTGGAAGCTTCAGTGAATGATTCCTAACATCTACTTCCTCTGAAATCTTTCCTGATATAGTTTCCTCCTGGATGCTAGAGTCTGTATCTGAATATGCCTTTTTGCCAAGGGCTATGTTTAAGTGATGTTACTGTATTGGAACAGTTAATTAGTAGTAGGTATAGTATCTGTTTTTTAGGTTCGATTCGATTCCCTACAGTGTGGAAACAGGCCCTTTGGCCCAATAAGTCCACACCGACCCAGCAAAGAGCAACCTAGACCCATTCTCCTAACGAATGCACCTAACACTACGGGCAATTTAGCATGGCCAATTCTTCTACCTGCACATATTTGGACTGTGGGAGGAAACTGGAGCACCCGGAGGAGACCCACGTAGACACGGGAGAATGTGCAAACTCCACACAGGCGGTTGCCCAAGGCAGGAATTGAACCTGTGAGGCAGCAGTGCTAACCACTGAGCCACCGTGCCGCCCATATTATTTGATTAAGTTTTCCAATAGTTCAGTTATTCTAAATTCCTCTTTCTTTTGTTTATATTTTAACTATAGTGTTTAAATAAATTGTGTTTTGCTTACCATCGAGTAGTTTGACCAGTGGCATCTGGAACACACATTTGACATCCCCCTTTAAAATTAGAAAATGTAGAGTCTGAGATACCCTGTTAACATTTTGAGGGGGTCTGGTCTGGTCCATAACAAACTGGGGGCTTTTCTTGGATTGGAATCTATAATTCAAGTTGGGTTTAGGATTGTGGGCCTCAAAGGCAGCAGTGGTAGGCGTTAGTGCCTTTAGTTTTGGGTGTTGGATTCGTTTGATTTAAATAAGGTGTGACTTGAGTAGTAATGACTCTTTTGGACACTAGGTGTTTCCTGTGGGTGCAAGATGTGACTTCCGGATTTTTACAAAATGTGAGCAAGGTGAAGCTGTTGGAATTAGCAGACTAGCTGGAGTTGGGATTCCCTGGGTCTGTGAGGAAAGGGGAGGCAACTGCATTTAAAATTGCTGGAAATTCCTTTGGAATCTTTGGAAGCGACTAAAATGTAATTGTAAATGAAGCAGCTCGAATTAGAGGCAAAAGGAAAGGAAAGAATAGCCCTGGCAGAACAAAAAGAAAGAGAAAAGGAAATGAAACAGTTTCAATTATGATTAAAAGCAGAAGAAAACGAGAAGGAGAGGGATGCCCTTAGCAGGAGAAAGAGGGAGAAGAAAAACAGGAAGAGAGAAAGAGTTTGAACTTCAGAAATAGGGTTAAGGTAGAAGGTAGAAGGTAGGCTTAGTGAGGAGGATAGTGATGATGAGCAAAACCGTCATAGTGAAAGACCTGGCGTGGATCTATCTAAATCTGTCCAACATTGCCTAACTTCGACGAGAGAGATGTAGAAGCTTTTTTTAAATTTCATTTGAGAAAGTGGCTAAACAAATGAAGTGGCCAGTGGCCATGTTTTGTTAATCCATACAAAGTTGGTAGATAGGGCTAGTTTTTGCATCACTATCAGAGGAGGAATCTGGGGTGCATGAGGAGGTGAAGAAAGCCAACTTAAGTGCAAATAAGTTAGTACCAGAAGCCTACAGACAAAGTTTCAGGAATCTAAGGAGGGACTCTACATTGAGCTTGAAATGATCCGGTAAAGTAATTTTGGTGGGTGGATAACGGACATTGAAAATAGATCAAACATACGCTGTTCTTAAAGAGATGGCTATTTTGAGGGGGTTCAAAAATTCACTTCCTAAGGTAGTGAGAACTCATGTGGAAGAGCAGAGAGTTAAAGGCAAGATTAGCACCTGAAATGGCCAATCATTATGAGTTGGTCCATAAATTAAAGTTTGACTTCCAGCAACAATTTCCAGCAACAATGAGGGATAGAAATTGGGGAAAAGAAAACTCAGGTGGTGAGGGAAAAGTCAATCTCCTTGAAGATAGTAAAGAAGCTTTCCCCAGGGTAAAAAGGAAACCCATGATGGGGAAGGAGAAGTAAAAAAGCTCTGTTTATTTTCACTGCAATAAAGTAGGCCACATGAAGTCGACAGTGTTGGTGGTTTAGAAAAAGATGGATGCAGGAAAACAGGATAAGCCAGTGAATTTTGTTGACGTGGTTGCAGTAGAAACTAAAAAACTGCACCAGAATGTACAATCTGCTCAGGTGTTGGTTGAGAACAAAGTACCAGATCGTCTTGAACCTTTATTTGCATGTTAAGGTTTGCTCAGCAGGAGAAGCAGGTAAAGAAATTATAATTTTAAGGGATGCGGGAGCATGTCAGTCTTTGATGTTGAGAATTGGGCTCGCTTCTTAACACACTGAGGGAGTCCGGTCTGCTCCATAACAGCTATTGCAATGTTTTTGCTTTACGGTTTTGCAAACTTCTGCTCAGATGTATAGGTCTGTTGTTCTCTTTGTAATAAAGTATATGAGCCAAGTCCTTTGAAACTTTTGTGCTTGTCAGTTATAACTCTGCACTCCCATTGGAGATGTGCTTCTAAATTCTTTGTGCTTTTTATTCAGAAGGGACAAAACAAATGTCATATTTATACTGAATAATCATGACTGGTTGCTAGCACAAATTTAAACCCATGGTCTTTGGGTTTTTACTAATTCAGGAATGACTTAGGATGAGAGACACATTTGTCTCTTTCTCCTGGAGTGTCAGAGACTGTGGAGTGACCTTATAGAGGTTTATACAATCATGAGGGGCATGGATAGAGGAAACAGACAAGGTCTTTTATCTAGAGTGGGGGAGTCCAAAATGAGAGGGCACAAGTTTAAGGTGAGAGGGGAAAGATTTTAAAAGTGACTTGAGGGGTAACATTTTCATGCAGAAGGTGGTACATGTATGGAATGAGCTGCCAGAAGACATGGTGGAGGCTGGTACAATTACAACATTTAAAAGGCATCTGGATGGGTATATGAATAGGGAGGGTTTAGAGGGCTGTGGGCCAAATGCTGTCAAATGGAACGAGATAAAAATTGAGATGTTTAGTCGGCACGGATGAGTTGGACTGAAGAATCTTTTTTCTGTGCTGTTTGACTCTATACTATTAACTGATTAGAGGTTCGATTTTGTTTCTTAGCTGCTGATGGCTATTTTCCTCAGCTGGACAGCCCAGCAGCTATCTAGGGGTCACAGAATTGGGAGATGGGTCATTTAGGTCTAAGATGAGGATGTATTTCTTCATTGAGAGGGTGCTGAATCTTTGGAATTCTACACCCAGAGGGCTGGTTATTCAGTCATTGAGAACCTTTAACACTGAGGTTGCTGGAGTTTTCCATAGAAAGGGAATCTGGGAATATGAGGACAGGGTGGTAATAGGGAGCTGAGGTAAAAGATTTGCCATGTCCATATTGAACATTACCGCAGGCTAAAGGCCTGTATGGTCTATTCCTGCTTCTGTTTTTTATGTCATAGAGTCTCAGTCATAGTGATGTACAGCACAGAAACAGACACTTTCGTCCAACCCATCCATGCCGACCAGATAGCCCAACCCAATTTAGTCCCACCTGTCAGCACCCGGCCCATATCCCTCCAAACCCTTCCTATTCATATACCCATCCAGATGCCTTTTAAATGTTGCAATTGTACCAGCCTCCACCACTTCCTCTGGTAGCTCATTCCATACACGTACCACCCTCTGCATGAAAACGTTGCCCCTTAGGTCACTTTTATATCTTTTCTATATCTTCTCCCCCAATCCCAGGGAAAAGACTTTGTCTATTTATCCTATCCATGCCCCTCATGATTTTATAAACTTCTATAAGGTCACTCCTCAACCTCCGATGCTCCAGGGAAAACAGCCCTAGCCTATTCAATCTCTTCCTATAGCTCAAATCCTCCAACCCTGGCAACATCCTTTTAAATCTTTTCTGAACCCTTTCAAGCTTCACAACATCTTTCCAATAGGAAGGAGACCAGAATTGCATGCAATATTCCAACAGTGGCCTAACCAATGTCCTGTACAGCTGCACATGACCTCCCAACTCCTGTACTCAATATTCTGACCAATAAAGGAAAGCATACCAAATGCCTTCTTCACTATCCTATCTACCTGCGACTCCACTTTAAAGTAGCTATGAACCTGCACTTCAAGGTCTCTTTGTTCAGCAACACTCAGCAACCATTAAGCGTAAAAGTTGTGCCAAGATTTGCTTTCCAAAATGCAGCACCTCACATTTATCTAGATTAAACTCCATCTGCCACTTCTCAGCCCATTGGCCATCTTATCAAGATCCTGTTGTAATCTAAGGTGACCTTCTCCGTTGTCCACTACACCTCCAATTTTTGTGTCATCTGCAAACTTACTAACTGTACCTCTTATGCTCACATCCAAATCATTTATATAAACGATAAAAAGTAGAGAACCCAGCACCGATCCTTGTGGCACTCCACTGGTCACAGGCCTTCAATCTGAAAAATAACCTTCCACCACCACCCTCTGCCTTCTACCTTTGAGCCAGTTCTGTATCCAAATGGCGAGTTTTCCCTGTATTCCATAAGATCTAACCTTGCTAATCAGTCTCCCATGGGGAACCTTGTCGAACGCCTTACTGAAGTCCATATAGATCACATCCAAGTGCTTAGGTTCCTGCTTTTTTTCGACCTCCAGAAGTCATTGACCCATGCACACATGTGCATGTACATAAACACACGTGAACACAAATACATGCACACTAATGTGCTCACATGCATGCATGTGCATGCACCCACACCCTCACGCAGGCACCCATGTGTACAATCTCATACGCACAGAGTCACACACCATTACTTAATGTGGGAGTGCTGGATGAGTTGTCCTCATTCTCAATGATTGAACTTTGAATTATAACACGGTGCATTAGAGCTGCCATTTGGCTCGTTAGAACTGAGGCCCTTCTTTGAACAAGCTATCCAGTTAGTCTGAATCCTTCGCTTGTCCACCATCGTGCAGCAACAATTCAGATCGTCATGATTGGCGAAGGACAACAGCTAAAATTTAAAGGCTTCTGGAAATCAAAAGTAAACTTCAAACCTTTAATCAATGAGAAACAAAATAAATTGATGTAAGGAATTTCGACATTTGTGGAAAGGGTTTATTCTTTTCCTGGTATTAGGCCTAAAACAAGTTGGATGACAGCCTGGTGGGTGATGGGCTGTCTGGTGGCCTGGTATTTAAGAAGCTGGCTTGAAGGTAGATGACAGAGGGTGTTGGTGGAGGGTTGGTTTTCAGACTGGAGGACTGTGACCAGTGGTGTGCCACAAGGATCGGTGCTGAGTCCACTGCTTTTCATCATTTATCTATATGAGTTGTATCAGACCTGGGCATTTTACGGCCCGCGGACCATATCCAGCCCTTTGGTCATTCCTGTCCGTCCCGCACGAGGTCAATCTTAAATTAGAACATAAATGAAAAAGTATTTACACCATGCACGCAATACAACTATGTTGCTTTTGTTTTGAAAAGGATGCTTTTTTTATTTACGTATGGACGCATCTGCGCGGCATGTGTGAACAGCTAAAAGTGAGGCTTGGTGGCTAGCCCTCAAAATGTCAGCTCACACCAAGACAAGTTATGTCATATCCAACAAAAGTGCCAGAAGCAGTGAACCGTTTTCTGATAGAGAGTTTATTAAGGAGTGCTTGTTGGACTCTGCAGAACTAATATGCTTGGAGAAAAAGGAGGCTTTTGAGAATGTGCCCCTCTCCTGACGCACTGTAACGAGAAGGATTGGGGACATCATGAGAAATCTGGAGCTTCAGCTGCAGCACAGAGCGATCAACTTTGACTTTTTTTCCTTGGCTTTGGATGAGAGCTGTGACATACGTGACACAGCCCAGCTACTCATCTTCGTACGTGGGATAACTATGGTCTTTAAAATCACGGAGGAGCGGGCAGCCATGCAGTCAATGAAAGTAACAACAGCTGGTAATGATTTGTTCACAGAGTAAATGCATGTTTGGACACGTTGGGCTAAAATGGGACAAGCTGGCGGGTGTGACAACGGATGGTTGTCCAAATCTAACGGGAAGAAATGTTGGACTCTTAAAGGGAATGCAGGATAAAGTGACAGAAATTGACCCTGAACAGAAATTGGTAATTTTGCATTGCATCAAGAAATGTTGTGTAAGTCAGTGTTAAAAATTAACCATGTGGTTGATGTTGTAACTAATATAGTTAACTTCATCAGGGCAAGAGCTTTGAATCACAGGTAGTTTGTTGCGCTTTTGGAGGAAAATGAGACTGAACATCGTGACATAGGCTACCACACAGCTGTCAGGTGGCTCAGCCTGGGCAACATGCTGAAAAGTGTATGGGACCTGAGAGAAGTGATTCAAGATTTCTGTGTGAAGAAAGGGAATGGCACTCCACAGCTTTCAGATGCAGACTGATGCAGATGCAGATGTTGATGTGACTGCACTTATGAATGAACTAAATGTAAAACTGCAGTGCAAGGGCATTTTTGTGCATGAAATGTACAACTTGGTGAAGGTTTTAAGAGAAAGTTGCAGCTTCTCTCAAGCCAAATGGAGGACAACATTCTCACCCACTTGCCAACACTGAAGGAAGGTGCACCTTCAGCTGATCACCTCCATAGGTACTCATCTATGTTAGAAGCACTGCATGGTGAATCTTCAAGGCGATTCCAAGACTTCAAGATGGTTGAGAATGAAATGCACGTGATTTTTTCCCCATTTACATGCAAAGTGGAGAATGCACCTAGTGATGTTCAGCTTGAACTCATTGAGCTGCAGTCTGACACACTTCTGGCAGAGTACTTTAGGTCAGTCTCACTGCTTGATTTTTACTCTTCCCTCAAAGAAGAGAACTTTCCACACGTGAGGAGGCATGCTCAGAAGATTCTAGTCCTCTTTGGATCTACCTATATATGCGAACAGACATTCTCAGTGATGAAGTTCAACAAATCCAAATACCGATCCTCTATCACTGACGATCACCTCTCAGCTGTCCTTTGCATATTCACCTCAGACATTCAACCAGATTTCAGTGCACTTGTTCAAGCCCAAAACAGACTGGAGTTTTCTCACTAAAAAAGTAAAATGAACTGAAAAACATCAAAAGCACTTATTGCTTTTTGTATAGAGTTGTTTGTTGTTTGTAATACTGAACAATAATGAAACACTTTTCATTATTGGTTTGTGAGATTAACATGTTAAAAATAAAATGAAATACTGAAATTATTGTTTTTACTGTTTATTTCTTCTATATTTGACCTCCTCCACAATTTCATATCTTTATTATAACAGAATATCCTTATTCTTTTGATTATAAGTTTGAGTGCAAAACTATATAATTTAGTACTTTTTACAATGGGAGAAAATTAATTCTGAACAGAATTATGTTCAACTTATTGTTGGTTTGGCCCTCCAACACAACTCAGGTTTCTCATGTGGCCCCTTGGAAGAGTTAATTGCCCATCCCTGAGTTGGATGTTAATGTAGGAGGTATGGTTAGTATGCTTTCAGATGACACCAAAATTGGAGGTGTAGTGGACAGCAAAGAAGGTTACTTCAGAATCTAACGGGGCCTTGATCAGATGATCCAATGGGCTGAGGAGTGGCAGATAGAGTTTAACTTAGATAAATGTGAGGAGCTGCATTTTTGAAAGGCAAATCATGGCAGGACTCATACACTTAATGGTAAGGTCTTGGGGAGTGTTGCTGAACAAAGAGACCTTGGAGTGCAGGTTCATAGTTCCTTGAAAGTCAAGTCTCAGGTAGATAGGATCGTAAAGAAGGCATTTGATATGCTTGCCTTTATTAGTCAGTGCAATGAGTATAAGAGTTGGGAACTCATTTTGTGGCTGTACTGGATGTTGGTTAGACCACCTTTTGAATACTGTGTGCAGTTCTAGTCTCCTTCCTATCGGAAGGATGTTTTGGGAACTTGAAAGTGTTCAGAAAAGATTTACAAGGATGTTGCCAGGGTTGAAGGATTTGAGCTATAGGGCAAGGCTGAATAGGCTGGGGCTGTTTTCCCTGGAGCATCGGAGGCTGAGGGGTGACCTTATAGAGGTTTACAAAATCATGAGGTGCATGGATAGGATAAATAGACAAAGTCTTTTCCTGGAGTGGGGGGGGTTCCAAAACTATAAGTTTAAGGTGAGAGAGGAATGATTTAAAAGAGACCTAAAGAGCAATGTTTTCACACAGATGTTGGTGTGTAAATGGAATGAGCTGGCAGAGGAAGTGGTACAATTACAACATCTGGATAGGTATATGAATAAGAAGCGTTTAGAGGGATATGGGCCAAATGCTGGCAATTGGGAATAGATTAGGTTAGGATATCTGGTCGGCATGGACGAGTTGGACTGAATAGTCTGTTTCCCTGCTGTACATTGCTGTGACTGTACGCTTGGACAATTAATACTGGTTATGAGATGGTCAAGGCATCAGTCTGAAGGATTTCTTTCTTGCCTGATGTCCTTGTGACAGTAAGGACCTATCTGTATTAGTTTTGTACTGAGCTGAAGTGATAAATATTCTCTTTTCACACTGTTTTGTTAATTTTTATTGTGAATATATTTTAGCTTGCAAAACTAAGTAAAACTGAGTCATTTAATTTTTTTAACTTGCTTTTAATAGAATGGACTGGTATAAACTGCAGAGATTTGAGGGGGTGTTTAACTTCACTTCTGCAAAAGTGGTGACGAGGAAAGGAATAAAGTAAGTGAATGCTGTTTTTACTCACTCTAAGGGGAACCTCACACACACGTTTCCTGTCTCTTGTTGAACTGAATGATTTAAATAGAAGTCGATACTCCATTAGGATACTGGGGAGTGAGGTAAAAACTGTGAGGGGAGATGTTCCCAATTTGACTTGCTATGATTTGGAACATGGTTGCTTGGAAGCAGTAACACTGGTGTGAGCCTGTGGCTGATGGGTAATTTTCCCACTCTAAATAGTCTTCATCAGTGGAATGGGAAGTCCCACTCACTGATTGAGGTCTGACAAAATACTTGCACCAAGTGGGTTTGGGTTTCCCACACGCATTGACCCCATCCCTGGGTTCTGAGGAGACTGCTACTTAATACAATGAATGTCATGATCCTGTGAATGTGTGGTATAGGAAATAGGTTCCTACCTTGAGACCATAGAATGGAGGTGGACTTTGTTTAATTCAGGAACGATGCAAGACCTGGAATTGTGTAGCTTCTACCAGCTACAAGAGAGCCACATTGTTTAATTCTAAAGTGTCAGCTCACAAAAGCACAGTGTTCCCTGGTGTATTCTCCATGACAATAAGGTGACCCATTAGTGTTGCTAATGAGCAGAGGCATTTGGTCAGTCCTGTTGGTTAGAAGTTACGACAGAGTGAATATGAAAACTGACAACCCTGTAGCAGAAAGATGAGGAGCAGGCAACGCAACCCCTTCACCTATAAGATCATGACTGACCTGTTTACTCCACATTCTTGCTTATCTCCAATAACCTATAAGCCACTTATTTATCAAGGATTTATTGATCTCTGCCTTAAAAATATTTAAAGGCTTTGCTTCTACCATCTTTTTGAGCTAAGGAGTTCCAAAGAGACTCTGAAAGAAAAGCTCTCCTTACCTCTGCCTTCACTTGGTGAGTGCTGATTTTTCAACAATATCTCCTCAATCTGGATCCACCCACAAGGGTAAACGTGCTCCCTGTCAGAACTCCACAGGAGTTTATATGTTTCGATCAAAACACCTATTGGTGTTGTAAACTTTAGTGGATATCTGCCTAGCCTGTGCAACCTTTCCTCATGAGGCAACTGGCCCATTCCACGTATTAGTCTGGCAAAATTCAGAACTGCTTCCGACAAATTGACAACCTTCCTTAAATAAGGAGATCAGTGTTGTACACAGCACTCTAGATTTGGTCTCACTAATGCTTTGTGGAATGGAAGCATATTGTCCCTACTTTGGTGCTCCATGCCACCTACAGTAAATGATAACATTGTATTAGCTTTGCTGATTACTGCTGTCCTTCCATGCACTAGAACACTCAGATCCCTCTGCGGCTTAGAGCTCTGCAGTCTCTCACCATTTAGATATTGAGCTACTGTTTTATGCTTCTTGCCAAAGTGAACAATTTCACAAATTGCTACGTTATATTTCATTTCCTTATGACCTCATCGCAACTTGACTTCCCACCTATCTTTAAATCATCAGCTGGTTTAGCCACCATGCAGGTAAATAGACTGTAAAAAGTTGAGGCCCAAGCATTGGTCCCTGTGGCCCACCGCTCGTTACCAGCCACTGCCTCATTGTTTCTCAGATAGATTTCCTTTCAGGGTTGGTTGTAGTCAAACACTGCACCCAGTCAGGGAAATATTCCAAACGATGGCTTACTCTTGCAATTTGCAAATGATTGGATTCTGAACTTCAAGCTGTGCTGGAAAGTATTTCTAATAGTTCATTCAGAGATCTGCTGATGGAGCTTACAATACAGTCTAGGAGCAGGTTGCATTATGGTGCCACTGTTCCCACTTCTCTCTCTTATGCTTTATATATTCCAAATGAGCTCACAGATCTCCTTTACTTCCAGGTTCATAGGGATTCCTTAACATTTTATAACTATGGTGCATTCTGACTAATCCCCACAACCTTATTGTCAGGATTGGCTTTGTATGGACAGGCTTGAAAATGGCTTTTGCAGCACCCTTGCTATCATCAGACATCTTTTAATGAAAATAAACCCTAGCCACCTTACAGTGACAGTTCTCGGGATAGATTAAGATGTTGGGGGATGAGAGACTGTCAGGAATGCAGCACAATCTTCATTCACCTTGTAGCCCCCTGTACTGTCCCCATCTGATGGGTAGCATTATCATCCACTCTTGGGTAAAGGAATCATGACAAAAATACCTTCACTTCTTTACGCTGGCTCCTCGAAATAGCATCACTTTCCATTGCCCTTCCCCTCTCCTTAAAGAACAGAAACTACCAATCTCAGTCTTCATCAGTTAACAGCTTCAGTAGCCATAGAGGGAGTTGTAAATTTCCATTGCTTTTTTGAGTGAACTAATTGTTGTCTTGGGTGGGATACCATTGACCAGAAACTGAACTGGACTAGCCATAGTGAGTACATGAGCAGGTCAGATACTGGGAATTCTATAGCAAGTAGTTCACTTCCCGAATCCCCAAAGCCTGACCACTATCTGTAGGTACAATTCAAGAGTGTGATGGGAAACTCCCACCTGCCTGGATGGGTACAGCTCTAACAACACACAAGAACTTTGACACAGTCCAGGACAAACAGCACGTTTCAACATCCACTCCTTCCACTACTGATGTTCCATAACAGTAGTGTGTACCATTTACAAGATGCCCTAAAGAAAGTCACCTTTGACGGCACCTTCTAAATCCATGACCTTTACCACTAAAAGGACAAGGGCAACAGATCCATGGACACAATACCACCTGCAAGTTCCCCTCCGAGCTGAACACTGTCCTGATTTGGAAATGTGGAGAAGGTTTTTGTGAAAAATGTCAGTGTTGCTTCTACAAGAAGCTTATGATAAAAGATTTGTAAAAAATATAAGGCTAGCTTATGATAAAGGATTTGTGAAAACCATAAAGCTCAGTATGGGTGGAGAAGTATTGCTTTCACAAGCACGTACAGAAACCACAATCAACGGTCATAATGAGGCAAGAAACAAACAAGAGTAAGGGGCGATAGGTTTAGAGTAGTGGGAGAAGTGAACAAAGGCAGAGAGTTAATAATACTTGTGATAGGTTTGACACTTTGCATGCTAAGCCAATAAAGTAAAAGGAGAAGAACCGAGAGACTCAAAGAAATTGTATAAAAATGTGCTACTTTAATTCTGGGGTGTGCCTACTTGTTTGACACCCATTCTTATAAGGTAAAAACAATGACTGCAGATGCTGGAAACCAGATTCTGGATCAGTGGTGCTGGAAGAGCACAGCAATTCAGGCAGCATCCCTCGGATGCTGCCTGAATTGCTGTGCTCTTCCAGCACCACTGATCCAGAACCCATTCTTATAAGAATGCTTCAATAAATACCTGCTTCGGAATTTAACTCAGACTGAAATTATTGAAGAGTGAGTGGCGTTTCTCACAGAAATATATCGCGGTTCCTTCATTGCGGCTGGGAAATCCTGTAACTTTGTCCCTCATGCCGTAGTGGGCGAACCTTGCTCAATAGAGATTGCAGTGATTCTAAAAGAGGATTCAACTTTTCCTGAGCAATTCCTTTTGTCATCTCCTTACAATCTTTTCACAATTTGATGTCCTGCCTATCTTTAAGTCATCAACAAGTTTAGCTACCATATAAATACTGGTGTAGCATCCCTCACATCCTGTGACCAAATACATCTTAAAACATTATTTAAGAACAAACTGATCTTGCAGAATGAGAAATGAAGAAATGAACTATCTGCTCGGTAAAATATCTGTTTCATTAATTTCAGAAATATGGTTTAATGAAGATATTTTGCAAGGAAACCATACCAGTAATGTCCAGCAAATGAAAACAGTTTTTAGATTAGATTAGATTAGATTACTTTACAGTGTGGAAACAGGCCCTTCGGCCCAACATGTCCACACCGACCCGCCGAAGCGCAAACCACCCATACCCCTACATTTATCCCTAACCTAACACTATGGGCAATTTAGCATGGCCAATTCACCTGACCTGCACATCTTTGGTCTGTGGGAGGAAACCGGAGCACCAGGAGGAAACCCACGCAGACACGGGGAGAAAGTGCAAACTCCACACAATCAGTCGCCTGAGGCGGGAATTGAACCCTGGTCTCTGGCGCTGTGAGGCAGCAGTGCTAACCACTGTGCCACCGTGCCGCCCACTGTACTACTGTACTAAGATCTTCCAGATGAAACCATATAGATGTCTGAATCCTTTCATTGACAGAAAGAGCCCTTCTTTTGACTAAATGGGCCATTACTGGGATTCTTTCACTAAGGATTTTGATGGAGCCCTGTCTCCATACTGTAAATAAAGGCAGGACACCACAAAAGAGAACCTCTTCTGAAATAACTCCCGTCACCAAGTCATCCTTTACTTACACTGATCCAGCTCCCTCAGAGTCAGCTCTCAGAGTGAACAGAATCTCTGATGCTTCTGTTTATATCTGTCAGCCAGCTCTCCCTGATTGGACCGGATTCCCAATCAAGGAGCTTATATTCTATGAGATTGACCTGGTTGACCTTGTTATAGTTCTTACAACATAAAGTAAACCCCTCTCCTAATTTAAACTAGCCACATCGAAAATGTTCACCTCGTGTTGTAATCTGTTAAAATTTAAGATGCAAAGAACTACCACTATTTAAAGCAAAAATTAACAATTTTGTTCTTTAAGTCCAACAGCGAATATTAAAGCCAACAACTATTTACACCTCTTCTTTTAAACCTATCTTTTAACTCTCACTCTACAATACTGGTCCAAAAAAAGTCCCAATTAAGATTTACAAAAAAAAATCACGTTTCAAAAACCAGTCAGCTTTGTCGATTGACCTTTGTAGATTTTCCTCTGTAGACTTTCTCTTGGTCAGTTTTGATGTTCTGCTGCACAAACTTCTTATAGACAGGTCCCTTTCAGAGAACTCTTCAATTAGCAGTCTATTTGTTGGTGTCTTTGGCAGTTCTTTCTTCTAAATGTTCAAAATGTCTGATAATTATACCCCAAAACATTAGATCATTTCATTGGTTTTAATATTCTCAAAATGCTAAATTCAAACTTGATTGGATTTTGGTATCTTGTGGCATAATTTAAAGTGATTGGTCAGATTTGAATTTGTTTTTGTTCCATGGCAACTCATCTGCAGCTATTTGTTTCGACCAAGTGTTACATCATTACTTTGTTCAGGACTCTCTGTGCTTTGTCAGTTCTTGCTTGCTTTTCAACTCTCTTAAAGGTACAGTACATCTCTGCACCTTCATAACACAGTCACAATACCTTTCAAACCCTGTGTGACAATCCTTACGCCCCGATATTTCCTGAGCTCGAAGCAGAATAAATGCAGGGGAAGGGGAAAAGAGGTGGGTTATTTGACAAATGAATGAACCGAATGGTTTTCTGTGCTCTGATGATATTCCAAATGGATGCACAGAGATAAACTGTTGTATAAGAATATTCAAAATTTGAATTTTATGAAGTGCTAGGATAACATTTTAGGCAGTTTTAGTCAGTTTCAGTGGGCCTGAACTGGTAAGAGGATGCACAGTCGTTTCTGCTATCATGCAGTAGATCTGTTCTCGTGCAATCTTGTGTTAAAGGAAAACCGCGTAATAGCATCACCATTTAAATTAACGTGGGGTTGGAATCACATTATAACCAAGACACGCTTTGAAAGTTCCTGTCTTAGAAACAGTGTCCCCAATTTGTTAATTATGTTATACGAAATTCGCATGAACGAAATGCGCGTTATTGCAGACTGACCTGTGTTATAAAGACAGCTGATGGAGCAATGGCAGCATCAAGTAGAGGTGAAATGCAAAATGCAGTGAGACTGCTGTGATTGAGGTGGATTTGTTTTGGGATAGAATAAAGCTGGGCTCAGAGTGAACAGTGTTCTGATAGACTTCTGAATGTCTGAGGAAAACTGTCCAATGAAACGGAGTACTGACGAGTTATTCTGCTGTTTGTGTCTTTGCAGCTTTGTTCTGGTGAATAGCATTGCTTTGCAAGGAGACGGGTGTTCCATCTGCTCGAAAGTAGAGAATGATCTTCAACAACTCTCCTTGGCGTTAAACTGCTCCCGACAGGCAAGTTAAACACCTTTAGCAAAATAACCAGGATGTTGGGTGATGCTAATTGCAACTACTCTTCAAGTTTCCCCAAACCTATTGCACTGTGAGTTGTTTCAATCTGAAAAAACACTGCCTGAGAAAACAGATTGATCAGTAACTTCCAGGAAGGAACTGGCAGGCGGGGGTGTTAATTGGAGGGGATCTTTCATAGATCTGGAGGGGAGGGTGGGAACCTGAGGAAGGAGAAACACCGATACAAATGAAAGACAAGAAAGTAAGAAGCAAAAATGGAAGGCAGAAAAAAAATGTGGGAGTAAAACAAGTTAAATCCAAAGGTTTTGTGTCATAATGCGGATATCACAATAAGATCAATGAATTAGCAGCACAAGTAGATATACACAGTTCCAATATAGTTACGATTATGGAGATCTGGCTGCAAGGTGATCAAGACTGGGAACTGAACGTCCAGATGTATTCATTATTTAGGAAGGACAGACAAAAGGGAAAGAAGGCGACATGGCATTGTTTGTAAAGGAGAATTCATTGCAGGACTGAGGAAGGATATTGGCTCAGAAAATAGTGATGTATGAATCTGTATGGATAAGAAACACCAAAGGGCAGTAAATATTGTTTGGGTGTTGTCTACATGCCCCCAAACAGTAGTGGAGATGTAGGAGAAGGCAATAAACAAGAAATTAGAGATGCATGCGTCAAGGGAACTACTGTAATCATGGGTGACTTTAATTTACACATAGATTGGATCAGCAATGATATGTGCTGTGAGTATGCGCTGTTTTTTGTTTCAAACAATACATTGAGGAACCAATTAGAGAATAGGCTATTTTAGATTGTCCTGTTGTCTGTATAGTGACCTGTAGGCCTACAGTGCAATGAGAACGCATTAATGAATAATCTTGTGTAGAGTCTCTTGGGGAAGAGCGACTATAATAGAAATGACTTGAATGAGGGAACATTTCTAAGCTTGCAGCTGGCACAAAACTAGGTAGAGTTGTGAGGAGGATGCAGGAGGCTCCAAAGCAATTTAGACATGTTGACTGTGTGTGGGTGCACATATGGTAAATTCAGTGTCACATGGCTAAATGTCAAATTATACTCTTCAGTATCAAAAATAAAAAGGAAGGGTATTATTTCAGTGGTGATAAATTGGGAAGTGTGGATGTACAGACGGGTCTGAATGTCCTTGTAAACCAGTCAATTAAAGTAAACAGGCAGGTACAGCAAGCAATTTGGAAGGTAGATGGTGTACTGGCCATCATTGTAAAAGGATTTGAGTTCAGAAGTGGGGATGCCTAACTGCAGATCTACTTGGCTTTGGTGAGACCACGTCAGAAGTACTGAGTACAGTTTTGGTCTTCCACCCCAAGAGAAGATGTACTTGCCATTGACGGAGTTCAGCAGGGGTTCACTCGGCTGAGATCAGAGATGGCAGGACTGTCCTATGGGGAGAGAATGTGTCTGTATTCACTCGAGTTTAGAAGGACAAAAGGGGATGTGATTGAAACGTATTCAATTCTAACAGGACTGGACAGATTAGATCTGGGGAGTGATATCTTCTCTGGTTGGGGAGTCTAGGCTGAGGCAGTGGAGGCTGAGGCTCTGAATATATTTGAGGATTTTTTGTTTTGTTGAACTTGGATGTTATGAGTAATCCCAAGGCCTTCTCTTTCGTAGCCTGTTTTTATTGTTTAAAAGTTTCAAAGGATCGGGGAAGAAAGTGGGAATATGACATTGAGGTAGAGGCTCAGCCATAATCAGATTGAATGGCAGAGCGAGCTCAAAGGGCCGAATGGCCTCTGCCCACTCCGAGGAGTCAGTGAGGTCTGCAGATGCTGGAGATCAGAGTTGAGAGTGTGTTGCTGGAAAAGCACAGCAGGTCAGGTAGCATCCGAGGAGCAGGAAAATCGGCTTTTCTGGCTGGTTCATTCAGGCCATTCATTCCCGATGAAGGGCTCCGGCCCGAATTGTTGATTCTCCTGCTCCTCGGATGCTGCCTGATCTGCTGCACTTTTCCGGCAACACGCTCTCAACTATGCCCACTCCTAGTTTGGAAGAAAGGCTGAATGGCCTCTTGTGCTGTATAATCCTACCATTGTCACAAACTGTAATTCCTGATCAATACACCATTTACTTTCAATTCTAGCCTGATAAGCATTAAATGTTTAATCTCAGTGTTGTTGGTGGTGATGTAATTGATTTATTCATTGATTTTTGCAATGTTTAAAAGAGGATATTTAGTTTAAGTAAAACCTCCGATAACTTCCTGTCCGGTGTAAGTGATTTTGTGGTGTTTTATCTTCTCTGAAACTCTCGATCACTTCTGATACATTACACCTTGTCACCTTTTCCTTTGTGGCCTGATGTCACTATCTTCTGATTCCATATTATAAGTAAAATACGGTGAGATTTAGAAGAAAATACAATGCTGAGCAACGTCACGATCATTAAGAGATGAACGAGGTGTGGTTGCCAGAGGGATTGATGGAATGGTGTAAAGACAAAATGAATGCTTTGCGTGTTTTGTACGTCAGCCTCTTGGTGGTATTGTGTTTGAGCATGAGGTCAAAGAGCAAATGCTGTTCAGTGACACCTCGCTCGACAGTGTTCCTTGACTTGGATTGGCTGTGTATCACGCTAATAGCACAGAGAAACAAACTCACTCTAAATGAGCATCTGCTTCGGACTGGCTGGATGTTTGTCAGGAACTGTATATATTTTCTCCAGTGTTGACCTGTAGGGCTCCTGAATTAGGCTGAACCCAGGAGTTGAGAGTGTGGTGCTGGAAAAGCACAGCAGATCAGGCAGCATCCGAACAGCAGGAGCATCAATGCTTCAGGCATAAGTCATCAGGAATGGGCTCTCCTGATGAAGGGCTTATGCCCAAAATGTCAATTCTCCTGCTCCTCGGATGCTGTGCTTTTCCAGCATCACACTCTTGACTCTGATCTCCAGCATCTGCAGTCCTCATTTTCTCCTAGTTTATTTGAACCCACGAGTTCGTAATGTGTGTCTTGTTTACACTGAGTTGATCATCAGTTTGCGGAACCACCTGGACTCAGTGCATTAACTGCAAAATTCCAACTCCCCTCTGCCACAGAACTGCCATGTCCTTTCTGTTAATAATCCCCTATAATACCCCTAGCCCTAAATTTCATTTGGCCGTATTTTGCAAATATCTGTTATGTTTTTTGTAGCTTGCCTCCTACTAATGTATTACCTTCTCCTCTTTGGAACACTACTCTTTATTTCATGTTCTCATTTATTGTTGAAAATCCTTTCTGTCTACTGCCCTGTCCAAACTCTCCTGAGTGTTTCTCAGTGAGATTGTTGAGGTCAAATATGTCAGTTCTAGAACATCACTTCCAGAGCTCCTCAGTGTAATGTCCTCACCCCAACCATCTTAGGCTGCTTTATGACCATCCTGCCATTATAAGGTTGGGAGGGGGCATATTCACCAATGATTGCTTAGTGTTGAATACAGTTTACTGCTCCTCAGATACTGAAGCAGTTCATGTCCAAATGCAGCAAGACCTAGGCAATATTCTGTACAGGGCTGACAACTGACAAGCAACATTCAAGATACAAAAGTGCCAGGCACTGAGACAATCTATCTCCGCATGACCCCGACTGGGAATGCCATAGCTGAATGCCCCTATTATCAGCAAACCAAGGGGCTTGGCCAGCTGTATGAATATTGTGACTGTATACAGGAGCAGGTCAGAGGCTAGGAATACAGCAAGTAACTCCCCAAAGCCTGCCCACCATCTACAAGGCACAAGTCAGGAGTGTGATGGAATACTCCCCACCTGCCTGGAGGAATGCAACTCTAACAACATTCAAGAAGCTTGACACCATCCAGGACAAGGCACCTAACATGGTGACACCAAATCCAGCGCTTTCATTTTCACTCCCTTCACCAATAAGTCTCTCTCTACTATCTGCAAGATGTTCTGCAGAAGTTTACCAAGGCTCGTCAGACAGCACCTTCCAAACCCACAGCCACCTCCCTCCAGAAGGTTAAGGGCCACCTGTCCATTCCCCTCCAAGCCACTCACCATTCCTTCACTGAGTCAAAACCCTGGAATTGTCTCCTGAAGGCTTATGTGGGGTGTAACCCACACCAAATGGTTTGAAGTGGTTGAAGCATGCAACTCAGCCCCACCACCTCGAGGGGAATTAGGGACGTAGAGTAAATGCTGACCTAGCCAGCCACACCCACAGCCTGGACATTTGTCCCATTAATTAATTCTGGAAATCTATCCTTTTGTTCTCTCAGTCTTTACTCAGAGAGCTTCCTTGCACTCAGTGATTTCAGTTTCCATCTCTCACTGTCTGTGCTGTCAGTTATTGGTCCTCTTGCCTCTCCCTCCAGGTCAGTTCTCCTGTTTTGACCTTCCTACATCCCCTGTCCTCCGTATTCCTGTGGACCCCGTTATCACTGCTCAACACCGATCACATTTCTCAGTGCTTCCCCTCTCTGCTCTACCCATTCTGCGTTGTCAGAGTTGGCAGGTGTTTTTGTTAGATTGTGCTGGGCTCCTCCCCCAGTTCGAGATCAGTGGTAAGTCCACCCACACACTAACGTAACGCTCGGTGGGGCATTATTTGGTTCAGGGTGAGACACTGGCATTTGGGTGGAGGGTGGAGGCAAGGGCATTGGGTGCAAATGGCATGGGAAGATCCTAGTGTGTATGACCTTCTGGTGGGCACAGACAGAGTGGCAGGAAAATAGGCTGCCCTGCCATCCCTGCTCTTCCAACCAAGTGACCAGGGAGTGAGCTGGTGAACTTCTAACCTGGCTCTGGCCCCCACCCACTATGATATAACTATCCTGGGTCTGGAGACGCCCTCATAATACTGATTTCAAACAGGAATAGGGGATGCCACCTGTGCCACATTTAAACTGGCAGTGAGGTCAGGTGAAGGAGATTGGCACTTGGTCTATAGCATTATTCCCACTTTTCTGTCCCTTGTCCATCTGCTAACCTCTTCCCAGACCTGTGAATGGGGTTGGTGAGGTGATTGGGAGAGAGTTTCAGCTCTCACTATGTGAGCATCGACCTTGTCCAATATCACTGTTGCCAATGAGTTACAAATCACCTTTCCCCATTCACACTGATCTTTGCAGTTTATCACCTGGAGAGAGCAGACAGCGGTGTATCTGGCAAACAGCTGGGTCCGCTATCTGTCTTCAGCTTCTGATGGATCAGATAAAACTGTATCCAGTGTCACTCTTCTCTGTAAGAAATACCACCCACTCTAACAGCTATCCTGGTCTGCCTACTGTGGGAAAGACATTGTTAATCTTAAAAGGGTGCAGAAAAGATTTGCAAGGTTGTGTTGGTGTAGGAGCTTTTCAGATGCATGGAGAGGCTGAATAGGCTGGGGCTATTTTCCCTGGAGCATCGGGAGGCTGAGGGGTGACCACAGAGAGGTTTATAAAATCATGAGGGGCAAGGATAGGGTAAATAGCCAAAGTCTTTTCCCTGGGGTTGGGGAATCCAGAACTAGAGGGCATAGGTTTAAAGTAAGAGGGGAAAGATATAAAAGAAATCTAAGGGGCAACATTTTCACACAGAGGGTGGTATGTGTATGGAATGAGCTGCCAAAGGAAGTGGTGGAGGCTGGTATAATTATAGCATTTAAAAGTCATCTGGATGGGTATATGAATAGGAAGGGTTTACAAGGATATGGGCCAAATGCTGGCAAATGGAACTAGATTAATTTAAGTTATCTGGTCAGCATGGATGAGTTGGACCGAAGAGTCTGTTTCTGTGCTATATAGCTCTATAACTCTGAGAGTTAATCCCCACCTCCCTCTGACTTCCCTCCTCCTCCTTAAACCTATTAACCCTGTCGACTGTATTATCATCTCATATAAAGGGCTCGTTGTCAGGTGTCAAAGGGATTTCTTTGTTCAGCTGCCTGTGCTGCTACCTCACAAATTGCTTGCTCCTTCTACCCATCTCAATCACTTTCTGGGCAATCAGGTTCCCTTCTTTGCACCCCCACATCTGACCACCCTCAGGCGAGTTGCCATTGGAAACCGTTGCATTGCTATCACCGTTCCTGCCTCCTTCAAGAAAAGCCCATTGATGAGGCCTCTGTCCTTGCAAATGGCTTCCCCTCTGCCTCCATGTCCAAGTTCTGTGTTCCTGTCTGTGCTCCTTCCACTGCACAGATCCGTGACCATTCCTTTTCCAAATTCCCTGCTCCAAATGTGAGAAAATATTTGGCAGGTGGTTGGAGATTTTGATCCTCGTTGGGATGGGCTGTATAAGAAATGCGAGTTTGATGTCTATCTGATGGGGCAGAGGATACATTTTCCCATGACTATTGTATTCTTTAATTCTGAAGGTATAAAATTACCTTGAAAAGGTGATGGACAAGATTGATATAACAATCTATTTGTCAACAGCTGGATCCAAGCCATTCCAGTGAGAACTGTAAAGGAAAGGAGATATTCCCACCATCTGCTCCCATCTTACTCCAGGTAGGAATCTGAGTTCATTCATAGTTTTGACTTATTTTTGTTAAAGTGAAGGGTACCAATTAGTATTTGACCGCCTCTAGGATGAGTAGATATACTTGGGCAGTGGATAACCCAAGTTAGATGAGATGTTGGCTGAAAAAAGAAGCCTTGCATAGAAACATGGAGAACAGAAGTAGGAGTATGCCATTCTGCTCTTCAAATCTACCATGTTGTTTAATATGTCTGTGGTTGATCATCCAACTCAGCTCCCTCTTCCTGCTTTCTTCCAATATCCTTTGATCTCTTTAGTCTTAAGAATTATATCTAAACTCCTTCTTGAAAAGATTCAACGTTCAGCCTCGGCCACTTTCTGTGGTAGAGAATTCCTCAGACTCGCCACTTTCTGGATGAAGAAATTTCTCCTCATCTCAGTCGGAAATAGCCTACCCCATATCTTTACACAGTGACTCGTGGTTCTGGACATGGTCATCATGAATATCCTTCCTGCGTTTACCCTGTCTAGTCCTGCTAGAATTGTATAGGTTTCTATTAGATCCCCCTCATTCTTGTCAGTTCCAGTGAATATAATCCTAATAGATCCAGCCTCCCTTCATACGGCAGCCCTACCACCACAGGAATCAGTCTGGTAAAGCTAGGGTGGGTTAGGGAGTGAAGTGAACAGAGTTGAATGGTTCTGTTCTGGGGAAGGGTCACCAGTCCTGAAAGGTTAACTTTGATTCTCTCCACAGATGCTGCCAGACCTGCTGAGATTTTCCAGCAATTTCTGTTTTCGTTAGGGGCTACGAATGTTAGCAAACTTTGCAAGTGATATAGCCATTTGGATACAGAACTGACTCAAAGGTAGAAGACAGAAGGTGGTGGTGGAGGGTTGTTTTTCAGACTGGAGGCCTGTGATCAGTGGAATGCCACAAGGATCGGTGCTGGGCCCTCTACTTTTTGTCATTTACATAAATGATTTGGATGTGAGCATAAGAGGTACAGTTAGTAAGTTTGCAGATGACACCAAAATTGGAGGTGTAGTGGACAGCAAAGAGGGTTACCTCACATTACAACAGGATCTGGACCAGATGGGCCAATGGGCTGAGAAGTGGCAGATGGAGTTTAATTTAGATAAATGTGAGGTGCTGCATTTCGGGAAAGCAAATCTTAGCAGGACGAATACACTTAATGGTAAGGTCCTAGGGAGTGTTGCTGAACAAAGAGACCTTGGAGTGCAGGTTCATAGCTCCTTGAAAGTGGAGTCGCAGGTAGCTAGGATAGTGAAGAAGGCGTTTGGTATGCTTTCCTTTATTGGTCAGAGAATTGAGTACAGGAGTTGGGAGGTCATGTTTTGGCTGTACAGGACATTGGTTAGGCCACTGTTGGAATATTGCGTGCAATTCTGGTCTCCTTCCTATCGGAAAGATGTTGTGAAACTTGAAAGGGTTCAGAAAAGATTTACAAGGATGTTGTCAGGGTTGGAGGATCTGAGCTATAGGGAGAGACTGAACAGGCTGGGGCTGTTTTCCCTGGAGTGTCGGAGGCTGAGGGGTGACCTTATAGAAGTTTACAAAATTATGAGGGGCATGGATAGGATATTAGACAGTGTTTGGGGAGTTCAGAACTAGAGGGTTTAGGGTGAGAGGGGAAAGATATAAAAGGGACCTTAGGGGCAACTTTTTCACGCAGAGGGTGGTACGTGTATGGAATGAGCTGCCAGAGGATGTGGTGGAGGCTGGTACAATTGCAACATTTAAGAGGCATTTGGATGGGTACATGAATAGGAAGGGTTTGGAGGGATATGGGCCGGGTGCTGGCAGGTGGGACTAGATTGGGTTGGGATATCTGGTTAGCATGGATGTTGGACGGAAGGGTCTGTTTCCTTGCTGTACATCTCTATGACTCTATGACTTTATATGATTACAATGTGAATGGGTCAGTTTGCTAACACTACGCTGAAGGAGCTGGAGATTATGATAAAGCTGCTAAGGAACTGGAACCAGATACAGGCAGTTTGTGCCAATGGGCCTGAGCTATGGAACGTGAAATCACAGTAGCTAAGTTGTATGATCTTGTATTTTGGAAACACAGGCTATAGTTTCTGAATAGTGCTGAGCCAGGGAACAATTTAAGTGGGAAGGCAAATACTGCAGATGCTGGAGATCTGAAATACGAATAAATGAAGTGCTAGAGTGGCTCTGTGGTTAGCACTGCTGCCTCACAGTACCAGGATCCCAGGTTCGATTCCAGCCTTGGGCGACTGTCTGTGTGGAGTTTGCACATTCTCCCCGTGTCTGTGTGGGTTTCCTCCGGGTGCTCCGGTTTCCTTCCACAGTCCAAAGATGTGCAGGCCAGCTGAATTGGCCATGTTAAATTGCCCATAGTGATAGGTGTATTAGTCAGAGTGAAATGGGTCAAGGTGGGTTGCTCTTTGGGGGGTCGGTGTGGACTTGTTGGGCTGAAGGGCCTGTTTCCTCACTGTAGGGAATCTAATCTAGAGAAGCTCAGCAGGTCTAGCAGCATCTGTGGAAAGAGAAACAGTGCTAATAGTTCCAGTCTAGAATGACTAGGAAGTGTGCAGGTAGATAGGATAGAGAGGAAGGTGTTTGGTATGCTTTCCTTTATTGGTCAGAGAATTGAGTACAGGAGTTGGGAGGTCATGTTGCGGCTGTAGAGGACATTGGTTAGGCCACTGTTGGAATATTGCGTGCAATTCTGGTCTCCTTCCTATCGGAAAGATGTTGTGAAACTTGAAAGGGTTCAGAAAAGATTTACAAGGATGTTGTCAGGGTTGGAGGATTTGAGCTACAGGGAGAGGCTGAACAGGCTGGGGCTGTTTTCCCTGAAGCATTGGAGACTGAGGGATGACCTTATAGAAGTTTACAAAATTATGAGGGGCATGGATAAGGTAAATAGACAAAGTCTTTTCCCTGGGGTGGGGGAGTCCAGAACTAGAGGGCATAGGTTAAGGGTGAGAGGGGAAAGATATAAAAGAGACCTACGGGGCAACGTTTTCACACAGAGGGTGGTATGTGTATGGAATGAGTTGCCAGAGGAAGTGGTGGAGGTTGCAACATTTAAAAGGCATTTGGATGGGTATATGAATAGGAAGGGTTTGGAGGGATATGGGCCGGTTGCTGGCAGGTGGGACTAGATTGTGTTGGGATATATGGTCAGCATGGACGGGTTGGACCAAAGGGTCTGTTTCCGTGCTGTACACCTCTATGACTCTATGACTGGAGTTGAAACATTAACTACAGTCCACACAGATGCTGCCAGAGTTGCTGACAATGTATGTGTGTTCTGGGGTTGATGATGCATTTTTAGAATCATGGAATATTCCAACACAGGAACAGGCCATCGGCTCATCACATCTTTGTTGGCATTTTTTATCCAGGCACCATCTATAATAACCCAAATCCTGCCCCTGTTCCCTTTTATTATAGCATTTTCTGTCCTATCCTCTAGAACTGAACTTGAGCAGTTCCACTCTGTAGAAATTAATAAAACAATTGTATTGACGATAAATTAACAGATAATCCATCAATCTGAGGCTGAGGCACTGATTAATTTACACCCTCAATACTTCATTCCCTATAGTCACCAAGGCGTAGGAAACACATCCAGCACGTTTACAGTGTAGAGCAGAGCCACAGGATAGAATTATAAATAAGTACAGGAAAACCTGCCATTTTAGCGGACTTAAAATCAGTAACAAAAAACACAAGAGTGGTATGTGCAACAACCCAGCAGGTAGTTAAATACACGGGCAGAGGCAGTGTGTTGGAGGCAGGTTTGTTCAAGGCATTCACAATAGAACTAGCCTGTTCACTGCAAAGGAAGAATGTGTCGGGTTGTGGAAAGAGCAAGTAGCTCATTTGAAAAGCCGGTGTGGACATGATGAGTGGGCTGAATGGCGTCCTGTGCTGGAATAATTCTGTGAAGTTCAGAGGAGAGAGTTTCTCTTTGCTGATGATACCACACTCGTGTTTCATATCGAGGACACCTTCAGTGGCAGGTGGGCAGACTCTCTCACACCTTTAACCATCAGCCTCAGGGCACCGTGGCACAGTGCAGGGCACTGTTAACGCTGACAGATGGGGTTTTGTGGCAATGTGCCTTTCAAGGTTGTTGATTGCTGCTGACTGTGGAGCCGAGATAATACAAAGCTATCTGTCACTCGATGCTGAAACCAACCCGTACATCACAAGAACTGCAGCCATTAAGTCTAAACAGAACAGGAGAGTGAGAAGCAACAATCACCTGCCCAGGAACAGCGAACTGTGAGGGTACCAACCCTGTGGGCTCACCACTGTCCTGTGCAGCTGGGAGAGGGTATGGGCTAGGCCAGAGAAAGACCTTCCATGTGGAAAATGTATCCTGGTCACCTCTTGGAAGGACAAGGTCACTAATGGGTCTTGGATTGTGCTGATTCCACTGGCTGTCCCTCCTTGTTGAGCCCAGTGTGTTTACAAAGGCTCACTCACCTTGTTGCCAGTGAGCTGGCCACTGGTGGATGGCTTCCTGGGTGTCAGTACCTCCTGTACAAGCGAGGTGTCAAGGTAGCAGACATTGACTCTGACCTCTGGGAGAGAGTTGCCAATGGTTGCATCTGGGGGCAGGGGAAGCCTCTTTGGAGATGAAGCAGAAGCGCAGGGTCCAGAGGACACAGAGACCAATGAATTATACACCTTCTCAGCCGCTGTTCATCCTCCATGGGGAACGCGCTAGTGATTGCTGTGCCAGGCAGTGGTTCACTTGCAGTAGACCACCACGATAAACTGTCACCTCACAGAATGACAGGCTGCCCCCCCACAGCACTGAAGCAGGCCACTCAGCCCACTGAATCTACGATAGTGCTCATGCTCCACACTAGTCTTCTCCCATGTCATCTCAGCCCTTCCACACCTTCATCCCTGGAATTTGTCGAAGTTCCTTTGGAAAGCTGCTAAGGTACTTTAACCGGCAGTTCCTATTCTAACCACTCTGTTAAGTCCGCAGCGTCTCCTAACTTTACCAGTTTGTTCAATAACTCTGGTAGAAACATGGAAGTCGTCATATTAACAGTTTGTATTGCACTCTGCCAGCATTATCCTCTCTATCGTGTCAGCGATGAGGAGTGTACGGGCGAAGACTCTGCATCTCCTGAGGAGAAACAGCTGCTGTTCCGGGAGAAGTATGACACACTGTCTCTTGAAGCTTCCAAAAAGGTACAGAAAGCATCACCTGTCTGTTTGGTAAATGTCACTGTTAAACCAGGGCATCTGGTGTGGCTCATTCCCCTATATAAGGCTCAGTGGGTAGCTCTCTGCCCTCTGAGGTGAAGGTTGTGGGTACACGAGAGACATGAGAAGCAGATGGCCCCGGTGTGGCACTGAGGGAGTGCTCACTGCCAGATTCAGCCGCTTTCGGATGTGACGTTAATCTGTTCTCTTGGGTGGATTTAAAAGATTGCAGGGTGTTATCACAAAGAACAGCGGCAAAGATCTGCTGATCATTTTTCTCTCACCAGAAACAGACTGAGGGTCATTATGGAATTGATATCTCTGGGATCTTGCTATGTAAATTAGCTGCCTTGCATCCTACATTTCAGAAGTCGCTGGACTTTATTGGCTGATAGATGGCCTGAACTTATAGCATTATTTTCTCATTGCCTTTCGTGTGATAATTCAATAAAATCCTGTATCTTCACAACTAACCACCAGAAATGTGTAAGAAAGCCGAACAGAAATACATGGTTAGGAACCGAACAAAGACTTAATTCTATCCTTTAACTCCTGACTGTGGAACTACCTGGAATTCTGTTTCCCAATATCTCTACGTGATTCAGAAATACAAACTGGTTTGCATTTAACTCTGTTCCAATCTGTTAGGCTCCCCTTCACCTGGAGAATAGAGAAACTAATTCTTTCTTGCCAGGTAATCAAGTCAGAAACCACGCTACTAGTCATACACTGCACATACTTTACCCCATGGAGAAACTTCTCAAACATGCCCAGTAGATTTATTTCATGATAGGCACAAAGTTTGATACTTAACTTAACTGGATGGGGGCAGCTCCAGCAACACTCAAGAAAACTTGACATCTTCGAGGACAAAGCTACCCACTTGATTGGCACCACATCCACAAGCATCCACTCCCTCCACCACTGATGCTCAGTAGCAGCAGTACCATCAACAAGGTATACTTGCTGAAATTCACCAAAGCTCCTTAGACAGCACCTTCCAACTGCATGACCATCATCATTTAGAAGGGCCAGGGCATCAGATACATGGGAAGACCATGACCTTGCAAAGTGCCCAGTCTACTTCAGATAAGTCATCGCACATATCATTCTGACTTGGAAATATATTGTTGTTTCTTCAATGTTGCTGCGTCAAATTCCTGGAATTAACTGCAGCAGAATCTCTTGTTGTGTCCAGTTGCCCTTGGTCATCCTGCTGTCTTTGAGATTCCATCAGGTTTTATTATCACATATACCCAAGTACAGGAGTATAGTGAAAGGTGTATAGAGTCGCCACTGTCTGGTGCCATCTTACAATGCAATAGTTAGAATTAAAACCAAGAACTGAAATTAAAGAAAGAGGCACAAAATAAGGTCCAACAAGCTCTTAATACAATTTTTGGCTCGGGCCTTGTGCCATATCATATGAAAGTTTTAAGTCACTGGATTGGCCTTTGTCTCTCCATGAAAGATTGATATAGTCCACACTATTGCCACTGTGCATCACCTGTAGAGAGAGTGGGTGGGAGCCAGTCAAGTGGGTCAGCTTTTTTTGGCATTATATAGAACTTGAGTGTTGTTGGAAAGAGACACATTTTGTTTTTGTTTGTTTTTAAATTTATCTTATACCATGGGCAGAAAATGCTGATTTTATGGCTGGTGGCCTAAGATTGAGGCGTTGCCATGGAGAGTTTATCAGTTAATGATGATAGACAGTTAACTGCCCAGCTCTGTTTAGATTTTACACAAGAAAATTGGCTGTGATTGGTGAAGGCATTGCCCTGAAAAATAAGCCAGCGAATGTCTGTTTCCGATTGTATTGGGTTGAAATGGGCACAGAGTGTGTACGTGTTCTTTGTGTCTGTGGAGCTCTTTAATAAATTGGCTTCTGGTACCCCCAAGTGGACCAGACCGCAAACCTAACTGACAATCCTGAATTGGTCATTTTTCATGCACACAGTTATCCAGCAAGTATTGTCCAATCGCAGATTCCCATCCAATATTGAGACTGCATCATGGGTTTTGCAGGTGGTGGGAGGTTGAGGACAGTCAGTATGAGGAGAGAGTGAGGTCTGCAGATGCTGGAGATCAAAGCTGAAAATGTGTTGCTGGAAAAGCGCAGCAGGTCAGGCAGCATCCAGGGAACAGGAGAATCGACGTTTCGGGCATAAGCCCTTCTTCAGGAAGTATAACGCTTGTGATAAACAGCTGAAGGGATATGATGTTCGATATAACCCACCAGTCTTTGGCACTTATAGCCTACACAGCTGGCATCGCACTGGCACTGAAATCCTGTTTGTGGTGAACATCACTCGTGTTGTTACTGCAGCTTCAGCCATTGCTCAAACGTTTCCGATGACTTATCTGAAGTAGACTGGGCACTTTGCAAGACCTGGAGTTTTAGTCTAAGAGCCATTCATGATTTTCTGTGATATTGCACAGTGCCTCCCACATGGTGAGGTGCTGGTGGTGAGTAACCTCCACCTGTTTACTTCCAGCTGCTTTGGTGGTTCTGTCCTCGGCTGATCCTCAGTGGCCACACCCACAGCAGCTGTACGGTGCTACATAATGGACAGCTTCCAGAGATCAGTGTCCCATCCTTTAACTGGAGGAACCGAAACAACCCCAGCTTCCTTCTGGTAACCTGCAAGTTCAGCGTGTTTTATTTTGGTTTCAACAGCTGGTGAATCACTCAGCAGCCCTGGGACAGCATCTGTGGAGAGAGAAGCTGAATTAATGTTTCTGCTCAGTGATTTCCATCAGAGTCGGGAGAAATTAGAGATTGAACAGGGTTTAAGCAAGTGCAGGGAGCTGGAGTGCAGGATGTACTCGGGATGGGGGCATCTGAAGCTAGAGGGTATCGGTTTAAGATGAGGGGACAAGATTTAAAAGGGACCTAAGGGGCAATGTTTTCACACAGAGGGTGGTGTGTGTATGGAATGAGCTGCCAGAGGAAGTGGTGGAGGCTGGTACAATTGCAACATTTAAAAGGCATCTGGATGGGTATATGAATAGGAAGGGTTTAGAGGGATATGGGCCAAATGCTGGCAAGTGGGATTAATTTAGGATATCTGGTCGGCATGGATGAGTTGGACCAAAGGGCCTGTTTCTGTGCTGTGTATCTCTGTGACTCTATGTGATTCAGCGACAAGGTATGATTGTCTGGTTCTGAGGAAGGGTCACCGCACCCGAAATGTTAATTCTGATTGCTCTTCACAGGTGCTACCAGATCTGCTGAGCTTTTCCAGCAAATTCTGTTTTTGTTTCTGGTTATATGGTAATGGACTAAGCAAAGAAACAAGAGTCAGATCTAGAGGAGGTGGAATTTTTGATAGCACTTGCTGTGCAGGAAAGTAGTTTTTGTGATGTTAGTGTTAAAGCCAGGAAGACTCTAAAGTACTTAATGGAAAGATGAGATGCTGTTATTCTGTTTGGAGCAGTGTAAGAAGTTGAGGTTAATATCTCTATTGTTTACGTCTAGAGCAGACACTTCCCACACACATGTCGTCAATAACATGGAGATACATGACACACACACACACACACACACACACACACACACACACACACACACACACACACACACATGAGGTGTGTTGGATCTCCATTATAATCTCCAGCTCAGAGCCAACGTCATTTGTGGCACAAAAGCAGGCTATCCATCCCATCATGTCTGTGCTGGCTGAGCAGGAGCTGTCCAGCCTGATCCAATTTTTCAGCTCTTGGTCTTTAGCCTGATAGGTGACAGCTCATCCTGTGCGTATCCAAGTGCTTTTTTTTCCAGTCCAGTGAGGGTATTCCTTTGTCTCTACAAGCCTTTTGGCAAGCTCCTTCACTCTGGCTGTTGATAATACTGTGCACTGTCTGGGTAATGCTGCTGGTTAATTGTCAATGGATTGATTTTAATTCAACTTAGCAAACCGGGAGCTTACCCATCAGTGTCTCCCTGGTAAGATCTAGACTTTAAAGTATTGGGGTCTGACGATATCCTGTACAATCACTGCTTTTAATTTTGATTGCTTGGGGAATGTGCTGTAGCTGTCCTGTTAAAATGGAGGACCAGAGCACAACGGAAAAGTCAGATCTTAAAAGTTTCCACTGAGGGACTTGAAGGGCGGGAGAACTCCTGTGGGTCCCACACAGAGAGCGAGAGAGAGAGAGAGAGAGAGAGAGAGAGAGAGAGAGTAGGGTTTTGAATCCATTTCTTCTGTCTCCATTCGCTTTTGCCATTCTGTAAGATCATGGTTGATTTCTCACTTAATCCAATATATCTCGCTTTCCTTCATATCCCACATTCCCTCTGGGTCAATGCAAATCTACCAACTCGGCTTTAAAGTGAGTAATTGATCCAGAACAAATTGCCATTTGCAGAATCCCAGTGAAGAAAATCAAGATCCGCTAACCAGTTCTTATTCCAGCACTCCAGCCGGGAGTTGTGTGTGCAGACCCTGTGGAAATCCTGACAGAGCAGCTTCTAAGACTCCAGTGGGTAATTCCCCAAGCCTGGAATCCTTTGAAAGTCCTGTTAAATTGGAGAATTCAAAAGATGCTTATGAAACTATTAAACAGATACTTTAACTGTAATGTAACATAGTGTTAAACAGATTCCTGAACGACATCTCTACCAGACCATTTACAATTATCCAGACACTGAACCGAAACCCCAGCCCGAACACTCTGCCTCCAGGGATCTGAGTGCCTCTTTCCTGACCATTCCCAATCTGATACCCCTCTCCACAGGCTTGCCATCCACCACGATACACTTTAGATGCTGCATCACCTTCCTGCCCTTCTGCCATCTTGCACCCATATCACTCTACCCACTTGGCACTGTACTCCTTTCCCACCTGTCCCCTTTCCTCAACCCACCTGGCAGCCCATATAGCTATCATTCACCCCCCACAAAACTGGCATCCCATTCAGCGGAGACGGGAATCCCCTCTTGAAAGTGCAGAGCTACCTTCTTTCGTTTATAAAAATGTAGGGCTGGAGAGATGGCCACCCTGGAAAAGTTGGCCCAATATTTCTACAGATTTAAGATATACAGGTCTGAAATCCTTTATCCGAAAACTGAAAAGACCTAAAAGCTCAAGATCTTCTTGAAAGTGCACCCGACCTGACCTGAAGATGCACTTAGTTTGTGTCCTTTGGTAAAAGGCTTAGCTTCGCCTGAATGGACCTTAAAGCAAAGATTTTTCCACTCAATGTGTGTACAGGTCTGTTCAGGTTCAGCGAAGTCGTTTTGTTCTGAAGGAGCCAAAGAGCCCAGTAGTGATCCTGATGTATCCTGGTAAGTCTAAGTCTTTTGGTGATTGTTTAATGCCTGACACGTTTCCTCAGTAAATAGTTGTTTATACCTTATACAAACTGATGTACCCCATGTGATCTCGAGCTGGGTGCAACCATTAACAGGAGGTTGCAGCCATTCTGAATTATTTAACTGATTCATAAGACAAGGTGACAAAGATTTCCCCACACAGCTGACAGGTTCTGGAATTCCAGCAGATACTGAGGCCTTGATTTTAACCTTATTTGGAGCAAGTGATTAAAACTGTGCAAATCCCTGCCTTGTTTCCAAAAATCAGAACAGCAGTAGGTGCCGAAGTTTTTGGATGAAGGATTCCTGACCTGTACTTACACTGTCACATGAGCCATCTTTGCTAACTGTCCTGTTGTGATAAATGTTTTTGAGCTCAGTTAACACTGACTTGGAATCTGTCTCTTTTTCCCCCCTCCAGGCTAGTATAACTGCGACAGACTTTACACTTGCTAAGTGTTTTATGCCACGTGAAAGCACTGTAATTACCATTTATCTCGCTGCAGGTGTTCTGGCCATCAATCTCCTGTTGTTCCACTTCCGTTTCTGGCAGTGGCTGATGCACTATTTAATTGACAAGCACAAATCTACTTGATATAAGAGAACTGGCCTGAATACCAGCTATTTTTGGTTGTGGAGCTTTACCGTTCTCCAGATTTTATGGGAGATGATATATGGATATTCTTAGCATTTTGAGAAAAACAACTATTTTTGAACATTTTTGGATATAATATGAATTTCTTTGAAGGTAACATGTTAGAATCTACATCTTAATGATGAGAAACTGTTCCCGGATAAGTAAATTGCGTTAAAAGTGCCCAGGAGCAAGTTAATGCGAACACCGACATGGCAGATCTATCTCGAGTAGCAGCACACTTTGTGGAGTAAGTGGCTTTCCCATTGAACTGACTCCGTGATCCAATGTAAGGGAGAGCAGGAGCCTGCAATATCTTCATACTATCACACCAGCTTCACTTGAAGTGTTTACGAAGATAAATTATTTAATTTATTAGAATCTCAGCATAAGAATTCATGTGAAGCCAATTTCTGACGTTTTTATCTATACTCGAGGGAGTTAGATCTCACTTTGAACTGTAGCCATAACACAGCAGATTGTACTTAAAGTGTAGCAGTGAACTAATGGTACATTTGTTAGACTGTGGGAGAGTGAATGAATGTTTCCAATATATAGAATAACTGAGTGCTTACTATTACATTTTTGCCAAAGTGTAAATTGATTGTATAAAATCACGGTTAGAATCCTCAGAGTTGACATTCGATGTGGTTAAATGAGCTGTCCTGCTCAGATATTGTTGTTGGTCAGAAGTTACAAAAGTCAAAAAGTGTGGTGCTGGAAAAGCACAGCCGGTCAGGCAGGCAGCATCTGAAGAGCAGGAGAATCGCCATTTTGAGCATCAGCTCTTCATTCCTGACTCTCCTGCTCCTCGGATGCTGCCTGACCTGCTGTGTTTTTCCAGCACCACACTCTCGACTCTGATCGCTAGCACCTGCAGTCCTCGCTTTCTCTTAGAAGTTACAAATAAACAGTTTGCAGATAAAACTTCACATATTACAGGCGGCACGGTGGCTCAATGGTTAGCACTGCTGCCTCACAGCAGTAGGGACCCGGGTTCAATTCCTGCCTCAGGCAACTGTCTGTGTGGAGTTTGCACATTCTCCCCGTGTCTGCGTGGGTTTCCTCCGGGTGCTCCGGTTTCCTTCCACAGTCCAAAGTTGTGCAGGTTAGGTGAATTGGCCACGCTAAATTGACTGCAGTCTTGGATGTAGGGGAGTGGGTCTGGGTGGGTTGCTCTTCGGAGGATCGGTGTGGACTTGTTGGGCTGAAGGGCCTGTTTCCACACTAGGGAATCTTAATCTAATCTCTATTCAAAGTTCTATGATAGCAGGCCCAGTAATGGAACATTCAGTGATCACTGCAGCTGCTACCTTTTACACACACTCCCACACCCAGCCAAATACAGTATCGAGAGCACAGAAACATATATTAGGCCTCACTAGTCTATGCCATAACTCCATCATCATAGAATGCCCACATTTGGCCAATTTAGTCCACAATGATCTGCCTCCCAACTTCCTACCCTATCCCTGTAACCCTGTATTTATACTTCACCCAAGTTTTGTACTCCTAAACTTCATCTAAGACTACCGTTCTGTTCCTTTCTACCTCACGTTTATGTCCGTTTCCCCTTAAATATGTCTGGTAATGAGTTCCACATGCTAACCCCTCTTTTAAATAGAGAAAGTTTTCCCAAATTCCCTGTTAGGTCCATTAGTGATAGTCTTCTATTTATGGCCCCGAGATCAGGTCTTCTTCTGAATCAGAGACACTCTGTCTTCCCTGTGAAACCTTTTAATCATTCCCGGCAATGTGGAATGTGGAGTGGACGTTGGTATCTCCGGCTCGCACAGACCTCGATAGCACACAGTGATAGGAATCAAGGTGAGATCATTCATTGTTCACTGTCCCATGGTTTTCATTTTATTATTTGCGTTAACTGCAGAAATCCTGAGGGCAAAGATTTAAAGAGACATGATATGTTTTTATCATCGTTGTTCTTGTATAGGGCAAACCCAGCAGCATGGAGTGATGCTGGGCAGAAGATTGCTTGCTGTTCCCCACCTCAGTAAACTCTGGCTTAGCGAATGTCAGAAGAAATCTCAAAGCACAAGTCCAATCACTTTACAGTCCAAGGGAGGAAACTCTGCATTTTACTTTGCCCCAGACACCTGTATTCTTTTTAACTGGTTTGCAGTGAGTTAATAACTGACCTGTAGCCCTTTTACTTTGTAAGGATTGTTTTAACCTGACCCGTCTAGTCTTGTTTAGACCTTACATAAGCAGGACAGCTTCTTTAATGTAGAATGGTTCTAACCTTCCATTGAACAACTGTGTCCGATTAAAGTATATTGCTGACTCTTATATGTTTTGAGTTTGGCTTTTATGAAAAGCACACTTTTTAAAGTCATGGTGTAATATTTGAGCAGCTGTATTATTGGATCCAAATCGGTGGCCTTTGGGTAAATCTCTCTGTTCACAACATCTGAGCTGCACATTGGACGCTAAAGACTAACAGCTTTGAGCCAAGAGACTACACCCTTTGTAAAAATGATTTGCCAAATCAAATTCCATTCCAAATGTCGTTTCCTTTTAAACTGTGTTGCCAATGTCTGCGGTGTATAGGAGCTGGTTTGTGGGATGAGGTTGTTTAGGTATCCAGGCCGTGTACCGTGATTTTCTGGTCAACGATGGCTCAGTTCCAGGCCCCTCTGATGTCATTTCCTGATGCTGGGTAACAGTTCCATCGTGATGGCATCCTCTTGTTTTCACAAGTGGCCATTCTGCTAGTCTGTAGAGTGCTGCACAGGTCGGCCAGCCCTTAACTGTATTCTTTTAAAGATTGGGAGACTCACAGCAGCAGGAAGTTAGCAAATCCACCCCTGTACCCCAACGACTGCCTACAGAGCACGGAGCTGATTGTCATCATCCAGGTCCAACTGAGTATCAGTTGAGATCTGGAGCCCAGGGCTCAGCACTGATCTATGCATGACATTTGTTAACTAAACCCATCATGAACATAGCAGTTTATTTGGAATCGGCTATTGTGACACTTTGAGAAGCACAATGCACCAATGTATTTATTTAGTAGGAGTGCACCAGCATTAGCTCCATCTATTGAAGTGTACAATGAAATATGTGCCCAGCTAGTTAACAGGAAAGAGAGTTTCCAACATCCTGGTGAGTGCTGTATTGATGTGCAATTCCAATGTAACAAAGTACCAAAGTCTGCATTGATATTTGGTGAAATAAATAATTATCTTGAAACAAAATTGTCTTTTTTGAACACGAGGTATGTAACAAACATCAGAGGAACAGTGTGGATGTACCTATTGCACTGATTCATCCTCTTACCCCTTTGCGTTTTCTGTGGAGTGATAGAGATATCTGAAGATTATTAGTTTTTACATCCTACTAACTAACTTTCAACTTTGCTACTAAAATTCTGACTGCCGGCCCACATCCTTCCTACTCAATGTCACTGGTACCAAGTGGACCACAATCTCTGGGGCTGTTCAGCCTCTCTCAGAACAACAATGTTCCATAGATGCTCAGTGATAGAAGGAGCTCTCGTGGTACAATGGGTGATGTCTCTGGTTCGGAACCACAAGCTCTGCATCCTGGTCTGACTGCTGGACTTCAATGACCAGTTTCTCCAGCGGAGTGCAGAAAAACTGGGCAGCCCAGTTGGACGGGAGGGAAAGATGAAGAGTGAAAATGCAGTACTGTCAAGGGGCTCATTAAGGGGAACAGACAGACATTTCTGCAGCCAGAGATGTGACTCCAGGATGGTATGTCGCTTCTCTGTTGCCAGGGTCAAGGATGTCTCAAGTACAAGAGGTCACAGACTGAAAGTGATAAGCCTGGGATGTGTGATGGAGGTAGGTTCATATGCGCCATTCAAAAGGGTGTTAGATATTTATTTAAATGGGAACAGTGTGTGGTGGAAGGGTGGGAAATTGGCACTTTCCTGCTGTGACAATTCTGGGGGTAGGGATCAGGTGAGGAATTGTCAAACTGTCTCAGGTAATAGATCCCAGGCTCAAAACAAGCTGTTTTGTTTGTATTTACCATTATTCACTTTTGAACTGATATGAAAATTTTACTCTGATATGAAAATTTTTTAGTGATTCCAATCACTTAAGAACCAACCGGGAGATCTACTGTTCAATGCAATGACAATTTGGGACTTTGCTTGCAACTTTTAGAATGAGATTACTGTTGTCTAGTCTTAACCAAACACGTGGCATTTTATAGCATGCTATGTTAGAAATGTATATTTGTAGTAGGTATAATAAAGTCAAGGTCATCATAACAATAATGGAATGTAAGGCTGCTCTCTCATTAGAGATGACTGGTGGTGGTTTAATCTGAGAGTCTCAGTAGAGGGGAGAAGTTGAGAAGGAGAGTCCTTACTGGTAACTTCAGCTAGTACGGGAAGTGAACTCACATTATCCATGATTTGGAAATGCCAGTGTTAGACTGGGGTGTACAAAGTTAAAAATCACACAACACCAGGTTATAGTCCAACAAGTTTAATTGCAAGCACTAGCTTTCGGAGCGATGCTCTGGTGCTCAGGTAAAGGCTGAAGGAGCAGTGCTCCAAAAGCTAATGCTTCCAATTAAACCTGTTGGACTATAACCTGGTTTGTGATTTTTAACTTCAAATTATCCAATTAGATTAGATTACTTACAGTGTGGAAACAGGCCCTTCGGCCCAACAAGTCCACACCGCCCTGCCGAAGCGCAACCCACCCATACTCCTTACCTAACACTACGGGCAATTTAGCATGGCCAATTCACCTGACCTGCACATCTTTGGAGATGTCAGAGGGCTTAATTCTACTATCTGCATTCTCTTCAATTTGTAGGCTGCATACTTTTAATTATGGAAGAAAGAGCCTGTATATAGTCAAAAGCAGCAAATATACAGAACTGATACTTAAAAACTTTCCACCTGCATAAACATTTCATTGATGTCCACAGTAGATTTCATACATTCGCCAAATGCTCCTTTCTGACTGTGCTGTCTTTCTGCCAGCTCTCCCCAATCCCTTCAAACTAATTATTCATCTGCATCACCTTTGTCAGACACAAATTCCCTTGTTAAAAGTTCAACTGAAGTCCTTTGTGTGTTGTGTGTGTGTATGTCTGTCAGTCTGGAGATGGGGATTACCACTTTTCACATCCTCCTCGCTCACTTTCAGTTTTGCTCCCTAAAGTCTGATTGTTGGAGAACATCCCTCATTCCTACTCAATGTCACTGGTACCAAGTGGATCACAACCTCTGGGGCTGTTCAGCCTCTCTCAGAACAAGAATGTTCTGTAGCTGCTCAGTGATAGAAGGAGCTCTCGTGGTACAGTGGCTGATGTCTCTGGCTCAGCTTGACAGGTACAGGTTGATAATCAGAATGCTCCAATCTGAGCACTTGGTAGCTTCCCAAACCCAAGTCAGTTAAAGAGTCCAAGTGATATGCAGATTTAAAAAAAAATTCTTTCTTGGGGTGTGGGCTTTGTCAGTAAGGACATCCTTACAGAATTATCCTGGAAACTGCATCATTATCAGGAGGCTATTTCCAGGCAACTCCAATACTGTGGGGCTAGAGACACCTATAGGCCAGATCAGGTAAGGACAGACAATTCCATTCTTCAAAGGAATTAGTAATACTAAATATTAATTTTTCTACTAAATTGACAAAATAGGCTATCATTGCTGAGAACAACTTTATGTTCCAGATTTTTGTGAATCAAATTCATATCTCATCAGTTGCTTTGTCCTCACAATGTTCGCCTCTAGGCTTTTGGGTCATAGTGACCTTATGGTAATGCCACCATCCTGCCCTCAATTGTAAGATTTATCATGACACCCTGTTCCTTTCAATTTAATGATAAGCCTTTTGCTGGCAACTTATAACCAATTGTGCTCCATTGATTGTGAGACATGATGGTGTTTTTCCCATACCCTGCTGTCCCCAGTTCATTTTTTGAGATCAAAATCTCTAACTTACTGCTACCAACAGTAGTTGACTAATGCTTAACATGTACATATGACCTACCTTGCTGAAATAATCTTTAAATAGGTTTGTACTAACCTATTTAAAGATCTTACTTTTACTTGTTCTCAGGATGTAGATAACTCTGGTATGAAGGCATTTCATGCCAATTGCAGCTGTCCTGAGAAGATATTGGGGCATTTCGCTGTCAAATACAATTTGGGACTGAAATGAAATAAAATTGCAGAATAGTACCAGCATAGATAAGGCCATTTCGCTCATTCTATCCAGGTTAGCTCTCCAAGAGCAATTAACCTCATCCCACTATTCCCCCACAACCTTGTAATTATTTCTCTTCTTTTGATCAAGACCTACTTCTCTTTTCTGTCCTTCAAATTTTGAACATCTCTAACGTGTTATATTTCTTTTTTCCAAAGGCAGCAGCCTCAGCTTCTCCAATCTATCCACATCAGTCCCACTTCCTTGAATCAGTTTCATTTTTACAGTGACCCAGCACTGGTTCATGGTCATTTCCAATGTTCACCAATGATCAACAAGATTCATTTCTGAATATTGCACAATTTACTCACGAGCAGCTGTGGAACTATAATTTAGGATTAGAACAGCAGGAAATATCATACTGATATGGGTATCCGGGACTACAGAGCCAAGTACAATCCATTAAACATTACTGAATAGTCTCCCAAAATAGACAATTCACTTCATATAGTTGTCAGTCCATTTGATTTAATATTTGATCTAAGGGCTACATCAAAATGCTCAGAAATACACTAAATAAGAAGCCCACATCTGTTAATATGTATCAAGATCCCTATTTATGACTCAGATTGGGTGAACTCAGTCCCACTTTGCTTTCCAGGGGTTTCTGGCTGAATTTGCAGAGCAGCTGCCACAATGCAGTCCGGTGCAGGAAGCCAGGTAGGGCAGCAGTGGATTGGTGCTGAATCTATACCCGCATTTTGTTTTCAGCAGTTGCTGCTGTATTCTGTGGTTTGTTGATCCATGAGCTACTGAGAGAAGCCACGTGGGTAAGTTACTTAAGGAGGTAGTGTGCAAGTGTTGGGGTGGCAGTAGTAAGATGGCAGGTGTTATGGACCAGACCAAACTCCCTCAAAATATATTAAGAAGAGGTCCTAAACCCATCTCTTCCTTATTTTAAAGGCAAGCGCCAGGCATCGCGTCGATTGGTCAAACTACCAGGCCTGAAGCAAAACACACTTTAATCATACACTATGGTTAAAATACAACAAAAGAAAGAACTTGGAGTAACAACTCTATTAGAAAACTTGACACAGTAGTAGATTATTTAACTACTAAACAGTAACTGTTCAAATATAGGAACATCCCATAAACACACCCATGGCATTGGCAGCTTCAGTAAATAGATTGTCTCATATGCAATTCTCCAGTCTAGGAGGAAAACACATCAAGAGAAAACAGAGAGAGAGAGAAAGAGAGCGAGTAGCAGGGAGAGATGGACTGCAGCTTCAAGACCCCAGCAACAACTGATACTGAAAGCTGAAACTAAAACTCCTGGTTCTGTGAGAGTTTGACCCCGCCCATTCAGGCTGCTTCTGTTGTTCAAACTTTGAACAAAAGCCCCCAAGCCTAACAAGCTGTTTACTTTATTGGCTGTGGCCAGTCTGCTCGATGCCTCTGTCACAGTGTGCCTTCGTTAAAAAAAAAACAGGTCAAAACACACATCTTAAAGCCATAGTATAGTCACACAGGTGAAGGGGGGACGTTGGTAAGTGAGTGAGGCCTGAGGATACGGTGGGCTAGAAAGGGAGATTAGTTTGTTAGAACAACAAGAATTGGGTCAATGTGAGGGGATGTCATGGGGACACAGATTCAGATCAATGGAAGGTTGGGTTGTAAGGTAAGATTGGGGTGAGGGAAGGAAGGGTCACTAGAAGTGAGTTTTATGGTTAGCCAGGACTTATAGCAGGGATTAACTGCTTGGAAGTGTCCTAACTGGTCAGGTAAATCAATGGGAGCTCTCTCAAGTCTCTGACTCTAATTCAGAGTTGGGGACTTTTCTGCAAGGTTCCAGGTGTTAAATGATTGGCCTTTGGGAAGTTTAAAGTTTCTAGGCCATTCCTGTGTAGTCATCGGCAGATCTACAATAAACATGTTTTTTTGCCTAAAGCATACTGGCACGCCTACAAAATAAAAGACTCAACTTCTAAAATACCTACCAGCTGAGTAATTCTCAAACTTTTAGGCAAAAGTGAGGACTGCAGATGCTGGTGATCTTAGTCTAGTTCAGAGTGGTGCTGGGAAAGCGCAGTAGGTCAGGCAGCATCCGAAGAGCAGGAAAATCAACGTTTCAGGCAGAAGCTGTTCACCAGAAATGAAGGCCTCATTCCTGAATGAAGGGCTTTTGTCTGAAATGTCGATTTTCCTGCTCCATTCTCAAACTTTTGTTTAGTGAAGGCTCCCATTTCAAATGGGTTGTAAAGTTTAAAGAAAAAATGTCAATATCTTGTTATATGAACATTTATAAACCTGTGAATTCCTCACCTCAGGACACCCCTTGTTCTTCCTGGAATGAGTTTAGGCTCAGGATGTTCTGATGGGAGTCTCAGTTTTTGTTGAGAGTCGCAATGCCCAGTTGCTGAGTATTTTAGTTTTTTCCCTCCCTCTCCATCCCATTGTTTTTTTTTAAAAAACTAACCTGTACGGCAATTTTTGTTGCCATGGCTACAGGTGCTTTAACTCACTGATCTGGCATTTGACTCCTCACTTTTCCAGGTGACTAGATCAGGGTAGTGTGGTGGATGTGGTCTACATAGATTTTGGTAAGGCTTTTAACAAGATCACATATGGGAGACTGCTCAGGAAGATAAGCGCCCTTGGATTCTGGGCTATTTGACAAATTGGATCCAAAATTAGCTCAGTGGCAGGAGGCAGAGGGTGATGGTCAAATGAAACCAGAATTTGCTGCAGAGATGGTTCGTAAGTTTGCAGGTGACACCAACATTGGTGGTATGGTGGACTGTGAAGAGCGTTATCCAAGAATACAAAGGAATCTTGATAAATTAGGCTAATGGGCTGAGAAGTGGCAGATGGAGTTTAATTTAGATATTGCATTTTGGTAAAACTAACAAGGGCAGGACTTCCACATTTCATGGTAGGGTGTCGGGGAGTGTTAGCATTGATGAAGTGTGGAGCTGGATAAAAGCATAGCAGGTCAAGCAGCATCAGAGGAGCAGGGAGTTGATGTTTCAGATCAGAACCTTTCATTAGGACTGGGGAGTGTTGTCAAACAGAGAGACCTAGGGGTTCAGGTACATAGTTCCTTAAAAGTTGCATCACAGGTAGGCAGGGTAGTAAAGAAAGCATTTGGCATGCTTGCCTTCATTGCTCAGACCATTGAGTATGGGGATTGGGACATCACGTTGAGATTTTATAGGATGTTGGTGAGGCCACTTTTGGATTACTGTGTACAGTTCTGGTTGCCCTGCTACAGGAAGGATATTATTAAACTGGACAGGGTTCAGAAAAGATTTACCAGGCAGTTACTGGGGGCGGAAGGTTTGAGTTATAAGGAGAATCTGGGAACGTTTTCACTGGAGCATAGGAGGTTGAGGTGTGAGCTTATAAAGGTTTATAAAACATGAGAGGCGTATATAAGGTGAATTGCAAAGGTTTTTTTCCCTTGGGAAGGGGAGTTCAAAACTAGAGGGTATATTTTTTTAAGGTGAGAGGAGGAAAGATTTAAAAGGGACCTGATAGGCAACCTTTTCACACAGAGAGTGGTTTGTGTGTGGAATGAACCATCAGGGGAAGTGCAGATGCTGATACAGTTACAACATTTCAAAGACATTTGGACAGGTACATAAATAGGAAAGATTTAGAGGGATATGGTACAAGTGCAGGCAAATGGGATTAGTTTAGTTTGGGAAATTTGACATAGATGAGTTGGACCAAAGGGCCTGTTTCTGTGCTGTATGGCAGATAGCTGGCAGTATCTGTGACGACAGAACAGAGTTAACATTTTGGGTCTGGTGACTCCTTACCAGAACTCACATGGTTGAAAGCTGTTTTTGTGACTGGAAGCCTGTGTTCAGCGATGTACCTCAGGGTTCAGTACTGGATCCCTGGCTGTTTGTATGTTCATTAATGATCTAGACGTGAATGTGAGAGACTTCATTAGTAAGTTTGCAGAGCTGAACATTGGTGATGTGTATAGTGAGAAGATCTTAGACTGCAGAATGATATAGGAGAAAGTGAGCACTTCAGGTTCTGGAGATCAGAGTCGAGAGTGTGTTACTAGGAAAGCACAGCAGGTCAGGCAGCATCTGAGGAGCAGGAGAATTGACGTTTCAGGCATAAGCCCTTCATCAGGAATGAGGCTTGTGGGTCAGGGCTGAGAGATAAATGGGAGGGGGGTAGGGTTTGGGGTAAGGTAGCTGGGAAAGCGATAGGTGGATGAAGGTGAGGGAGAAGGTAATAGATCGGGGGGGGGGGGGGGGGCGGGGGAGTGATGGACAGGTCAGGAGGGCAATGCTGAGTTGGAGCTTGGGACTGGGATAATGTGAGAGGAAGGGAAATGAGAAAGCTGGTGAAATCCACATTTATCCCATGTGGTTGCAGGGTCCTAAGGTGGAATATGAGGTGCTCCTCCTCCAGGTGTCAGATGGTAACGGTTTGGTGGTGGAGGAGGCCCAAGACCTGCATGTCCTTGACGGAGTGGGAGGGAGAGTTGAAGTGTTCAGCCATGGGGCGGTGGGGTTAATAGGTGCGGATGTCCCAGAGATGCTCTCTGAAATGATCCGCAAGAAGGCGTCCTGTCTCCCCGAAATAGAGGAGACCACACCGGGTGTAATGGATGTAGTAGATGACATTGGTAGAGGTATAGGTAAATTTCTGATGGAAGTCCCAAGCCTCCAACTCGGCACCACCCTCTTGACCTGTCCATCACTCCCCCCCTTTGACCTATCACCTTCTCCCTCACCTTCATCCACCTATTGCGTTCCCTGCTACCCTCCCCTCCAACCCGACCTCCCTCCCTTTTATCTCTCAGTGCCCACCCACAAGTCTCATTCCTGATGAAGGGCTTATGCCTAAAAACGTTGATTTTTCTGCTCCTCGGATGCTGCCCGACTGCTGTGCTTTCCCAGCACCACACTCTCGCTGCTGCAGAATGATACAGATGGGTTGGTTAGACGGGCAGAACATTGGCAAGTGGAATTTCATTCTCAAAGCATAAGGTGATGTATTTTCAGGTGGGGGAAAGGGGTCTAACAGAGCAAGGGAGAACATGATGAATGGTTCAGAGGAGGGACCTTGGTGAACGTTTCCATAGATCCTGAACAGGTAGATCAGGTGATTAAGAAGGCATATGGGTACCTTACCTTCATGAGGCAAGGCATTGAACACAAGGAGCTGGGAGCTTCTGAAGCTGTGGAGGATGTGAGTTTGGGGGAAAGTAGACTCAATGGGCTGAATGGCCTACCTCTGCCCCTATGTTCTGATGTCACGGTGAATTTCTTGACCATCCCCTCTACATTTAAATCCAAATCATTAATGGACACCACCAAAGGCCCAGCACTAAACCCTGTGGAACTCCAGTGAGAAAAGATTTCCCTTTACCACCTCCCTCTGCCTCCTGCCTCTCAGCCAGTTTTGGATCCATTGTACAACTTTCCCTTCCATCTGATGGGCTCGTACTTTCTTGATCAGGCTGTCAGGTTTTTCTGCCACCTGACCACATCAGATGCATTACCCTCAACAACCAGCCTGGTTACCTCTTCAAAACATTTGATTAACTTTGTTCAATATAACCATCCCTTAACAATCCACGCTGATTGACTATCCCTGATTGGCCTTTAATTCCCAGGTCTTTATCCACTTGAAAAAGGAAATAATTTTTTTTTTTAAAAAAGACAATTACAGAATTAAAAGAGATAGACAAATTCCAATGTCATTAGATCCAGGACCAGAGTCATTAGAAAGTGAAGAAGGAGGTTCACAGTTTCTTGTAACTGCTGGGGTTTCATTGTACGTTGTGAACATCTGAAATTGCATAGAAATAGAGCAGTACAGCATCAGAAGAAGTCCTTTGGCTTACCATGTCAGTGCTGACTATGATGCCATCCTAAATGAATCCTATTTGGCTGCACATGGTCACTATCCATCTATTCCATTGAGAAACCTTGAGGTGGAGCATATTCCATTGTTCAAAGCAGAATTTGATTACACTTCCTGGAACTTTCAAATTGATACAACTTGCCCTGGGCTATACATTTGACATGGAACAAATATTAAGAAAATTTTAATCAGAAGCAGGCAACATAGAATGGATCATGTCTTATGTAGACCAATAGAATTTCTTGCAATTTCTGTAATGAGAGTCCAAGCATATTGTAATGCACTTTTCCAAATCTTATAAAAAAAGTATATTTTTGGGAAAAAAAGAGGCTGTTTCAATGTTCTTGTATCTGAAAACATTACAATTATTAACCGTAATTACAATTATTAACCGTAATTAATTCTGAATGCAGGGGTACATGGATTTAATGGCTAGTACACTGAGCAGCTGTGGCCACCACATCATAGGAAGGAGATGTTAGTCTTGGAGGAAGTACATGTAGATTTAAAAGACTGATACCTCGACCGAGATTATGTTGAGGAGAGATTATGCAAACTAGGCCTGTTTTCTCTGGAATTTAGTAGGTTAAAAGATAATCTGATTGAAATCTTCAAGATATTAACAGGAAAAGACAGAGCAGATGAACTATTTCCACTGGTTGGAGATTCTAGAGCCTCGTCTGAAAAGTAGAACCAGATCATTCAGGAGAGATATCAGGAAGCACATCTGCACACAAAGGGTGAGAGACATTTGAAACTCTTGCACACATGGCAGTAGATGCTGGATCAGTTGTTAATCTAAATCTGAGATGATACATTTTTGTTGAGCAAAGGTATTACGGGATTCTGGAGTTATGCTGCACATCGGCCATGATCTCATTAAATGGTGAAATAGGATCGAGGGACTTTTACTAAAATTACTGCTGGCTCGTGGGCACCACTGGCTGAGCCAGCATTTACTTCCTATCCCGAGCTGCCCTGAGAAGGTGGTGGCATACTGCCTTCTTGAACTGCTACAGTCCACATGCTGTAGTAGTTAACCCACAACTCCACTAGGAACAAAATTCCAGGATTTTGATCCGATGACAGTGAAGGGATGTCAATATATTTCCAAGTCAGGACAATAAATGGCTTGGACAGTAACTTGCAGGTGCTGGTTTATCTGCTGGTGTGTTCTTTCTAGATGGCAGAGATTGGGGATTGGAAGGTGCTGGCTAGGGATCTTTGGCAAATTTCTACAGTTGCGACTGAGCTTCAGTAATGGCAGATATTGTTTTGTGGCTGTGGTGCCAATCAAGTGGGCTACTTTGCCCAGGCAAATGGCAGTATTCCATCAATTCCTGACAGGTTTTGAGGAGTCAGGTGGTGAGATACTTGCCACAGTATTCCTAATTTCAGACCTGCTCTTGTAGTCACTGTATTTATATGGTGAGCCCATTTGAGTTTCTGGTTAATGGTAACTTCCAGGATGTTGATAGCGGAGGGCTTGGTGCTAGTAACACCATTGAATGTCAAGGGGAGGTGATTCAATTGTCTCCTGAGGAGATGACCATTACCTGGTATTTATGTGGCACAAATGTTACTTAGCTGAATGGTTTACTCCTGTGCCTATCATCTAGGTGAGGGGCCAAAAGGCCTGTTCACCTGCTTCTAATTCCTACTGCACTTTGCTCACTAGTGTGGGGTCCTGTTCTAAGAGTTGGTGGGATATTGTGGGGTGGAGGTCGAGGGGTTTACAGTCTACCAGGATATGGAGAGGGAATTTAGGAAGGAATCTGGAGGGAGATGGCAGCAATGGACAGCAGAGTCACTGGACATTGGAAAGCAAGACAGCAGGAATGAGAAATCCTGACTAGGAAGAACCATGTCCAGACGGTAGGACTGAGCAGTGCAATTCAGAAATATCCTGCTTTAGTGAAGAATATATGTAAGGTACAAAACTGCAAATATCTTGAATAACCTTCTTCAGAATGTTTTTGTAAACACATAGACAACATTGACCTCAATTCTCATGTAGCATGTGGGCATGATGCATGGCCAGTTATTGCACAGATCCTAGAGCCTAGTCTGAGAATTAGGGCCAGATCATTCAGGAGAGATGTTAGGAAACACATCTGCACACAAAGGGTGAGAGACATTTGAAACTCTTGCACACATGGCAGTGGATGCTGGACCAGTTGTTAGTCTTAAATCTGAGATGATACCTGACTCTGTTTTTCCAAGAGAAGCTGGTGCCTGAAAAAGAACAGAGAGCCAGCAGTGATCAACAACCACGACACATAGGTGGTTTCTTCAGGTTAGCAAGTTAGCATCAGCTCCTTCCTCTCTGCTGGTACCCTGGCTTAAGTTGAAACTTGAACAAACCACGAATACAGGACTGAACAGGTTACTGGGCATCAGAATTGTGGGCACACTCCTGAGACTAATTCACTATCTACACATTGGTTCAAGATGAGACAAGGAAGTTCTGAATGAAATTTATCAGAATGCAAATAAACAAGTTTGAATTTAGCGCCAGAGTGGAAGCAACGTTTTAGAGTCAGAGTCACATAGCATGGAAATAGATCCTTCAGTCTAATCTGTTCATACCAGGCTCCTAAATGAAACTAGTCCCACCTGCCTGCTCCTGGCCCATATCCCTCCATGCCATTCCTATTTATGTACTTATTCAAATATCTTGTAAACATTGTAACTGTACCTGCATCCACCTCTTCCTCAGGCAGTTCATACCATACACCAACTACTCTCAGTGTAAAATAATCGCCCCTTTTGTCCTTTCAAAGCTTTTCTCCTTTCACCTTAAAAGTATGGCCCCTAGTTGTGAACTCACTCACCCTAGGGAAAAGACCTTTGCCATTCACCTTATCTATGACCTCCATGATTATATAAACCTCAACCTCCTACACTCCAGTGAAAAGTATCCCAGCCTATTTTTTTATATCTCAAACCCTCCATTCCCAGCAGCGTTCTGGTTGATCTTCTGCTGCTGAAAAAACCGAAACACTCATCTTTGTACTGGTGATGGACGATGTCGGTGTCCTATCCAAGTACATCTGCAGGAAGTGTACCCAACTCTCGCTCCTCCAAGACTGTGTCCGGGAACTGGAGCAGGAGCTGGATGAACTTCGGATCATTCGGAAGACAGAGGCTGTGAGAGATAAGAGTTACAGGGAAGTAGTTACTCCTAGGCAGGAAGAAAGCTGGGTGACTGTTCGAAAGGGGGATAAAAAGTCAGTGGAGGGATCCCCTGTAGTCGTTCCCCTGAAAAACATGTACACTGTTTTGGATACTGTTGTGGGGGACCACTTACCTGGGGCAAGCAGTGGGGCCCAGGTCTCTGGCACAGAGCCTGTCCCTGTTGCACAGAAGGGAAGGTGGGAAACGAGGACAGTGTTAGTCATTGGGGACGCAATAGTTAGAGGCTCAGATAGAAGGTTTGTAGGGAACGAACGAGACTCACAGTTGGTGTGTTGCCTCCCAGGGTCCGTGATGTCTCAGATCGTATCTCTGGGGCCCTGAAGGGAGAGAGTGACCAACCCCAAGTCATGATCCACGTAGGTACCAACGACATAGGTAGAAACAGGGATAGGGATGTAAGGCAGGATTTCAGGGAGCTAGGGTGGAAGCTGAGAGCTAGAACAAACAGAGTTATTATCTCTGGATTGTTACCCGTGCCACGTGATAGCGAGGCAAGGAATAGGGAGAGATATCAGCTGAACACGTGACTGCAAGGATGGTGCAGGAGGGAGGGTTTCAGGTATTTGGATAATCGGGGCTCATTCTGGGGAAGGTGGGACCTCTACAAACAGGACGGTCTTCACTTGAACCACAGGGGTACTAATATCCTGGGTGGGAAATTGGCTGGTGTTATTCGGGTGGGTTTAAAGTAGCTCAGCACAGGGATGGGAACCTGAGGAGTAATTGCAGTGCTCAGGAGGATGAGAGTAGGGAGGGCATGGACAGGATGTCACAGTCACAAGAAAGTGTTGGCAGACAGCAAGCTGGTTTGAAGTGTGCCTGTTTGAAGTATCCGAAATAAGGTAGGTGAGCTTGCAGCATGGATAGGTCCCTGGGACTTCGATGTTGTGGCCATTTTGGAGACATGGATGGAGCAGGGTAAGGAATGGATGTTGCAGGTTCCAGGGTTTGGATCTTTCATTAAGAACAGGCAAGGCAGTAAAAGAAGAGGTGGTGTGGCCTTGTTAGTCAGGGACAGTATAATGGTGGCTGAAAGAACTTTTGACAACGACTCGCCTACTGAGGTAGTATGGGCTGATGTTAGAAACAAGAGGAGAGGTCACACTGCTGAGAGTTTTTTTTTATAGGCCTCCGCAGAGTTCCAGGGAGGTGGAAAGGATTGGCAAAATGGTCCTGCTTAGGAGTGAAAGGAACAGGGTGGTCATTATGGGGGACTTTAACTTCCCAACATTGATTGGAAATGTTATAGCTCGAGTACATCGGATGGATCAGTTTTTGTCCAATGTGTACAGGAGGGTTTCCTGACACAGTATGTCGAAGGGCCGACAAGAGGGGAGGCCACACTGGATCTGGTGCTTGGTAATGAACCAGGCCAGGTTTTGATTTAGTTGTAGGTGAGCACTTTGGAGACAGTGACCATAATTCAGTTACATTTAGTTCAGCAATGGAAAGGGATAAGTACATGCCACAGGGCAAGAATAATCGATGGGATAAGGACAAGTATAATGCGATTAGGCAAGAGTTAGGATACATAGAATGGGGGAGCAAAATGCAGGGGATGGGAACAATCGAAATGTGGAACTTGTTTAAGGAACAGATATTGCGTGTCCTTGATAGGTATGTCCCTGTCAGGCAGAGAGGAAGTGATAAGGTAGGGGAACCGTGGTTTACTACAGAAATTGGATCTCTTGTTAAGTGAAGGAAGGAGGCTTATTTTACGATGAGACAAGATGGTTCAGATGAGGCGATGGAGGGTTACAGATCAGCTAGGAAGGATTTAAAGCGAGACTGTCAAGCAACAATTTGATTTCAGATAGTCAACATGGTTTCGTCAAGGGAATGTCGTGTCTCACAAACCTCACTGAATTTTTTGAGAAGGTGACTAAGCATATAGATGAGGGTAACGGAGTCGACGTGACATGCATGGACTTCAGTAAAGCCTTTGGGTTGGAGAAATTGCAGAGGCATGGGATTGAGGGTGATTTAGTAGTTTGGATTAGAAACTGGCTTTCTGAAAGAAGGCAGCGAGTGGTGGTTGATGGCAAATATTCAGCCTGGAATCCAGTTACTAGTGGTGTGCCACAAGGATCTGTTTTGGGACCACTGCCGTTTGTCATTTTTATAAATGACTTAGACACAGGCATAGGTGGACGGATTAGTAAATTTGCAGACGACACTAAAGTCGGTGCAGTAGTGGACAGTTTTGGAAGGATGTTACAGGTTGTAGGGGGACTTGGATAAACTGCAGAATTGGGCTGAGAGGTGGCAAATGGAGTTCAATGCAGCTAAATGTGAGGTGATTCACTTTGGGAAGAACAGGATGGCAGAATACTGGGTCAATGGAAAAATTCTTGGTAGTGTGGATGTGCAGAGGGATCTTGGAGTCCATGTACATAAATCCCTGAAAGTTGCCACCCAGGTGGATAGTGCTGTTAAGAAGGCATACAGTGTGTTAGGTTTTATTGGTAGAGGGATTGAGTTCCAGAGCCGCAATGTCATGCTGCAACTATATAAAATGCTGGTGCAGCCACACTTGGAATATTGTGTACAGTTCTGGTCTCCATATTTCGGGAAGGATATGGAAACATTGGAAAAGGTGCAGAGGAGATTTACCAGGATGTTGCCTGGTCTGGAAGGAAGGTCTTATGAGGAAAGGCTGAGAGGCTTGGGTCTGTTCTCATTGGAAAGAAGAAGGCTAAGAGGGAATTTGATAGAGACATACAAGATGATCAGATAGGGTAGACAGTGGAAGTCTTTTTCCTGAGATGATGACGTCAGCTTGTACAAGTGGACATAACTCCAAATTGAGAGGTGATAGATTTAAGACAGATGTCAGAGGCAGGTTCTTTACTCAGAATGGTAAGGGCATGGAATGCCCTACCTGCTAATGTAGCCAACTCAGCCACATCAGGGAGATTTAAACAATCCTTAGATAAGCACATGGATGATTTTGGGTTAGTGTAGAGGGACGAGCTGAGAATAGTTCACAGGTTGACACAACATCAAGGGCCGAAGGGCCTGTTCTGAGCTGTATTGTTCTAAGAGCAAAGAGAGGACATGAGCAGTCTTTAACAGATAAAATAAAGGAGCACCCTAAAGCTTTCCATAGGTATGTGAGGAATAAATGGATGACTAGTGTCAGAATAGGGCGAGTCAAAGACAGAAGTGAGAAGTTGCGTGCAGACCCTGTGGAGATCGTAGAGGTGCTAAACGAATATTTCTCATCGGTTTTCACTCAGGAAAAGGAGAATTTTGTAGAGGAGAAGAATGAGGTGTCAGATATTAGACCAGAAGGATCGAGGTTAGTTGGGAAGAGGTGTTATCAATTCTAGAAGGAGTAAAAGTAGACAAGTTCCCTGGGCCAGATAGGATTTATCCGAGGACTCTCGGGGAAGCAAGGGAGGAGATGGCAGAACTTTTGGCTTTGATCTTTGAGTCATCATTGCCTACAGGTTTAGTACCAGAGGACTGGAGGATTGCAAATGTTGTGCCCTTGTCCAAGAGATGACCCAGGTAATTATAGATCAGTGAGCCTTACTTCTGTTGTAGGAAAAGTTTTGGAAAGGATTATAAGAGATAGGATTTACAATCATCTAGCAAGCAACAATTTGATTTCAGATAGCCAACATGGTTTCGTCAAGAGCAGGTCGTGTCTCACAAACCGCTGAGTATTTTGAGAAGGTGACTAAGCATGGAGATGAGGGTAGGGCAGTTGATGTGGTGTACATGGACTTCAGTAAGGCCTTTGATAAGGTTCCACGTGATAGGCTTTTGGAGAAAATGCAGAGGCATGGGATTGAGGGTAATTTAGCAGTTTGGATTAGAAACTGGCTTTCTGAAAAAAGGCAGCGAGTGGTGGTTGATGGCAAATATTCAGCCTGGAGTCCAGTTACTAATGGTGTGCCACAAGGATCTGTTTTGGGATCACTGCTGTTTGTCATTTTTATAAATGACTTAGATGCAGGCATAGGTGGATGGGTTAGTAAGTTTGCAGATGACACTAAAGTTGGTGGAGTAGTGGACAGTGTGGAAGAATGTTGCAGGGGGACTTGAATAAACTGCAGAGTTGGGCTGAGAGGTGGCAAATGATGTTCAATGCAGATAAATGTGAAGTGATTCACTTTGGGTAGAATAACAGGAAGGCAGAATACTGGGTCAATGGAAAGATTCTTGGTAGTGTGGATGTGCAGAGTGACCGTGGAGTCCATGTACATAGATCCCTGAACGTTGGCACCCAGGTTGATTGTGCTGTTAAGAAGCCATATGGTGTGTTAGGTTTTATTGGTAGAGGGATTGAGTTCAGGAGCCGTAATGTCATGCTGCAACTATACAAAACGCTAGTGTGGCCGCACTTGGAATATTGCGTACAGTTCTGGTCACCCCATTACAGAAAGGATGTGGAAGCTTTGGAAAAGGTGCAGAGGAGATTTACCAGGATGTTGCCTGGTCTGGAGGGAAACTCTTATGAGGAAAGGCTGAGAGACTTGGGTCTGTTCTCATTGGAAAGAAGGCGGCTAAGAGGGGATTTGATAAGAGACGTACAAGATGATCAGAGGATTAGATAGGGTAGACAGTGGAAGTCTTTTTCCTAGGATGATGATGTCAGCTTGTACGAGGGGACATAACTACAAATTGAGGGGTGATAGATTTAAGATAGATGTCAGAGGCAGGTTCTTTATTCAGAGAGTGGTAAGGGCATGGAATACCCTCCCTGCCAATGTAGTTAACTCAGCCACATTAGGGAGATTTAACCAATCATTGGATAAGCACATAGAGGATAATGGGATAGTGTAGTGGATGAGCTTAGATTAGTTCACAGGTCGGTGCAACATTGAGGGCCGAAGGGCCTGTTCTGCACTGTATGTTTTATGTTCTATGACCTTGTTGATTTGGAAGGAGCCCGACTCGTGCTCTCTCTCTCGAGTTGCTCTTTTTCTTTTAATGTACTTGTAGCATCTCTTTGGATTATTATCTGCCAAGGCTATCTCATATCCTGTTTGTTTTCCTGATTTCCCTCTTAAGAATGCCCCCACTATTTATAGTCTTCAAGAGGTTCATTTGATCCCAGTTGTCTATAATATGATGCTTTTTTATTCTTGACTTGAACCTCGATATTGACATGCATCCATTGTTCCTAATCTTATCAGCCTTACTTTCACGCTAAGAGGAACACAATGCCTCTAAACTCTCGTTCTCCCACTTTGGAAAGCCTCCCGCTAGTCAGTCATCTGACGTCTACTCCAACCAACTCCTGAAAGTTCCAGTCTTTTCCATTAAAATTTTACTTTAATTGGCTTTAACTTTTCTGGAAGGCCTATCCTTTTCCATAATTATTTTAAAAGAAATAAAATTATAACCACTACTTCCAAACTGATCCCCTGCTAACATTTCATTCACTTGCCCTGCCTTATCCCCCAACAGAAGGTCAAGTTTAACAATGTTTCAGCAAATTTCAAGCACACTTTGGGTTCTATTTCCAAGATGGCATTCTAACAGCCAGTGTATACAATGCATGGTCAAATACTATTATGGAACTATGTCTTGCTGCAAATTTAACAGCCCCCTTGTTCATTTTGCACTTCCCTGTGTTTAAGCAGTTACTGCTCATTAACACGTCTACTGGTAAAATGCAGTTGTGTAAAGCATTTACTGTTTTTTTAAAAACAAAATCTTGGAATGTGGTTGACTCTGGCAAGTCAAAGCAACATTGCGTTTATAGAAAGTATACATGGGTGTTATTCACAGAACAGAGTCAGGCAAACATTGAGACAGTGCCAAAGCAAGAGGTTAGATAACTAACAGTTGTGGATTTGAAGAGCATCTTAAAGTGCCATGAGGTGGCGTGGTAGAGGTTTATGGAAGCAATTCCAGAATGTAGTGTGGAGATGGCTCAAAGCATTGCTACCTGTGGGGAAACAACTCAAGGGGGCGGGGGGCGGGGGCGGGGGGGGAAGGCACGCCGTACCATCCATGATTCATCTTGCAGTTGCAGAGTGTGTGGGACTACCGCCCCCTGTAGGTCAGACCAGGACGGGCAGAGTTGCTCTTTGTAACAGGCAAAACTGAGGACTGCAGATGCTCTTTGTAACGACAGTAGTAAACGAGTTTGCATTTTTATAGCCATCCAACAGTGCTCGCTTTTTTTTTGTTGGATGTCAGTTCACAATACATCAGATCTACTGCATGTTTTTTCACACATCTGACATGGTGGGAATTTGATGTGATAAGCTCAATGCTTCTAATCTTGTCTTAGAAACTGAACCAGGCAACTGAGTCAATGGAAGGGCAACAGGCATTCACTTTAACTGGCTTCACACTTTAGGTGCAGAGATTAAAAGGGTTACATGACCAGTCCAGTCCACACAAGGCACAATGCTCACCCAAAACTGATTGGAATCTCTGACTGACAATAATCCAGCCAGTGAAACCCACATCCCATTTTTCGAACCAAGGTAAACTGCAATTCAGGTGGAATCTAGCAACATGTGGATTCACCCTGGGATGTTCTTAACGTCTGCTAATGATTGGTATCATCCCAAGTCTCAAAGAATTATCTCGGACATATTCCACATAACTCAAACTTATGTATTTCCCAGATATTCACCATTAATGCGAACATGCAGTTTCAGTACTCTCTTAACAAAATGCTCATTCATTCATTTCATGAAAGAGAAGTGAAATAACTTACATCACTGGATATTAATGCTTATTTTTGTACCTTAAAAAGTTTGAATGTTTCCCCACATTTAGGTCCTTCTATAGATATGTTCTAATAAACCTGTTCAGAGACCTTATGACACACCTCTGGAAGAAATTGGACTTGGACCCAGGCTGCCTGGTTCAGAGATAGGGACACTTATCATTGCACCACAAGAGCCCTAGATCCTTCTATAAGCTGAAGAGCAAGGAGCCACCATGGCAGAGTAGCACAAGATAGACGAAGGGAGCAAGAGGTGACCAATGGAGGGGAATTCCTCATAGGGGTGGCTCCTGCCATGGGTGACTTCAAATAATCTCTGAAAAAACTATTAATTCACATAATTGACCAATAAATTTAATGATCATTTGGAAAGTTCCTTACAACAAAACTTTATGAACTTTTTTTTTGAAAAGATCAACGTCCTCTTAGAAAAATGACTGCTGAAACTATGAGATGAATATTATCTAATTTCATCAGAATGTGTGAAGTATTGCCAAGAGGACTTGTTCTCCAATTGTGAGGGAGGGAGGGAGGGAAGGAATGAGGGAGGATCATTCCGAACAATGATAGTCTTCCAGAAAGACAAATGGTTCCTTTGTTGCTGACACAGGGGAACAAAGAGCAATTGATTATTCCAAAAATATCAGAATCCCATAGCATAGGGATTCACTCATTCAACTCAGAGTATATTCTTTCAACATGTTCTCAATCTAATTATTGACACTTACTTTCTTTTCCATCTACTTGAGCTCAGATCACCTGATCCAAAGCACCTTTCTTAATGTATTGTCCACCAGAAGATGTCCTGTATTGAAATCAGAATTCTTTCTGCATCCCTCAATGTCTGGAGGCACAGATCCCATTCTGCTCCCACAGTCACGGAGAGACAGTGTTGAACACTCTCTGATCAGGTGTAGCATAATCAATGTACTAAGCCTCATCTGTTACATTCCTGCAAGTAACTTAAAAACCAAATGTAAAACAGCACCATTAAGATAACAGGTGCGTCTGAACTGTAAGCCTTTAATCATTGTACACAGAGTTTGTATCCCTGGAAGACCGCTGAACTCCCAAGTCTCGACCAGGGAACTGAAACACTACCTCTGCATCCAGCTATCCAAAACTGCTTTAGCTCATTCGCCCCCTGCAGCAGGGAAGAGTTTATACACCAAGATTAAATTGTAAAGCCATTTATAAATCTTCTGCTTCTGAATTTCTTGCACAGGGATTAAACATTCGCTCATAGTATTGAACTGAAATAGTATATTTCATATAATTATAGTCACACATGATTTGGGGAACATTGATTGTCATGCACTCTTAGAAGAGGAGCAGTGTGGATTTCAAAAATACAAATCGAAATTTCTGGACTTGTTAAAACGCCTGCAACATAAAGAGGGTGGCTCAGTGGTTAGCACTGCTACCTCACAGCACTAGCTACCCCGGTTCGATTCCAGCCTTGGGTGACTGTCTGTGTGGAGTTTGCACATTCCCCCCATGTCTGCCTGGGTTTCCTCCCACAGTCCAAAGATGTTCAGGTTAGGCGAATTGGCCATATTAAATTGCCCATAGTGTTCAGGGATGTGTTGTTTAGGTGCATTAGTCAGGGGTAGAGTAATAAGGTAGGGAAATGGGTCTGGGTGGGTTACTCTTCGGAGGGTCAGTATGGACTTGTTGGGCTGAAAGGCCTGTTTCCACACTGTAGGGAATCTATGATTACAAAAGTTAAGCTACGATTTTTCATCTCATCTGCCTTAATCAATCAGCCCTCAGTTTGAGAAATTAATTTTTCAACATGGGCGATGGGAGGATTGGATCTCTCATCACTTCGATCCCATTAAACACCATTCCAAGCTTGATTATTTGACATGAGGCTTGGGGCTTGCCTCCATATTTCAAAGGTAGACTGTGTTTCTTTGCCATGGTTGTCTCATCTTTCCTACTCAAAGGTCGCTCGGTTTTGGAAGGTAGATGTTAATTAAGCACAGAGAATACAAAAACCCTTTGTGGGGAGGGTTGGGGGGGGGGTGGAGAAGGTAGCTCACATCAGGTCTCCATTTTAAAGTAATATAGAACTAACACTTAACTATGTTTCCGTTATTGCAACTGTAATTTTTTTTTAACATTGTACAAATTGTACAAGTTTTCTCAGACACATGAAAAGTATATACTCACAGAGACATAAAACACCTAGGTATAAAATATAAAGCAGTGTAATAGTTACTAAAAAGGACATGCCTTATTGCTACAGCGATTTTTGCTTCTTTTTTCCATACTGTACCACAACTTGTTCGGAGAATGTGATTTGCATAAATTATTCAAGTCTGAGAAATATTCACACATCTCAAATTCTACAATATTTAAAATAAACTTTTCTAACATATCTCTTTATTAAAAGAGAAATAAAAATGTCATTATGTAATTCTTTTAGGCCAGACACAAAGGTTTACACCTTAGTTGTTTTTTTTTCCCGTTTTTGTACTATTTACTTGCACAATAAAAGCTGCTGTTGGTACAAGGATTTAAGACCCTATCTAATGGTGCTCACACGTTCACAATGCCTATGCATTTGTGAAGGTCTATGAATGACCGAAGAATTACCAAACATGTATATTTCTAGCAAAAAAACCTTGGTTCCCATAGAAATAATTCCATGTTGCGGTTTGGACACTTGAATGGATTCCGATGTGTTAAAGCTGAGAATCCAAAGCAAGGCCTGATGTTGCAACATCTCGTCACCTCTGACCTCTTCTTGTAAAGGTAAGTGGTTAATTTGCATAATTTATACAGTTTTTTTTTTACTAAAGAGCATTTTCCTTCTTTATAAACCAGAAAAAAAAACTAATCTCTACAGATAAACTCCCCATCTCCAGCCAATGCTGTCGATAGGTTTTGGACATGAAGCTGTACAGCGCAATCAAACATACTTACATCTTAGCTCATTTCACAGGTACCGCCATAATCAAGGCACAAAGATCGTCTACAAGTATTTTTCTTCAATAAAGTTGTACAAAATAATACATTTTACAGTCTGTACAAGATAATCAGCAGTAAAACAAACAGAAAAAAACCAAATGTTGGACTATTTGTCCGTTCATGATCTAAGCTAAGGGATCGTAATTGACAGCTTGAGCAAACATGAGTGTGTGTCTGTGTGCGCGCGCGTGTGTGTGGGGCTGTTTCCAGCCTTCTTGTAGAAATTGAAGCAGTTTCTAAGATGTGATGAGACTCGATAGCCCCAAGACCTCAAAACACAGCTCCTACTTGTAGGACATGGGCATCCTGCCTCTTGGTTTTTGTTTTAGACAAAATCTTTGCCATCACTGGCGTAAGACGAGGTGCTTTTCTTTCAGCCGCCCTGCGTTCCTTAATGCTGGAAACAGTGAAACTATTCAATGCTGTGGTGCTGCTACATTGCTTGAACTTCCTCGACAGTATTTTTTCAAAATGACCTGATGCAAAAAGTGCATTTTCATCCTAATATATTTTACCCCATCAAGTACTCCCAAGTGTTGTATTGAAAAGGAACTCAGAGGTCTGAGGGTAGTGCCATCTTGTGCTGCCTAAGGGCAGAGACGACTAGACAATAGAGCTACAAGCCTGGAGGGAGACAGGCTGAGGTATACTCAGGCATCTGTCAGACACAGAGGTAGCCAGAGGGCTCACTGGAACCACAGAGAAGGAGCAGGAGCAGAGTTTTTTTGTAAAAACAAATACAATGGGATGCATGAAGAAAGGAGAAGAGAATACAAGAGAGGAGAAGTGAAGAAAGAGAGAATTCCGAGAGCAAAGTTGATCCACTTCACTCATACCTCTCCCGCCCTGTGTGGGCACATTAAGAAAAAGGAATCAGGGAGTCCAAAAATCAAGAACTCGGGTTGTTTCTCCATCACAATAGTTCATACTGGCGAAGATGCATTCTCTGAATAATGTCTCGACAGTCATTGAATACTCTGCGGATGTTTTCTGTATCTACGGCACAGGTGAAGTGAGGGTAACAGTAGTGTCGTCCATCTCCGCTCGCTGTGCTGATCCTCTGCAGAAAGAAGCAACAAGCACTTATCAATACTTGCCTTTGCCTATGCTCACAACTTAGTCAGATACTGATTCTTGGACAAAAGTGACATGCATGGAATGTTTCAAATATGACATGTTTCCCTTCTTATCTGTTAGCCACAAAGCAAAAGCAAACAGGCTTTCCCTCACTATAACAAACGATCAACATTGTTAAACAATCCAGTATGGGATGAAGTCATATTTGACAACAAATTACAAAGAGAGACTGCAATGGATGGTTCTTAAAGAACAGATTAAAGCAGCAGGGAGAGGCAGGGACGTTTAGTGTGGGTATTCCAGATTTAGGGACAAGACCACTGAAGTTATGGAATCATTGAATACCTCTAGTGTGGAAGCAGGCCATTCAGCCCATCGAGTCCACACTGACCCTCACAAGAGCATCCCACCCAGACCCAAACCCCGATTCTAGCCCTGTAACCCCGCGTTTCCCATGGCTGCTAATGATGGAGGGGAGAAAATTGGGAATGTGCAGGAGATTAAAATCAGAGGGATCTTAGTGTTTAGGTATAGTCAGGTAGTAGTGTAGACTTCAAGATCTTTATTACCGACAGTCGCTTTTAAAATATAAAAACATACTATGCGTAAGTTACCAAATTACTCTGCATCTCATAAAAACTATTTTGTGGATTAAACTGTGGGGAAGGGTGGGATAAAGACAAATACCACTTTCAACTAAACAGAGGAGGGGAAAATCATGCTCAAGTGTTAGAAAGATGTCCAAGCACTGATAACGTTGTCTTCTGTTCAAACTCAGACAATGTGCTACAGGCTTTGCAAACTGCTCTTCAATTTCTGTTACATTACTAAATAAAATGGGAAACGCTCCAATATAAAGAGAAAAACAATAGGAACAATTCAGCTGGTCTAGGAGCAGCTGTGGAGAGAGAACAAATGTTTTTGGGTCTGCTGGGAGGTTCTTGGCTGGAAATGTTAACTCTGCTTCCCTCTCCAAAAAGGCAATTAGATAGCGTCCATCATTCTCTGTTTTTATTTTTGATTTCCAGCATTCGCAGTTTTGCCCCTCTTGGTTCCGTTAAACAGGAGATCTGTTGCCCAAGTTCCCTCTGACTCTGCATCAGTAAATACTCACAAGAAATTCATCCCGTACAAAGTATTTTGCTCTTGTAACTCTTGCATCTTCTCCAGGTTCTGGTGTTGCTGTTTCCGAAACAAAGAAACAACGCATTTAAAAAAACAGTTCAAGAAACAGCTTATTAGTTATTGCTGGCTTGTTATGAATCACATCAAGACCCACTGGAAGAGAATGAATTGAAGGCTGCAAGGCAAACTTGCCTCTGATAGACATTTGAATAGTTCCAGAGAGGAAATGAATGCAGGCATTAATAGACAAAAATCATTAATAAAATAATTCAACTGCACAGTTTCTTTACAGCAGCTTGGGGGAGGATGGCGGAGATGTGGGTTCTAAGATAATACTATGACATAAATACAGGCTGGTAAACTGCTTTTACTGGCGTTCTGTCAGTGCAAGTGTCAAAGTGGCAATTAGCTCAGAGGGACTAGAAACAGGTCAGCGACTGGAGTCAAACACAAGCAAATTGGGTCAGAGGTGCATTTCAGAGCTATAGACAGAAGAAGGCCTGAACAATGATAAATGCATCAAAAAGTTCACTCAAACACTTCTTATCTTTCCAAATGCAATAAATCAAAGATGTGAACAATTAGTCCATAGAGGGAAGATAACTCCACAGAGGCCAGTATCCCATCACCAAGTCACTGTGTATTTCCATGTGCAAAGTACATGATTCTGACCCAGCTCCCTCAGAGTCAGCTTCGAAAGTGAGCAGAACCCCTGACCCTCCTAATTACTTTTTTTCTTTTTTTTTCCTACCCCCACACTACTGCCTAACTGCGGTAGTGCTTATTTTTTCCCCAGCACCCATGCTGTGTACCCTCCTGATTATATCTGTCAGTCAGGGCTCCCTGATTGGACCAGATTAACAGCCCCAGTCAGGGAACTGATATTCTATAAGGTCCACCTGGCAGACCTCATTATAATCACTACACGAGGTAGAAACAGGAAATGCTGCAAATACCCAAGTCTGATGATATCTATGGTGAGAAACAGAGTAAGGTTTCAGGCTAACACCCTTTTGTTAGAACATGGACAAATCAGGAATATAGCAGACTTTGGGCCAGTGACAAGGGGAACAGAGAACAAAAAGGAAGGTCAGTAGTAGGGTGGAAGATCAGGAGAAATTCAATCCCAGAAGAGTTGATGGTGTGAGTCAAAAGGAAGTGGTTCTGGGACCAGAAAAATAACAAAAGATGTGTCCAGAGATTCTGATGAAAGGTCATTGATCTAAGCTGCGAACTCTTCTCATTTCTCCAGATGATACCAGACCTGAACATTTCCTGCATTTTGTTTCAGATTGCCAGCATCTGCACTATTGTGCTTTTGTATGTGCTTTGTTGAGGTATGAATAGCAGAGTCTTGAATGGGCTGTAGTGTAATAAATGCTGGTCTTGTCAGACATCCTGTGAATTTTTAAAAATAAAATACCCATGGGGGCAAGCCTTTATTGAGGTGGAAGTGAAATGAGAGTCACTAATACATGTATTGTGTGGTAGAGGTTTGGAACACTTCTGCAAACAGCAATTAATGCTTGATCACATTCATTTGAAATCTGAGATCAATAGTTTTTTTTGTCAGTCCTAGGGGCTGAGAGATATGCAGACACGATAGATGGATGGACACTGTTAAGCCAATGTCTCAAGGCTCAAAAGGGTTAAATAGGCATTTCCTGCTTTAGAAAAGTGAGGTGGGGGGGGGGGGATCTTATCAAAACATATACAATTATAAAGAGAATGGATAAGATAGAAGCAGGGAGATTGTTTCCACTATTGGGTGAAACTAGAACTAGGGGGCATAGCCTCAAAATAACAGGCAGTAGATTTTGGACGGAGTTGAGGAAGAATCTTTCCAGCCAAAGGATTGTGAATCTGTAGAATTCCTGCCCAGTGAGGCAGCTGAGGCTACCTCGCTGAATGTGTTTAAGGTGAAGATAGATAGATTTTGAACAGTAAAGGAATTAAGGGTTACGGCCAGCAGGTGGGTAAGTGGAGTTGAGTCCATGAGAAGGTCAGCCATGATCTTATTGAATGGCACAGCAGGCTCGACGGGCCAAACGGCCTACTCCTGCTCCTCATTCTTATGGACCCTTGCTCCTAAAGAGTCTCTCCACAATTAGTACAAAACTGAAAAAGCATTACCGTCATCTGGTGTCGTGTAGCGTGTATATTCTGGAAAATAGTCTTCAATTTTGGATTTTCCCGCCAACACTTTCTCAGCCAGAAGGTCTTGCTTGTTCAAGAAGAGGATGACAGAAATGGTTCGCAGCCACCTAGCACAAAGGGACACCAGTCAGCACGTGGTAAACCAGCAACTCCTACCCATACAGTGGGTTCGCTGGGATTGGAGTAACAGTTACAGTTTGCAGTCTGTCAGTGCACATCTACTGAGGCCCAATGCTTACTGAAGCAGTATGACTAGATTAGATTAGATTAGATTACCTACAGTGTGGAAACAGGCCCTTCAGCCCAACAGGTCCACAACAACCCTCCGAAGAGCAACCCACCCAGACCCATTCCCCTACATTTACCCCTGACTAATGCACCTAACACTACGGACAATTTAGCATGGGCAATTCACCTAACCTGCACATCTTTGAATTGTGGTAGGAAACTGGAGCACCCAGAGGAAACCCAGGCAGACACAGGGAGAAAGTGCAAACTCCACACAGACAGTCACCAGAGTGTGGAATCAAACCCAGGTCCCTGGCGCTGTGAGGCAGCAGTGCTAACCACTGAGCCACTATGTTGCCCCATTATTTCTTAATGAATAACTCCTTATATTTCTTGTAAAAATATACTTCACATTTGTGTGTGTTGAAAGTAATTTGCCAATTATGTACTTATCCTGCAAGGTTATTATGGCCTCCTTTTAGTTTGTTGCAATTTCTCCCACTATTGACCTCCAATTGTCCCTAATTTGATATCTTACGTCTTTAACTGCAATATCTAAGTAATTAACATACCGCAGCATGCGAATAATAGGAGGACCAGCAATTTAAAAATAGTTCTATTCTCAGCTCCTCTTTAAAACAGGAAAGTATTGATGATAAGGAGTGGTGACCCAACTCGCTCCTCAGGAATAACCATTACTAGAATTCCCAGTGGAATTACAAGAGAATGAACTGGAGGGTTCTCAGTCAACACAAGCAGTCAATTCCACATAAAGGCAGATGGTAAAATTGTGTATAAAAATGTTATGTATTAAGATTAATTCACCCAGCAGAATGAGAAATGTCGGGATCCATTGTCCGAAGATGATAGCAGTAAATACAAAATCCTTATTTTCTCTACTGTCCGGGGATATGCAGGTGACACTGCTCCTCAATAATGGTTACCAAAAGGCCAAATTGAAACTAAATTTGTGATTTCTTGGCCAAGTTCTGCATAACTTTAAATGAGAAGAGACAGAGGGAATGAAAATCACAGGAAGTGCAGCCTTAAACAGCCGATAAAACATCAGCCTCTCAAAAAAAAACTTGACAGCCAAACATACGTCTGTATTAAAAAAAAAGGCAGGTTTTCTTTTACCTGTTATTCCAAATGCTTTTGAAGAGATCAAGAGCTTCTCGGAGTCGATTGGTGTTGTTGTCTTCCCTTATCACCATGTTGTAGCTACTACTGGCCACCACAAAAATAATGGCCGTGACATCTATGTGTAGTCGGGGGCAGATTGACAATTCCATTCAGTCCACGGAGACAGAAGGGAAAGGAAATGGAAACAAGAAAATAACATGGTTACTGGATTCAAATGTAATATCCTGATTTTGGTAACAGACAACAATCAACAGACAGGAGCGTTTCCCTCCCAGTCGGGGAACACTTCAGCGGTCCAGGACATTCGACCTCGGACCTTTGGGTGACCATCCTCCAAGGCGGACTTTGAGACAGGCAGCAGGGAAAAGTGTCACATTACAGGTGACTTCATTGCATTATATACACACACTGACGCACACACACACACTCTCTCACACACACACACACACACACACCTGTGGGATGAATTTGTACTTGCAGGGTTACATTGTACTCTGCTCGAAAACTGCATCAATCCAAGTAAGACTTTGTTAATTCATTTTTTAGATTAGAATCAGTCTAAACATTATGGTACAGACAACAGCACAGAGGGGTGCTAATACCCAATACATTTACTGGGCTGACACCAATTGTTAAAGTTCACTTGAGAACGTAACTTTTAAAAAAACGTTTTGCGATTTACATATGAAAGAAGTGAGCTGAAAATGTGTTGCTGGAAAAGCGCAGCAAGTCAGGCAGCATCCAAAGAACAGGAGAATTGATGTTTCGGGCATAAGCCCTTCTTCAGGGCTTATTCCTTCCTGAAGAAGGGCTTATGCCCGAAACGTCGATTCTCCTGTTCCTTGGATGCTGTGCTTTTCCAGCAACACATTTTCAGCTCTGATCTCTAGCATCTGCAGTCCTCACTTTCTCCCCATATGAAAGAAGTGAAACTAACATGGTCATTCTAACAGATGAGAGACTTAACAAACAGTGAAGGCATTTTTCATTGTATGATTTCAGTTACATCACACTGTAAACTTTTGCTATAAATTGTGTCTCTTACAATTATGTACTCCACAACCACCTGATGAAGGAGCAGCGCTCCAAACGCTAGTGCTTCCAATTAAACCTGTTGGACTATAATCTGGTGTTGTGTGATTTTTAACTCTGTACACCCCAGTCCAACACCAGCATCTCCAAATCAGAACCACCAATCGGTCTTTAACAGAACCTAGTGATGCTAAAGTTGGATGAGGTGCCATCAATGGCCTGACCAGTAGAGGGAACATGGTGAACATGAGAAAATGAGGACCACAGATTTTGGAGATCAAAAAGTCTGACACTGGAAAAGCACAGCAGGTCAGTGCCTCTGGGTGCTCCGGTTTCCTCCCACAATCCAAAGATGTGCAGGTAAGGTAGATTAGCCATGCTAAATTGTCCAGGGATATGCAGACTAGCTGGCTTAGTCCTTCCTGATGAAGGGCTTATTCCTGAAACATCGACTCTCCTGCTCCTCGGATGCTGCCTGACCTGCTGTGCTTTTCCATTGTCACACTTTTTGGGAGCATGGTGAACAGCACGGTGATATCCAACATGACCATTCCAAGCTGAAACCTTCCATAATGGAGCACTGACTGACCAATGACTTGCTCCGAATGTCACTGTGTACTGCCAAAGTAAAGGCCAATCTTCAGATCTGAAATGCACTTCACACTCTGGTCACCTCACTGCAGAAAGGGTATTATTAAACCAGAAAGAGTGCAGAAAAGATTTTTTAGGAAGTTACTTGGACTGGAAGGTTTGAGTTATAAGGAGAGGCTGGATAGGCTGGGACTTCTTTCCTTGAAGACTGACAGGTGACCTTATAGAGGTCTACAAAATGATAAGAGGCACAGATAAAGGTAGATAGGCTACTGCTTTTCCCCATGGTACGGGAGTCTTAAACTAGAGGGCATAGGTTTAAGGTGAGAGATACGAGGGGTCCAGAGGGACATTGTTTTCACACAGAGGGTGGTGATTGTCTCGAATGGAGGTAGTAGTGGAAGCGAGTACAATTTCATTATTTAAGAAGGTTAAAAGTCACACATTGTCAACCACCTGTTGAAGGAGTAGTGCTCTGAAAACTAGTGCTTCCAAATAAACCTGTTGGACTATAGCCTGGTGTTGTGTGGTTTTTAACTTTGGCCACCCCAGTTCAACACTGCCATCTCCAAATCATTATTTAAAAAACGTTTGGACAGGTACATGGATGGGAAAGGTATAGAGGGAAAAGGACCAAACACAGGCAAATGGGCCTAGATTAGTTGTGAAAACTGGGTGGTATAGACGAGTTGGGCTGAAGGGCGTGTTTTCATGCTGTAACCCTCGATGATTCTAACACCAGTCCAGGAAAGCAGTTTAATTCCTGATTGAAGAGACAAGTAACAATTACAGCAGGCTACTGAAAAGGAGCTCAATGTGCTTTGGAGGGAATTAATGGCTGTAATAAGATGGATACAGTAAGATGGCAGGTAGGCTGTTTTATGATGTAGCAAAAAGGGACAATTGCATTGGGCTGACTGTTGCACTTGAAACATCAATCGACCACCCCCCACCAAAAGCAACCAATCCATGTACCCATTTTCCTTCCAAGAATATGGTCACCCAGTACAGGGTATAACTTCCTGAGATTGGGAGTTAGCAGCACTGTAACAGCTCAACAAAGGGACCAGGGGACTTACAGACACCATTCAGGTGTCTGGACAAGGGCTTACCACGGACTCTTACCACGAAGAGTCTAAATACTTCAGCTGTTTGGCACTTTTGAGGATCTTATTTATAAATCAAATTCATTTTCCACCATCTGCAAATCCGGGTGCCCAGAACATTATTTGGGATTCTAGATTAATAGTGCCCAATAATATCACTAGGCCATCACCTCCAGGTATCTTTTAGGAAGCAAACTGGGCTCCAGGATACCCCATTTGCAAGTGTACACCATCACTTCTTTTGTGGAGTCGGGAAGGTTGATTTTTCAAGAATCATTCTTGCCATTACTGCCCTGGATTATCATTTCAGGACCACCACCACCACTTCCAGATGTTATCTGGTATCCCAGCATTGCTTTGGTCTGGATCAGCCTGTTCAATTGAACCTTTGAAGCATCAGGAATCATATTGCTCCATTAGAGACCTACCCTTAGGTGGCAGCACTGGGTTAAGTAGAATCTGACCAATGCTTCAATCCATTAAATCAGAACTGTGTCAGTGAGAATCTGTTAACTTACAATCCTGAAATCCACATGTGGATTTCCCCATGTTTTGATTAAGGAACAAAATCAACATTTTAACCTTAAACCTGATTCTTTGCATTTTCAGCTGGTAGTTGTGCACTGTGTTCGTGATTAATAAATTAATTAACAAATAGGAAATGGACAATGGCCATCACTTAACGCCTTTTGGAATCTGAAAAGGTCTCTGTAAACTAATAAAGTGACAATGGGGTAAACTAGTAGGAGTAAGTGGCAAAAGCAATCCAATGGTAAGTTCTATATTCAGTGGCCGTGTTCTCATAGAATTTTAACAACAATGTGACACCCAGGAGAACAACTGATAGCCTTTTAAAAAAATATTAAATGCTCCCCCTCAATTACTGACCATTGAAGCACTGGATCCATTTTCTACGTTCATCTCTCTGTCCGCCCACATCAAACATACTGGAAAAGAGAGGCAACAGAGTCAGGAATCTCACTTACTGAATCGATAGTGTAATACATGTTTATTGACCGGGGAAGTGGGAGGGAGGGAGGTTTGCTAAATAATGAAGAATTTTATATTGTCTATAATATTACACAATGACTTTCTGTCAGTGTTGGTAGAACACTTTATTGACGTGAGTTAATAATGTAATGATATTGTCCTTGATGTGACTTAGAAGCTGTTAATTGAGATGTATCACACCGCCTTTCACTGGTCAATACTATCCATAAGTAAGACACAGAAAGTTTAAGCAGTTTCCTCTATGATTGAGGAAACTAATTTTAAAACTCTTTAGCCCTTTCCACTATCCAAGAAAGCCCCCTGAGATCAATGTTTCTGCACTGATCCTGCTCAGCAGCAGAAGCCTCCAGCATTGCTTGCTATATTTTGGAAGGTCCTTACGCCTTATCAGGAAATGTTGTTGCATAAATCTCTCAAATTAGCTGCTTCTATGTCCTTACAAAGATCAGCAAGTTGTTTAATTAATACAATCTTTTAGCCATGATTCAGCAAACCATCTGGGAAACAGAGGCAGGAAAGAGTTTCATAAAAATGCAAATAACGTGAAAAAAGTATAAAAATGGCTTCACTTAACACGGTCAAAACACAAAAGTAAAAAGAGTGGAATTTTAGCACTTCCCCAATAGGAATTATTAAAATTATTTGCACTTTTTTTAGTCTGTCTTCACGTCCTCAGATATCTGAATGTTTTCAAGCGCTCATTTGAAAGACAGTCAGTGCATTGCAGACAAAGGGTCAGCCAAGTGACACACACAGCAATCGAACAGAGAACTTGATAATGTATGCTTTCTGGTGATAATAGGATGAAAGAAGTTTGCTGGTCAGGATGCTGGAGAACTCCTTGTTCACTTGGGAACAGCATGGGATCCATGGTTACCTTTGACTGTAATGGAGAGAGTTTAGCATCTCGTCAGAAAGGCAGCACCGTCCACCACAGAGCAGCATACTGGCACTGCTTCAGTCTAAAACATCTTCCTGCTATCATTCTGTGGGATGAGAGTGTCACAGGCCAGACCAGAAACTATTGGTCATCCTGGATGATAACTTAAGAGGTCTTCAGTAAAAGAATTCCAATTCAACAACAGAGAAACCCTTCAAAAGTCAGTTACCCAGAGGTTGGATCTTCCCTCCCTCGATAATTCCCATGGGCTTTGGCTGATAAATAGTCACTTGAGAAGCTGTGATAACCTTGCGACAGTTAGGAGCGTTCAAATTATAGGACTGATTTAGAGACATACTCACTGAAAATTTACTTTGTCAACTTGAAATCTCGTTTCAAAAATCCCTGATGTCAAAACTCTGCAACGGAGCAAATCCTGGTGGAAAAGACAAGAAGGATATTCACAAACATATCTGACTGAGAAAAACACTTCCACAGTGTGCGTGCAATTGGCTGGGTAAAGCTATTGTGATGGACCTCCTGTGAAACTTTACCTGAGCAGCATTGCTGATAGCACTTTGATTGCTACTGGAAGAAAAGCAGAACTGCAAGGCTAGAATTCACTGACTATCACTCAACTCACTTGAATAGGTGGTGGTGAGCTACCTCAAATTCATAGGCTATAAGATGTGAGAGCAGAGGTACCATTCGGCCCATCAAGTGCACTCTGCAATTCAACGAGATCATGACTGATCAAGACCTTACTGAGGGTGCCATCCCATCCTCCTGAATCTAACTGGTACAGAAGTAAGCTTACATTAAATTGGGGATCTCACCCACTTGGAAAGCTGATCTACATCAACTCCAATTATGATCAACTCCTTTGATCTCCACAGCATCAATATATATATATATATATATATCAATCAATCCCCATCTTGAACAAACACAACGACTAAACATCCACAGCATCCAAACATCCGTTGCCTGAGTGCGGAGACCCTTTTTGCTTCTCTGTTCTAACTGGCCGAGCCTTAGTTCCAGCTGCCCCAGCCAACGCAACACTCTCCCAGCATTGACCTGACTGACCACCTGAATAATAACCTGCTTCAATATGATCTACTTTCATTCTTCTATACCCTAAGGAATACAGGTCCACTCAATCGCTCTTCACTGGGTACTCACCTCTTCCCAGGAATCAGTCTCGTGAATCTTCATAAGTTGGGCCAGCCTTCTTAGGGAAAGATCCCAAACTGTACACAGTCCTTCAGCTGCCATCTTACCAAGGCAGTTAGACTTTATTGTTATGCTCCTCTTCCTTTGTAACAAACCCTACCATATTAATTTGCATACCTAATTGCTTGTTTCCTGCATGCTAACCTCCAGTGATTCAGGTGCAAAAATACCCAAGTCCATCACCTCCATCTTATTCCTGAAGACTATCTGCTTCCCATTAGCTAACGGATCCACTAAGTGTGCTCATGAACTAACCCCTACACTATGAGCGCATATTGTGTGCAGCAACCTTTAATGTGAGACTTTAATCAAATGGAAATCCAAGTTCACCACATCTACAGGTTCCCCATTATCCACATCGCTCAATACTGCTTCAAAGAACAAATTACTCAGTACTATCTCCCTTCCGCAAAACCAAGCTGACTCTGCTCAACTGCACTGCGATTTTCAAAATCTCCTGCTCAAACCTTTCTAATAATAGATTCCAGAATCTTGCCCATGGTAACTGGTCCAGAGTTTCCTGTTCTTTTTTTGTCTCCTCCCTCTCTGAAATAGAGAAGTTGCATTTGCTATTTTCTGAGCTTTCTTGAACTGCTGCAGTTCACCTTGTGTATGTGCACCTCCAATGCTGTTAGAAGAGGAGGTGTAGAGTTCTGACCCGGCATCGATACGTTGGTAACACTCTGATACATTTCAGGTGGCATTGAAGAGTCAATCACATGGGCTATGGGAATGGAGTCACATAGAGGCCAGACCAGGTCAGCACAGCAGATCTCCTCCCTTAAAAGAACGGCTGAGTCTTCCTGACAATTGTTGATTGTTCATGGCACCACTACTGACACTACCACAGAACCAGACAATTGTTACACAAAACACCTCCTCTCACACTGTATCATGTCTGCACTGACTGAGCATCTCAAATTAACATCAATCTCCTGCCTTCTCCCCGTGATCTTGCACATAATTTCTATTTACATAATCATCTCATATCCTTTTGAATATCTCAATTGATCTGCCTGCTCCAGGCAGTACATTCCAAACACGGACCACTCATGGTGTGAAGCGCTTTCTTCTCACCTCACATCTGCTTATTTTGTAAAACACTAAAGCGGTGTCCTCCACTCGCATGAATTGGAAGCATTTGTCCCTCTGTCCAGACCCTCATGATTTTGAAAACTTCTTTCAGATATCCTCATCGATTTCTTCTCTCTAAGGAAAACAATTGTAAGTTCTCCACTCTATTCTAATCACTGAAAGTTCTCATCTCTGGAACCATTCTCATAAATCCCCTTTGCAGTCTCTCTCTAACATGTTCACACCCTTCCAGAACAGCAAAATCTGAAATTCCACTCTCCAGCTTGGGTCTAACTGCCATCTTATACAAATTCACCAAATCCTCTCGCTTTGTACCCATATAGCATACCCCTATGAACAATCTGAATATTAGAAATAATAACAATAGAACATTATTAGAATATTGTTGGTTTATTAACAGCTCTATTTTACATGCACATATACTCCTTGTCCTTTCTGCTCCTGCTGACCCTTTAGGATTCTATCCTTTAGTTTATATTGTCTGTCTATGGTCTTTGTATCACAGCAACTTTCAATTTCAGCTTTTTATAATTAATGAAATTTAATTAATCAATTCAATTAAATCCCACCAGCTGCCATGTCTCCAGGGCAATAAATTGGTAATACACCAAACAAAATACTACGGATGCTGAAAACTTGATACATAGATGGAAAGTGCTGGATAGACTCTCGAAATTGGAGGAAGGAACAGAATCAGACTCTTGTGGGCTTTGTCTTGTTAATAGAAATGATATTGGAATAGAAGCATCAGGCTATGAAGATTGACTACAAGTTGTTCTCACAACACAAGTAGCAGCAGACCATGGTTTGCAACCTCACATAGAAACTGGTGATGGAAGAGATCTGATAAATGGCCAGAATACTGGTTACATTGAGGAAGGTAGTCAAAATTAAAAGACAAATATATCTTCGGGGTAGCAAAGGCAAACAGATGTTAAAGAGAAACTTGATTCAAGGGACCCAATGTGTTATTCCGTTATGGACAGGAGCAATTTACCTCCAGCCATTTACACACCTTCTTCCCAAACCATAACAGTTCAGGTAATAATCCAATTTTTTCTTGAATACCTCGAGGGAACCTGCCTTCACCACACTCTCCAATCCTAACCACTTGCACTGTAAAAAAAAATTCTTGAGTCATCATTACTTCTTTTACCAATTACTTTGAATCACTGCCCTCCGGGACAGGGTAGGGGGGATGGTTGGGTCTGGATGGGATGTTTTTCAGAGGGTTGGTGCAGACCCAATGGGCTGAGTGGCCTCTCTCTGCACTCTACGGATTCTATGGATTTTGAAAGAACAATTTGTTTCCAATTCTGTTGTTCCTGTGGTAATGTGATGGCTCAGCCTTCGTGTTTGTTATGACCAGGTAAGGAGCAGGAATCAACTCCCTCTTTTTAAACCCCATATCGGTCAGTGGGAAAAGATGTCTTCCTTTCTTTCGCTCCCTCAGGAAAACCTTGATAACTAGCTCCTTCTTTTTCTCTTGAATTCAAACCAATTGCCAATCCCATGCAGGGATAATAGAAATGGACAGTGAAGGGTGAATGTTGGAAACAACGCAGAGATGAGGGAACAAGTTCAACCGCAAGTCCCAAGGCAGGTTAGGACAAAGACAGTGAATGTGGAATGTCTGCTATTGTTAAACCTTTTTGCTGTTATTCTTTACTGACATTGTAATGGTACCAGAAACAAAAGGGAATAGATATTGTTTCCTTCATTCTTTGTGATGGAGAGGTGTTAAAATCGCAGTAAATATCGATGTATCAGATTCAAGACTTTTCGTGGACGAACATTACTTTTAAAAAGGAATAGACATGGACTAAAAGTGCCTGACCACTGAGTGAGGGAAGCTCCCTGAGACGTGTGGAAGAAAGGAAGCTGACTGCACTGAAATTAATGTTTTGATTAGATTAGATTCCCTACAGTATGGAAACAGGCCCTTTAGCCCAACAAGTCCACACCGATTCTCCAAAGAGTAACTCACCCAGACCCATTCCCCTACATTTACTCCTACCTAATGCACCTAACACTATGGGCAATTTAGCATGGCCAATTCACCTAACCTGTACATCTTTTGGATTGTGGAAGGAAACCAGAGCACCCGGAGGAAACCCACGCAGACACGGGGAGAACGTGCAAACTCCACACAGACAGTCGCCTGAGGTGGGAATCGAACCCAGGTCCCTGGTTGTGTGAGGAAGCAGTGCTAACCACTGGGCCACTGTGCTGCCCCAAACCTAAACACACTGAACTGCAGCAACTGAGCCAGCATCAAGAGATTCATATCTTTGGCTTTGATTCAGACTTGTACAATCGTTTCACATATTGGGAGATGGAAGACTTGATCCGTCAATTTGCCAGCATAAAGACAACAGAGCCGGATTCAGAAATGTAGATGGAACTATATTTCAGCAGTGGCATTCGAACAGCAGAACTGAGAAGGGTAAGTGGACTTGGAATCAAGAATTGGACGACTTTCTCTTTCTAACTCTCTCTCCCCCTCTACTTCCTGCTTTTCTCATCATCTTGGTAGTCATAGCAACAACACTGAATGCACAAATACTTAAAATCCAGTGAAATTTAAAGATTTAGAAAGTAAAGCGTTACTTTTAATCTCATTGTCCCAGCATGTGATAGAAGACGACAGGGTTTATTTCTGGGCTTTAATCAGTTCTATTCATTTTGACTGAACAGATGTTCCACGAATGAATATCTTCAGCATATTCAGTCCTTGTGTTTATGAGGTTGACAGATCTTTGGCCACTAAAGGAAACCAAGGGATCTGGCAAGAAAGTGGAGGTGAAGTGAATGATGATTTTACCATGATTTCACTTAATGGCAGAACAGCTTGTGCCTACTGCTTCTGTTTTTTAAATAATCTTCGTCCTGCACACGTACACAAACTGACCTTCAGACTGTATGTGGTATTCAGTACAACAGGGAACTATGAGATATTCACTCTCCAGCATCTGCAGTACTCACTTTCATCTAACTAGAAGATATTGGTGATTTCAATTCATGTTTGTGTTTAGAATTGAAACATCAAGGCAGAATCATACCAAGAGCATCTTATTGGCATCTATCCATATACAAGTCACTGTGAGCAGGGGATCACTCTTTGAAATGTAGAAATTTATATTTTTGGCTTGGTTGTGGTATTGAAAAGTCAAGTCTTTACTGGATGAATGACTAATGATGTGCTGTTATATGTGGAAAATTCAAAGTCTGGAATGAAGTAAATGTGAGTGTATATTTTAAGGTGCTTCAAATTTTATGCATATACTGCATTAATGTACAAGTCGATCTCAGATACACGTTAACCTCTTGAGTTTTGGCCTTTAAGGCCTATCGTTTTTCATGCCCATTGCGTAGAAATCAAATTTAGTTTTTCGAGCTCAAACAGTTCAGAACCAAAGTATGATCCCAGAGATGGCAATGATTTGATTCCAACTTTACAAATGATGAAAATGAATATTTTTAAATAAATGTTTAAAACACGTCAGGCATCTGGATGGGTATATGAATAGGAAGGGTTTGGAGGGATTATGGACCGGGTGCTGGCAGGTGGGACTAGATTGGATTGGGATATCTGGTCAGCATGGACAGGTTGGACCGAAGGGTCTGTTTCCATGCTGTACATCTCCATGACTCTATGTCAAATAATTAGTAAAAGTGAAATGTCTATAGCTTGAAGTGCTATAAAAAAAACATAAGTAGTAATTAATGTAAATTATTTCATGTTCTTAGTTTCTAATTTACATAATTGGATTTCACTTAAGAGCAAATCAAACATAGTCCAACCACTTAAAACACTAATGATGTAAAAGATAACTTTTGTCTAAAAGAAAACATCTCAATAGCTTGACCGTCAATGAATATATACATTATTATACATATGATGATGAAATGAGAGAATAGAGACAGATTTGGATCAGTTATACTCCGCTGGTTAAGTCACTTACCTGATCTGATGGGGAGTAATCATTTTGTCGGACTTGGTCAATTCTGTCTAAAAAGCTAAAAGAAACAAAATGCCAAGATTATTCTTTGCTCCACATTTGAAACTAGAAAGCAGGTTATTTTATGAAATAATTTTTTTTCAGTGCTCACAAATCGTTCATGCAAAACTCTTTGACCAATGCATTCTCGCTTTTTGCGATTTAACTGGAAAGAGGGCTCCGATAATTAGATTGCTAATTTTTAGATTAGATTAGATTAGATTGCTTACAGTGTGGGAACAGGCCCTTCGGCCCAACAAGTCCACACCGACCTGCCGAAGCACAACCCACCCAGACCCATTCCCCTACATTTACCCCTTCACCTAACACTACGGGCAATTTAGCATGGCCAATTCACCTGACCTGCACATTTTTGGACTGTGGGAGGAAACCGGAGCACCCGGAGGAAACCCACGCAGACACGGGGAGAATGTGCAAACTCCACACTGAGGCAGGAATTGAACCTGGGTCTCTGGCGCTGAGGCAGCAGTGCTAACCACTGTGCCACCGTGCCGCCCATAATGATTGGGAAAAATACAAAAACGGAAAATGCTGAGGAAACTTAACAAGTCTGGTGGCATTTGCAGAGAGAGAAAGAGAGTGAACGTTTCATGTCCAGTTCGGAAGTGCTGCCAGACCTGCTAAGATTTTCCAGGTATTTATTTTTGTTTCAGACTTCCAGCATCTACAGATCTTTGTTTCATTTTGTTACATGTTCGGTGCAATGATATCTGTTGTAGCTGATGGCCACAGGGATACTCAGATCAGTGTCATTATATCACTGCCAGGTCTCTCCCATTTGGCACAGTAACAGCTCCACATAGCCCGATGGAGGGTATCGTCAATGTGAAGGTGGGAATCACTCTCCATAATGACAATGCTCGATTCTGTAATGGCCAGATGCGTCTGTGAAAGCTAGAGCAGTCAGCTTGGGGTCAAATTCACCCACTGTGCCAGCCTGGTCAGTAACAGAGTGAGACCCTCACCCACTGCTGTGCCAGCCTGGTCAGTAACAGAGTGAGACCCTCACCCACTGCTGTGCCAGCCTGGTAACAGAGTGAGACCCTCACCCACTGCTGTACCCATCTGGTCAGTAACAGAGTGAGACCCTCACCTACTGCTGTACCAGCCTGGTAACAGAGTGAGACCCTCACCCACTGCTGTACCCATCTGGTCAGTAACAGAGTGAGACCCTCACCCACTGCTGTACCTGTCTGGTCAGTAACAGATTGAGACCCTCACCCACTGCTGTGCCAGCCTGGTAACAGAGTGAGACCCTCACCCACTGCTGTACCCATCTGGTCAGTAACAGAGTGAGACCCTCACCCACTGCTGTGCCAGCCTGGTCAGTAACAGAGTGAGACCCTCACCCACTGCTGTGCCAGCCTGGTAACAGAGTGAGACCCTCACCCACTGCTGTACCCATCTGGTCAGTAACAGAGTGAGACCCTCACCTACTGCTGTACCAGCCTGGTAACAGAGTGAGACCCTCACCCATTGCTGTACCCATCTGGTCAGTAACAGAGTGAGACCCTCACCCACTGCTGTACCTGTCTGGTCAGTAACAGAGTGAGACCCTCACCCACTGCCGTGCCAGCCTGGTCAGTAACAGAGTGAGACCCTCACCCACTGCTGTGCCAGCCTGGTAACAGAGTGAGACCCTCACCCACTGCTGTACCCATCTGGTCAGTAACAGAGTGAGACCCTCACCCACTGCTGTGCCAGCCTGGTCAGTAACAGAGTGAGACCCTCACCCACTGCTGTGCCAGCCTGGTAACAGAGTGAGACCCTCACCCACTGCTGTACCCATCTGGTCAGTAACAGAGTGAGACCCTCACCTACTGCTGTACCAGCCTGGTAACAGAGTGAGACCCTCACCCATTGCTGTACCCATCTGGTCAGTAACAGAGTGAGACCCTCACCCACTGCTGTACCTGTCTGGTCAGTAACAGAGTGAGACCCTCACCCACTGCCGTGCCAGCCTGGTCAGTAACAGAGTGAGACCCTCACCCACTGCTGTGCCAGCCTGGTCAGTAACAGAGTGAGACCCTCACCCACTGCTGTGCTAGCCTGGTCAGTAACAGAGTGAGACCCTCGCCCACTGCTGTACCAGCCTGGTCAGTAACAGAGTGAGACCCTCGCCCACTGTTGTACCAGCCTGGTCAGTAACAGAGTGAAACCCTCGCCCACTGCTGTACCAGCCTGGTAAGTAACAGCGTGTGACCCTCACCCACTGCTCCCCATTCTTTGTAACAAACCCTACCATATTAATTTGCATACCTAACTGCTTGTTTCCTGCATGCTAACCTCCAGTGATTCAGGTGTAAAGATACCCAAGACAGTCACCTCCATCTTATTCCGGACGACTATCTGTTTCCCTTGAGCTAACCGATCCATTGACCAGGCTCATGAATTTCACTGAGAACATCTTGTGCAGGAACCTTTGATGTGAGACTTTAAACAAGTGGAAAGCCACATCTGCAAGTTCCCCATTATCCATATCGCTCATTACAGACTCAAAGAACTCTAATAAACTCGTCAAATGTAACTTCCCGTCGACCAAACCAAACCAGGACGTTTCATGCAAAATGAGACTATTGCACGGTCAGCTACCTTCTCCCCAGCTCCACCTCCCTCCCATTTATCTCTGCACCCCCGATGCTCCCAGCCTCATTCCTGATGAAGGGCTCCTGTCTGAAACATCGATTTTCCTGCTCCTTGGATGCTGCCTGGCCTGCTGTGCTTTTCCAGCCCCACCCTAATCTGATCCTGCCTAGTTGCACAGCGATTTTCAAAATGCCCTGCCAAGAACTTTTCTATTGATAGGTTCCAGCATCTTCCCCACGGTCGACGTTACGGTAACCGCAGTTTCCAGTTTTTTTTCTCTCCTTCCTGTCTGACACACGGAATCGTATTGACGGAATTCAAATGGAAGCTTCCGGAATGTAGAGAACTGTCGGAAAATTAAAACCATCTACCATTTCAGCAGCCAGTTCTTTGAAGGTCCACAGATGACATCCAAGCAGGACCTACCCTTTCCCTCGTGATTATAACGGTTTTAAGTTTCTCCCTCTCTTTCACATGGTGATTCACCAAAGTGCTGGATAGTGAGAGCTGTTAAGGTCACTTCAGGTTTTTCAAAAATAGTACTGAGCACTATTTTATGTTCAACCAGCAGAGAGCAACAGAGCACTTTTTATCTGGACAGTGCTGACTGTAAATCTGCTACATGCCTCTGTCAGCTACAACACTGAGTGGAATTCTAAACTTCAACTGCTTTAATCGTGTAGTATTTTCAGAATCAGAAACTGGACAAGACAAAAGGGGGAAAAAAAAACTGCCTTTCACGAAATGCAGGGGACAGAATCTCGTGTTGCTGGCAGTTTATGGAACACAACAACCAAGACGGGGGTTACGTCAGAAGAGAGACAACGTGAGTTTTGTTTTTGAGTCATCACTGATAGCGGTGTCACTGGCTGGCCCAGCATTTATTGCCCATCCCTAATTGCCCAGCTAAGAGTCAACGATATAGCGAGTTTTGAGAAGATTTGTAGCCCAAGTTGAGGTTCTGAATGTAGGTTTGCTCGCTGAGTTGGAAGATTCGTTTCCAGACGTTTCGTCACCTTACTAGGTAACATCTTCAGTGCGCCTCTGGACAAAGCACGACAGATGATTCATGCTTTCTATTTACATGTTTGGGTTTCTTTGGGTTGGTGATGTCATTTCTTGTGGTGTTGTCATTTCCTGTTCTTTTTCTCAGGGGGTGGTAGATGGGGTCTAACTAAATGTGTTTGTTGATAGAGTTCGAGCTGGAATGCCATGATTCTAGGAATTCTTGTGCATGTCACTGTTTGGGCCTGTCCTAAGATGGATGTGTTGTCCCAGTCAAAGTGGTGTCCTTCTTTATCTGTATGTGAGGATACTAGTGAGAGAGGGTCATGTCATTTTGTGGCCAGTTGGTGTTCAAGTATCCTGGTGGCGAGTTTTCTGCCTGTTTGTCCAATGTAATGTTTGTTACAGTCCTTGCACGGTATTTTGTAAAAGAGATTAGTTTTGCTTGTTGTATGTATAGGGTCTTTCAAGCTCATTAGCTGATGAACAAACGCATGCACACAGACGCGCTCTCATCAAAGGCACGCGGACACAATCTCGCACGCGCGCCCCCGCAGACACTCTCTCTCGTGCGCGCGCACCCGCAGACACTCTCTCTCGCGCGCCCCCGCAGACACTCTCTCGCGCGCGCGCGCCCCCGCAGACACTCTCTCTCGCGCGTGCCCCCGCAGACACTCTCTCTCTCTCTCGCGCGCGCGCCCCCGCAGACACTCTCTCTCTCTCGCGCGCGCGCCCCCGCAGACACACTCTCTCTCGCATGCGCGCGCGCCCGCCCCCGCAGACACTCTCTCTCTCTCGCGCGCGCCCCCGCAGACACTCTCTCTCTCTCTCTCTCTCTCTCGCGCGCGCCCCCGCAGACACTCTCTCTCTCGCATGCGCGCGCGCCCGCCCGCCCCCGCAGACACACTCTCTCTCTCGCGCGTGCGCCCCCACAGACACTCTCTCTCTCGCGCGCGCCCCTGCAGACACTCTCACTCACTCTCTCTCTCTCTCACGCGCGCGCGCCCCTGCAGACACACTCTCTCTCTCTCTCGCGCCCCTGCAGACACACTCTCTCTCTCTCTCGCGCGCGCGCCCCCGCAGACACTCTCTCTCGCGCGCACACGCCCCCGCAGACACTCTCGCGAGCGCGCGCACGCCCCCGCAGACACTCTCTCGCGCGCGCGCCCCCGCAGACACTCTCTCTTGCGCGCGCGCGCCCCCGCAGACACTCTCTCTCGCGCGCGCGCGCGCGCCCCCGCAGACACTCTCTCTCGCGCGCGTGCCCCCGCAGACACTCTCTCTCGCGCGCCCGCGCGCCCCCGCAGACACTCTCTTTCGCGCGCGCGCGCCCCCGCAGACACTCTCTTTCGCGCTCGCGCGCGCCCCCGCAGACACTCTCTCTCTCGCGCGCGCCCCCGCAGACACTCTCTCTCTCGCGCGCGCCCCCGCAGACACTCTCTCTCTCGCGCGCGCCCCCGCAGACACTCTCTCTCTCGCGCGCGCCCCCGCAGACACTCTCTCTCTCGCGCGCCTCCGCAGACACTCTCTCTCGCGCGCGCGCGCGCCCCCGCAGACACTCTCTCTCGCGCGCGCGCGCCCCCGCAGACACTCTCTCTCGCGCGCGCGCGCCCCCGCAGACACTCTCTCTCGCGCGCGCGCGCGCCCCCGCAGACACTCTCTCTCTCGCGCGCGCCCCCGCAGACACTCTCTCTCTCGCGCGCGCGCGCGCCCCGCAGACACTCTCTCTCTCGCGCGCGCGCCCCCGCAGACACTCTCTCTCTCGCGCGCGCGCCCCCGCAGACACTCTCTCTCTCGCGCGCGCCCCCGCAGACACTCTCTCTCTCGCGCGCGCCCCCGCAGACACTCTCTCTCTCGCACGCGCCCCCGCAGACACTCTTTCTCTCTCGCGCGTGCGCCCCCGCAGACACTCTCTCTCGCGCGTGCGCCCCCGCAGACACTCTCTCTCGCGCGTGCGCCCCCGCAGACACTCTCTCTCGCGCGTGCGTCCCCGCAGACACTCTCTCTCACGCGTGCGCCCCCGCAGACACTCTCTCTCGCGTGTGCGCCCCCGCAGACACTCTCTCTCGCGCGTGCGCCCCCGCAGACACTCTCTCTCGCGCGTGCGCCCCCGCAGACACTCTCTCTCGCGCGTGCGCCCCCGCAGACACTCTCTCTCTCTCGCGCGCGCCCCCGCAGACTCTCTCTCTCTCGCGCGCGCGCACCCCCGCAAACACTCTCTCTCGCGCGCGCGTGCACGCGCCCCCGCAGACACTCTCTCTCTCGCGCGCGCGTGCACCCCCGCAGACACACTCTCTCTCTCTCGCGCGCACCCCCGCAGACACTCTCTCTCGCGCGCACCCCCGCAGACACTCTCTCTCGCGCGCACCCCCGCAGACACTCTCTCTCGCGCGCACGCGCGCCCCTGCAGACACTCTCTCTCGCGCGCGCGCCCCCGCAGACACACTCTCTCTCTCGCGCGCCCCCGCAGACACACTCTCTCTCTCACGCGTCCCCGCAGACACTCTCTCTCTCTCGCATGCGCGCGCACCCCCGCAGACACTCTCTCTCTCTCTCGCGCGCGCCCCCGTAGACACTCTCTCTCTCGCGTGCGCCCACGCAGACACTCTCTCTCTCTCTCGCGTGCGCCCCCGCAGACACTCTCTCTCTCTCTCGCGCACGCGTGCGCCCCCGCAGACACTCTCTCTCTCTCTCTCTCTCTCGCGCACGCCCCCGTAGACACTCTCTCTCTCTCTCTCTCTCACGCGCGCGCCCCCGTAGACACTCTCTCTCGCAAGCGCGCCCCCGTAGACACTCTCTCTCTCACGTGCGCGTGCCCCCGCAGACACTCTCTCTCGCACGTGCGCCCCCATAGACACTCTCTCTCTCTCTCTCTCTCTTGCGCGCGCGCCCCCGTAGACACTCTCTCTCTCTCTCACGCGCGCCCCCGTAGACACTCTCTGTATCTCTCGCACGCGCGCCCCCGTAGACACTCTCTCGCACGCGCGCCCCCGTAGACACTCTCTCTCTCTCACGCGCGCGCGCCCCCGTAGACACTCTCTCTCTCTCGCGCGCGCCCCCGTAGACACTCTCTCTCTCTCACGCGCGCGCGCCACCGTAGACACTCTCTCTCGCGCGCGCGCCCCTGTAGACACTCTCTCTCTCTCACGCGCGCGCGCCCCCGTAGACACTCTCTCTCTCACGCGCGCGCCCCCGTAGACACTCTCTCTCTCACGCGCGCGCGCCCCCGTAGACACTCTCTCTCTCACGCGCGCCCCCGTAGACACTCTCTCTCGCACGCGCGCACGCCCCCGTAGACACTCTCTCTCGCACGCGCGCGCGCCCCCGTAGACACTCTCTCTCTCTCGCGCGCGCCCCCGTAGACACTCTCTCTCGCGCGCGCCCCCGTAGACACTCTCTCTCGCGCGCGCGCGCCCCCGTAGACACTCTCTCTCTCACGCGCGCGCGCCACCGTAGACACTCTCTCTCGCACGCGCGCCCCCGTAGACACTCTCTCTCTCACGCGCGCGCGCCACCGTAGACACTCTCTCTCTCGCGCGCGCGCCACCGTAGACACTCTCTCTCTCGCGCGCGCCCCCGTAGACACTCTCTCTCGCGCGCGCCCCCGTAGACACTCTCTCTCGCGCGCGCCCCCGTAGACACTCTCTCTCGTGCGCGCGCCCCCGTAGACACTCTCTCGCGCGCCCCCGTAGACACTCTCTCGCGCGCGCGCCCCCGTAGACACTCTCTCGCGCGCGCGCGCCCCCGTAGACACTCTCTCGCGCGCGCGCCCCCGTAGACACTCTCTCTCTCTCTCGCGCGCCCCCGCAGACTCTCTCTCGCGCGCGCGCACCCCCGCAAACACTCTCTCTCGCGCGCGCGTGCACGCGCCCCCGCAGACACTCTCTCTCTCGCGCGCGCGTGCACCCCCGCAGACACACTCTCTCTCTCTCGCGCGCACCCCCGCAGACACTCTCTCTCGCGCGCACCCCCGCAGACACTCTCTCTCGCGCGCACCCCCGCAGACACTCTCTCTCGCGCGCACGCGCGCCCCTGCAGACACTCTCTCTCGCGCGCGCGCCCCCGCAGACACACTCTCTCTCTCGCGCGCCCCCGCAGACACACTCTCTCTCTCGCATGCGCGCGCACCCCCGCAGACACTCTCTCTCTCTCTCGCGCGCGCGCCCCCGTAGACACTCTCTCTCTCGCGTGCGCCCACGCAGACACTCTCTCTCTCTCTCGCGTGCGCCCCCGCAGACACTCTCTCTCTCTCTCGCGCACGCGTGCGCCCCCGCAGACACTCTCTCTCTCTCTCTCTCTCTCGCGCACGCCCCCGTAGACACTCTCTCTCTCTCTCTCTCTCACGCGCGCGCCCCCGTAGACACTCTCTCTCGCAAGCGCGCCCCCGTAGACACTCTCTCTCTCACGTGCGCGTGCCCCCGCAGACACTCTCTCTCGCACGCGCGCCCCCATAGACACTCTCTCTCTCTCTCTCTCTTGCGCGCGCGCCCCCGTAGACACTCTCTCTCTCTCTCACGCGCGCCCCCGTAGACACTCTCTCTCGCACGCGCGCCCCCGTAGACACTCTCTGTATCTCTCGCACGCGCGCCCCCGTAGACACTCTCTCGCACGCGCGCCCCCGTAGACACTCTCTCTCTCTCTTGCGCGCGCGCCCCCGTAGACACTCTCTCTCTCTCTCACGCGCGCCCCCGTAGACACTCTCTCTCGCACGCGCGCCCCCGTAGACACTCTCTGTATCTCTCGCACGCGCGCCCCCGTAGACACTCTCTGTATCTCTCGCACGCGCGCCCCCGTAGACACTCTCTCGCACGCGCGCCCCCGTAGACACTCTCTCTCTCTCACGCGCGCGCGCGCCCCCGTAGACACTCTCTCTCTCTCTCGCGCGCGCCCCTGTACACACTCTCTCTCTCACGCGCGCGCCACCGTAGACACTCTCTCTCGCGCGCGCGCCCCTGTAGACACTCTCTCTCTCTCACGCGCGCGCGCCCCCGTAGACACTCTCTCTCTCACGCGCGCGCCCCCGTAGACACTCTCTCTCGCACGCGCGCGCGCCCCCGTAGACACTCTCTCTCGCACGCGCGCGCGCCCCCGTAGACACTCTCTCTCGCACGCGCGCGCGCCCCCGTAGACACTCTCTCTCTCACGCGCGCGCGCCACCGTAGACACTCTCTCTCGCACGCGCGCCCCCGTAGACACTCTCTCTCTCACGCGCGCGCGCCACCGTAGACACTCTCTCTCTCGCGCGCGCGCCACCGTAGACACTCTCTCTCTCGCGCGCGCCCCCGTAGACACTCTCTCTCGCGCGCGCGCCCCCGTAGACACTCTCTCTCGCGCGCGCGCCCCCGTAGACACTCTCTCGCGCGCGCCCCCGTAGACACTCTCTCGCGCGCGCGCGCCCCCGTAGACACTCTCTCTCTCGCGCGCGCGCGCGCGCGCGCCCCCGTAGACACTCTCTCTCTCGCGCGCGCGCGCCCCCGTAGACACTCTCTCTCTCTCGCGCGCGCCCCCGTAGACACTCTCTCTCTCGCGCGCGCGCCCCCGTAGACACTCTCTCTCTCTCGCGCGCGCGCGCGCCCCCGTAGACACTCTCTCTCGCGCGCGCCCCCGTAGACACTCTCTCTCGCGCGCGCGCCCCCGTAGACACTCTCTCTCTCTCACGCGCGCACGCCCCCGTAGACACTCTCTCTCTCGCGCGCGCGCGCGCGCGCCCCCGTAGACACTCTCTCTCTCTCTCTCTCTCTTGCGCGCGCGCCCCCGTAGACACTCTCTCTCTCTCTCACGCGCGCCCCCGTAGACACTCTCTCTCGCACGCGCGCCCCCGTAGACACTCTCTGTATCTCTCGCACGCACGCCCCCGTAGACACTCTCTCGCACGCGCGCCCCCGTAGACACTCTCTCTCTCTCTCTCACGCGCGCGCGCCCCCGTAGACACTCTCTCTCTCTCTCACGCGCGCGCGCGCGCCCCTGTACACACTCTCTCTCTCACGCGCGCGCGCGCGCGCCCCTGTACACACTCTCTCTCTCACGCGCGCGCGCGCCACCGTAGACACTCTCTCTCGCGCGCGCGCGCCCCTGTAGACACTCTCTCTCTCTCACGCGCGCGCGCCCCCGTAGACACTCTCTCTCTCACGCGCGCGCCCCCGTAGACACTCTCTCTCTCACGCGCGCGCGCCCCCGTAGACACTCTCTCTCTCACGCGCGCCCCCGTAGACACTCTCTCTCGCACGCGCGCACGCCCCCGTAGACACTCTCTCTCGCACGCGCGCGCGCCCCCGTAGACACTCTCTCTCTCTCGCGCGCCCCCGTAGACACTCTCTCTCGCGCGCGCCCCCGTAGACACTCTCTCTCGCGCGCGCGCCCCCGTAGACACTCTCTCTCGCGCGCGCGCCCCCGTAGACACTCTCTCTCTCGCGCGCGCGCGCCCCCGTAGACACTCTCTCTCTCACGCGCGCGCGCCACCGTAGACACTCTCTCTCGCGCGCGCGCGCCCCCGTAGACACTCTCTCTCTCACGCGCGCGCGCCACCGTAGACACTCTCTCACTCGCGCGCGCCACCGTAGACACTCTCTCACTCGCGCGCGCCCCCGTAGACACTCTCTCTCGCGCGCGCGCGCGCCCCCGTAGACACTCTCTCTCGCGCGCGCGCCCCCGTAGACACTCTCTCTCGCGCGCGCCCCCGTAGACACTCTCTCTCGCGCGCGCGCCCCCGTAGACACTCTCTCGCGCGCGCGCCCCCGTAGACACTCTCTCGCGCGCGCGCCCCCGTAGACACTCTCTCGCGCGCGCGCCCCCGTAGACACTCTCTCTCGCGCGCGCGCGCCCCCGTAGACTCTCTCTCTCTCTCTCTCTCGCGCGCGCGCCCCCGTAGACTCTCTCTCTCTCTCGCGCGCGCGCGCGCGCCCCCGTAGACACTCTCTCTCTCTCGCGCGCGCGCCCCCGTAGACACTCTCTCTCTCTCGCGCGCGCGCCCCCGTAGACACTCTCTCTCTCTCGCGCGCGCGCGCCCCCGTAGACACTCTCTCTCGCGCGTGCCCCCGTAGACACTCTCTCTCGCGCGTGCCCCCGTAGACACTCTCTCTCTCACGCGCGCACGCCCCCGTAGACACTCTCTCTCTCACGCGCGCGCGCGCCCCCGTAGACACTCTCTCTCTCGCACGCGCGCGCGCCCCCGTAGACACTCTCTCTCTCGCACGCGCGCGCGCCCCCGTAGACACTCTCTCTCTCTCGCGCGCCCCCGTAGACACTCTCACTCTCTCTCTCTCGCGCGCGCGCCCCCGTAGACACTCTCTCTCGCGCGCCCCCGTAGACACTCTCTCTCTCTCGCGCGCCCCCGTAGACACTCTCTCTCGCGCGCGCGCGCGCCACCGTAGACACTCTCTCTCTCGCGCGCCCCCGTAGACACTCTCTCTCGCGCGCGCGCCCCCGTAGACACTCTCTCTCTCTCGCGCGCGCCCCCGTAGACACTCTCTCTCTCTCTCGCGCGCGCGCCACCGTAGACACACTCTCTCGCACGCGCGCGCGCCCCCGTAGACACACTCTCTCGCACGCGCGCGCCCCCCCGTAGACACTCTCTCTCGCGCGCGCGCCCCCGTAGACACTCTCTCTCGCGCGCGCGCCCCCGTAGACACTCTCTCTCTCGCGCGCGCGCCCCCGTAGACACTCTCTCTCGCGCGCGCGCCCCCGTAGACACTCTCTCTCTCGCGCGCGCGCGCCCCCGTAGACACTCTCTCTCTCGCGCGCGCCCCCGTAGACACTCTCTCTCTCGCGCGCGCCACCGTAGACACACTCTCTCGCACGCGCGCGCGCCCCCGTAGACACACTCTCTCGCACGCGCGCGCCCCCCCGTAGACACTCTCTCTCGCGCGCGCGCCCCCGTAGACACTCTCTCTCGCGCGCGCGCCCCCGTAGACACTCTCTCTCTCGCGCGCGCGCGCGCGCGCCCCCGTAGACACTCTCTCTCGCGCGCGCGCCCCCGTAGACACTCTCTCTCTCGCGCGCGCGCCCCCCCGTAGACACTCTCTCTCTCGCGCGCGCCCCCGTAGACACTCTCTCTCGCGCGCGCGCCCCCGTAGACACTCTCTCTCTCTCGCGCGCGCCCCCGTAGACACTCTCTCTCTCGCGCGCGCGCCCCCGTAGACACTCTCTCTCTCGCACGCGCGCGCACCCCCGTAGACACTCTCTCTCTCGCACGCGCGCGCGCCCCCGTAGACACTCTCTCTCTCTCGCGCGCGCCCCCGTAGACACTCTCTCTCGCGCGCCCCCGTAGACACTCTCTCTCTCGCGCGCGCGCGCCCCCGTAGACACTCTCTCTCTCGCGCGCGCCACCGTAGACACACTCTCGCGCGCGCGCGCCACCGTAGACACACTCTCTCGCGCGCGCGCCACCGTAGACACACTCTCTCGCGCGCGCGCCACCGTAGACACACTCTCTCGCGTGCGCGCCCCCGTAGACACTCTCTCTCTCTCTCGCGCGCGCCCCCGTAGACACACTCTCTCGCACGCGCGCGCGCCCCCCCGTAGACACTCTCTCTCGCACGCGCGCGCCCCCCCGTAGACACTCTCTCTCTCGCGCGCGCCCCCGTAGACACTCTCTCTCTCGCGCGCGCCCCCGTAGACACTCTCTCTCGCGCGCGCCCCCGTAGACACTCTCTCTCTCGCGCGCGCCCCCCCGTAGACACTCTCTCTCTCGCGCGCGCCCCCGTAGACACTCTCTCTCTCGCGCGCGCCCCCGTAGACACTCTCTCTCGCGCGCGCGCCCCCGTAGACACTCTCTCTCTCTCGCGCGCGCCCCCGTAGACACTCTCTCTCTCGCGCGCGCGCCCCCGTAGACACTCTCTCTCTCGCACGCGCGCGCACCCCCGTAGACACTCTCTCTCTCGCACGCGCGCGCGCCCCCGTAGACACTCTCTCTCTCTCGCGCGCGCCCCCGTAGACACTCTCTCTCGCGCGCCCCCGTAGACACTCTCTCTCTCGCGCGCGCGCGCCCCCGTAGACACTCTCTCTCTCGCGCGCGCGCCACCGTAGACACACTCTCGCGCGCGCGCGCCACCGTAGACACACTCTCGCGCGCGCGCGCCACCGTAGACACACTCTCTCGCGCGCGCGCCACCGTAGACACACTCTCTCGCGCGCGCGCCACCGTAGACACACTCTCTCGCGTGCGCGCCCCCGTAGACACTCTCTCTCTCTCTCGCGCGCGCCCCCGTAGACACACTCTCTCGCAGCGCGCGCGCGCCCCCCCGTAGACACTCTCTCTCGCACGCGCGCGCCCCCCCGTAGACACTCTCTCTCTCGCGCGCGCCCCCGTAGACACTCTCTCTCTCGCGCGCGCCCCCGTAGACACTCTCTCTCGCGCGCGCGCCCCCGTAGACACTCTCTCTCTCGCGCGCGCGCCCGTAGACACTCTCTCTCTCGCGCGCGCGCCCGTAGACACTCTCTCTCTCGCACGCGCGCGCCCCCCCGTAGACACTCTCTCTCTCGCGCGCGCGCCCCCGTAGACACTCTCTCTCTCGCGCGCGCCCCCGTAGACACTCTCTCTCGCGCGCGCGCGCGCGCCCCCGTAGACACTCTCTCTCTCGCGCGCGCGCGCGCGCGCCCGTAGACACTCTCTCTCTCGCGCGCGCGCGCGCGCGCCCCGTAGACACTCTCTCTCTCGCGCGCGCGCGCGCGCGCCCCCGTAGACACTCTCTCTCGCGCGCGCGCGCGCCCCCGTAGACACTCTCTCTCTCGCGCGCGCGCGCGCGCGCCCGTAGACACTCTCTCTCTCGCGCGCGCGCGCGCGCCCCCGTAGACACTCTCTCTCTCGCGCGCGCGCGCGCGCCCCCGTAGACACTCTCTCTCGCGCGCGCGCGCGCGCCCCCGTAGACACTCTCTCTCTCGCGCGCGCCCCCGTAGACACTCTCTCTCTCTCGCGCGCGCCCCCGTAGACACACTCTCTCTCGCGCGCGCGCCCCCGCAGACACGCTCTCGCTCGCCCCCGCAGTCGCTCGCGCCCCCCCCCCTCCCCCGCAGACGCTCTCTCTCACGTGCGCGTGCACGATAGAGAGGGAGAGTCTGCGCGCGCGGGGGAGAGAGAGCGTGTCTGCGTGCGAGAGAGAGACAGTCCCTCGCGCGCGCACACACAGACTCGGTCTCTGTCTCCTCCCCCCACACACACAACCAGTCTCTCTCTCGCCCCCACAGCCACTCTCACATGCAGACTAAGACACTCATCCAGATTGCAATATTAAATTGCTGTCTGCTAGACTTCAAAGCAACAGCTGAAATGTTTATCTTCTTTTTATCATTTTTTTTCTTCTGTAAAACTCTGTAATGTGTGTTTTCCCAGCTGTATTGTCTCTCAGAGTACTCTCATGTCCTGATTGGTTTGTGAAGAAGTCTTGTTGTTTGATTGATTGGAGGTTTTCAGTCGGCTGGTCTCTCCCTTTCCATCAGTTATTTGGCCAAAAAAACAACTTCTTTTTCTCTAAATGTGAATACTTCAGCAACAGGACTGGAACAACATTTGGGGAATTCTTTCCTCATTGCTTTAGGGACGTAGACATCACTTATAAGACCAACACTTCTTCCCTAATTGCTTCAAACTGATTCAGTCACTGGGCCATTTCAGCAGGCAGTTAAGAGTCACATTTGGGCTAGATCAGGAAAAGAAGACAGATTTCCTTCCGTAAAGGATCAGATAGGTTTTTTACACCGTGTGGGCGGCCCGGTGGCACAGTGATTAGCACTGCTGCCTCACAGCGCCAGAGACCCGGGTTCAATTCCCGACTCAGGCGACTGACTGTGTGGAGTTTGCACATTCTCCCTGTGTCTTTGTGGGTTTCCTCCGGGTGCTCCGGTTTCCTCCCACAGTCCAAAGCTGTGCAGGTCAGGTGAATTGGCTATGCTAAATTGGCCGTAGTGTTAGGTAAAGGGGTAAATGTAGGGGAATGGGTGGGTTGTGCTTCGGCGGGTCAGTGTGGACTTGTTGGGCCGAAGGGCCTGTTTCCACACTGTAAGTAATCTAATCTAATCTAATCTAATCTAATCTTAAAAAGTCATGGGGGCTTCTAAGAGTTATTATTCCTCAGACTAGCTTTCAATTTCTGGTTTCTATGGCAGGATTTGAACACTTGCCCCCACAACATTAGCCTGTCGAAAAGAGAAAGACAGTTTCAGAGGACATTCCAATACTCAGCACCCAGACAACAGATAGCAGCTGCCTGTGAGTGATGGATCAAATGGTCGGTTTTCAAGGGACACAGAGATCTGGGAAGGTTTCAAGGCGAGGAGAGAGATTGTAGAGACTGGGATGGAGCAGATCATCAATTTGGAAAGAGGATGAGATTTTCAATCAAGATATTTGGAGACTAGGAGCCAATACAGATTGGCAAACACGGGGCGATTGGGGGTGAAAAAGGGACTCAATGTGTGATTGAGAAGGGATGTCGATCTCCTTCCCAGATACTAATCTGGGCTATGATTAGAGAGCCAGACCTGACTGCTATGGACTTTTACTGATCGATAGCTTAGGCGCCCATAATCCTGATTCAACAGGCACTCCATCTTTTTTGTTCAAAGCAATGCAGTCTCACATTGGTCGAGCCCAGTGATATTGTTGGCCAACTTCTAACAGTCAATTTATGAACCTGAGACTGGTGCCCAAAGTTCCTAGTTGGTTCTGCCACCAAGCAGAATTAAGGTTCCACAGGGAGTGACTAAGCTGGAGAGACTTTGCACAGAAAGGGAGAGCTTTGCAGGGTAGCCACAGCTGGAGCTGGGGATATATTACAAGAGAATCCTCACGGGAACTAACTGCAAGCAGCAGCGACCTGTGGATATGGCAAGAAGCCACTGTTACTAATCAACTCTGGCATGCCATCATTTCAACAGAATTCAGACACGTGAATGTGTTTAAAAAATAAAAGCCAGCTGTTGGACGTAAATAGCCCAGTTATTATGAGCTCAGAACCCCAGTGAGGGAATAATTATGGGATACTATATTGTGGCTAGCAACATCACCTTAAACCATTGGTGATTTTGGTAAAAGTAAACTTCTAGCAATCATCCAACTCAAGCTGCAATTTCCCCAAGTTCCACCTGCCAGGATTATCAGACTAGGTTTGGAACAACTTCCACAAATATTTCCAGCCACGTGTTTTTAATTACCTTCCAATACCACGGGGCTAGGTTTCATTGCAGTGAAGTGCTGTGTGCTATGAAAAGGCTTTGGCACCACATTCCCTCATCACCGAGGAAGTCACAATCATGCCACTGGATTTCCAACAAAAACAAATCAAAGCCTCAAGCAGCATTGTAGGCCCCTCTTCAAACCAAGCTGCCCAGCTGACAAGAGTTATTACACTTGCATCTATAGCACCTTTGACCCTCCCAAACTACTTCATGGGAACGGTACCAAACAAAATCTGTCACCAAGTGACACAAGGAGACCGCAAGACAGACTTTCAACTTGGAGGGCTGTAGGAGGTGATGACAACCAACAAGGTCTTGGAAGGATTTGAAAATAGGGATGAGCTTTTTCTGTCAGACAGGGAGCTAAAATCGAGTTGAGAGTGAATGCATATCATTTAACTTAAAAAATACTGTTCTCCAAGACGCAAAGTTAAGGTCAGATTTGGAAAATAAAAGGATTACAAAGCTCTCCCCACACACGTTAGAAAAAGCAGTCTACCATTGGAGCACTAGGTGTTTTCCCAGAGTGTGAGCAGGAAGAGTGGGAAAGTTGAATACATTGGACTTAAATCTTAATAAGATCACAATATAGAAAACAAAAATACACGTAACTCGCAGTTGTTAAAACCAGCAAGATTCAGTGAACTTTTTCTATTGTTCCTTTATGTGGGCATCACTGGAAAGGCCCGTAGTTTATTGTCTCTGTCTAATGACCCCTGAACTGAATGACATTGTGAGGCAATATTTCAAAGTTCAGAGTCAACCACAGGAGTTGCATTTAGACTAGATCAGGAAAGGACAGCAGATTTCCTTCCCTAAAAGCCATTTATGTACCAGATGGGTTTTACAACAATTAATATTATTTTCAGGTCTCCATTACTGAGCAATGCTCTGTCTGAGCTGCACAGCCACCGAGAGACGGTGCGTGGACCTTGGATTTCTGCACAGAGGCAGGAAATATTCGAGTTGTTCCTGAGTCTAGTTGTCAATTCAAGAGTTATTAATGGAATTTAAATCCAACCAGCTGTCGTAACTGTGTTTGAACCCATAACCCCAGAACTTTAGCTTGGATCTCTGCACTAGAACCAAAGTGGCATTATTGATAAGCCATCATCTCCCAGTGTCTCCCAGGTTACGTGCGTTAAGCAGCCAGTGCTAACCGGCTGAGGACTATATGCCATTGACTGAAAAAAAAATCGCAGCTCAGGTCATCGGATTTCCATAACTCATACATACTTCCTGAGGAAAACTAATGGCAGCTAGAAGGATAAAGCAGTGACAGATTTTCCTCCCCCTACCCCACAGCAGTGACCCTGGACGTTTCATCCAAACTTATACACAGATCAGAGGACCGTTACACCAGGTAAAGTGGCAAGGATAAAAAAATCCAACACTACTATTCCCTGCCAACTTTACTAGCACAAATGTTGGTCACCACAAACAGCAGCTCCCTTTAAGTAAGCTCCCGTCCTCGCCCCACTCCCAGGCCGTTTATTTTTGTGAATATTCAGCTGCCGACCACAGTCAGGGCAGCTCCTGTCACGTTGAGCATTCCCTTGTCAGACACAACTTAAACGCAAAGTTAACGTTCACCTGCTCTGCTCTGAACATTGCATCTCTATAAAATCATCAGGGCAATGGATAGGGTAAATGGACAAAGGGTTTCCCCCGGGATGTGGGAGTTCTAAACTAGAGGGCATAGGTCTAAGGGGGAAGATTTAAAAGGGACCATGTTTTCACGCAGAGGGTTGTGTGTATGGAGTGAGCTGCCAGAGGAAGTGGAGGAGGCTGGTATAGTTGCAACAGTTAAAAAGCATCTGGATGGGTATATGAATAGGAAGGGTTTGGAGGGATATGGGCCGGGTGCCGACAAATGGCACTAGATGAAGTTGGAATGTCTGGCCAGTATGGATGAGATGGACTGAAAGGTCTGTTTCCTTATAAATCCATCTCAGAAGCACATCTGCTGTAACAACATGAGATAGTATTTCTTTCCATTTCCCACAATAGTCAATCAGAGCGTGGTTTGTTGCCAATTTAATGAGTATCAAATGAAGAGAGCTGCTTTTCTTTTACTGTTGCGGGTCTGTACCCAGAAAAGACCTGAATTGTGGCCACCCCCAAACAGGCTCCCTACACACAATAATCACAGGAGGCTCTTAATCATCTCGAGTAGGGGTGGGTTTTGACCCCAGGGATGTGTCTGATTCCTGGGATAGGGATTGAGCAAATATTCTAGCTGCTCCCGATCGGAGTTGGTCAACTAACTCAATGGAAAAAACCAAATCCTTCTTAAAACTAGGAACCAGGCAAGTCAGTCTATCTGGTTAACATGCTGATAGAACATAGAAAAGTACAGCACAGAACAGGCCCTTTGGCCCACGATGTTGTGCCGAGGATTATTCCTAATCTAAAATAAAATAACCTTAACCTACGCAACCCTCAATTCACTGCTGTCCATATGCATGTCCAACAGTCACTTAAGTGCCCCTAATGACTCTGCCTCCACCACCACCGCTGCTGGCAACGCTTTCCACACATTCACAACTTTCTGCGTAAAGAACCTTCCTCTGATATCTCCTCTATACCTTCCTCTTAATATCTTAAAACTATGATCCCCCTTGTGCCACTGATACTACCTTGTAGTATGTAGGCTGAAACAAAATAAAAACTATACAGTGTGGTTCAATAAGGAACGATCAGGATTAAATAAAAAGCATAAAACATCTAAAAAGTATGGATACACAACAGATGCTAAACTCCTATTCATGTATGGTCCTCAGCAAGTTAAGATTACCGGTGTGGACATTAATCCAGCAGCCAGCTCTAAAACACTATTCCTGCCAGGAATGGCCATTTCAGGAGTGTGAGTGCTCCAGCTCATGGATATGCTCTGGAACACATGGCTAATCAGGCCATTCAAGCCAACAACTCCATATACAAAATTTCCTCAATGATTTATGGTGCCCCAGATCGGTGCCTGGCCATTTTGCTCCGATTTACTTAGAGCAAGGCTATAAAATTACAGGGCTCAGTGTTATTTATGATGCATAACTCGGTCACTGTGGTGCAGAGTCTGGAACATTCTTATAACAACTCTGAAAGGAAGAGAATCTCCACAACTCCATCCAATACAATCGCATCAGGGAGGCAGAAGGAGCAAGAGAAGCCTGTTCTCGCAGCTAACAGGAAATTAGATTAGATTAGATTCCCTACAGTGTGGAAACAGGCCCTTTGGCCCAACCAGTCTACACTGACCCTCCGAAGAGTATTCCACCCAGATCCATTTCCCTAACACTATGGGCAATTTAGCATGGCCAATTCACTGATCTGCACATCTTTTAGATTGTGGGAGGAAACCGGAGCACCCGGAGGAAACCCACGCAGAACGGGAAGAATGTGCAAACTCCACACAGACAGTTGCCCAAGGCTGGAATCAAACCTGGGACCCTGATGCTGTCAGGCAGCAGTGCTAACCACTGAGCCACCGTGCCGCCCATGTTTTTTAAAAAAAATTCAAACTAGATTGAAAAATTTTAACCAAAACAGAAATTGCTGAAAAAGCTCAGCAGGTTTGGCAGCACCTGTGAAGAGAAATCAGAGTTAAAAGTTCCGGGTCCGATGACCCTTCCTCAGAACCGGACCGAAGTGTTAACTTTGATTTCTCTGCACAGATGCTGCCAGACCTGCTGAACTTTTTCAGCAATTTCTGGTTCTGTTGCTCATTTACAGCTCTTCTGGGAAATTTTAACTTTTTTCGAACTTGCATGTCATCTGAGTGGAGACGTGTAGCATTCTGTTTCCTGGTAAAGACAAACTCGACCCAGTTCTCTCTGCAAGCATGCTCCCCACTGCAAAGCACAACCATCTGAAAGACTTCTCTTCCTGCTCCATTACTGAGCCAAAACTCAGGTGCAACTAGGGAAACATCCGACGACAGAGGAAACTAGGCAAAGAGTCAGAGTATTACAAGACAGACAGACAGACAGACAGACAATCTCACAGCCGAGCGCGTTATCCAGCTTTCAGTTCACCCCACTCAGAGTTTGCTCTCCATGTGAGAAAGCTTTGGAGAGTTTACCAACTGGACCAATTACATTTCAACAGAACAGGCCCCACAGCCCTGAACACAGTGACTCGGTGAGATCGATTACTTTGGGGCAGACATTCCGATGGGACAGTTATTAATGTTTCTGACCAATCTCTGGTGCGAAATGAGAAGCAAGACTTTTAGGCCAGCTTCTGGGAGGGGGGAGGTGGGGCACCGAGGTCGTGTTCTCGTGTTCAAGTAGAGCAGCTACAAAGTTCTGCTCGATCACAGCCACTCAAATGAATTGCCCGTCATAACTGCACCCTTAATAATGGCTGAAAACAATGCTTAGATTGCAGCCAGTATCTGCAATATTTGATCGAAAAGAAAGGAAAAATTGCTCTGCCATTTTAAACATCATGGCAATTGTTGATGTGTGCCTGAAATAAAAAGTCACTACTTCTCTCTAAAGTACAGGTGCCATAGGAACACCACTACACGCATGGAGTTCCCACCAAGCCACTCACCATCCTGACTCGGAAATATATCCTTCTGTGTTCCTGAGCCAAAATCCTGGAACTCTCTCCCTAATGACATTGCCGGTCTACCTATGGCACATGGACTATAGTGGTTCAAGAAGGCAGCTGACCACCATCTTCTCCAGGGCAACGAGGGACAGGAAACAAATACTGGCCGAACCAGCAATGCCTACGCCCCATGAGCGAACAAACAAAAACCTCACCCAACGTGACCTCCATTCCACCGATCTCCCAATGAAAACTGAATAAAAGTCAACAATAAAAACTTGTGGTGATAGTGATGGAGCCAAATAGAGTCATAGTCATAGAGATGTACAGCATAGAAACAGACCCTTCAGTCCAACCCACCCATACCGACCAGATATCCCAACCCAATCTAGTCCCAACTGCCAGCACCTGGCCCATATTCCTCCAAACCCTTCCTATTTATATACCCATCCAAATGCCTCTTAAATGTTGCATTTGTACCAGCCTCCACCACTTCCTCTGGCAGCTCATTCCATACACATGCCACCCTCTGCGTGAAAAAGTTGCCCCTTAGGTCTCTTTTATATCTTTCCCCTCTCACCCTAAACCTATGCCCTCTAGTTCTGGACTCCCCCAACCCAGGGAAAAAACTTTGCCTATTTATTCTATCCATGCCCCTCATAATTTAGTAAACCTCTATAAGGTTACCCCTCAGCCTCTGTAGCTCCAGGGAAAACCTATCTACCTGTGACTCCACTTTCAAGGAGCTATGAACCTGCACTCCAAGGTCAGTTTGTTCAGCAACACTCCCTAGGACCTTACCATTAAGTGTATACGTCCTGCTAAGATTTGCTTTTCCAAAATGCAGCACCTCACATTAAACTCCATCTACCACTTCTCAGCCCATTGGCCCATCTGATCAAGATCCTGTTGTAATCAGAGGTAACCTTCTTCGCTGTCCACTACACCTCCAATTTTGGTGTCATCTGCAAACTTACTAACTGTACCTCTTATGCTCGCATCCATTTAAGTAAATGACAAAAAGTAGAGGACCCAGCACCGATCCTTGTGGCACTCCACTGGTTACAGGTCTCCAGTCCAAAAAATAACCCTCCACCACCACCCTCTGTCTTCTACCTTTGAGCCAGTTCTGTATCCAAATGGCTAGTTCTTCCTGTATTCCATGAGGTCTAACCTTGCTAATCAGTTTCCCATGGGGAATCTTGTCAAACGCCTTACTGACATCCATATAGATCATGTCCACTGCTCTGCCCTCATCAATCCTCTTTGTTACTTCTTCAAAAAACTCAATCAAGTTTGTGGGACATGACTTCCCACGCACAAAGCCATGCTGACTATCCCGAATCAGTCCTTGCCTTTCCAAATACATGTACATCCTGTCCCTCAGGATTCCCTCCAACAACTTGCCCACCACTGACGTCAGGCTCACTGGTCTATAGTTCCCCGGCTTGTCTTTACCGCCATTCTTAAACAGTGGCAGGCACCATGTTAGCCAACCTCCAGTCTTCTGGCACCTCCCCTGTGACTATTGATGATACAAATATCTCAGCAAGAGGCCCAGCAATCACCTCTCTAGCTTCCCACAGAGTTCTCGGGTACACCTGATCAGGTCCTGGGGATTTATCCACCTTTATGCGTTTCAAGACATCCAGCACTTCCTCCTCTGTAATCTGGACATTTTGCAAGGTGTCACCATCTATTTCCCTACAGTCTATATCTTCCATATCCTTTTCCACAGTAAATACTGATGCAAAATACTCGTTTAGTATCTCCCCCATTTTCTGTGGCTCCACACAAAGGCCGCCTTGCTGATTTTTGAGGGTCCTTATTTTCTCCCTAGTTACCCTTTTGTCCGTAATGTATTTGTAAAACCCCTTTGGAACCTCCTTAATTTTATTTGCCAAAGCTATCTCATGTCGCCTTTTTGCCCTCCTGATTTCCCTCTTAAGTATACTCCTTCTGCCTTTATACTCTAAGGATTCACTCGATCTATCCTGTCTGTACCTGACATATGCTTCCGTCTTTTTCTTAACCAAACCCTCAATTTCTTTAGTCATCGAGCATTCCCTATACCTACCAGCCTTTCCTTTCACCCTGACAGGAATATACTTTCTCTGGATTCTCGTTATCTCATTTCTGAAGGCTTCCCATTTTCCAGCCATCCCTTTACCTGCGAACATCTGCCACCAATCAGGTTTTGAAAGTTCTTGCCTAATACCGTCAAAATTGGCCTTTCTCCAATTTAGAACTTCAACTTTTAGATCTGGTCTATCCTTTTCCATCACTATTTTAAAACTAATAGAATTATGGTCGCAGGCCCCAAAGTGCTCCACCACTGACACTTCAGTCACCTGCCCTGCCTTATTTCCCAAGAGTAGGTCAAGTTTTGCACCTTCTCTAGTAGGTACATCCACATACTGAATCAGAAAATTTTCTTGTCCACACTTAATAAATTCCTCTCCATCTAAACCTTTAACATTATGGCAGTCCTTGTCTATGTTTGGAAAGTTAAAATCCCCTACCATAACCACCCTATTATTCTTACAGATAGCTGAGATCTCCTTACAAGTTTGTTTTTCAATTTCCCTCTGACCATTAGGGGGTTTATAATACAACCCCAATAACGTTGTCATCACTTTCTTTCTTGTCAGTTCCACCCAAATAACTTCCCTGGATGTATTTCCAGGAATATCCTCCCTCAGCACAGCTGTAATGCTAGCCCTTATCAAAAATGCCACTCCCCCTCCTCTCTTGCCTCCCTTTCTATCTTTCCTGTAACCTTTGTATCCTGGAACATTAAGCTGCCAGTCCTGCTCATCCCCGAGTCATGTTTCTGTAATTGCTATGATATCTCAGTCCCATGTTCTTAACTATGCCCTGAGTTTATCTGCCTTCCCTGTTAGGCCCCTTGCATTGAAATAAATGCAGTTTAATTTATTCATCCTACCTTGTCCCTGCTTGCCCTGTTTGACTCGCTTCTGTTCTCAAATGTACCAGCCTCAGATCGATCTCTTTCCTCACTATCTCCCTGGATCCCAACCCCCACCTTACTAAATCCTCCCGAGCAGCTCTAGCAAATTTCCCTGCCATTATATTAGTCCCCTTCCAATTTAAGTGCAATCCATCCTTCTTGTACAGGTCACTTCCACCCCAAAAGAGATTCCAATGGTCCAAAAATGTGAATCCCTCTCCCATACACCAGCTCCTCAGCCGTGCATTCATCTGCTCTATCCTCCTATTCCTACCCTCACTAGTTAGTAGCACCAGGAGTAATCCAGATATTACTACTCTCGAGGACCTCCTTTTTAAATTCCTGTCTAACTCCAATCTCCCTTCCTATGTCGTTGGTTCCAAAGTGGAACCAATGACGTACCCCTCGTTGCATTAGAGCCAGTCTCAATACCAGAAACTTTGCTGTTCGTGCTACGTTCCCCTGAGAATCCATCACCCCATACATTTTCCAAAACAGCAGACTTGTTTGAAATGGGTATAGTCACAGACGACTCCTGCACTAGCTGCCTACCTCTCTTACCTTTCCTGGAGTTAACCCATCTATGTGACTGTATCTGATACTCCCCGCCCCCCCCCATAACTGCCATCCATTACATACTGTTGCAAATTCATTATTGCTTCTAACTGTCTCTCCAACTGATCCATTCGATCTGATAAGATTCACAACCACCAGCATTTATTTCAGATATAATCCGCAGTAACCCTTAAACTCTCTTGAAACTCCCACATCTGACAAGACGAGCATATCACTCTACTAAAGGCCATTTTTGCTCCTTCACAATCTACAGACCCAGAAAATAACACCATCTTATTCCTCTACAAAACACTGATCCAGGTTAAATTAATACTTACGGCTCATATTTTAAGTTCAATCAAGAGACATATCTCAAAAACATATAATCAAGAAAGAACCCACTCTACTGACTATTGCAGACTTTCTGTAGGTCACACTTAAAAACTCACTTATCTGCTTCTGTGCTGTGAACTTTGCCCAAACAGTTTCTCCAAGATTAGTTGTGAATTTCGCTGTTTATTAAATTTTCCCAGACACACTCCGATGTCCAGCAATACATGAATTCAAACAGCAAAGGCAGTAACTGTGCAGGTACACTGTGGTTTCAGTTTCTTTCTCTCTCTCTCTCTCTCCTGCACTGACCACACCATCTGCTTCCTTGGTCTGTTCTTGTCCCTTTTAAAGCTGTTGTTTTGAGTTTTTTTCCCAAAGCTCCAAAACAATGCAACAGCATATAAAACAGTAATTGCTGCTCCTGGAATTCGAGGAAATCACCTCCAGAACCTAAAATACCTCAAAAAAGGTGTTGTTACAACCAGAAATTTTCCCGTCCTCCATCTTGGATTACCCAGAATCCTGTTGCAAGGAGAAAGTAACCCATCCTGGAATCGCCATGAAACTTTCAACAACTAAATTCAACATTTGTTCAACGCTAACAGGCAGAAAGCAGTGAAATAGTTTGCTCAGTGTGAACCATAAACTGGTGACTGGACCCAAGAGGGAGTGGGTATTTATACTTAACATATAACTGCACTTTATGTTAAAAAATACTTTTACATTGGTGGAGAGTGACTTGGGTCTGCTGAACATGTTTATGCTCAAGTTGCAGGAAGCTGGGCAGATTGAGACAGTGGCAAAAAGGACTGATGGGATTCTGGGCTTTCGCGACACAGCATACACAAAAGAAAGATTGAAAACACTGGTTCAGTCTCAACTGTAGGATTGTGTCTAATTCTGGGCATCGCAATCTGGGAAAGGGACATTGCTTTACAGTAGATGTAGAATCGATTCAAGTGAAAAGTTCTGTGACGAGATCTGACAACAGGACAGAGAATCTGGACTTGGGTCTTATAGAGGACCGAGAGGAAATTTGAGAGGTGTTCAAAACCATCGGGGTGTACTGACAGAGCAGACAGGGAAAAATTATTTCCACCCAACAATGGGTGATTGAAAATAATCAAAAGCCGACAGCGATAGGTGGAACTTTTTTTTAACATAACAAGTAGCTAGGATCTGAAATAAACTGGGAGAGTAATGGGAGTAGATTCAGTTGTGTCTTTCAAGAGAAACTGGTTAAGTGCCTTAAGAGAAAACAAAACTCCAGGGCTGCTGGAAGGACACAAGTTAAGGTACTCCTGTAGAGAGAGCTGGGAGGGACATGGGATGAATGGCTTCCTTCTGTGCTATAAACATCCTACAATCCTAGCAGGTTTCAGTACTTACACTGCAACATCGACAATAGGTTAAAAGTACCCGATTGGCTGTAAAATATTTTGGGCAGTCCTGAGTTTGTGAAAGGTGTTATACAAATGCAATTCTCTCTTTTATGATGTAAGCTGTGAGACTGAAAGGTTTGGAGTTTGAATTGGTGGGTTTAGGTCTATATACACAAGGGAGTTTAATGATTAATGTGTCAGTATTTCTAGAGCTTGAGTTTTTTTCTTCAGAAAGACCAGGAATTAATTTTCTTTAGGAGAAAAACCCACAACTTGGAAAGCTTTCAGTTTTAGTCCGTAGAAGTCGCTGTTGAAATTGCATGCCTGGAATAGTTTCTCCAGAGAAAGGAGTTAATTCAGCAAAGTTAGGGAATAGGTTCCGTCAGTGCAAGTTCCTTCACTGGAAAGTTCCAGATCAGAAGTGTTTGGTTAGAACCCTGAAAGCTGATTGGAGACCGCAAAAGCTCAGTTGTGTGACTAATCAAGAAAAAAAGACTATGAACCTCTTAAGACAGAATTTAATCAACAAGTCAAGTCAAATTTACAGCTGGTATTGGAGTATTATAATGTGATAGTGTTGGGATTATATATTCTACTGTGTGTTTTGAAATCTTGCAAATAGTTTGGTTTATTCTATTTTCTTTTCTTTGCATAATAATCTACCATTTTGTTAAAATCAGACGTGTAGCACTGCATGTCTATTTAATGAATAAAATATTAAATTTAAAAATATGACCTGTCAAGCCAGATTTCAGTCTAGGATAAGGGTTGTCCAGTTGTGACATCAGCTGTAATCATAACCACCTCTGTTTTACAAAAACTTTAACGGATCTTCCCTGTTTGAAAAAATAGTATATCCCACGTTTCTGTCAATGATAAAGATTACGATCTTCCAACTGAGTACTGAAGACAAATGAATCATCACAGGACACAATAATTGGTAATTGTAACAGAATGCCATTTATGGGAAAGCATTTCATATTCTGGGAAATGTTTCTAGAGTTGCTGAATTTTGTTTTGCCAGTGATAAGTGAAACACAGGGCAGATTAGGCCACTGATAGAACAAAATACAAACACAGGATGAGTGAAACGATTGGAAATTTCAGCATTTTCTCAAGATCGCAACTCTCAGTTACTTTCTTTAGTTTTGTTCGTAAATAGACAAGGGCAGGGTGGAACACAGAAGCTAAAGGTGGTCTAATTCCCAGGACAGTTCTTATATTTCAGTCCCTGAGATGATGCTATGCCTGTTAAAGGGTAAGCAATTCTGTAAAAGAAATTTTAGCAGATGATCAAGTGGAAAAAGGAGGTTGCTAAAGGGATGGGACTGAAGGGTGTGGTTTGCTATTTTTCCTTTTCTGTCAAGTGCTGAAGAAGATGGTTGTTGACAAGAACAGCTCATACAGTTAGAGCAGAGTCACAGGCTGACGGGAAAAGGAAATGCGATTTGCTTAATGCTTTACAGAAGAGTAAAGAACAAGAAAGCTTTTAACTGGTGCTTTTCTTTAGAAAGGAGAAATTTAACCATCTTAAAGATCTTGCACTTCTGAGAGCCAAGTCTTCTTTAGGTATGGATCTTCCTCCATTGCCATGGCTAGCTGACAGCAACAGAGTTCTGAAAATACGATTCTTAAAAAAAAGACGTATTTCTAAAGTTCAGAAAAGTGACTAATCATGCTGAGTGCACTCTTGGGCATCCCAACTCCTGACATGAGGAATGAATCATTACGTTACACTTTACAGCCATTCAGATCTTACAGATCGCCACGTACTAAAGAGCTGGCTGAAAAATACACCACAAACATGGCAGCTAAGAAATAACAGTTCACGCTTCCCAAATAAAAGCACTGAGTAACACGAGGAAGCTGCGAGAGGACTGCTGGGAGGAAGTAGTCTCTACTACAGTCAGGCAGCAGGTATCTGCTGGGTCAGAACTTTGAAACAGGAATGAGTACGGGGATAAGAAGACTTTGATGACATAAGAATTTGAACAATGAAGGACACAGAAACTGAGAATGGGAGTGATGAGCTAGTGGCATTATTGCATTAATCCAGAGGCCCAGGTAATGTTCTGGGATCCAGATTAGAATCCTGTCGTGGCAGATAGCAGAATTTGAATTCAACGAATATCTGAAACTAAGTCTAATGATGACCATGAATCCATTGTTGATTGTAAGGAAAACCTAATTGGTTCACTAATGGCCCTCAGGGAAGGAAACTGCCACTCTTACCTGGTGTGGCCTACATGTGACTCCAGACCCACAGCCATATGGTTGACTCTTAAGTGCCCTCTGGGTAATTAGGGATGGGCAATAAATGCTGGCCCAGCCAGTGATGCTCTCATTGTGTGAAGGAAATAAAAGAAATTTGACAAATCCATGTATATCAATGATTGCAAACAGAATCTCAGCACAATTTACATTGGAAATAAAACACAGCAACTTCTTCACAGCATGCTCACCCCCTGCACTGGAGCTTGTAGTTTGGAATGACCCCCCCAACCCAAAGCTCAGATTTGGGAGCCCTGCACTTTATCATCCTCAGCTGCTAGTCATCAAGTCATATCGCTGTATAGCATGGAAACAGACCCTCCTGTCCAACCTGCCCATGCCAACCAGATATCCTAGGGAAACCAGAATTCCACACCATGTTCCAAAAGTGGTCTCACCAATGTCCTGTACAGACACAACATGACTTCCCATCTCCTCTACTCAATGCATTAGTGTTCGGATGAAAATTTAAATAAATGATAACCAACCTGTTTTCTGACTCAGAATGAGAAATTTCAGCAACACAGACAGATTGGTGCAACTGAGGCAGCTCTCCTGACAGTGAAGGCGGCCAGGATTTGTGGATAGAGCAGACAGGGAGAAACTATTCCCACTTGTGAAAGGATTGGGAACAAGGGAGCACAGGTTTTGGAGTGATTTGTACAAGTGGTAACTGCATTGGTAGAAGAAACTTCTTGACATAATAAGTGACTTTGGTCTGGAACACAGAGCCTGTAAGACTGGTTGTGGCAGGTTCAATCAAGGTATTCAAATAGAAACACAATGTGCAGAGATATGACCATAAGACACAGAAGTGGAAGTAAGGCCATTCAGCCCATCGAGTCCACTCCACCATTCAATCATGGCTGATGGGCATGACCTCCCCCCTCCTCCCAACCTAGAGTTCAGGGTTCAATGCCACTTACCCACACTCTCCGCGTACCCTTAATTCCTCGTGAGATCAAAAATTGATCAATCTCTGCCTTGAAGACATTTAACGTCCCAGCCTCCACTGTGCTCCATGGCAAAAAATTCCACAGGCCCACCACTCTCTGGCTGAAGAAATGTCTCCTCATTTCCATTCTAAATTGACCCCCTCTAATTCTAAGGCTACGCACCAGGCTCCTAGTCTCCCTGCCTAACGGAAACAACTTCCCAGCATCCACCCTTTTTAAGCCATGCATGATCTTGTAAGTTTCTATTAGATCGCCTTCATCCTTCTAAAATCGAATGAGTACAATCCCAGGATCCTCAGCAGTTCATCGTATGTTAGGCCTACCATTCCAGGGATCACCCGTGTGAATCTCCGCTGGACAGTATGGGGTGAAGGTGAGAGTTATGATGCTCGTTCAGAACCTTGGTGCAGATATAATTGGCCAAATGGCCTTCAGCCGCACCCAAACACTGGGTTTTCAGAAGTTTTCACGCTGTGGTAGATTCACCTGTGTTCTCAGCATTCCTCAGGTGATTAATGAGGCAGGAGTGGGTACGGCAGATGCTGGAGATTAGAGTCAGAATTAGAGTGGTGATGGAAAAGCACAGCCAGTCAGGCAGCATCCGAGAAGCAGGAAAATTGACGTTTCGGGCAAAAGCCCATCATCAGGATTGAGCATGACTGATTAGTGAGCCAGTTAAAATTATACTGTATAGAATGGCAACAGATAACTCTGTGCTCTTCAAACTCTCAATACATATACTGAAGAAGTGGGAGTCTGATATGGAGAAACCTTTTCCTCTTACAGGAGTGTCAGTGACCAGAGGACGCAGAGTTAAGATCACTGACAAAAGAACCGGAGGGGAAGATGGAAAGGTTTTAGTTTACAAAGTGGGTACAAATGTGGAATATGTTCCATCTGCAAGTGACGGAAGTAGATTCAATTGTCATTTTCGAAACAGGGCTGGTTAAATTCTGAAAAAGCGAAGTGTAGCATTACAGTGCAAGAATAGAAGGTGGCGGATTGATTGTAAGAGCGAGATGGGCAGACTAACCTCATGCACTGCATTGACTCTAACTGCATTGAACACGAAATGCTTCCTTTGTGCTTTTACTCATTATCATCAATATGTAATAACAATGACCAATTTAATAAAGTTGAATAATGTATTAACAAGATAACACAAGGTGGTTTGCTCTTCTACATGCTTTATTATCAATATCTGACCATATACTACCACAGACTGATCCTACCACAGTCCTTTACTGCTCCCCAAGGAGCATGTAACTTACTCCACTAGATGGCAACTACAATCTTTGTTTCCAGAAAACATTAGGCTGCGAACAACTCCTCTCAAGTCATAATCATGGTGACTATTTTGCTGACAGTTGGCATAAATTAAAAAGTTACTAACTTTATAAAATCAGGTTTTTAATCTAACATAGATATTGTTCAATAACCTATAAAGGCAAAAAGCTGTCAGTTTAAACAAATTCGCAAAGCATGACAACAGACCATCTGACCAGCAAATCAAAACAGAATTAAATTACAACCACAGCTTAAAACTTACCACTAAACTCTCGACCATTTTCTGTGTCTGCAGTAAAGATTATGTTTTAGCACAGTAGATATCCCAGAAGTGACAACTAAAGTAATTGTTTATTTATTCATGAACTGTGGGTGTGGCGGGCTGGCCAGCATTTATTGCCTGTCCCTAGTTGCCCTTAAGGAGGTTGTGGTGAGCTCCTTTCGTGAACCGCTGCAGTCCACATACACAGATCCATAATACACTTAGGGAGGGATTTCTAGGATTTTGACCCAGCAACAATGAAGGAAGGGTGATGTATTTCCAAGCCAGGATGGTGAGTGGCTTGGAAAGGAACTTGCAGGTGGTGGTCTTCCCGGATAAATGTGGCCCTTGTCCTTTTGGATGGAAGTGGTCATGGGTTTGGAAGGAGCTGTGTAAGGATCGCTGGTGAATTTCTGCAGTGCATCTTGTAGACAGTACACACTGCTGCTACTACTGAGTGTCAGTGGTGGAGGGAGCGGTTGTGGTGCCAATGAAGCGGGTTGCTGTGTCCTGGATGGTGTCAAGCTTCTTAAGTGTTGGAGCTGCACTCATCCAGGGTAGTGGGAAGTACTCTATCACACTCCTGACTCAAACCAAGTTGATGGTGGGCAGGCTCTGGGGAGTCAGGAGATGAGTTATTTGCTGCAGTATTCCTAGCCTCTGATAACTCAATCGATAAAATCTTTGTTAGAAGTCACTGTCGCTGACTGCAAAACCAACTGCAAAGCGAAACTTTTACAAACTACAGATTCCATTATTGCAAGTGAAATATCACTATATTGGTCTTCAAAAGAAGAGCTGCTGTATAAGAGTCACCATGCACAAAATTGGACTGCAGAAATCCTAGAATCTGTACAGACACTAGAATTAATGTCCTCCAACTGTCTCTTACGAGGACATTGAAGGTGAAACAGACATCACGCAAGGCGGCTGGTGGCTCATCAGTGAATATTGTGCTCATGTGTTCCATTCCAGTTTGCCTCGAGTGTTAATTATTAATTGAAACTCACTGATTAGTGGGTACAACCATTACATTTTTATTCCAAAATTTCTAAAACCAGAAATGTTCAGCACATTTCGTCAGAAATCATAGAATTCTTAAGGTACAGAAAGTGGCCATTCAGCCCATCGGGTCTACACCAACTCTCCGTAGAGCATCCTACCCAATGCAGCTCCTCTGCCCTATCCCCACATTTCCTACGGATCACCCCCTAACCTGCACATCCCTGGATGCTATGGGGCAATTTAGCATGGCCAATCAAACTAACCTGCATATCTTTGGACTGTGGGTAGAAACCAGAGTATCTGAAGGAAACCCACACAAACACGGAGAACGTGTAAACTCCACAGAGGCAGCCACCCAAGAAATGCATAGTGCACACAATTATTTATTATTGATTACTTGATAAAATAGAATTACATAAAATACACAGAACAGAAGGCAGGCTACGCTGCTCAACTGGTTATACGGTTAGGTTTCACATCGGCCTCTCTCCCACCCTCCCTCATCTCACCTCCTCATTCTTGTCCTTTCTCCCTTAGCCAGCACAGGACGAGCGTTCACATCACAGCCTGTCATTCTGCAGGTAACCTGTGAATCCTTCGAAAGCTTAATTTCAACAATCCATGTGCAACAGTGCCAAGGGAAGGTGTAGTGACTTGACAGTAAGTTGTTCCCCTTCAATGTCTTAACTATCTCCTATTAAAACAGGTTTCACATACAAACCACTCTCTGGCTCAGGAAGCTGCTCCCAAATTCCACCTCCGAATTGAAGGACATGACCAATTTAAGGCACTGGAGGGAATTGTAAACTTTGAACAAGAGCATACTCCAGTCCTTTGTAATAAACAGTGAGCAGTTTTGATGGGGGAAACTAGCAGTGAGAATGTGCTGCGCACACCAATGCTGCTTTAACCTGGAACTTTTACCACCTGATCACAGACCTGTAGCTGCTGGCCTTGGCACTGAGAAAACAGAAAACAATGAGAAATAAAAAACAGAAGAATTTCTTCAGCATTGCAATAGGCTTCAGTTATACTTCTTAGAATTAGAATCCCTACAGTGTGGAAACAGGCCATTCGGCCCAACAAGTCCACACCGACCCTCCAAAAAAAGTAACCCACCCAGACCCATCCCCCTATCCTGTATTTACCCACGACTAATGCACCTAACTTACACGTCCCTCAACACTAGTGGCAATTTTAGCATGGCCAATCCACCCTAACCAGCATAACTTTGTGATCGTGGGAGGAAACCAGAGCACCTGGAGGAAACCCACACCGACTTGGGCGAGAATGTGCAGAGATTGCGTTAAGCTCCATCCTGTCCTGGAAAGGGAATTGAAGAGTTCAGTTATAGATCCCAATGTGCAAACTCCACAGTCACCCGAGGCTGGAATCGAACCCGGGTCCCTGGTGCTGTGGGGCAGGAGTACTAACCACTGAGCCACCATAACCACTGAGCCACCATGACCCCTATATCAGCTTATGACAGAGAAGCCTTCTTACTGGTTGAAGCTCTAGTTTTGTGAAAGCTAAATGCTAAGTCCTGACTGGTTTCCAAAATTAGCGAGATTTGGGAAGATTTGTAGCTCAGATTGAGGGTTTGGATGTAGGTTTGCTCGCTGAGTTTGGAGGTTAATTACCAGAGATTCCGTTACCTTACTAGGTAACATCTTCAGTGGGCCTCAGGCAAAACAATGCTGAAAATGCCTGCTTTCTATCTATATGTTTGGGTTTCTTTGGGTTGGTGATGTCATTTCCAGTGGTGAAGTCACTTCCGGTTCCTCTTCTCAGGTGGTGGTAGATGGGGTCTAACTCAATGTGTTTGCTGATAGAGTTCCAGTTGGAATGCCGTGCTTCCAGGAATTCTCGTGCATGTCTTTGTTTGGCTTGTCCTAGGATGGATGTGTTGTCCCTGTCGAACTGGTGTCCTTCCACATCCGTATGTGAGGATACTAGTGAGAGAGGGTCATGTCTTTTTGTGGCTAATTGGTGTTCATGTATCCTGGTGGCTAGTTTTCTCCCTGTTTGTCCAATATAGTGTTTGTTACAGTCCTTTCATGGTATTTTGTAAATGTCATTAGTTTTGCTCATTGTCTGTATAGGGTCTTTCAAGTTCATGAGCATCTGTTTTAGTGTGTTGGTGGGTTTGTGGGCTACCATGATGCCAAGTGGTCTGAGTAGTCTGGCAGTCATTTCCGAGAAATCTTTGATGTAGGGGAGAGTGGCTAGGGTTTCTGGACGTGTTTTGTCTGCTTGTTTGGGTTTGTTGCTGAGAAATTGGTGGACTGTGTTCATTGGGTACCCATTCTTTTTGAATACATGGTATAGGTGATTTTCCTCTGCTCTGTAGTTCCTCTGTGCAGCATTGTGTGTTGGCTCATTGAAATAATGTTCTGATGCAGCTTCATTTGTGGAAGCAGGGATGATTGCTTCTGTAGTTCAATATTTGGTCCATATGTGTTGTTTTCCTGTACACGCTGGTTTGAAGTTCCCCATTAGCTGTTCACTCTACTGTGACATCTAGGAATGGCAGCTTGTTGTTGTTTTTCTCCTCTTTAGTGGATTTTATGCCAGTAAGGGTATTATTGATGGTCTTGAAGGTTTCCTCTAACTTGTTTCGTTTAGTGATGACAAAGGTGTCATCCACGTAGCGGACCTAGAATTTGGGTTGGATGGTTGGCAGAGCTGTTTGCTCAAGTCTCTGCATTACTGCCTCTGCTAAGAACCCTGTTATCGGAGATCCCATGGGTGTTCAGTTGGTTTGTCTGTAGGTTTTGTTGTTGAAGGTGAAGTGGGTGGTAAGGCATAGATCCACTAGCTTGGTGATATTCTCCTTGTTGATGGAGTTAGTGGTCTTTGGTGCGCGTGTCTTTGGGTCTTCTAATAGTGTAGTCAGTGTTTCCTTGGCCATGTTAATGTCGATTGAAGTAAACAGGGCTGTAACATCAAAGGAGACCATTATTTCATCCTCTTCTTTCTTGGTGCCTTTGATGGTCTTCAGGAAATCTTGGGCGGAGTGGATGGAGTGGCATGCATCTTCTACTAAGTGTTTTAGTGTTTAGTGTAGCTCCTTGGCCAATCTGTAAGTTGATGTTTCCAGGTAGCGAGACTATGGGTCTGAGGGGGGCTCTTCATTTGTGAATTTTGAGTAATCTGTAGAAGCATGGTATGATGGATCCGTCTGGTTTCATTTTTTGGAAATCGGTCTTGTTTATTTGTCCAGATGTCTGAAGTTTTTTTGAGTAGGGCTGTGATTCGGTTCTCTAGATTAGATTAGATTAGATTAGATTACCTACAGTGTGGAAACAGGCCCTTCGGCCCAACAAGTCTACACCGCCCCGCCAAAGCGCAACCCACCCATACCCCTACATTTACCCCTTACCTAACACTACGGGCAATTTAGCATGGCCAATTCACCTGACCTGCACATCTTTGGACTGTGGGAGGAAACCGGTGCACCCGGAGGAAACCCAAGCAGACACGGGGAGAACGTGCAAACTCCACACAGTCAGTCGCCTGAGGCGGGAATTGAACCCGGGTCTCTAGCGCTGTGAGGCAGCAGTGCTAACCACTGTGCCACCGTGCCGCCCTCTAGTTGTGGGGTCGGGTCTATCGGCACCCGTTCGTAAGTGTTGGTATCTGTAAATAGTGCGTTTGCTTTTTCAATGTAGTCTCTTCGATTTAGAATGACTGTCAAGCATCCTTTGTCTGCAGGTAGGATAACAATGTTTTTATCTTTTTTTAGTCTTTCTAGTGCTTTCCTTTCTTGTGCGTTGAGTGTGTTTCCTTCCTTTTTTTCTGCTTAATGTTGGCGTGACTACCTGTCTGATGGTTTGTTGGGTTTCTTCTGTGAGTTGGTTGTCTTTTAGTGGTTTCCAAAAGGTGTACATCAGAAGTTTTCATTCAAGTATTAACACAATCGACTCTAATTGCCTCATGATGCCACCATGTGTGGACCTGTCTCCAGCAGGGCACTTATACCTGATGGAACAATACTTAGCTCCTGTAACATAAGGTCTAGGCTTAGGATACTTCAAGATTCAATACAGGTTTATTACAGCTCCTGATTTCTACGTGCATTAAAGTCATCGGTCTTCCAGCGTCTGGACTAATATTAAGCTATTTACTTGACACAGTGTCTTGCTTCATGTAGCCCCAGCTAAGACTGAGTTAACGATTTTTACACCCACTGGGTGCGACACTGACATGGTGCTGATTTCATAAGCACATCTCTGATGCACAGACTGCATACTAACTGTGACATGCAAGACAACATCGAACACATGCTAAAATAGTTGCAGCTTCACTGATTATTTCATTATTTCAAAATACTTGCATTTCAGCTTCATGTACTACATTTAAATATAGGGAGTGCATGCTCACATGCATCAAGTGTTGATTTCTGTCCTGCCTGAGATCCCAAAAATGAAAACAATGAACATGATGGTCAATTCACAACCACCCATTCGGATTAATACTCATACTAAAAGAAGGAAAACATACAGACACTTGTAGGTTGCTGGGTGGTTTGTGGGCATTGAGAAGGAGCTTATCTTGACATCAGTTCTTGTTAAAGATAAAAACATCAACGCTGAGTGAGGCATACGTCATTGCTCAAATAAGCTGCAGTCTGGGTCCTGCAACTCAATATCAGCTTGACCATCAAGGGGAAATGCCAAGCAAGGTGACATACAGCTCACTCTCCCAGCCTGGGAGGAAACATTCACCTGAAATACCCTATGGACTTTGCACTTGTCTTTGGATTTGTATATTGAAGAATGTGTCTGCTATCACCATAATTTGCTGACAATTTTCAACTGCACATGCTCACCTATTAAAACAAACATTCTGCTTTCATCAAACTGGTGCTAGCAAATGCTGCTATGTGGAATTTATAATATATATTTTCACATTCACATTTTCAAGGCCTCTAGTTTCTTCCACAGATCTTTGATTATTGTCCATGTTTTTGAGACACACTTAGCAAGTGGACAGAATGTAACCAAATATAGGTATACAGTCTTTTATCTGAAATTCCAAAATCCCAAAAGCTCAGAAATATTTTTTCGCGGAGTGTGGAGCGTCATTTTGGCGTGCGAACAGGTGACCCAACTCCATACTCACTCGAACGAAGTCACTCAGATGTGACATGGTGGCGTGGCCCAGCATTGGCAGTCGTCAATTGTGTCTCACTATTCATACGTGCGTCTGCTAAGTAACCTTTTTTTTAAAAACTTCACTGTTAAAATGTCATTTATTCTGACATCTGAAAAATTCTGAATTCCGAAAAACAACCGGGCCCAAGGATTTCGGACATAGGATTGTGTACTTGTACTGCAACATCTGTGTAGCCATTGTGCAATGGTGTTTAAATCTCAGAAACACGGCCACTCAGTCCAACAGGATCCACGTCAGCATTTATCTTTCACAAGATCACCCAACTCCACCAACATATCCTTTTGTGTATGACCCTACACCCCTCGAAACAATTACTAGCATTCCCTTAACAATCTTCTGTGGTTGCAATTATATATTCTAAATACTCTTTGGCTCCAAAGGTTTGTCCAAAATTTGTCAGTTCTGGATTTCTTGGTGATGGTTTGATGGTTCCCCATGGGGAGACATATCTTCAAAACCTACCTGATTAGAACCTCACATCATCTTCAAAGTCTCTAACAGTCCACTCTTATGTAGTGCTCCTGACCTTTTCCACCCATTTTAAGTCTTTAAAGCAACAACCAGTTATTAATCAAGAAACATTATCCAAAGTATTTCACAAATTGCACGGGCTGAACAATCAATGTTCAGTGTACCAATACTAGGAATGATGTTATGTCCATAATAGGTCAGAACATGGCAGGTTTTAAACTGAACAATTCTTTGAGAACTATGTAAATTCCTCCTGCTGTACTTGGATTACTTGGTGAGGACATAGCTACAGCCATTCCCAGGCATCCAAACAAGTAGTTTAGGTGAATTGGCCAGGCTAAATTGCCCGTAGTGTTAGGTGAAGGGGTAAATGTAGGGGAATGGGTCTGGGTGAGTTGCGCTTCGGCGGGTCGGTGTGGACTTGTTGGGCCGAAGGGCCTGTTTCCACACTGTAAGTAATCAAATCTAATCTTACTTACGCACCTCTTGAAAACATAACCTCTGCACTTCTGGTTAATATCGTGGGCGGCACGGTGGCACAGTGGTTAGCAGTGCTGCCTCACAGCGCCAGAGACCCGGGTTCAGTTCCTGCCTCAGGCGACTGACTGTGTGGAGTTTGCACATTCTCCCCGTGTCTGTGTGGGTTTCCTCCGGGTGCTTCGGTTTCCTCCCACACACACAAAAATGTGCAGGTTAGGTGAATTGGCCATGCTAAATTGCCCGTAGTGTTAGATGCAGGGGTAAATCTAGGGGAATGGGTATGGGTGGGTGCGCTTTGGCGGGTCGGTGTGGACTTGTTGGGTCGAAGGGCCTGTTTCCACACTGTAAGTAATCTAATCTGTCCAAAACCAAAGACAACATTGAAAAAGACAGTTATTAAATATGTATTGTTATTAATAACTTGACCCATTGCCGCTTCCATCAAAAATATGGTGCAATCCGATGGAATTGATCGTTTTCTGCCAGGATTTCCAATCCCCGCCGAACAGAAACGGACTGGTGCAGTCTGACCAAGTAAATTCAATGAGCGCAGGAGAATCAAAGGACGGAGAGGGTATACTCCCTCTTTAAAACATTAGCTGCTGTACTTAGACAGGTTATTAAAGGTGTCAGGACTCTCAAGGAGTGAGAGGGAGGGAGGGACGAGTGAGGGAGTAGTAAGGGAGAGAGGGGAGTGAGGAAGGGAGGGATGAGGGAGCGAGAAGTCACTGAATGCATGAGGGAGGAGTGAGGGAAGGAGAAAGGGAGGGAGTTAAAAAGGGAAGGAGGAAGGAAAGAATGAAGTGCGTGAGTGGGAGATCTGGTCGCTTGCATGTTGGGAATGGGGAAGGCTGGTAGGGCAGATGGGTGACCCAATTGGAAGGAGACAGTGTGAGAGAGACAGACAGAGAGAGATGGTGACACAGGGACAGAGTTGGATTGGATTTGGGGGCAGTCAGATCAGAGAACGAGGCTAATCAGGTAGGGTAATGTGATCAGGTTGGACTGAGGGCTGGTGGTTGGGGAAGGGGTGTTTTTGACAGAGTTGGGTTGGAGTGGAGGGTGGGGTGATCAGTAATACCCTCTGGTCTCAGAAGGAGACCTCATGTGAAGCAGTGAAACATCGCCTGGGTGAGTATGCAGCAAAGTCCCATCCATCTGGTGAAAGGTTCAGACACAGGCGTCAGCATTGCAGAGGGGTCTCAGAAGCTGTACTCCGTCCATTGTAAGTTTAAACCTTTGGAGCAATGCACCAGGACCTCTTAGAGTCCCAACATGTACTACAGACTTAGCTCTCGATTTCACTGCTCTGGACATCGAAGATTTGGACAATTTGGGATAAATATAGTCATTATTAATTCAATTGTTCCAACATAACTGTTTTCACTATTCTTTATTATTTGTGAACTGTTAAATTTCAAATTTCTACAAATTCTGGGAAAATCATAAAATTCCTACCTCTGGAAGCATGTCATTAGGCCCACTGAGTCCACACTGACCCTCCAAACAGGATCCCACCCAGGCCCACCCTAACCCCATAACCCTACATTTCCCATAGCTAATCCAACCAGCCTGCACATTCCCGGACACCATGGCTATTCCACCGAAACTGCACATCTTTGGACTGTGGGAGGAATATGGGGCGCCTGGAGGAAACCCACACAGAACGTGCAAATGCCACACAGACAGTCACCCAAGGGGGCTGTGAGGCAGCAGCACTAACCACTGAGCCACTGTGCCACCCTGAGATTCAGAAACTAGTGAAAAACTTCAGCTTTTGTTCTGTTTAAGCCTTCACGGTAATACATTTATAAATATCTGTTTTCTGTTTAACAGCAACTCTTTTGCACTTCTCACTGTCACTTCATCTCTGGTTCACCAAATGCCATAAGGGCACGATGAGGTTAATAACCCACGGGAATATACAAGGTCATACAAATACATGTTACAGTGGCGATTATCAACAAGGGATATAAACTGCGCCAAAGTGACCTAACATTGCTCAGAAATCTTCAGGTTCCTGATTACTTCTGAATGGCTTCCAGTCGGTAAAGTGGTGACTTACATGAAGTTACGACAGAATTCCGGTTCATATAGCCTTCCAGATGGTACATTGCCAGGTAATACAATAATGCCATGTTGTGGCCAGGATGCTGGCACTTGGATCACGAATAATAGGCCTGTTCAACTGGGATCACAGCTCCTCACCGTGTCTGTGTGTGTATGGGGCGGGGGGGGGGGGGGGGTATTAGGAGGGATGGTGTCACCCAGCAGTGATGTTTCCCCAACTGGATAACCAATGGCCTCTTGCCGGCTGGTTAAAATGCTGGGCAGGTTCTGGAAACTAGAGGACCAATAGCACGCCAACATGGAAGAAACAGCAAGCTTCAAATAAGTTTGTGTGCGTGAGAGAGAGGATGCCCTCTCTTGAGCTTTTATTTATTGTGGCCCTTAACATTCCTGTAAGGTCACCATGTGGAATGAAATCCCACCCACCACAGGATGGTCTTTAGTGCAGTGGTACCCAGGTAGGGAGGCTCTCAAAGTGCATTGAGCCTCCGGTCTGCCCTGGGAAAAGTACAGTCACCCTCAAGTGGCCATTTTCCCAGGTTAATTGGGAAATTAATTTGTGGCTGGTTAGCCCTGCCTCACAAAACATACAAGGACACGATTAATACACTGATACAGCATAAAGGGAGCCACTCAGCTCATTGTGCCTGGGCCTGCTTTGTAAAGGAAATATCCAATTAATTTCACTTTCCTAGACTTTCTTCAAAAGGTTGCAAATGTTCTCCCTTTCAAGTATTCATCCAGTTCCCGCTTGATAACTCTGTTTCCACACCCCCCCCTCTCAGATGGTGCGTTCCAGATCATAAATTACTGCATTCGAATGTTTCCTCATTTCAGCCCTGATTGCTAATTAGTTTAAGTCTGTGTGCTCTGCCTATTGACCCTTCAGCCACTGACTGTTTCTCTTCATTAACTTTACCATCTTGAATTTGAACACCTTTATTAAACTCCATTTTAAGACACATTAAAATAGCCCAATATTATGCTGCAGCCAAAATAAGGGAAAACAAGGAGCATTATTTAAAAAAAAATTCAGCTTTCTTTATGGTTACAACAAAAAGGGGCACTTTCCGCTGACGAATTAGCCTATAATTTTGATAGCCAGGAACTTGCTGAACAAAACAAAATTTGTGTGAACCACACATATAAATCTAGTCTTGTTGATGAAATCTCCACTTTCCTTGTTAAAGTTAGATTATTTTAAAACTGAACAATTCAAGACTCTATCTGCTTTTCTGACCAGACCTGCGAAGGTGAATTGTGAATTCTCCCTTCTACCTGGGGGCCTCCTCACACTAACCTTCCTTTGTTTACTGCACATTGCTGGGATACTCCCTTTGATTCAGTCAAGCACACGTGACCCTGAACCAGTTCCGGCTCTGCAGTGGTGCTGCTAAAATTAGCTCAGAACTCGGCTTGGCGCTGCTGCTGGTTTACATAAGCACTAAGTGGGAAGGGGGGAAACGCTGGCTCTTGGGTGCACGACGTACGACAGATAATGCAGCAAAAAAATTTCAAAGAGGCTGCAGCCCATTTTGTCAACAGTCGCCGTCACTGAAGGGTTGAGATGTTCTACTCCAAATATGCAATTTAGTCAAAACCCCAACCTTTCTCAGAAAAAAAAACAAGAGGAGCACTCCATCAATAGGAATTTTATTTGTTTGCTGTTAATAATTCAGACACATATAATCATTTGATCATCACAGGCAACATCTTGGTTTCAATTCTTTCCATCTTACCAGACACACTGATGCACAGTTTCCTGTTGGTTAGTAGTAATCAGTACAACATTGTACAGCAGGCTGTCACAAGAAATAGTCACAGCCCCAGGTCTCAAAAGCTTCAAGATCCATCTTCAGATTATTTCCATTTAGAAGTGCTCATTATCAGGACTACTATCTCAGCAGGTCTTGTCTGCACTGTCTAGTGCTACCCACCGAAATGTTGGAGGAGTACAGATCTTACGACTGCGATGCTGACATTACTTAAAGCAGAAGTGTACAATTCAGTGGTTAACATCAGTGGGTCACCATGTGGGTCTGAGAGACCAAAAACGGTTATAATTATGAATGCAGTAGTGCAATGGTTCCCTGTTCAGTACTGACATCCCCACCTCTGTATGTGGATGGGAAAACTGTTCTGATCGGAGGATATTTTAAACACAACTACATTATGAAACATGAGGTTGTGGTGTCAGTTAGTGTAGGTGGAACTAAAGCACAGCATGGAATGCAGCCAAAACCAGCAAAAGCTATTGTTGTATTCGAAGATCAGTCTTAGAAAAGGCTGGGAAAAAAAAATCCTTAATCTTTGTTGACTTGTTGCCAGCATGTTTCTCACTAAGCAAGAAAAGTGCCATTTTAGGTCGACCCTGAACTTTAATTAATCCACATGCTAATAAATAGAACATTGCAGTTTACATCCTTACAGGAAGTGTTGGCAATTGAAAGAAAGTAAGTTTGCGGAGCTGCAACAAACTGAGACTCTTCAAGAAGAGGTGGAGATAAGACAGGAAATTATACTTCAGTTGTTAGTAAATGATTAAGAATCTATAAGAAGTTAAATTGGCTAGAAGGCACATGAGATTAAAGTCTGGTTGGTATGGATTTCTAAAAGGCATTTAAAAATGCTTTTAATAATAGCACTTGGGCATTGCTGGTAATGTCAACATTTGTCACTCATTCTTAATTATTCTTGAGAAGGTATTGGTGGTGGGCAGTCACCTTTATGTATCTATCTACGTGCCGCAGATACACCCACAGCACTCTTAGATAAGCTTGACAGATCTCACAATCCTTTAACCAAAGAACAAACCATAAAGGAACTTCAGTGGATGTAGATTTTCAAAAAGCATTTTACAACATCTTATAAAGGAAACCAGAAGGTTATGACATTGCAGCTCCTTGTGGGTTGTAGCAGTTCAAGAAAGAAGTTCACCACCACATTCTCAAGTTGAACTAGGGATGGGCAATAAATACTAGGTCACCCTGCAAGTCCCAGGTCCCCTGAGTGAATAAAAAAAACCATGAGAATGCGGTTACATGGATACAAAATGAAAACAAATCAGCTGCGTCAAATGTGAACAACTTTATCAAACTAATGAAATGCAGCGAAATGGTTTTAGAACTTGAGGCAACAAGACCAAAATTCAATAACACCAAACAGGGACTAGGTTAAATTGTGAAATGAGAAGCTTCTAGAAAGACCACAGTTATGTGAGCAGCGCTTGCAGGCAGGTGAATGACAAATGCAGTCCAATTCATTAAAACGCAAGGGAGTACTTTTTTTGAAACAAGAACCAGGAAAAGAATGGTACCTCAAATACGGAATGTCAATATGGAGTTCAGGGATCTTGATGTGTGAAGATCAAAGGCAGAGTAGCTTTAGAACAAACTTTGAAGGCAGCAAATTGAGTCCCCCATTTTATTGAACTTGTATAGGACTTCAAACAGGCCACAGAGTGAGCAATAACATGAGTAACACTAGAATGGTGTGAGGCATCTTAATATCACAAGGATTTAAAGGTATGGAAAAAGCACAGAACAGATTCACTGCAATGTTATTTGTGAACAGTCTTGAAAATTACAAAATGATAAAATGTGTTTCCACCAGCCATCTCTAGGTTCTTGCAACAGTTAGTGGTCCTTCTGCTACAGAGAAGGGGCTTCCCAGCCTCATGTGAAGGGGCCTCGTGTTCCAGACAGACCGAGGGGTACAGGGCTTTCTGTTTACCCTTCAAGAGTGTTGAACAGCCCTGCCCTGCCTCTTCCACAAGTCACCTTGTGGAAAGGGGAGTTCTCTCTCCTACCCAATCCCCCACCTGCAGTGGTCTGGTTACAAAAACTCATGCTTAGATAAAGTTTAAATATGTTGGGAAGCGAGCTCTCCTTTAGTTACCTTCCAGTGTGCATAGACAGTGCTTGTGAAGCTGGAAGGCCTCTTCATTGTTTGAAAGTCCAGTTGATGTCCCTGATGGACAGTGGTGTTGCTCTCTGGCCATTAATTATAATGAATTCTATGAAATAGGCACGGAGTTTAACTCCACCTGTTGTGGAAAATGAGAAATTTTCCACACAGAAAAATGTAGCCCAAAAGGTTGAAGCACAGTTTTTTAAAACATTAGAATAACGGGACAATATAAAGTCCGGCCACTTCGCAATACTATTTATGGTTTATCTGAAGTCTTGAACAAAGTCGGAAAAAAAAGTGTCAGCTTGTTCATTTTAAAAAAAAATTCCTGTCAACTCTTGCTACTACTTATGAAGTTAAAAATCACACAACACCAGGTTATTGTCCAACAGGTTTATCTGGAAGCACCAGCTTTCGGAATGATGGTCCTTCACCTGATGAAGGAGCAGTGCTCCAAAAGCTTGTGCTTCCAAATAAACCTGTTTGTCTATAACTTGGTGTTGTATGATTTTTAACTTTGTCCACCTCAGTCCAACATCAGCCCCTCTAAATCACCCGTACTACTTATAAGAATTGGTTGCTCATGTGGAGAAAAATCACGTGCAAAGTTTTGTCTGGACAAATGACCTGTTTCCCTCTGCAATATTTCATGGTTTTTTGGTGGCTTATTGCAATTTGAGAGGGTGAAGCAGAAATTATAGTGAAAGCTATTTTTTCACATATGTACACCAGACAAAAGACTAGCAATTAGGTAACACCTTTAACACAGTAAAGCATTCTAAAGTCACAAACAAAAACAGAAATGGGTGGAAAAGCTCAGCAGATCTGGTAGCATTTGTGGGGAGAAATCAGAGTTAATGTTTTGGTCCAGTGACCCTTCTTCAAAAATGCTTTCAGAACTCAGAACCTCCAGTAATTTCTAACAATTTCTGTTTGTGCTTCTAATTTCCAGCATCAGCTGTTCTTTCGGTTTTTATTAAGCGTTCCTAGGTGTTTGATTACAGCAGTAATCACACAAACCATCACATTAACCAAACAAGGATACTACTAGGATAAGTGACTGAAAGCTTTTTTGAAAAGATGTATTTGAAGGAACACCTTACATGAGGAGAGTGATGGTGAACCAAGATTTACAAGGAGAAATTTACACTATGTGATGCAAATCACTTGCTTACAATTTCGGCATGATTCGGAGGTGCTGGTGTTGGACTGGGGTGCATCAAGTTAAAAATCACACAACACCAGGTTATAGTCCAACCGGATGAATTGGAAGCACTAGCCTTTGGAGCACTGCTCCTTCATCAGGCGGTTTGTGATCCTTCATCAGGCACTACCACCTGACGAAGGAGCAGCACTCTTAAAGCTAGTGCTTTCAATTAAACCTGTTGGACTATCCTGGTGTTGTGTGATTTTTAACTTTACAATTTAGGGTTTAACTGTCGACTGTGGTTATATACAAACAAACACATGTAAATGAGTATAAGTAAGGTGCTATTCATCAACACAATAACAATGGTTTAAAATTTTAATTCGATCAACGGCTACTGTGGGCGGCACGGTGGCACAGTGGTTAGCACTGCTGCCTCACAGCGCCAGAGACCCGGGTTCAATTCCCGCCTCAGGCGACTGACTGTGTGGAGTTTGCACGTTCTCCCCGTGTCTGCGTGGGTTTCCTCCGGGTACTCCGGTTTCCTCCCATAGTCCAAAGATGTGCAGGTCAGGTGAATTGGCCATGCTAAATTGTCTATAGTGTTAGGTAAGGGGTAAATGTAGGGGTATGGGTGGTTTGCGCTTCGGCGGGTCGGTGTGGACTAGTTGGGCCGAAGGGCCTGTTTCCACACTGTAAAGTAATCTAATCTAATCTAATCTACTGGAAATGGGGAATTATACTTCCATCTGCTATTTTTTAATAAACTATGTTGCAGAATGTGGGCATTCCTGGCTGGGCCAACATTTACTGCCATCCCCAAGTGCCCTCGAGAAAGGGGTAGTTGACGTGATCAATTGCTGCAGTCTTTGGGATATGGTTGCATCCACAATGGCAGTGTTAGGATGGAGGTCTAAGGAGTTTGACCCAGCAACACCGAAGAAACAGCAATACGTTTCCAGTAGGATTGTGAGGAGCTTGGAGGTGGTGGTGATCCAATATATCTGATCCCCTTATCCTTCTAGATGGTAGGGGTCATAGTTTGGAAGATGCTGTCAAAGGAGATTTGGTGAGTAGGAGCAGTGCATCTTGAAGATGAAATCATTGACACTGTGCATTGATAATGGAGAGGTGGAATATTTAAGACTATTTGATGGATCTGGTGGGGGTGCGGTTCAATTGAACAAGCTGTATTGTGCTGGACGGTATCAAGCTTTTGGAGCTGACTCATCGAAGGAAGTTGGAAAATTTTCCAACACATTTCTGACTGGTGTCTTACAGATGGTGAGCAGGCTTTGGGGAGACAGGAGATGAGCTACTTGCTACAGCATTTCCAGTGGGGGATTCAGTGACAGTTATGCCACTGAACATCAAGGAGTAACAGTTGGATTCTCTCTTGTTGGAAAAGGTAATTGCCTGGCACGTGTGGCATAAATGTTCAATGCCACAACTCAAATCCGAGGAGCCAAGATTGGAATTGACCAGTGTTAACTTACTGACAGAGTACACAACCTGATATTATCGAGGAGAAAGTGAGGTCTGCAGATGCTGGAGATCAAAGTTGAAACTTTATTGCTGGAACAGCACAGCAGGTCAGGCAGCATCCAGGGAACAGGAGATTCGACGTTTCGGGCACAGGCCCTTCTTCAGGAATGAGCAGAGTGTGTTCAGCAGGAGAAGATAAAAGGTAGGGAGGAGGGACTTGGAGGAGGGGCGTTGGAAATGTGATAGGTGGAAAGAGGTCAAGGTGAGGGTGATAGGTCGGAGTAGGATGGAGGCGGAGAGGTCAAGAAGAAGACTGCAGGTCAGGAAGGCGGTGCCGGGCTGGAGGGATTCGGCTGAGACAAGGTGGGGGGAGGGGGGATGAAGAAACTGGTGAAGTCCAAGTTCATCCCCTGTGGTTGGAGGGTTCCCAGTCGGAAGATAAGACGCTCCTCCTCCGACCGTCGCGTTGTTGTGGTTTGGCGGTGGATGAGTCCAATGACCTGCATATTAGTCCATTCTGGCATGGGAACTGTGCCCAATGACTACACATAACCATTAGATGCCAGGATTACAGCAACAAAATGGCATAGCGCTCCAGATACATTCAGAAAAAATAATGTTGCTTGAATACCAACGTGCATTTCTACATAGATGACTAATGATTTCTATACTTATTCACCTTCACTCTAATTAATGATCAAAAGGGCAAGTCAATTGGCATGTCATGTCATGAACAAAGAGACCTTGGAGTGCAGGTTCATAGCTCCTTGAAAGTGGAGTCGCAGGAGAGTGAAGGCGGCGTTTGGTATGCTTTCCTTTATTGGTCAGAGTATTGAGTACAGGAGTTGGGAGGTTATGTTTCGGCTGTACAGGACATTGGTTAGACCACTGTTGGAATATTGCGTGCAATTCTGGTCTCCTTCCTATCGGAAAGATGTTGTGAAACTTGAAAAGGTTCAGAAAAGACTTACAAGGATGTTGCCAGGGTTGGAGGATCTGAGCTACAGGTAGAGGCTGAACAGGCTGGGGCTGTTTTCCCTGGAGCGTCGGAGGCCGAGGGGTGATCTTATAGAGATTTACAAAATCATGAGGGGCATGGATAGGATAAATAGTCAAAGTCTTTTCCCTGGGGTCAGGGAGTCCAGAACTAGAGGACGTATGTTTATGGTGAGAGGGGAAAGATATAAAAGGGACCTAAGGGGCAATTTTTTTTACGCAGAGGGTGGTACGCGTATGAAATGAGCTGCCAGAGGATGTGGTGGAGGCTGGTACAATTGCAACATTTAAGAGGCATTTGGATGGGTATATGAATAGGAAGGGTTTGGAGGGATATGGGCCGGGTGCTGGCAGGTGGGTCTAGATTGGGTTGGGATATCTGGTCGGCATGGACAGGTTGGACCGAAGGGTCTGTTTCCATGCTGTACATCTCTATGACTCTATGACATCTGGCAACAACCTTTGTAAAGTTCTCGACTCCACAGAGCTAGATTTGATACACTCAAGTTCAGCAGTTTTACAAAAGATGTTAAAACGATTCATAAAAATGATGAGCAGAGCAGAATGGAAACAAATATCATACCAACAGCAGTCGCACGAAAACTTGGACTGGAATTATACTATACGATCCTTCCTTTTCTCGGTCATTGTCGAAGAGTGTGGAGCTGGAAAAGCACAGCCAGTCTGGACTGCTCCACATATTTGACCTCTCACCTTCATTCCCACCTTCCCCTTCTGCCCCACCCCCTCCCATTTATCTCTCAGCCTGCTTGGGCCACTAGCCTCACTCCTGATCAAGAGATTATATTGGAAACGTTGATTCTCCTGCACCTTAGTTGCTGTTCTTTTCCAGCACCACACCTTCGACTCTGATCTCCAGTCTCAATCCTCACTCCCCCCTTTTCTTGTTCATTCACGTGATGTGAAACCAGTATTTCATTTCCTATCCCTAAAATGCCATTTAGTTGGTACAACTGGGTAAATGAGGCGGTGATTTCAGGGCTCAGAAATGTCAGAGGGCAGATAAGGGAAAAGCAAAAGACATTTGTAACGTGCTTGACCATCACTGGCTTGACATGACATTTCAGACCATGAAGTACTTTCAAGTGTAGTCACTGTTACTAATACAGGAAACAGACAGCACAGCAAGTTCCCACACAAAAAGCGATGTCATAACAACCACACAATTTATTTTTCTTGGTGTCAATCAAATGATAAAATCATGGCCAGGACACTGTAGTGAACTGCTCTGCTCTTCTCTGAAGCCGTACAATTGGATCTTGCACATCTGACTCTGAGGGGAGGCTGCACCCGGTTTAATGTTTCATCTGGAAGACAACGTCCAGCCAGGAACGGATGAAAACGACAGATTTCCTTTCCTCAAGGAGTTTAGGAATGAGAGGAGCTTTCACAACAATCCAGTGGTTGTCATCATTACAAACAGCTTTTAATGGCAGATTTATTTAATTAATTCAATTTAAATTCCCCAGCTGAAGTATAGTCTAAACATCTTACCAGAAAAATGGCTGTGGCCCATAATGGCTACTCTATTCTGTTTCCAACTCTTGTGACCATAAAAGGTAATCTCAAAAAAAGTAAGCTTCAATAAAGTGAGAGAGTGAGGACTGCAGATGCTGGAGATCAGAGTCAAGATCAGAGTGGTGCTGGAAAAGCACAGCAGGTCAGGCAGCATCTGAGGAGCTGCCTGATCTGCTATACTTTTCCAGCAGCACTCTAATCTTGACTTCAATAAAGTGAGGGGAGAAAGTGAGGACTGCAGATGCTGGAGATCAGAGCTGAAAATGTGTTGCTGGAAAAGCGCAGCAGGTCAGGCAGCATCCAAGGAACAGGAGAATCGACGTTTCGGGCATAAGCCCTTCTTCAGGATTCCTGAAGAAGGGCTTATGCCTGAAACGTCGATTCTCCTGTTCCTTGGATGCTGCCTGACCTGCTGTGCTTTTCCAGCAACACATTTTCAGCTTCAATAAAGTGAGAACCTACTTTAAGGAAGTGTTCCCCCCCACCCCCCTCCCCGGGGTGATTTGGTGAAGTGGTGAAGCAACCGGGGAGACCTGCTCATTCTGGATGGGCTAATCTCTCTGGTGAGCCAAGACTAAGGTCAACACAAACTGTCACCGTTTGTGACAAGGTGCAGATTCCTCCCTGACCTTTGGGCAAATTCTAGCCATCGAAGAGAACATGGGTGAAACATGTGCCAGATATTGGGACACGCAAAATTCTTTGCTCCTGTGATCAGTAAGTAGACAGAAAACTGGTCAACTGCTAATGAGTCAGAAATGGCCTCATCCTTCCACACAAACTTCACAATCTTGGCTGGGCATCGTTCCTGATTTATATTTTCCTTTATAATGCAGTGTCTGTGCTAAATTAAAAAGAAGTAGAGATCTTTATATGTATAGAGTCATAGAATCATACAGCACAGAAATAGACCCTTCAGTCTGACTCGTCCATGCCAACCAGATATCCTAAATAAATCTGTCCCATTTGCCAGCATTGGGCCCATATCCTTCTAAACTCTTCCTAGTCATGCACCCATCCCGATTGCCTTTTAAATCTTGAAATTGTACCAACTTTCATTACATCCCCTGGTAGCTCATTGCATACACACACCACCCTGTGTGTGAAAATATTGCCCATGAGGTCCTTAAATCATTCCCCTCTCACCCTAAACCTTTGCTCCCTAGGTTTGGACTCCCCTGTCCTGTTCACCCAATCCATGTCGACAGTTAAGTTGCTGGTTTAAGGCGAAAACCCACGCAGAACATACAAGCATTGTTTACTACTGAGCAAACAACCATGGGCCAACTTATCAGCAGTCCCCTTGGAAAATGTCACAACCAGACAACAATTAACTTTGTAAGCAGGCAGGGCGCTGAAGATTCCCCTGATACTAGATATGTCAGTAGAATTTCCAAACAGCATGGCATCTGAATGACAGAGGCACCACAGAGTCATAGAGATGTACAGCATGGAAACAGACCCTTCGGTCCACTCATCCACGCCGACCAGATATCCTAACCTCATCTAGTCCCATTTTCCAGCACTCGGCCCATATCCCTCCTAACCCTTCCTGTTCACATACCCATCCAGATATCTTTTAAATGTTGCAAGTGTACCAGCCTCACCACTTCCTCTGGCAGCTCATTCCATACACATACCACCCTCTGGCGTGAACAAGCTGCCCCTTAGGTCCCTTTTAAATCTTTCCCCTCTCACTCTAAAACTATGCCCCTCTAGGTTTGGACTCCTCTAACCTAGGAAAATACTTTGTCTATTCACCCTATCCATGACCCTCATGATTTTATAAACCTCTATAAGGTCACCCCTCAGCCTCCGACACTCCAGGGAAAACAGCACCAGTCTATTCAGCCTCTCCCTACAGCTCAAATCTACCAACCCTGGCAACATTCTTGTAAATCTTTTCTGAACCTTTTGAAGTTTCACACCATCCTTCCAATAGGAGGGAGACCAGAATTGCACACAATATTCCAAAAGTAACCTCACTAATAGGCACCAAGAGACCTAGGAGCAGGAAGAGGCCATTTGGCCCTATTTAATACTGCCATGGCTGATGTGATTGTGACCTCAGCTCCATTTCCTGTCTGATCTCCATTTCCTGTCTGATCTCCATAAGTGTTGATTTTCTTGCCTGTCAAAAATCAAATTCAGCCTTGAGTACATTAAAGAATCAGCCTCAACTGTCATCTGGGACAGGGAATGGCCCTTTCGAGAGAAAATAATCTTCCTCATTTCTGTATGAAAGTAAGGCTTCCTTTCTTAATCTAGTTCCCTCGTTTTAATTTCCCCACAAGAGGAAATATCCTTCTAGCAACTACAGTCCCCCTCAAAACCTTCGGTGTCTCAACAATGTTCTGAAAACTTATATTTTTATTCACTTGTAGGATGGTATCACTGGCCTTTATTGTTTGTTCCTGGCTGCCCTTGAAGAGGTGGTGGTGGTGGGAGAGAGCTGCCTTCTTGCACCATTGCAACCCATGTGCTGGAGGGAGACCCATAACGTCCTGAGGGAGGAACTTCAAGGATTTTGACCCAGGAATTGTGAAGGAGCACGACTGAGAAGAAATTTGCCTTGACAAGAATCACTTGACAAACTTGGATCTCATCAGGTACTGAAGTAGTGTTGTCTGTAATTCACCAGCAGTTTTCAACGATAGGAATCATTCTTCCTCTAAGGGGTTCTGGGACTCAAATTGTGCCAAATGCAAGTCACGAGCCTGCACTTAGTGACAGCAGATCCTTCACTGATCGCAGGCTGCTTCCTAATCGACCGGCTCTGCATTCAAAGCAAGATGGCGGCTGAGCTCCCAATGCTGCCAAAACAATCAGTGGGTCAGTACCTCAGAAGGCCTCGCTCAGAAAAGGGGGCACCACTGAGCATGCGTCAAATATGCTTCAAATTACTGGAGCCCTATTGGGGGTGAATAGCACGTACAAAATTCGATGGTAATGGGAAGACGCCCCCAACAATCACAGGACAAACCCCTTGTTAGAGGCCTACAGTGCAGAAAAAAGGCCCTTCAGCCCATTGTTGTTGGGTCTGAGGGGACTGCTGTCCACATGGATGGCAAAAGGGCCTGTTTCCACACTGTGGGGAAACTAATTTAATCTAATCTAATCTAAAAGTGAGGACTGCAGATGCTGGAAACCAGAGTTTAGATCAGAGTGGTGCTGGAAAAGCTCAGCAGGTCAGGCAGCATCCGAGGAGCAGGAAAATCTTCATTCCTGATGAAGGGCTTTTGCCCGAAACATCGATATGCCTGCTCCTCGGGTGCTGCCTGGCCTGCTGTGCTTTTCCAGCACCACTCGGATCTAAACCCTGTCCACATGCATGGCCCTTTGAGAGTTGTAAAATCTCAGACAGAAACTCCCTTCCCCAACCCACCAGTGAGCTCACCCTAGGAAGTTGGCTCCACCCAACATGGTGTGGGCACTTAATGCAAATTGACTGCCCGCTTCCATAGAGTGACCTAAACATTCTGCTCCATCCAGTATATGATTGTCCAGAATCGGTCAATAATCATTTCTTGGAAGCTTGCCAAATGCAAAAAGCCAATAAATTTTAGTCGCTTTGTAAAGTTAACATTGTTATAGGCACACATTCGCGATACATTCATGTAACCAGACAAAACCATTTGTTGAAGTTGTGTAACAAGATACAGTATCACCATGAGGTGATTTCCTGATGGTGACAGCAGTGTCTCTGCAACACACACACACACACACACACACACACACACACAACAAGCCCCCTCGGCAGGGCCCTTTCCCTTTCTCATTGTAGAAGACAAAACCACGATAACAGCACTTTGTCCAATCGTGTTGTGCCTGAAGCCTTCTGCTGGCTATCACTGTTACCACACATACACACAGCAACAGATGTAATTAAACCAACCTCAAAAACTTCCTATCTCAACTCTTGGATCAACACAAATAATGATAAAAGCCTTTAGCCCAGCATTTCCTTTCTGTTGTGTTAAATTTTCAGCAGTTTGTAGATTTAAGATCGCATGATGGAGATATCCCTGGAACCTTGATTCTAGATATTTGAACAATTCCCCATGCTACATCTGATTGATAAGTGGCAAACAGATAGCTATCCTTTAATTCATACACATACTGATAAAATAAATCATAAAGAAATTGACTCATACACATCTCAGCAACGCAAGAGCAGGAACAGGCCCTTTTGACTGAGATCACGTGTCCATACATATAAACATGCAAATATACCTCTTCCTAACTCTCTTGTGGGATCTTGGCATTGTTGGCTGAGCCAGCGTTTGTTACTTGTCCCCTCCTTGCCCTTGAGGTGGTGATGTGGAGGAGGGAATTTGCAAATTGAACTGCAGAGCCCAGTCACATTATCAGAGGAGTCCAGGATAATGCAACATGTTGACTCTATCCCATCAGCAGAAAAGGGCAGAGAAACAAACACGACGACAGAAACAGGACAGACACAGTTGTGGTGAGGCACAAATTAGCAGGTTAAGGGATATGCCATGAAGGAGCATCTTAAATTGGTAGATTAATGATTAAAATACAGGGGTTACAAACAGGAGGTGGAGTGGAGTGGAGTGGCGGGGAGGTGGGGATTGTATCAGTGGGTATGTAAAAGGTTGAAGAGAAGCTCTTGATGGAGTGTACCCATAAACTGTGGAAGAATAACTTTGAGTGGAGTCTGGCACCTGACACCTATGGCTCACGTCTGCACCAAGAGGACCATTTATTATTGTAAGCCATGTGGTATGGTGCCGCTGTGGTCCAGAGGACGGTGCTACAGTGCAGCTCCTGTACTGGGATTGTAATAGGGGAAGCAGCCTTATGCAATAACTAAAATTTCCATTTACTGTAGTAATCTAAACTGTTCAATCAAAACTCATGTACAGATTGAATTGTTTCTGGTACCAATGCCCCAGATATGGCTAATACATCCCATACCATTGGAGTCAAAACAACACTTGAGATTCAAAGATCCATGGAAAGATGAGCTCAAAAATATTTTTAAGACGAGATATAGCATTTAGACAATCGCAACATAAATTTGCTCAATAAGCCCTCTATAACTGTCATACACAAAGTTCTCATCTCTGGACAGAAACAAAATAAATCACTCTTCACTTATGGAGAGAAACAGTTAACATTTCATTTTCTTTTAATTTTGCGTCTTTTGGAGTAGAGTTTGGAAAAAGACTAAAATAATATTCTCCTTCTCCAAAATAAAGCAAAAAACTGTCGAGGTTGAAAGTCTAAAACAAAAACAGGAAGTGCTGGAGAAACACTGATGCAGGCTTACCTGCTGAGTTTCTCTAGAACTTTCTGTTTTTGTTTCTCCCTCACTGCTCTGTTTATCGGTACAGACCAGAAAGTTGCAAAACACTTTTGTCTCAACAGAAGATCATCACACTTGTCAGTAGTGGTTAAAAACCAAGAGCAAAATGCAGCAAAATTAACATTAACTGCACTGGAACTTTTGTGCAATGAATAAAAATCAAATAAAAAGACAATCAAACACTCAAAGTAGATTTTCATTAACCAGTGCATGTAGCAATAAACCAGTTTGTTCAATATGTACTTTTAAATTATCCACATATCATACAGAACCTGCAAAAGGAATAGACTTCATGGCTTCAACAATCTTCTCCATCTACACTGGGTGATTGTCACTGGATGAGTAATGCAGACAAAGACAGTGACTGCCCTGACACCTAGTCTGAATTTGATTCACTGTGGCATCAAGAAATCCTGGTGGAACTGCAGTCAATGGGTATTGGTGGGGAACTCTCTGTGAGAAAAGCCTATTCCTCCTCATTTTCTAGGTTTCTATGTTTCAGCTCCAGGAGATCTCTGCAGGAGTCCCTTAGAGTACAGTCTTGGCCAAACCATCTTCAGCTGCTTCATCAATGATCTTCCTCCATTATAAGGTCGGAAGTGGTGATGTTCACTTATGATTGCACAATGTTCAGCCCAATTTGTGACCCCTCAGATACTGGAGCAGTCCACGTTCAAATGCAGCAAGACCTGGACAATGCTTAGGCTTAGTTGGATAAGTGGACGAGTAACATGTGCATCACCCAAGTGTCAGATAACGACTATGTTCATCAAGAAAGCACCAATCATCCCTTGACATTCAATGGCATCACCCTTGCTAACTTCTTCATTATCAATGGCCTGGGTTATCAGAAACATAACCGGAACAGGCACATAAATACTGGGACCACAAGATCGGATCAGAAGCTGGGAAGTCGGAGGCGAGTACGTCATCTCCTGAATCCCCAGAGACTATCCACCATCTAGAAAACACCAATGTGCTGAAATACTCTCCACTTGTCTGGATGGGTGGAGCTCCAGAAACACTCGAGAAGCTTGATACCACCCAGGACAAAGGCGTCAGTTAGATTGGCAGACAATCCAGTATCTTCACTCCCATCACCACAAAATCACTGGCAACAATGTGTACCATTTACAAGGTGCACAACAGTCAACGTATAAACTGGGAATAGGCCATTCGGCCCTTTGAGCCAATCCTACCATGGTCATGGCTGATTCTCTTTCTCAATTCTACATTACCACTTTGTTGCTACCTGCCTCGATGCCTCTCATATTAAAAAAAAAATCAATCTCTTTCTTGAATATACGCAGTGACCCATCCTCTATCGATGGTAGAGAATTCTACAGGTTGACCACTCTCTGTGAAGAAATGTTTCCCCTTCTCAGCCCCACAAATACCAGCAAATGGCTATTTCCACCAAAAGATAAATACAATCAAACCAGAAACTGAACTGATTCACCAGAAATGTACAGTTGCAACAGGAGCAGGTCAGAGGTTAGCAATACCACAACTAGTAACTCACCTGCTGAATCTCCAAAGCCTGTCCACTATCTACAAGACAAACGTCAGGAGTCAGGATGGAACTCGGCTCACTTGCCTGGATGGGTGCAGCTCTAAAACACTCAAACAGGACACTATCCAGGATAAAGCAGCCCACCTGATTGGCACCACCTCCACTCCCTCCACCGCCAATGCTCAGTAGAAGCAGCAGGTTCTACAACGTAGAAATTCATCAAAGATCCTTAGATAACAACTTTCAAACACACATCCATTACCATCCAGAAGAGTAAGACCAGCAGATACATGGGAACACCATCATTTGTAAGTTCCCCTCCAAGCCATCCACCATCCTGACTTGGAAATATTTTGCCGTCACAGTTCTTTCACTGTTGCTGGGTCAAATGCCTGGAACTTGCTACTTAATTGATATGTGGGGGTTGAGACAAATTATTCTATTTTAAAGGATACTTTACTTTTCATTTCTGTCCTGAACCTGTTCATACCAATCTTTTCAGTGACCTGTCCGTTTTTCTTGACATTACTGGCTCAGACGGTCTGACGTTGTACACCAGGGTGTTGCTACATCACATGTTAACATTAGGAACTCCAACATCTTTCACAACTTCAGTTCTGAAATACTAAGAGCCAGAAAAGTTTGAAATGTGATAGTGGTGGTCATTTTGGAGCAACGTTAGCCAATTTGCACAAAACAGTTCACTAGCCAAAATACTCGTGAGATTGCCCCTCCTCCTGTTTTGAATAATAGAATCTTTTCCATTGCTGTTGGAGCACAGAATTAACATGGTCAAACATTTGTCTGAAAGACAAGTGCAGCACTCCTTTGATACAGCATTGTGGTGTTGACTTAGATTTTGCGCTCAGGTTTTTGAAGTGGGGCTTGACCTATAACCTTTTCATCAACAGGCTAGAGTGCTAACCAACAGAGTCATGGCCGACACATCCATTGGCTTTTAAAAGGGGATGGTGAAGTCACTTGGGATCTATGCAATGTAATATTTAAAAGTTGTTTGATAAATATAAGACCAAAGGAGCAGTAGTGTTTGCTGACTCATCAAAGAGAGTTGCATTAGAACTGCCTGATATCCGGTGTAATTCAATCACTTGCCTTTAGCTCTGATTTAAATGGTTTTTACACATGAATGGAATATTTGTGCCGTGGATGTGTTTAACCATTTAACCATTTATCCTAGGCTGCTTCCTTTCCTGTCCTCCCCATCCCCTTGTTTATTTTGTTTCTAAGTAGTTGAAGAACATTAACAGAATATATATATATTTTTAAATTTTGCTCTTTCTTTCAGCAACAAAGACTTCAAAAATTTCATTGCCAACAAGTTGTCATTAAGTGTTTGGCCCAGTTGGTTCCGAGGGGGTTGAACATACCAGATGCTTCCTGAGGCATATTGTGGAGAAAATCTACAACACTGTTCTTTATAAGATTAATATTTATAGCTAGGGTCACAAATAATGTTTTCCTCAAATTGTGATGTCGAGATTATCAACCTGAAATATTAGCTCTGTTTCACCTCTGACTGATGCTGCCAGATGTGATCATTTCCAGCATTTACTGTTTTTCATTTCAGAAGTCTAGTGTTGGCACTGTTATGCTTTTGCTCAATAAGTTGCTTAGACTATTAATATAGGGCAACCAACAGTGGCTTGCAACACGGTTTTAGAATGCTTTTTGGATTCTGTTCCTGTTCCAAGGTGAGTAATGTTCAGGACTCTACTGCCCATTTAACAAACTGTAAATAAATCAGTTTGTTGCTTTGTTGTCACACTAGCTTCTGTGCATATGATTCACTGGTAATTCAGATCCAGTACTGCAGCAAAATGGTAAAAACCAGATTCTTTGAAAAAATGTTTAAGTTGCCCAAGTGAACAGATGGCATATGAATTGCGTGGTTAAGTTTTAATGGATATACAAGCTTTCTGGTGCCATTTCCCAATCACTGAGCCATCTGGATATACCACAAATAACCAGAAATTGCAACAGGCACGAAAGCCCAGGGGCCCACCACTGCACAGCATCTGCTGTGAAAAGTCTCGAATTGGAACAAGTGCCTGGTAATTATTTTATTTGCCTCTTCAAGGGGGTTCATTTGAGGAGTTCTCTGAGCAGTTCACTAAATAATGTTCTAACGGCAACTTTGTACAATTGCTCAGTATAAATGGAATACTGAGCAATTGTACAATTACACCCTCTACTCTCCAGTGTAAGTTGTTAAAATACATCAAGGAAAGCTTTGGTCCTAATACCACTCAAGTTTGTTGTGGGTTCTGTTTGCCGAGCTGGGAATTTGTGTTGCAGACGTTTCGTCCCCTGTCTAGGTGACATCCTCAGTGCTTGGGAGCCTCCTGTGAAGCGCTTCTGTGATGTTTCCTCCGGCATTTATAGTGGTTTGTCCCTGCCGTTTCCCGTTGTCAGTTCCAGCTGTCCGTTGCAGTGGTCGGTATATTGGGTCAAGGTCGATGTGCTTATTGATTGAATTTCTGGATGAGTGCCATGCCTCTAGGAATTGCGATGGTTTAAGAAGACAGCTCACCATCACCTTCTCAAGGGCAACAAGGGATGAGCAATAAATGCTGACTCAGCTAGTAACGCCCATGTCCCATGAGTGAATTAAAAAAGGGCCCCGAGTCTGTGTTCCATAGTCTGGACAACCCAAACCAGGGAGACATCCTCCCTGTATTTAGTTTGTCTAGCCCTCTTAGAATATTGTGTGTTTCAATCACAACTCCTCTCATTCCCTAAACCCTAGTGGATACAGGCCCAATCAAACACACCCCTCCTCAGATGACTTGACTGCCATCTCCAGTATCACTCTGCCAAGAACGGTATATATAGTTTTTAGGATTAAATGGATCAAAGGACATGGAGGGAAAAGAAGCAAAGTAGTATTGAGTTTATGATCATATTGGAGATGGAGCAGGCTCGAAAGGCTGAATGGCCCACTCCTGTTGCTCTCTTCTATGTTTCTAGTGAAGCTCTGCTGCACTCCCTCAATGGCCAATATATCCTCCCTTAGGAAGGGAGAGCATAACTAGACCCAATACTCCATGGGTGGTGTTACCAAGACCTTGTGTAACTGCGGAAAGGCAGGCCTACTTCAGAACTTAATCCTTTGGCAATAAAGGCTAACATAGCTTTTGCCTTCATAACTGCTTGCTATCCTGGCTGGCTAGTTTCAGTGACTGATATGGAAGGACACCCCGATCCCTTCGCACATTCACAGTTCTCAATACATCACCATCCAAATAATACTCTGCCTTACTGGTTTTCCACATCAATGTGAATGCCTTCGCATTTATCCCTGTTATACAGTGCATCTGACTTACATTTGCTCACTCACTTTAGTCACACTCAAGTCTCCTTTCATTCTCCTCACAACTCTCAATCCCAATTTGGTATTGCCAGCAAACTCGGATATATTGTGTTTGGTTTTCCACCCAGTTAATTTATACACAGGTTGTGAATAGCTGGGGCACCTGCACAGACCCTACATTGGATCAGTGGTATTGCATCATTATCCCCACTTGTCACCACTTGCTACTTCAAGATAAAACTCATTTACTCCCACTCTGTTTTCAGTCTGATGACCCATTACCCTTTATCTCCTGTGCTCTAATTTTACTGACTAGCCTTTTACTAGGGACATTATCAAGAGCCTTCTGAAAATCACAATAGACAGCCTCCCTGATTCTCCCCTTTCCGTTTGATTAAATACATCCTCAAAAAAACTCCAGTACATCAGTGATTTTCCATTCAAGAACATACGCTGACTTTGTATAATCCCATTCGTGCTTTGCAAGTGTTCTGTTATTATGTCTTTTAGAATAAACTCTAGCATTTTCCCTACTACTGATGTTAGATTAACTGCTCTGTCCGTCTCTAATTTTTCCTCTCTGCCCTTTGTTTAAAATAGTCAGATTCCATTTGCTATCCTCCAATCCTTAGGAATTGCTCCAGTGTCTTCAGAGGTCTTTGGATGAAAATTCACCATGGCTCCTCCAACAGCATCTTCCAAACCTATGACCTCTACCACCTTGAGGGACAAAGGGACAGCAGATGCATGGGTGAAAAACGGATGCAAATACTGCTCCAGATTACACTCTGTCCTGACTTGGAACTGGATCACAAATCCAAAAATCCTGGGGCATCTCCTGCAAAACGCCAGATAGGTTCACCAGCGATTCAGTAATTAGTGATGTACAATCAAGCCTGGCCTCGCTGCTGATGCTCATTTCTCAAGAATGAACAATGAATATTTAAGTAACATTGGTCAGGACACAGTGGATACCTCCCCTGTTTTTCTCTTAAATAGTGCTATAGGATGTGTACCTCCGCACAAGATAGTACATGGGGCTTCCATAGTTATACTTCATACTAAAGGCAGCACCTTTAATTCTGTAACATCCCTCAGCACTGCACTGGACTATGAGCCTTTATGCTCAAACTCTGGGGTTGGACTCGATCCTAGAATCTTGTTAACATTACCAGAAGCATTAGATTGGCTGCAAAGTACAAGGAGCAACTTAAGAGTAAAAGTGCTTAACTGGAGGAGAGCCAATTTAATTGGGGTGTGAAAAGATTTGTCCCAGGTAAATTGGAATAAAAATATTGGTAAGGAAATCTGTAAAGGAACAATGATCTGCCTTTAAAGCGAATATGCTTTGGGTGCAGTTGAGGTCCACTTCCATAAATGGGAAAGACAGAGCAACCAAAGTCAGTGGTCCCTGGATAATGAACATGATAGAGACTAAGATGAAGCTGGTAAAAAAACGTATGTCAGAGAAATGTCAGCTTGATAACCCAAGGGAAATCAAAGCTCAACACAGAAAGTACAGAGAAAAGTGAGTAAGGAACTGCAAAAAGGTGAAGTGAGAGCATGAGAAGAGGCTGACAACTAAAAAAGGGAATCTTAAAGTCTTTCCTCAATATATAAATAGTACAACAGTAAGAAACGCAGAGGTCCAAAAACAGAATCTGGATATGGAGACAGAGGTCATAGTAGAGATATTAAAAAGATATTTATTGGTCTATGCCGGTGAGGATGGTAACTGAGTCACAGTGAAAATAGAAGGTAGCTGAGTTTCAAGATGGTTTAAAATCAATACGTGAGGTACACTGTACTTAAAGTCGATCAGTCACCATGAGTGGATGGGATGAATGTGGAGGGAAGCAAGGCTGAAACGTGTGGAGGTACTGGGTGTAATCTTTCAAACCTTTTTAGAGACGGGGGTGGTACCAGAGGACAGAGGGTTGCAGATGTTTCACTCTCATTCAATGAAGAGTTCAACTTTAAACTGAGGCTGGTCAGGCTAAGGTTAACAATGGTAAAGTTTTCAGAAACACTAAATCAAGATAAAATTAACAGTGACATAAACAAATGCAGATACATTCAGGAAACCCAGCAGAGATTTGTTGAAGACAAACTGTGTTTAATGAAGAGTGAATTGATAAGGTGAAAGAAAATGTTGATGAGGATAATAGGGTTGAGATAGTACACTCAGACTTTCAAAAAGTTAAAGGATAAAGCAAAGTGACATATAATAGACTTAACCAGAATAAAAAGGACAAGTAAAAAATGGATACAAAGTTGCTTGAGAAACAGGAAACTTTGGGTAGCGGCAAATACTTGTTTCTCTATCCTGGAAGATGGTCAAAGAGGGTGTAAACTTGAGTGGTTCAAAGATTTGTAGCTCGGGTGTTCGTTGTTGTGGTTCTGTTTGCCGAGCTGGAAATTTGTGTTGCAGACGTTTCGTCCTCTGTCTGGGTGACATCCTCAGTGCTTGGGAGCCTCCTGTGAAGCGCTTCTGTGATGTTTCCTCCAGCATTTGTAGTGGTTTGAATCTGCCGCTTCCGGTTGTCAGTTCCAGCTGTCCGTTGCAGTGGTCGGTATATTGGGTCCAGGTCGAAGTGCTTATTGATTGAATCTGTGGATGAGTGCCATGCCTCTACGAATTCCTAGAGGCATGGCATTCATCCACAGATTCAATCAATAAGCACATCGACCTGGACCCAATATACCGACCACTGCAACGGACAGCTGGAACTGACAACCGGAAGTGGCAGATTCAAACCACTATAAATGCCGGAGGAAACATCACAGAAGTGCTTCACAGGAGGCTCCCAAGCACTGAGGATGTCACCTAGACAGAGGGCGAAACGTCTGCAACACAAATTCCCAGTTCGGCGAACAGAACCACAACAAACTTGAGTGGTATTAGGACCAAAGCTTTCCTTGATGTATTTTAACAACTTACACTGGAGAGTAGGAGGGTGTAATCTCAAAATTGAAGGTGACTCAAAATTGATTCACAGTATTCCATTTATACTGAGCAATTGTACAAAGTTGCCGTTAGAATATTATTTAGTGAACTGCTCAGGGAACTCCTCAAATGAACCCCCTTGAAGAGGCAAATAAAATAATTACCAGGCACTTGTTCCAATTCGAGACTTTTCACAGCAGATGCTGTACAGTGGTGGGCCCCTGGGCTTTCGTGCCTGTTGCAATTTCTGGTTATTTGTGGTATATCCAGATTGCTCAGTGATTGGAAAATGGCACCAGAAAGCTTGTATATCCATTAAAACTTAACCACGCAATTCATATGCCATCTGTTCACTTGGGCAACTTAAACATTTTTTCAAAGAATCTGGTTTTTACCATTTTGCTGCAGTACTGGATCTGAATTACCAGTGAATCATATGCACAGAAGCTAGTGTGACAACAAAGCAACAAACTGATTTATTTACAGTTTGTTAAATGGGCAGTAGAGTCCTGGAACAGGAACAGAAACCAAAAAGCATTCTAAAACCGTGTTGCAAGCCACTGTTGGTTGCCCTATATTAATAGTCTAAGCAACTTATTGAGCAAAAGCATAACAGTGCCAACACTAGACTTCTGAAATGAAAAACAGTAAATGCTGGAAATGATCACATCTGGCAGCATCAGTCAGAGGTGAAACAGAGCTAATATTTCAGGTTGATAATCTCGACATCACAATTTGAGGAAAACATTATTTGTGACCCTAGCTATAAATATTAATCTTATAAAGAACAGTGTTGTAGATTTTCTCCACAATATGCCTCAGGAAGCATCTGGTATGTTCAACCCCCTCGGAACCAACTGGGCCAAACACTTAATGACAACTTGTTGGCAATGAAATTTTTTGAAGTCTTTGTTGCTGAAAGAAAGAGCAAAATTTAAAAATATATATATATTCTGTTAATGTTCTTCAACTACTTAGAAACAAAATAAACAAGGGGATGGGGAGGACAGGAAAGGAAGCAGCCGAGGATAAAGATTCCATAAATGGTTAAACACATCCACGGCACAAATATTCCATTCATGTGTAAAAACCATTTAAATCAGAGCTAAAGGCAAGTGATTGAATCACACCGGATATCAGGCAGTTCTAATGCAACTCTCTTTGATGAGTCAGCAAACACTACTGCTCCTTTGGTCTTATATTTATCAAACAACTTTTAAATATTACATTGCATAGATCCCAAGTGTCTTCACCATCCCCTTTTAAAAGCCAATGGATGTGTCGGCCATGACTCTGTTGGTTAGCACTCTAGCCTGTTGATGAAAAGGTTATAGGTCAAGCCCCACTTCAAAAACCTGAGCGCAAAATCTAAGTCAACACCACAATGCTGTATCAAAGGAGTGCTGCACTTGTCTTTCAGACAAATGTTTGACCATGTTAATTCTGTGCTCCAACAGCAATGGAAAAGATTCTATTATTCAAAACAGGAGGAGGGACAATCTCACGAGTATTTTGGCTAGTGAACTGTTTTGTGCAAATTGGCTAACGTTGCTCCAAAATGACCACCACTATCACATTTCAAACTTTTCTGGCTCTTAGTATTTCAGAACTGAAGTTGTGAAAGATGTTGGAGTTCCTAATGTTAACATGTGATGTAGCAACACCCTGGTGTACAACGTCAGACCGTCTGAGCCAGTAATGTCAAGAAAAACAGACAGGTCACTGAAAAGATTGGTATGAACAGGTTCAGGACAGAAATGAAAAGTAAAGTATCCTTTAAAATAGAATAATTTGTCTCAACCCCCACATACCAGGCCTTGTCATCATATGAGCCGCTACCTCAGCTATTCTATTGTCAGCTACTAATTGTCCGCATGAGCAGCTATTGATTCTCCCAGACTGACCTTCACCCATTCCTTTGCCTGCCCAACTATTTTACCCCCCCCTGTGCTCCATCCCCATCTATCATTTCCTTTTCCGTCCCTCCATCCCAGTCCATCTTCAGAATGTAGACCCAACATTTCCTAGCTACAATCAGTTCTGAGGAAGGGTCATTGGATCCAAAATGTTAACTCTGATATTGAGCTTTTCCAGCATTTTCCAGTTTTGTTTCTGGCTTCCAGCATCCGCAGTTCTTTGTTTTATTTTTAAATTTAGATAGGGAGGAAGGTATGTTGAAAACCTAAAGCAAAAAGAACCATCATAAACCCAGATGCTTCTTTTTCTGACCAAAGTTACATCAATTATATTTGCACAGCCCATTGGTAATTCATCTACTGCACTGAAAGATCAGATTATCCAATAATGTGAATTCAACAAGGTGAGTAACATAGCAATTAGGAATTTAATTTAAAAAACACATCCTTTAAAATTAGATTATTTGCATTAGGAATAGGCTGCATTGCATTGTCCTCAACTGACCTCACACCAAAAGAATGATGAACATTGGAAAAAGTCCAAATGGACAGTGACTGGTATTACATTAGAGAAAACTAGAACTGCCAAAAAATGCCTACTTGATAACTGTACAATTACCTGAGCGACAGAAGGAGAAAGGTTTCCTAACTTGAGGTGAACTCCATGGGAATTTAGAAAGTTGAGAGCAATTTGATTGAAATTTTGAACTATTAGGAGAGTGAACAGGAGGTAGAGAAGTTAATTTCATGGATTCAAGAGTCTATGATTAGAGAATATCATTGAAGAATTAAAGTCTTTGTGGATTGAAATCAGGAAACTTTTACAAGCAAGTAGTAGTAAAAGTTTATTTTCACCAACTAACAGTTTTGAACTCAGGTAGATAGGAAGGTCAATTGAAAACTTAAATCAATGAACCTAAATGTTCTTTATATAACCAAAATTATGAAGTGATTGATGCTAGACTTTTAAGTTTGAAATTAACAGAACTTTGTTAGCCCAGGATTTGGGCAAAGGTTTACATTCATCAGAAACGCTTCTCAGTGTTAAATGTGAATATCTAATTCATGGGTTCATGTATGTATCTCAGAAAATACCTTTAAGTTTAAAATGTAACATGTGTTTTTTAAGAATTAATGTTTACCTGCATAAAAAAAGACAGATGAAATTAAAGCAAATTTGGAGTCTACTACAACTGAAAAGACTGGTGTCAAATTACCCAAAGGGTTAATAGATAAGAGGAGAAAGTAATTATACTGCTGGGCCCTACAGATTACAAAAACGCAAAGAAATGATCGTTTGAACGCTAGCGATGTTCGTTTAATCGAGTCAGCACAGACAAATAAAAAAAAACAATAAAACAACAGGTTAGGTAACTTGATTGGAGAAACTGAAAATGAGGGATAATTAGTTTAAAGGCTGGTTTGAGGACAGACCCTCGCAGAACATATCGCCATGGACACTGGCAGAGGTTAGGAGGTCTCTTAGTTATCTGCGTTTTTTCCAGAAGAGTTGCAGCTCATGGAGATAAGTTGCTAAAATAAATGACAAGGAGACGTACCTGCGCAAACAAACACCAACTTCATCACTGCCTATGTGGAATGCTGCCAAGACTTGGTCTCAGTTTGAATCTTTGAGTTGAGAGACTGGAAGATTCAAGATTATGAGTGGTGCTGGAAAAGCACAGCAGGTCAGGCAGCATCCAAGGTGCAGGCAAATCGATGTTTCAGGCAGGAGCCCTTCATCAGGAACAAGGCTACTGTACTCTCAACTACCTTCTCCCCAGCCCCACCCCTTCCCATTTATCTCTCCACCACCAAGGGTTCCAGCCTCATTCCTGATGAAGGGCTCCTGCCTGAAATGTCGATTTTCCTGCTCCTCGGATGCTGCCTGACTTGCTGTGCTTTTCCAGCACCACTCTAATATTGACTAGATTCTCCAACATCTGCAGTCCTCACTTTCACCTAGAGACTGGAAGATTGCCTGGTTTGAAATTTCTGGGCTGAATCTACAAAAGGTCTCCTGGTCTTTCACTGCAAAAGCAAGTCACCCACAGAGCAGCTGGGAATTATTGAAGCAGCAAAACAGCAGGGTCTGAGGCCTCTACAGCCAAGAGCTGGTAAATAAGAGTTTTACCTCTGAGAAACCTTGGAGAATAGCTGGAACAAAGGTGAATTCTCCACATGACTTATGGGTAGTCCCTAAAGGAGTAAATAGTTAAGATTGATGTATCATATAAGATCATTTTTATGGATGTAAGAATGCATGACATACATTGGTTTAAACCATACTGTTGATTGAGCTTGCTTTGTTTAGTCTTTAAAGCATACAACAAAATTTGTTTTGTTAAAGAACTGAAATCTTTTGGTGCCATTCTATTGGTTAAAGATAAAAGGAAATTCATTAAGTGTTTACAGTCCCTAACTGGATCATGAAAATTTACTTAAGGTATTATTAGCAAAATGTAAGGAAATTGAGCTGTTGCAATTGTCCAGAATAGCCTCCCATTGAAACAGGCACCTGCAATCTCCTGAATGGAACTCTGTTGCATCAAGATGTTCTGAGCAGTTCTGGGAAAAATGCAAAATGGATCCATTTCTGATGTGCTCTCAAATTATTAAATACAGCAAATATTCCGAACTGTGGAAGTTCAGAACTGCACACAGGAGATGACATGCTAATTGATATCGGTGGGTCTGATTCACTGGGACAGCAATTTTCTACCTTCTACTTAATGGTGGTCTAGAAAGTAAAAATCCGCACTGGTCGTATCAGATGTATGTTGCTCAGTGTAGTCACATTCCACAGTCTGCTCTTTAGACAGATATACTGACATCTTTTATTGGGAAAAAAATGAGCTAATGTATATTGTTCTAAAACAATGCAAAGGAACATGACAAATATTTCACAGTTTCAAGCATTTGGTAAATTAACAGCCAAACTAAAGCAATTAAAAAAGTGCTTCAATAGTAATTTTTATGAAGCAAATTCTGAAAGAAGAATATTTTCTTAATATCAAAACACAAAAAAAAATCAAAGCAATAGCAGCCTACATCTTTTCGACACAAACATCACAGTCCATCTTCTATCTTAACTCCATCCCTGACATGCCCCCGGTTCTAAGAGATCAAAAATGTGTTTATTTTGGCCTTCGATATATTAAACAATGGGTGGCAGAGAATTTCAAAGATTCACAAACCTCCCAGCGAAGAAATCTGTCCTTACTTTAGCCCTAAATGACCAGTCACCCCTCCTCATTCCGAGACAGTGCCTCTGTGCTTTAGGCTTCCTGAAGATGGGAAATCACTTCTCAATGCTTTCCCTGTCAAGCTCCTTCAGAAGTTTAAAACATTCTCTGACAAAGGCATTGCTTTTTTAACCTCCCTGTGTCCTCCTTTACCAGGTCTGAGATACAGTCCAAGGGACAAAGGCATTGCTTTTTTAACCTCCCTGTGTCCTCCTTTACCAGGTCTGAGATACAGTCCAAGGGTTCAGTTCAGTTTTATAGGTGCCAGATCCCCTTTTCTATGGATGCACTCAGTGAGGTGCTAACTGAATACCCAACAGTGGGAGCATCACGGCTGAGCTGAGACTGGCTTCAGCTGACCTGCACTTTCTCAATCACAGTGGAAGATTTATTTTCTTCCTCTCCATGACAGATGAGGCCAATTGTAATACCTTTACAAACAAAGTAAGGTCATTTGACTACAACACTGAACGTCCTGAGCAATGAGGTCAAGCTGCACATGAGCAGGATTGCAACTGAACTATGGAGGAGATAGCTTTCTTTAAAAGTAAAACAACTTGAAATGCACTCCATTGCTCACCCTTGGAGTTTTGACAATGGGCAACAGAATTATTAATGACAAGCATGGTCATAGTGTGTATTCACATTATGTGTTTAATTATCTGATCTCAGCTGGCTGGAAATAAATATTTCTAACCACCGAGAGATTGTGAGTGTTGCTTCTGTTGTGGCCCAGTATCATGACAGTGGGTCTGGTTTGGGTGAGAAGGTACAAGTGATTAGACAGCCAGCTAAAAATCAAAGATACCCGACACACAATAGTCACGGCAGCAAGTAACTATAACCTGATCAGGACATACCAAAATGGTGCCAGGGATGAGAGAATTCACTGATAGATAGGAGAAGATGGGCTTGTTCTCCTTGGAACAGAGAAAGTTGAGGGATAATTCAATGGAGATGATCAATGTCATGTAGGAGTGTGAAAGGAGTAAACAAGGAGATGCTGAAGGCTGGACAACTCAGAGGTCACCAATTTAAGGAGAATTAGCACAAGACCCAGAGGAGCAACTAGAAACAAACCTACTCTGAGTTGCTGAGGACTGGAATGCCTTGCCTGAGGGGGTGGTGGAAGCAGGTTCAGTTATAAATTCCAAAAGAGATCTTCAGGATAATAAATACCTGAAGAGAAGACATTGCAGGACTATGGATCAAATTGGATAGTTCCTTCAAAGAGCTAGCAGAGCACAGTGGGCTAAATGGCTTTCTTGTGTGCTGTCAGATTGAAAGATTTCAAGTCGCTCCACATTAATAAGGCAGTTTCATTGAAGAGACGGGATTTCAAATCAATAAAGAAAATAAACAAAAGCAAATGAGGCTGTTACACACCAGCTGATAGCTTGAAGTGCTGAAGAAAACACACTCTCCCAGCATGCTGTGCCAGTTAGCCTGTGACCCACCTCTTTCCTCCTGATTCAAGTGTCCTTGGCCAAGGAAAGGGGCTGAACTAGTGACACCTTAGCAGCTAGTTCTCATCACATGTCCAGACCTCTGTATCTGCAAGCACTCAGTGTAATCACAGAATTTCTCATTTACTGAATTATTACCAGGTAGTGAGAGCAAAGATTTGTTGAGTCAGCAATTTTCCTTCAGAAGACAGTTTGAATGATACTGCAACAAAACTTTGGATAAACTAAAGATAGTTGTAAGCACAAAGGACTTTCATGTTAACTACAAGTAACACCATCTTCTCCACACAGACACACACCTTTCACCATCATTACCAACATCTGAAACTAAGGGTCTAATGGTGACAGTGAGTCCATTGTCGATTGTTGGAAAAACCCTTTAGGGACAGGAACTGCCATCTTTACCTGGTCTGGCCTACATGTGACTCCAGACCAGGTGATTCACAACAATGTGGTGGACTCTTGACTGTCCTCTGTGCAATTAGGGATGGGCAATAAATGCTGGCCTAGCCAGTGATGCTCCCATCCAGTGAACAAATAATTTAAAAAAAAAACACTTTCTTTTCCAATTTCAACTGAATCTATATAGTGCATTATAAAGCAAGTGCAGCAGAAGGGGCTAAGGTAAGATCACAACCCACGACAGCTCCCCTGAATTGCAGGGATATCACACTTATTAGTTAACCAGGATTAGGTTAACATGAATCGAAGAGTGTGGTGCTGGAAAAGCACAGCCAGTCAGGCAGCATCTGAGGAGCAGGAGGATCGACATTTCGAGCACAAGCCCTTCATCAGGAATGCCCGAAACGTCGATTCTCCTGCTCCTCGGATGCTGCCTGACCTGCTGTGCTTTTCCAGCACCACACTCTTTGAATCTGATCTCTAACATCTGCAGTCTTCACTTTCTCCTTGGGTTAACATGACCAAAGCGGTGGTCCTTTTCCTGTCTGCCCTGCCCAAAACTCAAAATAAAAATAGAACATGCCATTTACTATATTGCCAGTACAGTTCTTCCTCATAGATACAGAAGAATGAAGTGACTCTGAAAAAGGTCACACCACGTTTCAGATTCAGCTCAAAATGACACAGGTCTGCAAAGCAGCAGGCAACATCAGCTGCAAGCTGTCAGCTCTTAGCATGAGCTTTTGATTAGTAAACCAGATTACCAACCCCAGCTATCTAACTGATGCACTGTTTTCCATCTGTCAGTTTAACAAAACAGTAACAGTACCTAGTTACGTTATTATTAAAACAGGCTATCAAATTATTTCTTTTTTTTTTACTCCTGTAATAGGAAGCAGAATTTAGAAAAAAACACAAGCAGATTGGGCGGGGGGGGGGGGTGGTTTGGAATCCAAAATCCGGAAACATTTGACAGCCATTTCAACATTTCTCTTAGTCATTCAAAACAAACCTATGTGGAACTGTTGAATTTTTGCATATTGTTCTGCATCTGTTGCGTTGTTATCCACTGTCCCTACTTTCTGGCTAATTATTGTTGGATATTGTTCCATGGGCACCCTCTTGCACCTCATCCAAGATTGGCACCTGTCGGGCTGAGCTAAAGTACGTTCTCATGACACAGTTGAACAATGGCAGGTTTTCCTTCATCAACTTTACTCCCAAAATGAAGGAGTTGGAAAGGGAATGATTGCTTGACCATGTAGGTTGTTACAGCTCCTGAGGTTAGCTGTTGGAATAAGTGCCTTCAGTTCAGGAATGCTATATGCATTGATCCATGCATCATTTTGGAATTGGCTTAGTGTATCAATTTTTTTGGCTTTAAAAATAAAATTACAGCTTTCCAAGGCACATTTGAGCTCATATTTCTAAGTCATTGCCAGCTTCCATTTACTTAAGCTACATTCAAACCTTCTCCGGAATAAGTTTTACTCCATTTTCTCGAGGTCTCCCTGCTTTCTTGATACTCCATGGCTGTTAATATTCAATTGAATATCATGATTCAGTGTGGAGCTGAGAACCAGTTGTATGATGATTTGGGCAGTGGTTCTATTGGAAGCATTTTCATCTTGGAGGTCCTGTGCTCAAGTCCCACTCCTGTGCTTAAGGGTAAACCCAAGGTGACATTTCAGTGCATTCCTGAGGACGTGCAATCCTGAGGGAGCACAGTGCAGTTGGAGGTGCCATCTTTCAGATGAGACGTTAAACCAAGACCACAAATACCTTCCTGGGTGATGTAAAAATCCCATGGAACTGGGGAATTATCCTTACATTTCACAAGTAACAAGTTGGCTGGAAAGCCCATGGTGCTCAGGAAAAACATTATATTTTGTTTTTCATTCATTCATAAAATATGGGCTTCACTTGTTGCTTATCTCTAGCTGCCTTCGAGGTGATGGTATGGAGGTGCCTTCCTGAACCACTGCAGTCCATGTGACATATGGGACACCCACAATGGTATTAGGGAGGGAGTTACAGGATTTTAGTCCAGTGACAATGAAGGAACAGTGATACCTTACCAAGTCAGGATGGTAAGTGGCTTTGGGAAAAATTTGAAGCTGGTGGAGTTCCCAAGTATCCATTGCTCTTGTCTTTCCACGTAGTAGAGGTTGTTGGTTTTGAGGGAACTGTCGAAGGAGCTTTGGTGAATTCCTGTATAAATACAAGTCTTTCTTTCTTTGCAGGCTGTCAGAAAGTTTTCCAAACGTTGAAGTACTGAAGCAACTAATTCAATCTAGAAAAGAATTGAAAACTCCATCTAATGCAGTATATACAGATTGTACTTGGTTAAGGAAACACTATTAAATAGAATACAGGATGCACACAAGACAACGGAGCTGATATTTCAAAGGCTCGGCAAAGGAGTTCCGGAGTACACTTCATCAATGTATTAAAAGGATGCAAATTGAAAAACCGATTTCTGTGGAATGATCTCCAGGGAGAACCAATGCCTGATCAAGGTAGAACTGTCCGGACCTGGACAGACAGCCACCTAAGTAATTTTGGCAACAAGCGTCAGCAAGACTTGACTGGAGAACAAAATAATCTCTGTCAAATACAATCCTCTGCGACATGCATTTTCAATTTTCAAATAATCTACCAGAAAAGGAGAAGGTAACTTGATAAAGAATTTCAGAAGTGAGTTGGATGGAGATGTGGGAATCAGGAACTGGCTTGGTTAGCAACAAATATCTGTATGGGCCAAAGTATGGCTTTCCTTTGAAAGAGACAGCAGAGGGATGATGGGTTAAATAGCCTCTTTCTGTTTTGGAGGTTTCTAGCATTCTAAGAAATGATGATGAGAATGGCTTCCTGGCAGTTAATGTACAAAACAACCCTGAATGGAGTGTAGTAAACACATAGATTATAAATGTAAATTTGCATTTCTGCTATAGTTTCTTACAGTAATGTTGAAAATGTTTGCAACACATAGCTTTAACATTACAAAGTAACCCACATACATCACCGAAACAACTAAAATGATTTTGTTTTTTAAAAAAAAAAGCACTGATCTGCTTAAGGACAGATCTGGATAGGAGTCAGGATTAAAGGGCATCTCAAAAAGAGCAGGGACAGGTTGTCTGGTTTTGAATTGGAAAGTCTAAGCTGAGGGAGCTGAAAGCATGGCTGCCACTAGTGCAGGAATCAAATTAAACCTTTCAGAGCAAGTTTTGTTTTCTTCGTTCTATGAAGATGCCATACACTTCAGCAAGAAAAAAGGAAATGCTCACTTCAATATTGCCACACCGTGTGTTATTTCAGTTTGTCTGCTTCAGCAAAATAGTGAATCACAGGCTGCAAGGGAACAGCCCTTAAGTGCATTTATGTTAATAAAAATAGTCTCGCACCACTGCAATATTCTGATATACAAAACTGATCTACAAACATCCTTCATGATGTAGTGCCACACAGTCCTCCATTTAAACACTGTCAATGCCAAGTTGAAAAACAATGGAAGGCACAAGTATCTTGTGCACAGTGTCCCATACACCTTCTGCGCTTGCAGGGGAAAGTGCTGTGGGCTGAAGGGAGGGAATGTTGGTCGTGAAGGAGTGTTCCAGATTGTAGGCTGGAATTGAACCCGGGTCCCTGGCGCTTTGAGGCAGCAGTGCTTACCATTGAGCCACTGTGCCAGCCCCTGCATTTGTGGAGAGAAAGCAGACTTAACATTTTGGGTCAGTGACCCTTCTTCAGAACCTGTAGTGAAGGACCTGTTGAGTTTTCCCAGAGATTTATGATTTTCTTTCCGATTTCCAGTTCAGTGGGTTTTTTGTTTCAGGTTGAGGATGGGGCGGGAGGAGCAGACAGAAGTGCGTAAGATGAGGAGGTAGTGGCAGGGCGATTAGAAAGCAGCATTCTTGTAGTTGAAGGGTCAATAACAAGGAGGCACAATTTTAAGGTGAAAGCCAGGAGGTTTAATGGGGATTTGAGGAAACTTTTTACCACCCACAGGGTAGTGAGAGGGGGCTCTGGAAAGCACTATCTGGGAGAGTATATGAGATGGGTAACTTCACAATCTTCAAAAAGCATGTGAATGAGCACTTGAAATGTCAGAACATTGAAGGCTGTGGGCTAAGTACTGGAAAGAAGGACTAATGTAGACTGAGTGCAGCTTTGACAGTACACACCTATCAGGCTGCGTGAGCCTCTGTTTTACTGCAGAATTCAATGAACTGGCTGCCATAAATAGGGACAGAGAAATTAATCAATTACCGAGCTGATTTGCCAGGCTGTGCACTTCCTGGAGCTTGTACATGTAACTTATATACATTGATTCAATGCTCAAATCATTTTCCACCACCAAGAACCTGTGCTTCACTAAAAATCTCTGTATTTAATCGACTTAACCCTGTTTCCCACCCAAAAGTGGAAATGTGGGTGTTTAATTTCACACCCTAGAAGTCTGACAATGCTGACTGCTGTGACAGAAAATATATATTGCTAAAACCTGCAAATGTTTTAAAACTAGATAAATATAAGCACTGGGTATCAACTTTGAGAAAGAAATGATAGCATTAGATTGTCATTTAAAAACTTAGGTGCTGTCTCATTTCGGTGTTAAAAGTCTGTGGATTGAACAACAGCAGCAACTTGCAGCTAAGAGGATTCCAGGCAGCAGTATGTTCGATTAAAGGATACGTACAGAGGCTGCTGTGCGACTACAGGGTTACCTGGTGAATAAATCAGTTTGAGATTTCCAAATAAAGTGAACCTACACTACCTACCTAACCAGAAGGTGAGTGGTAATTCTGTGTCATGGAAAATAACACAAAAATACAACAACAGATTCATTGACCCAATGTTTAATTGGATAAAGCTGCATCTCATCTAAATTTAAATTGAGACAAGACATTTGAGAACAGAGTGTGTGCAAGATTTGGGATTGTTATTGGGTAGGTGGTATTGTTATTGGGTAGGTAGAATAGAAGGGAGTTCAGTGGAAGTTGATCTAATGCATGCGGATGATGCTAGGCCAATGCCACTGAGGAGTGGCAGATGGAGTTTAATTTAGATAAATGTGAGGTGCTGCAGTTTGGAAAAGCAAATTAGAACAGGACTTATACACTTAATGGTAAGGTCCTGGGAAGTGTTACTGGAAAAAAAAAGAGACCTTGGAGTGCAGGCTCATAGTTCCTTGAAAGTTGAGTCACAGGTCGATAGAGTAGTGAAGGAGGAGTTTGGTATGCTTTCCTTTATTGGTCAGAGTATTGAGTACAGGAGTTTGGAGGTCATGTTGTGGCTGTACAGGGCACTGGTTAGGCCACTTTTCGAATATTGCCGTACTATTCTGGTCTCCTTCCTATCGGAAGGATGTTGTGAAACTTGAAAGGGTTCTGAAGAGATTTACAAGGATGTTGCCAGGGTTGGAGAAATTGAGCTTATAGAGAGAGGCTGAACAGGCTGGAGCTTATTTCCCTGGAGCGGTGGAGGCTGAGGGGTGACCTTATAGATGTTTATAAAATCATGAGAGACATAGAACATTACAGCGCAATACAGGCCCTTCGGCCCTCGATGTTGCGCCACCCTGTCATACTTCTTTGTATCATCCTTGTGTTTTCCTTAAGGATCTGTACAGGGGTAGAGCATTTTATGATATATATGTTAACGAATGAAATGAAAGAATAGAGAGTTGAGTTTCCCTTTTACAGATAGCAATGAGTTAGAACACATTAAAATGCCAATGGGAGTAAAAAGTTAAAGACTAAGTGAGTGAATAAAACTAGGATGAGATAGAGTTCAGAATACAGAAATGTTAGGTCATACACTTTGATTCTGAAACAGATAAAATTGGAATATTCAATTTTAAAGTGTTAGGAGTTGTGGAAGAGCTAAGATTTGAAACATAATCTCAGAGTGAAGGGATACCCCAGTTTGGACAGTGAGGGTAGTTAATCTGTGGAATTCTTTACTGCACAAGGCTGTCCAGGCTTGGTAGTTAAGTATCTTCGAGGCCGAGACAGTCAGATTTTTAAGCAGGAAGGGAAACAAGGACTATAGGGAAATGTCAGGAAAGTGGAGCCTGGATTTTGCTGAATTGCAGAGCAGACTCTGTGGGCTGAATGGCCAACTTTGCTCTGATGCTTTATGGTTCATCAATTCCAAGATTGAAGACACTCCACTTTGTGGGCCTTGGGGCTAACATGAAATATTACTTTGGTTTGCTTTATATCCCTATTATATTTCTCAGTTTACTTTTGACCACAGTGCAAGATTTCTCCAACTGAGATCAGCTCCAGTTCAGTGGAGATCAGACTGGGATTTAACCACACGCAAGATTCTGGCTGTAGGAAACGACAGGGCTGCTCATTTCAGGTTGGCTAATAAGGCAGAGCTCAACACAGGTTACAGAATCAAAGTTGCTAAGAATCCATGTATGAACATGCACAATTCCTGGTCTCTGGCTTTGAACTACATTTCTTCAGCAGATTCAGTCTTTATATGTGATGATTTGTTCACTATTCATTTCTATTGTCCTGGCAGACTCATGCTGCTGTTTGGACCCTACACCCTGCTGTTAACTGAAGAATGATGCTGATGGCCTTCTTTGATTTCAAGCTGCATCACAGTTGAATAAAAATGTTGAGAACAAAACTGGGAGCAGGAATGGGCCACTCAGCTCATTGAAACTATTCTATCATTTGGCTGGTCTTATCTCAGCCTCAACTCCACCTTCCTGCACACTACTCATAACTCTTTAACCTGTCACTAATTTGAAAAGCTGTCTATCTCCCTCCAGCTTAAATTTATCCCACGTTCCAGTATCCACCGCACCACAGATTCACCACCCCTTGACAAAAGTAAATTGTCCTCAATTCTGTTTTCAATCTGCTACCCTTTACCCTCCAACGATGACCTCTCATCCTAGGCTGCCCCACAAGGGGAAACACCTGCATCTCCTTCATCAATCCTGTTTAGTATTTTACAGACTGCAATTAGATATCACTGCATTCTTCTCAACTCTGCTGAATATAGAGTTAAGTTGCATAATCTCTCTTCATAAGTCAAAGCTTTCATCTCTGTAATTCTCAAATCAGCCTCCAAGAAATTACATCCTCCCTGAAGAAAGGGGAGTAAAACTGGATGTAACTTTCATGCCACAAAAGTGCCAGGCAATGATCACCAACAAGAGAGAACCGCTGCCTTTACATAGTCAAGGCACCAGTTTCACTTGAGATCTCCTCTAATATCATCTTGGGGCTCACCATTGGCCAGAAACTGAAGTGGGCTTGAAATTCTTTGGCTAGAAGAGCAGAGGTCCTGAATCTTCAAAACCTATCTATCTACCAGTTACAAGGCCTAAGCAAGTAGTGCATGGGGAATAGTCCCCATTTGCTTGGATGGCTGCAGCTCCAACAACACTCAAGGAGCTTCACACCATCCAGGACAAAGTAGCTCACTTGATGGGCATCCCATCCATTGTATTCACGCTCTCCACTGCTGATGCACAGTAGCGTTAACAACCTGCAAGATGCACTGCAGAAACTCACTGAAGGTCCTTCCACAGCACCTTCCAAACTTGAGACCTCGAACTTCAGCAAGGCCAAGGGCAATGGCAGCAGATGCATCGGAATGTCTCCACTTGCAAGAGATGCTGGTCTTACCACCCCACAAAGAACGAGCAGGAAATCGAATCTAATGCCAACATCAGCTGCATCAAGTGCAATTAAAGCTCGTTATTTGTATTTTGTGCTGTGGTTCCCGCTGCTTCTCAGCTCGGCGATCTCAGGGAGCTAGAATCCAAACTACTGGTGATGCCAATCGAGAAGAAATATTCAGCCAAAATCTATTGCATCATCTTGAGGAGGTTCCCTTACAATGATTCAGCTGCTTTAGAAGGTGAGAGACTAAGCCATACAGCATCATTTCCAGTTTTTAAAACACAAATACAGAAATTGCTAGAGAAACTATGGAGACAAAAAGTGAGTTAACATTTTGAATCCAGTGATCCTTCTTCAGAACGCTTATTTTATTCCAGTTTTTAAACCTTGCCATGTCAAAGGGTGCTGCTGGTGTGAGATGCTACAGCCAGTTAAACATTACGCTATTGGCTTCGCCATGACAGGATTGGAGTAAGGATGAAAAATAGTATCCCCCTCCTGAATGCTTTTCACGAAGTGCTGCTGGAAGTCCAAGTGTGCGAACATCAGGGAAGGATAAGATTCGGCATCATTTGGAGTCACACCTAGGTTAGATCAGCAAGGACAGCAGATTTCCTTCTCAAAGAGCATTAGAGAACCAGTTGGTTTCCCTCAGACAGTAATTTTTAATCTGTGCAATTTTTCATCACAGAGAGCTGTTGAGGCTGTGTCATTACTATATTCAAGCTTTTAATCCTAGGTTTGTACTAATTTCAAATTTTTCCATGTCCCCAGAAGATCAGCCTCAGGATCTGGTTTACTCGCCCAGAGATATTACTTTAACACCACCACTTGCGCTCAAATAAATCTCGTTGAATCTCAAACGATTAATCCCATCATTACCTCAATCAAACATAACTCCACCTCTCAAGAGGAACAATCCATTGGTCAATCAAGTGCATCTCCACAATGTTAGATCTGCGGAGATGAAAAAAAGAAACAAGGAAGTAGGACACAAACTCACTACCACAGGCTTGAAACAGAGACATTCTGTTTGGTCTCCAGATGGACATGGTGACCCTGCCCAAAGAGGATCAAAGTTTATGGGGAAAAAGGCGGGAGAACAGGGTTGAGAGACTGATCAGCCATGATTAAATGGCGGACCAGACTCGATGAGCTGAATGGCCTAATTTCCGCCCATATATGTTATGGTCTCTTCAAGAAAAATATCATAGATCGACAATTTCAAGAGTAATTAATGTAAACTTTTATTTTTTTCCATGATCAGAAATTTTTATTCCTAATTCTAATTTGGATCCCTCTGGTGCAAATAACTCTTGGCTTATAGAAGCCTAAATGGGATGCATTCATCATAGTACAGGTATCTGAATCAGTTCCCAGCAACACGATGCAGCTGGTCTGGAATATATACAGTGCTTCTCATCACTAGAGTAATCTTAAAGACCCAAAAATGGAAGGTTTCTGTTGGTAAGAGGAATTATAATGTAAACGTTCACGCAAATTATCTGTACAAACACTGAATGGATTCCTTCTTCAGGCGCATTATGGGACGTCATCTATAATTATAGTTCTCCAACTTTTACATTCTGTCATAACCAATCTCAGTTGCTCCCACATTGACCTGTGCTGCTCCTCAAACAGCCATATTTTCTTTTGTCTCACTTTTGCTTTGCTGCCCTCAATTCTATCAGTCCTGGCCAGATATTCTCGTTGCTCTCTCCCAAATAAGTTCCCGTGAAATTGTCGTTGTCACTTACTGAATGTGCATAGTCATTTTCTTTGGTGCCCACTTTCCTCAAAGCTTCCTCGTATTTGTGCATTGTTCAACAAGTCCAGAGACCACAATGCCGTTGCCTTTATTGTCCATTGTCTTACTTCTTTTTCAACTTTTGCAACTATTAAGTTCTGTGTGCAAACTGTACTTTCCCTCAAGTACCTTTTCCATTTGAATCTGTCGCCCAGCCTCAGGAAAATTTAGTACCAAGCCGGTATATGCCAACACAGACATTGCTTTAACAAGCATTAATTCTGTAGCTGGATGGCAGCCAGTGAAACACAGTGGCCATCAGTTAACAGATTCAACATTTTCTAGTCAAAAATGATTTTGAAAGAATAATTACCAACAAATTGCATGTATATAACAGATAGAGCATGGTGAAATATTGCAGATCAATTCACCAGAGCATTATCTGATAAAATGTGACACCAAGCCTAAAAATATTCCTTTCTAAACATTTCTGTAGTGAAGAATGGGGGTTCTTTATGAAATAAAACAAACTCTATGCAAAATTGCGCAGTTTTAGCACTCCCTTTAGCACTCTCCAGTGCTGTAGTTGCTGCACATTGTTGAAGTCTCCAGACATTAATCCAACCATCTGCTTCAACTCCCATTTCAGAAGAGGCTTCCAACTGAGCAATTTAATGCTAGGTTATACATGTTGCTGTAGATTCCCATTCACTGGGAGCTGAAATAAAATTGCAAGCATACTTCACAAACAGCCTTGAGACAGTTGGCATTTCTTCCAGTGCAGGCTGGCTAAATTCAAGCTCAGGTCCTCAAGGCCCCCCAGAGAAAGACTGCTTTACAGAGACTGGGAACAGACAGAGCAGCTGATTCTAACAGGAAAGTGAGAACCAATGTCATGCAATCTTTGGCACAACGTGTTACTCTTAACTCAATGATAAACAAGAATATTGTACATAGAATGTCAAACAAAAACCTAGGCAGCTGGTGCTGGGAATACTAATGTTTTACGATCTCTGTAAGTAGCGATAAGTATAGATGACTGTTTTCACCATGAATTAATGCGATGTTAAATGATTTGTGGATTAGCATTCACTCCAAAGGAAGAGCTAAACGGCAAATTCAAATTCCCACAAAGATTACCAGAAGTCTTTTTCTGGATGCCATCTCAAAATCTAGCTTTTAAATGAAAAATATCCAGTTGTCTGACAGCAAATTTACTTTTTGAAAATACACTAAACTCTGTCCATAATTGCTGACAGCTTGGATTAGAAAGGCTTTCAATTAACTTTCTTCGACAGGAGCAAAGACATGAATCCCGAACTGATAAATGCCTCAACCCACCTAAAGCTGTATTTGATAAAATTCAGCAATTTTCAGCGTGCCTTTTCACTAAAATCTTTATCAGCTTTAGTTTTCATTATCTTCAATGAATGAAGCTTCAGTGAATACATAAGTTAAACATAACCTGGACTTTTGAACACAAAAGTTATCATTCAGGTTGCAAACGTTACACTATGATTGTATCTATCTCAATAATTCTGTGGAGATTACAATTTGCAATTGTATGAGTGCAGCTCTGACCAAACTGATATTATAAATGCAAAATTTTTCCTGACAGAAAATATATTGTACAGTGATTTCATATTGATGCCACAGAGATATAAAAGCAGAATTTCCTCTAAATGGGATTCAGAAAATGAGATCATAAAAATTCTTCGATAATTCCTTACAGCAGTATTTCTTACAGCCAACTATAAAGGAGGCTATCATGGACCAGGCAATGTATTCCTGTAAGGTAGCAGGATAGGCAAGATGAAGTGGTTAAGAAGGTACATGGGATACTTGCCTTTATTAGCCAGGACATAATGTTTAAGAGCCAGGAGGTGATGCTAGAACTATGCAAAACGTTGGTCAGGTCACAACCAGAGTACAGCGTGTAGTTCTGGAGCCCACCTTATAGACGGTTGCACTGGAAAGGGTGCAAGGGAGATTTACCAGGATGTTGCCTTGGCTGGAGAGTTTCAGTTATAAAGAAAGATTGGATAGACTTTACTTGAACCAACTGGGGATGATGGTGGAGGGGGAATGACATATGATTGAGATGTATAAAATTATGGCAGGTATGGACAGGAATAAACTTTTCCCCTTGGCAGAGGCATCAATGAACAGCAGTACAAAGCAGGCAATAAGATATAAACACAGCATGTAAGAAACAATCATGTTTGACTTTAATCTACATTCAAGATTAGAACAATCAGACTGGCAAATGGGATTTAGAAAATGAGATCATAAAGAGCCTCTTGGACAATTCCTTACAGCAGTATGTCTTACAGTCAACTATAAAGAAAGCTATTGTAGACCTGGTAATGTAATTGATAACCTCATGGCAAAGCAGCCTCTAAATGATGGCGTACGTAACACAGAATTTCAGAGTCTGTTTGGAAGGAGCCAGTAGTGTTTTGCATCTAAAATAAAGGTAACCACAAGGGTATGACGACAGAGTGAACTGGGAAACATGGTGAAAAGCTTATTCCGAAAAGGTGCAGTGGCAGATGTTCAAGGAGATATTTGTTGAGCTTAGAAAGTATCTATTCCAGTAAGAGAGAAAGGAAATTTTTTTTTTGAGAAGGACATATCATCTATGGCTGAAAAGAAGTGCAAAGCTAGTTTAAAAAAATTGATACAGCCACCCTACAAATATGGAAAGATTTTGGACAGGCTTTTAAATCCAGCAAACAAGCTTGATGGGCTGAAGGGGCCTCTTCTGAATTGTGGATTCTATGAATTCTGCTGCTAGGAACTAGCCTCCTGTCTTCCTGCCATCTGTCCACCATCTACAAGGCTCTGCTCTCACCTCAAGAGGACGAGAGCAGCAGAACCATTGGAACACCATCCCCTATAATTTCCCCTCTCTTCCACACACCATCCTGACTTCAAACTCGATCACCATCCCTGCACTGCAGCAGATTCAGGAGGTCCCCCTCCAGCAGCACTGTCCCTAACCCACACAGACTGCAGCACTTCAGGAATCAAGCTCCCCATTACCTTCACAAAAATAATAAATGCTGGCGCTAGTAACTGCTTCATTAACAAACAGAACTGATTTTCTCTTCTGCCAGATGAGTTTTCGGCAGTGCACTCCAAAAAGTATGTGGAGAAAAGAACAAATTGATATTTGTGTCCCGTAGTTATTTTCCCCTGAGTTTTCGGGGCAACCCCTCATTGGGCCCAGTAAAATTGACTCGATGGAAGGAGTAAGTGGCTGTTAATTCATAGACCCCAGAAAATTCATGTCAAAAATCCAACCCTATCAAACCAAAATATGCTTGGTCAGAGTTCGCTCCACCAGTTAATAATTGAGGGTTTTCTTACAATACTTGCTAAAACTTTAACCCGCTGTCATTAATGGTCAGTTCTGACCCAGTTCTTTGTTAATTCGATTGCAGAATTAGTAGATGAAGTAGAGTGTCTATTGACATCACCCGAGACACAGCACCCCTTACTCAGCACCAAGATTCGACAACGTTTCAGAACTGTGGATGGAGAAACTTTGAGATTTGCTAACACTAAAATGGCAAAGGCCAAAAAGAAAAACTCTTATTTGCACTGTACAGTAAAGTTACATCAAATATGCAAAACAAAACAAGGCCATTCAGCCCAATAGGTCTATACTAGTGTTTATATCCCATTCAAGGCTCCTCCCGCTATTCTTGAGCTAATATACCAGCAAAACCTGCTCAACCAGTTGCCCCTTTAGGTGAATCCAAATCAATGCTCTCGACCGCTGCCTGTGATCATGTGGTCTACATTCCAACCACTCTCCAGATAAAGAACTTGCTCCAGCATTCCTAATTTGTATTTGAAGGATGTTAACATTTGAAGACAAGAGGGAAAAGATTCTGGGCCACGTGTGCTCACCTTGGTGAAACCTTGGTCGATCGACAAGGGTCAGATAGAATGCATTTGAACAACCTTCTCTGAGAATCATCGAGAGCAGCAGGACTGGAATAGAGAGAGACTTCATCTCGAACATGGGAAGGCCACATATAATAATGCGGTGGCCAGCTTATTCAATCTGCAGTCAACTGTGAAGCTCGCATGAGCAGAAAGTCACTGACTCCGCTGTTATCTCATGGCGTTCAAAGGTCTGGCTGCCATATTTAAATAGCACCTGGATGGGCATTCACTCCCTGCAAGCCAACAGCATCATGCTGTCTGTCTGACAGGAGGATCTTCAACTGAGAGTCCCTCCCAACTTGCCTTGGATCCTGGAACTGAAAGTCATGACCTTGCATCCTCCCTTCAGTCAGCTCTGCTCTTCCCTCCATCATGCTCAACTCTCCCTCTATCACCATTGCCCTGCCTTGTGTGACCTTTCAGCCATCCATCTTCACCCTTTCACAAGTGTCAATAAATCGAGAACTTCATTCACCATCAAGCTGCTCCAACATCACCTTCAACTCTCTCCCTAGAACTCTTTGTCTGCTCTTGTCTACTCTTGACTTTCCCAGCTTCAATCTGTGCTGACTTCTCTACTGACATGCTTGAGCTGCCTCTGGCAGAGACTAACCTTCCCTCTGCTGTTCAGCTCCCTCCTTCAGTCACTAACAATCTTTCTCAGAATTGTGCTGAAAATGTGTTGCTGGAAAAGCGCAGCAGGTCAGGCAGCATCCAAGGAGCAGGGGAATCGACGTTTCGGGCATAAGCCCTTCTTCAGGAATCCCGATTCCTGAAGAAGGGCTTATGCCCGAAACGTCGATTCTCCTGCTCCTTGGATGCTGCCTGACCTGCTGCGCTTTTCCAGCAACACATTTTTCAGCTCTGATCTCCAGCATCTGCAGTCCTCACTTTTTCCTTTCTGAGAATTGTCGCAACCTTCCCTGACACAGTCACTCTGCAATCCCCTTGAACAATCACCAGCTTTCACAAGGCCATAAAGGTGGCCATTCGCCCAACTGAGACTGCTCCACTACTTAATGAGGTAATGGCTGAGTTGATCTTTTTTAAATGCATTCAAAGTATGAAGGTGTCGCTGGCTGGACCAACATTTATTGCCCATCCCTAATAGCTCAGAGGGCAGTTAAGAGTCAACCATATTGCTGTGGGGCTGGAAACACATGTAGGCCAGACCAGGGAAAGATGGCACTTTCCTTCCCTAAAAAGGACATTAATGAGCCAGATGGGTTTTTCTGACAATCAGCAATGGATTCATGGTCAGGATTAGGCTCTTCATTCCAGATTTTTTTTCCAACCGAAGGCAAATTCCACCATCTGTGTGGCAAGATTTGAACCCAGCATTCGAACATTACTTGGGTTTCTGGATTAACAGTTCAGTGAAACATCATCGCGACCCCCGCGCCCCACCGCGCGCCCCCGCCCCGCCCCCGCACCCCCCCCCCGATAATTCACAGCTCCATTTCCTGCCTTCCCCTACAAGCCTCAATTCCCTTACTGATTTAAACTCAATCTCAGCCGTGAATACACTTAATGCCCCAACCTTGACAGCCCTCTGTGGTATCACAGTCTACAGTTTCACTGTCCTCTGAGGGACGAAATACTTCCTCATCTCGGTTTTAAATGGGAGATCCCTCACTCTGAGACAATACCCTCTGGTCCTTGGCCCTCCCACAAAGGGAACAATCTCTCCACACATATCCTGTCAGGTCCCTTAAGAGTCTCATACATTTTAAATAGGTTATTCTTCTAGCCTCCATGAGTTTACTTTTAACCTCTCCTCATAAGACTGAACTGCCTCCAATGTCAGTATACCTTTCCTTAGAGAAGAGGTACAAAGCTATTCACTATATTCCAGCTGTGGTCTGAGTCGTCCCTTGTATAGACTTTGCTATTTCTACATTCCATTCCCTTTGGAGAAATAAAGGCCAACATTCAATTTGCCTTCCCTATTATCTATTGAATTTGGATGCAAGCTTTCTTCTTCACAAGGACTCCAATAAGGAGGTCGAGGGGTGAACTTATGGAGGTTTATAATATAACGAGGGGCATAGATAAGGTGTATAACAAGAATCTTTTCCCTAGTGTGGGTGGATGAGTTCAAAACAAGGGGGCATATTTTTAAGCAGAGGAGAAACATTAAAAAGGGACCTCTTTTTCACATAGAGGGCAGTTTGTGTGTAGAATAAATTGCTAGAGGAAGTTGCAACATTTAAAAGACATTTGGACAGGTACATGATAGGCAAGGTTTGGAGAGATATGGGCCAAATGCAGGCAAGAGAGACTAGTTTAATGTGGGAAACTTGGTCGGCATTGACAAGTTGGACCAAAGGGTCTGTGTGCATGCTATATGACTCTGAGATTCCCAAATCCCTTTATACTGCAGATGTGTACATTCCTCCTCCATTTAAATAACATTCAGCTCCTTCAGACTTCCTGTCAAAGTTCTTAACCTCACATTTTCCCTCGTCATCCTCACGACTTGACTTGCAAACTATTTTTGAGACAACCAAAAATCGGCTTTAGTATATTCACTTACCTCAAAATCATTTGTATAAATTGTAAATAATAGTCGGCCCAGTATTGATCTCTGTTTACATATTGCCACCCGAAAAAGCACCCTCTCCCTATCCAAACTCTGTTTTCTATATGATAGAAAACAATCTATCTGTAGAAGAATAAAAAGCTCTTAAGTCGCTTTAGAAGCAGCACCTTATGGAATTCCAAATATATTACAGCTACTGGTTCCCCTTCATCTATCCTGCCTGTTACCTCCTCAATGAACTACAATACACCTGGCAGGTATGATTTCCCCTTTATGAAGCCAAGCAGACTGCTTAATGTTATATATTTCTAAATGTGCTATGATATCCTTTCTAATTAAGCCTAACACTTTCCTAATGATTTATATCAAGCAAACCACCCAACAGTTGTCTGTTTTTTTTTTGTTTCCCCTTTTTTTGGATAAAATGTGTTACAATAGCAATTTTTCTATCCTCCGAGACTTTTCCAGAGTGTGGGCATTTCTAGAAGATTACTATCAGTGCATCCACAATCTCTGGAGCTACTTCCTCTATAATCCTATTATCCAGCCCACCAACTACAGGAACCTATCAACCTTTAGCCCCTTTAACTACCAACAGAGAAGTAGTACTGGGGAAAATTATTGTATTTATTTCTTCCCCGACCTTTGCCCCTTGATTTAATTTTTTTGGAATGTTATTAACATCCTCTACTGTGGAGACCGATGTAAAGTATTTACTCAAGCCCACTGTCATTTTCTGGTTCTCCACCATTATTCCTCTGACTCATTCCCATGGGGCCTTTGTTCACTTTTTCATGCTCACTAATTTTCTTCCTTCCATCCATGCACCAATCTCATTGGAGAACTGCGACTGAAACTTAATGTCTTCTGCTCCCTCTGGTTCAAAGCAGCCTTTTCTCACACCAAGATCCCTGGGAAGGTTATCCTGCCTGTTACCTCCTCAATGAACTACAATACACCTGGCAGGTATGATTTCCCCTTTATGAAGCCAAGCAGACTGCTTAATGTTATATATTTCTAAATGTGCTACTATGATATCCTTTCTAATTAAGCCTAACACTTTCCTAATGATTTATATCAAGCACATTACCCTCGACCAGTTATTAATCTGAAGAGATGGGTTTCTCACTTGCTATTCTGTCGTCACAGAAGTAAAATTTAATCTTGCGATTAAATTGTTGTCAATGTTGTTATGACCAGACCCTGGACTAGGTTCCCCAAATGATGTTGGTTCCAGACGATACTGTAAATTGTTCAACTTCTTGGTGAGGGAGTACTGCTCCTTTATTTATTGGCTCCTTCAGTTTGTCCAGACAAGGGTCAGTTAGAAAGAATCTCTGCCCTGCGGATACCTTTCTCTCAGACACAATAAGTTTGTGTTTTAGGAGGAGGCAATTTAACCAGGCTTTCTCCAGGTAACAAAGACAACAGTGTTTTTAACTTGCTGAATGCAAAAGGAGTTGGCAATGCTGGAATGAACAAAGTCCAAAGAAAGATTAAACAGTTAAAAGATACATGGATCAGGCTCTGAATCATTGGTGAAATATTGATAATGGAACAGTTGATTTCAGGAGTCTTAACCCTGTAGTTTGATGAAATAGTTTTGTTTTTGGTGGAGGAGGACTGGGTAATGAGGGAAGGAGGGAAAGTGAGTGAGTTAGCGAGAGTGAGCCTGTTATCACTTCCTGCTTGAAGTCTGCCTGACCTTCCATGGCTTTAGAGTCAGTCATTGTTACTGGCTGAAGCAGTCCTCTTTTATAAACCACAATCTGGAATTAAAAGTTAAAATAAAATGTCCATAGCACCTCAGGATTCTGATTCGTCACAATGGCAACATGCCAATGTGTTAACTATACGCTGTGTTGCCACTTGGTACTGGGAAGCACAATCCCAGTATAATCTGCCACACGCTTACTGCCCAACTTTCATCCTGCTGTCAGGAAGCTGCCATTTCACCTCTCACACCACAACATATTGATGCCCATAATATTTTCTCCTCCCCGGATCTTCCCCAAAGTACTTTTTTTTGGGTGGGTGGGGGGAGGAGGATGGAATCATTTACACTTGGGAGAAACTTGATGAGGATTAGGTGAGGAGAAAGTGAGGACTGCAGATGGTGGAGATCAGAGCTGAAAAATGTGTTGCTGGAAAAGCGCAGCAGGTCAAGCAGTATCCAAGGAGCAGGAGAATCGACGTTTCGGGCATAAGCCCTTCTTCAGGAAAGAAGAAGGGCTTATGCCCGAAACGTCGATTCTCCTGCTCCTTGGATGCTGCCCGACCTGCTCAGCATTAGGTGAGACCATGACCAGTTATGCCATCATGAATGTCACAGTGAAACAGCATGCTGGCCTCCTGACCTCTGTGTGAATAATAGCTGGTGTGTGTATGATACAAGTAAGTTGTGGATGTCAATGATGCCGCATTCCAGCAAAAGTCCATGGCTGTACCAGATAGGACAGAAAGGAGACTGGAATGTTGCTCAATGAAATTCCCTCAAACCTTATAAGTGGTTTGTGTTCCTGACATTTACAACTTGGAAAGACATTTCTAGCCTTAAACTGCCTAGAAAGATTGTTTTTAGATCCTCAAAAAATTCTTAAAGTTATTTAACTGGGAAATAAAAATCTCCCAGGCAAAAATAAATCTTCCTTACTGTTTGTGTGGCCCAATTCCCAATGGATTCTGCTGCCAATTTGATCCAATGGTTAAATGTGGGTTGTTGATGGAATTCTCTCACACTCTTCCCAAACTGCTCTGCTTCAATACATGAGTTTGTACAAGGCTTTAACTACTAATTGCATTGGATATGGCTGTGTATGATGTTACTTAATGAAAATTAAACCCTCCATTAACATTATAGCAGAAGCCTTCTAAAAGTAGTTTGAAAGCAAGTGAAAATATAATTCTGAAAGCGCAATTAGCCCTCAAACAAAAACATGAACATAATCGTATATAAAAGATGTACTGTCTTTCATGCTAATTTTACTTTATCAACAAAAATTTCCCAAACAGCACCCTTCAAACTCACAACCATTAACATCTGGAATGATAAGCCACTCACCATCCTAACTTGAAAATATATTGCTGTTCTTTCAGTGTCACTTGGTCAAATAAACCTGAAACTCCCTTCCTAACAGCTATATGAATGTCCCTACAGCACACGAACTGCAGCGCCTGGAGGAGACAATGTCCCAACACATTCTCAAAGGCAATGAGGCAATGTGAATCTATCTTTAAATCCTGGAGCAGCCTGTGATACCCACATTCCATGCAAAAGAAATTAACAATTCAGCATCTCAACTGGTTGGCCACAGTATTAATTTACAATTACAGTTTTACAAGTTGCAATGTCTCTGGATATCAGAGTGAGTGATTGAGTCAATAGTTTTTCACTAAATTTGCTCGATATAATATAATCGATACAGCCATATATCAATCAGACAGTTAGCTAGAGTTGCCAGCCCCTTTGATGAAAACGTTTCACATCCATTAACCTTGGTCGGTTCAACTGGCAAATTTCTGCCTGAGCCAAATGTTGACCCAATTGACTTTACTTCTTGTTCACTGGAGGGAACTTCAATTAAAGGAGCAGGTTCCCAAAGTGCAGGTTGATTATACTAAACGACAACAGACACTGCTTTCAGATTCCAGCTCATGCCCAATCCATCGACAGTTTCAGAATGACAGCAAGTTATCTTTCTCACAATTCTTCTGTATCGTACAACTACATCCAAAATTCAAATATGTCATAGATTACAAATGCCTTACAGTTTTAAAAATATCAGTGTTGTTTCACTAAGTTTCACATAAAGTACATTACAAATCCCTTACAAAATTCATGTTTAATGCACACTCCATTCTAATTACTAACTTTAATGCAATTTGAAGCACATTAAAAATAAGCATAATGCCTTAGAAAGATTGGGATTCATTTTTAGGTGAATGATACTTACTACTGTGCGCAGTCAATGAGCTGGTACTCATTTGACCTTTCAAAACAAGCCTTTATACCTTCATCGTCCCACAGTGCTTTCGCATGATCGAAGAACTCCTACAAAACAAAGAAATTTTCAGTTAATAAAACCGATTTCAAGACCAGACCTCGTGGCATTAGAGATGATAAATTAGTTTAGATTAGGCTCTTGTGGCACAGTGTCCCTACCTCTGGACTAGAAAGTTTGCGTTCAATGTCATGTGCCATAACATCTCTGAACAGGTGAATGAAAAATATAGGGACTCTTGTGGTGATCTTGACTCTGAGCCAAGAGGAGAAAGTGAGAACTGCAGATGCTGGAGATCAGAGCTGAAAAATGTGTTGCTGGAAAAGCACAGCAGGTCAGGCAGCATCAAAGGAGCAGGAGGAGAAGAAGGACTTATGCCCGAAACGTCGATTCTCCTGCTCCTTTGATGTTGCCTGACCTGCTGCGCTTTTCCAGCAACACATTTTTCAGCTCTGAGCCAAGAGGCTTGGGTTCAAGTCCCACCTGTCTCAGAGGGGACAAGATGACTAAAGTGATGATTTAGCAAAGCTAGGTGGGCTCTAATGGCGCACTGAGAGTCATCTGAATCCAAGTCCCATCTTTCCCAGAAATGTGATATAGCACATCTGAACTGACTGACTAAAAACCAGTTGGAAATGTAAGCTGTGAAGAAGAAGCAAAGAAGCTGTAAAGAGATATCGATAGATTGGGTCAGTAGACAAAAAGATGGCAGATGCAGTATAATGCGAGGAAATGTAAAATTATCTATTTTGGTAACTGGAAAGTAGATTTTTAAATAAAGTAATAGGGAGATTAATTGGTACTCAGAGAGGACTGGCTGTGAATCACTGCAAGTTAACCATTCAGGCCCTTGTCAATTATCAAAGCAAACGATATACAGGGACTAGTGCACAAGTGTAAAGAAGCAATTGCTTCAATGATGCAAGGCTTCGAATAGACCAAACCTGAAGTACTGTGTGCAGTTTTGGTGTTCTCTGAAGAGGATGCACTGCCTTAGGAGTGGTGTAGTGAAGGTTGGTTTGACTTCTGGGATAAGAAGTATCCTCTGTGCAATGGGAAGTTGAGTGAACCTACACTCTCTTAAGCTTAGAAGGATAGTAGGTGAGCACATGTAAATTGTTAACAGGCTTGAGAGAAGTATTAGGCGAAAGTGAGGACTGCAGATGCTGGAGATCAGAGTCCAGATTAGAGTGGTGCTGGAAAAGCACAGCGGGTCAGGCAGTATAAAAGGGGCAGGAAAATCAATGTTCCGGGCAAAAGCCCTTCATCAATTCCTGCTCCTCGGATGCTGCCTGATCTTCTGTGCTTTTCCAGCACCACACTAATCTAGACTCCTTGAGAGAAATATTGACAAGCTTTTTCACCTGACTGGGAAACCTACAAGTAGGGGGTCAAAGCTCAGGGATAAAGAGTCAGCCATCATGCCTGAGCTGAGGAGAATTCCTTCACTCAGAGGGTTGCAGGGTGTTGGTATTCTCACCAGGGAATCAAGGGATAAAGAGGCTAAGATGGAGAGTTGTACTGTCGACAAGTTTCGGTCATGACATTGTGATGGAACCTAATCCAGGAACCACATGGAATTGGAACCTTGTTCCAATTTCACATAGTTTTTTAAAAAAAAGTCAAAGCAAGCTGTTATAATTTGTGCATTGGTGAAGTTTGCATTTCAAATTCCCTCTGCAGACACATATCTACGCTTAGCAGCTTCATGTGACCTTACGCAGACTGATCAGAATTTATTTTCATATAGATAAATCATTTACATTAAAAGGAATGAAAGTAATCTGTACAGTAAAACTATTGATCCACGAAACAAAGGATAAGTAGTTAAAGGCTGATCACATCAAAACAAAATTACCAACGTTCTCACTCATGTATTATTTAGAATATTCAGAAGGCAGACTTTCTAGGTTCAAATAGACATCTATTGTTTAACAGAACAGTATAGTCCTTTCACATCCTGGAATTGCTGTTGAAAGAACAGCCCTTTTAACAAAAGGAAGGCAAAAGAAATAATCAGAAATATCAACATGAATGGCTCAAGTTCTTTTGCTCTGTCATTTCTTCACTAATTATGTGCAAAGCACTTTGTTGAGAAGTTAGGGACAAGTTACTGTGGTTAAAAGGTTGTGACATTTCAGTTTGAAGTTCCTGCCAACATTAACACCCAGCAGATGGGTAAAGCTCTTTCTCAAATCAGGAACAGTGCTAGCATTGACACACACAAAGGAATGAGTTTTATTGTTGCTGAGTCGCTCCTCGCTCTTCCTGAAGATGGTGAAGGGTCCTCTGTTGACCCCTCTTCCCACTGGCCATTTACACACAAATCCAATGAGGCCTAACAATTCACACATGGGTCAGGAACACAAAGCAGGATAATTCCCAGCTCCACAAAGCTGATCTGCGGAGAAGTGCCACAGACATTCAGATTGTTAGCTCAGCATGGTTTAATGTCAGCAGAGTGAAATAGCAATTGCGTGATTGCGTCTTTTAAACACTGCAGATCTGGATAGTATCCAAGCTTGGACCGACAAGTGGCAAGTAACATTCACGTCACACAAATGCCAGACAATGACCATCACCAACAACAGACACTCTAACCACTGCCCCTTAACAATCAATGGTATTACCATCACTGAATTGCCCACTGTCAACATCCGTGGGGTTACCATTAACCAGAAACTCAACAGGACTCACCACATAAATACGGTGGCTATAACAGCGGGTCAGAGACTAGGGATACTGCGGCGAAAAATTCACCTCCTGACACCCCAAAGTCTATCCACCATCCACAAGGCATAAGTCAGGAATGTGATGGAATACTCCCCACTTGCTTGGAAGGGTGCAGCTCCAATAACACTCAAGAAGCTTGACACCATGCAGAACAAAGCAACCCGCTTGATTTGCACCTCATCTACAAACATTCAATCCCTCCACCACTGCGCTTAGTAGTAGCAGCAGTGTGTACTATCTACCAGATGCACTGCAGAAATTCGCCAAAGGTCCTCAGACAGCACCTTCCAAACCCACGACCACTTTCATCATGAAGAACAAGGGCAGCAGGTACTTGGGAACACCACCACCCTGCAAGTTCGCCTCCAAGCCATTCACTGTCCTGACTTGGAAATATACCACCGTTCCTTCTTAGTTGTTGGGTCAAAATCCTGGAATTCCTTCCCTGCCGCTATTATGGGTCAACACACAGCAAGTGGACTGTAGAGATTCAAAGCAGCAGCTCACCACCACCTTCTCAAGGGCAAAGAGAGATGGGCTATCAATGCTGGCCAGCTAGCAACACCCAAATCCCACAAATGAATTAAAAAATAAGTAGGCTTCCTTCCTTAAGTATTTAAAGGGGAGAATATTTCCATGCCTCGACAGTTCAAATGAGTCTATTCAGTTTTCATGCACGTTTATGTTAACTTTTAACAACCCTAAAGGGCCCTTGACCTCTCCCAGAGATGTTCCAGGATCACAAGAGTATGGAAGCTGCCCTAAAGGGTGCTTGACCTTACCACAGAGCCAAGAGCTCCTGGCTTCCTGCTGCTGGGTCTAAGGTATACAGTGTGTTTTGGTACACCGAAAATAAACCTTGGATTAGCTGGAGTCTGCTGCATTTCTGCACGTCCCTCACTGAACGAGAGATTTGCAAATTAAACCCCCCCCCCCCATACATACTCAGAAACAGCAAGGGGATGGAGCTTCAGATTTGTCTCCCCATCACTGTTTTCACCAACACGTTGGTGCTCTCCATCTTGTGAAAATTCAAGGCCGAGTGTGGACAGGTTCACAGTGCTCAGAGGCATCACTACTAAATCCAATCCACTGCACACTTGCAGGGCCCACCATGAACACGCGGAATGAAATCTTTGGCCATCTTTCCCCCCACTCTCTAACTTACGGATGCTCAAGTTGCTTGTGAAAGTTGCTTCACCCGAACTGTGCCAACTGCAGTTTTCCTTGTAAGCTCGGTGGAATTTTAGCAAATCAGGGTCCCATCTCTGCAATGTGATCATGAGAGGTCCTCACTCTGTCGCAGCACACAGACCAATCAGCAAGCATAGCAAGATCCAGTCACACACTTGCTGACCTACTGTGGCAGTGAGAGTGTCAAAATGGAATTGACAACAAGTATCACCCATAGGTTCCAAATTTAGTAAAAAAAAAGCTAAATATAATTCAAAGTGAATGTACTGAATATTAACAATCTTAAATAAAGAAGGAGGAGGACAGAGGAGGGGGAACAGGAGAGAAACCAGGACAAAAAAGGGAAAAGGGAAGCAGTTAGGGAACAAACAGGAAGGATTCTGAGGAAGAAATACAGAGATAAAAGGAAACAGAGATTATAAAGAACACGTTTCAATTTAGACCACCCTAACAAGGCCCTGGTAAAGACTGAAGGTCAAGTCTTCACCCCAGCTCCTCTATTACGACAGCAATTACATTTCAAAAATAATCAATTGATGGGAAAGCCTTTCGAAGGGTCCCATGGTTATGGAAGATGCTACATAAATGCGAGTGAGTTTTATTTTCCTTTCATAAGTTTGATAGGGCAGTAATCAGGCATTGAGTAGGGGAAGGAAGAAAACACAAAAGAAATGTGTTTTAAATCCTTAAATTCAGAGAAGTTTGTTTGTTAAGGTACCTAACTCTTGGGCTCAACATTCAAGTCACTAATATTGCTTTGTGCAAAGCTGCTGTAAGTTTCAATGATTTCTCATGGCCAGAGACTAATTTTACCCAGAGATTCACCATTGGCAGTCAGTGCAATCTAGGAGTGTTATGCTATTACAACTATAACCAGATCAACAGTTTATTTTATGAACATATTTTCAATCAAATTGCTGATCAATGCCAGTTAAATGTCAGTTGAGTGATTAAAATCCTTGGAGATCTGTCCTCTTGGTACCTTAAGGCTAGATTAATGATGGCACTCTGCAGTTTTCCCATTGTGGTGCTTGTTTGTGATGGTTAATATCTTTACTGCATGACAAGCCCTGGGGAGCAAGTGACCCAAACTGGTCACAGTTTTATTCTAAGTTCTGGGTCTGTGCCAATCACTGAACCTAATAACTAGTAACCCAGTAATGAGGCAGAATGTGTGTCACGGTGAGTCAACATACAAACTACAAACAAAACAACCATAGTCAGCAGCAGAATTTACACACGGCCCTAAAAATACATTTTCCTACAATTCATTGCTTCATCAGCCCATCATTTACTACACTCTGGGGGACTACTCATATCATTATTGTGGCCCTTGAGATGCAGAAGGTTTGTAATCAGGTACACACTGGACGTAAGACGCATCATGTTATGGCCCAGTTGACTCCCAGAAGACGTGTGAACAGAAAAGTATTAATCACCCCCTTGTGAGCTCCTGCTCTAACTATATCATTCCCAGTTCACAAAGGTCATGTAAACACAAAGTGTGTTGTCCCACATCCCCGATACAGCTGAGTGCCTTTTCCAAAACTATCTATGCTGGTGACACAGCCTTCTCCTCACCAACACGCTCAATATCCCGGACAATGGAGGAATCCCAACATATCAGTGCGAAGGACAAGGATGAAGTTTCTGGAACCACCTTCGGCCAGAAGTGCTGAGTGCATGATGTATCTCATCATCTTTCAGAAGCCACAGATGTCAGTCTTCAACCAACTCAATTCACCTTAGTGATACCATGAAACAGTGAGGACACAGGATACTACAAAGGCTATGGGCCCAGACAACCTTTTGGTAATTCTACTGAAGACTGGTGCTCTCGAACTAGCTATGACCAAAGCCAAGCTGTTCAAATGCAGCTACAACACTGGCATTTACCTGGCAATGTGGAAAACTAGCCAGGTATGTGCAAGGCAGGACAAATCCAACTCAATTACCGTAATCACAGTCCACTCTTGATCATCAGCAAAAAGTGTCAACCGTGCTATCAAGCAGCACGAGCTCAATAGTAATCTGCTCACTGATACCCCGTTCAGCCAGGGCTACTCAGCTTCTGCCTTGATCCAAACATGCACAAAGAGAACTGAACTCAAAGATCACCTTTGACATCAAGGAACCCAAGCAAAATTGGAGTCGATGGGAATCAAAGGATAAGCTATCCACTGGTCTGTTATATGGTCAGAGATGGGGATGTTCACTAACAACTACACAATTATTAGTGCCATTCACAACTCCTACATGTAGCAAGACCTGGACACTTTTCAGCCATGGGTCGGACAAGTGGCAGACAACATTCACAATATCACAGCACAGTTACAGTGCTGGAGAAAGTTGTTCAGCCCCAAATATCTGCAGCAGCTCATCGAATGAGCCATTCACCTAGTGCAATTACCCAGCTCTCTCTCTGTAACCCAATACATTCTTCCTTTTCAGATAACAATCTAACAGTCTTTTAAATGCACATATGCACCATCACAAATGATCAAGCAATGACAATCTTCAACAGGAGAGAATCTAACCATTTATTCTTGACGTGCAATGGTATTACCACCACTGAATCCCTCACTAACAGTGCACATAAATACTGTGGCACAACAGCAGGTCAAGAGGCTGAGAATTCAGCTTAAGTAACTCCCCTCTTTTCTCCCCAATGCCTCTCCATCTACAAAGCCTAAATCTTGACTCCTCTAAAAACTAATCTCTAGTTACTCAGAAACTTGATCTTGTGAAGATGATCACTAATGGCACTTGGCTAATGAACATTATGGGTAGCACAGTGGTTAGCACTGCTGCCTCACAGCACCAGGGACCCAGGTTCAATTCCCACCTCGGGCAACCGACTGTTTGCATATTCTCCCCGCGTCTGCATGGGTTTCCGCCGGGTGCTCCAGTTTCCTCCCACAATCCAAAGATGTGCAGGTCAGGTGAATTGGCCATGCTAAATTGTCCCATAGAGCACCTAAGCTAGGGGAATGGGTCTGGTTGGGTTACTCTTTGGAGGGTTGGTGTGGACTTGTTGGGCCGAAGGGCCTGTTTCCACACTGTAAGGAATCTAATATATAAAAAAATTCAGAACTGTATGTATACTGGCTATAACACTTGAACATTCATTTTACAATTAAAAATACCAAACCCAAACAAAAAGAACTACTGTAAATCTGTAGTTTTACTAAAAACAGAAATTGCTGGAAAAGCTCAACTGGCCTGGCAACACCTGTGGAGAGAGATCAGAGTTTTGAGTTGAGTGACCCTTTCTCAGCACTGAGAACGTTGCTAAGTTCATTACACCAACCAGAAGCAAATCACCCTCAATCTGAATGGACTGCCTAAGAGAAGAATAATATGCACATCTTACACTGAAATCTTTTTAAAGAAGTCAGTTTAGGAATATATGTTGGATATTAAAGCTATGACAGGTCATGAAATACAACTCTTCTTTATAAAGTAAAAAAAGCTCATGGAATTAGTAAAAAAAAATGGAGCTATTGTTGGGTCCTTATTAACCAAAAAGGATCATGTTCAAGGATGACATTCTCAAACACTTTGAAGGAACCAGTGGATTATTTTCTCTACACATCAAGCATAATATTATAAACCTATTCTTTACTCAGATTTATTACATACAGTGCACATTGGCTTAGTTTGTCTTGTACCTTACCTTTCTCTCATCCACATCAGTATCTCAGGATAAAGAAATCACAGTCATGTAATCAGGAGTTGAGTGACTGTTGAAAGGCAGGTCAGGAGAAAGTATAATCAAAGATCCTAGAACAGTGTTAGGAAAGGCACTGGGTTATCGCATACTGTCTTCCAGTTCGTTGACTGCCATTTGCCAGTTTTTCTCAGAAAACGAATACATTAGGAATTGTGACAGGAAGAGGCCATTGGCTCCAACCAAATTGTGTTGGCAGTCCCCTTCCCATTTCCCTTCTCCCTTTGATCCTTTTCCTTCACCATCTTAAACTTAAGTGACAGTGACAAGCTGAAAATGTGTTGCTGGAAAAGCGCAGCAGGTCAGGCAGCATCCAGGGAACAGGAGAATCAACGTTTCGGGCATAAGCCCTTCTTCAGGAATGAGGAAAGTGTGTCCAGCAGGCTAAGATAAAAGGTAGGGAGGAGGGACTTGGGGGAGGGGCGTTGGAAATGCGATAGGTGGAAGGAGGTCAAGGTGAGGGTGATAGGCCAGAGTGGGGTGGGGGCGGAGAGGTCAGGAAGAAGATTGCAGGTTAGGAAGGCGGTGCTGAGTTCGAGGGATTTGACTGAGACAAGGTGGGGGGAGGGGAAATGAGGAAACGGAGAAATCTGAGTTCATCCCTTGTGGTTGGAGGGTTCCCAGGCAGAAGATGAGGCGCTCTTCCTCCAACCATCATGTTGCCATGGTCTGGCGATGGAGGAGTCCAAGGACCTGCATGTCCTTGGTGGAGTGGGAGGGGGAGTTAAAGTGTTGGGCAACGGGGTGGTTGGGTTGGTTCGTCCGGGTGTCCCAGAGGTGTTCTCTGAAACGTTCCGCAAGTAGGCGGCCTGTCTCCCCAATATAGAGGAGGCCACATCGGGTGCAGCGGATGCAATAGATGATGTGAGTGGAGGTGCAGGTGAATTTGTGGCGGATATGGAAGTGTCTCTTGGGGCCTTGGAGGGAAGTAAGGGGGGGAAAGAGCAAATTTGAGGAGTCAGATTTTTAGTTGGTAATAGGTTGAAGAGTTATGGGGAGAAGGCAGGAAAATGGGGAAGGGCAGCATATCAGCCATGATTGATTGGGAGAGCAGACTCAATGTCCTAATTCTGCACCTGTATCTTATCAACTTAAAGATGATGAAATTTCTGCATCAACAGCTAATTTCTGAAGTGAACTACTTTGTGAAGAGGTTTTCCTTACAGAATCTCAAATTCTATTTGATGTTACCTCTTTATTCTGTAATATGCAAGTTTGGTAACAATCCCGTGAGGTGGCTTAAAATGGATTTAAATTTTCTTCCATTTAAAACCCTTGCTATATTAGTTTAGTTTACATGAGACGTTTTCAAAAATCCTCAGGCAATCAGACTGTCTGGAGGTACAAGAAATGAACACTGTGTTATTTTGTTGATGTATCAGTCATCTGTCTTCTTGATTATTCGATCTACTCTTAGGGCAATGTCATTTATGAATGGTCACTCAGTGTGCCCTTCTGATTTTTCTCAGATACAAGAAGAGTTGATGTTTAATTGAGGTTGGGATAAGCACTGAAGGGGAGAGGCTCGATTTTACAAACACATGTGGGAATAAACCAAGCAGCCTGCAGGTTTGCTAACAATGACTTTTTGTTTTCCTCAGCTCCAGCTGCTTACGTTCACCTCAAACAAACAAACACTGCAGAAAGACACACCAAGAAATACCCACGGTGCTAAGCACCCAAGGGACCTCCTGTACCATGGTACACTACCACCCGAATGTTTTTGCAGCCAACAAAATCCTAAGAAACTGATCAAAAACGTGGTTTACGGGGACATATCCCTGCCGAACACCACTCTCCGTGTGTCTTAGCCGGCTACTTTCTGTGGTTAACGTGCCTCAAGAGAGTTCACCCCTTCAAAACATGCAATTTAATTGCAGGAGGTTTAGAATTACAATTAGAATTAGAATCCCTATAGTATGGAAACAGGCTCTTCGGCCCAACAAGTCCAAAACAAACCCTCCAAACAGTAACCCACCCAGACCCCATTTCCCCACCCTATATTTATCCCTATTAACTAATAACCTATATTATGGGCAATTTCGCATGGCCAATTCACCTCTTTTGGATCAAGGGAGGAAACTGGAGCACCCGGAGGACACCCACCCAGACAATGGGAGAAAGTACAAACTCCACACAGAGTGTCGCCCGAGGCTGGAATCAAACCCGGATCCCTGTTGCTGAGAGGCAGCAGTGCTAATCACTGAGCCGCCCAGTGTTGTTGGACAACTAGTTAAGAACCAGGGAACACCATTAGCTTTGACATTAACTCTTCCAATTTCACTAATCCTACACCACAACACGAAAAATAACTAGCATATTATACTGCGGTCCGTCAATTACTCAATATCCACAACTTACTCAGGAATCTCATTCCACGCACAAACTACCCTCTGTGTAAAGAATTTGCTTTTAATTTCTATCTTTTTAAAAAAATCTCTCTCCTCTCACCTTAAAAATATGCCCTTTAGTCTTGACGTCCTCCAATTCTAGGGAAAGGACAACTACTATTAACTTTAACTGTACCTCATTATTTTATAAACTTCCATCAGGTCATTTCTCAACCTCCTATGCTGCAGTGAAAGACGTTCTAGCCGATCCATCCTTTCTTTATAACTCAAACCTTCCATTCATGGCAACATCTTGGTAAATCTCTTTTCAACCCTCTCCAGCTTAATAATATCCTTCCTATGACTGGGCAGCCAGAAACACCTTGCAGAAATATACATATCATCTATCAAGATGGGTGAGGTACCGGAGGACTGGGGGGTGGCTAATACTGTACCTTTGTTTAAGAAAGGTTGTAATGACTGACTTCTGTTGTTGGTAAATTGTTTGTATGTGATTATAAAAGGTAGGATTTATGGACATTTAGAGAGGCAAAAATTGATTAGGGCTAGTCAGCAATGCTTTTCGCGCACAAAACAGTCTCTCACAAACAACCAATTTGATTGAATTTTTTTGAGGAAGTTACCAAGAAGATTGATGATGCAGAGCAGCAGACATTTTTATTTGCAACAAAGCCTTCGACGGGGTTCCACATGGTAGACTAATTAGCAAAGTTAGGTCACATGGAACTCAGGTTGAGCTTGCCAATTGGATTCTTAATTGGTTTAATGGTAGAGACAGAGAGTAATGGTGGAGGGCTGCACAGGACTGGGAGGCCTGTGACCAGCAGTGTTCCACAGGGACTGAAGGTCCTCTTCTGTTCGTCATTTATATATAAACAATTTGGATGAAAATATAGAAGACACAGTTAGTAAGTTTGCGACAACACCAAAATTGGCATATAGATAGTGAAGAAGGTTTTCGAAGATTACAAAGTGATCTTGGTCAAATGGGTCAATGGCCTGAAAAATGGCAAATGGAATTCAAATCTAGATAAATGTGAATTATTGCATTTTGATACAACAAACAGAATAGGGCTTACACGATTAATGGTTGGGCCTTGGGTAGTATTGTAGAACAGAGGGACCTAGGAATGTAGATACATAACTCTTTGCTTGCATCACACATTGCCAGGGTGGTTAAAAAGTGCTTCGAACACTTGCCTTCATTGATCAGTCTTTTGAGTACAGGAGTTGGGACGTTATTTGGAAGGTTGGGACGTTATTTGGAAGGTTGGGATGTTATTTGGAAGATTGGGTAGGACATCGGTGAGGCCTCTCCCGGAATACAGTGTTCAGTTCTAAAACACAGCACACTGATGTGGTAATTGATCTGATCGAATCTGAAGATTTTCATTCTAACTTCCCCCAGGGTCTCTGCAATCTGTAATGAATACAAAATAAGGGAGAAGGCTATTGTGATACAGGAATAAGGTGTTATGGAGCTATTTGAAAACTTGCACATCAGCCAGGCCATTTGATTCCTGAAGAAGGGCTAATGCCCGAAACATCGATTCTCCTGTTCCCTAGATGCTGCCTGACCTGCTGCGCTTCTCCAGCAACACATTTCCATCATTTGATATCTTATAGCAACAGAACCAAAGCAGGCACATAACAATTCAAAGATTCTGTGATGTGATCCATTACTGCATCACTGAGCAGTTTATCCAACACAGCACTACCATGACTTTTTTTTGTTTTAAATCTGAAGCTTGCACCAAGAGGATCACTCAACTGAACTCTAGCCTCAGAGCTCACAACCAGCTACCTATTAAATATGTTTGTCCATTGTGCAGCATGTTAATGATCACACTTTCCTCAGAAAAGCATTCTGGTCAAAAATGGAAACAACATTACAAAACAAATCTGAAGCATAAATTATAAAAGTTATGATTCAAGCGAATAAGAAAGACAGCACTGGATACCACAGTTAATGACAACAGGCACCTACAATAAAATTCAAACCCAATCCAAACCCTGCGTTTATTTCTGAAGCTCTCTTGCTGACTAAATTAACATTTGATACAGAAAATAAACTTACTAGGGCCCAATCCCATGTTTCTTTGCTTCCTCCACCACAGAAAATGTGTTTTTCTCACAAGGGAGTAATGTCAGGAAGGAGTGTGGTGTTACCATTAGATACAACATCATCCAAGGGAGGGGAGAGTGAAGAGGAATCTGGATGTGGTGGTGGTAGTAGTAAACACTCATTCCCTATCCATTTCCACATTTTTACCAAAACACACAAATTCCCTCATCAACCAATTAGCATTTGCTTCATTAGTGCAGACTCATTCCTCTGGGGCAAGATAATACAGGCAGTATGCATTCAAAGAGAAAATTTAAAAGACATTCTGTTGAACACTTGGTTAAATATGCCAATCAGTAAACTGGCCAACATTGAAAGCCATTATAGACAAAATTATAGGGTGGGCATGGTGGTTCAATGGTTAGCACTGCTGCCTCAGAACACTGGGGACTCTGGTTCAATTCCAGCCTTGGGTGACTATTTCCATGCTGTACATCGTTATGACTCTATGTTAACCCCTTCCTTACTAGTTGATACAATACTCTTGCTAGGAACACCCTTGGTTGAGATCAACCGACTCTGTAGAGATCCGGATTAATTCTGGTATATTCTGAAAATATATTTAGGAATGTACAACTAAGGCTGGTCCCATTGTATAAATATTTTTTCAAAGCAAGTTCTGGTCAGCAAGATTCAGTTACTTATTGCTTTATTCAGCTGTGACTTGCGTGGGTGGGTGGAGGTGGGGGTGCAAAAGTGGCTATGAAGATGTCTAATCTTTACAAAGCCAACTGTAGTACTTCATGTTGCCTATGTTGAGAAAAACAAGCTCAGCAAAGACTAGCAATGGATCTTTGTTCTTATCTGCTCTGTATGACAGTGCACAGTATATTAATCACCACAACAATGTGGGAGCTTAAAACATTTCACAATAGTGATTAAAAATATTTTTTGCAGAATACTCCAGTATTTGGGACTCCAAGTTGAAATGACCATACACTGTGTGCCTCCAGTTAGCGATACACCAGAAGAATTAGCAAGATACAGGGACAAAGCACTGCAACCCATCCTTCAATCGTATCAATGTCTAGTTTACTGGTCAGTATGAACTCTTACAATAGATTTTAACTCATCGTTGACATTTCTTTACCAGTTTGGGTTTGGGGAAATGTGTAGATATCAGGAGATATGAGAGCCTCCCAATTTGGGAAGGGTCAGGTGTCCCACTGGTCAGGCCCTATCCAATTCCAGTCAGACAGCCTCTGCCTAGTCAGGAGATGGCTGCTGATCCATTTCAATGGAGTCGCTGGTTAACAAATAGATATAACCCACTGCACCAGGTAAACAAACAAACCAATCAGAATGAAGGAGGATGCCAGCTCTGTGATTGGCAAGCTGAAACATTAGGACCATGGGAATGGAAAGGCAATTAGCTTCCTGCTGTCTGGTAATTTACACAAGACTGCATTGATCAACATGGAACCCGACAGGCTGTACACTCACAGCTTCCTAACAAGAGACCTTCAAGGGCCTTAAGTGACAGGCTCAGTGTATCTGAGACAGGAGGCCTGGGTTCAAGTCCCAGCTGCACTGGAGGTGTGTGCTTATAAATCTCTGAACAGGTGGATTCAGGTTACTCGACCCGAAACGTTAACTCTGATTTCTCTCCACAGACGCTGCCAGACCCACTGAGCTTTTCCAGTAATTTCTATTTTTGTCTCAGATTTACAGCATCTACAGTTCTTTTATATTTTTTAAATTTACAGAGGAGATGATTGCTGGTTGCAATAATTAGTCGGAGAGATGGGTGGAACATAACCTCAAATTATTCTCGGAGCAGAATAAAGTCAACTCCAAATCTCTGAGCACCTTGGAAAATCTGCTCGTCATGGGAGAGCTGAATATCAAAGCCATAGTGCAGGCAATAAACAAAGTAATGGATTCACTTGCCATGGGCAAAACTGCTGGTGCTGATGGGAAACCACTCAGAGACCAAGCTCAGGAAAGCCAGCTCTCCTGCAGCATCTGCACCAATTTCTTTACCTCTCTTGGCAAGACCGAGTCATTCCCCAGGATGTGTAATGGGAAGCTTGCTGCACTGTACAGGAACAAGGCCAATCACAGCCAAATTCCAGTGTGGCTTCAGAACTGGAAGATTGTTTCAGTCCAGTAGCTGCAATGGGAATACCATGAACAAAGAAGACCATTAGTTATTGTCTCCATCAATCTTACCAAGACTCCAAGCACTGTCACTTTGGTAGTGATGCCTGCAGTGCATCATCATGCGCATTTTGTATTAAACTTCCCACAAGTGCAATAATAAATGATTGGAACCATTCTGATCTGGGAAACTGTAGGTACATACACAGACACAGACGATAGTTTGACTTGGTTCTAGGCAGCTGAGATACGGACAACAGTGACCAAAGGAAACTTCCTTTTAAGATCTTCCTCTTTTCAGTCTGCAAGTCCTTCATCTTGGTTAAGCACCTATTCCTTGGCAATCTGGCTAAGATCGGAAATTCAATGGGATGGAGAGCCATAAACACAAGCACAGGCCCTATCATACTGCATATCACAAGGCAACATCACCATAAGGTATTTGAAGGCAAGATCTGGGTAAAGTCTAAAGCTAATTTCTAACTCAACTTTCTCATGGCTTCAATGGCCTTAGCAAGCTATTTTTGCATTTAGTCATCACATCTGTACAAGAGACTATTTGTAACTATTAAAGTGAGCCCTGAAGGTAGCATACGAGTTTAAACTGTTGTTTTGGCTACTTGATTATTAATGTATTTAGCGTTTTAGACTTGACTGACTGACTGTCTGCTTAAGTGATCACACTAAGCCATAAAGCAGAATTGCATTACACAAAATAATAAATTCTTTGTGTAGCTTCTCTTTAATGATTTGAACAGCTTATCCATATAAACTGGGGCTGGAGTTCAGGCTGAAAGGTTGACAGAAAGGCCCAAGGTCAATACGTTTTTGTTACAAGGGAAGGCAGACTCCATTACTGTTATTTAGTCACAGTTTAAGATTGTCACATCATTTTATAAATGTTGAAATCATGCAACAGCCACTGTCTGGTTTTGAACACTCTCGTCTCATTGTGATCATCATTCCCCTCTGTTCCCAAGGTTTTAATGACGACGTAAATGAATTTGCAATTTCTCTGGAAAGAGCTGAGTCAACCTATGACTGTTCCCCTTGGACAGAAAGATGTGATAGAGGTTTACAAAATCATCAGCAGGATGGACAGCATAGATGAGGATAGCCGTTCTCACTCAGAGAAGAAACAAGAGGGCATATATTGAAGGTGATCTGTAAAAGAAGCCAGGGTGAACGAAGGCAAATCTTTTTCACTTGGTGAGCAGTTAAGTGTAAAATGAGCTGCATGGAAGGGTGCTGGAGGCAGGTACAACCGAGGCTTGCAAAGAGGGCACTTGATAATTTTGATAATTATTTTTATCAAAATAATTATCATATGCAAGAATATGGAGAAAAAGCTGGAGATTGGCACGAGGTAATGCATGTATGTGTGCATTTTCATATTGTGTGATAATCAATTCTACATTGTCATTCAAGGAGTTTTGTTATGTACTCAGTCAGTAAGTTTATGTTTCATTCCTGGTCGAATACAAAGACAGGATAAAATTGGCCATGAAACCTCGGGTATTATGTGGTTATTAGATTACATTACATTAGATTACATTACAGCGTGGAAACAGGCCCTTCAGCCCAACAAGTCCACACCGACCCGCCAAAGCGCAACCCACGCATGCCCCTACATTTACCCCTTACCTAACACTATGCATTTAGCATGGCCAATTCACCTGACCTGCACATCTTTGGGATGTGGGAGGAAACCCACGCAGACACAGGGAGAACGTGCAAACTCTATACAGTCAGTCGCCTGAGGCAGGAATTGAACCCGGGTCTCAGGCGCTGTGAGGCAGCAGTGCTAACCACTGTAACACCGTGGGCAGCACGGTGGCATGAGCTGTGTAGTTATGGGCCCAGAGTGACAGTGTACTGCTCCTATCTCAGTCATAACCATGTACCTGAGAAAATAGTTAACTGGCCAGAAAGCTGTTTGGGATTGTGAAAGACACTATATAAATGCAAAACCTCATTTTCTTTTCTGCATTTCAGAACATTACAAATCCTTTATGTAGATGAGGGTAGGGCAGTTGACGTGGTATATATGGACTTCAGTAAAGCCTTTGATAAGGTTCCACATGGTAGGCTGTATGAGAAAATGCAGAGGCATGGGATTGAGGGTAATTTAGCAGTTTGGATTAGAAACTGGCTTTCTGAAAGAAGGCAGCAAGTGGTGGTTGATGGAAAATATTTAGCCTGGAGTCCGGTTACTACTGGTGTGCCACAAGGATCTGTTTTGGGACCACTGCTTTTTGTCATTTTTATAAATGACTTAAACACAGGCATAGGTGAATGAGTTAGTAAATTTGCAGACGACACTAAAGTTGGAGGAGTAGTGGACAGTTTGGAAGAATGTTACAGGTTGCAGGGGGACTTGGATAAACTGCAGAATTGGGCTGAGAGGTGGAAAATGGAGCTCAATGCAGCTAAATGTCATGTGATACACTTTGGGAAGAATAACAGGAAGGCAGAGTACTGGGTCAATGGAAAGATTCTTGGTAGTGTGGATGTGCAGAGGGATCTTGGAGTCCATGTGCATAGATCCCTGAAAGTTGCCACCCAGGTGGATACTGCTGTTAAGAAGGCATACTGTGTATTAGGTTTCATTGGTAGAGGGATTGAGTTCTGGAGCTGCAATATCATGCTGTAACTATTCAAAATGCTAGTGCAGCCACACTTGGAATATTGTGTACAGTTCTGGTCCCTATATTTCTGGAAGGATGTGGAAGCATTGGAAAAGGTGCAGAGGATATTTACCAGGACGTTGCCTGGTCTGGAGGGAAGGTCTTATGAGGAAAGGCTTAGACACTTGGGTCTGTTCTCATTGGAAAGAAGGCGGCTAAGAGGGGATTTGATAGAGACATTCAAGATGATCAGAGGATTAGATAGGGTAGACAGTGAAAGTCTTTTTCCTAGGATGATGATGTCAGCTTGAACGAGGGGGCATAACTCCAAATTGAGGGGTGATAGATTTAAGACAGATGTCAGAGGCAGGTTCTTTACGCAGAGAGTGGTAAGGGCGTGGAATGCCCTACCTGCTAATGTAGTTAACGCTGCCACATTAGGGAGAGTTAAACAATCCTTAGATAAGCACATGGATGACGATGTGATAGTGTAGGGGGACGAGCTGAGAATAGTTCACAGGTCGGCAGAACACCAAGGGCCGAAGGGCCTGTTCTGCACTGGATTGTTTTATATTTTATGTAAGCATCTGTTGCTGAGGACCGTCTACAGGTAAGTTCTGGAGAGCGTTAGATTTTGAACAGCTGTGTGTGTAAAACGCACAGGTGTGTATGCAAAGCAAGATTATTTGGTTTGGTGCTTAACGAAATATTAATACAATGTTAACACTCAAGGAAATTCATCATTTTGATATACCCAGAATTGTTTCCAGCCCATAGTAACACGCAAGCAGTTTGGGAAGTGGTGCTTCAGAGATAACTTTGATTTCACAAGAACACAGTGCATCAGTGCTGAGAAATTTGAAATAACTGTATGAATTGAGATGAACGAACCAAATGGATTTTTACAACAATTGCCGAGACTAACTTACAACTCGATTAAACCCTGGAATTCAATTAACTCCAGCAACTGTCAAATTCTGGGAGGCTTACCACCACTCCACCCCTGTCATCTCCTGTTTCATAAGATGTTCCAAGGTAATAGTTCATATTTGTTGCTGGTGTTGTTTTTCACCAATTTAAGAAAACTTAATTAGTCAATGGTAGAAAAGTTGCTATAGATTTTGAGTTATCAATCAATACTCTAAGACATCATATGCTGCGTGTTGCGAACCATTTGGTTGAAACAAAATCTACAACAAAAGTAGCAAGAATAAAACTACAGATCAGGACAGGGTACTGGACATGCCAGCTGGAGTAGTGCTCGCATTATAGAAATAAAGAGTACAAAGCAGACTGACAAAGATGGAGAGATAGGAAACCTCACTTAGACAAAGATGGCAGAGATAAGAGAACAAAAAATTTACAGCCCAAGAACAGGCCCTTCAGCCCTCCGAGCCTGAGCCGATCCAAATGTACTGTTGGTCGATATACTGTCAATGGGAAACCTCACTTAGAATGGAGGGCAATGGCAATTTCCATGAGAGCAGATGAGATCAGAAGAAGTTTTTGAAACAGTGGAAAGTTTAGTTAGAGCAAGAAAAACTCCTAATGGAGTAGTCAGTGACAAGGGGCCATCATTTTAAAACACAACAATGATGGAGATTCAGAGAGCAATGTAATTACGTAAAGTTGTTACAGCAAGGCTGTTTTGCTGCAGGGATCATCAGGGCAGTGATAATTGGATCAGATAAATAACCGAAACAGAGGAAAATACAAGGCGATATATTTCCAAGTCACAAGCATTTGTTGTTGTTGTGATTTCAGATGGAGGCAGTTGTGGTTTTGGAAGCTCCCAACCAAGATACCTTGGTGAATTTCTGTCGTTCATCTTGTGTTACTGTGCGCTGGTGGTGGAGAGAACGAATGTTGTGGATGAGGTAATGATCTAGCAGGCTGCTTTCTCCTGGATGGTGTCAAGCTGGAACTGCATCCGTCCAGGCAAATGGAGGATATTCCAGCACACTCCTGACTTTTGCCTTGATAGCTTGGGGACTCAGCAGGTGGGTTACTTCTGCAGGAACCCCAGCCTCTGACATGCCACAGTAACTACACGGCTAATTTACTTCAGTTTCTGATCAGCGAGAACTCTCTGAATGTCAATAGTGGGGATTTAGCGATGGTCATGTGATTGACTATCAAGGGACAATGCTTCGATTTTCTATTGTTGCAGATGGTTATTGCCTGGCACTTGCGTGGAGTGACTTTTACTTGCCGATTGTTAGTCCAGACCTGCATATTGTCCAATCTGGCTGCAATTATAACTGAACAGAGGTGGAATGAGCGGAGAGTGTAAAGCTCCTGGGAGTGGTCATCCACAAGTAACTTTCTTGGACTCTTCATGTGGACACAGGTTACAAAGGCCCAACTATGTCTCCTCTTCCTCAGGCAGCTGAGGAAATTTGGCATGACAGTGAATACCCTTGCCAACTTTTAAAGGTACGCCATCGAGAGCATTCTGACTGGATGTGTCACTACCTGGTATGGCAACTGTCCCATTCAAGATCAGAGACGGTTACAGAGAGTAGTGAACTTGGCCCAGACAATCACAAAGGCCAACCTCCCATCTATAGTATCCATCTACCAGGCCCACTGTCAAGGAAAGGACGCCAGCATTCTTAAATATCCATCCCACCCTGGTAATGTTTCTTTACAACCTCTACCAGTGGGGAGAATGTACAGAAGCCTGGACACACGCACTAGCCGGTTTCGAAACAGTTTCTACCCTGCAGATATTAGAATACTGAATGGACTCGCAAACTCTAAACATTTGCCTGTACCTGTGTTTTTGGTTTTGCCACTGTTTCCCTATTATTTACTTATCTCTGCTACTTAACTCTGTGATCTGCCTGTATTGCTCACAAGACAAAGCTTTTCACTGTGCCTCGGTGCACGTGACAATAAATTCAATTCAATTCAATTAGACATGGATTGATTCAGTATCTGAGGAGACAGGAATTGGTGATTTGCACAACAAATATTAATCTCGAGATTGCAGGTATGAAATCGGTTTTTAAAAAAAAAATCATTTGTGCGATAAGGATGTTGCTGGAGAGACCATCATGTGTTGCCCATCCCTCGTTACCTCGAGGCCAGTTGACCACTTTGCTTTGGGTCTGGAGACACATGCAGACCAGGGGAGGACAGCAGAGTTCCTTCCCTAATGGGTATCAATGAACCAGATGGATCTTTACAACAACAGAGTCCATGGTCACCATTAGGGAGCTTTTAGATTAGATTAGATTCCCTACGGTGTGGAAACAGGCCCTTCAGCCCAACCAGTCCACAACGACCCTCCGAAGGGTAATCCACCCAGCCCCATTTCCCTCTGACTAATGCACCTAACACTATGGGCAATTTAGAATGGCCAATTCACCTGACCTGCATATTTTTGGACTGTGGGAGGAAACCCACGCAGACACGGGGAGAATGTGCAAACTCCACACAGACAGTCACCTGAGGCTGGAATCGAACCTGGGACCCTGGTGCTGTGAGGCAGCAGTGCTAACCACTGAGCCACCATGTTGCCCTAAATTACAGGTTTTATTGAATCCAAATTTCATCATCTATCTTGATAGGATTCAAACTTGTGTCTATGCTTACTTATCCACTGACATTATAATGACAACACACTAAACCTTTTTGTATAAAATCAACTCCGCCAAATATATGAGGACATACCTTTGAAGCAAGAGGGACTGGAACCCAGGCCTTCCAAACCAGAAGCAGAGACACTACTGCTTCACCACAGGAGTCCTCAAAATCTTTATTTTTTTCTCATGTGTCCTGCTGCATCTGGCCAACTTGTGTTGTTAATGCTACAATGAAGCAGCACGCATCAAAGTTAAAATAAAAATGGTTGCTTCAAAACTATTGCAAATCCAGGAGGATTTTCTACTGAACTTTTGGGCTTGCTGTAGAAGCCACCGAGATACCAAATATACCAATACATAGCTCACAACATGAATAAACCAAATCGCTCATGACAAACGTATATAGAGTTTGCCACCCAAAACACAGCACATGTTTTATTAGAATTAGACTACACATCAAACCAATCTAACCACAGCTTTAAGCCAATCTGCAAAATCCCATTGGAGAGAATAAAAATTCCTCGCTCTGTCGTCATGATAAGAAAACAAATACAAAAAGCAAAACTCTTCTAAAGCAATTAAACAGCTCCATGTGTACAGAGAAAAAACTTAGTTACTTTTTTTAAAAAATCAAAACTGCCCTCAGAAGTGACAGAAGATTACTATCTGAAGTATTAACCTGTCTCATTTCACTTTGGAAAACTGGTGTACAGTGTTCTTAGAGTATTTTCTCTATTTAACATTGTCTTGTGTTTTTAAATCCGGAATTAGTGGTGGCTCGTAGATTGATAGAGAGTCATAGACCAATACAGCATAGGAACAGGTCCTTCATCATGTCTATGTCGATCAACCGACACTAAACTACATTAATCCCATTTTACTGCACTTGGGCCTTAGCCTATTATGCTCTGGCATTTTAAGTACTCATGCAAATGCTTCTTAAATAATGCGAGAGCATCTGCCTCCTGATTCCCTGGCTACAATTGAATAGGTAAGAATGGACCCCAAAGAGAGGTCCCACCAGATAAGCAACTAATGAGGTGATGGAGGAGGTCAATGTGGTCTAAAGCTGCAGCACTGTTGAGTAGAATAGGAAGGGACAGTGCGTTAGAGCCACAGCCAGTGATTTTGATTAGGGTCGTTCCAATGTGGGGCTGGAGTGAAAGCCTCATTGGGCAGTCTCTAGTCGGAAGCTCCAGAAAAGATGAATTGGAGAGGAAATGAAAGTTGAAGGTGAGGTGATAACTTGTAAGAACAGATAAATGATTGTGTGGATGAGCCAGCATTTGAAGAGTATTTTCTCCAAATTTCCTTTTAAAAACTAATGGGTGAAAGAAATTCAGGATTGCCGATGGTGGTGCAGCCAATTTACTTCCTTATTCCCTGTTCTGCTTTCTCCAGCTCCCACACCTCCTTTCTAAGGGGCATATGTTTCAGCCAAGATGGCCGAGCAGGTGTTGCGTCCAATTTTTTGCCAAAGGTGTTATCCAGCTGGCCACTTATAAGGTGTTCAACACACCTTGGCTATTTTTCTATAAAAACCACATAGAGTCATAGATATGTACAGCATGGAAACAGACCCTTCGGTCCAACCCGTCCATCCCGACCAGATATCCCAACCCAATATAGTCCGTATAATTATAAACAGTTCAGATATATAATATACCTTTCGAATAAAATAGGCATACGGACACATGTATTAATTTGGTCACTGCTTGATTAACAGTATCATTCGTCACTGAGCCAAAATGGAAAACTAACATGGTCTCCCTGCAGCAGACTGTATGCGTCTGGTGATATTCACTTTGTAACGTACAGCAGCATTGTGGTGGGTGTGCAAATTTTACACTCATGAATCAAAGATTCACAGCAAGAGGCCACCTGGCACAGGCCATCACAAATCTATCCAAACTCATTCCACTGTCCAACTCTTGGTCCATCATCCTGTAGGTTACAGTGTTAGTCAAATACTTTTCAAAGTTATGATAGTTCCTGACTCAACCAGGAGAAGCAGTGAGAGGATTTCACACTGAACCCCACAACACCTGGTCAGGGACCCTTAACTGTGAGGAACGGGGTTTCCAGATTAACTTGGTTTTGACTCCTCAATTTTACACAGTTGAATTAAATATTCCCCCTGCCTCTTCTGTTCCAAAGGAAATAACTTTAACCTATCCAATCTTCAGAAATATAATTCTCCAGTCCAGGTAACATGCAACTCTTTCACGTAATCATATCCTTCCGAAGGTACAGTATCCAGAACAGCACTCAGTCTTCTGGCTGGCAATGTGCTTCATACAGTTGCAACATAACCTCACAGCTGTAATATTCTACATTACATAAAGGCAAGTATCCTGTATGGTTTCTGGCCCACATTATCTAATGGTCCAGCCACCTTCATAGAGATGTACAGCATGGAAACAGACCCTTCGGTCCAACTAGTCCATGCCGACCAGATATCCCAACTTAATTTAGTCCCATTTGCCAACACTTGGTCCATATCCCTCTAAACCCTTCCTATTCATATACCCATCCAGATGCCTCTTAAATGTTGCAGTCGTACTAGCCTCCACCACTTCCATTGGCAGCTCATTCCATACACGCACCACCCTCTGAAATTTTTTCCCCTCTCACCCTAAACCTATGCCCTCTTGTTCTGGACTCACTGCACCCCAGGGAAAAGACTTTGTCTATTTATCCTAACCATGCCCCTCATGATTTTATAAACCTCTATGTGGTCACCCCTCAGCCTCCGACGCTCCAGGGAAAACAGCCCCAGCCTATTCAGCCTCTCCCTATAGCTCAAACCCTCCATACCTGTTAACATCCTTGTAAATCTTTTCTGAATCCTTTCAAGTTTCACAACATCTTTCCGATAGGAAGGACACCAGAAGTGCACGCAATATTCTAACAGTGGCCTAACCAATGTCCTGTACAGCCGCAACATGACCTCCCAACTCCCATACTCAACAGTCTGACCAATAAAGGAAAGCAGACCAAACGCCTTCTTTATGATCCTATCTACCTACGACACACTTTCAGGGAGCTATGAACCTGCACTCCAAGGTCTCTTTGTTCAGCAACACCATTAAGTGTATAAGTCCTGCTCTGATTTGCTTTCCCAAAATGCAGCACCTTGCATTTATCTGAATTAAACTCCATCTGCCACTCCTCTGCCCTTCAGAGATCTACTCTTCTCAGTATCCTGCCAGGTATTGTATATTTTCCACGAATACATTGCCTCAAACTTTTCTGGGTTGAACTCCATTTGATATTACTCTGTCCATGTGACTAATTCACTGATACCTTCACGCAAACCAGATCTATCTTCATTATTATCAACAAGGCCAATTCTTGTATTGTCTGCAACTTTTTAATCATACTTTCCACATTCAAATCTAAATCTCACCATATACAAAAACACCAACTCTACATTAACAATTTCTAATTTTGGATCTAAACGGTGTCCAAATAAACTGTGAAAAAAAAACACCTCGTAGTTCAGTAAAATTACAGATTCAGTAATTTCAAACATGAATAATGTCACTGCTGGAGTTTGAGCTATATAACATTGAGGTGAACAGTGTGTGCTGGCTTGACCCATTACCATTCAGCAAAACTCTGCTCTCAGCACAGCCAATAGCTACAACATCATTAGCTTCACTGAGTTTATTTGCTTCACTACGGTTATTATGATTGAGGTTAAAGGAGAAAACTGATTCCTTTCCTAGTCCCACTTTTCCACGGCTCCTAACAGAATTTGAATTTTTTTAAAAAAGCAGTGATATTGGTAATGATATGTAGCCAGGTATTTAATGCAGTTTCACCCACATACGTTGAGTTACGGTGAAACTGTTGCCAGATCACCCCAAATATTGATCTGTGCCTCCCTAGATTAGTTGGGACTGGCAGATTTCTCTTAGATTAGATTCCCTACAGGTCCTTCGGCCCTCCAAAGAGTAACCCACCCAGACCCATTTCACTCTGACTAATGCACCTAACACTAGGGGCAATTTAGCATGGCCAATTCACCTAACCTGTACATCTTTGGACTGTGGGAGGAAACCGGAGCACCCGGAGGAAACCCACGCAGACACTGGGAGAATGTGCAAACTCCACACAGACACCCATGGTTGGAATCGAACCTGGGACCCTGGTGCTGCGAGGCAGCAATGCTAACCACTGAGCCACCATGCCGCTTTTCTGGATTCGGAAAGGTAGGTTCTGAAATCTGCCTTAGGAATCCTTCTAATTGCTTTTCAGCCCTCACACTTTAATCAGAGCAGTTTCAGAAGTGGCACGTTATCACAGAATCCAGCTGTGCTCAGAACTCTGTAGCTTTTACACCCACAAACTGGATCATGCGGCCTCTCTCTGAAAGACTGGCAGACTGGCTGTCTCCATTCAAACACACGGTTCCTTGCAAATGCAAAACACCACTGATTTTTAAGTCAGTGCCTTTTGCTTTGCAAAGAGTCTGCTCCAAAAAGTACCAGTCAGCGATTTTATGAATTTATATTTGGATCACACATTGCCATAAAACACTACATAAAGACAAATCACATTGTTAAGAATCTTTCCAAGTAAGTCAAATTAAGCCATGTATCTCTGTATTCAGAGATAGTCAATACAAAGCAAAACAAATGATTTTCCAGTGTATTGCTAAACTTTTAACTGGAATAAAAAAGGTGCAGAAACCTACTTTACACAGAGCTCAAGGCTCTTTTCAGAGTTTTCAGGAAATGTGACTAAAGCTGGGAGTGGTAATTTTACTAATCAACCTCAATCATACCCGTTTTGATGTAGCTGTTACCACTGATGGCTTAAGATAGATTAATCTATCAACACAATAGCTGACACTGCATTCACTAAGCCATGCCCCATTATTACAAAGCAAGCAAAAAAATAAAGTTGATAATCCTGGCACACTTAAAATGACATGTACACAACTCGGTGTACTGATGAGTAATTCAGGGTGTTCAGGCTCATGTGAAGGTAACAGCTCTTAGTCTGCATCTTTTGGACAAGATGCAGTGTCCAACATAACTTTTCACTCACATCCTCAATCTTGACAGCTACCTATTCCTCTTTTAGCCTCACTAACTCCTTCATTAGGTGATGTTGTCACTTAGTAACAATACCTTCTGTTTCGGGGTTAATAGGGGGGATTTGGGTGGCAGTAAAACTGAACTCTCAGAAACAGATTGAGACTAATTCGTCAATAATCATCACCGCTGCTTTCAACTTAACAGGCACAGTGTGCAAGGAAAGCATTAACGTCTGAGACACGATATTCAAATCAGCAGGAGACAACAGGGATAAATTAGCAGCAAATGCTTTTTAAAAAACAAATGACCCACTTGCCTACAGGAACCTATCACCCTGAACCGGATTGGTCACAACTAAACGTTTGCATCTTTGTCACTAACACAGCCTCAAGTAATACATGACAAGAAAGATACACAGAGGTGTGTTAATGTGTAAATGTGAATCTTTGTGAAATAAAACTTGTACAAGTGGCGGTGTATTCACTGCAATCAAATCCACGGCATTTTCCCTCAAACAGCATCTCCTGAAGCTTTAATCTAAAGATTCCATATTAATTTACACTGAATTAATTCCCTCAATGTCCTGCTCCATGTTTGCTGAGTAGACCAGTATTGACAAGTTTAAAAGTCTCCTTCGCTTCATTGCACTGGTCTCCCCTTTCAGACCTTTTCCAGTGTTGTTGTCCTGTTCCCAGCCCCTCCTTTCTCATAAAGGCGTGTGCAGTTGGGAACAGAAGATTCAAGATTTGGTACGGAGCCAAGAATTGGGGTCAGGGCTACAGAATAGTTCTGGAAGCTGTGGGGACTCAGTGGAGCGGCGTCATTCCATCTTTCAGTACAGTAGAAAGTAGGGGGTCAGTTAGCGATGGCGGAGAGTCGAGGGTGGAATTGGTGCATACCATACGCAATAGTCACTTTGTGCAAATGAGTAAGATAACAGCTCAGAAGAAATCCAGGGACAAGACCAGTTTGGAGTTGTATTTATGACTAAATGTTGGAATATAGTTTCCAAGAATCCAGGGGAACGTAGATTCAGGAAAGGAGGATATAGTCACAAGAACATGAGATGTCATAGAGATGTACAGCATGGAAACAGACCCTTCGGTCCAACCTGTCCATGCCAACCAGATATCCCAACCCAATCTAGTCCCACCTGCCAGCACCCGGCCCATATCCCTCCAAACCCTTCCTATTCATATACCCATGCAAATGCCTCTTAAATGTTGCAATTGTACCAGCCTCCACCACATCCTCTGGCAGCTCATTCCATACACGAACCACCCTCTGCGTGAAAAAGTTGCCCCATAGGTCTCTTTTATATCTTTCCCCTCTCACCCTAAACCTATGCCCTCTAGTTCTGGACTCCCCAACCCCAGGGAAAAGACTTTGTCTATTTATCCTATCCATGCCCCTCATAACATTGTAAACCTCTATAAGGTCACCCCTCAGCCTCTGACGCTCCAGGGAAAACAGCCCCAGCCTGTTCAGCCTCGCCCTGTAGCTCAGATCCTCCAACCCTGGCAACATCCTTGTAAATCTTTTCTAAACCCTTTCAAGATTCACAACATCCTTCCGATAGGAAGGAGACCAGAACTGCACACAATATTCCAACAGTGGCCTAACCAATGTCCTGTACAGCCGCAACATGACCTCCCAACTCCTGTACTCCATACTCTGACCAATAAAGGAAAGCAGACCAAACGCCTTCTTTACAATCCTATCTACCTGCGACACACTTTCAAGGAGCTATGAACCTGCACTCCAAGGTCTCTTTGTTCAGCAACACTCCCTAGGACCTTACCATTAAGTGTATAAGTCCTGCTAAGATTTCCTTTCCCAAAATACAGCACCTCACATTTATCTGAATTAAACTCCATCTGCCACTTCTCAACCCATTGGCTCATCTGGTCCAGATCCTGTTGTAATCTGAGGTAACCATCTTCGCTGTCCACTACACCTCCAATTTTGATGCAAATTGCTGAGAAATCCATGGGGTTTGCTGAATTACATTTGTATTTGATGTGTTCGGAAGGGTGCTGTCTGTAACCTATTAACCTCATGTTAAGTTTGGGATGTTAGAATGTGAGTCACATCTGTCATTGCACAATCCATACCTTATTTTAAGAAATTTTTGCATGATTGTTTGAATACATTGCTTCAGTAATACACTTGTTATTTGTGGTTGACTGAAAAATCCTGGCTGACTTACCTTTAATTCTGAGCCAGACACAGTCAGATGTAACTGATCACATCACACCCTGGCTACAATTAAAAGCTGTTATGACCAGGGGAGGAGTGGGGACCGGAAATGAAATGGTGTACCCTTCCAACCTCGGTCGGAACAACAGAAGTGTCAAATTTTTTAAAAAGGAGTGAGACTTGTAAATATTCACGCTGAGAGATTTAGGCATGGTAGTACAAGGAACTGAGAAAATCAGGTACAGTAAGCAATTAGGAAGACAAATGAGCTGCCTTTCATTAGAAAAGAGGCTAGGTACAAAAGCTAGGAAATTATGATAAAAAAAGTGTGTTCTACTCTTTTTTTATATATATACAAGGCCCTTTGTCATAAATTCTTAGTTTTTGAGCTGCCTTTACTGCAAGAGGATGAGTCTCCAGGGTTTTGGTGACTTGGAAGAGCCGGTGTTGGACTGGGGTGGACAAAGTTAAAAATCTACTTCAGCCTCAACTGAGTTACTTTGGCAAATTCTGTAACCACACTTCATGAAGGATGAGAAGGCATTGAGAGAGCACAGAGGTTCAAGAGAATGGTTCCAATGATAAGAGACTTCAGTGAGTAGACTAGATTGGCAAGCTTGGATTCCTGTTAGAAAAAGGAATGCTGAAAGAAGGTTTGACAGAAGTGTTCAAAATCATAAGGAAATATGACAGAACAAATAGAGAGTAACTGTTCTCCTTGGTGGAAGAGTTAAGACCAGATGACAATGTAAACTAAATGAGATAAAGAATGAACGACAACATGAGGAAAAACCCTTTGATGCATTTTGCCTGCAGTGTCTGCAAGTGTAATGGAGACAGATTCAAGCTGGATAATTATTTGAAGAGAATAACATGGGACTAGGGCTAGGAGATGAGAATAACTGAACTGATTTTCTTGGCATGGCCATAACAAGCTAATGGTCCTCTGGTGTTATAACTACTTTAATGATTTATTCCCCTCTCTCTAACCTGAAGGCGTCATCGTTAAACCTGAATTTGCAATTAGACTGTTTTCCGAACATCACAAAAGTTCTGCAGTGCCATATGACTCAGTTGGTAGCAGCCTTTCATCTGAGTCAGACATTTTTGGGGTTAAGTCCTTCTCCAGTACCTGAGCAGAACATTCAGGGTTGACACTTCAGTCCTGTACCTGGGGGGTTATGCAGTGTCAGATGTGCATTCTTTCAAGTGAGTCATTAGAGACCACCTTGTCTGCTCTCTCTCAGGTAGATAGAAAAGGCCCCGTGGCATTATTTCAAAGTAGTGCAGAGCAGTTACCCTCAACGTCTTGGCAACGTTATTCCTCAAATCAACAACATTGAAATAGATTAGCTGGTTATTAATTTATATATATTTATATAACAACAGTGAGTACACTTCAGAAGCAATGCACTGACTGTAAAGGACTTTGGATGTCTGATTGTCCAGAAGGATTCTACATAAATGCAAGTCTTTCTTTCAGAGGTGGTTAGATTTTTCTCCTTCCAAGCAAAGCTGGACTCGTGTACACTGCAGTAAATGCACACTTAATGGTACATGTACACCCACAGATTTCCTTAATTCAGGATCAGAACAAAGCCAGGAATCTTTTACATTGATGTCCACAGAGGAGGTCTTGATTTAAGATCCCTCTAAACAATTGCACCTCATGGCAACACAACACTCCTTCTCTACGAGGATATGCATGTAAAGCTCTGAAGTGGAACCTCTGAGTCAAGGAGGCAAGAATGTAAACACTGAGACAAAGGATTCACTGCATCACATCAATACCACCTGAAGGAAGCAACTTAACTGAAGTCGGATTGTGAACAGTGATTTATACCAGCCACGGCTTTCACCCACTCTCAGCGACAAAGGTTCGAGTCTCAGAAATGGGCCACTTCATGACCAGGGTCAGTGAACAAGGAGTCATTGTAGAAAGTGGAGATTGTATAAATCAGGCCTAAGCAATAACTGTAGGATGCATAATGTGGTTTCCAATTGCCACTTAAGGGGTCTGGTCAAACTGGCAATAGGCATCCTATATTTGAGTACAGTTAGGAAAACTATGAATAAAAACCATGACATTCACGCTACTCAAACTTACTACTGATCACTTTCCAAAACGTGAATAGCTAAATCATTAATTTTCAGGCCTGGTTGGAATGCAACTTATTTGTTCTAGCACATCCTTCTGTGTTGCACTGCTGATTATAGGCATTTGTCCCATTCAGCAGCTCAGGATAAATACATTATCCTGACTGCTCCTTGGTGCAACTTCGAGTGGCCAGCTGGACGGCAGTGTTGGCAGAGAGCAGGGAGCCACACCTGCCCAGATGCCTTGGCGAGAGAAGGTTACGTGTGGTACAGGGAAACCTGAAGTTAAACAGAGAGGTGCAGGTGCACTAATAGGATCGTACGCAGTTACAGTCACTGCACACAAGAATACCTTTTACCCAATTACACACAATTGGCAGTGATTGCTTGACAGAAGTGGATGCCCTTCCTTGTTGATTTTGAGCCAGTCCGTGTGTGAATGCTGGTTTGTGACCTTTGTCAGAACAAAAGTAAATACAACTGCCTCTGCTCATCAAGGGGAGGGATATTGGTGCTGGGGAACGGAATGTGCGCTATTTTGGATATGCAAACTTGAGTTTATAACTCATTTTATCTGAAATCCTTTATTAGCAACTTTTTAAGTTTAATTAATTCACTTCAATGGAATCCAGCTAGCACCATTTCAGATGACCCCCACATGAAGTGCTCATTTGCTAGTAATCCACAATGCAATTTCAGGGTTCTAATGTCAATATCAACTGACCCAAGATCAGATGTAAAGAAGAATAAAATACACTTGCAGTTCTTTAATGGCTGCAGAATTCCTGGAGGTGTTTTGAAGGATAGCTGCTGAATCTGTGCAGAGCAAGAGCTCACAAGCAGTGATGCAGTAACCATCAGACAACTCGTTGAATGGTGTTGGTTGATGGATGAATGTTGAGCAGGACACAGAACCATGGGGTTGACACATGATGTGAAAGCCAACTCTTCTGATGGTGTAACATTGGAATATCAGCCCATATCTTATGCTCTAATCTCTGGTGTGGACCTTGAGCCCATAGCCTGCTGATTCAAGAGATAGGAGCATTCCACCCTGAGCCAAAACTGCTACCTTCTCTGACAGGGGAGATTGCCTGTGTGTACGCTGGTCGCACCACTGATGAACGGAGAGTAAAGGGAGGAAAGGTGTAGTCAATCCCTCTTCTGAATTATTTCAATTCTTGCACTTCTAAGCATTGAGATTCTACCAACCCTAACTCCCAGCCATACTACAATCCAACCTGAAAATCCCTGGGTAGCATGCAGATGCAGCAGTGGCGGAGAGAACAGGGCTATCACCACAATTCTATACCATTGCATTGGAGAACTGAGGAAGTACATCTGTGCATCATGGCAGTGGTGATTTTAAGACAGATAATAAAGTGAAAAGGCTTTCCCTCCAAAGTACAAGAAAGCGTGGCTGATATCACCATGCACATATATTTTGTACTGCAACTGAAGTCTACAATAGCTCATTATTATCATGTAAAAAAATTGCCAGAAGCAAAAACAATGGATCAAACCAGAAACATACTGCAAGAACCTGAAGCAAACAGAAAATAATTTTGACACAACATTTATACACATGGTTGTGTATTTCAACCTTTTACAAATCAGGTTGACATATCCAGTTGTTTATATTTGATTGAATATTGCCAGGTACAATGTTACAGAGATGGGAGGAGTGCACTGCCTCTTCTCAGCCTCACCACTCCACTCCACAAGTTACTCATTTAATCACTTTAACTGGTTCCCGATATTGCCAATTATATACTCTCTCTACATCAGACTTGGAATGAAACGATTCATCAACAAGGTTTCTTCAATAAACATAAAATTAGTGATTTGTTAGGAAACAAAACCCATCTTCAACGACGATGCAGAATTGGTTTTACACTCTCAACTTGTAATATGCAAATACAAACATTTATCACTCTAAACAATCTGAAACACATGCACAAAGACACACTTCAGTTTAAAAAAAGAACTGAAAAGTGAATTGCTCCAGCGAGGAGTCTGTTAAGGAAAATCACTTTCTGGTTATTCCAATTATTCTTGAAGGCACAAAGGATAAGTGTAGAAGATATCAAAGTCTGCTGACCTTATGTCCTTGCACTTGCGGTCAACTCCCTAACCAAGCATGGTTGTCTCTGCGATGTCGGCAGATACAACTTGCACAGAAACTAGGAGAGCGAGAAGTCCTTTTCGTCACAATTTGAGAAGAACAATCAGGTTTCGCTGATTTCATAGCAAACGCTTTTTCAGAAACAGAAATGACCAGCTGGGTAGTCGTCCTCAAAGGCTTCTTGTCTCTAACTAATTCCAGATGAACAAGAACTGCTTTTAGCCAGCCACTGTTCAGATAACCCTAAGAGGTCATCAGCAAACATGAGCAGTCATCAGAAGTCACGCAATGTTCAAGGCTCCCACCCCTACAACTACAAATGTGTCCAGCTATCTACAGAACCTGAAACAAATCCACTGTTTTCCGACAATCCAAGTCCTCAAAGAAATATTAAAAAAGGAAACATCTTCAAGGAGCAAGTACAATTCAGTTCAGTCGTGTCTACATTTTGTCCAATCCAGAGACTCTGTCTGAGGGTGACATCTCAAAGAGAGCGACATCTCTTTGAGGGGTTGTTAACAAAAAGGAAACCCATACTAATAACTGTAAGGATGTGTTAATGAAAGATGGGGGAGGTGGGCGAATATAAAGTTCATAAACATGGGGCATGGGACAGTCACTAACTGGCTGGGCTGTTTTTGTGCTGTTCATTCATTCGTCAATGCTGTCTTCCTCTTTACCTCAGAATCCTCTGCTTGTGCATTCCACACAGGCCAAGTGCATCATGAATCTGCTTCCTTCTGCTAGCATGTTTTCCTTCAAATAATTGTTTTTGTCTGCTGTAATAATGTGACCAAATTATCGAATCTTGCTGTCTTTGGTTTACTAACTCCTCCATTCTCTTGCCATTTATAGCACATCCTCATTAAATCGGTCAGCAAAGGATATGAGGAACATCATCCTGAATGCTGCATCTCAAATGCATTAAACTCACCAACACTCGCTGTTTGTCATCCATATCTTGGAGGCTGGTAACAAAGATGAGAAAATATTGCACCACTGCATTCTCTTCCTATGACTCAGGGTCAGTTTCTGTGATTTTAAACAGCCTTCATTCTGACAAAAGTTGGTCTTGGCTATTGCAATTCTCTTTCAGATCTGATAATCACATCTCCCCTCTGTGCTGTAACTACAATGAATTTAATATATTTTCAATATATTCAACTTTGTCTTGTAACATAAAAAGACTGTAAAGACCTTAATCTCTGTTTGCAAAATATGCTGTACTTGACTATTTTGAATGATGTTTAAACCACCAGAATTATAGACACTATCGGAATACAGTTACAAATCACACAACACCAGGTTAGTCCAACAGGTTTATTTGGAGGCACTAGCTTCCGAAGCACTGCTCCTTCATCAGGGGGTTGTGAAACAGGATCACAAGACACAGACTTTATAGCCAAAGATTATAATGTTATGCAGCTGAAATGATATATATCTAGGTTTGTTCAACATATCATTTCAGCTGCATGACACTATATCTTTTGCTATAAAGTCTGTGTCTTATGATCTGGCTTCACAACCACCTGAAGGAGCGGTGCTCTGAAAGCTAGTGCTTTCAGATAAACCTGTTGGACTATAACCTGGTGTTGTGTGATTTTTAAACTTTGTACACCCCAGTCCAACACCTGCTCCTCCAAATAATTTCTGAATGCATATAGCATTGATGCTTTGAATGTACAAATTGAAATATGATTACGATTTAAGTGCATTATGCAGACATGGTTACAGCGTGACCAAGATTGGGAACTGAATTTCCACAATTTCCTTCATTTAGGATGGAGAGGCAGAAAGGAAAAAGGACTCTTGATATTCTTAATAAGGGATGATACCAGAACATTAGTAAGAAAGGATCTCAGATAGAAGGGTCAGATGTGGGAGTTTAAAGAGAGTTTAAGGGTTACTGTGGATTATATCTGCCGTAAATACTGTTGGTTGCGAATCTTATCAGATGGAATAGATCGGTTGGAGAGACAGTTAGAAGTAATGAGGAATTTGCAACAGCAACAGTATGTGATGGATGGCAGCTACAGGAAGTGGGGGGGGGGGGGGGGGAAAGGGGAAAGTCTCAGATACAGTCACATATATGGGTTAACTCCAGGAAAGGTAAGAGAGGTAGGAGTCTTTTGTGGCGATTTCCATTTCAAACAAGTACGCTGTTTTGGAAAATGTAGGGGGGGGATGGATTCTCAGAGGAATGTAGCACGAACAGCCAAGTTTCTGGTATTGAGACTGGCTCTAATGCAACAAGGGGTACGTTGGGTTTCAAGAGATCAATTGTGTTAGGAGATTCTCTAGTTTGAGGTATAGACAGACGTTTCTGTGGCCAGCAGCAAAAAATCAGAATTGAACCAGAAAATCTTCTGATTCAGTGTGTGGATGTACCTACCAGAGAAGGTGCAAAACTTGATCTACTCTTGGGAAATAAGGCAGGGCAGGTGACTGAGGTGGGAGAGCACATTGGGGCCAGCGACCATAATTCTATTAGATTTAAAATAGTGATGGAAAAGAATAGACCAGATCTAAAAGTTGAAGTTCTAATTTGGAGAAAGGCCAATTTTGACAGTATTAGGCAAGAACTTTCGAAAGCTGATTGGGGGCAGATGTTCGCAGGTAAAGGGACGGCCGGAAAATGGGAAGCCTTCAGAAAGGAGATAACGAGAATCCAGAGAAAGTATATTCCTGTCAGGGTAAAAGGAAAGGTTGGTAGGTATAGGGAATGCTGGATGACGAAAGAAATTGAGGGTTTGGTTAAGAAAAAGGAAGCATATGTAAGGTACAGACAGGATAGATCGAGTGAATCCTTAGAAGAGTATGAAGGCAGTAGGAGTATACCTAAGAAGGAAATCAGGAGGGCAAAAAGGGGACATGAGATAGCTTTTGGATATGGAAGATATAGACTGTAGGGAAACAGATGGTGTCACCTTGCAAAATGTCCAAATTACAGAGGAGTAAGCGCTGGTTGTCTTGAAATGGATAAAGATAGATAAATCCCCAGGACCTGATCAGGTGTACCCTAGAACTCTGTGGGAAGCTAGAGAAGTGATTGCTGGGCCTCTTGCTGAGATAGTTGTATCATCGATAGTCACAGGTGAGGTGCCGGAAGACTGGAGGTTGGCCAAAGTGGTGCCACTGTTTAAGAAGGGTGGTAAGGACAAGCCAGGGCACTATAGGCCAGTGTGCCTGACGTCGGTGGTGGGCAAATTGTTGGAGGGAATCCTGAGGGACAGGATGTACATGTATTTGGAAAGGCAAGGACTGATTAGGGATAGTCAACATGGCTTTGTGCGTGGGACATCATGTCTCACAAACTTGATTGAGGTTTTTGAGGAAATAACAAAGAAGATTGATGAGGGCAGAGCGGTAGATGTGATCTATATGGATTTCAGTAAGGCATTCGACAAGGTTACCCATGGGAGACTGATTAGCAAGGTTAGATCTCATGGAATACAGAGAGAACTAGCCATTTGGATACAGAACTGGCTCAAAGGTAGAAGACAGAGGGTGGTAGTGGAGGGTAGTTTTTCAGACTGGAGGCCTGTGACCAGTGGAGTGCCACAAGGATCGGTGCTGGGTCCTCTACTTTTTGCCATTTACATAAATGATTTGGATGCGAGCATACAAAGGTACAGTTAGTAAGGTTGCAGATGATACCAAAATTGGAGATGTAGGGGACAGAGAAGAGGGTTACCTTGGATTACAACAGGGACTTGACCAGATGAGCCAATGGGCTGAGAAGTGGCAGATGGAGTTTATTCAATTCAGATAAATGCGAGGTGCTGCATTTTGGGAAAGGAAATCTTAGCAGGATTTATACACCTAATGATAAGGCCCTGGGGAGTGTTGCTGAATAAAGAGACCTTGGAGTGCAGGTTCATAGCTCCTTGAAAGTGGAGTCACAGGTAGATAGGATAGTGAAGAAGGCGTTTGGTCTGCTTTCGTTTATTGGTCAGAGTATGGAGTACAGGAGTTGGGAGGTCATGTTGCGACTGTACAGGACATTGGTTAGGCCACTGCTGGAATATTGCGGGCAATTCTGGTCTCCTTCCTATCGGAAGGATGTTGTGAAACTTGAAAGGGTTCAGAAAAGATTTACAAGGATGTTGCCAGGGTTGGTGGATTTGAGCTAAAAGAAGAGGCTGAACAGGTTGGTGCTGTTTTCCCTGGAGCGTCGGAGGCTGAGGGGTGACCTTATAGAGGTTTACAAAATTATGAGGGGCATGGATAGAGTAAATAGACAGTCTTTTCCCTGGGGTTGGGGAGTCCAAAACTAGAGGGCATAGGTTTAGGGTGAGAGGGGAAAGATATAAAGATATAAAAGAGACCTAAGGAGCAATGTTTTCACACAGAGGGTGGTACGTGTATGGAATGAGCTGCCGAGGAAGTGGTGGAGGCATTTGAATGGGATTGGGTTGGGATATCTGGTCGGCATGGACAGGTTGGACCGAAGGGTCTGTTTCCATGCTGCACATCTCTATGACTCTATGTAGCTAAGAAACAGCAGAGGGGAGTTGTTTCTACGTCACCAAAGTGTGATGAGAATGTTAGACATTGTATAAATTAGGAAATTGGAGATGCAGGTCATAAGAAACAGTAATAAAGAGCAATTTCAACCTACACTGTGTGGACTGACCAAATCAGTCAGTAATCAACATCAGCTGAGACTCACTAACGAGTGTGACTGTCCACCTAGGAAATTCGTCTCACTGGTCGTCAAATCAATCCTAATACTATGGAGAGTGAATTCTTGCAGTATGTAAAAGATAGGCTTCTAGAGCAGTAGGCTGAGGTGGGATTAGGCTCTTTTGGATTTAGTGTTGCAGAATAAGAAAAGATTTATTAATAACCTCATTGTAAAGGAACCTTAGGAAATAGTGATCTGAATGAGATAGAATTTCACTTCTCGTTCAGATGTGATACCAGTTCACTGTGAAACTAGTCTTAAAACTGAAGAAAAGAAACCATGAAGGAATGAGGGGGCAAATTGGTAACATGGTTTTGAGAAAATAAATAAAGGTTTGATGGTAGATATGCAATGGCACACTGCACTGTCTACATAGACATGCATTCTCCTATGGCACAAACAGCTAATGGATAAGTAAACCAACTCATTAATAAAACAATGGAATAAATTAAAGGTTGCATTAGATCGAAAGAAATGGGTTGTAGTGAATGCCAGATAAAGCAGTAAACCAAGGATTCATTTAAAACACAGCAAATGGACAGCAAACTGGTTAGTAAAATGAAGAGACAATACAAATGTAAACCAATGAGAAACAATGGTGGACTGTAAAAGCTTATAAAGGTGCTTGAACAGAAAAGATTAGTGAAGACAAATATAGGCCCACAACTAGTGTGATGGAGAAATTATAGTGAACAATAGGGAAATGGGAGGGAGAAACTCGTTTTCAGAGAAGACAATACAGAAAGTCTCCAAGGAACACTAGGCAACCAAGGGCCTAGTGAAACTGATGAGCTAAAAGAAATGAGTTATTAGTAGGAAGGTAGTACTTGAAGTGTTTAAAGCAATGAAAGCTGATAAATCTCGAGTCAATAAACACCACACCAGAGTGTTAAATGGGGTGTGTAGGCTCACAACTGCTCACGATTTGAATGTGAAGACCAAAACGTCATCTGCAAGTTATTCACTTTGGTAGAGAGAAAAAAAGGTATTTCTTAAATGGTGAAGTGTAATTCAGAAGGAACTTGGTGCCCTTGCCCACAAGTCAGTAAGAATTAGCATGCCAGTTCAGTTAGCAATTAGAAAGGCAAATAGGATGCTGGCCTTCATCAGAAGGGGATTTGAATACAGCAGTAAGGTGTCTCCGTGCAGCTGTGTAGATCCTGTACAAGGCCTCACCTGGAGTACTATATTCAATTCTTGTAATTCTTGCTTCCTTACCTAAAGGGGAATACAAGTGCTATCGAGGAAGTGCAACAGAGGTTGACTAAATTAATATCTGCGATGGCAGCATTGCCTTATGAAGATGAGAGTAAGGAGGTTGAGATTCTGCCTCTGTACCACCACAGCTCCTACCAAGGCAGTATGTCATGTTGGAGAGGAAATATCTGAACACATCAGCAAAATTAGCCTTTAGATAAGTCAGATGACGAGGAATAAAGTTTTTTAAAAAAAAGTTTCCTTTCCTTTCAGAGGAAAAGAGATTTTTTTTTCCAGACATCACATGATGAATAATCGGACTCTCAAATGTAAAGCCACTTCTCGAAACACCATGTTTTGTTTGGAATTTAAATAAATTTTCTTTAAATAAAGTGAGTATCAATGTTTGCCTTACCACATTTGATCAATCACGACAGCCATGTTTATAGCTATAGTTGAGGTTTCATTTTCGATTAACAGATGAGGCATTTAGCTTTTATTCTGTACTGTAAGTGCAGGAATTCACCCAATGCTTTCAATTCGCAATACAAGCCCATAAGACATATTCTAATCAGTACTATTACCGCCCAAGTCAGGTTCTCCTCTGTCAGTTTTGTTGTAATTTCAAGTACAAGCGCAAATAAAAATTCTCACAAAATGCCAACTGCTGGTCTTGCTGTTTACACTGCAATGGTAATCTGGTTGAAACATTGGTCTTTGTGCAGACAAAGAAGTTGCTTCACTATTTGTAGTCAGTACAGCAGCACATGTTCAAAAGCAATTGAATACAATATGTTACCTTCGTTGTTGAGCACTTTGGGTTTTTCTTCAAGTAAGTTTAATTTAAAGAAAGAAAAACGACTGAATAATTTCGAAGTATTTTAAAAGTAGGAGATAAATAAAGAAATTACAGGATTTTTTTCAAACATTACTGTGGGGAAGTCATGAGAATTGGCTATGAGGGACTTGAGTTGATCAGAGATAGCCAACATTGTAAGGGTATGTTGTCTCAGAGACACCCAGTTTGGGTTCTGCCAGGGCCACTCAGCTCCTGACCTCATTACAGCCTCGGTTCAGACATGGATCAAAAAACTGAATTCTAGATGGAGGAGAGAGTAACCGCCTTTGACATTAAGGTCACATTTGACAAGAGTTTGGCATCAGGAAGTCGGAGTAAAACTGGAAGCAATGGGTATCGGGGCAAACTCTCCTCTGGTTGGAGTGATACCTGACACAAAGGAAAATCGTTGCAGCTGCTGCAGGTCAGTCATCTCAGCTTCAGGACATCTCTGCAGGAGTTCCTCAGGGTAGTGTCCTAGGCCCAACCACCTTCACCTGCTTCATCAATGGCTTTCGCTCCATGATAAGGTCAGAATTAGGGAACATTCGCTGATAATTGCACAATGATCAGCACCATTCGGGACGCCTCAGATGCTGAAGCAATCCACGTTCAGAGGCTTGGACTGACAAATGGCAAGCAATATTTGTGCCAGAAAAATACCAGGCAATGACCATCTCTGATAAGAAATAATCTAACCACTACCCCTTGACATTCAATGGTGTTACCATCTCAACTGGATTTGTCATATAAATACAGTGGCTACAACAGCAGGTCAGAGGCTAGGAATACTGCAGCAAGTAACTCACCTCCTGATTCCTCAAAGCAACAAGGCACAAGTCAGGAGTGTGATGGAGTACTCTCCACTACACAGGAGGAGTACAGCTCCAACAACACAGACATTTAATGCCATTGAGGACACCACATCCACAAGAATCAACTCCCTCCACCACCATCACTTAGTAGCGGCATTGTGTACTATTTACAAGATGCCTTGCAGAAATTCACCAAAGGTCCTCAGACAGCACCTTCTAAACCCACGACCATTTCCTTGTAGAAGGACTAGATCTGCAAATATCTAGGAACACTTCAAAGAGTGAGTTTTTCTCCATTTCCCGACTAATATTTATCCCTCAGTTCCCATCAATAAAAAAGTAAAACAAGGGAGCTTGATGTATGCAAATTAATTGCACCATTTCTTCTGTTTCCAACTGCAACATGCTTCGGATGTCCTGGAGGTCACAAAACAGGTTACAAAAATGCTCGGCTGTCTGCAGATATTTACCTTTGACTCTTTCTGAGTGAAAAGAGGATGGATGGGTGGGTTGGAGTAGCGGGGAAAGGCAAACAAAGAGCAAATTCGCAACTTCAGCTTACCATCATCTAGAGGTTAACAACTTGGAGCAAGGGAAATGGTGTGAATTGGAGTGGGACCACTGGATCCAGTACATGGGATGTGAAACGGTAGTGAGATAGGAACTCAATTTGCTTTAGTCATTAACTACTTAATTACTTTGGGTGGTGACACAAACTGAATGCTGCGTGACCAGCAGTAGTGCATTGGGGAGGTAAACTCCAAAGGTTATACCATTGCAGAAGGTGTGTCAAAAACGATGCTGGCACACCCCATAATACTTGGAGCAACTGCAATAAAAATATAGGCAAGTCTGAAATAGTACCTGCCTTCTTAAATACCCTAATGTGTAGAATACATTTCATTCTTTAGGGATGTGACTAATTACATACAAAAGGGATGCAATTTTAACTTTATGTAAGTGAACAGGTTTTGAATAAATTTAACAAGTATGAACCTGATTTTAGGTTGCGTTGAAAGAATGCTTTTGAAACTTACAGGAAAGACTGGGAACTGGTGGGAGCTTTGCGGAAAACAAAATGCAGGGAGAATTGCAATCCAGCATTTTCAAGACTCATCACTAGTGAAGTTAAATTTAGCTCCAAAAGAGAAGTTATAGGATTGCTGCTTTCAAACAGAGAGTAATTAGCTCCCAGGCTCCCCACAGTTTTGAGCCCGGTGAGAAAAAAAATTGCATTTAGCCAACAACAACACATTCCAGTCCAGGAAGTTCTGAGTCACTGGAAGGTCAACATGTCCACACTGGATATTCCGTTTTCATCCCACAGTGCTCCTGAAGGAAGCTTCCTCAGCCGCAGAAATTCTCAAAACCAAAATAATACCTCACAATTTCAGTCCTGTTCAAATGGGGAGCACTGATAATAACACCATTCCTCTTTCATCCCAAGCTCAACAGCAGAGTGGAGCAGAATGCAAAGTAAAGAACGGCAAACCGAACCACAAACACAAAACATCTTTAGGAGCAGCAAACTCGCCCACTCTCATTTTCAAATTGGTGCTTCTTTGGAAAGAGAAATTTCTGCAGCAATTTTTTAAGCAAATAATCCAGAAATATAAATAAAGAGAATGGTCATTGCTTCAGCTTTTAAAAAAATCATACTTTATTGACAAGTGAAACTGGACTGATCCCTCATCTCCCCAGCCAAACTGTGCATCAAGGAGCTCAACTCAGCCTGAGCAGGATGATACAGTCCACTCCAATGCTTCAGTCTTTGTACAGGTAATGTGGTTTTGTCAGAAGGGATCCTTCCTTGGTACAAGGTGGTAGGTTCAAAGTCCCCTCCCAAAGGAAGACAGTCCTGCAACGAAAACGGGGTGGTGATGGTCTAGTGATATTACAGCCAGACTATTTACCCAGAGACCCTGGTTAATGTCCTGAGGACCCGGCTTCAAAACTGATCATGGCAGATGGTGGATTAGATTAGATTAGATTAGATTAGATTACTTACAGTGCGGAAACAGGCCCTTCGGCCCAACAAGTCCATACCGACCCGCCGAAGCGCAAGCCACCCATACCCCACATTTACCCCTTACCTAACACTACGGGCAATTTAGCATGGCCAATTCACCTAACCTGCACATCTTTGGACTGTGGGAGGAAACCGGAGTACCCGGAGGAAACCCACGCAGACACGGGGAGAATGTGAAAACTCCACACAGTCAGTTGCCTGAGGTGGGAATTGAACCCGGGTCTCTGGCGCTGTGAGGCAGCAGTGCTAACCACTGCGCCACCGTGCCGCCCACTAATGGAATTGAAGTCTATAAACATCTCGGAATTAGGAATCTAATGACCATTGCTGATTGTCGGGAAAGACCCATCTGTTCACTCATGTCATTTAGGGAAGGAAACTGCCAACCTTATCTGGTTTGGTCTCCACCTGACTCCAGACCCACAGCAATAACCCCTAACCACCTGCTGGGCCAATAGGGATGGGCAATAAATGCTGGCCTGGCCAGTGATGTCCACATCCCCATGAACGTTTAACAACCTCCTGTAAACAAACAACAAACAAACGTCAGAATTGCCATCCTTTAGGGAATATTAAATTACGAAATAACACAGAATCCTCTCAAAGCACGAACAAGCACTGATTCCTTAATTAACCGTTGTTCACTTCATTGCTGCTTTATTTCACTCCTCTATCAGGGACAAGTCACTGTTTACTATCCATCTCTTGACATCCTGAAGACGTTAAGAGTCAACTACACAATGTGGCACAGGAGTCACAAGTCAGTCAGAGTAATGGGAATTGTAGGATCTCCCTCCTGAAGGAACCTGCTAGGATTTCAAAATAAAAACAATTTGGCAGTTTCCATAGTCAGTATCTGGAACTAACCCAGAAGTTGAGATTTATATAGAGTTCAGCTCCACAATTTCCCATGATAGATTGAAACTTAACCGCCTCAACTCTTAGCACCAATATCAGAAAGACTAACATAGCGTGCCCATACTGTGATAAAACAGATACTACTGTTCAGAAGTGGGTACTGCAGATGCTGGCGATCAGAGTCAAGATTAGAGCGGTGTTGGAAAAGCACAGCAGGTCAGGCAGCATCCAAGGAGCAGGAACTCCTCTTACCACTCTGCCGAGATAATGCAGGTCCTGGGCCTACTCCACCGCCACTCCCTCACTGGCCAACACCTGGAGGAAGAACGCCTCATCGTCCGCCTCGGGACCCTCCAACCCCATTGCATCAATATGGATTTCACCAGTTTACTCATTCACCACCACCAACCTTACCCCTGTTCAAACCTGCCAGCTCAGCACCATCCTCATGACCTGTCCTACCCACCTATCCGCTCCATCCTGCTCTCGACCTATTTATTCTCAACTCCATCCACATTACCCCCAGCCTCAACCCCCTCCCATTTATCTCTCCACCCCAGAGGCTGCCAGCCTCATTCCTGATGAAAGGCTCCTGCTCATCGGATGTGGAGGCGGCCCAGGACTTGCGTGTCCTTGGTGAAGTGGGAGCAGGGGGTTGGAGTGTTCAGCCACAGGGTGATAGGATTGTTGGTGTGTGTGTCCCAGAGATGTTCCCTGAAACATTCTGCAAGTTGGTGTCCTGTTTCCCTGATGTAGAGGAAACCACATCGATAGCAATGGACACAGTAGATGAAGTGTTTGGATGTACAGTAAAATCTCTGCCAGATGTGGGAGGATCCTTTGGGGTCTTGGTTGTAAATGAGGGTGCAGGTTTCACACCCCTTGCAGTTGGAGGGGCAAGTGCCAGGAGTGGAGGGTGGGTTGGTGGGGGGCATGGATCCAATGACGGAGCACGGAGAGATTGTCTGCGAAACGCAGATTGGGTAGGGAGGGAAATATATCTCTGGTGGTAGGGTCTGGTTATAGATGTTGGAAGTGGCGGAGGATAATGCACTGTATCTGAAAATTAGTGGGGTGGAAGATAAGGACCAGGGAGTTCTATTATTGTTGTGGTTGGAGGGGTGGGGTTCAAGTGCGGAGGTGCAGGAAGTGGAGGACATGCACTGGAGGGCATTGTTGACCATGTGGGAGGGGAAATTGTGGTCCTTGAAATAGGAGACCATCTGGGATGTCCTGGAGCGGAGTAGCTCCTCCTGGGAGTAGATATGGCAGAGGCAGAGGAATTGGGAGTCAGTGATAGCATTTTTACAGGAGGTGGGAGGAGGTGTAGTCCAGGTAGCTGTGGGAGTCAGTGGATTTGAAGTACATGTCTGTGTTGAGTCAGTCACTGCAAATGGAGACAGAGGCATCCAGGAAGGGGAGGGAGGTGTTGGAGATGGTCCAGGTGAACCTGAGGTGAGGTGGAGGGCGTTTGTGAAGTTGATGTACTGTTCAACCTCATGACATCGCACATGGCAACCAGACAACTTCAACATCGATTTCACCAGTTTCCATATCTCCCCTCCACCTTCCTTATCCTAGATCTAACCCTTCAACTCGGTACCGCCATCTTACACTCCGACCTGTGCAGTTTCCTTCCCACTTATCTGCTCCACCCTCCCCTCTAACCTATCACCCCCATCTGCATCTACCTGCTGCTTTCCCAGCTACCTTTCCTCCAGCCCCACACCACCTATTTATTTCTTAGCCCCCTTTCTTGCACCAACCCCCCCCAATACCATTCCTAATGGAGGAATGCTTGAAACGTCGACTCCCCTGCTCCTCGGATGCCACCACACTTTGATACCAACAGCTTGCTTACTGAAGAGTACCTGGTGGGTGGATGACTGGTCACTTCCCAGTTTCTGCTTTGAATCTTGGTTGCAGTAGTTGATAAGGAGTCTGCTAAAAGAATAGAATAGAAACTAGGAGGAATTGTCCATTCGGCCTTTGGAGCCTGCTGTGCCATTCACCGTGATCATGGCTGATCCTCAAATTCAATGGCACATCCCTGATTTCCCTCCTTAGCCAAGAAGACGTTCCCAGCTCAGCTCTCCTGTTTCCTTTATCAAATCCCAGCAGGGAGAAGTCAGTCTTTCCCCCTCCTTTACCTGGGGAAGGGGTGTATGCGTGTATGTGAGAGTGAGTGAGTGAGAGTGAGAAGTACATGCGTGTGTGCGCATGTTTGAGAGAGAGCATGTGAGCGTGTGTGAGTGTGTGTGAGAGAGCGTGAGAGATTGCGTGACAGTGAGACAGAAAGGGAGTGGAAGGGGAGGAGAGCGCGCGCGAGAGAGAGCACGAGAGCGCGCGCGAGAGAGAGCACGAGAGCGCGCGCGAGAGAGAGCACGAGAGCGCGCGCGAGAGAGAGCACGAGAGCGCGCGAGAGAGAGCACGAGAGCGCGCGCGAGAGAGAGCACGAGAGCGCGCGCGAGAGAGAGCACGAGAGCGCGCGCGAGAGAGAGCACGAGAGCGCGCGCGAGAGAGAGCACGAGAGCGCGCGCGAGAGAGAGCACGAGAGCGCGCGCGAGAGAGCACGAGAGCGCGCGCGAGAGAGCACGAGAGAGAGCACGAGTGCGCGTGCGAGAGAGAGCATGAGTGCGCGTGCGAGAGAGAGCACGAGAGCGCGCGCGAGAGAGAGCACGAGTGCGCGCGCGAGAGAGAGCACGAGTGCGCGTGCGAGAGAGAGCGCGAGAGCGCGAGAGAGAGAGCGCGAGAGAGAGAGAGAGAGAGAGCGCGAGAGAGAGAGAGGGGCATGTGTGCATGTATATTTAGCAGTAAACATTTATGTTTTTCAGTTATAAATTGAGTGTTGCAGTCAGTTTTGCATCTTTGTGGAATCAGCATTGATTTGTGAAACAATTTCACTCACTGAGGAAAGCTGGTTGATGGATCTTTTTATTTTAAATCTAACACAGAGAAAGTATATACGACTGGCCAGATTGAGAACCAGGTAGAAGAGTTTATGCCTCGTGGAATAGTGGGACTCCAACTGGTGCACTCCTCCCACATCAATCTTGGCAATTTGAAAATCACTAACGTATATGGTTCAAAATCAATATCATTGAGCATTTCAAAGAACAGAATTTCTTCCAGTTGGGCACCGTGCCCAAGCGGCTGCTTTCTTTCATTTTCTTGTGGCTTGGAGAAGTCCACATTTAGATAGAGATTTCTGAACTGAGCAAACTAGAAACTGTTGAGGTTCAAGGAGAAACTCAAATTCTCACACACAGACAGAAGCCAATTCCTGGTGAAGTCTTAACAGATGGAAAGAGTCAAGAAGTCCCAATTTCCCATAGCTAGCAACAGAAGTGATAATAAATTTTAAAAAAACAAATAAACACTGGAAATTCTCAGCATCTATGAATAGAGAAACTCAGTTAATATTTCAGGTCGCTGGCCCTCTATCAAAACCAGAAGTTTGTATTTTAACAGGTTTTAGCAAGTATCGAGACAGAGAGAGTTGTGAACACAGCCCAGTCCATCACACAAGCCAGATGTCCATCCAATGACTCCATCTATACTTCTCAGTGCCTTGGGAAAGCAACCATCATAATCGATGTTTGCTTTCCCACCCCGGCTACACTCTCATCTACTTTCTTCCATTGGGCAGAAGATATAAAAGCTTGAATACATTTCTTCCCCGCTGTTCTCAGACTTTTGAATGGACCCCTCATATGTTAATTCTGATACCTCTCTCTCTGCACCTTGTGTGTGGCTGGAAGACTGTATTCTGCACTCTGTTCTGCTACTGATGCACTTTCTGCGGTGCGATCTACCTGTATCGCTCACAAAACACCACTTTCACTGTGATACATACCAACAATAAAATCAATAATGTGGAAGGCTGGAGAAACTAACTGATAAGAGGGATGACAAAGCACGATGAAAGATGGTTCAGTTCAGTCTGCAGCTATCCCCTGACATCCGAATCTTCTGCGTTCCCGAGCCCCACTCCAGTTTCAGATCGACTACACCATTCCAGTGAAAGCAAACAGAGTCTCAAGGCACAGCACCTCATCTTTCAATGAGGCACTATACAGCCTACAGGATTCAACATTCAAATCACAATCTGTCACCTTTCTGCTACTTGGATAGCAGCTGTTGCTGAGTTTACACTTTCTCTGGATCTGCCTTGTTGTTCCTTTACTCATCCTGTTAATGGGTGCTTGGGCCTTGCACCATCACCTCTTCTACCAGGTTCTCCCTCTTGCTTTCAATCCCTTAGTTCTTCGCCATCAGCTTCACAGTCCTTGCTGCCCATTCTTTCTCTGCCTTTGTGCTTTGTTAAAACCTCTCATTTCCAATTCTGATGCCAGGTGATTAATTGGCAATAATGGGCTTTTCTTTCATTCATTCGAGGGAGTGGTTGGGGGGGGCGGAAATCAGAGGAAGTGGACGTAGGGATCAGTTCCATTTCCTGACTCTGCAATGCTCTCACCACCCATGACCACTGCTATTTTAAACGGAAAGGCCTGGTAATAGGCAGCAGAGACGGGAGAGTCAATGGGGAGGGCTCTGGCACTCTCAGATCAGCTCTGCCAAAGGCTGGGGGCGCAGTTACTAATCGGATGTTGGAAAGAGTGGGCGAGAATCAGGTATCTCGAGTTTTTAGAATTGCCTGGACAGGACCACAGAGAGCACCTTCTCCTACTCACTACATTCACACCAACAGGGCTCGCTTGAGTAAAAACCAACTCACTTTCTCTCCAGCAATCAGTAACAAGGACAAGGTGGGACTAAGGTGGACTCTTTCATAAAGAGCAACAATGAGCTGGTCCGATTGAACGTTCTTCATAGCCACAATTACCACCATCTCCAGCTGGATGCGAACACCAGACACACATTAACCTCCCCTCCCTCATCAGCCTTCCAGAAGGACTGTTCTCTCCACGATAGCCTGGTCAAATCCTCCTCCACTCCAAACATGCCCCACATTCCCACAGCACCTTCCCCTGCAATCTAAGAAGGCATTTCCCATTTACTTTCTCCCTCCTCAGTATCCAAAGCCCCGTTCACACATTCCAGGTGAAGCAGTGATTTACCTGTACTTCGCTCAATGTTGTCGGTTATATTCACTGCTCACGATATGGTCTCCTCTACACTGGGGAGATGAAACACTGACTGGGTAACTGTTCTGCAGAACACCTACATTCTGTCTGCAAAAATGACCCTGAACTTGCAAAAGCCTGCTGTTCCAACACACCACACTATTCCCTGGCCAACATCACTGTCTCAGCACATGCTGCAAGAACAGACCTCAACTTCCACTTGGGAAATGTGAAACCTTTCTGAACTCAATAACATGTTCAATAATTTTAAGGCCTGAACACCTTCTCCCATGTCTTTATCCCAACTCCCTACATACCAGGCCTTGTTATCACATGCCAAGAGTGTGGTGCTGGAAAAGCACAGTCAGTCAGTCAGGCAGCATCCGAAGAGGAGGAAAATCAACGTTTCGGGCAAAAGCCCTTCATCATTGTCATCACATGGGCTGCTACCATAATAACCCATCATCAGTGACTAACGGACCCCTTTAGCAGCTAATAATGCTCCCAGACTGACCTTTACCCACTCCGTTATTGACCCAACTGCTGTTTTCTCTCTGAATTCTATCCCCACGTATCGTTTATGCCTGCACCCTGCCCCCCACACAATCTTCAGCATCTATCCCAACTTTTTCCTGGTTACAATCAGTTTGGAAGAAGCGTCACTGGACCCAAAAATCTTAACTCGGCTTTTTCTCCACAGATGCTGCCACACCTGCTGAGCATCTCCACCGATTTGATTTTTATTCTTCATGTTGTACCACATTTCAATGTTAAGTGCTCAATTGCAACAATTTATTCCACATTGCTTCTTAAAACTATTTTAATTGTAAACACGATTTGGGAAAACGTAGAAGCTACTATACCTTCTCTGCTGTACCTCAGCCGATGGGGTGCCAGAGGGGCTGACACTGACATCAGGAAAGAAACACGGTCAGTTAACTGAGTTTATTTGCAGAGCACTTAGACACAAAATCCCTAACTTTTAATCGGTCAATGCTCCTCCACATCAAATCAACAGAACCACCAGAGTTCATTGGTCAGAATTTTGTGGGTGAAAGCTTGACACAATCGGATGAGACTTTGCTGTTTGTCAGATCTAATCATCCATCCAAAGAAAGTTAAAACCTCCATGAACATAGCCCTCTGCCTGTCATTTTGTACAAACTCCTTAATTGCCCGTATGTTGCTGGTACCAAACACAATTTCCAGACATACATCCTCCTTAAGGCTCTGCAACCCTGACCAGCTGCAAACTTTGGTCCTCCTGGTACATTATCCATTTATGCCAACCCAGACTGTAGCAGAAACGTACCCAGTGGCCAGCCAGTATGCTGGAATCCCAGCCTCTTGTGATTTGCCCGGCAAGCTGTGCTCTGTTATCAAGCTTAAGTCCCACATGGCAGAAAGGTCACAGACAGGAGAAGGGGCTCGCAACTTCAAGGTTCCCTCTGCATTTTTTTAGGATGCTGGGTAAAGCAGGAACCACAGCCTCACATCTCAAAGGTGCAGTACCCACCCACGTGTTCAACTATGAACCCCCTCAGACGCTTTTTTGCCAACTGCTACTGGTTCATGATTGTGGAGAGGCCAGTGATTCCACAAGTCTCTGACCATTGCCATTGCTCCTGCCCCTGCTCAGCCCTATCCAAACCATCCTGTGTCCGAATGTCTCTGGTACAGTCAGGGGCAGAGCTTCCAAATCAGTCAGACTATGAATAGTGACTGCCACTTTGAGACATTTCATAACACCAGTAGGTCAATCAGCCCCTCAATTTGTTTTTAAACCATTCAAAATGAGACCATGGCTAATATGTGACCCATCTCCATATACTTCTGTAGGGACTATAATGAGGTCAGCCAGGTGGAACAGAACCCATAGAACAGGAATTCACTGATTGGGGCTGTTAACCGGCGCCAGAGAGCCCTGGCTGACATATAAACAGGAATGCCAGTAGGTCTGCTCACTCCTGAAGACTCTCCAGGTGGAAATAAAGGGGGACTTGGTGACGGGATACTGGCCTCTGTGGAGATATTTTACCTTCAGTACCTGTGAGAGCTTAACAAAACAGCTTTCGATTTCGATTTTAAAATGAGCATTTCACCACATGTCTGGTGCAAATTCCAACCTTTCGATCCAGTCTGTCAAAATATTTTCTAGTTTCACCCCTGAAAGGTCTGGCTCTAATTTTTTTAAGTTGTGCCCCTTGGTCCCAGATTTCTCAACCGATGGAATGAGGGTGGATTGTGTAAATTACTTTAATATCTTGAAAGCCACAACTAGTTCATTCCATAATCTTCTGGATTCTGGGAATTACAACCGTGGTTTGTGTAATCTTGCCTCTCAATTAATATGTGGAGTCCAGCGTCATTGTCGTAAATATACAATGCACTCCCTTAATTCAAATCCTTCCGTAACGTATGAAGTTCAGAACTACTCTTGCTTCTCCAGATGTGGATTCTCTAGGGTTTTGTATAGCTGAAACATGACTTCTAACCCTTCTAAAATAAATCTTGGAAGCATTAAAAGAGAAACAATTGCGCACAATTAACAAAATGTTATCCTGTTACCCTCCTATTGAAGATACATGGGCAGAAGAAGCTACTGTTAAACTCCAACTGCTTTCAAGCAAAACAAAACAGCAAACTAAGGCATGGGCCTGTAACTAAAAATAATACACTGCATAATCCATTACTGTAGAGACAACTGTCAAAAGATCACACTTATTTGGATAGGTGGCTCATTGAGTCTACTTTGGTTGTGACCTCAACAGCACTTTCTCCTCTGTTCCAATAAGCTTGGACTCTCTTGCCAATCAAAACTCTAAACTCAGCCTGGAGTCTTTTCAATGGCCTGAACTCTCCTCCTGGACCACCTCCACCAGCAAAATCGGAGCCGCCTGACACTAGAAGAACACCTCAACTTCCGTCTCGAGATCCTTCAACCACATGGCATCAACGTCGACCTCACTAGTTTCCAAATCCCCCTCCCCCCCACCTCACAGATCCAACCCTCCAACTTGGCACCGCCTTCTTGAATTGCCCTACCTGTCCATTTTCCTTCCCACCTACCTACTCCACCCTCCCCTCTGAGCTATCACCATCACCCCACTCCTGCGCCTTCCTAGCCACCTCCCCCCAGCCTCCTATTTATCTCCCATCCCCCCAACATTCCTTATGCCCAAAATGCCCATCTACTGTGTACTTCCAGTGCCACAATTTTCAACTCACCTTTTCAGAAGCAAATTCCAAAAAAGCTAAGAGCACTTCAAGAAAACAAATTATTCCTCGCATCCATCTTAAATTGGAGACCCCTTATTTTTAAACTGGGGCCCCTAATTCCATATTTCCCTTCTCCCTGGATTTTCCAATCAAGCCCCCTTAGACTATGTTTCAGCTGCCTTGACCCACAGCTCTAGACCTCTATCTGGTTCTCTTCCTATTCTCCCTCTGTTAAGACAAACCCTAAACCAATCTCTGCAGCCATCTGATATCACTTTATGGTGGCCCAGTCTAATTTCTTTTCTCAAAAATGCTCCTGTGAAGTGCTTAAAGGTGTTAAGGTGCTACACAAATGCAGGTTTCTGTCGCTTAGCTGAGTCGATCATTAATCTACTCGCTTGCAAAGACATACAGGAAAAAAAAAGATCTTAGCCATTTATGGTGCTGAGAAGTCAGATTTTACAAACCCAATCACATTATTTTCCAAAATGATTTCCAGAAGCAGGGAAACAGCAGTCAGGAAATAAAACAATTAAAAACGTAAACAGGCACAATGTTTGAACAATAACAATAAAATTCTGAATGAGCACAGCACAGTGGGAGACCAATCAGCCTACTCTGCCACTACAGAACAAGTCAATTAGTACCACTCCATGGTCTTTAACCATGACCTTGCTGTCACTTTCTTTTACATGTTTATCCAATTCCCTTCTGAAAGTTATTATTAAATTGGTTTCCACACCGTTTCAGATCATGACTATGGAAAAACAGAATCATGTGGCTTCTGTTTCTTTGTCAATTAATATAAATCCATGTTACCTGATGTTTAAATCTATTCTCCCTAATTACAGCCCTGGCATCAATAAGAGAAGGTGGAAATTTGCTTGGGTATGACCCATGGACATTGTTGGCTAGACCTAGCATTTGCTGCCCCTTTCTAACCACCGAGCAGGTAGCTAAGAGTTAATCAAATTGCTGTGGAGTCACATGCAAACTCAACCAGCGATTGACATTGGCTTTCCTTCCCTGAGGATTTTTACAACAAGTGACAACGGGTTATACGTTTGTCATTAGGGCGCCAACTGCAGGCCATTCACCACAGCTCCAAGAGCTCTCTGCAGGTTTACCAGGATGTTGCCTGGTCTGAAGGCTTTTAGTTCTGTTTTCACTGGGAAGACTGAGGCTGAGGGGCGACCTGATCGAAAAGTCTACAAAACTATGAGAGGCGTAGATAGAGTGGATAGTCACTTATGTTTTCCCAGGATGGAAAGGTCAACTACAAGATGGCACACGCTCAAGGTGAGAGGGGGAAAATGTGCAGGGAAAACCTTCCCACATAGAGGATGGAGGGTGCCTGGAACATACTGCCGGTGGAAGTGGTGGAAGCAGGCACATTAGCAATGTTTAAGGCATATCTTAACGGGAGGCAATCAGAAGGATTGATACATCAAACTGGCAATAAATGAGCAAATCTAAATAAGGAATAGGAATTGACAAGCCTGTTGCATTGCATTATATTGAGTTTCTTAAGGTTGAGTTCTGGACCAAACCATCTTCAGCTGCATCATCTTTTTTTCTGCATCATAAGGTCAGAACTGGGAATGGCTGTGGTGATTATACTCAGCATAATTTTCAACTCCACAGAGACTGAAACAGTCGGAGTTCAAATGCAGCAAGATCTGGACATTATCCAACATCCTGGGTTCTCTTCACATTCTTTGATGTCTTTCATTATTCTCCAGTAATCCATCAATTTCTGTCTTGAACAGAGGGACTGAGCTTCTACAGCTCTCTGGGAAGAGAATTCCACAGATTACCCACCCTCTGAGTGAGTATGAAGTGGCTGACCCTTTACTGAGATTACATTTCCCAGTTCAAGGGGGGAAACATCCTCCATATATCCAACCTGTCACAGCCTTTAAAGGTTTTGTAAGTTTCAACAAGAACACCTCTTTCCAACTCTAAAAGAATACAAGCACAGTATCAATCTGGTGAATCTCCATTGTGCTCCCGCTATGGCCAATTTATCCTTTCTTAGATAAGGGGACCAAAATTGTACACAGTATCACAGATGAGATCTCACCAAGGTGCTATACAAATGTAGCAATACATCTTTATTTTTCTGATAAAATGTCCAGGTGATGAAGGCCAACATTATCACTTCGACTTTCTATTTGCTTGCTGACATTTAATGGCTCAGGTCTCAGGTCCCCTTGGACACCAGCACTTCCCAACCCTTCATCACATTAAAGATATATCCCATCTTTCTTTCTGTTTTATCCCCTCTACCAAAGTGAATAACTTCACACTCATGCACACGATATTCTATTATGTTCTAGTCCATTCATTCACTGTCCCTGAGAAACTCCCTTGTACCTCCTTCAACCTTACACTACCACCTACTTTTATATTCCCCGTTATAATCCATCAGTTTTATTTGAAATCACAAGCTTTTGGAACACTGCTCCTTCATGAGGTGAAGTCAAACGAAGCAGCACTCCAAAAGCTTGTGATTTCAAATAAATCTGTTGGAGTATAATCTCGTGTCGTGTGTCTACTGACTTTGTCCACCCCAGTCCAACACTGGCACCTCCACACCATACATTTATGTTATCTGCAAATTTATAAGTATTACAACTGGTCCTCACTACATTCATTTAGATTGTGATCAGTTTTGGGCCTAGCACTGATTCTTGCAGCATTCCTCTACTGCTGCCTGCCATCCCGAGAACCATCTGTTTATTCCTATTTTCTGCCTGTTAACCAATTCTCAAATCAATCCTAGTAAAATCTCCCAAATTGTGCTTTAATTTTATTTACTAAGTTCCTGTGTAGGGGCTTTGGAAACCCAAACATACCAGCTCGCTTCCTTATTAGAAGTTCTCCTCAATATTACGAGCAACATCTTCAAAAGAATCAAACAATTTGTCACACTCTATTTTCCTTTCATAAATCCAAGTCTATCTGCTCAGTTTTACCATAATTTCCAGTTATATCATGCTTATAATAGACCCTACCATGTGAACCTGTAGTTCTCCACTCTATTCCTTCATTTAATAATTGTTATCTTCCAGTTGTGATGGTACTATTCCTTTAAGAGGTGCATTATGTCCTTTTCTTCAAAGAGAGGTTTTCAGCCAGAGGTGATGAGCTGTCTTTTCTAAGCCAATAAACTAAACAGCTTGTCAGGCTTGGGTTTTTATTTTAAAAAGTTAGAACAATAGAAGCAGCATGAAAGGGTGGATTCAGGCTCCCCCTGAACCAGGCTTTTAGCTTAGCCTTCAGTAGCTGTTGGGATTTTGAAGTTGGTTGTGGAAGCTGTTACATCTCGTTCTCTGTTACAGCTAAAAGCCGGAGTTCTCTTCCTTCTGCCAGAATCGCATATGAGACAATCAATTTTACCGAATTCATCTTTGCCAAGGGTGTCTCTATGGGGATAGTACTATATTAGAACAGTTGTTGTTTAGTAATTAAATAATCTATTATGCTGTTAAGTTTTCCAACTGAGTTAAAGTTATACCAATTCTTCTTTGTTTTGTTTGCGTTTTAACTGGGGGTAAGAATAAAGGGTGTTTTGCTTAAAGCTGAGCAGCGTAATCAATCAAATTATATGTGGAACACAGCACCTTACACTTGCCTTTAAATAAGATAAATCTGGGTCTGGGCTATCTCCTAGATGTGCAAAGGGTCTGGTCTGCAGGTAACCTTCCAGAACCTACAGAATTTCTAAATATTACCACCAATGCATTACCCATCTCTATAATTTACCTCCTTCAACATTCCAGGATACAACCCATTTAGTCCAAGAAATTTATCAATTTATCCAGTTAATTTTCCAAGTGCTATCTCTTTACTAATGCTAGGTTTTCGGTTCCATAAGTCCCTAGGTTGTCCAGCATTTCTAGGAATATTTCTGCATCTTCCTCAGTGAAGACAGCCAGACAGTAATTGTTTAGCTTCTGAAAAAAAAGGTATAATTTTCAATGCCTTTTTCTTGCATTCCTCAGGAGAATCCACACAAATACCAACGTAAGAAGGAAATGTTTACATCATATAAGAGGGGAGTGCTGATTGATTGGTGAAGGCACGATCAGGGATCTTCTACTAGTTCATAATGATTGACAGTTAACACCAAACTTCCATAAATTTTTAAGCCAGGCAGGTTGATTCTGATTCATTAAGGTACTGCCCTGAGAAATGAATCAGCAAATGACTCTCACTTATTTTGCGGAGTTGAAACAGTCTGTGTATGTGTGTGTGCACATGCGTATCCATCCATTCTGTCTGTAAACAATCAAGACGTAAGTTTGAGTAAATGCAAGTGTACCACACTTTGAAGCTGACTATCAATCCAAAATTGGTTGTCAGTGTAATTCTTTGTACGCTCTGGATTGTACAACAAATGCTTCCACACTTGTATCAGTGTCCAAAACTAGGAGTGCTTCCAAGATCTGTTAGCGTGAGCTGGTTGGGAATAGCAAGTACCTTAATTGTGGTGAACAGAGATATGATCTGCCAGTTGTTGGATTGTATGGCGTTACACCGGCATTGAAATTCATATACCACATTATTCATTTGTAGAAGAGGCAGAACATCTTTTTGACTTGTCATCCTCCTTCCGTTGTAACCATTCTACGTTTTTATTTTTCTCTCCCCCTCACGTTTATCTAGCTTTGCCATCCATGCTAATCACTTTAAATACTCCCCATGGTAGTAGTATTTTAAAAGTATTGGTTCATTGCTTTAATGTCACCTCAAGGCCAGCAGTGATTACTCGTCTGAAAGGTAAGTAAAGTGGGTTGTGTCATAATCTGCATTGCAACATCCTTCAAACCACTGCATTTGGCCTGAATTCTTATTCAATCACTTTTCAGCCCTTTGGCCAGGCTCATAAATAGAAACATCTTCTCCACATATCGTCTGCCAAACCCTTTTATAATCTTGAGACCCATATCAGGTCACTTGTCAGTTTTCACAGTTTTTGTTTTAAGGGACACAGCCCCAGCCTGTTCACTCTTTCCAAATAGAAAAATCCAATGTGTTCTGGTATCACTTTAGTAAATGTCATTTAATTAAAAACTCTGCACTTACATTCCAGAATTATTCTGTCATTAGGATCCCTTTGAATCTGTCAATATAAATCCGTGCCGATCCTAGGTATTTCTGGGCAGTCACCCAACAGCAGGTTGTAACTCTCATGAAATTATTTTCATTTCGGTTAGGGGCCTGTGAGGTGATGGTGGCACCTATTTCTGGATAAAAGAATGCTACAGTTAAGCCCTTTCCTAGTAATCAGATGTAGGTCAAAATCCGACATCCCCAGGGCAGCGTTAACCTAAACTAATGCTTGCTGAACTGTCATAGACACTAACATGATAAAAAGGTCTGTTTTGAAAGCGTTAAGATTTACAGCACAGCCTTCCATCAGGATGAGAGACACAGACACGAGATGGGTTGCAAAAAAATTAAACCTTTTTCTCATAAATGCTACAATTGCTTAAAGTGTGGTGAATGGCCTAATGAAAACATCATTTTGAAAAATAATTTTGAGATACACTCTTTAAAAGTGACTAGATAGTACAGACAGGAATGCAGCAAGGTGCTGGTTAGTGTGTAACAGCTACAAAGTGGGACTGTCGCACAGAAATGATGCCTGGCGGATTTTAAAATGCCCTCTGACTCCAGCTTAAAACTGGTCAGATCTGATCTCATCAGGGTCAGGACCTAGCTGCAGTCAGGTATGTGGAGATGGCAGTGACACTGAAAGATTTGCTTGAGAGGTGAGATCTCTGTTTGAATTTCCAACTTGACCAGAATTCCTTTGATCCACATCCACTTTCTGCCACCTGACAGAGAAGTGTTCATCACTTCTGGTTTTCCTCATTTTTCCACAGAATTTCAGCATTACTGCAAAAATCAGAATTTGTCACTCCAATCTAATTGGTGGTGAGTCAACCTCTTGAGAAGCATTATTGTCTGTGTGTTTTCAGAAATCCCCACTGTGCTGGTGGGGAGTGTGCTCCAGGATTCTGACCCAGCGACAGTGAAGGAATAGTGGTACTGTCCCAATTCAAAATAGTCTGTGCTTGGAGAGAAACTTACAGGTGGTGGTGTTCCTGTGCATTTGCTGCCCTTTCCCTTCTGGGTAGTAGAGTTTGTGGGTACTCTTGAAAGGAGCCTGGCGAGTTATATCATCAGGACTTCTTTAGAACAAGACGTTAATACATTCATTCTGCACGACTCCACAAACAGCAATGTGGCAGTGACCAGTGGTCTTTATTTTAATAAAGATAATATTGTTCATGACACTGGGAAAAAAATCTTGACGAAGGAGCAGTGCTCTGAAAGCTTGCGATTTTAAATTATCCTGTTGGACTATAATCTGATTATACCTAGAGGGGTCCATTTCTAAGCATTCTGAATGTCACCATGGAACATCTGTGTTGTGACTAATTTAACTTTTCAACACTCAGTCTGCTCAGAAGTGACCTGGAGTCAGAGGGGGTTAGAAAGAAGAGTTGCAGGTCCACAGAGGGACCACACAGGTCCTACCCACACAGGTAAATGGTGGGCCCTTCTATTTTGTCATCTCAGGTCTCCAAGAAGCTGTGTTGATGGTGGCCAGAAAATATTTTAATTTATTCATCTCAGTTGAGCACAAGAGCCAGCACACTGGAAGACCAGGAGCAGGTCAGAACAACTGGCAGACTAGAAAGCTGGAGCAGGACGTGACAGCTGGCACGCTGACTCATAACATTGATCTTTTATCTGTGAAGAAACAGGGTCGACCTTTATCAGAGATATATGGAAAACTCCAGATTATTTGGCCAAAATTAGGGGCTTGACCTTTACAGGAGATGGACTATTACTCAAGTATATACAGTAAGCGTGAAATCCTTAATGGATTTACTTATGACTTTATTGGGGTATATTTTTGGGGCATATTCCTTTATTCTTGGTAAATTATAATGACAGTGCTTGAAAGGAGTTTGTGAGAGAAGCTCCGGTCTGCTGGCTTTGGCCCATCAGTTTGAGACTATTCTTTGGACCTAGTTGCTGGGACTACAAGGGCTCCAAACTGGTGTCACCTCCTCTTGCTGGATTCTGTAATGGTTCACTTATTCAGACCATTTATCTCTCAGCAGTAGCTACAGCCTTGGATCCAGCCAATACCGCCTGGCTCAGGCTACTATGTTCTGGTTTCGAAGAAAGCTAAGCATACATGCACAGTGGTCCTCTCTCAACAGTTTATCTTTTAAATATTTAGAGTGTGCACAGGCAGCAGAATCCCACTTCTCTAAACATTTAATTCTGGGTAGGTTTATAAAGTGGTCAGATGGCCTTTGAAGTGCTAGTTTTACACTGCATTGGAGTTATGTCTGCACTTTAAAATAAAAAGTGGATTAATTTTAAAAAGTCTTCACACTCCTGCATTCCAACAAATGCCATGGTATGAATAAACGAACAGAACAATAATGTGTTTCACCCCACAACTCTCTCCCTCTGCTTTTTGATTAATTTGAATCTTTTTCTTCAAAGAGAGCATAATGAGGATGTTTTGGTCAATTTGCGTCAGAGAAGTTACTAAGCATTACTCAAGTCAGTTACTAAACCTTGAACAATGGCTTTCAAAGCTGGCACGAAGAGCAGACTGAGGGAAAACCCTGTTTCAGTCAGCACACCGGAGCTTCTCATGTAAACTGCTTTCAAGCATTGTCATGATAATTTACCAAATATAAAGGAATATACCCCAATAAGGCCATCACAAGTAAACCCAGTAAGGATTTCACACTTACTGTATATACTCAAGTAATAGTCGATCTCATGTAAAGGTCAAGCCCCTATTTTTCGTCAAATAATCTGGAGTTTTCCACAGGTCTTGTGTAAAAGTTGACCCTAGTTCTTCACAGATAACAGATCAACGTTTGAGTCAGTGTGCTGGTCATCAGATCCGGCTCCTGCTTTCTGGTTCTGCCAGTTGTTCCGCACCGCTCTCAGTCTTCCAGTCTGCTGGCTGTTATATTGCCCTCCGGGCTTTCAGAATTACCATAATTCATTGTTTATTATTCTCTATTCGTTTAGAGATCAATTCGGCTTCTGGTATCAATTTTGACGAGCATGAATTTCAGCCCCTCAAAAATAGTATCCATGTAATTTAATCTTACAAAGTAGTCAAAAAAAAAGTCGACTATTACTCGAGTATAAATGGTATGGTCAGAGAGTGGCTAGAATGTGAAGCCCTGAGGAGAGAAAGTAAGCTGTAAGAGAGACAGCAACAGAATATAAACCCATTAAGTGAATGGGAAAGATGTTACAATATAAATAGAGTATAAAATGGGAAACTGTTCACTTTAGTAGAGCCCCACTGAACTCATCTCTACCTACGTCAACACTGTACTATCCCCCCTAGTCCAGGAACTCCCCACATACGTTCGAGACACCACCCACGCCCTCCACCTCCTCCAAGACTTCCGTTTCCCCAGCCCCCAACGCCTCATCTTCACCATGGATATCCAATCCCTCTACACCTCCATCCGTCATGACCAGGGCCTCCAAGCCCACTGTATTTTCCTCTCCAGACGTCCCCAACAGTACCCTTCCACCGACACTCTCATTTGTTTGGTCGAACTGGTCCTCACCCTTAACAATTTCTCCTTCGAATCCTCCCACTTCCTCCAGACCAAAGGGGTAGCCATGGGCACACGTATGGGCCCCAGCTATGCCTGTCTCTTTGTTGACTACGTACAGCAGTTGATCTTTCGTAATTACACCGGCACCACTCCCCACCTCTTCCTCCGCTACATTGATTACTGCATTGGCGCCACCTCATGTTCCCGCGAGGAGGTGGAGTAATTCATCAACTTCACCAACACATTCCACCCTGACCTTAAATTTACCTGGACTGTCTCTGACACCACCTCCCCTTCCTGGACCTCTCCATCTTCATTAATGACGACCGACTTGACACTGACATTTTTTACAAACCCACCGACTCCCACAGCTACCTGGATTTCACCTCTTCCCACCCTACCTCTTGCAAAAATGCCATCCTGTATTCCCAATTCCTCTGCCTCCGCCGCAATTGCTCCCAGGAGGGCTGATGAAGGCTTATGCCCGAAATGTCATTTCTCCTGCTTTCATCCTTCATCCTGATGAAGGCTTTATGCCCAAAACATCAAGTCTCCTCCTCTTTGGATGCTGCCTGACCTGCTGTGCTTTTTCAGCACCATACTTGTGACTCTAATCTCCAGCATCTGCAGTCCTCCCTTTCTCCACCTGCACTTCATTCCTGAAGAAGGGCTTATGCCCGAAACGTCGATTCTCCTGTTCCCTAGATGCTGCCTGACCTGCTGCACTTCTCCAGCAACACATTTTCAGCTCTGATCTCCAGCATCTGCAGACCTCACTTTCTCCTCAAGATCTGGGTGCCCTGGTACACAAATCATAGAAGGTTAGCATGCAGGTACAGCAAAGGATCAGCGATGCAAGTGGAATGTTATTGATTACTTCAAGGAGAATGGAATAGGGAGGCAGAGAAATTGTGTTCCAGCTATGGAGATGTATTTCAGAAAGGACAGAATTACATGAGAAGCAAAGCAGAGAAGGTTCACTTTACGGATAACTTTGAATGCATGGGTTTCCTTTGTTTAAAATGTAATTTTGGGAAGTGGGCATTGCCGGTTGGGTCAGCATATATTGGCCATCCCTAGCTGTCCTTGAGAAGGTAAAGGCATGCTGACGTTTTGAACCCCTGAAGCTGGTTTGGTGCAGGGAATGCCATAATGCTGCTGGGATGGAAGTCCAGTTTACCAGCAGTGTATTCCCAATTCAGGAAGGTCAGTTCCTATGTTGTTGGATAGATGCCAGTGTTGTAGCTCTACTGTTATAGTTTGACTTGGGGTGCAGCAAGTTATTAAGCACAAGTCTTCAACTCTATTGCCAGAATAGTGTCAGATCTCATTATCCACTACCTTCAGTCATTTCTTGTTATTTCATGGAGTGATTCAAACTAGCTGAACAATAGTATCTGTGATACTGGGGACTTCTGTAAGAAACTGGATATGGATCATCTACTGGGCACTCCTGGCTGAATATTGATGCAAACGCTTCAGTGTTATTCTGTGTACCAACGGGTTGGGCTCCTTCACTAATGCCTGTCCTGAACTGCCTACAGGGCTGTTAAGAATCAACCACATTGTTGTGGGTCTGGAGTTACATGTAGACCAGACCAGGTAAGGATGGCAGATTTTCTTCACTAAAGGACATTGATGAACCAGATTTTTTTTTACCCCTGAGCAACTGAAAACAGTTTCACCATTAGACTCTTAATTCCTGATTTCGATTGAGTTCAAATTTCATGACGTGACTTGGAATTTGAGTCCCCAGAACATAACCTGAGTTTCTCAATTAATAATGTAGTGACAGAACCATCAGGCCACCATCTCTCCTCAGTGTTACACATGGAGACAATTAATGCTCAATATTACTACTCAGAGTATGAAATATTATTTCCAGTGAACTGGTTTGGAAACTGACTAACTCTTGCCTGCGGTTCAAGAATCAAGTTCAAAGTAATATTCTTTGTTTTAAGAAGTTAAAAAGTTGCTCCAAAATGCTGACTAACCCCCGGGCAATGTATAGGGATAAAGATAGTTGAGTCACATTTCTTATGTCACTGTAGGGGAAACTCAAGCAGCGAGAACTACTTCATCATTTAATTTAGCTCAGGAAGGAAAACATCAGTATGCTATAAAATCATTACTAACATGAAAGTTAAGCTTTTACTTGTCAAGTAACAGAAGAGTGAATGACCTTAATACTATGCACAGGACTGAATAGCTCAGCTTGTGCTGAGTTTCTGCCTACACTGGGCAATGTGAGGAGAGGGGTTTGATATTCTGTCTTTTGAATTATGACTGCCTCCTACTACCTTTGCCCTCGCACCAGTTGAGAATCTGTGCGCTCCTCCAACTCTGGTCCTAGAATTTCCCTGCTCCATCACTGACAAATCGTCTCAGTTTTTGCTTTTAAATCACTCGAGATCTGGGCATCGCTAGCTGGGCCTGCATTTGTTACCATTGCAGCATACCCTAGAGAAACTGGTGGTGAGCTGCCTTCTTGAACTGCTGCAGTTATATGATGCAGTGACCCACAATGTGTTAGTGAAGGACTTTGACCCAGCGACACCGAAGAAATGGCGATATATTTCCAAGTTGGGAGGGGTGAGTGGTTTGGATTGGAACTTGCAGATAGTGGTGTTCTCATGTATCTGGTATTCTTATCCTTCTGGATGATAGTATTGGAAGGTGTTGTGTAAGGAGCCTCAGAGGGGGGTAATCTTGCAGTGCACCTTGTAGATAGTCAGTGGTAGCAGATCGTACTGTCAGTGATGAAAGCAGTGGATGTGGTGTCAATCAGGTGGGCAGCTTTGTAATGGAGAGTGTCAAAAACCCTCAGTGTTGTTACCTCTACCCCAAACTCTGGGATTCTGATACAAAGTTGTTCCATCTTACTTTCTGCTCTTTTAAGTCACTCCCCAAAACCTATCCCAATAGCTTCTTACAATTGCACTAGCAATCTAGAGACCCAGGTATGGGGACTCTATTCAAACCTCACCACTGCAGCTGGTGTAATTTATATTGATTAATAATTTTAAATAATTGCTAAAAACAAAATCTGGAACTGAAAGCTAGCTTCATCTACAGAGATTAACAAAATGATCATCGATTTATCAAAACATCCCATCTGGTTCACGAGTTCTGAGAGGAAATTTATTGTCCTTCTGTGGTTTGGTACACATGTGACTCCAGATCTGGAATAATGTGGGTAATTCTCAACAACCTTCAAAACTAGTTGAGCAGGCCATTCAACAGAAGGGCAATGACGGGTGGCAAATGTTGGCATTGCTCACATCCCATGAATGATTTTTTTTTTTTAAAAAGTGGCTTAGAGTCAAAGTTTTACCCATGAACACACAAAACAGGAAGAGGATTAGGCCATTCAGTCCATCAGGTTTGCATTCTTGACACCACCTTCCCAATAAATCTCTGACTAACGTGGGAGCCAGGAAGCTAGCTACCTTTTGTCTTAAAAGTATTCAATGACCCGAGACTCCACAGTTCCCAGGGAAGAGAGTTCCAAACACTCATGATGCTCAGAGGTTAAAAAAAAAAGCTTTAAATTGGAGAATATGAAGTTTGGAACAGTGCTAGCAGTACCTCTGAAAAGTACCCTAGACCATTTTACTATGTACTATAAAAATGCAAACTGTTGTCGGGTGGCAAGGCAGATTACTTTCGTTGGGAGTAATAACATCTGTATGGGCAGCTAGCTCACAGGTGGCTTGCCAATGCAGTGTTGAAACCTGTCACTTGTATGAGTCTGCAACAGTGATCAGAGCGTTGCAGTACCGATATAACACAGAAGCAACTTGTTCATTCCATTGTATGTGCTGGTTTCAATTCTCAAAACACTTTCATTAATATCCTCTGAAGTGCTTTGGAATAATATCCTGCTTTTTAATATCCCTCTCTTCAAATACCTTTATCCAATTTGCAGCTTTCCTGTTGGACACAGGAAGTGCAACTGAAGGGTTCTCTACAGTTCCAAAATAATTGTCCATTTAAAGCAGTGCATGCAGGACTAAACCCATTTAAAACACTGATTCTCAGCAAGCATAGTTTAAAAATATATTTGGCAGGAACACAAACTTCCTGGTTCATTAAATTCCTGTGAAAAGGCAAAAGGCTAATTTTCACTTGCACTGAGGCTTTTAAAAGCTTATTTATGTTATTTGGCAATATAAATTTTCCTGCCTCACTCCCTTTTCCTGAATATACTGAATTGTTGACAATCAATTGTAAGTTTTAAAAAAGATATAACTGAGTGTTTGTCTAATAAGGTGAGAGAAGCTGTTACAAAGGAGTCGAGCACTTTATACACAGTCAGCTTTAACAACAAATTCTGAAAACATGATTTATACATGGTATCCATCCAGAAAAATTGGCAGGAATGTATCCTGCCCTAGTAATGATGTCCCATGGTCATTTAACAGAGAGCATTAAGTGGCTGCAGGCAAGAGAGAGGCTCCTTGCCTCCAAGAGCTGTCAGCCAATCTGCATTGGTCAGCAGTTCTGTCATTCCATCAAGAGCATTGGAATGGTGTCACTGCTGGGAGATAGAGTCATTAGACTCAGATTGCTGGAACTCCAGAGCACAGGGAAATCCAGGACCTGGCAGCCAGGAGAGGAGGAGGGGCTCTGGGCGATTAGAATTGGAAGGACTGACAGAGAGGGCATACCCAGACTATATCGTGACGCTGCGATGGAGGAACCCCTTCCCCACTCTCTCCCCACACAAAGACAATCTGCATAAACAACCGAGCTTCCTCCCTGTCCTTAAATCCTTCCAATCAGCCTCAAAAGATTAGACACGGCTTTCAGGGAATTTTTGATTCATGAAAGTCACAGTTTCAATCTTCACAATGTTTGTCTGGAGGAAAGATTTCTGCTCACTCAGTATTGGAGGTGGGATAAGCAGCCCGGTAACTTAGCAACTGGGGAAGAGGTGACGGTGCAGCTGAGCAGGACATCATGTAAAAAAAAACAACACTGGCCTTTTGGACAAAGTTATTGAAGGTAGCACCAAGAAAGAAATGAAAAGGGGTGAAAGATGGATCCTAATCGACCCCAGAGGTTACTTAAGTTACCAGTTTCTTGGAAATGGATTTGATCAAGTCTACATGGAAGTTCATAAAAATAACACCCAGGGACAAACCCCTGGCCATTACTTCAGTTATCCTTCCAGAAAACATTATCAGGGTTGTCAGGCCTGAACCATCTTTATAAATCCACGCTGGCTCTTTGATCAGCAGGAACCTTCCTGTGTTCTGTCTCTTTCCTTTAATTATAAACTCAAGCTAATTCCTAACGGGTACTTGACTTGCTAGACTATAATCTTTTGGTTTTCTTTTTTCACCTTTCTGAAATAGCAGATCAACATGTTCAATCCCCAATCTGAAGGGAAGAGCTCAGGCATCAATAGGACTTTGGAATATTGCAATTAGAGTATCAGCAACATTGTTAACGGTACCTTTTAAATCTGGTGATGGTCATGGGATGTGAAGGTATTCCCTACTCCCATATTTGCCCAATTCCTAGCTCCTGCTTCTTCAATACTGTCTTATGTTAATATTGCTAAGATGTTATCCTGGATTTGAGTTTCCTTGGAATAATAATGGAATGCTAATTCCTTCTGCTATTCCAGGAATTCTGAGTGAAACAATCAAATTAGTGCCAGATTAACAGCGAATATATAACTGTGGATTTTCATTTGGCTACGTACTGGCCCTCAACTGGCTGAACTCTCTCTGCTGAGTACTCGATTAACTGTTAATTTGAATATAGAGCAGAAATTAAATCATCCATTGTGCCACTCAATGAAGTTGCAAGTGGCAATAATTAAAGATTGTCCTCTCTTTGCTTACTCAAGTTATAAACACCATCACTCCAATTGATTTGGGATCCTACTATGTACTATGGTAACAGCTTTCGAAGGACAAAGCTCTGCACACCTTCTGCCTCGATTAGCAAGGGGGCAATTACCAACATTTATTGCCAATGCTGTCTGAGGAACACATTTTGAGGGGGGCAGACCACTGGCTACGTAAGGGTTACTTCCCAGTCCAGAAGGAGCTCAGCAGATCACATGCTGGGGTGCCAGGCAGGAGGGGGTTCTGTATCTGAACCAGCCTCCCCTTCTACATCACAGCACCTCCCCCTCCTACCCACTCACCCCCACCCCGGCTTCTCGCCATGACACTTCCACTTATTGACTTGGTCCTGCACTCAGAATCTGTGGACTGTTTATCGTCGTGGTAAACCCTGCCATTTGCAGAATCCTACCCTAGATTTGAGCCACTGCCTATCCTTACGAGAGAACTTTCTGCCACGTTAAAGTGCTTCAGAAAATGAGGGACCTTGTTTTTAAAGAATGAGGCAGGGTGTTTGTGATAACGATCAGGGGATGAGAGGCTGATAAAAGTCTTTTTTGGCGGCGTTATTAGCTGTGGAAATGTTTGCTCAAGATGTTGGGAAAACTCTATAAAAACACTGATACACATCTCAAACTCATAACATCCCAGCCTAGAGGAGAGACTGGTAGCAACCAACTGCAAAAGCTGTTCTGCAATCCTAACTAGTGAATCATAAGTATTACTGAACAAACACAACCATGTTTTGAAATACCCATGTTCCAAATCCTCTGTGATTTTTATCTTTATAGGGAAAACCTGTAGAGATAAAAATAGTCTTAAGGAAACAATGTGAATGTCAGATATAGCAGTTAATTACGACATCTGAGGCACTGCAGAGAATTCAGTGCAGGCAATGGCCAGTCTCTGGGAACTAAGAAAACTAGATTTTCACTGAAAAAGAAATTTAAAGAGAAAATGAAAAAAAAACAAGTACTAACTTTTGTCATTGCTTTTCTGCCAGTTTTCTCAGGTTGCCTTAGCCACACTTTCTTGATGCTTGATTAATGTGCTTTATGGTGCCATGTTCAAACTCCTAAACAATCATTCTAATTTTCAACTTTGCCTTTGGTGCTAAAAAACAACAGTGCAAATGTGATAAATCTGAATTGCTTAATTATCTACAGTCATGTACAAATGTAAAGGTTACTGAATGACAACAGCCTTCATTGGGAAACTACAGTGAGATGGCCTTCAAGGAGTTCTGGATGTCAGGAGCAAAAAGTCCCTTTTTCCAAACAAATGTTAAATTGTGACTTGAGTTTCTTGCGTTGAATGGTAAAGGTCCTATTTATATGCACTGGCAACTCTAATACTTAATCGTGTCCCATTTATACGCAGTTCCCATTCTCCCAACTGTTGGATACAAACTCTAGTCGGTCACATAATAGTTGGCGTGGTTACTTAGTGATTCTAGCACACTGCTTGCTCCTCTGACTCACCCGCCAGGCCACCAGGCAATAACATCTCATGGCGCTGTCCACGGGTCAGGACTTGACGTACCTGCCATCCACAGGCAAGCGCCATCAGACAGGTACCACCCCCGCTGCACACTCATGACACATCACTGACTCACTTACAACTGAATAGCAGTTTGGAGTTCACTGGCTCCTTTCACTGGAATGTTGCTGCCAGGACCATTTGCACACAGTGACAGGCAGCCAACACATGGACTGGACCCAGCATCTCAAGGCTCCTCACTTACGCTCTCAGCACTCACTCACCTCGTAGCTATTTATGTTCACAGCATCGCTGCCCTCCTTTGGTTTTTGTGATTTACGCCTTCAGCCAAAGCACAGAGGCTCACAGCAGTTCTGTGTACAGAGCCAGCCAGCTTGGCTTGGTCATCAGCAATCATCAGTCAAAGGGGCGGGTGCTATATCACCATCACACCTGCACCATCTGCAGCAAACACATCACAAGGTGGTATCTCAGAGCTTCAGCGAGTAGCGCTCTTTATGGTGAGTCAGGTTAAAGGGAGACAAGCTTCAGTCAAGGCTGGGGCAATGACAGCAGCCTCTCTCAGTCCAGGGGCTTGCACTCTGTCCATCAGCTGCTTGGAGTGGTCAGCAACAGGGTCTATGATACTCCAGCCTGAGGAGTAGGCCACAATCAGGTCTACAGATCAGATCCATGCTGCCGAGGGAAACTGGAAACAGAGACTTCCTTTCCTTCAGAGCAACTACCTTCTCCCACATCCTGGCATGAGGAGCTGAAGTGAACCACAGAAGGGGTTGAGGCTGCACAGAGGATTGGTTGTGGCTTTTAAAAGCTAATGACCCAATGGCGTGGTGCAATCACCACATGCACTGGTGCTGACACTGCTGAACAAGGTGGTCATGACGTCAGCAGCACATGGACAGACCAATCCCATCGCAGTTACGGGACAGCTTCACTGTGCATGATTCAGTGATTGCCATAGCCCACAGTTAAATGGCTTGGAGACATTACATTTTGAGAATGTTACAATCGCCCTCTCTACTCATGAAGAGACTGAACATTCCCCTGCACAAATCCCAAACCATTCCCTTGCGATCTCACATTTGATTTTCCGTGCTCTACACTTGCTTCCCGAAGTGTACCCAATAACTCTTCTTTCATGACTTCCTGCTGCCAACCTCAGAACATCAAAGGCGTTTCTGCAGCTGTTTGGACATCCCACTTTCAAAACACGTTGTAAAATTAATGCATTCATCCGAGCACACTGGGGCTAGTGATCGAAGAGAGGGTGGAGAATATTGGCAGAGTATCTGGGAGTTTTGTTACAAGGGGTTCAATACTGCAGTAACGAGCACCATACAAAGTTGAGTGAACAGTGGCTGGTCAGGCAATGAGTTGATGTTGGGGCCCCTGAGAGTTTCCTCGCTCATCAGTGAAATCCCAGAGTTTAGTAAGCACAGCTGGATGGGGGTAAGTGGAAGATCATTTCATAATACAAACAATGTGCACAAAATTAATATCAGCCATCTAGAACAGTACAGTCTCCAGTCCACTATTTTAAGCAGAGAAACTTCATTTTAACTGTGTTGTGTTATCTTGTACTCACCTTTGGAAAATCCCATTAGAAACACCCCAGTGACAGTAAGCAGATCCTGAGCTGGGTTTGGACATGAGCATGGGGTTGGCGGGATGGTGGAAGACTCAAGAACAGGAAGCAGGCATTTGTAAGTACTTCCCCACATAATGGAGTCAACTCTATTGATATATTTCCCTATCGCAAGTCAGGAATCTTGAGCACTGACACTCAACATCGAGAATGTCTAGGGTTCAGTCCAAAGGAAAAGTTGAGTCACAGTAAATTACACACAAAGAGACTACTTCAGGGGAAAGATGCATTATCTTAAATACCAATTTTCATTCTCTAACGTCACCTCTGCCATTCAGCTTCTGGACCCAAATTATTCTTATATAACATCTTCCATAACTACAGGGTATCCCTCAGGGATTTACAGTTAATTAAGCACTTTTGAAGTTCAGGACCTGTCATAGTGTAGAAAATGCAATAGCTAAAAGTGCAGACAGCAAGGGCACACAAACATGACATGAGATAATGACCAGCTCATCTGTTTGTAAATATTAGTTTAGGTTGAAATGTTGGCCTGGACACTGGGACAACTCCCCTCTCTCCCAAACAGTGAGTTTTCTGAATCAAAAGTAAGAGTGCTAGCCTCTGGACAACTATTCGAGATCAAAATGACCAATGGCTGTGTCAGTAACTGCAGTTTGTACTGAGCAAGGAAAACAAGAGTCTTAACCAAAGGACAGGAGGGAGGATGAGAAAGAGAGATTCCTGGCAACTTGAGTGAGATGGAGCTCAATTATTGTTTTGATGCACCACGACCATAGTATTTGTGGGAAAATGGTGAACATCAAGATTGTTTGTTGCCCGAAAGGTTCAGCAGAAAAGGCTGCAGATGATACCAATCGAGTGGCATTGGGGAAATTCCACAAGTTGGAAGGGTAGGTTCTCCCAATCAGGCAATAATAGATGCCTTGATGAATTTTTACACACATGAAGAGAAAAAAAAGTGTAGATAACTTCTGAACCCACCCAAAAAAAAAATCACAGCATTTAAAAGATATCAAGACTTGAGCATGTTTCTTGAAACAGTGAGTGCTTTTTTTTTCTTCCTGAAAGAAGTGGGAGGGAACTGGAAAATACACAAAAGTCGTTATGTAAACTTTTATCCACGAACAATTCCAATGTTTAATCATTTTTCCCTGTCAGTTAATTTATCAAGGACAACATGTTACTAAATTTACTTATGTAGTGAGGAAGAGGTGCAAATCAAATTATTAACCAGATGTGCTGTGCATTATTTCCAAACACAGAAAACTCTTGCTAAGGTTCTGGCCATTCTCAGCATGTTGTTTTTTTAAATTGTATGACAAACACCACAAATTAAAGGCTTTCCTTAATTAGAGTCATGTGGTCTGTCAATGTGGCTTCTTCAATTTGTAAGGTTAGGACTGTACAAAAATGTTTTGATGTATCTACATCTTGCCAAGTAATCATTTTGCAAGATTGGGTCAGGATTGTGGACCTCCAAATGTGCCAAAAACTGGCAATATAGTGTTTTGAGTAGATTTTAAAAAAACAATGCTTTATCCATTGGCTACTCAGTGGAGGGAGGGGAAGTTAGTTTATGAGCAAAGGGTGGATAAGCTGAGCTGTATCTATTGGAGAATGAGAGACAACTTATAAGACACTGAGTGTACACTGAAGGGTTGTCTTCCCCTGTGGAAGAGGCTAGAACTTGGGGACACAGTTTAAAACTAATGGGCTTTCTATTGAAGATAAAGATAAAGATAAAGATAAGGAGGATTTTGTTTCTCTTGAGATTCAGGAGTTTTTGGAACTCTCTCCTCCAGGAGGTTTGGAGATGTTTTAAGACAGAGGTAGCTAGATTCTTGACTAATAAGGGATCAATAATTATCAGGGCTAGGTAGGAATGTGCACTGAGACCGAAATCAGATCAGCCATGAATGATGGCATAGGCTGGAGGGGCCAAATGGCCTACACCTGGTCCTACTTCAATTGGTTGTTTATTAAGATGCTGTGGTTTACTTGTTACTAATTTTCCTAATGGCAGATTCTTATTTGCATATGAATCCTAAAGTCAGTTCTGCAATGGTTCACCATGTCGCTATTAATTATAAGTTTAAATCATGATCATCAGATCATTCAAGACAGATGGCCATCACATTCTGTCCTCCCCACATGCAGTGTCTGAACGTTCAGACACGAGTTGGTAACAATGACATAAGAGGGACACTATCTGTTCTCCAGCTCAGACCAATCATGACCAGTTATATCCAATTGCACAACCCCTCTGGATCTTACCCAACATCATGCACATCATCAACACTAATAACAATTATATACACCGATATAGAGGCTCTAACGTAGAAACTTGGGCCTAATAGTTTTAAAGCTTTTACTTGGAGAAAACTCTTGTACGATGGGTTACAATTCTTCCCCAACACCTGCTAGCAAGAAGTAGTACAGAAAAGGAAAAGGAGAAAGGGGTGCCCATGATCTCCAGGTCGAGAGCCAATTCCCGCTCCTGGAAACATCTGCCAAAGGTGTGGTCAGAGATGTGGTTCAAGGATCAAGCTCATGAGCCACATGGATGAGCTGTGGTTCAGTGGGTAAATATAGAACACATGACCAGTGACACTGAATTTCCTGGGTGGACAATCATACTCATTAGCGAAGTGACCGCCAATGATGAACGTAGAAAACATCTTGCAAGACACTTCACACACACAAAAAAAAGAACGCCTCCTAAGCCTTTGCTGGGGATGTAACAAAGTTTGGTTGAGAATATGCTACAAAAAAGGTGAGCACAGAGGAAGGGTGTTTCACAAGAATTCAGTCAAGAATGGCAAGTCCCTGAACAGCAAAGACCGGGGAGAGGGGGGGGCTGCAGAGTTAACTAGAATCACAGTACCAGAAGATGCAGAGGCAGGTGCAATGCTAGAGTGGAAGAGTGCAGAAGGAAGGAAGATGGAAAGAGGAGGGATTTCTGGATGAGACCAAAAATTTCAAATTCAAACCACTGGAGAATTAAAATCAGCAACAGAAAAACAAAATACTATTAAATAGGCCCTAGTGCAAGGAGCTGCGTTTCACACAATTACAGAAGGCCAATAGTCAGGCAGTCAACAAGGAGGCCATAGTAAACACAGTGAATTGGTGAGCTCTCTCTTTGCCAGTGAAACAAAGTTACTGAGAGAGAGAATGGGGAAAGTGGTGAGAAAACCACAGAAGGAACCGGAGAGATTAGAGGAGGCTGAGACACAATAGGAAGATGTCCAGTTTTGGGGTATGGGGCTGGGGGTGTGTTGCTGTAATCATCACAGAGTGTGTGACTTGTGTCAGTTGTTTCGGTGTGGATGAACAGGTTTGATCAACAGGGTGGCTTACATGGTAACTGGTTGGGCAGGTAAAAGGAAGATCATTTGTAGCCCACAAACATAGAACAATACAGCGCAGAACAGGCCCTTTTGCCCTCGATATTGCACCGACCTGTGAACTATTCTCAGCTCGTCCCCCTACACTATTCCAAAATCACCCATGTGCTTATCTAAGGATTGTTTAACTCTCCCTAATGTGGCTGAGTTAACTACATTAGCAGGTAGGGCATTCCACGCCCTTACCACTCTCTGCATAAAGAACCTGCCTCTGACATCTGTCTTAAATCTATCACCCCTCAATTTGCAGCTATGCCCCCTCGTACACGTTGACGTCATCATCCTAGAAAAAAAACTTCCACTGTCTACCCTATCTAATCCTCTGATCATCTTGTAGGTCTCTATCAAATCCCCTCTTAGCCTCCTTCTTGCCAATGAGAACAGGTTCAAGTCTCTCAGCCTTTCCTCATAAGACCTTCTATTCTTTCTTTTCAATGTAGAACTTCAACACCAATACTGAGCATCTAATTTCCAAAACTTATACGCACAAACTTCAAAAAAGACATGCTTCCACTCTTATAGTTGATGTATGCTGCACCTATATTTTTGTCAACTCTGACACAGTGCAAGGGTCATATTATAACAGATAAACATCAATACATTAAGAATGAGATTTCGCATATTCCATATAGACTGCTGATTCTTAAAACAGATGGAAAGCTCAGAGGGACTCAGCAAGAGTTTGTGCGTTAATGACTATGTAACTTTTCTTCAGTGATGAATGCTTAACCACATTTAAAAGATACATTTTTCAAAAATATTCTTGCTCACAGAATCTCTGGAGGCACTAGCTTTCGGAGCGTTGCTCCTTCATCAGGTGGTTGTGGAGTATAAGATCGTAAGAATTTATAGCTAAAGTTTTACATCATGATGTAACTGAAATTATGTTTTGAAAAAATCCTGAAAAAGACCTCCAAACCATTTAAAAGTGGAAGGCAGAAGGTTGAGAGGGGATTGGAATGGAATTAGCTTCATTCTCACATACACGGAGCTGGCAGGTGGGACTAGATTGGTTTGGGATATCTGATCGGCATGGACGAGTTGGATTGAAGGGTCTGTTTCCATGCTGTACATTTCTATGACTCTATATACTGCTCTGACTGTGACTGACTAATTCCTTAAACAAAAAAAAAGAATAATACTGAAGAATGCCAACTGAGGCAGGCACAAAACAAGCAGTTTTGGATTGGCCAACCATTATACAGAGAGTCCGGTATTCAGTTCCATTATAGTCAATCAGACTCTGCCTGTTTTGAACAATCGCCCGAGACAAGCTCATTTCCCAGTACGTTTCATTCCAAAACTATATCTTTTTATGCAAGTCTGCAGTGACTGATATAACATTCCATGGATGCATAAACAACTGCATAGCTATGATCTAACAATGTAATGGCTGACTGTTGAAATGGTGCGCAGCAAGCAGGCAGGTCAACAAAGTACATGCAATCTGGGGTTCACACTTTTAAACTGTTTTCAGCAAGGTCTCTGCTGCATTCCACCTGTAAACAACTACGAGGAAAAGCACACACAAAGGCCACAGACATTGACAATTCCTTCTCTAAATCAATAAACCATTTATAGATAGGTAAATACATGATATGCTTGTTGTTTCCAGCTTATTCACAAAATAATCTTGGATCCTAAAACTTTGGAATAAATAAAGTGCAATTTAATAAATATTTAGGTTTAATTACACTGAGTATAATATCAAATTCCTCCTAACATTTAAGTTTGCAAAACGGGTGATCACTATTCTTTGCACTACAGACATAAAATCTTGAGCTCTTTACCTTCTTCATGTTCCTCATAACAACTCCAGACTGACAAGCCAAACTAATCCCACCCTATGACTTTCAGCTGAGACAATAAATCAAAATTTCATCTGTTCTCATGCAGCGAATCTCTTTCATGATCCAAAAACTTTATTTTCAAGAGAAGGAATGTTTACTCTGCTGTCCTAACCAATAACTTAGTTCTCTACCAACATCGCTTATATGGCCAATGAGGAGAAAATGATGGGTAATGTCACTGGACTATAATCTGGAGGCCCAGGCTAATCCTCTGGATACACGAGTCAGATCCCATCACAGCAGCTGGTGGAATTTAAACTTAGTTCATTAAATATTGAATTGAGAACTAGTCTCATAATTGTAACCACACAATCACGGATTCATAAAAATCCATGTGGTTGAGGGAAGGTGATTTGTTTTCCTTATTTAGCCTACTCTCCATGACAATTCAGACCCACAGCAACGTGGCTGATTCTTATCCACTGTAAAATAGTTGAGAATGCCACTCAGATCAGAGACAGTTAGGGTTGGGCAATAAATGGTTGCTTTGTCAGTAGTGACTGCATCCCGTAAAAAAAAGTAAGAGAAACTGGAGGATTTTTGTGGAGCTTGCTGTGTGCAAATTAACTGCAGTATCTCCAACAATACAGTAGTGAGGTAGCTTCAAATGTATGTCATGTACTGCAAAGAATTTTGGGGTGATGTTGCTATATAAAAGCAGGTCTTTCGCTTCCGTCCACATAACCGGATATGCTTGGTCCTGTAACTTACTGTTGTTGCTGTCCTGCAGTGTTAAAGTTTCAACTCGGCTTACTGACAAAACTGCCCAGTTGGCAAAAACCTAATAAAGCAACCCACTTGCATTTAAAGTGTCCTCATCTGGAAAGAGAAGGTGCTACAGAACTTATGGCAAGAGTGGACTTCTGGTGTACCAGGAGGTTAGCATTCACAAAGCAAAGCTACTCTATAGTAACAAGTTCAGCCTGTTTGACTTTGAATGTGCGGTATTCAGAGTTATGAAATGTTCTGCAAATACTTGTGAAAATGTTACCACAACATTAACAACTACTATTTCCCCTTCAGGGACTTTGTCTGATATCCATACTAAACTCGTTAATAAGCTTGTTGTCTATTGTGTGAAAGCAGAGGTTGCATAGTCTTTTGTATCCATTAGCACTGCTACCTCAAAGCTCAATGTTAAATCCAGATCTCAGATCTGCTGGAACTTGGAAAAAAAAATGAAATATTGAAGATGCTGGAAACCTGAAATAAAATCAGAAAGTGCTGAATGCTCTCAGCAGGTCAGGTAGCAACTGTGGACGTAAAAGACAAGCTAACACTTAAGCTGTGCACCAGAAGACCAATGCTGCGAAATGAGAAAATAATTGAGAGAGACTCCTTACCCTTTTCAGAACTTGGGGCTTACAGTTGTTTGCATATGGGCAAGTTCTATTCCATCTGATTTTGCAAACACATTGGCATTGAAGCCAGCTAGATGCAGTTGCATTGGACTCGCATTCTGAAACCTACTTTCTAAAACCCTACACTCATTTCTAACATGTGACATGCAGTATATGTCGCAGACATTTACATGTTGCTGGTTTGATTGGAGATGAACTGGAGAGAGTGAAGATGGTGAAGCTGAATGATTACTATGAGCCACAGGAACAGCAGTAGGCTTTTCAGTCTGCTCCACTCAATGGGACATGGCTAATCTGAGAATCCTTAACTCCAATTCCTGCCTTAATGCCCTAGCCTTGATGGGAAGGAAACTTCACTGACTGATGTTTAAGGACACCCAGACCCCTTTTATACATCCACATCTCCCAGTATATCACCACTTAAACAATACTCCACTTTTTTGATTTTCACACTGAGGTATAGAATTGCACATTCACCCACTTGATGCTATTTCTACCATGTGTTTGCCCACTCAATCAATTCAAATAAAGCCTCACGCATTCTTCTCACAAACCCACCTAAGTCTTGTGTCATCAGTAAATTCAGTCATCGAAGTCATCAATATGTTGTAAATAATTGTGGCCCCAACACTGATCCCTGTGGCACCCCATCAGCCCCATGTGACTCTCGTGAAAATGCCCATTTTATCTCAACTCTGACATCTATTAGTCAATCTTCTATCCATGCTAATGTACTATCCTCAACAGTATGGGCTCTTCATAAGTAGCCTTGTGTTTAGTACTTGATTGAATACCTTTTGGAAATCAAAATACATTACATTGACCGTTTTTCCTTTATCTATCCTGTTACCACCTTCTCAAAAAGGACTGTAACAAATTTGTCAAGACAGGAATCCCCCTCCATGAAGTCATGTTAATTCGGCTTGCTTACAAAATGTTAATACTTTATTACATCCTTTAAAATAGACTCAAACATTTTCCCAAGAACAGATGTTAAGCTAGTTTGCTTATTGTAACTATTTTTTGCCTCCTTCCCTTTTTGAATACAGTTGTGATATTGGCAGCTTTCCAATCCTCTGGAACTTTTCCGGAATCTCCGATTCCTGGAAGATTCCCACCGGTGCAACCACTCTCGCTGCTCTGACTTCCTTTCAAATCCTCAGATGTATTCCGTCAGGATGAAAGACATCTTCAGACATTGCGTTGAATGCTAGCCTCTAGGTCAGAAATGATATGGCAAAAGCTGACAGCACAAAAAGATGCATTTCAACTGAAATATTAGGAATTGTTCTTTGCTGTTAGCGGTCAGGAGGACTAAACATGGGGAAGACTGAAGCAATTCTATTCAGTCCCTGAAGACTTTGCTCGCAAGCCATTGACCCCCATCCCTCCCCCAGCCACTGTCTGATGCTGAACCAAACATTTTAGAACTTTGGTGTTATACCTTTGATGAGATTCTAATCACACATCTCCACTAACATTCATATTAAGTGGCACATCAGGCTCGGGAGGCTGGATTCTGTATTCCTGCTCTTCATTCTTATATTTTAACACAAAGACGACATTCATCTACCACCCCAAAGCAATACCCTGCTCTGCTCCTCCCTCACTCACCAGCTACTGAAACCCTCATTTGTGCTTTGTGAACCTGGTAGCCAGGACAGTCCTTTGGCCAGCCTTCCCCTGTAAATGTGAACTCATGCAAATTGCTGCTGGTTTTAAAATGTTCATCCTGGTTTTCCAAACTCGCCATGACCTCTCCTCTCCTGACCTCTAATCACTTCCCGGAAGGCAATGTAAACCCTCTGGAGATATCTTCTCTACACTAATTGTGGATCTGAGTCGCCTCACCCCCGCTTCATCATTTCTGGTTGTTCCTTCAAACCTCCTGAATTACCTCACTCCACGGGGGCACAGTGGTTAGCACTGCTGCCTCACAGCACCAGGGTCCCAGGTTCAATTCCAGCCTCAGGCAACTGTGTGTGGAATTTGCACATTTGTCCAGTGTCTGTGTGGGTTTCCTCCCACAATCCAAAGATGTGCAGGTTAGGTGAATTGGCCATGCTAAATTGCCCATAGTGTTAAGTGCATTAGTCAGAGGGCAAATGGGTCTGGGCGGGTTACTCTTCGGAGAGTCCGTATGGACTTGTTGGGCCGAAGGGCCTGTTTCCACACTGTAGGGAATATAACCCATTATTCTGCCTTTTTACTGCAGGAACTTTCATATTTATCACAACATCTATAATAACTAAAGCAGAGTAAGTTCAACATTAATTTTTGAACAAGTGAATTATCATTGCAAATTGATAGTTTTCAAAGTATCAACGATGATCTGTAAATTGCAAAGCAGCTCTTTCCTCCATCAGTTTTTGTCTTTCTTTTATGTGCACAATAATTACTCTACTTGACCCAGAAACTTAAATTTACGTGACAGCCTAAATGAAAACATCCTCCAATTTTACCATCGGGCAAAGAGCACAGCACCTTCCGGTCCCAGAAACAGGAACGTATCCCAGTTAAGTGGCATCCTAAACCCCTACCACCCACCCCTGTGCTCATGCTCCCTGGGAATGAGGCCCAAGTTCAAACTTCGAGCCACACTGTCAATTGATAGCCTTACAAGAACAATTAATGGCAACTCATTCTCTCATCACCCCAAGCCTGGCAAAGGAGCTCTTGTAGTGCAGTGGCAGCATCCCCACTTTGAGTCAGGAGGCCCAGGATCAAGTCCTACCTGAATCCTGCGGTGTGCAGCAGCAGCGATTGCCAATTTGTGCAAGTGCAAGATTAAGGGAGTGGATCAAGGGCAATCAGGGCCTACTGACAGGAAGCCACCTTTATCGTCCTGGACCCTGTCTTCAACCATTCAACTACCCCACCCACTAACCCCTTCCAAAAATAAAACAAGACAAACTTGCCTGACACCTTGGTTTCCAAGTATCTGGCTGAAAGAATTTCTGTTTTCAGGCACCCACGTTCAGAGCAAAAAAAAAAAGAGGCAGATAGGTACTTTGAAACTTTCCCATCTCTACCCCAAAACAAGTTGGTCACAGGAAGGCCCACAGACAGCCTTTCTGGTCTGCTGCCAATTGAATCTCTTAAGGAGCCCAATTAAGTGCCTGATCCCACCTACACTGATATTCACTTAGGGATGGAATCTTCGTGCTGGAAGCACAAAACGTAAAGCCTGCCATGGCTGCTGTGGCTATCCAGCCGAGGTGTCTCATTGCCAGGAATTCTAAGCAAACTTCTACCCATTTCCACCTGAGTTTCTGCGATTCCCATTCCTGCCTTCCCTCACCTGTGCCATGGCCCATGTAAATCGAAAACCCTGGGTGGATCTAGTGGCAGGAACATGCACCATCTTCCTAGTGGTACTGCCAAGCTATGAGGAGCTGCCAACCAACCTTCCGACCCTTCAAGGGGTCCCTTGCTAGCCTCTGTCAGGAAGACTTAAGCAATTCTATTCAGTCCCTGAAGGAAGTGGGAAGGCCCACTGCTGACCAATTGGCACAATGCAGGAGGCCTTCTCAAAAAGGATTATAGCAGGGCTCTTCACCCTTTGGTCAAAACCTCCATTGCTTCCATTAAAAATTGCCAACCATCTACTGACAAGTGGATTTAGGAATCACTTATTTTGAAACAAATTCTTGTTAACCATTGAAAACAAATTTTATCAAAAATCTATTATTTAATTTTGAAATGTTAAACAAGGGCTAAAATAAAGCCTTCGTTTCTAATCCGACACACTGTAAAAAAAACAGCAAATAGATTATGAACAATAAGTTCTTTCCTAAAAAGACATAAAAGCCAATCAGCAGTTCATTTAGACATGCCCTTTGTATCATTCGGACCCAGCCAAACTCTAGGGACCACTGCCAATTCTGCTGAGCCCAATGGCAGCTCTCCAAGAGTATCCACAATCATTATAAAAACCACACAGTGTAATAATGTCTTTCTTCCAAGTACAATGACTTCATAAGCTATATGTATTTATTTTCCTGGAAAGAAACATTTAGGTTTCAAGGCATGGCTTAAAGTATCCCCAATTCAAACAGTCTGCCAACATCCAATCATTTAAGAGCTTTGTTGTGACAAGTAACCTGTGTTACAATGTAACAAATATAACAAGATTCCTTACAACAACGTGCAGAAATTAAGTAAAATTAATGATTCATATTATAATCTGTATGTACATCTTACAGTGAGAACACACAATATAAAATCAATGTTACTGTAGAATCTCTCATAAAAGTAAGAGAGGATTGATGAAGACAATTGCTGATGTTGACGACTGGGATCATTGCATTTCACGATGTAGATAAATTGCCTGGCTACATGGTATGCAATCGCAGAGTTTGTGGAAGATCCCATTTACCGCACTGCCAAGCTTTCTAAGCATGGCAGCAACAGACACCAACAGAACGAGAGACGACTGGTGAAATGGGCAGATAGACAACAGATGCAATTTAATGCCGATAAGTTTGAAGTGATGCACTTTCAGAGAAACAAAATGGAAACCCAGTATAATCGAAGCTATATTATTCTTGGTAGTGTATAAGTAAAATCCTGAGGATGCATATACAGATTACTGGACGTAAATCAGTTAAGAAAGAATATGTTTCAAGAAATGGTTTCATAAACTATAGCACTGAATGGCAGAGTCAGGTAATGACCATCTCCAATAAGAGACAAATCTAACCTTGACATTCAGTGGTGTTACCATCATTGATTCCCCCACTATCAACATCCTTGGGGTTACCATTGACTAGAAACTCTAATTGACTTGTCACATAAATATGGTGTCGGTCAGAGCAGGCCAGAGACAAGGAATACTGCAGCAAGCTACTCACCTCCCCTGACTCCCCAAAGCCTGTTCATCACCTACAAGGCACAAGTTAGGAGTGTGATGGAATACTCCCCGTTGGCCTGAATGGGTGTAACTCCAACAACACTCAAGCAGCTTGACACCATCATCCACCTTATTTACTGTGTCTGTTGCTCTCGATATGGTCTCTTCTACATCAGGAGACAGTCCAAGAAATGCTCTGCAATTTAACGTTCTATCTCTGGGACGCACGTACCAAACAACCCCACCATCCTGTGGCCAACCACTTCAACTCCCCCTCCCACTCTGCCAAGGACATTCAAGTCCTGTGTTTAGATCAGAGTCGAGCTGGAAAAGCACAGAAGGTCAGGCAGGATCCGAGGAGCAGGAAAATCGATGTTTCGGGCAAAGGCCCTTCATCGTTCCTGATGAAGGACTTTTGCCCGAAACGTCGATTTTCCTGCTTCTCAGATGCTGCCTGACCTTCTGTGCTTTTCCAGCTCCACTCTGATCTAAACTCTGGTTTCCAGCATCTGCAGTCCTCACTTTTGTCATGCAAAAGTTGGGCCTTCTTTACCGCCAAAACCAAGCCACCCAACAGCTGGAGGAAGAATGTCTCATCTGCTGCCTTGGGACCCTCCAACCACATGGTATAAACATCAGCTTCACCAGTTTCCAAACCTCCCCTCCCCCCACCTCATCCCAGATCCAACCCTCTAACTCCGTACTGCCCTTTTGACCTGTCCCACCTGTCCATTTTCCTTCCCACCTATCCACTCCACCCTCCCCACCTGCATCTACCTATTGCCTTCCCAGCTACCTCATCCCTAGCTCTAACCCCACCTTATATATCTCTCAGCCCCCTTGCCCCCTCCTGAAGAAGGGTTTAGGCCCGAAATGTCAGCTTTCCTGCTCCTCGGATACTGCCTGATGTGCTGTGCTTTTCCAGCGCCACACTTTTAGACTCTGACTCTCCAGTAACTGCAGTCCTCACTTTCTCTCACCATTCAGAGCAAAGCAGCCCACTCGACTGGCTTGCACTCTCAAGCATCCACTCCCTCCACCACCAATGCTCAGTAGCAGCGGTGTGTACTGTTTACAATGTGCACTGAAGAAGTTCAACAAAGATTCGTAGACAATATCTTCCAATCCTATGAACACTTCCACATTTAAGTTCCCCTCCAAGCCACTCATCAGCCTAACTTAGAAATATATCACCATTCCTTCACTGCCATTGGGTCAAAATCCTGGAATTCTCTCCCAAAGGGCATTGTCAGTCAATCTACAGCATGTGAAACTGTTCAAGAAAGCAGCTCACCGTCACCTTCTCAAGGGCAACTTGGGATGGGTAATACAAATACGTGAAGATGGCACCCATCTCCCAAGAGTGAATAAAAGAAATGTGAAAACAGGAAACTCATGATAAGCTTCACAAATATCTGATGAGCCCTTAGCTGGGGTATTGTTTACAATTTTTGTATGGCACTTCAGGAAGGATATCAAGGTCCCGGAGAGGGCACAGAGAGGAATTTTGCCAGCAATAGGGTTGTTCAATCTTTGGGAAAGATTACAGAAGCTGGGATTTGTCCTTAGAGCAGGAAAGGTTAACGAGAGACCTAAAAGATGCATTCAAATCTATGCCAACTTTCAATGGAGAAATGAGAACATAAGTTTTTTTTGGGAAGTTATTCGGTAAAGACAAGCCATTGGCAAAAGAAAGACAGAAGAAATTAGGAGACTTCACACAAAAGGTTGTTAGTAGTTGAAAGGGATAGTAGTTGAAAGGGATCAGACTCCACAGAAAAGTTTAAATGTCAACTCGACTTAATTTGAAGAGGACTAACTTGGAAGATAATTGGGGGGAAAATATCTATGACGTAGGACAAAATTAGACAACACTTCCAAGGAATCAGCACAAGTAAAATGGGATCAACAAACTCCTTTTATACTGTAAGATTACATGATTTAATTATACCGCACAGAAAGAGGCCATTCAGCCCCTGTGTCTGTACCAGTTCTCTGAAAGAGGCGAAAGTGGGTGCTGGAGATTAGAGACAAGATTAGAGTAGTACTGGAAAAGCACAGGTCAGACAGCATCCGAGGCGCAGGAAAATCGACGTTTCAGGCAAATTCCTGATGAAGGGCTTTTGTCCAAAACGCCAATTTTCCTCAGTTCTCTGAAAGAGTTAACCAATTATTCCCCGCCTGTACTCCTTCCCCATTGCTTTGTAAAAATGTGTATTTTAAGTAGTTATCCAATTCCTTTTTGAAAGCTACTATAAATATGCTGCACATCAAACGGAGATTGAGGTACTGAACTGGAGTTCTATTTATTTTAATTCAAGAGGGACTGTGCCAGTTATCCATTATTTGTCTTCAAATCAGAATACATTTCCTCTAGAATAAAGTTTCAGAATTGATCCATTTGATCATGGATTCAGATCCAGATGGATCTATTCCATTCATTTCAAGTTTCAATATAGTGTGTCAGTAAGTACCATGAGAATTTGAAACAAGCTGGTCTTGGCTTCAACTTTAGCACAAGTTTACTTCATGGATGTTAAACAATGATTTTCTGGGCCACAACTGCTAGGAATTATCTTCTTCTTTAATAATGTACAATTAATCTTAACCACACAGAGTGAGATCACTTTCCTACAATGTAATGATCATCGCATTGATATATGTGAGCATATTTTCCAAGCAATCAAGTTCCACACATTAAAAGATAATGACAATACTGTTCTAATTCATCATCAGGAATAAACACCTTAGAGTCATACAGCACAGAAACAGACTCTTCAGTCCAATTAGTCCACGCTGAACATAATCCCAAACTAAACTAGTCCCACCTGCCTGCTCTTGGCCCACATTCCTCCATACCTTTTCTTATCCAACTTACATACTTATCCAAATGTCTTTCAAATGTTGTAATTGTACCCACATCCACCATTTTCTCAGGAAATTCATTCCACACACAAACCACCCTCTGTGTAAAGATTTGCCTCTCATATGTCTTTTTTAAATGTCTCTCCTCTCACCTTAAAGATTTGCCCTCTGGTCTGAAATCCCCTACCCTAGGGAAAAGACATGTGCCATTTACCCTATTGAGAGCCCTTCAACCTCCTACACTCCACTGAAAGAGGTCCCGGCCTATCCACCTTTCTTAACAACTCAAATCTTCCATAACTGGCAACATCCTGGTAAACATCGCTTCTGAATCCTCTCCAGTTTAATAATATCCTTCCAATAAATGGGTGCCCCAGAACCGGACACTGTACTCCAGAAGAGACCTCAGCAATGTCCTGCACAGCCTTAACATGACTTCCCAACTCCTATACTTAAAAGGGATGAGCAATGAAAGCATGCATGCTAAATGCCTTTTTAACCACCCTACCTATATGCGATGCAAAATTCAAAGAATTATGTACTTGCACCCATAGGTCCCTCTGCTATTCATCACTACTCATGTCCGAACCATAAAATGTATAAGTCAGCCACACAACCTCTGAACAATTCAGTGAACCAGAAAGGAGTTTTCTATTGGTCAAAGACAGGTAAATCTAAAACTAAATTTCAAGAAAGCTGGCTGAACGAATGAAGAAACACAAAAAGCTAGGGGAGGGCTAAAATGTACAAATTGTTATATGACAACATAACAGCTCCATTCTATTTAACATCCTCCAAGAATAGGTTTCAAATTTGAAACTCTTGGATCTTAACTCTACAACATACCAGAAACATAAGTGAACCCATGATATAAAGTCACTAGATATGGCCAACCATAGTGATTAAAGACCAAGGTAAAATATAATTGATATAATTCCTATCTTGAATTTGGTAGATATTCCAACAGTATTTTCACCAGTTTATTTCATATATGGTATACAGGGAGAGTCTACAAACAACCATAAGCATCTCTTTCCATTGGACACAGAGATAGATAGACAATTAGTTACATATAGCTTCACATGGATGAAAGTAAGGAAAGTGTAATGTTAAAAGATTAAATTGAAATATGTCTGTGGACATTAATGTTATATTAAAGAGTTAAACTGCATTGAGTGAACATTCTGGAAGTGGATGGGGTCGACAATCATGAAAGAATGTGGGTGACCATCCACTGTAATTTACATTTCATCTAGACAGTCATTTGGTATTATTCAATCTCTTCCATCCAGAAATGCATTCTGACCAGAGGTATGTCACACCTGCAATGTCTTGGGGAATAACTGAGTCAGGAAATCATCTACATAACAATTTCCCAGGATAAGGCATTAGTATTATCTCAGAGGATGATCTCATCCTGCCATTGTACCTGGGGTAACTAGTGACTGTGAATAACTGGGGGGTGTCTTGAGTGGCATGTGACTGTGAGGAGTGGCCAGAGTATCTGTCAGCATGGCCAAATGACCTGTATAAAAGGAGATGCGTTTTCTTTGTTCAGCGCCTCACTTTGACTCACCCTTGTGCACCTGCGAGGGGGGAGTCAAAGGGGGTCACCTAGCTTGTACAAGCTTTAATAAACTTTAACTGTTTGCAGAAGTTAGTGTGTGCGAATTGCATCTTGTGGGCGAAACCTCGGGAAAAGAACCTAACAAAAGGACCATGAACCACCACAGCTTGAAGAGTTTGAACACACACTGTTGGTTTTATACTAAACCACACTAATTATCCAGCAAACTGATATTTCACATGTACTGAACATCTTAACAAAACCATTTATTTTAAAACAATGCTGTGTGTCGAAGCACCTACATTTCATGTCAAAAACTGAAGGTACAGTAGCTTTACAATCTCTTCAATTCACCCAAGGCACAGGAGTCCATAACATTAGCCATTTTACTGGCTTTCACTTGCTGACTTAACAAGGGATATACCCACTTCCCAACAGAAATCATCACTAAGTTTTTAATCACAAGACACAGGGTTTTGCAGGCACGCTTGACTTTTGAGCTGCACCAGGAAGAAAAGGTGCACAAGTTATCTTTAGCTCAGAAACTGCCAATTTAGTCTAGTTGATATTATCAGGTTTTGACCTGTGAACACACTTGATTTATTGCTAGTTTTGCTTCTCATTCCAAAATTAGAACCAAACCTCTTAAAATTAAACAGTTAAAAATTATTTGAAGTTACTTATTGACCACAAAGCAAGTCAAGAGTTTACAAAATATTTAGACTTTAAGTTACCACAATGGCTCAAGCCAATAAATATGATAATCAAATAAAATCTTTTAACCACTGGCCAAATTTCTGTATTCATAGTTCCTTTCACAATTTCAACAACTATATGCAAATCAACAATTTACTGGGAGCATAAAATGCAATGAAGCAGTTTTCACATTTTGTAACTCAAAATGATTTTGTTTTACATTGGCTACACCACACAAGATTCATACACAGGTAAATGGAAATTACAATGCTACTTAATCACACTGCATGATGGCTTTAAATTTTCTTAATAAAACAACGTTAGTATACATAGTATAACTATATTTGTATGTGTACATACGAACGGGAAACCCTATGGGAAACAGTAACTAAAAGTGAGAGAGAGTACACAGTATGCTATACAAAATAAACATTATAACTGGAATGAGGACTTTTTGATCATCACGACACCCTCATAATAACCTTCTTCAGAAGTACAACTTGCACATATACAGAACCTTAAACAGCATAAAATATCCAAAAGAGCTTGTCCCACCTGTCCCTCTTCCTTCCCACCTATCACCATCACTCCCCCCAACCTTTATCTACTTATCACATTCCCAACTACTTTTCCACCCAGAACCAACCCCTTTCCCTTTTATCTCTCAGCCCCGTTGGGCCCCCTCCACATTTCTGACAAAGAGCTTGTGCTCGAAACATCAACGCTCCTGCTCCTCGGATGCTGCCTGACCACCTGTGCTTTTCCAGCACCACACTTTTTAAATTGTTCACAGCAGCATAGTCAAACAAAAATCTGATACTTAGTCACATAAGGGGACATATGAAAAGCTAGATCAGAGGGGTAGATTTTAAGGATTGTCATAAAAGGAAAAGGAGCAATGAAAACATTTAGGGAGTCTAATTAACACCTGATTAAAACAAATCCATAAATCCTGATTTAGAGATATGCCAGCTCATCAATAGGATGAAGAAGTCTTCAAATGATTCCACATAACAAAAAAAAAAGTTTGCTTCAATAAATATTGGATGTACTCATCCACATAGCATATCCAATGGAAGTCAGGCTGCCATTTTGTGTTCAGGCAAATTACATTTCCCTTTATGAACAAAATCATGTCCCAGTCAAAGAAGGACCATGCAAACTCAATTAATTGAAGTTTTAAAAACTTTTTTTTCCCTCTCCACCCCACCCTTTGAAATAAATTATTGCAATTCTGTTTGCCCAAAATGCATAAGTTCTTTGTCACCTATGGCATAGTGAAATAAAACGGAGAAAATCACTCAATACGTCTGAGTATTTTTACTAGAGAGACACAACACAGCATGCTTGGGCACACTTATCAAAAACATGTTGATAAACTCAACTCATATAAGCTATTCCAAGAGAGGGATAGGAAAGGGACTTCAACAAAATACAGTTTCTTACATCAACAGTTTCAACAGTAAACCTTACTAGATCTCCTACATCTCCCGGCAAATCAACTCTACAAAATGATAAATGTAACTTCACTTATAATATAAAATTCAATAGACTCTCATAAATTATTACTGAGCAGCAGTATAATTTTATATGATGGCACAACAATGAGTTAATTGATTCTGAACCCCAACACTAGGTAATTCACATGGATTTTGGAATATTTGTTTAATTTTGCAACTATATTCAGAGACTGACTGGTTGCCATTGACAGGTAACCGATCTCAATGCTACAGGCAATCTAGCTGATGTGACAGGGGTTCTTACTATGGTATTAACAATTGGATTGTTAACAGTATGGATGCATGATGAATTACTGTAGTTGAATAAATAGTAAGAAATACAATCGCAATCATGTTCTTAGTAGGCCAGTGGTATGTGATACAAAAATACATAACACAGGGCCTGCAATTGACTTGTTTACAAAAATCTTTTTTTGTTATTGATCAGTAGGGTCTGCTTTGTACGTACGTACACACACACACACACACACACACACACACACACACACACACACACACACACACACACACACACACACAATCACAGTATGCTCTTATGCAACAGAACGAAGCATGCATTCAACTGTATATATCTGTGTGCTGTCCTAGGGCTTTACAACTTCATGTAAACTTTTGAATTGCACAGCAGCTGTTACTGATCAAAGACAAAACATTGGATCCACTTTTAACCAAGTTTATTTGCTTCAGCATCTGCCACTTACAAGTTTTAGATCTCTATCAGTGATTGAGAACTGTACTGATAAAGGGGGATATATTGGGTCAAGAAAGAGAAATAAAATTACACAAGGAAGCTAATCAAATATGCAAAAGTCAGGACCAAAAAAATTTGAAAAAGCATTTTCGACAATTATTTCTCAAAACTGTTTCTTACCTGCGTGTACTCGAAGTCTGAAAGATGAACTATACTTTTGATGTAATCCAACCGAAACTGATGTTCTGGGTTGGCTAATTGGACTGGAGGTATTAAAGTGCTCATTGCCGAAACTATTGTCTAAAAAAACGGATAGAAAATGGTAACAGACATTAATCTGAATAAATATGAGATAATCCATTTGACTGAAAATTGGATTTGTGTTCACATGCCAAAAATCAAAGGCCTTCCCAGCAATATCTGTGCAGCTATTAACACTTACCACTATAGCATCTTTAATATTTTTCCTAATATCTTGTACTTTCAGTTTCTTCTCTCTGTATGGGAAACAGGAACAATTTGATGGTAATATTCCTTTCCATTTGGCTCATGATCAAACTATATGCATTATCAAAGGATTGAAACAAATGTAGAAAATGCTGGAGAAAAGCAGCAGGTTTGGCAGTCAGTGTGGAGAGAGAATAACAGCTAACACTTCAAGTCTGTTTTGACTCTTCTTCAGTCCTGTTGAGTTTCCCCAGCATTTGCTGCGTTTTGTTTGAGATTTCTAGCATCTCAGTGTGTTGCTTTTATTTTCCAAGGCATTGATTGAGGTTAAGATCACAAAAATGGAGAATGTTATGATTTAGTGAGATATTAATTTGGTGGGATGGGGGTGATGCTGCTGGTGAGAACTGTCGCCATGTTGTTGCTATTTCAGGACTGTGCAAATACTGCTGTTCAAATGTCAATACTGGAGAGAGAGAAAAAGAAATATTTGTGAGCCTAATGCTGTCAGGGAACACAGTCCAACATTTCGGGGAGTGCCCACCTAACACCTCCACCTTCTCACCCTCACATCCTCCTACCTACCTCCCCTCATCTCCATCCCCCCTACTTCTCAAAACCTCCTCCACTCTCCCAACCAACCACAGGCTGGGACTTACTCGGCATTGAATCCATTGACATGCAAGATCCGCATCTGTTTGACAATTGTACTTTTCCCAGATTCTCCAGCGCCTGGAAGGAAACAAAAACACGCGATGTGTGAGAGAGGAGGAGAGAGAGAGAACAAAATCAGCTTCTCAGATTTAAAAATAAACAGCAATAACTAGGGAGCACCAATATCAATACAGCCAGCCCCTTAAGAACATGCACAAACACTGAGACACCCCCACCCCACGCACAAACACACTGTAACATATGACGGCAGGGACATATAGAATCCATAGGGATACGCACAGGGCTGGGGAGTGGTCTGCTGGCCTTTTGGAAGCTGCTCCAGCCTCTCCCCCCTGATGTTACCCCGAAGAGGGTGACACTTGGCTCGCGGCTCTTACCCAGCAGCAGCAGCCGGTGCGTTGCTTTGTACGCCTGCCTGTCCTTCTGCAACTGCTTGTCGATTTTCTTGTTGGCTTCGCGCTGGGCTTTCTCGTCGTGCCGCTGGTCTTCCGTCTTGCTGTTCCCTAAACAACCCATCGCTGGCTCTCTCTCCCCCTCTCTCTTCCCTCCCCCCCACCCACCCTCCTCGCTTTCCAATCCCACCCCCCAGTCTCCCCTCCCTGCACTTTTTCCAACAATAACAATGATACCGATTTATATAATGTACACACAACCCCTCGCCCCCCCCCAGGCACAGAGATGCACAATGAGAGAGATGGCCCTCTCTCTGTGTGTGGAGGGGGGGTGGGGAGGGGAGGTGGAAGAGAACGCCGTCGCTAGCTAACGCTCCTCCTGAATCTTTTTTCGTAAAGGAGAAACAGATAACGTGAAAAATGCCTCAATCATCTAAACATTTTTTAAAAATCTACAAATAAATTAAAGCAGCGGACGCTGGAGATGAGGATATATATATATATATAAAAAATATAAAGCTATAAATAACCAGGCGTCCACACACAGAGACAGAGAACAGGAGAATGGAGCCGGGGGCGAGGATACTGCAGCTCCGCCCGTTCAGGCGCGGTCCCGCTCTCTCTCTCTCTCTCTCTCTCACACACACACACACACACACATACATACACACGGGACAATCTCACGTTCCTACCCCAAATCCCCCACACAGCAACCAAAACCCAAAACAAAACTACATCAAGCAGGCAGGGCAGCAACCAGAACCGCGAGAAAATAAAGCCATTTCCAATGCACCGCCCTCCCATCACTTCTCCCACTCAGTCCACTGAAAGTGGTCTATGGTGGGGGTGGGAAACCCTGAGAAAGGTCTTGGCCCCCCCCCTCTCCCTCTCCCCCCCTCTCCCTCTCCCCCCCTCTCCCCCCTTTGCTGGGACAGGGTGTGTCCGCTCAGCAGCTGAGCTGGGAAGGAAGTGTGCAGCGTGTCAGTTTTGTTTTTGGAGCCGCTTCTCTGAACCCGAGCCCAGCTCCTTTGCCGGGCCAACTGGAAAACGTCCACCTCAGCCTCCTGGTACCCGAGGGAACTCCCATTCCTCAACACACCCTCACACAAGGCCAGGCTGTTCTCACTCAGGAGACTAACCATCACCCCCAGAGGAATAAATAATCCGCCTGGCGACATCCTTCCTTCCAGCAAATGTCTTTCTCTCCCCACCTCATAACAATCTCCCATAAATACACTCACCACAATGCAAGTCGCCCCGGTAAATGTATTTACCTGTAATAAACACACACTCCCCAAGTAATTGTCTCTACCTATAATAAATACCTGCCCAGGTAATGTCTATCCTTGTAATACTCTCCCTAGTAATTTTCTTTCCCTATAATAAACACTCTACGGCATTATTCTACCCCTTTAAGAAATACACTTGTTTCATTGGTTGTTTCTCCCCTCATACTCTCCCAGTTATGGTCTCCCTTTGTAAATATACTTTCTCCAATAATAGTATCCCCCTGTAATAATTACATTTTCCCTAGTAACATGTCTTTCCTGCATAAATGCTCCCCTCTCCACTAACCATCTCTCCCAGTGATTAGATTCCCTGCAGTCTGGAAACAGGCCCTTCAGCCCAACAAGTCCACACCAACCCTCCGAAGAGTAACCCATCCCCCTCTGACTAATGTACCGAACACTATGGACAATTTAGCATGGCCAATTCACCTGACCTGCACATCTTTGGAATGTGGGAGGAAACCCACACAGACACGGGGAGAATGTGCAAAATGCACACAGACGGTCGCCCAAGGCTGGAATCAAACCTGGGACCCTGGCGCTGTGAGGCAGCAGTACTAACCACTGAGCCACCATGCCACCCTATAAATGCATAAATCCTGTAGAGAGCAGGGAAAGATGTGGTGGTGAATGTTTGAAAAGGGTTAGCTATGGATATGAGGTCCTGTGGATTAGTGGGAGCAACTGTGTGAAGGAGAATCATGTCTCTGGATTGAGGACATGGGGAGGTGGGGTTAATTGGGCAAACAGGAGTGCAGAGATATTGCTGTTTGTGGAACCTCAGTGAAATTGAGAAAGTGGGAAGCATGGAATATCTGGATGGTAAACAGGGGAACGGGGTAAGGAAAGTTGACAGATAGTTACATTTCTGCTTACATATGGAGTTGGAAGAGAGCTAGAGAAATCAGCCCAATGTGAATTTAGACTTGCTTTCCACTTCTCCTACAGTCTTCAGGAATTTGCAAAACATTTTCCAGGACTTTGTTGCAACAGCCCAGGTGAGAAAATCATAGGGAGGAGTATGAGAAAAAAAATGCTGTTTATCTTTCCATTGAGACTATTTTGCTTTCAGAAGGGGTCTTGCTGCAGGTGCTGTTGCTCTTGTTGCAAACCTTCCTCATGATTGTGACAAGGACATCATTGATTCAGTTTTGAGATTGTGAAAATAAAGTTTATTTAAGCATTCCCATTCCTGCACATACAGAACATTCAGGACTTGGAGTAGAAATTGGAAAAGGGATTACAGAGACTATTAATAGAAAGCATTCTGGAATTCTCATACTGTGGTTCTTAATGTGGTGTACCGAGGTAATAGATCATTGGATGATCTGTGAGTCTATGTGCCTAAATTACTTTAAAAGACTAGATAGATAGATAGAGAGAGGACAACATCTAGATTAGATGAGTCAACATACATGATAAAATGTGAGGAATTATATTAATAACAGATTGCAGATTCTCTGCATGGAAATCATGTCCAATAAACAGAACAGCAGCAGTGTCCAGCTTGTTTGATTTTTACAATATCTTTTTGTTAAATTTTAGTTTCTTTCATGATTGCATTATGTAACTGCCTTTACATTTGGTGGATTATCTCAACCTTGTTGAGAGTTAGAAATTAAGGTTGGCTGCAACAAAGTAGCTGAATATTTTCATGTAACACCTCCACTGCATATAAGGAGGCATTAACTCTGTGTTTTCAGTGAGCTATCATATACCCTCAATTTATCTAATCTCCCCTCAGTGGTTTTGGGATTTCTATGAGATCCATGACTATTCTTTTTCATCCCTCAAACATTTGTAACAGTTCCAGGATAATTACAGTAAAGTCTAAGGTTAAAAAATAATTTACCAAGTTAAAAAGTCAAAAATCAAAACGTGTTGGGCTTTTACAACCAAATCTGACAGCTTCAGCATTAAAACTGCAGTAATTCTCAGATTTTCTGCTGTAAATGCTTTTCTTTGGAATGAACAAGTGTTGAAATGTTAGGAACTGCTGCAACTTAAGCAGTAACAAGACAACTCACAACATTTTCTGTTTTAATTTTTTGTTTCAATGTGTAATGGGATCCATAACATGGGCTGTTTTGGAGCAGTCATCTTTTTAAGTCTTATCTCAATATTTCCAAATAAAGCAACTTTTGCTAATTTTACAATTACTGTACACAGACTGACAGGTTTAACACTGAGGATACAACTAGGATTAGATGTCTTGTCAAAAAAACGTAAACCAAATAAAACAGAGCCAGTTGCATAGATAATAAATTATTAAGATGAGTTTTGCTGGTGCTCAAGTTCTTTTTTCTCCTGAATGTACAATTTATTCATACCCCTGAATAACAATGATTCCTTTTTGATTCTGAGAAAAATATTTTTAAAAAAAGCAGTAGGACATGTGTTTCCTGATCTGCTTCACATTAAAGTTAACCAGTTGTGGGGAAATGGTGTAATCCTAACGTGACTGGACTAGCAATCCAGAAAAAGACTAATGTCCTAGAGACACATGGTTTGAAATCTCACCTTGATGAACAGTGAAATTTGAATTTAATAAAAGGTTGGTTCAATGAACACATTGTCACTGTCGATTGTTAATAAAGAACCTTCTGGTTTATGAATGCTCTTTAGAGAAGGAACTCTGTTGTCCTTGTCTGGTCTGGCCTATCTGTGATCCAAGACTTACAGCAATAAATCTTACTCTTGACTGCCTTCCAGGCAATTAGATGGGGATGGTAACTGGATGGTAATAAATGGCTGAGCCAGCAACAACCAAACCTCATGACCAACTTTCTTGAAAAGTCCACTTAAGGGTGTTAACTGAAGACAGCATGGACAGACTTTGCTGCTATATTTCTTGTGGTTGGGGGAAGGCAGCAGGGACTCCCTGAGCCTAACCCTGCAAATACCTTCCCCTCCCACCACCTTTCCTGCCACTTCTTGGGATGGGGCAATTTCACCCTTTATTCTTGTAAGCTCAGTCTCCCTATTTGAGGGAAGGATGTTGCTGCTGGAGTTAGGGTGTGGGACAGGACAGAGTGGTGGTTGGTACTTTTCTACTCACGGGCCTCCAAGGGGAATACGTGTAAATATTTACAGTTGGGTACGACGGGAATCTGTCAGTGTTTACCGGGGGCCCCTGTGGGAATGTCAGTTTCCACAGCAGGCTCCAATGAGAATGTTACAGTACGTCCAGGCCCCCAACCGCACCCCCCCATGCCCCCCACCAGGGAATGTGTCAGTATTTATAGGGGCTACTGGGGGAATATGTCAGTATTTACAGGGGCCCCCCGGGGGAATATGTCAGTATTTACAAGGGCTCCCGGGGGAATATGCCAGTATTTACAAGGGCTCCCGGGGGAATATGTCAGTATTTACAGGGGTCCCCGGGGGGAAGGTGTCAGTATTTACAGGGGACCCCGGGGGGAAGATGTCAGTATTTACAGGGGCCCCCGGGGGAAGGTGTCAGGATTTACAGGGGCCCCCGGGGGAAGGTGTCAGGATTTACAGGGGCCCCCGGGGGAAGGTGTCAGGATTTACAAGGGCCCCCGGGGGAAGGTGTCAGGATTTACAAGGGCCCCCGGGGGAAGGTGTCAGGATTTACAGGGGCCCCCGGGGAATATGTCAGAATTTACAGGGGCCCCAGGGGGAAGGTGTCAGGATTTACAGGGGCCCCCGGGGAATATGTCAGAATTTACAGGGGCTCCCGGAGGAAGGTGTCAGGATTTACAGGGGCCCCCGGCGGAAGGTCTCAGAATTTGCAGGGGGTCAGTATTTACAGGGGCCCCTGGGGGAATATGTCAGTATTTACAGAAACGGCTGGGAGAATATGTCAGTATTTAAGGGCCTCCCGGGGGAATATGACAGTATTTCCGGAGGCAGAGGCTGTGATAGGTAAGAGTTACGGGGGGAAAAAAACGTCGGCGGAGGGATCCCCTATAGTCGTTCCCCTGAAAAGCAAGTATGCTGTTTTGGATATTGCTGGGGAGGGATGACTTACCAGGAGTATGCAGTGGGGCCCAGGTCTCTGGCACAGAGCCTGTCCCTGTCGCAGCAAAGGGATGGAGGGAAAGGAGGAGTGTGTTAGTCAATGGGGACTCAATAGAGGGACAGATTGAAGGTTTGAAGGGAATGAACGAGACTCACGGTTGGTGTGTTGCCTCCCAGGTGCCAGGGTCCATGATGTCTCAGATTGTATCTTCAGGGCTCTGAAGGGAGAGGGTGACCAGCCCCAAGTCATGATCCACGTAGGTACCAATGACATAGGTAGAAAGTGGGATAGGGACGTAAGGCAGGATTTCAGGGAGCTGGGGTGGAAGCTGAGAGCTAGAACAAACAGAGTTGATTTCTCTGGATTGTTACCCGTGCCACGTGATAGCGAGGCAAGGAATAGGAAGAGATATCAGCTGAACACGTGACTGCAGGGATGGTGCAGGAGGGAGGGTTTCAGGTACTTGGATAATCGGGGCTCATTCTGGGGAAGGTGGGACCTCTACAAACTGGACGGTCTTCACTTGAACCAGAGGGGTACTAACATCCTGGGTGGGAAATTTGCTGGTGCTATTCGGGTGGGTTTAAAGTAGCTCAGCACAGGGATGGAACCTGAGGTGTAGCTGCAGTGCACAGGAGGATGAGAGTAGGGAGGAGAGGGACAGGATTTCAGGGTCACAATAAAGTGTTGGCAGACAGCAAGCTGGTTTGAAGTGTGTCTAGTTCAATGCCTGAAGTATCCGAAATAAGGTAGGTGAGCTTTGCAGCATGGGACTTCGATGTTGTGGCCATTTCGGAGACATGGATAGAGTAGGGTGAGGAATGGATGTTGTAGGTTAGATCTTTCATTAAGAACAGGCAAGGCAGTAAAAGATCGTTAGTCAAGGATAGTATAACGGTGGCTGAAAGAACTTTTGATGAGGACATTGCATGGGCTGAGGTTAGAAACAGGGACTCCTGGGGAATGTGTCAGTATTTACAGGGACCCCTGTGGGAATATGTCAGTATTTACAGGAGCCCTCGGGGAAATATGTCAGTACTTACAGGGGGCCTCAGGGGACGGGGTCAGTATTTACAGGGGCCCCCGGGGGAATTTGTCAGTATTTACAGGGGCCCCCGGGAGAATTTGTCAGTATTTACAGGGGCCCCCGGGGGAATGTGTCAGTATTTACAGGGGCCCCCGGGGGAATGTGTCCATATTTACAGGGGCCCCGGGGGAATGTGTCCGTATTTACAGGGGCCCCCGGGGGAATGTGTCCATATTTACAGGGGCCCCGGGGGAATGTGTCCGTATTTACAGGGGCCCCCGGTGGAAGGAGTCAGTATTTACAGCGGGGTGGGGGGCAGTATTTACAGGGGCCCCCAGAGAATTATGTCAGTGTGTACAGGGGCCCCCAGGGGGAATATGTCAGTGTGTACAGGGGCCCCCAGGGGGAATATGTCAGTGTGTACAGGGGCCCCCAGGGGGGAATATGTCAGTATTTACAGGGAGCTCCGGGGGACGGGGTCAGTATTTACAGGGGTGCCCCAGGGGATGGGGTCAGTATTTACAGGGGCCCCCAGGGGATGGGGTCAGTATTTACAGGGGCCCCCGGGGGACGGGGTCAGTATTTACAGGGGTGCCCCGGGGATGGGGTCAGTATTTACAGGGGCCCCCAGGGGATGGGGTCAGTATTTACAGGGGCCCCCAGGGGATGGGGTCAGTATTTACAGGGGCCCCCGGGGGATGGGGTCAGTATTTACAGGGGCCCCCGGGGGACGGGGTCAGTATTTACAGGGGCCCCCGGGGGACGGGGTCAGTATTTACAGGAGCCCCCGGGGGACGGGGTCAGTATTTACAGGGGTGGCTTCTGGGGGAAGGAATCACTATTCATGGGTGGGGTTTCCTGGAGGTAACTCTCAGTATTTACAGGCAGGGGCAACTCCTGGGGAAGGGGTCAGTGGTTGGTACGTCAGGATCTAAAAAGAAAGGCCTGGGATCAAGGACTCAGGGATTCCTGGGCCTAGACCTTGGCCTGGGCCAGGTGAAGCAGCAGGGCATGTGATTTCTGCCTCTGAGATACCTTTGAAAATATTTGGAAATGCTTCTTTTTCAGCAGTGGAAACCTTGGCAGGGCGACAGGGCAAAGATAGGACTGTGGCACTCAATTAATTGCTCCTGCAGAGTTCCAGTTTGGACAGAATGGGCTGAATGGCCCTTTCTGAGCAAAGACTTGGTTTTGTGCGTGGGAAATCATGTCTCACAAACTTGATTGAGTTTTTTGAAGAAGTAACAAAGAGGATTGATGAGGGCAGAGCAGTAGATGTGATCTATATGGACTTCAGTAAGGCGTTTGACAAGGTTCCCCATGGGAGACTGATTTGCAAGGTTAGATCTCACGGAATACAGGGAGAACTAACCATTTGAATACAGAACTGGCTCAAAGGTAGAAGACAGAGGGTGGTGGTAGAGGGTTGTTTTTCCGACTGGAGGCCTGTGACCAGTGGAGTGCCACAAGGATCGGTGCTGGGTCCTCTACTTTTTGTCATTTACATAAATGGTTTGGATGCGAGCATGAGGTACAGTTAGTAAATTTGCAGATGATACTAAAATTGGAGGTGTAGTGGACAGCGAAGAGAGTTACCTCAGATTACAACAGGATCTGGACCAAATAGGCCAATGGGCTAAGAGGTGGCAGATGGAGTTTAATTCAAATAAATGCGAGATGCTGCATTTTGGGAAAGCAAATCTTAGCAGGACTTATACACTTAATGGTAAGGTCCTAGAGAGTGTTGCTGAACAAAGAGACCTTGGAGTGTAGGTTCATAGCTCCTTGAAAGTGGAGACGCGGTAGATAGGATTGTGAAGAAGGCGTTTGGTACGTTTTCCTTTATTGGTCAGAGTATTGAGTACAGGAGTCAGGAGGTCATGTTGCGGCTGTATAGGACATTGATTAGGCCACTGTTAGAATATTGCGTGCAATTTTGGTCTCCTTCCTATCGGAAAGATGTTGTAAAACCTGAAAGGGTTCAGAAAAGATTTACAAGGATGTTGCCAGGGTTGGAGGATTTGAGCTATAGGGAGATGCTGAATAGGCTGGGACTGTTTTCCCTGGAGTGTTGGAGGCTGAGGGGTGACCTTATAGAGGTTTACAAAATTATGAAGGGCATGGATAAGGTAAATAGGCAAAGTCTTTTCCCTGGGATCGGGGAGTCCAGAACTAGAGGGCATAGGTTTAGGGTGAGAGGGGAAAGATATAAAAGAGACCTAAGGGGCAACTTTTTCACGCAGAGGCTGGTACGTGTATGGAATGAGCTGCCAGAGGAAGTGGTGGAGGTTGATACAATTGCAACATTTAAGAGGCATTTGGATGGGTATATGAATAGGAAGAGTTTGGAGGGATATGGGCCGGGTGTTGGCAGGTGGGACTAGATTGGGTTGGGATATCTGGTCGGCGTGACCGGGTTGGACCAAAGGATCTGTTTCCATACTGTACATCTATATGACTTGCCAAATTGTTATATTTCTCACACAGCTGAAGATATTCAACGGTTTTGTGATTAGCCAGAGAGTATTATTTTAATTAAACTGTGAGAACAAAAATTGTTTTTAAAGTTTGAAAATTCAATGCTAGCTATTTAGTCCACAAGCATTCTAAATTGTTTCACAACATCTCCCAATTTTACTTGCCTGAGGTGAATGGGATTAAAGTTTCATTAGACATTCCACAATTGCTTCCACAAACAATACCGCAACACTGTTCTATAAACAATTTGGATTTTGTCATAGCTGTCTTACATTTCTAGCTACATAACTGGCTGGGACTGTAACTATTACAAAAATATACGTTCAAACATCATGGCCTTGCTCATCCCCCATTATAGTCCTCCACCCAGCTGAATATAGATACAACAGGTTTACATTCTCTCCAGCTGAGATTCAGCAACTTCTGTACATTTTTCCTTAAAATGAACACATTTGTGAGTTAATTTTTTTGTAATATTTATGTTGTCACTGAGTGATGGTTAAACTGACATTAGTAACTGGTATTAGTAGCATTTGATACTTTTGGTCTTTCATCATAGCTTCTCACAACACCGTGTGGCATATTCCCGTTTACCAGTTTTCACTTGGATTAATTGCCCGAAACGTCGATTTCGAAGCTCCTTGGATGCTGCCTGAACTGCTGTGCTCTTCCAGCACCACTAATCCAGAATCTGGTTTCCATGCATAAGTCAGCCATATTTCAACAACACGAAAGGATTGTGAACAAGAATGAATGGGAGAATGGGAGCAGAAACTCAAAGCAGAATATATGTGTCGAAATATTGACTATAGAAGTAAAAGTTCAGGAACTCAGCCTTTGCGATTCTTAATTCTGGATCATAGAATCCCCAGTGTGGAAGCAGGCCATTTGGCCCATCAACTCCACACCAACCTTCCAAAGAGTATCCCATCCAGATCCAACCTACTAATCTATCCCTGTAACCCTGCATTTCCCATGGCCAACAACCTCATCTGTCCATCAATGGACAGTGGGAAGAAACTGAAGCATCTGAAGCAAACTGACACGGACACGGGGAGAATACGCAAACTCCACACAGACAGTTGCCTGAGGTGGCATCAAATTCTGGTCACCACACTACCAGAAGGTTAACAGGATGTTGCCTGATATGGGGATGTTAGCTCTGAAGCAAGGTTGGATAGATTGGGCTTATTTTCACTGGAATGCAGGAGGCTGAGCCGTGACCTGATCGAAGTTTATAAGATTGTGAATGGCATGGTTGGATTGGAATGGAAATTAACAGGCTTCTTCCCAGGGTGGAGGGGTCAGTTACATATTCGGGATGATGTATCAACAGGTTTGGTCTGTGATCATTCCAGGACTGCACTGGGTTGAAAGTCTTCTAGAAATTGTGGGAAAGATATTTGGAGCTCCCAGCCATAAATGCTGGGCCACTTTCTACTGTGATGAAAAGTGTAAAATATTATTTATATATTATCATGTTTTCAGAGGTTGAATCTCAAAATAGTGGTATATGGTTATTGGTTACCAAACTGAATGATTACTTAAAGAAAAGGTCGAATTGTCCCAGCAGAACAATAACCTAATCCGGCCTAGTCAGGCAGCAGGGCAACTGAGAGCCTTAATGAAGTGACAGGCTTATGCTTTGCGGTTAGTTTGTTTTGCAGAGTGATACCAATGTGGGCTCAATTCCCGCACAGCTCCTTCTCAACCTCTCCACTCACCTGAGGCATGGCGACCCTCTGGTCAAACCACCAACAGTCTCTTTCTCTGAAGAGAGAGCAGTTTGAAGGTCCTCTGGGACCATGGAGATTTTACGCTTATGGTGGGCTTTACAAAAGATAGGAAAGCAGTCTGTTTGGACAGGCTCACACACTTTGGGTGTGGCTGTAGCCATCTCCATTGTGCATTTACAACGTGTGCGCGTATGGAAGGCACCACAAGCTGCACATTGCACAGTGAGTCAGCATTGACAGAATGGGCAGAATGGTCCATGTTTGAATGAGTGAGTTACAGGTGACTAATGAGCAGCACTCCCACCCCCATTTCTGAACCTGTACCTTCCTTGCCTCATTGCATTCCTCATTGAGCCCATCAGTACTGATGTTCTGACACATCTCTTTGAATTACAACTTCATCACTCAACATTACTCCAATTACAGCTTAGTAACATCTATTATTGATTTCACTGTCCCCTTATTGAAGCCAGGATGGTTGTTACTATAATGACCCCTCCCCAACTCACAGTTACTCATGTCCTCTAATAGATTATAGTACTTTGAGATGCTTCTCTTCACAATTATTATCTTCTCTAAATCCTAGTACCCAATACTCAGGTTTGACTTTCCAAACTTCCCTACCTTTGCTGTGGCTCCCGAGAAATCCCTGTCTTTTATTGAACGGGCTCCCAAGACTGACCCTAATCGAGCCCATGGGTGATTAGACCAGAAAGATCTCTATGCAGACCCATGACCGATAAACTGCAAACTCCTGGACTGGCTGCAGTGGTCCTGCAGGACTAGCCATGGTGCACTCCCCAGCCTAGTGACGCAGACACTCCGAGCTCCCCAATCCGCTAACTGACCCAATCCAAGTCACTGCGCTATTACTGGTCATTACTTTTGAGCTACCTTGCCCTCTGACTGAAGGAAGTCACTCGATGTGGCTGCTCCACTTCCACTTTGAGATCTGGCCAATCAGTTGGTGCATGGTCAGTACATCAGCTGCTGACACATTGATGTCAAGCAGCATGCCCAGCCCCTTGACTGATGGCAGCTGGCCTGATGCCATGCTGTCCAACTTTGTGTCTGCACTGTAAGACGAAGGTACGGTGAGCCTTTTAGCTCTGAGTGATGGGGCAAAGTGCAATGAAGTAAAGCAGAGATGCAGGAGAAAGTGAGGACTGCAGATGCTGGAGATCAGAGTCAAAAGGCGTGGTGCTGGAAAAGCACAGCCGGTCAGGCAGCACCCGAGGAGGTGAGTCGATGTTTCGGGCAAAAGGCTTTTGCCCGAATCATCAATTGTCCTGTTCCTCGGATGCTGCCTGACCTGCTGTGCTTTTCCAGCACCACACGTTTTTGACTTTAAAGAATAGATGCAACAAAATTCAAACACGTACAAAGTGTGTGAGAGAACAAACAAGGAGGCCCAAGGCGCACCATGGCCGAATCCATGAGATGGGTGCATGTCCCTCCATGGAAGGTATCCTGGCAGTAGCATTATCCTGGTAGGTGCCAGTGCACTCCAAAACGTACCACAGCAGTGGAGGACTGCATATTGTACATGGGTCAGAGAGCAGAGAGGCTGTGTGCATGATGCCAATCTCTTTGGATGGCAGTTGATGTGTGCACAGTTGCTACCCATACAGGGTGCCCTGAGATGCTGGTGACTGGTGTCCAAGAGAGCCACCTGGAGAAACAAGTGGTGAGCTGGTGTCACCAAGTCCCCATTCTGATTCTCATGCCAATCTGTGATGTGCAGGTGCTGGTGTTGGATTGGGGTGGACAAAGTTTTAAAAAAAACACTCAACGCCAGGTTCTCATCCATCAGGTTTATTTGGAAATACAAGCTTTCGGAGTGCTGCTCCTTTATCAGGTAGCTAGTGGGGCAGGTTCATAGGACATATAATTTATAGTAAAAAATCAAAGTGTCATACAACAGATGTGATGTATTGAACAAACCTAGATTGTTGTTTATTCTTTAAATCACTTATGTGACAAAGCTGCTCCTTTAACAAGGTTATGCTGTGCTTGGCTTGTTTTCCCCCAGAGAGGTCATAAATGACACAGACATCGAAAAGTCTGGGGGTTTAAAGGGTTTTAGGGCCAATTTGATAATAACTAACAGATACTGCCTCAGGCACAGGGCTTTCAAGTTTAAAAAAGAGCACTTGTACAATGATAGGGGAGCGGCCAGTTCTTCCAGCTCAGCTTTACTCTGGTTTGGTTTGGTTGTTAGCACTAGTGTGGAAAAAGCTGCTGGACCCTGAAGCAGGTCCAGTTTGGTACTCTCTCTCTGACTTCTATCCTGTAGGAACCTGTGTTTGATTTTACCTTTTGTGCCAAGGGGTGTTTATGGTGATTGTTGCAAGTATTTGGAACAGCATCATTAAACTGGGATGAGCTGTTGAGTTTTCGGAGAGGATAAGCTATTCGGTTTTCCATTTTCTGTTGTTCATGTTTCATTCGGTAATCTTGTAAATAAACTCTGTTTTGTTTCGAACTAAGTGGTTTGACTAGCCGATTCTCTCCTGAAATGTTCGCGTTACACTTGCTTAAAACAACCGGCAAAGTTAGGGTCGGGGCTACCTTCTTGAAATGTCTGGCATGGTCCATAACAGATTGGGTGCTCTTTGTGGGATTTGTTCTGTAGTTCCAATTTAGGATTACAGTTGTTGGACTCAAAGGCAGTGAGGGGCAAGTGTTTTTGTTGTGGGTGTTGATTTTGGTTGGTTTGAACAGTGCTTGGGATAACAATGGCTCTTTCAGTCACCAAGAGTTTTCTGAGGTTGGAAGGAGTGACCTTGGGGATTTTGCAAAAGGTGATTAAGGCAAAGCTACTGGAATTAGCAAACTAGCTGGGCTTGGAGCTGCCTCCTTCCATGAGAAAAGGAGAGATAATTACAGCAGTAGCTCAGCGTTTACATTTGCTGGAAACACCATCAGAATCTTTACAGATGGTTAAAATTCAATTGAAAATAAAGCAACTTGAGTTAGAGGCAAAAGACAAGGAATTATGATTAAAACAGAGAAGAGAGAGGAGAGAAAGAAAAGGAGGGGGAGAGCGAGAGCGAGAGCGAGGAGCATTTGAACTTCAGAAGTTGGCACTTAGACAGGCAAGTCAGATTAAAAGGATGGAGATGAAGGCTGAAGCTGAGGGAGGAAGAGAATGAGGATGAGCAAACCCATGGTACCTAAAGGCCTGGTGAGAAACTGTTTAAATATATTCAAGCATTGCCTAAATTTGATGAGAAGGATGTGGAAGCCTTTTTCATCTCATTTGAAAAAGTGGCTAAACAAATGCAGTGGCCAGTGACCATATGGGTTTTGTTGATCCAATCAAAACTTGTAGGTAGAGCTACTGAGGTATTCACATCACCATCAGAGGAGGTAACTGGGGTGCATGAGGAGGTGAAGAAAGCCAGATTGTACCAGAAGCTTACAGACAGGAATCTATGGAGGGAGTTGAAACTTTATTGCTGGAACAGCACAGCAGGTCAGGCAGCATCCAGGGAACAGGAGATTCGACGTTTCGGGCACAGGCCCTTCTTCAGGAATGAGCAGAGAGTGTTCAGCAGGAGAAGATAAAAGGTAGGGAGGAGGGACTTGGAGGAGGGGCGTTGGAAATGTGATAGGTGGAAAGAGGTCAAGGTGAGGGTGATAGGTCAGAGTAGGATGGAGGCGGAGAGGTCAAGAAGAAGACTGCAGGTCAGGAAGGCGGTGCCGGGCTGGAGGGATTCGGCTGAGACAAGGTGGGGGGAGGGGGGATGAAGAAACTGGTGAAGTCCAAGTTCATCCCCTGTGGTTGGAGGGTTCCCAGTCGGAAGATAAGACGCTCCTCCTCCGACCGTCGCGTTGTTGTGGTTTGGCGGTGGATGAGTCCAATGACCTGCATATCCTCGGTGGAGTGGGAGGGGGAGTTGAAATGCTGTGCTACAGGGTGGTTGGGTTGGTTCGTCCGGGTGGCCCAGAGGTGCTCTCTGAATCGCTCCGCAAGTAGGCGGCCTGTCTCCCCAATATAGAGGAGGCCACACCGGCTGCAGCGGATGCAGTAGATGATGTGGGTGGAGGTGCAGGTGAATCTGTGGCGGATATGGAAGTTTCCTTTGGGGCCTTGGAGAGAAGTGAGGGGGCAGGTGTGGGCGCAAGTGTTGCACCTCCTGCGGTTGCAAGGGAAGGTGCCGGGAGTGGAGGTTGGGTCGGTGGGGGGTGTGGATCTGACAAGGGAGTCGCGGAGGGAGTGGTCTCTACGGAAAGCTGATAGGGGAGGGGAGGGAAATATATCCTTGGTGCTGGGGTCTGTTTGGAGGTGGCGGAAGTGACGGCGGATGATGCGCTGTACATGGAGATTGGTGGGGTGGTAGGTGAGGACCAGTGGGGTTCTGTCCTGGTGGCGGTTGTAGGGGCGGGGCTCAAGGGCGGAGGAGCGGGAAGTGGAGGAGATGCGGTGGAGGGCACCGTCGACCACACCTCCCCCCTCACTTCTCTCCAAGGCCCCAAAGGAAACTTCCATATCCGCCACAGATTCACCTGCACCTCCACCCACATCATCTACTGCATCCGCTGCAGCCGGTGTGGCCTCCTCTATATTGGGGAGACAGGCCGCCTACTTGCGGAGCGATTCAGAGAGCACCTCTGGGCCACGAACCAACCCAACCACCCTGTAGCACAGCATTTCAACTCCCCCTCCCACTCCACCGAGGATATGCAGGTCATTGGACTCATCCACCGCCAAACCACAACAACGCGACGGTCGGAGGAGGAGCGTCTTATCTTCCGACTGGGAACCCTCCAACCACAGGGGATGAACTTGGACTTCACCAGTTTCTTCATCCCCCCTCCCCCCACCTTGTCTCAGCCGAATCCCTCCAGCCCGGCACCGCCTTCCTGACCTGCAGTCTTCTTCTTGACCTCTCCGCCTCCATCCTACTCCGACCTATCACCCTCACCTTGACCTCTTTCCACCTATCACATTTCCAACGCCCCTCCTCCAAGTCCCTCCTCCCTACCTTTTATCTTCTCCTGCTGAACACTCTCTGCTCATTCCTGAAGAAGGGCCTGTGCCCGAAACGTCGAATCTCCTGTTCCCTGGATGCTGCCTGACCTGCTGTGCTGTTCCAGCAATAAAGTTTCAACTTTGATCTCCAGCATCTGCAGACCTCACTTTCTCCTCAATCTATGGAGGGAGTCTGGTAAAACCTACACTGAGTTTGAAAGGATCAAACAAAGTAATTTTGATAGGTGGATAAGAGCATTAAAAATAGAGCAAATCTATGACGCTCTTAGAGAGACAATCATTTTGGAGAAGTTCAAAAATTCACTTCTTGAAGTAGTGCGAACTCATGTAGAAGAGCAGAGAGTTAAAACAGCAAGATTAGCAGCTGAAGTGGCTGATGATTATGAGTTGGTCCATAAAGCAAAGTTTGGCTTCCAGAATCAATTTCAATCCGTGAATGATAGAAATTGGGGGAGAGAGAAATTCTCACATGGATAGGGAAAGGTAGGTCTCAGTGAAGATCATAAGGATGAATTATCACAAGGTAAAAAGGAAATTCCTGAAGGGGAAAGAGAAGTTACAAAGCTCTGGTGTTTTCACTGCAGTAATGTAGGCCGTATGAAATCACAGTGCTGGTGAATTAAGAATAACACCGGGAAGCCAGATGTAGGAAAACAGGATAAACCAGTGCTTTTTTTTTGGAGTGGTAACAGAAAGCACAGTGGAGGCTAGAAAACTGCACCAGAATGTACAACCTGGTCAGAGTTTGGTTCAGGAGGAAGTGCCAGATATTCTTAAACCATATACCTACGAAGGTAAAGTTTACTCGCACAGGCAAAAAGGTTACAATATTAAGAGACACAGGATCCTCTCAATCTGTGATGCTGAAAGAGAGGAGATATGCACTTCTGAAGGACTATTGCCAGAAAAAAATACTAGTAATGGGAATTCATGGTGAGAGAAGAAGCACTCAATTATGTAGAGTGAGGTTAGGGTGTCCAGAGAAAAGTGGGGAATTCTTGGTAGGTGTACTGGACAAACTCTTCGCTCCAGGAATACAATTTGTCCCTGTTAATGATATAGCTGATTCACTGCTAGGAGTGCTGCCTACTGCGGTTGAAAAGCCAGTGGAAACTCAGGCAACTGAACTATTCCAGGACACACATCCTGGGATTTTTCCTGATTGTGTGGTGACGAGGTCACAAAGTCACCAGTCAAAACAAGAGAGATCAAAGAGCACAGATAAGAAAGTTAGAGTGGAATGAGCAGAGACCCTGTTTGATCAGATGATTGATACAAACCAAGAGCAGATAGATAGCAATGCAGATATCTTTAACTCAGTTACAGCAGCAAGGTGAAAACTTAAAGCAATTGTATCAAAAGACATACACAGAAAAGGAATCCGAATGCATTTCTGAAAGTTATCTTAAAAATATGATGTCTTAATGAGGAAATGGTGACCATCACATATTCAGGCAGATGAGAAATGGGCAGAAGTTCATCAAATCATTATGCCAGTGGGGTACAGAAAGGAGTGATGCATTAGTTACCACTTGGTGGTCATTGAGAAGTGAGGAAAACTCAAGATAAAATACAAAAACACTTTTACTGGCCTGGACTGCACAAGGATGTAGTTGAATTTTGCTCGATGCGTCATACATTTCAGGCAATTGGAAAACCACACTATTCCTGCTAGTGATCTTTGGGAAGATGTGTAACTCATGTTGACGATATGGATGTAAGTTAGCTCACTGAGTTGGAAGGTTTGTTTTCAGACGTTTGTCATCATGTGAGGGTCTCTGGTGAAGCGCTGGTGGTATGTCCCACCTCTCTATTTATAGGTCTTGGTTTCTTAAGGTGGGTGATGTCACTTCTGTTTTTTTACACAAGGGAAGGTAGATGGAGTCTAAATCAATGTATTTATTGATGGAGTTCTGGTTAGAATGCCAGGCCTGTAGAAATTCTCCTGCATGTCTTTGTTTCCCCTGTCCTAAGATGTGTGTGTTGTCCCAGTCAAAGTGGTGTCCTTCTTTGTCTGTATGTATAGAAACTAATGATAGTGGGTCGTGTCTTTTGGTTGCCAGTTGGTGTTAGTGTATCCTTGTGGCAAGTTTCCTGCTTGTTTGTCCAAAGTAGTGAGAGAGGTCTGGCCTGGTCCATAACACTTTGAATGGGGTTGCAGGTTTCAATTTATTAATATTCATAAATCCCAGAATTACTTTCAAGTCACACTCCTGAGATAACTCAAGGTTTCATAAAAAAGTAACATCTCAGCTCAGACAATGCATTAAAAGTGAGAGGTAAGAGTCTGTCTGTATTCCAACCTTGAGTCTGACTGGTTCTATTTCCAAAGTAGGAATTTATAAAATGTCACATTGACTGACTGCCTACAGATTGTGTGTTTTTTTAAACAAAACAGAATGTATCTGCAAATGCACATTCACCCCATAGACTTGTGTATGCGTGCACACTAGGGAAAGAAAGAGCATGTGAGAGAGTGTGACGGAGTATATGCATGCAAGAGGGTGTGCGTCTAAGTGAGAGTGAGCGAGTGAGTGTCTGAGCGAGTGAGCGTCTGAGCGTCTGAGCGTCTGAGCGTCTGAGCGAGTGAGCGAGTGAGCGAGCGAGCGTCTGAGTGTCTGAGCGAGTGAGTGTCTGAGCGAGTGAGCGTCTGAGCGAGTGAGCGTCTGAGCGAGTGAGCGTCTGAGCGAGTGAGCGTCTGAGCGAGTGAGCGTCTGAGCGAGTGAGAGCTAGAGCTAGAGAGCTAGAGAGCTAGAGAGCTAGAGAGAGAGATGTGTAGTGTAATGGGGTCAGCTGTAGTGTCACATGAACCCAAGGTCCCAAATAAGGCCATTTCCATGGGTACCAAACTTGGCTATCAGTTTCTGCTTGGCCACTCTGCACTGTTGCATATCCCGAAGTCCAACTTGGAGGGCAGTCACCCAACGATCTAAGGTCAAACATCCTTAAGCGCTCAAATGTTCCCCGCCTGAGGGGGAACACCCCTGTCTGGCGATTGTTGCGTGGTGTCCATTCATCCGTTGCCTCTGCTTGGTCTCACCAATCATGCATCGGGGCATCTTTGCCTGCAGCGTATGAGATAGACAATGTTGGTTGAGTCACACGAATACCTGCCACGCACCTGGTGGATGGTGTCCCCATTTGTAATGGTGGTATCCATGTCGACACGGACACATCTTGCGTGGTTGCCATTACAGGGTTGTATGGTGCTGTGGTCGATGTTGTCTTGAAGGCTGGGCAGTTTGCTGCGAGCAATGATCTGTTCAAGGTTTGGTGGTTGTTCAAAGATGGGAAGTGGAGACTTAGAAGCATCTTTGTGAGATGCTTATCCTCGTCAATAATGTGTTGCAGGCTGTGAAGAACAGGGCGGAGTTTCTCTGCTCCTGGCAAGTACTGAGCAACAAAGGATACCCTGCCGGTCATATGCCAAGGCTGTCTGCTGAGGAGGTCATTACAGTTTCTTGCTGTGGCATGTAGGAACTGGCAATCGATGAATTGGGCATTGTATCCTGTTCTTATGAGGGCTTCCTTCGGCACCTTCAGGTGTCCGTCATATTCCTCCTCACCTGAACAGATCTTTTGTATGCGTAGGGCTTGTCCGTAGGGGATGGTTGTTTTAATATGTTTAGGGTGGAAGCTGGAGAAGTGCAGCTTCGTGAAGTAATCCGCAGGCTGGCTGTGGAGTGAGGTACTGAGGTGCCCGTCATTAATGGAGATGAGTGTGTCTAACCTAACCAGCCCTAATCCCACTGCCTACTTATTCAGCCACCATACACCTCACCATTTCTCCTCAACTGGTGCCATTACAAGGAGCAGTGCCAGCCACTTCATTCATACTCAATCCCTGCCCTTGCCTCATTCCTGGGAAACCCACCCACAATACGTCATAGGACCGAGACGGGTGGGTTGATGCCCAATACCCTCACCCAATACACAATGATCCTTTCAGCTGTGGGAGAGAACCATATGGAGGACCTCCATATCCTGGCAACCAAGTCAGCTTCATTGCCACGTACTGCATTACTCTCGTATGAACGTGACTGTAGTCTTAACACCCTCTAGCTTCTACTCCCGTTGTGCAACTTGTTCACTGCTCATCTTCTGCAGCTATGAGTGGCAAGGGCACACATTCTCTGCCCTGCAGTGATCATCCTCTCCATCCAATACCTCCTCCATCTCAGAGGAAGAGGGCAGACCTCTCAGAGAAAGCACCAGCAAGGATGCCTCTGCCAGCCTTCAGCAGCTCTGAGACTGAAATCTCGGTGTGTTCTTTAGCTGGATTAGACATGGAAGCACAAGCTGGTGAGTATGTATGCAACTGCCACATCTCTGCAGCTGGTCAAGGAAGTAATGTGCTAGCTCACAATTACCCTGAGGACCAGCAAGGCCCAAGAACCTGCTCCAAAGTGCTGCAATGAAGTCGTGAACTGCATTACAAACGAGATATGGAGATATGCCATTAGGATGTGGTAAAGGCTGGTGATTGGCGCTTGCCAGCCTCCATGGACAGAGAATGCAGATTGTTGCTGCCAATGGACGCTGTCCTGAGGTGTTAGGGATCGCTGGTCAAGGTGGATATCTGGTGAAGGCACTGGCAAGTTGTAGTGACAAAGTAGCCCCTGTGCTTTTGTGGCAGGAATTGTTGCCATCAGTTTGGGAAAATAGCATCCTGTATACAAAAGTGTCTATATAAATGAAGTGACACTACATGTTAATGCATGCAAATAAACCCCTCATTGCTCATTAGCGAGATTTTCAACCATAAAAGCCTTACGCAGAAATTGGGAATTTGTTTTCTCAATTTCCCATTCAATTTTCTTCACTGTTTCAGGGCCCAGCCTATCAAGCCCAAACATTATTCTGGGATCTGACCAATCCCATCGTACCTGGGATCTGAACAAGTGGGAGCCCTTGACCAGGATTCAAAGCCACTGTGTTTAAGTTGGATTGGGTCAGTGCAGATGGACGGTACGTGCAGGTGTCGAACATAACACAGGGGAGTGGTGGTGAGGTTTATCGCACAGATTGGATTTTAAAAAGGCTGAATTTATTATCAATGTAACCTCCAGCTGGCACAGTGGCTACTTATCAATAGAAACACAGGTTTGGGAAATAAGAGGCCAGTATTCTGCCACCTAGCCACCCTTTATTTACATATGCATCGTACTTCACACTGGCTTGGGTTCCTCAGAGCCAGCTCTCAAAACAGGATCTCCGATAATCCAGTTGTGTTTTAAACTGGCTGTGGCCAACCAGCTTAGAGTCAGTCCCTGAAGTGAGGAGATTCTGAATCCCCTGTTTATTTATTTTCTTTTCCTTTGGGTAACCCCGGCACTACACACTTATTTTTCCCCACAGCACTCGTGCTCTGCCTGTGTAAGCGCTGGGACTCAGTGAAGACACTACTGTGTAAATAATTTTAGTCAATATTTCCAGCACCAGGAAAAGCACCCATGTGGTAAGAGAACCAGTAACAAGCAAGGCTCGATGGGGGCAATGCTTGTGTGAAAAACGTGAAAGGGTGAGGGTAAGGATTAAATCAATGTAGAATCGGAGTGGATGACAAAGCACTCTGCCCCCCCCCACGGCACATACCCCTCTCTAAAGGCATTGGTTGTGTTAGTGGACACTGCGTGCTCCCTCTCCAAGGATGCCCGGGCTCAAACATAGCTGTGGACGAGGGGCAGGCAGTCGGCAGAAAGGACCTCATCCATGGCCCGCAGCCTGGCCCTGTTTATGGCCAGCCCGGCCAGGCCCAGGAGCAGACCCACGAGGAGGTCCTCAGACCTGCCCGCTCCCCTTCACACCGGCTGTCCAAAGATCAGGAGAGTGGGGCTGAAGTCCAACCAAAAGCAGAGCAAAAAGTTTCTTTAGTTAACTAGAAAGAGAGTAGAGACACCCACAACCAATGCACACATGGTTCACAGACTCCACAGCTTGGCAAAACAGCCAGCTTGGTTGGGAATCCATGAACCAACACAATCCGCAGGTATAGGGGCCTGCAGTGTGCAACACCCTCCATCCTGGCAATCCTCCTCTTATCTGTCAGCCAGGGCTCCCTGATTGAGGCTGTTAACCTGGTCCAATCAGGGAACTCATATTCTATGAGATCCACCTGGCTGACCACATTACAATCACCACAGTCCTCCCGAAGTCCAGGGTTGTAGGCATGTTCTTTCACTTGTAGCCTCTCCTGGGGTGTTTTCACACTGGGTACTGGTTCCTTAGATGCGGGTGATGTGTACTGGACAACAACCTGCCTCTTGCACCTGGACCGTCTCGGAAAAACATTCATCCTCTTCTTCAGGTGGGCAAGGCACTGAGGCTGTGACAGCCACCATGTCCATCTCAGACCTTGGGGTTTTCTCAATTCTTGTCAGAGGGGAAGGACCCACGGGTTCCGATCGCCTTTCTGATTGCTCCGAGGGACTGGGGATGTTTTGCTCCTGCCACGTTTGTGAGTTTGCAGCTTTCACATGGTCCGTGTGCTTGTTCAGGACCACCTCACCTACACGGACTTTGTATAGGTGACTTTACCTCTTCGCCATATCGGGTCATTTCCATGGTGCCAGCACAAAACTTTGTCCCCTGAACTGAAGTGTCTCTCTTACTTAGAGAAGTCGTGTGTCCAGTATTGGCATTCCTGATGCCATTCACCCCCCCCACCCCCCCCCCCCCCAAAGATCCGGGAAGATCAGATTTAATCTGGTATGGACTCTTCCTCTCCATTAGCAACTCTGCTGGAGCTATCCCTGGAGTTGTGTGAGGGGTGGTCCAATAATCAAACAAGAATTGGTACTTTTTCTATCAGAGCATTGGACAATGGATGGTGTGGAGCTGTCCTTACATGCGGAATGCCATTTGACTTTAAGAAATACTTTAATTCTCTGCTGGTAAATGACGGCCCTTTACCTGTGACCAAGACCTCCGGCAATCTGTGCACTGCAAAAGATGCTCGCAGCTTTTCGCTTATTGTCCCCGTGTTTGATGAATGAACTCTATGTACGTCCAACCACTTGAGCAAGCATCCACAATGACGAAGAAGATGGAGCCCATGAAACCAAATGCAGGGTTTACCTGGCCATTCCCATGAATGTGGGGGAGCTGCTCGCGTACGCTATTGAACTTTCCTCTCCACTGGGATATCTGAGATCCAACACTACCCTGATACTATAATGGAGAAGCATTGCGTTTCAGTGCCAGATCTCTCTCGGGATTATGGCTGAAAATGTGTTGCTGGAAAAGCGCAAGCAGGTCAGGCAGCATCCAAGGAGCAGGAGAATCGACGTTTCGGGCATGAGCCCTTCTTCAGCCCTTCTTCACTATAATCCTCTCTTGGGATTATAGTGTGCAAACACCTTAGTCAATAATAGCTGCTTTTTCACCTCCCTAAAGGCTACATCTTGACTATGAAAAAGGGTCAGCCTTGGAAATAGTCTCAAATCTGGGCAAGCAGGACACTGGACAAACACAGCAAGCCAAGCATCATCAGAAGGTGAAGAAGTCGAAATTTCGGATATAATCTGAACGTTTTGAGTATAACCTTTCTTGACTTTTCCACCTCCTGAAGCTGCCTGGCTTGCTGTGTTCTTCCAGCCTCCTGCTGTCTACTTTGGATTCCAGCATCCACAGTTTTTTTTTTGTCTCTCAGCCTTTGTCAATAGCAGATGTAAGGGTGCCAGGATGGAATCCAAGTTACCCACGAACTTTCCTTAATAATTCACCTCGGGTGAGAGGAGGGGTTGAGAGAAGAATCCTTCATGCAATCTCAAATAGTGTGGGACCTGAACTGTTGGCCTCACTCTGTATCACAAATAGGCCATCCAACCCCTGTTCTGGACTGGCCAGATAAATACAGAGGCTACAAGAGCAGGTCAGAGGCTACGGTTGCTACAGTGGGTAGCTCTCCTCCTGACTCCCAAAGTCCATCATCTACAAGGTACAAATCAGGAGTGTGATGGAATACCACTGCCCTCCACCCTACCAAAGGAAAGAGCTGTGTAGACAAGCAAGCTGCCTGTATGACTATGCAAAACAGCATGTTAATACGGCAGGAACGAGCGCCTTTGGCTGGAGTGCCAATTTGCTTGCAGGCATAGCATAGCAATGGCAAGGATGCTGCAAGCATGGAGTATGTAGTCAAGTCTTAAATGAACAAGCACTAAGAGAACAAGTGAACAGCGGAGATGTAGCTTGGTTCAATCTGTCAGCTGGGACTCAATCCCTGAGACAGAGAATCTTCATAGCAGCCTTTCAATGCTAGTTGCCAGTGTGCCTGCAATTCGGATCGATGTTGACAAAGTTTCCAAAGGCCTGGTTCCATGCCCTTGGAACAGACCCCAAGCTGCTGTTGGTGCTGAGCAACACTGAGGATCTCTGCAGCCCTCAGTGAGCTGTTGCCAGGTTCCCACTTTGATTTCCACATCAGGAATTCTCACATCTAGTTTGTTTGGCGTATTGGAGTAGTGGCATATGGGTGCTGCTTACTAGGTTTCTTTAAAATAAAAGATCAGAGGAGATGTAACTGGGGTCAGATGCCCGTTTAGTTTTTCCTCCTTAAAGGACAGTCAAAGGAATACAGTCACCTCAATAGAAAAATTGTATTTGTGAAACTTCCAAACCAGGAGTGTCTCATTAGAAAATTGCATATTGTTAAAAGCTGGGAAAGTTTACCCTTCTAGCTTTGAGATTACTTATGGAATAAGACAAGTGCAATCACCATCACCCATTGCGTAATATAACATCTTCAGTCAATTGTACTCAACGTTTTGAGTGGAGTAAACAGCATTTCTAGTTCAGTTTATTGTTGTTTTGGGTACTATTCACTATTTGCTTTTGGCTTATTTACAGACACACTATCTTCAGAGGTTCACTGCACACTTTCCTCCATTATATCTTTAAAGCAGAACCTCCAAGATTGTAATCTCTGGATGACTCCCAAGGCCACGAGCTAGCGAGAACAGAAATAGAAGAAGCCGCAGATGAACGCATAGTTCAAGAGTTGGTGCAGGGGGCGGGGCGGGGGTGGGGGGTGGTTAGGGTTTTAGACTCCGGGCTCATTTGGACCGTTTCTGAAGAAGGTAGAACCCCTACAAGTGGGACAGTCTGCACCTGAACCAGAATGGCATCAACATCTTTTCAGGTGGATTTGCTCGTGCTGTTGGGAGGGATTCAAGCTAGTTTTCAGAAGCAGGAGGCACAGAGTGTCCATACAAGAGTGACATGGCCTAGTTTAGTAAGGGAACCAAGGCAGAGGGAGGTCAACCATGTTGAGTTTCAAGAGAGTAAGGCAAGGCTGAATGGCCTCTGATACTAGGTATACTGTAGGAAAGAGTTAAAAATCACACAACACCAGGTTATAGTCCAACAGGTTTAATTGGAAGCACACTAGCTTTTGGAGCGACGCTCCTTCATCAGGTGTAGGGAAGAGAGATGAGTTAAGAGCATGGATTAACATGTGGATTTGGGATGCTGCTGCCGTCACAGGGATGTGGTTGAGGGAGGGTCAGGACAGACAGCTCATCATTGCGGGGTACAGGATCTCCAGGCAGGGCAGGGGACAGTGTAAGAAAGGAGGCATCTCATCATTAGGCAGTCAATTATGCATTAAGGAGCATTGATATCTTTGAAGGGTCTTCATGTATGTTTTTGTGGGTAGAATTTATGAATAAGTAGGGGCAGTCACACTGCTGGCAGTGTATAAATCGGCCCCCAGTCAGCAGGTAAGACAGCAACAGATAATGGCTGAAGTGTGTAAAAATAATAGGGTAATTATATTCAACTACCCCGACATTAATTGGGATAGTCAAAGTATCAAGGGTTTAAAGGGGGAAGATTTCTTGAAATCTACATTAGAGAACTTCCTTTGTCAATATGTCGATAGTGCTACAAGGGACTAGTTTAGTAAGGGAACCAAGGCAGAGGGAGGTCAACCATGTTGAGTTTCAAGAGAGTAAGGCAAGGCTGAATGGCCTCTGATACTAGGTATACTGTAGGAAAGAGTTAAAAATCACACAACACCAGGTTATAGTCCAACAGGTTTAATTGGAAGGGCCTGTGCCCGAAACGTCGAATCTCCTGTTCCCTGGATGCTGCCTGACCTGCTGTGCTGTTCCAGCAATAAAGTTTCAACTTTGATCTCCAGCATCTGCAGACCTCACTTTCTCCTACAAGGGATGATGCAATGCTGGACCTAATTCTAGGGAATGAAGTCAGACAGATGTTCGAGGTGACAGTGGGGAGCATTTTAGTGGTAGCATCCACAACACTGTATATTTTAAGTTTGTTACAGAAAAGGAGAAAAATAGTCTGCAAAGAAATTATCTTGAATTTGGAGAAGACAGATTTTTTTAAAAAGTAAAGCAGGATCTGACCAATGTAGAATTGGAACAGCTTTTTGGGGATAAACAGCTACTGGGGATAAGTAGAACAGTGGGGCATTCGAAAAGGAATCAGGGATAGTACAGACCCAAAACGTTTGCAGCAACAAGCAAGGAGGACATTTTAAAAAGGCCATAAAGGGCAATGTTTTTACAGAGAATGGTTCATGTGCGGAATGAATTGCCAGAGGAAATGGTGGATGCAGGGACAGTTACATCATTCAAGTGTCATTTGGATAAGTACATGAATAGGAAAGTTTTGGAGAGATATGGACCAAACGCAGAAAAGTTGAATTAGTTTAGTTTGGAAACATGGTCGGTGTGGACTAGTTGGTCCGAAGGGTGTGTTTCCACGCTGTATGATTCTGATTAGTGGCATAAACAAAACAATTATTATAGATGTTGAGCAAAATACTTCTTCCATTCTGATTGCAGATCTGTACAATCCTGTGGCATTCATGTTAGTCAAGAAGCATCGAGTTCAGCAATTTAAGAAATAGGAGTTCAGCAATTTAAGGAATAGGAGCAGGGGTAGACCAGAGAGAGCCTTAGGCCTGCTGCACAATTCAGTTCAATTTTGGCTGATCTCCATTTTCACAAACTATTCTCAAATTCCTAGATTCCCTTCAAAAGGACAAGCAACCTTATTTTTGAAAAAGCTCTAACTCTAGACATTCACAGACCTCGGTGTCAGAACCGCACAGATTCATGATATTCTGGCTAGAGCTATCTCCTTGTTTTAAACAGCTGATCTCTCACACAGGGTCTCTTTCCCCTAGACTTAAGAGTCTTCAGTCCTGCGATAAGGACTAAAGGGGATTGACAAACTAGATGCAGAGCAGGTGTTCGAAGCTCCTTGGATGCTGCCTGAACTGCTGTGCTCTTCCAGCACCACTAATCCAGAATCTGGTTTCCAGCATCTGCAATCATTGTTTTTACCCCGCAGAGCAGGTGTTGCCTCTTGTGGAAAATCCAAAGGAAAGGTCATAGTTTTAGGAAAGGAGTCCTAGATTTAAAACACCGAGATGAAGAGAAATTATTTCTCTCAAAGGATCGTGAATATGTATAATTCACTATCTTAGGGTATTATGGGTGCCAGATATTGAAGAAATTTTTAATTAGTTATGTATTAAAGGGTTGGAGAGTGCAGTAGGAAAGTAGAGTTGAGGCTGAGATGAGCTGAAACTTTATTGCTGGAACAGCACAGCAGGTCAGGCAGCATCTAGGGAACAGAAGATTCGACGTTTCGGGCACATGCCCTTCTTCAGGAAGGGCATGTGCCCGAAACGTCGAATCTTCTGTTCCCTAGATGCTGCCTGACCTGCTGTGCTGTTCCAGCAATAAAGTTTCAGCTTTGATCTCCAGCGTCTGCAGACCTCACTTTCTCCTCCGCTGAGATGAGATCAGCCATTACCATATTAAATGGCAGAGCATGCTCAAGGGGTTGAATTGCCTACTCCAGCTCCTAGTTGTTATGCCTGCAGATGCTGGAAACCAGATTCTGGATCAGTGGTGCTGGAAGAGCACAGCAATTCAGGCAGCATCCGACGAGCAGCAAAATCGACGTTTTGGGCAAAAGTCCTTCATCAGGAATAAAGGCAGAGAGCCTGAAGCGTGGAGAGATAAGCTAGAGGAGGGTGGGGGTGGGGAGAAAGTAGCATAGAGGAAATTACCTCTTCCAGCACCACTGATCCAGAATCTGGTTTCCAGCATCTGCAGTCATTGTTTTTACCTCGTTGATTTTAACCCTACTGCGAACCCTCTTGCAAGGATGCCTGCCTTGAAGAAGTTTTCCTCCTCTCTCTACAAGAGTCTCAGGGAGTCCCTCTCCCACTGCAACTCCCAGGTCATTTCCTCTATGCTACTTTCTCCCCACCCCCACCCTCCTCTAGCTTATCTCTCCACGCTTCAGGCTCTCTGCCTTTATTCCTGATGAAGGGCTTTTGCCCGAAACGTCGATTTTGCTGCTCGTCGGATGCTGCCTGAATTGCTGTGCTCTTCCAGCACCACTGATCCAGAATCTGGTTGTTATGCCTCTACCATGTCAAGTCCTCTAAGAAGTTTATGGATCGTGCTCATTTGAGGATGGCATAGGAGACTGACGGGCAAGTGGTAAAATATGAAATTATGCACTTGGTTGAAAGAATAGAGGAGTAGACTATTTTCTAAACACTTCAGAAATCTAAAGAACAAAGACTTGGGTGTAGTAATTTAGGATTCTCTTAAGTGTTCACATAAAGGTTCAGTTGGCAGTCAGGGAGGCAAATTTAATGTTAGCATTCATTTCAAGAGGGCTAGAAAACAAGAGTAGGGGTATATTGCCGAGGCTGTGTAAGGCTATGGTCACTCTGCATTTGGCATATTGTGAACATTGCGAGGAGTTTTGGGCCCCGTATCTTAGGAATGATGAGCTGGTATTGGAGGGGGGTCCATGTTTATAATAATGATCTGGGGGTGAAAGTCTTGTTAGATTAGGTGCAGTTGAGGACGCTGGGTCTGAAGTCAATGGAGTTTAGAAGGATGAGGGTGGGATCTGATTGAAACTTACAGAATACTGAGATGCATGGATAGAATGACCATGCAGATGATGTTTCCACAAATAGGAGAGAGTAGGAGATGGAGGCCGAATCTCAGAATGAAGGGGCAAAGCTTAGAGCTAAGATGTGGAGTAATGTCTTCATTCAGAGGGTGGTGATTCTGTGGAACTCTGCTGTGGAAGGCTTTGGAGGCCAAGTGACTGATTAAGACAGATATAGATAGATTTTTACTTGGTAACAGGTCAAGGGTTATGGGGGAAGGCAAGAGAGTGGATTTCAGAAACATATCAGCCATGATCGAATGGTGAAGGAGACTCGATGAGTCAAATGGCTTCCTATGTCTTCTGGCAGCAGAATGGAACTAAATGCCCAATTTTACAAAAAAAAAGCAACAAATTAAGGCTTCTGAGCCCCTAAACAAAATTAAAACAGGGCACACTCAAGGCAGTGTGCTCATCTGTTTTTCAATTCAATCAATGAAATGCAACATTGGTTACCATCCACAATGCTTTTCTTTAGATGATTGTAAAAAGCTCAGCATTTTCTGTTTGATACAACCAAGCCGCTTGTTTGACAAATTCATAGGTCAACCACATATAGCTTTGGGCCTGGAGTTACATGGAGGTCTGTTGGGAGAGAAAGTGCAGGAAAATTGGTTGCACTTGGCACTTGGAAACTTGTGAATTTATGCGAACAGCATTCAATGAGACTTAACCCACACTTATTTTGGGTGTGTCAATTTAAATGAAATAAAACGAACATAATAATTTCATAACAGTAAATCAATAATCTCCCATTTAGAATGTCCAGCTAACACTAAACCTCGACTGCTTTTTGCCTGTGTTTTTGATACTGAGAACACATCAGTAAATTTACTTCTGCCACCCACCAGACTGAATGAAAAAAAAGCTTACAACCAGCAATCCTCATTTTGTTGACAGGAATTAATAAGAAACTCAGCAGGGCCCCATGAACTGTTAACATGACACTCGAGCTAGTTTATTATTTATTGTGTGTGAAACCATTTTCAATGGAAGTGCTATATGAATGCTTGTTGGGGACAGTAGGGGCATGGTGTAATGTATGAATGTTCTGAATTCTTGAAAGGTGAATAAAGGAGTTGATCGGATCGATACGAAAGCACACCATTCTCTCCTGTGGAGGAGTCCAGGCAAAGAAAGATCACCCTTCACATTTTAGCTGGGATAAGCACAATGATGTCAGGGAGCACTTTCTCAGTTTGGAAATCTCCACCCCCAGAAATAATTGTGGACAGTAGGGGGGGCAGTTTAAAAAACTTAAACATGAATAGAGGTTTTTGTTAGGCATAGGCACTAGAGAATGTGGAATAAAGGTGGGGCAGTGGATTTGAAATTCAGATCAGCCAAATCAAATTGAATGGTGGCACAGATATAGGGGGGAGTTAAAAGGCAAACTCCTGTTCCTGTATTCCAGGATGTATATGTCATTTAAATAAATAACAGCTTTCCACTTGAAAGATCTTCAGGGATGCTGACATAGGATACTGAGCACCATCTTCCACGCTTTTGCTGATTAATTTTACTCATGTTAGTTACACACATTGTTCAACATTAAATTGGTCAATTTCATATTTGCTGGAAATTTGTTCCGAGTTACTTATGTTGGGATAGAACATGATCAATGAATCTGTCGTGTACTGCAGCAGAATATTCTGGTTACCATGCAAATGCCAGTGAAGTAAAGCATGAACAGTTTGTAAGACCATAGGACTTAAGAACAGAAGTAAGCAATTCGGTCCCTTGAGTCTGCTTCGCCATTCAATAAGATCCTGGCTGAACTGAAATTCCTCAGCAGCATTTTCCTGTCTTTTCCCCATAACCCTTGATTGTGTTATTGATAAAGAATTTGTCTCTCTCAGCCTTGCATGTAGTTAATGACCCAGCCCTCTGCAGTAGAGAACGCCACAGATTTCTGGGGAAAAAAATGCTGATTTTAGACTAATTTCTTTGTACAACTATTACGCAAACAGTAGAATTAGATGTTGCCAACTGCTATTTCATATAACCTTTAAGGCCAGATAAGTTCATGAATCTTTCTTTGTACTGTAGCAGATTCTGTACTGGATTTCTATTCTGCTGGAGACTTGTAAGGTTTCTAATGGTGTAAATTGCCTGTTTTGAAATTTCTTTTAACCGATTACCAGCAATAATGAAAGAAGGATGGTAAGTGTCAAAAGTTTTAGTCTATGTTCTCATTGATGGGGACACCCAGTGCAGTGACATTAAGCTAAAGTACCAGGATAGCTTTGACTAGATATGGAGAGCCTATAAAAGCAAAATACTGCAGATGCTGGAAATCTGAAACTCAGCAGATCTGGCAGCATCTGTGGAATGTTACAACATGAAGCCAGACAGCCAAACCAAATCAGCCTCTCTTTCCCTGTATTTGTAACACAGGAAAGTTAAAACACTTAAATGACCCACAAAAGTGACTCCAATGGCTTCTAACCAGACATTTCAAATAACCTGTAGTAGGCTTTGTGAGCAACCAATACCAAAAACCAAGTTTATAGCTTAAACAAATTATTAATAACACAGTCGCTTTGGCAGAGCAAAGTTAAACAACAAGGTAATCTAATTAATGTCAATCATTTAAACCCTTCTTTGAATATAGCACACACAAGACAGACAGAAGGGAGAACTGAAAGAAAACAAATGAGATGTAACTAGCCAGTTTACTTGAACAATTAACTAACAGTTAGCATGTCACTAGTAGGCTTTGAGGAATATTCATTTAATACTTATAACTGAGATTGTATTCTCTGAATGTTTTGTAAGTTGATAATGAGAAGATAACCAGGGAGCAATCACCTCTGACCCTGTAGCTTTAGCAGTCGCAATCCTTGTGACATTAAAAACATTTCAAAAGAAGTTCTAACTTTGGTATTTCTTTGTTAGACTGGCGGTCTCCCTACAAGGTCCCCAGTTAACATTCAACATCTGCCATCTGTTTAAACACAACATATCTCCAGAACCAAAATATCTAGTGCGTTTTTTGAACAAGAATGAATGAATAAATCAATCTGCAATTAACTTCCAGTTTGTTTGATTTTTTTTAAAAAAGAAGCAGCTGCTCACAGTCAAAAAGTCACCTTCAGCTCTTAGCTCACAGCTCCAAACCCAAAATGATAAAAATAAAATAATGCAAGTTCCAACAGGAGAGAGGAAACAGAGTTAACATTATGAGTCCATTATGACTTTTCAGAACAATTCTGAGATTTTTGCTGTAATCCATGACACTCCGCAGATATGTTTTGGGAATCTGCAAACTATAAGATTATATTTCAATTATTTTTACCTGGGGCTAAAATGGCACATGAACCATTTATCGCCAGGTAAGATCAACATGGATGAAAGAGGATTCTTACAATGATCGCCAAGTATTTGTTGTAGAAAAATTGTTGTTAAATTATAAACTGAAGGGTATTTATTTAGTTGAGGGTTGAATGCAATAGTTTATTTCCTTCCTTTCACTCAACAGGGGTTCCCCGATTCCCCCATAATTACATTGATTAGCACATGCTATCCCTCTCTGCGTTGCCTCATTCCACACAGAACTGACAATACCAGTTGGAAATATTCCGCATGGTTACATAATGTGAACTTACCACCTCCCTACTGCTTACCCAGCCAAACAACACTTTTTATCATCTTCAACATTTTTAAAAGAGAAAGCAATCAATGAAAACATATTGTTTCCCCACAGCCTCTAGGGTTTTGCTGTCATCTTTCCCACAGCAGAGTTTGATTTTTAGATTCCTGGAAGCTTCAGCGCAATCCTGGAAGGTTGGCAGTTCTGCGAACATAGGAAGGAGGCTATTCAGCCTGTCAAGACTGCTCTACCATTTAATACAGTCACAGTTGATTTTACATTTCAATGCCCTTTATTCACACTGTCCTCTTATGCCACTGATAATCAAAAAAAGTTATAGATTCAAAGACTCAGCTTCCACAGCCTTCTCAGAGAGAACAATCCAAAGATTCATCACTTTCTAATAAAGTTTGTGCGAAGATTTGTAGCTCGGATGCTCGTTGTTGTGGTTCTGTTTGCCGAGCTGGAAGTTTTTGTTGCAAACGTTTCGTCCCCTGGCTAGGCGACATCATCAGTGCTTGGGAGCCTCCTCCTCCTCCTCCTCCTCCTCCATTCATCCACAAACTCCATCAACAAACACATCGACCTGGACCCAATATACCAACCACTACAGCAGACAGCTGAAACTGACAACCGGAAGCGGGAGGGACACACCACTATAAACACCGGAGGAAACATCAAAGAAGCGCTTTGCAGGAGGCTCCCAAGCACTGTTGATGTCGCCTAGCCAGGGGACAAAACGTTTGCAACAAAAACTTCCAGCTCGGCGAACAGAACCACAACAACTTTCTAATAAAAGAAAATTATCCTCATTTCAGTCTTAAATGGTATCCCTCATTTTTAAATTGTGACCTCAGTTCTCAACTCAACTAGGGGAAACATTTAGCCTGCCTCTATCCTGTCTACTTCTTTAAGTATTTTGTAGGTTCCGTAAGGTCACCTCTGATTGTTCAAGGCCCTGGAGAATACAAGTTCTGTTTACTCAGGACAGTCCCACTATCCAGGGAAGAAGTCTGGTGAATCTTTGTTACACTCCCTCTACGTCAACAATGTCTTCCTGAGATAAGAACACAGAACATTACAGCACAGTACAGGCCCTTCGGCCCTCGATGTTATGCCCAACGTGTGAAACCAATATGAGGCCCATCCAACCTACACTATTCCATTCTCCTCCATATGCCAATCCAATGACCATTTAAATGCCCTTAAAGTTGGCGAGTCTACTACCGTTGCAGGCAGTGCGTTCCAAAGCCCTACTACTCTCTGAGTAAAGAAAGTACCTCAGACACCTATCCTACATCTATCAGCCCTTAATTTAAAGCTATGTCTCCTCGTGTTAGCCATCGCCATCTAAGGAAAATGGTTCTCACTGTCCAACCTATCTAACCCTCTGATTATCTTATATGTCTCAATTAAGTCACCTCTAAACCTTCTTCTCTCTAAAGAAAACAGCATCAGGTCCCTTGGCCTTTCCTCATAAGATCTTCCCTCCATACCAGGCAACATCCTAGGAAACCTCCTCTGAATCTTTTCCAAAGCTTCCACACCCTTCCGATAAAGCAGTGACCAGAACCGTGCGCAATACTCGAAGTGCGGCCACACCAGAGTTTTGTACAGCTGCAGCATGACCTATGGTTCCGAAACTCAATTCCCCTACCAATAAAAGCTAACATACCATATGCCTTCTTAACAACTCTACCAACCTGGGTGGCAACTTTCAAGGATCTATGCAGCTGGACAGAAATCTCTCTGTTCATCTACACTACCAAGAATCTTACCATTAGCCCAGCACTCTGCATTCCTGTTACTCCTTCCAAAGTGAATCATCTCACACTTGTCCACATTAAACTCCATTTGTTACTTCCAGCCCAGTTCTACAGCTTATCCATGTCCCTCTTTAACATACTTTATACGTTATGAACCAGTCAGTCTGTGCTTCCTCCGAGCAAGTCAAAATATCTGGAGAAGGAAGATCAAGCAGAAGACAAAAATATCATGTGATCAAGCCCTGTGGACATGTACCATTGAACTGCTTTCCCAGTCTTTCTCTCTGCCCATGACCCCTTTTTTGTTCCGGTGTGTGTACAGGAGGAGTTTTATAAGGGAGTTAACTAGCTGAGTTATATTTCAACAGTTCATAATTGTTTACCTGTAGGTAAAACCTATCTGTGTGTAATGAATAGTAATTCATGTTAAGTACAGAAACCTGGTCTGTTTTTTGGTCAATCTGTTGTCAAAAAGACATGTAAATGGGGGAATTTTGTGTACTTTTATAAAGTTCTTTATTTTTTAATGACTTTGAGAATAGTGAGGTTTAATTTCCAGTGTATTACCCTAGTAAGGCATAACAACACATTTTTGTTCAGCTTTGTATCATCTGTAAATATATAATTTGGTCCCCATGTGCAAATCATTGATAGAAATTGTGAACAGCTGGGGCCCAAGCATAGAACCTTGTGGTATGATACTAGTCACAGTCTGCCAACAGGGGAATGACCCATTTATTCCTCCTCTGTCTGCCAATCATTAATCCATGCCAGCACATTACCTCCAATACCATCTGCTTGAATTTTGCTAACCAACCCAATGTCAGGAATGATATGGAAAGCCTTCTGAAAATCCAAGGATTGACTTCCCTATACCATTTTGTTAGTAGCATCCTCAAAAAAAACTTCAGGTTTATCAAACAACATTTTCCATTTGCAAATCCATGCTGACTAGGTCCAATCAGATTAATTGTATCTGAGTCTCTATTTATCTTGTCCTTTATGATCAATTCCAGCATTTTCCCCACTTTTGATGCAAGACTAACATATCTGAAACTCCCTATTTATTTTCTTTCACCTCTCTTAAATAGTGGGGTGATATTTGCATACATTAAATCTGCAGGGTTCATTGCGGAATGCACAGAATTTTGGAAGTTGATCACCAATATATCAATTATCTCAATAGCCACCTCCTTCAATGCTCTAGGATGTAGATCATCAAGTCCCATTAATTTCTCCAATACAACCTTCTAATACTAACTTCCTTCAAATCCTCATTTTTTCTACTCACTTGGATCTCTAATTTTGGGAGATTTCTTCTATTAAAAGCAGCCAAAAAGTATTCATTTAGTTCCTTGCCATTTCTCTACTCTCCATTAAAATTCTCCTGACTACGGTTTTAACGGTCCACAAACATCCTAGCTAAACATCTCCTTTTAATGTACCTGTAGAGGTTGTTACAGTCCATTTTTATATTTTTTGTTAGATTGTATTCATAGTCAGTTCTTCCATTCTTTGGTCTTCTTTTGCTTTATTTTTAACACAAGCAAATCCTCAGATTTTATACTATTTGTAGCCCTGTTAGAAAGCCTTTTCAATCTTACACAACCTGTAACTTCTTTTGGCAGCCATAGTTGACTGACCTTTTGTACTTTGGAGGGATGGTACAGTTGTTGGAACCCATTTAATAGTTCTTTATGACTATCCACTGCCAATCTAGAATCAGGTCGTTTACTGCATTTTATCCAGTCCACTTCTGCCAACTCATATCTCATGCTTTCATCACTTTCCTCATTCAAATTTAACACCCTTGCTTCATAGAATCCCGACAGTGTGGAAACGGGCCCTTCGGCCCAACAAGTCCACACCGACCCTGCGAACAGTAACCCACGCAGAGCCATTTCCCTATCCTATTACTCTACATTTACTCCTGACTAGTGCACCTACCCTACACATCCCTGAACACTAAGGGCAATTTAACATGCCAATTCACCTAGCCTGCACATCTTTGGATTATGGGAGGAAACCAGAGCACCTGGAGGAAACCCACGCAGACACGGGGAGAATGTGCAAACTCCACACAGACACTCATGGAAGGCTAGAATCGAACCCAGGTCCCTGGTGCTGTGAGATAGCAGTGCAAACCACTGAGCAGATTGAACAGTGTTACTTTCAAGCAAAATATTAATATCTATCATATTTGAGTCCCTCACACTGAAATGTTCTGTTATAGAAAGATTATTAATTATCTCTTTCACATTACATAACACCAGAATCAAAACAGCTCTTCAACAGGCAGCTGTGGAAAACTGTCCCAAAGATACTCTGGAAATGCTTCCCCAAGGCTTTCTTGCTCAATTGGTTTACCTAGTCAAGGTGTAGACTGAAGTCCGCATGATTATCCTGTTGCACATGCTACAAGCTTCTCTCATTTTCTGATTTATACCAAATCCCACACCGCCACTACAATTCAAATTAGGTTTGTTGTCACATATACTCAAGTACAGGGATAGAAGAATACAGTGAAAAGTGTACAAACGTGCCATTTCTGGCACCATCTTAGGTACTAAGGTGCCCTAGGCACAAACCTTAGGTGTAAATCAGGAAAAACACCTGTAAGAAATTCCACGCATTGTCCTTCACTTAATGATCTGATCCCATCTTGTATTGTCAGCCTAACTCCATAGAACATAGAACATAGAACATAGAACAATACAGCACAGAACAGGCCCTTCGGCCCACGATGTTGTGCCGAACTTCTAACCTAGATTAAGTACCCATCCATGTACCTATCCAAATGCCGCTTAAAGGTCGCCAATGATTCCGACTCCACCACTCCCACGGGCAGCGCATTCCATGCCCCCACCACTCTCTGGGTAAAGAACCCACCCCTGACATCTCCCCTATACCTTCCACCCTTCACCTTAAATTTATGTCCCCTTGTAACACTCTGTTGTACCTGGGGAAAAAGTTTCTGACTGTCTACTCTATCTATTCCTCTGATCATCTTATAAACCTCTATCAAGTCACCCCTCATCCTTCGCCGTTCCAACGAGAAAAGGCCGAGAACTCTCAACCTATCCTCGTACGACTTCCTCTCCATTCCAGGCAACATCCTGGTAAATCTTCTCTGCACCCTCTCCAAAGCTTCCACATCTTTCCTATAGTGAGGCGACCAGAACTGCACACAGTACTCCAACTGTGGCCTAACCAAAGTCCTGTACAGCTGCAACATCACTTCACGACTCTTGAATTCAATCCCTCTGCTAATGAACGATAATACTCCATAGGCCTTCTTACAAACTCTATCCACCTGAGTGGCAACCTTCAAAGATCTATGTACATAGACCCCAAGATCCCTCTGTTCCTCCACCTGACTAAGAACCCTACCATTAACCCTGTATTCCGCATTCTTATTTGTTCTTCCAAAATGGACAACCTCACACTTGGCAGGGTTGAACTCCATCTGCCACTCCTCAGCCCAGCTCTGCATCATATCTAAGTCCCTCTGCAGCCGACAACAGCCCTCCTCACTGTCCACAACTCCACCTATCTTCGTATCATCTGCAAATTTACTGACCCACCCTTCGACTCCCTCATCTAAGTCATTAATAAAAATTACAAACAGCAGAGGACCCAGAACTGATCCCTGCGGAACTCCACTTGTAACTGGGCTCCAGGCTGAGTATTTACCATCTACCACCACTCTCTGCCTTCGACCGGTTAGCCAGTTTTCTATCCAATTGGCCAAATTTCCCTCTATCCCATGCCTCCTGACTTTCCGCATAAGCCTACCATGGGGAACCTTATCAAATGCCTTACTAAAATCCATGTACACTACATCCACTGCTCTTCCCTCATCCACATGCTTGGTCACCTCCTCGAAGAATTCAATAAGACTTGTAAGGCAAGACCTACCCTTCACAAATCCGTGCTGGCTGTCCCTAATCAAGCAGTGTCTTTCCAGATACTCATAAATCCTATCCCTCAGTACCCTTTCCATTACTTTGCCTACCACAGAAGTAAGACTAACAGGCCTGTAATTCCCGGGGTTATCCCTATTCCCTTTTTTGAACAGGGGCACAACATTCGCTACTCTCCAGTCCCCTGGTACCACCCCCTTTGCCAGTGAAGACGAGAAGATCATTGCCAACGGTACTGCAATTTCCTCTCTTGCTTCCCACATAATCCTAGGATATATCCCGTCAGGCCCGGGGGACTTGTCTATCCTCAAGTTGTTCAAAATGTCCAACACATCTTCCTTTCTAACAGGTATCTCTTCTAGCTTACCAGTCCATTTCACACTCTCCTCTTCTACAATACGGTCCCTCTCGTTCGTAAATACTGAAGAGAAGTACTTGTTCAAGACCTCTCCTATCTCTTCCGACTCAATACACAGTCTCCCACTACTGTCCTTGATCGGACCTACCCTCGTTCTCGTCATTCTCTGGTTTCTCACATACGCATAAAATGCCTTGGGGTTATCCTTGATCCTATCCGCCAACGATTTTTCATGCCCTCTCTTAGCTCTCCTAATCCCTTTCTTCAGGTCCCTTCTGGCTATCCTGTATCCCTCCACTGCTCTGTCTGAATCCTGTTTCCTCAACCTTATGTAAGCCTCCTTCTTCCTCTTTACCAGACATTCAACCTCTCTCGTCAACCAAGGCTCCCTCACACGACCATTTCTTTCCTGCCTGATAGGTACATACATATCATGGACACGTCGTATCTGCTCTTTGAAAAAGTTCCACATTTCCACCACATCCTTCCCTGACAGCCTATGCTCCCAACGTATGCTCCTCAAATCCTGCCTTACAGCATCGTAATTTCCCTTCCCCCAATTATAAAATCTACCTTGTTGTGCGCACCTATCTCTCTCCATAACCAAGGTGAAAGTCACAGAATTGTGGTCACCATCACCAAATTGTTCACCCACTAACAAGCCCACCACTTGTCCCGGTTCATTACCGAGTACCAAATCCAATATGGCCTCCCCTCTGGTTGGACAATCTACATACTGCGTTAGAAAAGCTTCCTGGACACACTGCACAAACACCGCCCCATCCAATCTACTTGATCTAAAGAGCTTCCAATCAATATTTGGGAAGTTGAAGTCGCCCATGACTACGACCCTGTGGCTTCTGCACCTTTCCAAAATCTGTTTCCCAATCTGTTTCTCCACATCTCTGCTGCTATTGGGGGGCCTATAGTAAACACCCAACAAGGTGACTCCAAGTCTTTTTTCTTCCAGTCTGTCCTTCCTGAATATTAAGTATCATTGAATATTCAGTTCCCAGTCCTGGTCACCATGCTGCCATGTTTCTGTAAAGGCAATTCGATCATAACCATGTAAGTCCTCCATTTGCACCTTCAGATCATTTGCCTTGTTGGAAACATTGTCTGCATTCCAGCAGAGTGCAGCTAACTTTGGTCTTTTTGACATCATTCTCCTTCTAAAGCATATTCGATAACTGGCTTTGTTTCCCCTATCTTCTAGTCACACTAGCAGTTTTTGACTTCGTTAACAATTCTGCTTCCTTCAAATTTGGACTACCCCACAGCTTCTTATCCCCATCCCAACAGCGTGAGTTACCTTCACAGAGAAGGTATCTGTCCCAGTCCCATTAAGGTGCAACTCAAATCAGAACCAATCCCAATTCCTCAGAAATCTGTTGACCTCCCTCCTACACCCGCTCTTGAACCACATATTCAATGGACCGGTCCCCACTGCCCTTATGCTTACAAGCATGTGGCTCTAAGAGGAATCCTGAGATGGCTGTTCTCAAGTTCCTGCTTTTTCAATTAACACCCTGAGATCTGCCTTAGGACCTCATCCCTCTTCTTACCTAGGTCACTGGTAGCAATGTGGACAAACTCCAGCTGATCCCAGTCTCCCAGAAGGATGTATTCAGTGAAGCCTTGACATCAGGGAGCAACACTATCCTGGATTCATGTTTCCTCTCACAGAAATGACTGTCTGATCCCCTGAATATTGAACCCCTGTAATGATTGCTGTTTCATTCGCGCTGCTGCTCCCCTGTCCAGCTGAGTCACTCATGATGCCATGGGCTCGGCACTGGCTGCATTTCCCTGAGGAACCATCATCCTCAGCATTTTCCCAAACGGAATACTGATTAGCAAGCAGGATAGACTCAGGGTACTCCTGCATGGTTTACGTGCTTTTCTTAGGCTGCCTGTTAGTCACCCATTCCCTTCCAGTTCTGAAAAGAAAAAGTCATGCTGGACTCAAAATGTGAACTTCATTTCTCTCTCCACAGATACTGCCAGGGATGCTGAATAGGGCAGTGTTTCCAGTGTCTGTTACCCACTCCCTTGCTGCTGAACACTTCTAATCTGCAGTGTGAGCACCCCCCCACTAATGCTTTTTTTAAAAAAAAATCTGATTTGTGGGATATAGGCATTGCTGGCTGGGCCGGTATTTATCCCATCATTAATAATAAAGCAATTATAAAGCTCTCTCATGTAGGCCAGACCAGGTAAGGAATACCCAAAAAGACATCAACTAGATGGGTTTTTACAATAATTGACAGTGGTTACATGGTTGCTTTTGGTCTAAATTTCCTGCAAAATTCCAGATGATCGTTTGATTGTGACATTTGAATTCAATCCACCATGACGAGAATCATGTCCACAAGAATTTCTGGGGATTGCTAGTCCAGTGACATGGCCACACCACAATCACCTCTGTCTGTATAGGAGCACAACAGGGACTCCAGCCTGTGCAGCTGCTGACACTTGCTGCACATGTATTTGTCCAGGGCATAGGCTATGTTCATACCTCAGCACATACTGCAGAATGTACACTTTGCTTAGATTGCTCACCTGCCATTCCACAACCCAAAAGTAAATATTACTGCAAAAAAAGTATACGTAACTTTACTTCACTTCCATTAATTTTAGCTTCCTTCAGTTTTATTAGCTTAATTTGACAAACTGTTCCAACCCTTAGAGCCCACTCACAGCTGTCGTGGTGGTTCCTCGTGGTAGGTAATAACTGGTAAGATTCTCAATATCAGACAGATACCATCCCACTCCACTCCATGTTCATCAATAACTGCTTTAATAAAGTTACATTCAGTACAGTTACGGTCAATGGTGAAATGCCAGAGTAGCTCAGTAGTAGCACACTCACTTTTGAGTCAAAAATATAATGTTGGTTCAAATGTCATCGCAGAGGCTTGAGCAGGAACTGCAGGCTCTGGAAGGAAGGATCTGAGAGAGTCTACTACACCACCTTTCAACAGAATGTGAAACATATGCCAGGACTGCAGGCTCAGATGGATGTGATGTGATTTTGAAGGACAGCAGGGACGCCTTACACAATATTTATCCTTCAACCAACACCACAAATAGTCATCATCAGAGTACCATTTACTGCGTGTAAGTTCACTGCCCCATTTCCCTACATACCCATAATGGCGTAAAGAGACAGATGCTGAAAGAGAGGAGAGGGGGAAGGAGAGGAGAGAGTGAGAGAAAGGAAGAAAGAGAGAGCGAGAGGAAGAGAGAGATCAGAGAGAGGAGGGGGAAGAGGGGAGACATGAGAAAAGATGAGAGAGAGAGAGAGAGAGAGAGAAATCAAACAAGTCTGATATAACTAAACAATCCATTTAGCCACCTCTCTGCGTACATAGTACACCATATGTCACAGTCCCTGAAGAGACCAATAACACTTGAAAGGAAATTCAGACTTCCAGTTTGGAAAAGAATGAATAAATTTTAGTATTTGAAGGTTTTAGTAAACAGCTAAATATAAACATTATTTTTGTCGACTGTTTATGTTTCCAAGTACAAAAAGAAATGTGCATTTAAGACCATAGGACATAGGAGCAGAAATTAGGCCATTCAGCCCATCAGGTCAGCTCTGCCACTCAATCATGACTGATAGGTTTCTCAAACTCATCCTCCCACTTTTTCCTTTTAACCCTTGATATTCAAGAACCTATCTGTCTCTGTCGAAAACGTACTCAATGACTTGGCCTCCACAGCCTACTGTGGCAATGAATTCCATAGATTCACCACTCTCTGGCTGAAGAACTTTCTCCTTATCACCGTTCTAAAGGTCTTGGGTCCTTGTCTCTCCCACCAATAGTAACATCTTCCCAACATCCATCCTGTCCAGGCCATTTAGTACTCTGTACTAAGTTCATCCTTCTAAACTCGATCGAGGAAAGACCCAGAATTCTTAAACTTATGTTAAGCTTTTCATTTCTGGGATCATTCTTGGGAACCTCCTTTGAACACTCTCCACGGCCAGTACATCCACTCTGAGATATGGGGCCCAAACTGTGCACAATACTCCAAATGTAGTCTGACCAGAGCCTTATAGAGCCTCAGAAGTACATTCCTGCTTTTATATTCAAGTCCTCTCAAAATAAATGCCATCATTGCATTTGCCTTCCTCAGAACAAAGAAAATTTACAGCCCAGGAACAGGCCCTTCGGCCCTCCAAGCTTGAGCCGATCCAAATCCACTGTCTAAACCTGTCGCCCATTCCTAAGCATCTGTATCCCTCTGCTCCCCACCTACTCATGCATCTGTCCAGACGCATCTTAAATGAATCTACTGTGCCTGCCACCACCACCTCTGCTGGCAACGCATTTCAGACACCCACCACCCTCTGTGTGAAGTACTTGCCGTGTGTATCCCCCTTAAACTTTCCACCTCTCACCTTGAAAGGGTGATTTGTCGTTACTGAATCCTTCACTCTGGAAAAAAAAACTTAATTCTATCTATCCTGTCTATGCCCTTCATGATTTTATAAACCTCAATCAGGTCCCCCCTCAATCTCCTTTTTTCTAATGAAAACAAACCTAACCTACTCATCCTTTCTTCATAGCTAGCACCTTGCATACCAGGCAACACCCTCCTAAACCTTCTCTGCACCCTCTCCAAAGTATCCACATCCTTTTGGTAATGTGGTGACTAGAACTGTACACAGTATTCTAAATGTGGCTGAACCAATGTCATGTACAATTTTAATATGACCTGCCAACTCTTACACTCAATACCCCGTCCAATGAAGGCAAGCATACCATATGCCTTCTTGATCCACCTGTGCAGCAAACTTCAGAGTACAATGGACCTGAACTCCCAGATCTCTCTGCTCATCAACTTTTCCCAAGGCTCTTCCGTTTACTGTATAATTCGCTCTAGAATTAGACTTCCAAAATGCATCACCTCACATTTGCCTGGATTGAACTCCATCTGCCACTTCTCTGCTCAACTCTCCAGTCTATCTATATCCTCCTGTATTCTTTGACAGTTCCCTTTGCTTTCTGCTACTCCACCAATCTTCGTGTCATCTACAAACTTGCTGACCATACCAACAGTGCCCTCTTCCACATCATTTATGTATATCACAAACAACAGTGGCCCCAACACTGACCCCTGTGGAACACCACTGGTCATCTTTCTCTATTTCGAGAAACTCCCTTCAACTACTACTCTCTGTCTCCTGTCGCTCAACCAGTTCTTTATCCACCTAGCTAGAACACCCTCCACACCATGTGACTTCACTTTCTCCATTAGTCTACCATGGGGAACCTTATCAAACCTAACTACTCACTCAACCTGCAAGTTTACCTTGAGAGAATCCTGGACTAGAACTCCCAAGTCTCTTTGCACTTCAGTCTTCTGAATTTATCTCCTCATTTCGAAAATAGTCCTCTATGACGTCATACTTGCCCACGCTGTACTCCATCTGCCACTTCATTGCCCACTCTCCTAACCTTTGCTTTCTGCTACGGCCTCCCTGCCTCCTTAATGATACCTGTCCCTCTACTTATCGTCTACAAACTTAATCTGAATACCCTCATTCATCCAGATCGTTAATGTATAAAATAAAAAGTTGTGTTCTAACACTAAGCCTTGCAGAACCTCACTTATTAGAATTAGAATCCCTACAATGTGCAAACAGGTCCTTCGGCCAAACAAGTCCACACTGACCCTCCAAAGAGTAACCCACCCGGACCCATTCCCCTACCCTATATTTACCCATGACTAATGCACCTAATCTACATATCCCTGAAGACGAGGGGCAATTTTAGCATGGCCAATTCAGTTTAACCAGCACATCTTTGTGACTATGGGAGGAAACCAGAGCACCTGGGAGAAACCCACATGGACATGGGGAGAATGTGTGCAAACTCCACACAGACAGACAGGCACCCGATGCTGGAATTTAACACGGGTCCCTGGCGCTGCGAGGCAGCAGTGCTAACCACTGAGCTACCATGTCACCCTATATCAGCTTATGACAGAGAAGCCTTCTTTGTTTTGTGAAAGCAAAATGCTGAGTCCTGACTGGTTTCCAAAATGTGTACATCAGAAGTTTTTATTCAAGTATTAACACAATCAACTTTGATTGCCTCATGATGCCACCATGTGTGGACATGTCTCCAGCAGGGAACTTATACCTGATGGAGCAATACTTAGCTCCTGTAACATAAGGACTAGGCATGGGATACACAGAACTTTAAGATTCAATGGAAGTTTATTACAGCTCCTGATTTCTACGTGCATTAAAGTAATCGGTCTTCCAGTGTCTGGACTAATATTAAGCTATTTACTTGACACAGTGTCTTGCTTCATGTAGCCCCAGCTAAGATGGAGTTAGTGATTTTTACACCCACTGGGTGCGACACTGACATGGTTTTTTTTTAGATTAGATTAGATTAGATTACTTACAGTGTGGAAACAGGCCCTTCGGCCCAACAAGTCCACACCGACCCGCCGAAGAGCAACCCACCCATTCCCCTACATTTAGGCCTTTTACCTAACACTACAGGCAATTGAGCATGGCCAATTCACCTGACCTGCACATCTTTGGACTGTGGGAGGAAACCGGAGCACCCGGAGGAAACCCACGCAGACACGGGGAGAACGTGCAAACTCCACACAGTCAGTCGCCTGAGGTGGGAATTGAACCCGGGTCTCTGGCGCTGCGAGGCAGCAGTGCTAACCACTGTGCCATCGTGCCGCCCGCTGATTTCATAAGCACATCTCTGATGCACAGACTGCATACTAACTGTGACATGCAAGACAACATCTAACACATGCTAAAATAGTTGCAGCTTCACTGATTATTTCATTATTTGAAAATACTTGCATTTCAGCTTCATGTACTACATTTAAATATAGGGAGTGCATGCTCACATGCATCAAGTGTTGATTTCTGTCCTGCTTGAGATCCCAAAAATGAAAACAATGAACATGATGGTCAATTCACAACCACCCATTCGGATTAATACTCATACTAAAAGAAGGAAAACATACAGACACTTGTAGGTTGCTGGGTGGTTTGTGGGCATTGAGAAGGAGCTTATCTTGACATCAGTTCTTGTTAAAGATAAAAACATCAACGCTGAGTGAGGCACACGCCATTGCTCAAATAAGCTGCAGTCTGGGTCCTGCAACTCAATATCAGCTTGACCATCAAGGGGAAATGCCAAGCAAGGTGACATACAGCTCACTCTCCCAGCCTGGGAGGAAACATTCACCTGAAATACCCTATGGACTTTGCACTTGTCTTTGGATTTGTATATTGAAGAATGTGTCTGCTATCACCATAATTTGCTGACAATTTTCAACTACACATGCTCACCTATTAAAACAAACATTCTGCTTTAAACAGTTTTTTTTTATTTTTAAGGGTTTGCTGTCATTCTTCAACTTATTTCAGAGATTTCACTGCTACTACTCATCAAACTGGTACTAGCAAATGCTATCTTGCATTTATAACATACGTCTTCACGTTCACATTCTAAAGGCCTTTAGTTTCTGCCACGGATCTGTGATTATTGTCCATGTTTTTGAAGCACACTAGCAAGTGGACAGAACGTAACTAAATCCAGATACACAGTCCTTTATCCAAAATTCTGAAATCCCAAAAGCTCCGAATTCCAAAATATTTTTCGTGGATTGTTTGTCACTGGCTGCCAACCAGAGAAGGACCCTTTTATCCCCACGGTCTGCTTTCTGCCATATAGCTAAGCTTCTATCCAAGCTAGCACCTTGCCTCTAACACCACGGGCTCTATCTTACTCAGCAGCCTCCTGTGCTGCACCTTGTCACAGGCCTTCTCAAAGTCCAGGTAGGTAACATCCATCGGCTCTTCCTGGTCTAACCTGCTCATTACTTCCTCAAAGAATTCTAGCAGATTTGTCAGGCGTGACCTCCCCTTGTTGAAACCATGTTGACTTTGCCCTATTTTACCATACACTTCCAAGTATTCAGAAACCTCATCCTTCACAATGGAATCCAGGATCGTACCCACAACGAGGTTAGGGTAATCGGTCTGTGATTTTCCATCTTTTGCCTTACTCTCATTTTAAACAGGGTTGTCACATTAGCGATTTTCCAGTCCTCTGGGACCCTCCCTGATTCTAGGGATTCCTGAAAGCTCACCACTAAAGCCTTCACCATCTCCCTTAGAACTCTGGGGTACAGTCCATCTGTCCCAGGTGACTTATCCACTTTCAGGCCATTCAGTTTTTCTAGCACCTTCTCCTTGGTGATGGCCATCATACTCAGCTCGGCCCCCTCACTCTTTTGAATTTTTTGGGATATTACTCATGTCTTCAACACTGAAGACTGACAAGAAGTAATTATTCAGTTCTTCAGTCATTTCCTTGTTCCCCACTACTATCTCTCTCCAGTGTCATTTTCGAGCAGGCCAATGTCCACGTTTGCCTCTCTTTTGCCCTTTAGGTGTCTAAAGAAACTCTTACAGTCTTTCTTTATATTATTGTAATGAGTTATAAATTGCACTCTACACAGATCTACAATCCTTATGGGAAATGATTCACAGTCACTCCAACATTACAAAGGGTTCATATTGTCCCCATTTCACTCATCAGTAACTTTGAATGATGCCTTTCCTTACTCTTCAGAGTGTTTCCTAAATTTCCAGCAATGGAACATCTCCTGATGATCACACACCTCTGGTCTCACCAGGTCATATCGCTCAGAATGTTTTGATGGCTATGGAGATACACTGCTCTCATGAGATTATTTCCCTCCTACATCTGGTAGGAGGTATTTTGTGGTATTTTGCAAACCAAGACTTTGTCTGACCACATTAAACAGCTTTTGTTTTGTTTTCATAGCATCCTTGAGCGTGGAAACAGGCCATTTGGCCCAAGTCCACACTGACCGTCTGAAGATCATCCCCCCCAGACCCATCCCCCTACCCTTGCCTTGTAAGCCTGTATTTCCCACGGCTAAGCCACCTAACCTTTCTGTGCTTGTTCTTACTTTGTAAAGGAGTTTATAACCGGATCTCAGAAATGATTTCCTTTGCGCTCAGTTTAAAATGTGAAACCCAATAGCTTTGTATCCAGGTACAAACACTATTATTTTAGATAGCAACACTCTTTCAGTTCAGATTTAACTGGACAGTTCACAGCACCATTGTGTAAAACTCAATATTTTCTCAATCCATTGCTGGGATTTGGAGAGTCTCATGGGCATTGTTTATTGATTCATGGGTTTTTTTTTTTTGCGTGTGCTGCTCCTTCAGCCAGAGGTACCAAGTCTTATGTAACTACTTTAATAAACGCAAAATACCGCAGAATGCTGGAAATCTGAACCAAAATCAGAATGCTGGAGAAATTAACTATGTTTCTGTCTCCACAGATACCTAATGTTGTGTCCAGTGTATCTCATCCTCAGAACTGAAAAGGACAATCAGATATGTCTGTTGTTTTCACTCACATAAACTGTAGCAAAGGAATAGCTAATGACAGACAGAAAGGTTCATTTATGCCAAGACCAATTGCAAACAACTTTCAAAATTAGCATCAATTACAATATGCACTCGAGAACAATATTTTAGTCATGGACGTAATTTATTCCTGAAATTATTTGAAGGCTACATAAGAAGTTTGTCCAGCACTTTAATCTATTTACTTTGTTATTTTGGGCTGATGCTTATTTTTTTTAAACTAAGGGTGAGTTAATTTTCTTGATGGATTATTTGCTGCTTTCTTTTTACCTCATTAACTACATATCCCACCCCAAAGAATCCCTCACATTCGATTCTATCCCCATCTTATCACACACCTGGAACAAGATACCACGACAAAGATATCCTGTAATTTAGAAGTATCCCGGGCACCAGCCATCTTTAAAATATTCAGTCAAACACTAGCACTGTGTTCTGAGGAAGGGTCACTGGACCCGAAACATTAACTCTGATTTCTCTCCACCAATACTGCCAGACCTGCTGAGCTTTTCCAGCAATTTCTGTTATGTTTCTGCAGTTCTTTTGGTTTCTATTTACAGTTTGGATGATCTCAGTTTTACAGAAGTCAGAAGGTGTGATGCTAACCTACTGTGAGATGGTGTATCCTCCCCTTTGGATCGTCACATTTCCTCGACGTACACAATCAGAAATGGGTATGTGATTTTGTCCCTTGTTTCACTCCTCCACTGGTTACAACCAAATTTCAACTTACAAAGGAATGTGATATTTTAACCACATATAAAAAAATAGATTGCATATGGCTCAGTATCGGAGCAAATTCAGTCATGCTCTTAAATTGAGAACTGGTTTGCTGCAAAGTTATTCAAGCACTGATACAAAAAAATTAATAACATGTTTAAATCCAAATGTATGCCCAACTACACTTTTTGAAAAAAAGATACATGGACCAATGCAAAGCAAGCTAAGCAGACTACTATCTTAAATTGGCTGGGTAACAGTTAAATTGAAAATTAAAAAATTATTCAACAATGGACCCAAATGCTGACTTGCAGCTGAAGCCACTTTCCAGTCAAATTGTTGGCACTGGGGCTTCTTCTGGGACCAGCTGTGGCTGGTTGAAGTTTCTTCTTCTGGAATTTGTGTTGTAGATTCAGTCTTTTCCTTTAAGAACCTTTCACTTGCAGTAATGATTTCCCAGTAAGTTCTTCATTTATAAACTTTAACAAACAGGATTTCTTGGCGGGGGGAGGGGGCGCGAGGGGGAAAACAAAAGCCTCTTGAGGGTAGTATGCTTTTATTGACAAGGCTAGCATTTGCTGTCCAGCCTCAATTCCTTGAACTCAGTGGCTTACCTGTCCAGTCCAGATGGTCTACATTCAGGATGGAAGCCAGACCAGGTAAGGATGGCAGATTCACTTCCATAAGGACTTTAACGAACTAGTCCATGTTTTATGATAATCAACAATAGTTTAATAGTCACATTACCAGGTCCAGTTTGCAGTTAGAAATTAATGGACCTGGTGTGATTTTGTTCCAAAAGCATCAACCCTGGACTACTCATCCAATGTACTCGTCCACTACACCACCACCATTTCTCCTCCAAGTTCTTTCTGACTCTCCAAATTGAAAACTAAAATATTTTATGCACACAAACTGGGCTTTGACCCCTCTCTGTTCCAGCATTGCAGATTCACTGAATCGGGTCATGAGATTTTGTACTTAGCAAATGCTACATTCTTGCTGCTGTAGTCAGTGTCCTTGGCTTTAAAAAGTGTTCACTTCTAAAGGCCACTCCAACCAATGATACGAAGCATTAATATCATTTTCATAACAGCATTAGAATCCTAGCAAGCTAAAAGAAATTAGCTAACATCATTTCCTATATTACAGCAGGGACTACAGTATAGTAAATGACACGTAAAGCACATCCTTAATAAATATGAAGGCAAATATACACCTTTGGTTGAGAGAGAGGAATACCACAGTCAGAAAACATTAGCACAAAAATAACTAAAAATAAGTGTAGTGAGGGGATGACAATTATTTAAATTTGTAAATAAATGACCGGAGGTAACAACGGTGTAAGTTCAATGTTAAGAGTGTCTGACAGATGTTGGGCATGATACTGTAGCAAAAGGAAAAAAACTTTCTTCCTTTGTACACAGAGGAAACCACTGCCTTACTGGCCACATACACACATCAGTCAAATTAGGGATGCTTCATGCTCCAATCTCAGAACTGAGTGTATAATCAGAATTAATACTTCACAGAGGTATACTGCATTACCAAAGGCGCTGTGTTTCTGATGAGTCTCTACACTGAGACCCCTGCCAATGTTCAATATTTCTACTCAAAGATGTGATAGCTCTCCCTGAAGAACAGTTGGGAGCCCTTCTTGTGCTGTGGCCAGCATCTTTCCCGCAGTTAATACAACCCAAACAAAAACTGCCCACTTATCTGGTTTGCTTTTTGTGGGAACTGGTGCACAAATTGGCCAGTGTCTTCATCTACACAGAGGCGCCGCAACTGCAAACAGAACCCACTGGAAGAGAAGGGTTGCAATGTTCTGAGGACATAATTGCCATGCAAATGTACTTTCAACAATTAACAATGATGATAAGTGGAATTCTGCAAAGTCAGCAGAATTGATGGGCTGGACTTGGAAACAGAGGAACCCTGCTCTGATGGGTGGTGGGAGCTAGGGCTACGTAACTGACTGCCTATTAAGAATGGAAAACTACCCGTAAGAGCTGCCAGCCCAGTCAAACAGCTAGAAGCCCAGCAGTGCCACCACCTGCCAATGGCCATTGCTGGTACTGCACCTGGAGAATGGCTTGGCACTCTCAAAGACAGGTACGTTTGGTCTGGATCTGCAGGAGCTGAGAAGGCAACCACTTGTGAATCAACTGAGCTTCTGGTGCATGGCTCACTCCCATCAGTGATAACATGATATAGTGGCAGGAAAATACCAGGCACTTGTGGGGGGGATGACTTACCAGGGGTAAGTAACGGGGCTCAGGTCTCTGGCACGGAGCCTGTCCCCGTTACTCAGAAGGGAAGGGTGAAGAAGAGCAGAGCAGTAGTAATTGGGGACTCGATAGTTCGTGGCACAGATAGGCGGTTTTGTGGGAACGAGAGAGACTCACGTTTGGTATGTTGCCTCCCAGGTGCAAGGGTACGTGATGTCTCTGATCGTGTTTTCCGGGTCCTGGAGGGGGAGGGGGAGCAACCCGAAGTCGTGGTCCACATTGGCACCAACGACATAGGTAGGAGGAGTGCTGAGGATGTTAGACAGGCTTTCAGGGAGCTAGGTTGGAAGCTTGGAGTTAGAACAAACAGAGTTGTTGTCTCTGGTTTGTTACCCGTGCCACGTGATAGAGATTCGAGGAATAGGGAGAGAGAACAATTAAATGCGTGGCTTCAGGGATGGTGCAGGAGGGAGGGGTTCCAGTTTTTGGATAACTGGGGTTCTTTCTGGGGACGGTGGGACCTCTATAAACAGGATGGTCTACACCTGAACCTGAGGGGAACCAGTATCCTTGGGGGGAGGTTTGCTAGTGCTCTTGGGGGGGGTTTAAACTAACTCGGCAGGGGCATGGGAACCCAGATTGTAGCTTCAGGGTGCAGGGCCTGGAGTGTAGGGAGGTGAGGAACATGGCATCAATTTCCAAGGAGGGTGCCTGTAAACAGGGAAGTGGCTTGAAGTGTGTATACTTCAATGCAAGAAGTATACGGAATAAGGTAGGTGAACTTGCAGCGTTGGTTGGTACCTGGGACTTCGATGTTGTGGCTATTACGGAGACATGGCTAGAACAGGGACAGGATTGGCTGTTGCAGGTTCCGGGATTTAAATGTTTTAGTCGGGTCAGAGGTGGGGGTAAAAGAGGGGGAGGTGTGGCATTGCTTGTCAAAGATAGTATTACAGCGGTGGAAAGGACGATGGATGAGGACTTGCCATCTGAGGTAGTTTGGGCTGAGGTTAGGAATAGGAAAGGTGAGGTCACCCTGTTAGGAGTCTTTTACAGGCCTCCTAATAGTCCTAGAATCATTGAAGAAAGGATTGGGAAGGTGATTCAGGAGATGAGTGACAGTAATAGGGTGGTTGTTATGGGGGACTTTAACTTTCCTGATATTGATTGGGAAAGCTATAGCTCAAGTTCGTTAGATGGGTCAGTGTTTGTTCAATGTGTGCAGGAGAGTTTCCTGACACAATATGTAGACAGGCCAACAAGAGGTGAGGCCATACTGGATTTGGTTCTGGGTAACGAACCAGGCCAGGTGTTAGAATTAGAGGTAGGTGAGCACTTTGGGGATAGTGACCATAATTCGGTGATTTTTACACTCGTGATGGAGAGGGATAAGTGTGTACTACAGGGCAAGAATTATAGCTGGGGTAAGGGAAATTATGATGCGGTGAGGCATGACTTAGGATGTGTGGCTTGGAAAAGTAGACTCCAAGGCAAGAGTGTAAATGATATGTGGAACTTGTTCAAGGGGCAACTATTGAGTGTCCTTGATAATTATGTACCTGTCAGGCAGGAAGGAAAGGGTCGTGCGAGGGAGCCGTGGTTTAATAAGGAATTGGAATCCCTTGTTAAATGGAAGAGGGCGGCCTATCTCAAGATGAGACGTGAAGGTTCAATTGGGGCGATTGAGAGTTATAGGGTAGCCAGGAAGGACCTGAAGAGAGAGCTAAAAGCAGCAAGGAGGGGACATGAAAGGTCCTTAGTAGATAGGATTAGGGAAAACCCTAAGGCTTTCTATAGGTATGTTAGGAATAAAAGAATGACTAGGGTAGGAATAGGTCCAGTCAAGGATAGTAGGGGGAAGTTGCGTGTGGAGGCGGAAGAGATTGGGGAGACACTGAATGAATACTTTTCTTCAGTATTCACTCAGGAACAGGGCATTGTTGTCGATGAGAATACTGAGGCACAAATAAGTAGAATGGATGGCTTTGAGGTATGTAGAGAAGAGGTGTTGGAAATCCTGGAAAAGGTGAAAATAGATAAGTCCCCTGGGCCTGATGGCATTTATCCTAGGATTCTCTGGGAAGCAAGGGAGGAGATTGCAGAGCCATTGGCCTTGATTTTTATGTCCTCTTTGTCTACAGGAGTAGTCCCAGAAGACTGGAGGATAGCAAATGTGGTTCCCTTGTTCAAAAAGGGGAGTAGGGATAGCCCTAGTAACTATAGGCCGGTGAGTCTCACTTCTGTTGTGGGCAAAGTCTTAGAGAGAATTGTAAGGGATAGGATTTATGCACATCTGGATAGGAATAATGTGATCAAGGATAGTCAGCATGGTTTTGTGAAGGGCAAGTCGTGCCTCACAAACCTTATTGAATTCTTTGAAAAGGTGACGAAGGAGGTTGATGAGGGGAAAGCGGTAGATGTGGTATATATGGATTTTAGTAAGGCGTTTGATAAGGTTCCCCATGGTAGGCTACTGCAGAAAATACGGAAATATGGCATTGAGGGTGAGTTGGAGGTTTGGATTAGAAATTGGCTGGATGGAAGAAGACAGAGGGTAGTAGTTGATGGCAAAGTTTCTTCATGGAGTGCCGTCACTAGCGGTGTTCCACAAGGATCTGTTTTGGGACCATTGCTGTTTGTCATTTTTATAAATGACCTGGAAGAGGGGTTAGAAGGTTGGGTGAGCAAGTTTGCGGATGATACGAAAGTCGGAGGAGTTGTTGACAGTGAGGAAGCATGTGGCAGGTTACAGCAGGATATAGAGAAGCTGCAGAGCTGGGCAGAAAGGTGGCAGATGGAATTCAATGTAGCTAAGTGCGAGGTGATTCACTTTGGGAAGAATAACAAAAAGATGGGGTACTGGGCTAATGGTCGGATACTTGGTAGTGTGGATGAGCAGAGGGATCTTGGTGTCCATGTACACAGATCTCTGAAAGTTGCCACCCAGGTAAATAGTGCGGTGAGGAAGGCATATGGCGTACTGGCTTTTATTGGTAGAGGAATTGAGTTCCGGAGTCCTGAGGTCATGATGCAGTTGTATAAGACTCTGGTACGGCCGCATCTGGAATATTGTGTGCAGTTTTGGTCGCCATACTATAGGAAGGATGTGGAGGCATTGGAACGGGTGCAGAGGAGGTTTACCAGGATGTTGCCTGGTATGGAAGGAAAATCGTATGAGGAAAGACTGAGGCACTTGGGGCTGTTTTCACTAGAGAAAAGAAGGTTTAGGGGTGACTTGATTGAGGTGTACAAGATGATTAGGGGGTTAGATAGGGTCGACAGTATGAACCTTTTCCCGCGTATTGAGTCGGGTATTACAAGGGGGCATAGCTTTAAATTAAGGGGGGGTAGATATAGGACTGATGTTAGGGGTAGGTTCTTCACTCAGCGAGTTGTTAGTTCATGGAATGCCCTGCCAGTAACAGTGGTGGACTCTCCCTCTTTATGGGCATTTAAGAGGGCATTGGATAGGTATATGGAGGATAGTGGGTTAGTGTAGTTTAGGTGGGCTTGGATCGGCGCAACATCGAGGGCCCAAGGGCCTGTACTGCGCTGTATTCTTCTATGTTCTATGTTCTATGTTCTATGTACTTCTCAATTTCTCCCGGTGCCAGCTTCCCAACCCAGAAAATTCTGGTCTGTATTATGCTCAGATTTTAATTGCTGACCTGTAAATTAGTGAGATATATTAATGAACATAAAATGAGTCAAATAAAGAATCACAATTCAGTAAATCTAAAAGTGAATTCAAGCGAATTGAAGAGAGAAAATCCTTTATTTCAGAGAGAGGTGTGGATCTGAAACTACAACTACAAACTCGGCATTGAGGCAACTAATATAGAGGTATTTAAAAAGAATCCATATAAAAGTACGTAGGGAGAAAGGAATACAAAGATACGTCAATAAGATGAGATGCAGCAAGTAGAATGGGTGATGACACGTGTGGAGCATAAACATCAGTATTTGTTACGCCTGTTGTAAGCTCAATGGAATTTTATCAATTGGTGAAATAATTTGTCCACTCAGGAAAAACTAAACTTATCTTTTAAGCAACTATACTTTTCTTTTCATTTGTTCATGAGATGTGGGCATTGCTGGCTATGCTTGCAGAAGGGGTAGTTCATATAATAGGTACACATGTTCCTATTAACATTCAACATGAGCTGCTTTGGTAGGATACTCTTTTGATTTGTGCGTATGCTGACACGTAACAAAATAAACAGTGCACCTATGTTGATAATGAAATGTATTATTTTCCAAGCATTATAAATGACAATTTTCTACAACCTCTATCATTGAGGATAAGGTACAGAAGCCTGAACACACACACCAGCCAGTTTCATAACAGTTTCTACCCTACTGTTGATAGAATACTGAATGGACTCAAACTCTTAATAATAGGGGTGACACGGTGGCTCAGTAGTTAGCACTGCTGCCTCACAACATCAGGGTCCCAGGTTTGATTCCAGCCTCGGGCGACTGTCTGTGTGGAGTTTGCATATTCTCCCTGTATCTGCATGGGTTTCATCCCACAGCACCAAAGATGTGCAGGTCAGATGATTTGGCCATAGTGTTAGGTGCATTAGTCAGAGGGAAATGGATCTGGGTGGGTGACTCTTCAGTGGGTCGGCGTGGACTTGTTGGGCCGAAGGGCCTGTTTCCACACTGTAGGAAATCTAATCTAATCTAATTAGCCTGTACCTATTATTTACTTATCTATGCTACTTAACTCTGTGATCTGCCTGTACTGCTCGCAAGACAAAGCTTTTCACTGTGCCTCGGTACACGTGACAATAAAATCAATTCAAATTCAAATAAGTTTAATGCATAGTTACCAGATAAAGGACAATGCCTTTTTTTAATTATGCGTGTCAATTTTAGTTGCACTTGCTTTGAAAAAGTGAATAAAGACATCTTCTGGAATCCATCTGGGAAACATTAAGCCTTCCCATTGTGAATTAATTATGAAGAGGGATTACATTTTTCTATTATAATATTTAAAAATATCCAGGCTGTCACAACACTGGCTATTTTAAGTTGGAGACAACCCAAACATGTGGCTTTAATCCAGACCTTAAATTCCAACATTTTTGGCATCAATCCACAGTGTTTATCATATCAATCAGGGTTCAGTTTATTTTGGAAGAACAAGTGTACATAAGATAGCCTCCAAAGGCACAATTGTAGTTTATATTCTGTTCGAGGAACAGAAAATAGGAACATGGTAGTACAGTAAGCACACTGACTGCCCATTTCCACTCTGTGGCCAGAAATATCTAAAGGAAAAACCAGTTATCATTCTGAAGACAGCTGAGTGTTATTGGTAGTGCTTCTACCTGACAAATGGAACGTTTTCCCTTTCTTCAACGCCACCTAAATAACATTTTATTAGTGTCCAGCTGGCTTGGGCCAGAAGCATTGAACTACCTGCAATTCAGGAAGCAAGTGGATGTTGCAGGGAAAACAATCTAAAAAATGCTGTCTGAGGTTAGGGTTGATGCATTGTCCAAGGATTCAGTGCGTTATCATGTTTCACTTGAAATAATAACAGAAAAGTGCCGGAGAAACTCAGCATCTGCAGACAGACATTAATGTTTCAAGGCCAATTGCACTTCTTTCAGAAAACTCTGAAGAACAGTCATACAGGGACTCTAAATGTTTACTTTGTTTCTCTCTTGGCACTCAAGTCTTTTATTGCTTTAAAATGGCAGAAAACAAAAAATATTCTGACCAGAAGCAAAATGGCCAAAGAAATGTATTTATGCATCACAACTCATTTCCAATCGAACTAATCTAGGATGAAGAATGTTATACTGACACTGGCAATTGTACTTAATGTTGCGCTACACCCACAGTCAATTAGTAAGAAATAATATGGGACTTGAGGGGGTGGAATTACTATTAATACAACAGTACTCAACACTGGTTGTGGGGTCTTATTACTATTTAGTAATATTACTATTAGCAACATACAGTCACATTATACAGTGTTTTACACTCTTAAAACTTAGGTTTTGGCATGTGTATGCGAGGGAGAGGGAGGGGGATGGATAGTGTGTGTGTGTGTGTGTGTGTGTATCACATGATTTCTGGAGCTGAGGAACACAGTATATGTTTTGAACTGAGCCATATAAGTTATTCATATATCTATGTCATTTCTTTTGCATTCTTCTTCTCCTACAGACATTGATCCAGGATGATGACAGTTTCACCTGTGACCTCTGACAGTGAATCAACAGTCACAAAATCACATTCTCTTATCCATATTACCTTGCTGTTTATGCAAACTTCCTGTTTGCAAATGGTCAGCCTGCATTTCCTGCATTACTACAATGACCAAACATCTAAATGTTCTTTGGCTGTCAAGTGTTGTCAGATTTTCTAAAATCATTAAAGGCTCTACATAAACGTTTTCAAAAACATTTTCTTTGAAGCTCAAGCTATTCAAATCTGACCTGTAATCTCTCAGATCTACTTTGGGTAATGCTGAGATGATTCCTATGTAGATCAGAACACTGCAGCTCAATCTTTCTTCTCCAGATACCTTAATACATTTGTCAAATACGATTGTTCCCTTCACAAAACCATTTTGACCCTGTGGATTTTGAAAATCGTGATAAACATCCTGCTCCTACTTGTTGATAACTCGTCCTACCATTTTCCCAATGACAGATGTCAGACTCTCTGGCCTGTAGGTTCCTTTTCACCCTTGGATTTGTCAACAGAATGATGCCAAGTCAAGATATATCTTGATTTTAAAATCCTCCTCCTTGCTTCCAAATTACTCCATGGTCTTATCCACCTGTTTTGCTTATTGCAACCCCACAACTCTCCAAGATATCAGGGCTTTTCAAATGTTGGCCTTTTGTGTGTTCAGAATCAGGATTGCTCTACTATTGAAGGATATGTCTTCAGTTGCCTCGGTATCTGTACTTTATCTCTGTCCTTAAGACAACTCTTCAAATTTACTTCTCTAACCAATCTTTTGGTCCAATGACCTAATATTTTATTCTGTGAATCTGTGCCAAAAGTTCTTTTACAATGCTCCTTTGAAGCATCTCGGGATGTTTCAATATGTTTAAGGAACTGTATAAATTCATGACTAAACGGAGAAACATGTCGAAGTTTTATGTCTTGCACTGATCAGGACAAACACACGAATGTCAAATTTCAAACAAACAATCACAACCATTTACCCCACAGGAGAAACGGTGCTCTTTGGTTGGCAAGTCAACTGAATCACATCTCTCCGTGGTTATGGAGAAAGCCACAAGAAATTATGGGCTACCTAAGCTCCGGGGAAATTCTAAAGATAAACCAAGGTTAAACATATTCCTTTTCTTTGTAGAGAACACATTTCTGTGTCTGAATGCATGTATGAACATACATGCATAAGTTGTTGCTGTTGGATTTATTTTCAAGCCTTTCCATGGCCTTGCTCCTCCACCTTCTTGTAACCTCATTCCTCCGATATTAATACCTGATTTTAGGCCATCATTGGTGGCTGTCCCTTCAGCTGCCAGGGCCTTAAATTCTGAATTCTCTGCCAAAACCTACGCCGTCATCTTCTTTTAGGCTGTTCAAATCCCACCTTTTTGATCAAGCTAATAGCCACCAGACCTCATTCTCCCTCACGTTAAATTTTATTTCATAATGCTCCCATGAAGTCTTAGCAGATACTTATTCTATTGAGAGTGCTATATAATTGATTGAGATTGTTCACCCAAATTCCAGATGCTTAGACTCCAAAATTTGTTAGTAAAATGTGAGCACTGCAGATCAGAGTTGAGAATGCGATGCTGGAAAAGCACAGCAGGGTCAGGCAGCATCCGAGGAGCAGGAGAATCAGTGTTTCGGGCAAAAGCCCTTCATCAGGAATGAGATGGATTCTCCTGCTCCTCGGATGCTGCCTGACCGGCTGTGCTTTTCCAGCACCACACACTCATCTCCAGAATATGTGCCTTTATCACTCTCTGGCTTCAAAGTTACTGGAGGTGGAGTTCTTTTGTGCTGAAGGATGTAGGAAATGTCTAACCAACGGCTAACACTGGGAGATACTGGATACAGAAAAACCTGGTCCAACATCTTTTTAAAAGCCTGCTTGCTGTTTAAACAGTAAAGTTGAATCTTTCAGTCGTGGAAGAGATCTGTTGAGATATTTGGAGACTGACTGCTTTAGTGATGGATACAAAAAGTCTCACAAGCCTACTTTGGGAGATGGCAGTAGTAGAAGTTCTTTGACAGCTTCTTGGAAATGCTGCTAAATAAACTGTTGTCATCACAATGGATTGCTCTATATAGTGGTATGTGAAGTGGAACAACAAAGCCATCACAATCTGATTCCAAGCCTGTCCAGAACACACTGCATGCAAACCCAGACACATACGTGTAAATTCCCCTAGAAATCACACACCTTCCTGACATGGAAAGTTACTGTCATTCCTTCACTGTTACTGGGTCCAATTCCTGGAGCTTCCTTTCTAACACCATTTGTAGGTATCCCTTCTGCACGAGGACTACAGTGCTTCAGGCAGCTCACTAGCAGCTTCTCAAGGTCAGTTTGGGACTGGTGATAAATAGTGACCTGTGATACCTACACCCAGATGTAGCTTAGGATCAGCTCTTCCACTGTAGGCAGAATATTGATCTAACATACCTAATCTCTACACAAGTACAATCACCTGCTCTATAATTTAACTCCAACTACAAAAAGACAGGCATAATGGTCCTTTACTTAAAAATGCACTATTATAAGCCCACCTGATGTTACTACTAAATAAATCAAATCACTGACTTTTACATCATATCCCTTCAATTTAAAGAGGTACACTTTCATTGAAACAAGGGCGAGATGCTGCAGTTTTGGTTTTAACAATAAAACAGAAGTCTCAACAATGAGAGAGCACGGAGTAAGCAGCTTCATAAAGTGAAGACCGGACCTAGTTGAAAATAGCAGTGATAAAAACCAACAGCACAGAATGCCTTCAATTTGCTTCTGTCAAGACTGAGGTACAACATTACGAAAACAGGTAGGTGATTGGTGGGTACTTTTTTGCGACTCTATTGATTGGTCAGGTGGTTTCACTCAGGAGGCTTTATTGCAGCTGAACAGTAGTTAGGAAATTCATTTTTAAAATATAGAGGAGATTATTCTTACAGGACTTGACATCGTAGATGTGGAAAGATTATTTCTCCTTGTGAGAGATTCTAGGACCAGACTAAGGGGTTTCACATTGAAGACAGAGATGATGAGGAATTTCTTCTCTTAGGCAGTAGTAAATCTGTGAAATTCTTTACCTCAGAGGGCTGCTAAGTATACTCAATGCCAAGAGAGTCAGATTTTTATTTAATCAATAAGGGAATCAAGGTTTCTGAGGTAAAGGCAGGAAAGTGGAGTTGAGGATTATCAGATCAGTCACGATCTGAGTGCTGGAGCACAGATGTCGGTTCTCCAAGAGGTTTTTCCCATTTGATTTCTCTAAGTATATGATATTGATGGCCTCCAGTTCCGTTGTTGGCCACATGCTGAAACCACTCCCTCTTTCTCCTGTGTCAAGGTTGCCCATAATTTTAAACATCTTTATTTGATCACCTCAGTCGCTTCTTTTCAAGAGGAATGAAGCCTGATCATTCTTTCCTGACAGGTATAAATGACAGCTGGTGGGTCAAAAAGCCATTTATACAACAGAGAGCCTCAGCCGGCCGCTCCCCTTCCCCAGTGACATACGTACCATTCACCAGCATTCCCACAAAATTGGCTCCAGCAAGTCGGGACATTTCCTGACTCAAGTTCAAATTGACCTTGGTAACAAAATTCCAGGTCAACTTCAGCTTGTTTTTGCCTTTAACAAAACAGACAGTATAAACTCCATTTCTTTTTGCAGCCTCTCCTCTATATCCTTGCATTTCAATTATCCTGTCTTTGAATGTGGAGATCATTGTCCATCCTTGAACTATGTGGCTTGCTGGAAAATATTTAATCAACAACATAGCTGTAGGTCTGGAGTCACATTTCAGCCAGGTCAGGCAAGGATGGCAGATTTCTTTCCCCAAAATGACATTAGCAAACCAGATTTTTTGCTTTTTTTTAAAAATAAAAAAAGAGAACAAAGGATGATTGTCTCATGGTCATCCATATCTAAAACTAGCTTTCAAATTCCAAATTGTAATAGTTGAATTTAAATTCCACTACCTAGAATGGAATTTGAACCCATGACTAATATAGAGGATGATGTTTTACAGAGTTGTTACAGCTACAGCAATGTAACCCCTCAAAAATAGCAACCAGAACAATTGCTCCATACACAGTCTAACCAACATTCATTAACCTTACTACTATAGAAATGAGAGCTGGCGTTTAGTTTACTTTAGTTCCCTCATTAATCCGTTCATAACTTTTATATTCCTTGCTCCTCTTATCCCCTTTAGGCTGTTATTTTCCAAAACGTGACCTTTATTTTTCTTACTAAAATGTAATATTTATCTGTATTTGATTGCAACTCAGGCAGATCGAGATTATAAAATTCAATATTCCACAGCCAAAACAATTCAGCTGTTGGTCTCTCGCCAAACACACTGACACTACTCACAATGTTCCCATAGCAGGAAAACCAATTTTCAACACGCAATTTAAAAAGAAACGCACTTTTCTATGTTGAAATTCATCTGCCAATTAGATGCCATTCTGCAAGTTGATTAACGTCATCTTGTATTTAATTGAAGGCCTCCTGATTACTGACCATTCCTCCCAACTTTCTTGATCTAAAAATTCAGAAATTACTCCACAGTCAAAATTGTTTTTTTTTTATATAAACGCTGAGCAATTACAGAATATGTTGGACAAAAGTATGAGAGTGGGTAAAACCTAGGACGACTATAAGCTGAGGACAAATGCCTTTGTTGAGAGACTTGTTAACTTTCTGAAGGGTGGATCACCAAATCTGTTCAAGTCTGATTTAGGCTTTTGATTTTTAAAAGGAATCAGAGAGCTGTCGGAAGCAGTTTGAAATGAGTTTGAAGCCACCATGATCGTGTTGACTAGTAGAACAGGGTTGGAAAAGCAAGTGACTGACACCTACACCCTTGTCTTACAATTGCCATGTGAGAAAACTGGCTGAAACACATGATCCCAACTCAAGATAAGGTGCAGACACCCAAGAGTCCTAGTGGATTTAATACTCAACACATTCAACTTAATGTCTAGTTATTAAATATCAAAATGGGCCGGATCCTGCATTCTCAAGCTGGTCTTACAATCATATCTTGAGTTGCAGTTTTGGAAACACTGAGTATCTTTGAAAAGGGGCCACCGGTTGAATGGTTTTGGCTGCAGTATATCCAACATCGCAATCTCTATCTGGCTCAGTGCAATCTGATTTTTGACAATGAAAGATTTGGCACAAGCCATGGAAGCTGAGAGGAAACAGCAGTAACTATCTTTATAGTTTACTTGGAAAGGAGACTACAAGATATCATTCAACTACTGGATAAGAAGCAGAATAATAAATTCATGTGTGAGGAAGAAAGATAACTTAGCAATCAAAGTTCCACCTCCTGAACTATACGCGTGGCAGTTCACTGAACAACTGTGTCACAATTCTGATGGAGACTAAAGCTGAGCAATATTACTCTGGGGTTGATCAGTTTTTGTGTCGATCTGGCTCTTGTAATAATGCAATAACCTCCCCAAGGCAGCTAAAACCAAATCCAAATGAAAACAGAAACAATTCACTCAGGATTGTGTGTGAGATCTAATTCACTCCCAACTGAGTGGCAGATGGGAGTATCCCACAGTGAAAAGGTAACTCCTGAGAAGCAGCTTTCAGGCAAACAGTTGTAAATAGATGCAGCAAATAACATAGCAACACCACACCTTGGCTATGTTGCTTGGTAACAGATGAGAAACACAAAGTCAAATAACCAGGAAACCAATAAGGAACATTACTTTCGCCAAAGAAGTTAACATGTCTGAATGAATTGTTAAGCCGGCCTTTGGCAATGCGGGAGGGAAAAGTGATGATGAAAACTCCTGTACAAACTCTTGGACTCAGTTGAGACAGACAGATACAATTACATTTCATATGGATACAGCAAAGATGGCCTTCTTGCCGTAATGTCCTGGTTAAAACAAACCTGGCGTGTGGTAGACACAAACGTTGAGAAGACGGTGGAAATCTTACTGCATCAACCTTGAACCAGTTTGTTTACTGTAATCACAGCTCCATAACAATCTGCAATTCCACTCTAACTAATTCCAGAATATTCAGTGAATTAATTTATGTTTGAAGGGAAACACACAAAGGCTTGCACTGACTGTCCTTTAGCGCTTTCTCTGACAGCGTGTTGCGATTGTCAAAAGTTGTGGAGCTGGAAAAACACAATCGGTCAGGCAGTATCCGAGAGTTGATGTTTCGAGCAGAAGCTCTTCATCAGGAATGTAGGGGGATCCAAGGGGGCTGGGGGTAAGGTAGCTAGGAATGTGATAAGTAGATGAAGGTTGGAGATCGATGGTGATAGGTCAAAGTGGAGGGTGGAGCAGATAGGTGAGAAGGAAGATGGACAGGGAGGACAGTTCAAGAGGGCAGTGCTGAGTTGGAAGGTTGGATTTGGGATAAGGGGGAAAGAGGGGAAATGAGGAAACTGGTGCAATCAACATCGATCCCATGTGGTTGGAAGGTCTCAAGACGGAAGATGAGGCGTCCTTCCTCTAGGCGTCCGGTGGCTAGGATTTGGCAGTGGAGGAGGCCCAGAACTTGCACATCCTTGGCAGAATGGGAGGGGGAGTTGAAGTGTTCAGCCACAGGGCAGTGGGGTTGATTGGTGCGTATACCCCGGAGATGTTCCCTGAAACATTCCGCGAGTTGGTGTCCTGCCCTCCCCGATGTAGAGGAGACCACATCAGGAACAAGGGACACAGCAGATGAGGTGTTTGGAGGTGCAGGAAAATCTGTCGAATATGGAAAGATCCTTTGGGGCCTTGGATGGAGGTGAGGGGAGAGGTGTAGGCGCAGGTTTTACACCTCTTACAGTGGCAGGGGAAGGTGCCGGGAGTGGAGGGTGGGTTGGTGGCGGGGGGTGTGGACCTAACGAGGGAGTCACGGAGGGAATGGTCTCTGTGGAATGCTGATAGGGGTGTGGAGGGAAATATCTCTCTGGTGGTGGGGTCAGTTTGTAGGTGGTGGAAATGGCACATTTTGATATGATATGATACATCCAGAGGTTGGTGGGATTGAAGGTGAAGACCGGGGGGGGGGGGGTTCTGTCCTTGTTGCAATTGGAGGGGTAGGGTTCAAGGGCGGAGGTGTGGGAAGTGGAGGTGATATGCTGGAGGGCATCACTGACCATGTGGGAGGGGAAATTGTGGTACTTGAAGTTGGAGGCCATCTGGGATGCCCTGGAGGGAATTGGTCCTTCTGGGAGCAGATGCGGTGGTGGAGGTGGAGGAATTGGGAGTAAGGGAGCATTTGTACGGGGATTGGTGGGTTTGAAGTAGATGCCTGTGTTGAGTCTGTTACCAGAATGGAGATGGAGAGGTGCAGGAAAGGGGGGTGGGGGGGGGGCGGGGGGGGGGGGGGTCCAAGATGGTCCAGGTGAACTGGAGGTCAGGGTGGAAGGTGTTCGTGAAGTTGATGAACTGTTCAACCTCCTCATGGGAGCATGAGGTGGTGTCGATACAGTCAGTCAGTCAGTCGGTCATCGATGTAGCAGAGGAAATGATGGGGAATGGTGTCAGTGTGGGTGCAGAAGATGGACTGTTCCACGTACCTGACGAAGAGACAGACATAGCTGGGGCCCATGGCTATCCCTTTGAAGGAAGTGGGAGGGTTCGAAGGAGAAATTGTTGATAGTGAGGACCAGTTCAGCCAATCGAATGTGTGTTGGTGAAAGGATACTGGTTGGGTCAGCGGGAGGAAGAAATGGAGGGCTTGGAGGCCTTCATCATGGCGGATGGACGTGTACAGAGAATGGATGTCCAGGGTGAAGCTGGGAGCTAGGGAACTGAAAGTCATGGAAGAGGTGGAGGGTGTGGGTGGTGTCCTGAATGTATGTGAGGAGATCCTGGACCAAAGGGGACAGGACGGTCTCAAGGTATGCAGAGATAAATTCGGTGGGGCAGGAGCAGACGGAGACAATGGGTCAACTGGGTCAGTCAGGTTTGTGAATTTTGGGTAAGAGGTAGAAAATGGGTAAGAGGTAGAAGCAGGCGGTGTGAGGTTCCTGGACTATAAATGTTGGAGGCTGTGGATCGGAGATCCCCTGAGGTGATGAGGTTGTGGATGGTCTGGGAGATGAGAGTTTGGTGATGGGAGGGGAGGTCATGGTTGAGGAGACAGTAGGAGGAAGTGTCTATAAGTTGGCACCTGGCTTCAACGGTGTTTCTATTGACAAATCATGAACAACTTAAAACATCCCAACAAGTATTCCAAGTCACCAGGTCCACGTAACTAAGTCAAGGCGATCATCATTTTGGCAGTGCAATGAAAAGAGATGCTCTCTCTCTCTCTGCCGATGAGCATCCCGTAAATGATGTGTTGGATCATTTGATCTACAATTGACACTGACACAATATTGTACACATTAGCAGAGCTCCTGATGATTATGCAGGCAGTTGCATAATGTAGGGCTGACTGCAAAACTACAACACGCAATACTTGAAAAGACAATATTCTAATGTTTTATCTCAGAATTAAGCAGAAGCAGCATTCTCTCAGCATCCAGCCAGTCAAGGCCTGGCAGAAACTTCAATAAGATCCCCTCTCATTCTTCTTAATTCTCGCCAAGATAACCCTGACCTACTTAACCTTTGCAGGATTCAGCCAAGTGATAAATCTCTGAGCTGCCTCCAGTGCAAGCAGCAACACACAAACATTTGTGATTTACATATGTGGATCCCCTTGTATTGCAATATTCAGAGGCCGGTCTCTATCGGAATAATGTTCTGGATTACCATGAGTATCTCTCTCCCTAGCAATCTTTCCATGATACCACAATGGGGTATGCAGAAGAGGCAGCTCTCTCAGCAGGTCCAAGGATTGGACCATGCCATAGGTTTCATTAAGCACCAGCTCTTCAACATCTGAACTAACCAGCCACCCCTCACTGTCACTGGATCCACTGTGTAAAGCTCCCACCAGAGTAGCAGTTCAAGCTAACCATTGCCTTTTTAAAAGGCTATGAGTGATAAGAAAATGAGCGCCTTGTCAGAAACAGCCACATTTTGTGAATGAATTTTTCAATTAAAAAAGAGGGGAGTGACCACAAAGCATGATTATACACAAGTTACACATAGCTCTCTTCCAGGCCTGATTAAAAAACAGTGGCATGTGTCCACTGACATATTACAAGCATCGGTATACTTTAACAATATTACTGCTAAACATGCTTTTCCTCACCCAAAATAAATCCAGAGTCCACCACTGAGCAGGCAAATTGCAAAAATACCAACACAGCATGATAAATCAGCAGTGCCCTTTGTATTGTTCAAAGTTAGGAACAAGACCCGAAATGAAAATTCCACAGCTTCTCTGACATGAAAAATTTGTGAAAATATCCAAAAATAGTCCCTGGGGCGAAAAGTCCGCACAGTCAGTGCCTATTTTTAATCTCTACTGAAGCAGAACATGTTATTCATTAAGTCAGGAGCAGATTAGTATCAACTTCTCTCTTGCACCACTATTCCCCACCACCACCTCTGAAAACCGTCCGCAGTGCCCGCAATAGCCTTTTCGATAGTCCCACATTCCACCAACACTAGAATGACGTGTACAAAGTTAAAAATCACACAATGCCACACAACACACAGGTTTAATTGGAAGCACTAGCTTTCGGAGTGCTGCTCCTTCATCTGATGAAGGCTAGTTCTTCCAATCAAACCTGTTGGACTATAACCTGGTGTGGTGTGATTTTTAACTTTGTACACCCCAGTCCAACACCGCATCTCCAAATCAGGATGATGTCTGCCTACTTTGGAGAACTAGGCTTTTAAAACAAAATTGGCTATACAACCCATGCACTCTACTGTCAACTCTGATATTTATTTTTAGAAAAGTTTATGACTAGATGCTTTTATGCTTCTGTACAATGGTAGTTTACTCAAAGTACTTTTTCTTAAAAGTGTAAACAAGGAGTAAACAAGGTCAGGATTGAGTTATTTAAAATACAAATATTCTATTGTTTTATCTCAGAATTAAGCAGAAGCAACATTTGCTCAGCATCCAGCCAGTTGAGCCCTAGATTGATGATACAGTGAACTGAAGAAAAAGGTCCTTAATAATCAAACAACTGAAAATACTTCAAATCTTTTTAAGGCTGTTTAGGACGGTCATCACCATCTACCAAAACAAAAACAAAACATCATTTCCAAAACCAATCCTTGCAAAAAGGAATCCAAATTACACATTACTGATTGAGATGGCTCATTATCACAATCTGAGATAATAATGGGTATGCATGTATGGACTGTAGCTCCCAGTTAGCAGCAAACCACTGGCTAGAACTCCAACAGTAACATCAGAAAAGGGCTTTCCTCCAGAGGGGTCAACAATCAACCAAAAGCAGCTGGTTTTAAAAAATGCCTCCAGAGCGCCTAGTATCTAAACCACTGCAGGTGGAGATCACAGTTCATTCTCCTCTCCCATATCCCCCTGATGTGAATGAACTGATGCAAATATTAGCTGTGCATCTCATAGAAGCCCACTGGCCAGAAGCTGTGAATGGCAGCTTTCAAACAATCACTCGGAATTCTATTTCCCTAATTTTAAGCAAAAGACTTTTGATACATTTTCATGAGATGCTGGTCTTTTGCCCATCCCTAATAGCCCTTGAACGGAATAGTTCACTGGGCCATTTCAGAGGGCGATTGGGAGCCAAGGTCATTGCTATGGGCCTGGTGTTACATGAAAGCCAGACCAGGTCAGGTCCACCCCTGAAGGACATGAATGAATCAGAGGGGCTTCTATGACAACTGATGATATAATCATGGGGCACCAGTACCGAGGTTGGTTCCATTCATAAATATGGAATTGAAAATTTAAATCCCTCCAGCCAGTGTGGTGGGATATGAATCCACGTCTGGAACATTAACCTGGGTCTCTCGATTATTCATTCAGTGACATTACCATGACTGTGCCACCATTTCTTCACATTCCATTGCAATGAAAGCCTTAAATCTCTTGTGTAACGTGAAAAGGTGAAAGGTCATTTTCCGTAAGTACACAGTCAGCTTAGAGCAATTTGTTTTGGAGGGGGTGTTGGTATGCAGAGGAGAAAAGAAGCTGATACTAATCTGCTCCTGACTTAATGAATAACATGTTCTGCTTCAGTAAAAATCAAAAATAGGCACTGGTTTCATGGACCTTTCGCCCTCGGGCCTATTTTTGGATTTTACTAACTTGTGCTGTGTTTCAAAGATACAAACCAGATCCTACTCTTCGATGGTGGAACAGGAAAGGCAGGTCACACCTAAGGTTATTTCAGCTAATCAATGTAGATTAGTAAATATTTCTTGGGTTTTAATTATCAATTATTAAATAGGGTGATGAGAATAACATCATAGCCCCCTCTAGCTTAAATAAGATTGACCAAATTTGTATGTAACTATTAAGGGACTGCACTCAACTGGTACGTGTTATTAATAAAATGAATTATAATGCAGCCCGAGGTAATGTGTGACGAGACAAACAGGATCATTCAAAGTGACATGCAGAGAATATACTTTAGCTCGGTCCTGACTCCACAGGAATCATCAATACCTATTCTACAAGCTGACATATTAGCTTTTCACCTACTCAGAGAAGTGAAATGCCACCGTTAAATTATGTGCTACTGAAAGCAGGTAGAGCAGCTATTAGCTGAAAATGTGCTGCTGGAAAAGCGCAGCAGGCCAGGCAGCATCCAGGGAACAGGAGAATCGACGTTTCGGGCATAAGCCCTTCTTCTTTCCTGAAGAAGGGCTTATGCCCGAAATGTCGATTCTCCTGTTCCCTGGATGCTGCCTGACCTGCTGCGCTTTTCCAGCAGCACATTTTCAGCTCTGATCTCCAGCATCTGCAGACCTCACTTTCTCCTCTAGAGCAGCTATTACACCAGTCTCTCTACCACTGAGCTAGGATGCCCAGGTTCAAGTGCCACATGCTCCAGAGGTGTATAATAAACATTTCTGGATGGGTTATGTAGAAAATTGTTTTTTTTAAAACCAGACATTAACTTGATCCTGGGTGACCTAACTTCAGAAAAAGGAGATATGCTACTACATAAATACCATTTTTAAAGAAAAAGAGAACTTGGATTAATGTAGCATCCTGATGTTCCAAATTGATTTATAGTCAATGGAGTATCTCTGATAGTGTACTTTCTGTACATGGCCCTTGTGTTACTCAGAGTAACAGAATTTGCGCTTTTTGGTGCCTTCCTTGCTCCACATCCAAAGACTCAGACTGGGCTTCCCAAACTCTGAGTCATGTCTTAGGAACCAGGAGCTCCAATGGAGAACAGACAAATTCCTGACAGTGCAACGCCCCTTTTAAAAAGTTTGCACTTTTTTTTCCACTTGAGGGCGCGTCACGCGTCAGCATTAAACTCTCACCGAGGCCTTATCCGATCTGAAAAGCTCAGTATTCCTTCTACCTGCCTTTTCATCATGGAGGAGATTGGGGTGAAGGAAGGGAAAGTTGGGGGTGGAAGGGGGCAAGTGTTGCTGAAGAAGGGGTGAAATGGAGATTGCTAATGGGAGGATGGTGAGGGGAGGGGGGAGATGGGGCAGTGATCGAATGGAGGGAGAGATACCAGTGTTGGTGAAGTGGAAGAGGAGACTGGGACGGTTGGTCGTATAGGCAGAGATGGGGGAATTCTTTAAAAAACAAAGGGACAGGGAGATAGGGGTCTTGACGTTAGGAGAAATGGGGGCATGATCAACTCTTTTTGCTTCAATTTGTCCACACTGACCATGTTGCCAAACTGAACTAGTCCCACACTTTTCTGTGTCTAGCCCATACCCCTATCAACATTTCTTATCCATGTACCTGTTGAAGCTACCACTTCTGCTGGCATTTAATTCCACATACAAACCACCGTCTGTGTGAACAAGTTGCCATTCAGATCCCTTTTAAATCTTTTTCCTCTCATCTTAAAAATAACACCCCTATTTCGAACTCCCCCACCCTCGGGAAAAGACCTTTGCTACTCAGCTTATCTATATGCTTCTGGAAGGTCACCTCTCAACGCCCTTTCACCACTGGAAGATGTTTCAGTCTCTCCTTATAGCTCAAACTCTCCTTTCCCGGCAACATCCTGGTAAGTCTTTTCTGAACTGTCTCCAATTTAATAAAATCCTTCCTATAGCAGGGTGACCGTAACTGTATGCACTGCTCTCAAAGTCCTGTAAAACTTCAGTGTAATGCTGGAAAAGCACAAGTCAGGCAGCATCTGAGGAGCAGGAGAATCGACCTTTCGGGCATAATACCTGATGAACGGCTTATGCCTGAAACGTCGATTCTCCTGCTCCTCGGATGCTGCCTGAACTGCTGTGCTTTTCCAGCACTACATTCTCGACTGTGATCTCCAGTCCTCACTTTCTCCTGTACAACGTCAACATGACGTGCCAATTCCTATAGTCAATGGTGTAAGAAATAAAGGCAGGTGACTGAGGTGTCAGTGGGGGAGCACTTTGGGGCCTGCGACCATAATTCTATTCGTTTTAAAATAGTGATGGAAAAGGATAGACCAGATCTAAAAGTTGAAGTTGAAAATTGGAGAAAGGCCAATTTTGATAGTATTAGGCAAGAACTTTCAAAAGCTGATTGGAGGCAGATGTTTGCAGGTAAAGGGACAGCTGGAAAATGGGAAGCCTTCAGAAATGAGATAACAAGAATCCAGAGAAAGTATATTCCTGTCAGGGTGAAAGGGAAGGCTGGTAGGTAAAGGGAATGCTGGATGACTAAAGAAATTGAGGATTTAGTTAAGAAAAAGAAGGGAGCAAAAATCAGGTACAGTCAGGATAGATCGAATGAATCTTTAGAAGAGTATAAAGAAAGTAAGAGTATACTTAAGAGGGAAATCAGGAGGGCAAAACGGGGACATGAGATAGCTTTGGCAAATAGAATTAAGGAGAATCCAAAGGGAGTGCTGCTGAACAAACAGACCTTGGAGTGCAGGTTCATAGCTCCTTGAAAGTGGAGTCACAGGTAGATAGGATAGTGAAGAAGGCATTTGGTATGCTTTCCTTTATTGGTCAGATTATTGAGTACAGGAGTTGGGAGGTCATGTTGCGGCTGTACAGGACATTGGTTAGGCCACTGTTGGAATATTGCAAGCAAATCTGGTCTCCTTCCTATTGGAAGGATGTTGTGAAACTTGAAAGGGTTCAGAAAAGATTTACAAGGATGTTGCCAGGGTTGGAGGATCTGAGCTACAGGGAGAGGCTGAACAGGCTGGGGCTCTTTTCCCTAGAGCATCGGAGGCTGAGGGGTGACCTTATAGAGGTTTACAAAATTATGAGGGGCATGGATAGGCTAAATAGGCAAAGTCTTTTCCCTGGTGTCAGGGAGTCCAGAACGGGAGGGCATAGGTTTAGGGTGAGAGCGGAAAGATGTAAAAGAGACCTAAGGGGCAATGTTTTCACGCAGAGGTGGTATGTGCATGGAATGAGCTGCCAGAGGATGTGGTGGAGGCTGGTACAATTGCAACATTTAAGAGGCATTTGGATGGGTGTATGAATAGGAAGGGTTTGGAGGGATATGGGCTGGGTGCTGGCAGGTGGGACTAGAGTGGGTTGGGGATATCTGGTCGGCATGGATGGGTTGGACTGAAGGGTGTTTCCATGCTGTACATCTCTATGACTCTAAGTGTGCTAAACGCCTTCTTAACCACGCTGTCTACCTGTGACACAACTTCCAAAGAACTAAGAGACCGAGGGGTTCATGGAACTATTGCAATAAACACTCAGTACTCACAGCTGCTTTCAGATGATGAATGAGAAAGGGTTTATCTGTGATGGTTTGGCAGAGGGGTTTTCTGGATGACATCAGGGTGGGGTCCACTTTGGCCGATTTAGATTGGATCTCAGATGTGGAACAGTGTGACCTTCACTGGCAACAGCTATGCTTGGGAGACACCAGCTGCTGGAGAGTAGAGAGGTGAGTAGCAGAAGAGTTCATTTTGCTCGGAGCAGCACCTGCACGATTGGATCAACAGGCAGGTGCTGACACTGACTTCCCCAGTAATGTCACAGAGCAGTTCTGGTTTATGAACGAGGCTGTGGCAGTTATCTGCAACCTGCTGGAAGACTGGCTATATGCTGAACATAGTGACCATATGTTCGACAAAGTCAAAGTTATCAACTCCCTCAACATTTTAGCATCTACATTTTACAAACAGCACTACTATAAAATGCAGCAGGTTCAAGAGTGACAACTTGTGACTGAGCAGCCACACCTTTCAGAATGTTCTATCACATGTAAGGGGTTTTGCAGCTAAGTACCGGCTGGCATTAAAAGAGAATGGACAATATTGTTCAAATATATTTAATAGATTTTATAGGTGTTTCCCGTTTTAGAGCAATAATAAATATAAACAGAATGTAGTTTAAAATGAAAATTCACTCACTCCCCAACAAAAATACATGGAACAAAACTTAATGAATCAAACAATACCCTTTCATTTTCAAGTTCAGATTGTCCTCTGTGTTTCATATATGGATTAGAAACATTTGTTTTATATTGTATTTTGGAAAGGCCAATTGTTTTGAGGACTTTAGACTGCACTGAATGGGGTACTCCAACTTTCGAACATGGAGGACATCCTATCAGATGTGCCCAGCTAATTTCTTTGGAACAAAGGAAGTAAATACGCGTCATACCAGAATTAATCAGAGGAAAGTGCAACTTAACTAAATTCATTTAGAAGCTTCCATTCCACCAGCATGAGCACATTTTTTCCATCACCTAATGTTTAAAGAATTATGAGAGAGTTTAAAATTGGTGTTAATCATAAATCCCGAAGCCTCCAGGTTGAAGTGGAAACAACATGATTTTTTTTACTTGAGGCTTTTCACATCATTACACGCCTCACAATTCAAATCGATCATTAATCCTTTTTTTTTGTTAAGTTTTAAAGCTTTCCAGCGTGTGAACTTGCTATACAACACAGTTACATTGGTATTATCATGCATTTACTTAACACCTTTCATATCCTCAGGGTTTCTTTATGATTTATGGCTTCCAATTTGTGCACCAAATTCACTGTAGAAATTCTGCATTCGACAATAGGACCTGACATAGTCAGGGATTGTGACGGTGGATTCTGGGATCTTAACTGATAAACATAGCCCTCTCCCAATTTTGATAAGCATTCAATTCAGTCCCAACAAAGGCATATGTTGATACCTTGTGGTCCATTGTCTTACCTATCCAATTTGTAAGAGTTGACCTGGAATCACATATAGGTCTGACCAGATAAGGCCAGATGATTTCTTTTCCAAAAGACCAACAGTGAGCTAGGTGGAGTTTTAATGGGAAAAAAAAGGTAATCACCATTACCAATATGGTCTTCATTTTGCATATTTATTTTATTAATGAAATTCACAACCTGTTATGGTGGAATTCACCTGCATCTTCACATTTACAGACTAGGCCTCTGGTTTACTGGTCCAGTAACATGATTACTATGACATATATTTTTGGAGAAATCATATTAGTCTCTTCAATGGCTTTCCTTCCATCATGAATAGGATAAATAGACAAGGTCTTTTTCCTGGGGTGGGGGAGTCCAGAACTAGAGGGCATAGGTTTAGGATGAGAGAGGAAAAGATATAAAAGAGACCTAAGGGGCAACTTTTTCCACGCAGAGATTGGCACGTGTATGAAATGCACTGCCAGAGGGAGTGGTGGAGCCTAATACAATTACAGCATTTTAAAGGCATCTGGATAGGTAAATGAATAGGAAGGGTTGTGGAGGGATATGAGCTGGGTGCTGGCAGGTGGGGCTAGATTGGGTTGGAATATCTGGTCGGCATGGACGAGTTGGACCGAAGGGTCTGCTTCCGTACTGTACATCTATGACTCTAAATCAGAAATAATCCTTTACTTATAGTGAAATAGTGCATGCCCAGATATAGCATGATCTCAATCAATTTACAGGCTCGAGCTGATTCAAGCTGTGGCAAGCAACAATTGTGCCAAACAGAAGACAATGAATATGTCAGAGTTATACTGTAGCCAATGATTGACCTCCTGTCCACCATCTTCAAGACAGAAGAAGTCAGGAGTGTGATGGAATACACTCCACTTGCCAGATGTGTGGAACTCCAACAATACTCAAGATGATTGACACTGACCAGGACCATGCAGAACATTTATTTGGGCCACATCCAGAAAATGCTCACCCTCCACCACCACTACTGCACAGTGAGTATAGCTTTAAAAAAAATCACAATACAGAACTTACAAAAAATTCACTACAGTATCTCGCCAACATGGCCTCGACAGTTCCTCCCAAACCTGCAGAACAGAGGAAGAACAAAGGAAACATACAAGATTCTTAAATGCTTGACAGTGTGGATGTGGAGAGACTTTTTTCACTTTCTGGGAAGTCCAAGACTAAAAGGCATAATTTGAGAGTAAGATGGTCACTTGGGTGGGACAGAGATTTCTTTTCTGAGGATAGTGAGTTTGAGAAACTCTTTTACGGCAGAGACTGTTAAGTATATCAAGGTTGAGATAGAGAGACATTTAATCTAAATTAGTCATGGAATCAAGGGTTATGCAGAGGAGGTAGGAAAGGGCAGCTAGGACTATCAGATCAGCCATTATGCCATTGAAAGGTAGGGCAAACGTGATGGGCTGAATGGTCGATAAAGAGTTAAGGCTGGAAGGTGCATAGCTGTTGACAGAAAGCAGTAGTATTGGCACAGTTGAAGAGACAACATGGAGCACATAAGACCTGCTTTGACTCAACAATTATTTGATTCGAAATAATCTATGAAATGGTTTGTAGGTCACACAGAAGACGGATCAAAAATAACAATTTCACAATGGAATTTTGAAGTGAGGTTTATTAAAAAGTTAACAATTTTAAAAGTGTGGTTTGAGAGCTGTGGTCAATTTGAGTTCCATTACCATTTTATTTCAAACAAAGTCTTTTCTCCAGCATACTATGACAGCAATAACTATAGATGATGAGCCCTCAGTGTAAACCTAACAGCAGGAACTGAGATGTAAAGTGGGACTGGGTTTTAACAGCAAACAGGTTGAAGTCATGTTTCCAAGGCAGCATACATCATGTTCGATTTCTCACTGCTAATTCTTAAAAACAGCGATTTCAAACTATAAATTTCCATAACTCAAGGTAATTGTTCTTTTCCTTAAAAGGAAAACTGTGCTTTCTTCATTGCCCCTTCGGTGTTTGATGCAAATCATCTCAAAGTGTGTTTATGGGATGGTGAACTTTGTTTTCAAAAAATGCTTCTATTGAGCATCACGTACAAACCCTGACTGAGAAGCCGGTGATTAGCAAGAGATAGCCACTGGGGACAGATTACAGGGCACTGCCCTAAATGAGATCACAGCCTCTGAACAGCTGGGTTGGGGTGGCATTGCAAAGTGTGGGCAAGCTCACCTAAGCCCCAGCATTTTAAGAACATATCAAAATGCTTGTTAAATGGACTCTTAGCTTTTGGACCAGCCTTCCATGTGGAACTTTGTCAAAGGCTTTACTGACATCATGCAAACATCACTAACTAAATATATTAGAAGTAGTGCAGTTGGTTTTGCGAAGAAACTCAATTTAAATTAATCTGACAGGATCGCCCTTCATGTTTAAGAGCATTTTCCATAGCAACAGCTTTCAAATGAAAAGTTATCATGAAGAAACATGTGCCTCATGCATTTGTACATATTGTTGGAGATTTTGATACCTAAATGATAGCAAGACCAGTAGTGTTCACCATTAGTCAGATTAAGTGACAAACCTACCTCAGGTGAGGGCCAAATTGAGATGCTCCCCCAAAGCCTTCATAAAAACAGTATCTTCCTGTATACCTCTACACTGAAATGCATTAAGTGGCATCAAGTTGCTATATTTGCACAGTATATTTGGACTAAACCCATGGTAGAAAGTTAAGCCTCAGAGGTTCTTATTACACACTTTTCATCACCGGCACTAAAAAAAATTAACCAATTATTTTACATTTATTTAGAAAAAAAACTATTACAGGAGATTTTAGAAAAATACATTTTAAGATTTGTAAAACAAAATAAACCTTTTCTGGTGTCTTTTTTTTAATCCCAGGTCAATATCTCTTTCTCTGTGGGTAAGGTTTTCTGCATCGGACATCAAACTCATCCGATCTAATTTGTACTTTGTGCATTTAATGCCACAATGCCTCAGCCTGATTAATCAGGGAGATAGTTGCTTGCTCTGTTCACTCAGATTTCAGATGTCTAGCTTCTCTCACCATGATTCCATCATTTCTCCCTTTCAGCAACTCAACAGATAAGAATTACAAACCTACATTTGGCTTATGCCTGAAACGTCGATTCTCCTGTTCCTTTGATGCTGCCTGACCTGCTGCGCTTTTCCAGCAACACATTTTTAAGCTACATTTGTAAGGACAAGTGATGAATGGTTAAGTGTCCTACTACAGCAACATTTCGGCCAATAGGTTATATAAATTCTCAAAGGCAATCCGGGGAAGTTGAACCAAAATTTAACTTGGAGAGGTAATGGTGTAGTGGTCATGACAGGGCAAGTAATCCAAAGGCACAAGCTAATGTTCCGGGGAACGAGTGTTCACATTCCTCTATGCTGGTGGAATTTAAGATCAATTAATCAATCATGAATATCAAGCTAGCTTTGATAATGTGGACCATGCAATTACTATCAATTGATGTCAACCATATGGTTCACAAAATGTCCTTCAACGAAGGAAATCTGCCAGAGTTATCCGGTCTGGCCTACATGAGACCTCCAGGCTCAAAGCAATATTATTAGCTATGGAATGCCCTCCAGAAAATTACAAATAATCAACAAAAGAATTAACAATGCTCAAATTAAATAAATGATTAAAAAACGCTGTTTTCGTAAGGCTGTTGATGGGGTGTCTAGAAGCTGGCTCATGGGCCTTTTTAGTGAAGTTTTACAATACTTGCAGTGAAGTAATGGGGTTTAGCAGTTCAGAGTATTTAAAATTCTAAAAAAGGTCAAAAGAAATGAAGCATTGTTGCTTAACTGCAGGGAGTCCGAAGACCACAGAGTGATAGAAAAATCTAGGTAGATAAGTGTGCACAGTATGTGGGTATGCCAGACAAAGATTCCTGGATCCTTCATTTCACAAACTCCTGACTAGTGGCTGTTGCCTATCCTTAGTTTACTTTGCATGGAGTCACTTAACTGGTATCTTTCAAGAGAATAATTTAGAGTCATTCCTGTTACTGTGGGCCTGGAATGATATACATCAGACCAGGTAAAGATGGCAGATTTCCTTCCATTAGTATTAAGACAATAGGCAGGCAGTGCACTCATTGTTATCATTATGGTGATCACACCACATCAAGGCGACTCAAACTTCATTTCTCCCCTCCTTGGAATTTAATGAACATTTCTTGAATTCCTTCGCTTTGAGCTGCTCCCATAAAGAGCCAACAGACCAGGAATTCTGCAACTACGTAGAAGAATGTTAGTTAACTGAAAAAGTGTCCTCGAGCTTGTTTGAGGGGAACTCCCTTCATCAGAAATTTTCTTTCAATATCTATGGGAGGTTTGATCACTTGATAAGCATCAAATTCATTTTTGATACTGGGATGAGTTTGAAAACCAACCAAACATGCTACCAAGCTGCCTTGTGAATCTTCTGAAGGGCAGTGTAGAACAGCCAGAACTTGTGTTTGTATACTTTTACGACACAGGGCTCCCCCCCAGCTCCCCAATAATTTAAACCAGCAACACTCCTCTGGGAGTCCATGTATGCAAAAGATACACGCAACTTTTCAATCAATCATTGTCCCTGTGTTTGCTTATAAATCCTTTATACAAAAGAATGGGGTATTTATCCAACTACGAAACATTGTTTGCCATTTGTCTGAATCCCTATAAAAGGGGGACCAACCCATCAGGTTTCACAACTGGAACAACCAGTGCTGGCATTCCAAAAACTGGACTGGTTTGATGATTCCTTCACTTTGCAGCCTCCTGATTGCCACCTCTACTTTTGCCTGTAAGACAAGTTACACTGGATGGACCTTCCAGAAACATGGAATTGCTTCCTGGCCAAGGTGCAAAGTGGCCTTGGCTCCTCTGACTGTGCCTTGACCTTCCAAAAACACTTCCAGGTATTTAATTAGGACTTCACTCAGGCAACCATTTTCTAATCGAAAAACGTTAAGCTAATCCAGGTGAATCTTTTACCTTGATCATCCAATTTTGCCCTATGGGAGGCACGGTGGCACAGTGGTTAGCACGGTTGCCTCACAGCGCCAGAGACCCGGGTTCAATTCTCGCCTCAGGCGACTGATTGTGTGGAGTTTGCACATTCTCCCAGTGTCTGCGTGGGTTTCCTCCGGGTGCTCCGGTTTCCTCCCACAATCCAAAAATGTGCAGATTAGGTGAACTGGTCACGCTAAATTGTCTACAGTGTTAGGTGAAGGGGTAAATGTAGGGGAATAGGTCTGGGTGGGTTGCGCTTCAGCGGGTTGGTGTGGAATTGTTGGGCCAAAGGGCCTGTTTCCACACTGTAAGTAATCTAATCTAGTTTGGGCCTGAGCCATTTACTACAATCAATGGTAACTGATCCAGCTGCTTCTCATTAGAGACCAGAACTGAAGTTGTATCCTTAATCTGTAAAAAATTCCTGGTATAGGTTCTCAGTCTAGCTGAGATTTTGCACAAACTTAAGGGTTGGAGTCCAGAATGAATTTTAGAACAGACTGGCTCTGCTATTACTGATACCAGCGCTGCTGTATCGATCTCCATTAGAACTAAGTGAATATTTAACTAGACATTTATTTTGACTGGCTCTGATTTGGATGTGCTAAGCAATTTAACTGTTCTAAACCAGCTGTAGATGGACTTTCGAGGGTGTGCACTCTACTGGACACCGGCCTGATTCTCTTACTCAATTCAGGCCCTATCTCAAGAACACCTACTGGTAGCAACTATGGCTTGCCAGCCTGGATCTCGATAAAGTTTTAACTATTGGCTAAGGTTTGGCTTTGTTTTAGGGTTTTGCTGACCTAGAGTCCTTCAGTTCAAGATATGTCCTGAGTGAGGCTATGCAATTGCCTTCACTCAAGTGTTATAGAGCCGACCCAAATCCCATCAAAATATATTAAGATAAGGTCTAGATCCTAAACTTTTTTGATTTTAAAAAGGTAGGTGTAAGGTGTTGCATTTCACAAGCAATTCAACTAGTCAAACGACTAGATATAAAGCAAAGACCCACACTGTAGTTAAAATACAAAAAGAAAAATAAAGAAAATTGGCTTAGCTGTAACTCTCTTGGAAAACCTAACAGAATAATAGATGATTTAACTACTAAACAGTAACTGTTCCAATAGATTATCATCTCAAACACCCCCTTGACAAAGGCAAAGTCAGTAAAACAGATTATCTCACACGCAACTCCAGCAGCAGGAAGAGAAGCCCTAGCCTGTAGCTACAATGGAGAGAAAGGGAAAAAGAGAAACAGCTTCCACATCTTCATGACCTGATCAGCAACTGCTACAAAAACAAAAAAATCCTGGTTCAATGGGAGCTTGACCCCACCCATTCAGGCTGCTTCTATTGTTCCAACTTTTAAAAAATCCAATGGCTCCATGAGCTGTTTACTTTATCAGGTCCAAATAGACTGCTAGTCTTAAAACCTCTCTTCATTAAAAAAAAGGACAAAAATACATCTCTTAAAGCCACAGTATCATCACATAAGTGGTGTTCCCAAAGCTCAGTCGGCCTGGCAAGGGTGTTCATTTCCATTAGCATACCCCATAACTCATGCTCCACTTGCCGCATTTTCCAATGACAAAACCAGAGCCTGTTCGAAGTCCGGTTGGGCTTCAGTTAGTAGACAATTTTGCATGGTAACATTATTAATCCCACATTCCAAATGGTCTCTTAATATCTCATTAAGGATAAAACAAAGTCACATGCCTTTGCCAGTCACCTTAACTGCATCAACCCCACATGGACTACCGTGGTTCTCAAATTGCTGAGTAAAACCAACAATCTCAGATTTTGAGGTGGTTTGGGATTGTAATATTCCTTAACCAACTCTTGAAAAGGTTTTAGTGTCCGGTACCTCAGGGAAAGAGAGACTCCTAATAACCAAAAAAGCTGTGGGTTCACAAGCTGTCAGGAGAATTAGTCATTGCTTTCGTCTGCCCCAATGTCATTTGCCTGAAAAAAAAAAGCATTCTTTCCACATACCGGGCCCAGCCGTCAAACGCAGGATCAAATGAATCAAGCTTCCCAAATAGCGGCCTATTGCCAGAAACGCTTAGCTCAATTCAAAGACAACTGTTGTGAGCAAATCTCTTCAGGGACAGGTTTCTCTCTTGTCGCCACCAAAATAACTCCATGAAAGCTGGTATCCCGTCACCAAGTCACCTTTTATTTACACGTGCGTAGTACATGACAATGGCCCAACTAGCTCAGAGCCGGCTCCGATAGTGAGCAGAACCCTGACTCTTCTTTATATCCGTCAGCCAGGACTTCCTGATTGAGACTGTTAACTTGGTCCAATCAGGAACTTATTTAATGAGGTGTACCCGGCCTGACCTCGTTCCAATTATTAAAGCTTCCAAATTCACAAGCTCAAAAAGGACAAGGGCATCAAATGCAGAAAAGCACTGCTAACACATACACCAGCCTAACATGGAAATATTAAATCACTGTTGCTGTGGTCACTGGGTCAAAATCTTGAAGCTCCCTTTCTAATAGCACTGTGGTATTCCTACAGCTCGAACACCGCAGTGGTTCAAGATGGCAGCTCACCACCACCACCCTCACTGGGCCGGGGGGAGGGGAGGGGTTGCCTGCAGGGGATGGGCAATAACTGCTGCCATGCTCACAACCCATGGACACATTTTTAAAAAGCACATGATATTAAGACATGACTTGATAACAGTCAGGTTTCTCTGCATTAAGCAGAGCAAGGAGGCTGGTAAGAATAACTGCAGAAACTGCAAGAGGTACAGCAGCTCAGGAGCAAGGTGAGACTTCAAAACACTTTCTGCTTTGCACTAACAACAGCTCAGCAGCTTAGTCAATCCTCATCGCAGTACTATATCCAAAGGCCTTGAGAGGAAATCAAGGCAAAGTGTAAATTAGCTTCAGCCACGCTTATCCCTTAACAACCAGGTGATCCAACATTTCATTGAAGGGCAAAGACTCCAAAAGTTCTTCTTGTTTAAAGAAAGTTCCACGGTTAGGATTCTTTTTCATTCCTATGACCATTTTCCTCGAACTGTGTGCTTCTTTGGTGCTGGTGGGAGAGGCAGAGTGGGAGATAGGAGGAGGAGGAAGTGTAGTGGGGGAGGAGAAGGGAGAGAGAGGCACAGAGAGGGAATGGCAGAGAAGGAGAGGGAAGGAGATATGCTGGTTAAGTATACCACAAGGCTTGGCTGAGGTGCTTTCAAAAAAATCCTTTCACTTGAAAAAGGCAACATGCGAGTAAAGTTGTCAACATTCAGAATTTGTGTCTGTGTCAGATCATCTATAAAAACTTACAGAATGACATGATTTCCAAATATGGTTGAATCTCAAGCTCAATGCATAGGCAGATACATCACCCCAACCTTCCCTTTTCTGTGACCACATTAAGTTCAGGCAGGCTTCAAATAAAATAGAGCAGTGACAGAATCCACAACCTGAACATTCTCCAGGGCTTCCTTTCACTGTTAGGGTAGTATAATGGGATAGTCATCCTTCCACGTGCTCTGTTGCCTGCTTTCAGCAACTAAGACTCGATGCTTTTAAGACGTGGAAATTGCAATTCGGCTTCGGATGGCGATATAGGACAAATCAGATTCCAGGAGAACTCTAGCTTGGTAGACCATGGAATTAATGCTTGCTTTCAGTTGTCATGCTGGTGAGTCACTGAAACTTATTCACAGGAAGCTGCAGATGTTCCTTCACAACAGAACAAACGGGAAAACAAAACTATAATGATGAAGGGCTTTTGCCCGAAACATCGATTTCCTGCTCCTCAGATGCTGCCTGACCTGCTGTGCTTTTCCAGCACCACTCTAATCTAGAATCTGGTTTCCAGAATCTGCAGTCCTTGTTTTTAACCTAAAACTATAACGATGTCAACACAAACAGAAAACAAACAGACACAAACAGGGGTGGCACAGTGGCCAGCACTGCTGCCTCACAGCGCCAGGACCCGGGTTCGATTCCAGCCTCAGGCAACTATCTGTGTGGAGTTTGCACATTCTCCCCGTGTCTGTGTGGGAGTGCTCTGGTTTCCTCCCACAATCCAAAGATGAATTGTCCACAGCGTTCAGGGATGTGTAGGTTGGGTGCATTAGTCAGGGGTTATGTGTAGGGGAATGGGTCTGGGTGGATTTGTTGGGCCAAAGGGCCTGTTTCCACATTATAGGGATTCTAATTCTAAAAGGAAACAAAGTTTCAACCTATTTCAAATACAATCCACTTAAATATCCAGAAAAGTTTTACCCCATCTCAACTCTTACGTTTTTAACTAATTGTCCTCCCAGTTTTTAGGTCTTGACTGCAAAGACAATTTTACGATTTCTTTGAGTGTGGTCTGGCTTGGACTTTTCACTGTTTTCTTTATTGTTCATTCAGAGAATGTGGGCCTTGCAGGCTTGCCTTAATATAAACCTTTTCAGCCCTATGTGAAGGTGAAAATCTCGATCAAACTCTCCCGGCTTGCAACTTTACAAATCAGCGAGGGGTGACTGGTTCCCCTGAACTTCAACCTGGTTCTCTCGCTCGGAGGAGCGTCTCCTTTCTGGACTGAAACCTTGAACCTTCTGCTCTGAAGGCAAACCCAAACTGATGGCCTTTTTCTCTGTTGTAATCTCAGCAGTGTAAACATTCCATCCATTAATAATACAGGAACTCTCATAAGCACTTGACCACAGTCACATACTTGCTTGGAATTGATGCACTCAGTTCATTGTTCCAAATTACTTTGACCAGCTTAAAAGTAAACCTTACAGAACAGACTCACATCCATTTACCTCGATTTTGTTATCCAAATCCCAAAATAATACATTGTATACACCTTCCATCACAATACGTTCACCTCCCACTACTGTATTCCACAGTCTGCTGGGTTTCAGGTGAGCTCTGGACACAATACCATTGAAACAAAAAAAGTGCTTTTCAATACAAAAATAAATTTTGCAAATTATTTAATTTGTTCATGTTTGAAAGTTCTTTTGATAAAAGGTTCAATTTGAAAAACAGACAGAGGGCAGAATTGTGCCTGCGAAGTGAGCGAGCTGTTGGATTATGATCAGACACAACATGAGTGCAGAGGTGTTGCATTATAGGACAGTGATCATCTGATAGTTAATACAGAATATATTCACACATCTTCACAGCATACTGAGCTCCTCTCACCCCTGGCAGGGGGTACAAGAAAACAAATAAATGTACTCATTTATTTCAAATTTCTCTGTGCAAAAGGTTTTCCGATCAGTCCAAGAAATATTTGCACATCTTTTACCTGGCTCAAGTATTTCCAACCAGTTAACCCTGGGTTAGGTCCCTTTCAGTCCCAACGTCAACTCCCGGACTCAGCACCTTGGTCTGAGAAAAGGAGTCAAAAACTCAATGTGAATTTTATTAGGCTTCATTCATTATTTTCCTGGAGTGTTCTCTTGTCATTTGCTTGATCAATTTTGCTACTCAAAATAAATCCAACACTGTATCCTTCCTTGTTGGGCTTAAAGCTACATTTCTGAAAATATTCCTGTTAGCATCCTAATCTAATCAGACTTAATGAGTCCAATAAAGTTCCTATCCCTGCAAACTTGCTTCAATAACTATCAATTTTCACCTTTCTGTCCTGGTTTTTGGTGATCTATAGTGAGTGCCGTGGTCACAGAACAGAGTGTATTTGGCTCATAACTGAGCATTAGTGCCTCTGAACACTATTAGAAGGGGGGGGTGGGGTGGAATTAATCAAGGTTCCCATATTGTATCCTATCCAAAAACCTTTTCCTGGAGATGTCTACATGTCAGGTGAGCAGGCCACAAGGCTTGGCCAAGGTGCCCTCTGCTGATAAGTAGGCGCCTGATATTAACTGATTACAGGGAAAAACAGCCATATCCAACCAACCATTCAGGATTAGCTAGTATTTTGATATTAAACTAAAAGTAACTGAGCAAAATTCAACTGGAAATTTGCATCGAAGATCATCCTTCTTCTTGTCCCCACAAATTTAAACATTATATAACTCGACCTTCCTTGCTTACAGGCACCAGTAAATAGCGTATGATATGTATCACTACACCGCCAAGTGGATGCTAAAGTTAAGTGCACCTGACACAATAGAACAGCCAAAATGTTGATACAGTTTCAGGAAGGTAATGATTAGAAAAACCAATATTTCAGCTTGTCAAAGTACAAAACCTGCAAGTTAAATTTTAAGGGGTATTACTTTGCAAATGGGAAGGAAAACATTATTTGGTCCCTGCCTTTTTTTCCTGTAAATTATGTTTTTAAACTGGGATTGTTTAGATAGAATGGAATTATAAATGTACTTAGTACCATTAAGCACCAGACCATTCTGTCTAACTGGTCAATGGTAGCATCTACGCTCCACACTAACCTCCTTACAGTCCTCTTTGTGTTAACAGCATAACACTGTTCCTCTCTCTTTCTGTTGTCAAGCTTCCCCTGAATTATATCAAGGATACATAGGGAGCAACTGGTTCAGGGTAGGTTGTAGAGGTACCAGTAAGATCAGGGCACTGATTTTAAGATAACCAATGTCTGGTCTGGACAGCTTACTACATGACATTTCACAAAAGCTGAGCATTCAGATTCAGCAAATAATTCAGAAAACTACTAAAATGTTATGATTTATTGGGAGGAGAGTGGGAGTTATCTTTCAGTCATACAGTATTACTATCCCTTTTGCAAAGGAAGGATAGAAGTGTGTTGGAAGCAGTTCAGAGAAGGTTGACTGGACTAATACCTGGAATGGGCTGCTTGTCATGGGAGGAAAGGTTGGACAGGGCTAGGCTAGTGGAAGAAGAGTTAGAAGCAACTTAATTGAAATGTGTAAGGTGCTGAGGCGTCCTGACAGGATGCTGGTGGAAACTATGTTTCCTCTTGTGAAAGAATGTAGAACTCGAGGTTGCTGTTTAAAACTAACCATTTAAGACACCAGCTGAGAAAAATCCTTGAATATTTTTAAGACAGAGGTAGATAGATTCTTGATAAGCAAGAGGGCAAAAAAATCTGGGTGTTCACAACGAATCAGGAGTAATCAGCTTTAGTCTTATTAAAATGGCAGATCAGACTCAAGGGGCTGAGTGGCCTCATCTTACCGCTAATTCATATGTTGCAGTCTGAAATGAGCTGCTTGAAAAAGGTTGGTGGAAACTGACTTAATTGTAATTTTCAAAAAGCGAATTGGATGTTTGTTTGAAAAAGACAAAGATTTCTAAAGATGGAGAAAGTGGCACTAATCAGATAGCTGTCTTAAGAGGGGCCGGGCTAGCTTCTGTTCTGTATAATTCAATAGCACCAACCACCGCCATCTCAGGAGAACACTATGACGTGCTGTCATCAGCTTTCTTTTGCTTACTGAGTCAGGCTGCTTTTCCTCTCGGACATTAACAATGGCCTACTCTGCTCCAAATAGTACGTCCCAAATCCAAATCAGTTACACTGCAATCAAGTGAGTAACACAGAGACTTGGCAAATGGGGAAGAAACTAAAGCAACAACAGGAAGAGAAACAAATGCTAATGCTACAAGGCTTCCATAATTAGTTCTTCTCACTAACTTTATGTGATAGTACAAGAGATCAACTAAGAATATATGTTTTCAACAATGCTGCAATTCTACTTGTAAGAGATATTTGAATAGTCAAGCTTCATGTTACATAGGATTACATTAATTAAATAGTAGACTCAGCTCCTGACTTACAGACTTGGTCCAAACATGGACAAAAGGAGCTGATTTCCAGGAATGAGGTGACAGTGACCTCCTTTGATGTCAAGGCCCCACTTGACCAAGTCTGACATCAAGCAGCCCCTCGCGAACTTACTGTCAATGGGAATCCGTGTGGGAGGAGGGTGCTCTCTGCTGGCTGGAGTCATACCTGGCACGAAAGTTGGTTGTGGTTATTGGCGGTCAGTCATCGCAGCTCCAGGCCATCTCCACCAGAGTTCCTCAGAGTAGTGTCCAAGGCACAACCATTTTCAGCTATTTCATGAATGATCTTTCGTTCAAAAGGATGTCAGAAATCATTGATGATTGCACAATGTTCAGCAGCAGATATAAATACTGAAGCAGTCAATGTCTAAATACAGCAAGATCTGGGCAACTGAACATGTGGCATTTGTGTCATTAATCATACAAACAAGAGAATATCTAACCATCACCACTTAACATTCAATGGCATTACTTTCAATGAAACCTCATGATCAATATTCTCAAGTGTTACCATTCACCAGAAACTGAACTGGACCAGTCATATTGTTTGAGGTTTGTCATGTGTAAATAGAATAGTTAAGACATAGCCAAGCATAATTGTCCTTTCCAAAAAAAAATGTCCAATTCCCTTTTGAAATTACAATTAAAATCGGTTTCCACCATCCTTTTCAAGCAGCTCAGGCCAAGGAGGCATTTAAGCACGCTTGCCTTCATTGCTTGGACCAATGAGTATAGGAGTTGAGATGTTATTGAGTTCGGAGAAGAGTTGTGGCTCAGGTTGAGGTTCTGGGATTTACGCTTGCTCTTTGAGCTGGAAGGTTTGTTTTATTGAGGTTGTACAGGATGTTGGTGAGGCTTCTTCTGGAGTAATGTGTGCAGTCCTGATCGCCCGGTTATAGGAAGGATATTATTAAGCTAGAGAGGGTTCAGAAAAGATTTACCGGGACTAGAGTGTTATAAAAGAGGGGATGGGACATTTTCTTAATGGAGCGTAGGAGGTGGAGGGATGACGTTATAGGGGTTTAGAAAATCATAAGGTACAGAGGTGAATTACAAGTGTCTGTTCCCTAGGGTTGGCAATTTCAAGACTAGAGGCATATTTTTAAGGAGAAAGGCTTAAAAAGAAAAAAAATACAGGCAATTTTTAAAAAAATATACAGTGTGGTGCACATGTGCAATGAACTTCCAAAAGAAGTAGTGAATGCGGGTACAGTTACAATGTTTAAAAGACATTTGGATAGGTTCATGAATAGCAAAGGTTCAGAGGGATATGGGCAAACCCAAATGAGTGGGACTAATTTAGTTTGGCATTATGTTTGGTGTGGACAGCTTGGACTGAAGGATCTGTTGCCATGCTGTATGATACCATATACACTGGCTACAGCAACAGGGCACAGGTTAGCGATCTTGCCATGAATAACTCGCCTCTTGATTCCTGAAAATCCGTCCATCTACAAGGCACAAGTCAGGAGTGTGAAGGAAAACATCCCCACTGCAGCGCCCCCCACCCCCCCATTCCCCTTGCCTGAATGAGCCTGGGGGTCAGTTGCCAACAGGGTAGGTTCAATTCCAACACTGGCTGGAGTTAGCACAAAAGGACCTTCCTTCTCATCTTCTCACCTCGTCTGAGGCAGGGTGACCATCAGGTTAAACCGCCACCAGTCATCTCTCTCGAATGAGAGCAAGCAGCCCAATGGTTCGGTTGGATTATGGCGAATTTACCTTCAATCCTCCACCCTACTTCAACCCGCACTATTCCTGTAAAACATGACTTTCCTGTTCTTTCCAAAATGTGTGATCTCATTTAAATGGTATTGAAATTAATTTGCTAATTATTTGCTTATTCTGCAAGATTATTCACATTCTCTTGTCATGAGTTGCAGTCCTCAACTTAGATAATCCTTCCAAGTTGCAACATGATATAAACTTATTTTTCCTTTTAAATGGGGATGGTTTATAATGCAGAGTAATAGCAACAGCACGGGTTCAATTCCCACAATGGCTGAGGTTACGATGAAGGACTCTACTTAGTCTCTCTCCTCTTCAATGAGGAAAATTGATCCATGGGACTTTGGCAACTTAATCTTTATTAAATTGATGCACACTGGCCGAAACATTTCAGTTTTACCCAGAATCTTTGATGATTCAAAACCTGTCATCACAATATCATTTAAAGATTTCTTTCTTGTACTGAAACAATTATTTTCCTGTGTTCCTGAAAATCAGTCAGGTATGATTTAAACTAAAACAGAAGTCATTGCTGGAAAAGCTCAGTAGGTGTGGCAGCATTTGTGAAGAGAAATCAGAGTTACCATTTCAGGTTAACGTTTTGGACCCGAAACACCAACTTTGATTTCTCTTCACAGAGAAATTTCTACATTTCTTTTCCGGCAACAACATCTGCTTCAGTTTCTGATTTACAGCATCCGCAGTACTTTTGGTTTTTAATGATTTAAGTCAGATTGGTACAGCTGAAGAATATAATATTTTCAAAAGACACAGTTCCTGAGGGGACTAATCAGCAGATCGAACTCAGCACCGCCTTCCTAACCTGCAATCTTCTTCCTGACCTCTCCGCCCCCACCCCAGTCTGACCTATCACCCTCACCTTGACCTCTTTCCACCTATCACATTTCCGATGCCCCTCCCCCAAGTCCCTCCTCCCTACCTTTTATCTTAGCCTGCTGGACAAACTTTCCTTATTCCTGAAGAAGGGTTTATGCCCGAAATGTCGATTCTCCTGTTCCCTGGATGCTGCCTGACCTGCTGCGCTGTTCCAGCAACACATTTTCAGCTCTAATCAGCAGATAGAGGCTATTAATAAAACAAACAGTAAAACAGCCTCCAGTACACAAGTACAGCAACTATGCAAACTTCAAAGTACCTCAATTACATTGCAAAATGACAAACGTCACACTTTCTATTTCCAAGTGTAGCTGCATGCAATTGCATTAAGACATCAGGTTGAGATGGCTCAGCAACTTACAGCTAACAACAGATTCAGTTTAGAAGGGGATGCAAAACACAAACAGCAGAGTCCACAGGTTTAATGTCAAGTGGTTATTAGCAGTAAATATTAGAATGTAAACAAAATTGTGCTGTTCACACCTACAGAACAATCCAGACTACTATATGACCAAAGGATTATGTTTAAAGTGTAGGTACAATTCTTCCTTTGACAAACACACAGTACATATGAAAACAGCAATTAAATAAGTGACAGACTAATCAGTGCTTTGTTTTCTTGAGGATAAAAAAGTTGGTTGGGAAATCTGGATGGCCCTCCTGCTGTTCTTCAAATAGAGCCCTGGGTGTTCCTTTCTTCTCAACCTCTCCCCTCGCCTGAGGCAGGGGTGACCCTCAGGTTAAAACACCTGAGGGTCACCCCTAGAGAGTCATCTCTCTAGGGACAGCGAGCAGCCCAATGTTCCTGTTGGATTATGGCAAATTTACCCCAGCAGCAACTGCTTCATCTGAAAGAGGAGACCTCAAATCAGCACATACCTCTTGGTTGTGAAGTCACCTGACTCCAGATTGTGGTTTCAGCACTGATATTATCCCAGTGATTAGTTGTTTTTGGGATATACTGTAATCAGCTCAAAAAGTGCTCCAGTTCACCTGGTGATTGCAAAGGGCACGACATAAGTGCAAGCTTTTCTTCCTCTGACTTTGAGACAGAAATGCTATCACTAAGCCAAGGTGACATTGAATTTAACTTTTGCCCCATAGTCAATGATAAAGGGCAACTAGAAACAGCGTTATCAAACATACTAGGATAACAACATTTCTGTGGGATTTTGAGTTGAAGGTACAGGTTATGTAGAATAGCTATGACTGGAAAGAGCTTGTGGTTGGAAAACATGAGATGATTAGATTAGATTCCTTACAGTGGGGAAACAGGCCCTTAGGCCCAACCAGTCCACACCGACCCTCCAAAGAGTAACCCACCCAGATCCATTTCCCTCTGACTAATGCACCTAGCACTATGAGCAATTTAGCATGGCCAATTCACCTGACCTGCACATCTTTGGACTGATGAGGGGGTAAAAAAGTTCTTGGGTTATTGCATATCTCTTCCTTGCCTTAGAGGTGTGATCTATAGTGAACTGTGGGTACTAGATATCTCCCCCATATCTAGGATATAGGAGCTGGGATAGCACAAACCAGTTGTTTGTTAGACGGTACAAAACAGGAATAGGAGTAAGCCTTTGAGCCTCTAGATTCACAATTCAATAGGATCATGGCTGATCTGACACTCATGTTCACTTTTCTACCCTTTCCCCACACATTCTTGAGTTTCTGACTGATCAAGAATCTCTTCTTGGCAAGGATTTCCAAAGACAATTTGTACCAGGAAACCACAGCAGATCCACAGTTTCTGCTCAAACCCTGTCAACGTGCACAGTCACTACAGCACGAACCGTTGAATGCAATTGAGAATGGGGAACCGAGCAGATTGCTTTATATATTCTCTCCTTCTGAGGGCAGGAAACAAACTCTCTCTCTCTCAGATGGTAACTGCTGAAGGAAGAACAGAAGAGCGGAGTGTAGTGACTGTAACAAGGTCAGCCAGGTGGACCTCAGAACAAAAGAGGTCCGTGACTGGGTCGGATTAACAACCCCAATCAGGGATCCTTGGCTGACAGATACAAACAGGAGTGTCAGAGGCTCTGTTCACTCAGAGCTGGTTCTGAGCAAGCTGGATCAGTGTCAAGTAAATTCCACATGTAAATCAAGGGTGATTGGTGATGGGATACTACCCTCTGGGGAGTTAATTCAGAGTATTATTTATTTGGAGAAAAACTGCAGAAAGGAGTTGGGGCGCGAGACTGGTGCATGAAACACAAAGGTAGCACACAGCTACAGCAGGTAATCGGGAAGGCTAAAAGGAATGTTGGCTCTTATTTCAAGGTGGTGATGGGGGTGGGGTGGGGTCAGCTCACTGAACGTTTGGGGTGGATTATCAGAGATTAGTGCTGTGATTGGGGAAGTTGGGAGGTCACTGCTGGAGACTGGAAGGAGCATACCGAGGTACTTCAAATCAAAGCTGAGGGAGCCTTCCAGTACAGTTCAAAACAGAAGGTGGTGTCGCATTATCCTAGCGTGATGTGCACTGCACAACTGAAGCAGGCAAAGAGGGGATGTGATAGACTTTGAGCTGGAGGAGTGGCAGCAGCCTTCCAAAAAGGAAGATGAGGACATTGAGCAGAAAGAGGATTACGTTAGAACTCTGCAGTGCCAGTTGGAACAAGCCAGACAGGACTTTGCTGACACCCAGTTCCTATAGATGGAAGCTCAGGGCAGTGATCATTCATTAACTGTATGTTTTGCTTAACAGGGGGATCGAGTTTAAGGGCCGTGAGGTTTTGCTGCAGCTCTACAAGTCCCTGGTGAGACCACACTTGGAATATTGTGTCCAGTTCTGGTCACCCTACTATAGGAAAGATACAGCAGCTTTGGAGAGGGTGTAAAGAAGGTTTACCAGGATGCTGCTGGACTGGAGGGCTTGCCTTATGAAGAGCGGTTGAATAAGCTCAGACTTTTCTCTCGGGAGAGGAGGAAGAGAGGTGACCTTATCAAGGTATACAAGGTAATGAGAGGAATGGATAGAGTCAATAGCCAGAGACCTTTCCTCAGGTCAGAATTGACTGGTACGAGGGGTCATAGTTCTAAGAGCTTAGGAGAAAGGTATAGAGGGGATGTCAGAGGAAGGTTCTTTACACAGAGTTGTGAATGCATGGAATACGTTACCAGTGGTGGTGGTGGAAGCAGAGTCATTAGGGACATCCACATGGATAGCAGTGAGTTGAGGGATGGAAAGGCAAACAGTCCCTACTTCCAAAGAAAAATGCAGCTTTTGGTTTGTTTATTGTTTGCTGTTGCTGAATAACAGTGAACGTTTTCACCTGTTAAAAGGCTTTCCGGTTTGTGATGATCCCACATTGAACAATGGGAAGACGGTCTCCCACGTTGGACATTGGGGAAGGAATAGCTCACCCTTAGACATGGCTCTCCACTGGAATAAAGCTAACAATGGGTAACCTGTGAAGCTTGGTTCTTAAATAGCACGACATATACTTACAGTGTCAGCTGTACCACTGCTGTGCCCTCAGAGGTTTCTTCTTGGTTCTCCTCCCACTATGGCACTATGAAGAGGAACCCTTGATTGGCAGCATTTGACCTGGTGGATGGCAGGGCTTCAAAAGATGGCACGAGAAACTCCAGAGGGTTGGGGCACTCCAGAAGGTGGAGATTACCTCCACCACTCGCAGGAGGGAAAATGCGACAAGCAGGGCACCAGAGAGATGTGGGGCATAGCTGATCAGGTGAGTTGCAGAGTATAGCATAAGAAAACTGGCTAGAGCTCACAAAGAAATACACTGGAAAACTCGCCACAAATCAAAACTTAGCCAACTTCTGGTAGAATTCAACCTTTCAACTTGCCAACATTGCATTTTGTAGGAACTTGTGGTGTGTAAACTGTGGAGGGCATGTTTCCTACATTACATTAATAATCACATTTCACAAGTATTTCATTGACATTTGAATGGTTGTGAAAAATGAGAAAAAAAAACTTTCTTCCATACCATGAAGGGGAAGAGAATAGCTGAACTTCATTTGAATAGTTTCTCATTTCCAGAAGCTCTTCATTTCGCACATCCATGTTATTCTAAATTCTATTGTTTTTTCGCTCAGATGTGTATGCTCTGTCAAGGTCAAGGTCAGATTCTCCAGTAGCACTCCACTAGTCAACGGCATCTCCCACTCATTCATACAAATCCATCTCAGAACTGTAATCCTCAACTGATAATTGCTACGCACATGAATCTCACCAATTCTATTGCTTCCTCCTTATTAAGGGGAATAATTCAGACCTTCAGAATAAAGATACCAATGAAGAGTACAACAGTGCAGACTATGATACAGACAGCATCCACTGCACCCTAATGTCAAACACTCAAAATCAGAAAGTGTTGTTCTGAAGAAGTGTCACTACATTAAGTGTTTCTCTCTCCACAGATGCTGCCAGACTTGCTGAGTTTCTCCAACAGTGTATTGATTTTTTTTAAAAATGTGTTTCAGATCTCCAGCATCCAGTTCCTTATTTTATTTTACCCTTGAAACTGATCCATTAAAGCCCTCAGTTAATGAGCTATGAAAATGGCGCAATAACATTATTAATAATACCTACTGCATAAATGAGAGATCAACTGATCTAGGTCTTTGAAATTAAAAATTATTAGATATTGGTCATATATTTGATGTGTTACAGAGTCCAATGGAATTGGAGCTGCTTGCATGAGGGGACGAGAGACGAGGCCCACTCATGCCTTACTGTCTTATAACAGTGACCATGTGGATTTCTGAAGAACATTACCATACTGTCTAGCGAGGTTTGTGTAAAATGCTGCTGAGATTTCCCAATTGCCTGCATCTTGAGTTGGTTGGGAAAAGCAATGGATAGAACATTAGATTCTAATGCCCTTCAGCCCAACACGTCTACACCGACCCTCCGAGGAGTAACCCACCCAGACCCATTTACCTCTGACTAATGCACCTAACACTACAGGCAATTTAGCATGGCCAATTCACCTGACCTGCACATCTTTGTGACTGAGAGAGGAAACTGGAGCACCCGAAGGAAACCATGCAGACATGGGGAGAACGTGCAAACGCCACATAGACAGTGGCCAGAGGCTGGAATCGAACCTGGGTCCCTGGTGCTGTGAGGCAGCAGTGCTAACCACTGAACCACCGTGCCGCCCGCAAAACTGTTGTGGAGAATGTGGACATCGATCCCACTATCTCTCGCAGTTTAAAAAAAAACAGGGATGATTTTTACATGCTGGGGGTACAGAAATATAACAAAAGTCAACCCCTCAGATGTATAGTTTGCCTTAAAAGGTCAGGGAATCCGTACTCTGGGATTTTATCTCAGCTTAATATTTTGCTATCCATCTTCCATATCCTTTTTTTTTTAATCTGTTACAGTTCTTTCCCATACTCCTTAGCAACATAAAAAGGGCTGGATAGAGCAGCAGTACATGTTGGAGAATCATTTTAGACTTGCTATCTGCTTTTGTTGCCAAGCAACATGATGGGATTTGGATATGCAAGTAAAGTCTTACCACCAGCACACTAGACAGTTAAGCTAAAGATATTTTTATAAAAGTCAATAATTGTCCACGAATCTATCACTGACACCTCAATACCATTTTTACTGAACTCTGGCATAACAATAGCAGTGCACATCAAAATTAGAAAGACACTGAATTGCGCTGATAAGACTGTAGGATCTCTCAGTCCTTCAAATATGGAAATATATACCTTTGATATCTGAATGTTGATAACCAGATCAATGCTGAAAATGCCAAAAGACTGTTAAATATCTAATCATTTTAAGAATACTGTCAGCAGTAGCTATATTTCAAGAGGTAACTCGCTGTCTATAAACTGTTTCGCACATGAAAGATGCAGCGTAAATGTCAATACTTTTGTTGTTGTGAATAGGTTAATACATTTATTTACATTGTGCCAATCAAGGTCAGTTGCCCACAAGTACCAGTGTTCTATTTCAGCCCAGGCTGTGGGGACAGAAAAGTTTCTCATTCTGCTGTTATAAATATCTCAACAAAACTAGATTGGTGTGAATTTGTCAATAAGCTCATTAAATGTAGAAGCCAAGGCAGTCATATCAAAACCTTCACAAAACTCACTGGTTAGGCCTCAGCTGGAGCACTGTTTTACAACTCAGGGCAGCAAAGTGATGGGGAGGTTTCAGAGAATTGCCAGGAAGAAACCAGGGATGAGGCACTTCACTCCTGACTGGTCTCCCACATGCTACTCTCTCTAAACTGGAAGTCATCCAAAACTCTGCTGGCCATGTCTTAACTCACAGTAAGCCCTGTGCTTGCTAACCTACGATGACTCCTAGTCAAGCAACAATTGAATTTCACATTTCTCATCCTGGTTTCAAATTCTTTGATGACCTCACTCCTCCCTAACTCTGTAGCCCAATAGAAATCAGCACTCCTTTGACTCTAGCCTCTTATATATGCCTAATATTAATCCCTATTCCTGAAGAAGGGCTCATGCCCGAAACGTCGATTCTCCTGCTCCTTGGATGCTGCCTGACCTGCTGCACACATTTTCAGCTCTAATATTAATCATTCCAACATTGGTGGCTGTGCTTAGCCAGCAAGATCTGAACTGTTTTCCTAAATCACTCATTTTCCTCTTTAAAAGACACTCCCTAAAACCACCTATCTCTTTGACCAAGTACGCTTGTAATCTGATCTCATCGTTTTATTTGGCGCAGTGTCATGAACTGTTTTACAATACTCCTATGAGGCACCTTGAGATGTCTTGTTACATTACAGGCGTGGTGTAAGTGTAATTTTATATGACTGCAAGTATACAGAGCCTTGCTGGGACCACACTTGGGAGTGCTGAATGCAGGTTTGGCCCTGCTTACCCGTGCCACGCAGCAAATGAATTGATGGCTCTCCAAACTATTCCTGGGTGGGATTGCCCCATGGGGAAAGATTAAATAGTCCGGGAGTCCCCTGCAAAATTCTTGCAAGGAGGACTTTCACTGGAGCAGGGGACAGAATCTCCGAATAATGTCAAAGCCACTTAGGACTGAGATCAGGAGGAACATCTTCACTCAAATGGTGGGGGGGGGGGGGTGGTGAATCTTCCAAATTCTCTACCCCAGGGGGCTGTGGAGGCTCAGTTGAGTATGTTCGATATTGACAGAAATGTCTACATCTCAAAAGCATCAAAAACTGAAACAAAACAAGAAAGCAGCTCACTAGCACCTTCTCAACAGCATCTATGGATGGGCAATAAATGCTGGCCCAGCGAGGAATGCTCACATTCCATAAAATGAATTTTAAAAAAAAAGGAATTTGGGCACAGTGCTGGTGAAGTAAAACATCAGCCATGACCACACGGAATGGTGGTGTGTAAAAATCGAGAGACTGAATGGCCTGCTCTTATGTTCTTTTGTCGATGTTATTATATGGAGATTTAGGATTGATGATAAGAATACAATTGAACTGTTACTGATTACTACCTACCAGCACCCCCTCCTGCTCGGCTGACAGATCCCTACTCCTCCCGATTGAACTGCTCTCGTAGGAAGCACAGACGGCAGCGAGGGTACCGACTGTGCTCTGGGTAGGGAGCTTCAATGTCCAGCAGCAGCAGCAGCACCCCAACTGTGCGAGTCCTGAACAGTTTTGCTGCTAGGCCAGGTGCAGGGGAACGAGTAAGGAGGAAAAACATACTCAATCTCATCCTCACTGATCACTGGTTGCAGATGATGACTTTCCTGTTATGAGTGACCATTGCGATCATGTCGAGACACAGTTTCCTAATGCTGTGTGTCAATTACATCATGCTAATTACATCAGGACACACTTCGAATAGATCTAAAAATTAAAAAGCTGGGCAGCAATGAGGTGGTGCGGGTCATCAGCAACATTTAAACCACTATCCTGTCACTTGATGGTGACCCACCTGACCATTATCACAAAGCCAGTTCAAAGGAGAGAGGGAGGAGCAGCACCAGGCATACCCAAAAGCCTAGCGAAGCCAGAACCCAGGAGTATTTGCATGTCAAACAATGGACAACGCCACAAACAACAGATCAGATCTAAGCTCTGCAGTCTTACCACATCCAATCACTGGAGGAGGAGACTCCACAAATTCAACCATGTGGGAGCCTTGCACTGTTCCATTTACATCCATCCTCAGTCAGAGGTTTGGTGTGGAACATCCAAGTTGGCTTACTCTTGTGGTCCCCAGCATTGCAGATGCCAGTCTTCAAACATTTAATTCACGATGAAAAAAAAACTGAAGGCACTGGATACTGAAAGTATCTTGGCACTTACATTCCAGTAAGCTTACAAAGGCCTTTTGCTCCAGAATTAGCTATACCTGTTAACCAAAATGTTCTTGTATAGTTACACTGGCATCTACCCAACAATGGATAAATGCCTTACAATGTCCAGTATACAAACACCAGGACAAACCCGACCTGGTCAGTTAGTTACTGCCCCAGTCTATTCTCAAACATCAGTAAGTGATGGGTAATGTCATCAACAGTGCTATCAAGCAGCACCTGCTCAGCAATAACCTACTCGGTGATGTCCAGTTTGGCTTTTGCCAGGGCCATTCAGCTCCTGACTTCATTACAGCCTTGGTTCAAATATGGACAATAAAAAAGACTGGAATTCAAAACAGGAGATGATGACTGTCCTTGACATCAAGGCCACATCAGACCAAGTGTGGCATCTAGGAGTCTGAGCAAAACTGGAATCAATAGGAAACAGATTAGAGTGAAATGTGACAAACAGGATGATTGAGATTGTTGGAGGTCAGTCATCTCAGCTCCAAGACATCTCGGCAGGAGTTCCTCAGGGTAGCATCCCATTTTCAGGTGCTTCAGTGACCTTCCCTCCACCATAAGGTCAAAAGTGAGGTATTTGCCAATGATTGCACAATGCTCAGCACCATTTATGACCCCTCAGATACTGAAGCAGTCCATGTTCAAATGCAACAGGATTTGGACAATTTCAGGCTTGGGTTGAAAAGCAAAAAACAACAATATTCACACCACACAAGTGTCATGCAATCACTATCTCAGAGAGAGAGAATCTACCCATCTCCTCTTGATATTCAATGGCATTACCATCACTGAATTTCCCACTATCAGTAACCTGGGGGTTACCATTGACCAGAACCTGAAATGGATTGTCTTACTGTGGCTACATGAATAAGTGAGAGGTTAGTTAGTAATTCACTTCCTGATCATCCAAACCCTGTGCACCAAACACAGACACAAGACAGGAGCCTGGTGGAATACTCTTCACTTGCCTGAATGAGTGAAGCTAAATGCCATCAAGAAAGAGTGGACTGCTTGATTACACTGTATTCAGCTCTTTTCACATTCATTCCATTCACAACCATCGTTCAGTGACAGTAATGTGCACCAACTATGGGATGCATTTCAGGAGCTCACTACAGGCTCTATTGACAGTATATTCTAAACCAACATCCTCTATCACTTAGAAAATGGGCAGCCAATACAAAGGAGCACCACTAGCTGCAAATTCTCCCATGAGAGACACACCATCCTGACTTGGAACTATTTTGACTTTCCATTCACAGTCAGAGGATCTAAATCCCAGAGAGCCCTTCCTGACAGCATTGAGAGTATTCTTACACAGGAAGAACTGCAGGGATTCAAGGAGCAGCTCACTACCACCTTTACCAGGGCAATTGCTGATGGATAATAAATGCTGGCCCAGCCAATGACACCTATGAATGAATTAAAAATGAAGACATTGGAGAAGATGGAATCGTGGAGAAGACATGGGGGAAACCTTGAGGGTAGGTTTTGATAGAGCAAAAAGTATGAAAATTAATCTTCTGCCAAGTGGGTTAGTAACTGGGGGCCACAGATTGTCAATAGTTGACAAAAGAATCTGATGGAAAGGGAGGATCAGTTCACAAAAGAGAATAATAAAGAACTGGAAGGCAATCAGAAGCCACAGAATCTTTCAAATAGGGTAAGGGGACAGGTATTTGAAGAATAATAGAAACAATTGTTCAATCAGTCTAGGAGAGAGCTCAAGCACAAGAGGTCAAATGGGCACCATCTGTGCTGTAGGACCCTATCTGATAACAACTCAGTTCACCTGGGGGTGGGGTTTCAGAACAATGAACTGACAGCCTTATGAAAGCATGTAAGATTGACTGATGTATGTCAAATGAAATCCCTTCCGATCATGATCCCCAACTACTTTGTACAGATACTTGCTGCCTTCGGATGGGTCATTAGTGGTTGTTCTCTGAACTATCTTTGCCTTAAATACAGTGGCACTATGCGGAAAGCAGCATCATTAGTAACTCTTACTCAAACATTCCCAGTATCTCCAATTGGACGTCTTCATTGTCCCCCCAGGCACCTTTACCCCTACAATTCTCAGAGTTAAGACATAACAAAAAAAACTTATTCTCAGTCACCTTTAAAACCAGGAAATCTTCATCTCAGAAACTTTTGTTGAATATGAAGTATTGATTGGATGTCATTTTACAAAGAAAATTTGGTTTACCCATCACTAATTATAGCAGTTTTCTAATCATCATGCTGAAATGTTATTACACACCTCTGAAGCAGGTGGGACTTGAATTCAGCCCTCTTGGCTCAGATGCAGTGACACTACCACTGCACCGCAAGAGCCTCCATCACCACAAATTATTAGATGGGCAAAATTAACAAATCAAATTTTATGCACCATTCAGCATATTCACTCAATAATTATTTGATCTTTTTCCACGAATTCTGCTTCAAGCAGCAGTTTACTTCATATTACAGCACAATGTTAAGTAGATATGATTACCCAATGTTTAAAAAAAAAGTACGTAACAATAAAGGATATTCGATATCTATTGTTGCTTGTTAAGGATTAAGGCATTCTGGAGATCATGAGAGTGGCTATTTGAATGCAACATTTTTTCACGTAATTTTGTACATTCAGCATTCATAGTTTGTTTGCTCTTATGTTCCTGATAAAATCTTGCTTCTTCAAACAGATTTGTAATAAACTGTCATGGTGGCGATAGACTACCTGAATATTAATTTTGCAATATAATCTAACTTTAACTGGGATTTCTATAGGTAAAATTATTTTTTTTAAAAAGGACAAAAAATTGATGTAAAATGGCCACAGCAATCATTAAGGACAGAGGTTGTGAAATTAAGATGGACTAAATGACAACTGCCTGAACTGAAATTAACATTTTATGAAAAGACACGGAAATTGGTCAACACAGGCAGGAGGGAGAGCGAGCGAGAGAGCACACACACACACCATCTCCCTTTTGAGTCTATGTGTGGAAGGTAGGAGTGCCTGGAGGCTGGGGTTTTCCCAGGGTGAACATGTCTGCAGTAAGATCTGTAGATCTGTCACTGGAGAAGCCTCAGCTCCAGGTTTCTGAGCTGGAGTCTAAACTACAAATGCTATGGCAGATTGAGGAGGATGAAAGTTACCTGGTACTTTAAGTGATGGTCACAAATGTGTACAATAGGGTCTTCTGATTTGGTCACTGGCAGGTGAAGGCAGGTGTGATTGTAAGTGAGGCAGGGAAGGGGATGCAACAGACAACAATGCAGGAGCCTCAGCCTTAAGATTTCTAACAAGTTTGAAACAAAAGCAGAAGATTCTGAAGAAACTCAGCAGACCTGAGCATCTGTGGAGGGAAACAGAGCTAAATTTTCAGGTCTGGTGACTCAGACGTTCTGATGAAGAATCACCTGATTTGAAAAGTTAACTGTTTTCTCTCCACAGCTGCTGCCAAACCTGCTGAGTTTCTCCAGCAATGTCTGCTTTTGTTTCAAATTTCCAGCTTCTATAGTTCTTTATCTGATTCTGACAAGTTTGAGCTATTTTGTTTCTTTGGATAAGAGTGAGGGTGGATGTGCTAACTGACCGTAGCATAGTGATGCAGGAATCAACTCAAATAGGGAGGGGCAGGGAGAATGCCTAAAAGGAATATATTGACATGATGCCACAGTGCAGTGAGGGGGATGGACAATGTTGTCTGTAGCTAAACGGCAAGAGTTCGGAGGTTGGGTTGCCTTCCTAGTGACAAGGTGTGACACACACGCTTAGGGTTGGAAAGGATCTTAGTGGGAAATAAAGAATCAGCCATTATGGCTCATGTAGATAACTGCAACATGGACAGAGGTTTTGCAGAGTCAGTATGAGGAGCTCAGCACCAAATTCAGAAGCCGAACCTATTATCCACGCCACATACAAACTAACATAGGGCAAATAAGAGTTAAGAAATGAATATGTGGCTTAATGATTAATTAAGGGGAAGGGGAGGTGGAGGAATATTGAAACCTTAAGTTTGTTCCTCTCTTCACAGATACTGTCAGACTTAAGTTTCTCCAGCTCTGTTTTTTTCCAATCCCCAATACTTGTTATACTTTTCTTTAAGTAAAGGACAAAGTTATTACATCACTGGAATAAGTATAGCATTCATTTTCCTTCAAGTGAATGCTATACTTATTTCAGTGATGTAATAACCTTTGCAGAACTACAGGTTAAAAAACTGCAAACAATAATCCAATTATCTGTCATTGTACTCAATTGAAAAGCTTACCATGTGAGGTCTATTCTATTTTCAGCTTCTAAAAAAGGTGTTCCATCTTCTCTTCATACACTGAACTACCTATTCTGCTAGTCAATATGCCACCTTACATTTGCTTTACCCATGCTCTCTATTTCTTCAAAACTATTACAATGGAATTGGTCAATTCCTGGCCCCTTCTTTCATCACCTTGTTCCTTGGCCTTCAATTCAGGGCTGCCAATATTCAATCCTGTTCCTAATAGTGGTCTCTGCCATTTGCACAGGAAGCCACTTTAGAATCTGCCTTTTTGAACTCAAAGTGAATTATGTAACACTTCCTGAACTTCACCTCAATGCATTGCCTCAAGTTGAAAAGCTTCAACAAAAAGCATATGCCTAAACACCCTCTTGTAACTTCTTACCTCTAACCAATGTCTATAGATTACCTTATGTGGCCTGATGTCCATATAAACATCCCACATACTTTATTATCCATCATGTAGTCACCTGCTAAAAAAGGTCCCTGCTATTCTCATCTGGCAGTTATATCTGACATCACTCTCTTCTCTAGCATCAAAGCCTCTTTGACCACTACGCTCAACCTGTGTCATTTCTCAGTCTACATTCTCCTCTGTCCCTGATCCATGCTCCAATCTGTTATAGCAAGTATATGGTTACTCTTTGGTGTTTTGCTCAATATTGTCCACTAAGACCTCATGGCTCTGGTCACGACTTATCCTGGAGTAGCCATCCCAATGGCCTCATCCCCCTTACTCTGACAGTCACATCCTGTAGGTTAGCCTCTCCAACCACTTCCCCATCTTGACCACGGGACAAAAACGGAATTTGAATTATCCAGTCTCTATCAATTAGTCGGTTCTGGTAGCCAGTTCGGTATGACAAAAACTGAAATATGCTCTTATAAAACAGTGTGCCATAGTAAACCAAAATAAAGTCATACGTTCACATAGATTCATACAAACATAGCATACAGTAGCTGCACAATTCTGTTAGCCAAAGTCAGATACTGCTGTCTGAGCATGTGCAGGGTCAATGTCTCAGATGTATCAATGACACTTTGCCAGACCAAACACTCTAATGTTTCTCTTCTGCTTCCAGCAACCTTTGCTTGGTTGTTTTCATAAATCTTTCTTTACAAGTTCCTTATTGGCTTTGATCGAGCTGGTTTTCTCATTTATGTTTGTGCTACTCTACACTACTTCTGCTCTGAGGTAACTCAGAAATTATAGCAGCAAACAGCTGCAGATTTCTAACACGGGGAGTTTGCTTCTTTCAGAATTCTGAAAGAGTTTTTCTTCACAGCACAGATTTGAGAATGCTTTCAACACGCATAATCTGGTCTCCCCGCTTTGGGAAAAAACATTGTGAAACTTGAAAGGACTCAAAAGATCTACAAGTATTTGACAAGAGTGGAGGGTTTGAACTATAGGTGGAGGCTGAATAGGCTGGGGCTATTTTCACTGGAGCATCAGAGGCTGAGGGGTAACCTTATAGAGGTTTATAAAAGCATGTGGGGCATTTTTAGGGTGAATAGCCAAGGTCTTTTCCCCAGGATAGGGTGTCCAAAACTAGAGGACATAGGTTTAAAGGAGAAAGGGGGAAAGATTTAAAACGGACATAAAGAGCAACTTTTTCCACACGGAGGGTGGTGCATGTATTGAATGAGGTTCCAGAGGAAGTGGAGGAGGCTGGTACAATTACAGCATTTAAAAGGCATCTAGATGGGTATATGAATTGGAACTTTTGGGAGGGATATGAGCCAAATACTGGCAAATGGGACGAGGTTAATTTAGGATATCTGGCCAGCATGGGTGAGTTGGACTGAAGAGTCTGTTTCCATGCTGTATAGCTCTATGCCTCTGTAACAGGTTGATCAAATCCATACAACCTTTTCAAAAGAAAAGCCTAAATGTTTATGCAATTGAGGGCACATGCTAATTCCAAATAAATCAGTAGTGAATGTTGCAGTGTGCATTCTGTTTCCAACTCATACAACAAGGGACATTGGCAATCCAAGCTTAATGGATCTATGATGAGGCACTCTTTATTTATATATTAAAAAAACGATGATGATATTCCTTTGAGTCTAAATCCCAAAATTAGGGAGAATGCAGTCAGTTTCTCTCGCCACTGAAACTACCTGACACATTGAGCATTTAATGCTCTTACATATTGCAGATGTTGGAAATCTGATATTTTCTGCTGGTATTATTGACAGGCTTAATGATAATCATAGTAAAAAAATCAGAACTATAGTCTTTCCCACCAACTTCAAAAAGAGAAGCTAAAAAGAAAATACATGAGAAGTCAAAAAGCTAGTTCCATAAAAGAGGTCTGGTCCAGTGAAGGAAGCTTATACAGTTAGTCAGAACAGTTAAGCAAGTCTATTAATTGGATTACTTTCTGTATTAGTTTCCTTATTCTATAGTCAATTGAACTTAAGATAATGTTTGATTCTAGTCAGTAACAAATATGTCACTGATTATTTTATACACAAAGCAGCTTAATGCTTCAAATCCAAACTGGTCTCATTAAAGGCACTTTAGCCTGCCTTTGGAAGGGTTGCACTAAGGCATATGTGGGTATGTGTGGAAGACATGATAGTTTCAACCTCGATTTATGCCATTATATAATTAGAGATCGAGCTTAAAAGCTATTCTGAAACATTGCCAAATAGACATCCATAAGTGGGAACAAACTGTTCAAGATAAGAAAGTCTGGAGAGAAACCACACGTGGCCACCTTCTCCTGTAAGTCCTGCCACATCGCTGAGGCTAAATGGAGTGTGTGTGCGAGAGCGTGTTAGAGAAATCAAAAAATCCCGATCCGATGCATCCAGAAGTCACAATCCAACTTATGGATGTGTATTCAGAGCAGATTTGCTCTACGAATAGTCATTTGGTACTAAAGGGCTTAAATATTGCCACAAAAAGACATTTTGTTGAAGCTATTTGTCCTCCACTCATCAGGACATTTGCAAGAACACCATTGTAAAAGGGAAAAAACATTCTATTTATGGCTACCATCATTCAAATTGCTGCAGCATATTAGTTGTGGGTAACAGACACCTTCATCCATTGTTCAAATGTTTTAATCTTTCAGATAGGACATTTCACAGGCCCAAAGTCGTGGCTTCTTCATAATTTGCATAACAAACGTGAGGTGATACGCTTTGGCAGGAAGAATAAAGAGCTGAATATTCTTTAAGTGGAAGACTGCAGAAAGTCTCAAAACAGAGGGATTTGAAAGTCCTTCGACACGCAACACTCAAAACAAGCATCTAAGTTCAGATGAGAAGAAGGAATGCAAATGGAATGCTGACCTTTATTTAAAAAAAATCAAGTACAAATGAGGAGAGATTTTGCTAAAACTACACAAGGCACTAATCAGACCACAGCTGGAATACTGTGAGCAGTTTTGGAACTCTTATCTCTGGAAAGATAAACAGGCATTTGGAGGCTATCCAGAGAAGGCTCACCAGATTGTTACCAGGTATCTTATACAGTGGGCTTGTACTCACTGGAATTTAGAATGGAGAGGTTCTAAAAGGTTCGTAGGAGACTTGACAGAGTGGATGTGAAAACATTGAAAAGAAACAAGTTCTTTACCCCTATGGGCTGTTGAGGCTGGGTCATGAAAGGCTGAGCTAGACAGACTCTTAATCATCAAGAGTTATAGGAAAATAGCAGGAAACCGGAGTACAGGATTATCAGATGAGCCATGACCTCATTGAATGGTGGAGCAGACTTGCTGGGCCGAAATGGCTTCCTTCTGCTGCTCCATCTTATGATCTCCACCACACTGTCAGGCACAGAGTTCCAGGTCTTACATACTCAAGGTGTGAGAAAGATGGCAATTTCTCCATTACTTCTTTTGCAAGGCTGTCTGTGAATTCATCAATCGTTGAAAGTAACCGTGCAGGTCAGTAAGGCTCTTTAGAAAGCAAATAGGATCATGGGCAGTATATACAGCAACCGAGAATACAGGACAATGCAGTACAATGCTGGTTAGGCATCAATTTGGTTCAATTCTCCACTTCACACAATTGGAAGGCTGTCATTGCCTTGGAAACAGTGTAAATGCGATTTATCAGAATGGCAACAGGAATGAGAGAAGGTTTCTATTATTTGAAGTTAAGATGGTCCTCCTCAGAGCAAAAGGAGGCTGAGGGGAGATTAAAGTACAAATAAACAAGGGTAAGCCATCGCCCCTGGCAGAGGGATATATAATCTGAAGGATACACATAGGTCATTGGCAAAAGAACCTTGTAGGGGGTGAGAGTATCCTGCCAGCAGCAAGTTACAATGATCTGGAATGCGTTACCTGGAAGGCTGATGGAACCAGATTGAATAGTTACTTTTAAGAAGAGAATTGGATATGTACTAAAAAAATTCTAGGTTTGAGGAAAGAACAGAGGAGTGGGACAAATTGAATAGTTCTTCCAAAATAAATATAAAAGAAAGAATTGCCTGAAAAACCTTTTTAATGCTATGTTCTACGAAATCCAGTGTTTTTTCACCTTTACTATGGATATAGAATAAACTAGAAAATTAGCGACTTTACCAATGTTAATATTTTCACTAAATCCCCGTCAGGGAACATTATTTCTTTGAAAACATTCTTGTTAGAGTAATATTTTTCTAACAAGATGCAAAAGTACTAACATAGTACTGCCCTCAGTTTAAAAAAAAAACCTATGTTCTGCACTCACATGCCAGAGAGGCAAATTAAAGGCAAAGTCTGAATGGGAATTAAAATACAACAGGGAAATGAAGGGGCAAGGTAGTATGATGGTTTCTGGCCTCTGAAGACATTTCCTTGATTGGTTGGCTGTAAAATGACAAATATAAATTGGATTTGGGCTGCTTTAATGCAATTTATAATAGGACTGCAATGGCAGTACTAAACCACACATGATACCTCAATCTATCAAACATCACAGAATAGCTGGGTGTCTGAAATGTCTCTCTGTTGCTTGGGGCTGCTCAGGAAGGGCAAAAGGGGACTGTACACTGATTCTCAACTGGGAATGGGATACTGGGACTAGGTTCTTTGTTAGAGAAAATGTTACCATTTCCGAGCAGTGCACATCTTGTGTGTATAATGCAGGTTGCTTGATTATTCTGGCTATTAAAACTGCAATGCCACAGAATTAGTCCATGTTAGTCTCCCACATGAGGAAAGCTACAGATAGCATAAAGAAACATTCTGGAATAATGCACTTTGCTTCATGGAACAAGAGAATGGCCAACAATCTACACTGTCAATTAGAGTCATAGAATCATAGAGATGTACAACATGGAAACAGACCCTTCGGTCCAACCCGTCCATGCCGACCAGATATCCCAACCCAATCTAGTCCCACCTGCCAGCACCCAGCCCATATCCCTCCAAACCCTTCCTATTCATATACCCATCCAAATGCCTCTTAAATGTTGCAATTGTACCATCCTCCACCACATCCTCTGGCAGCTCATTACATACCCGTACCACCCTCTGTGTGAAAAAATTGCCCCTTAGGTCTCTTTTATAGCTTTCCCCTCTCACCCTAAACCTATGCCCTCTAGTTCTGGACTCCCCGACCCCAGGGAAAATACTTTGTCTATTTACCCAATCCATGCCCCTCATGATTTCGTAAACCTCTATAAGGACACCCCTTAGCCTCTGACGCTCGAGGGAAAACAGCCACAGCCTGTTCAGCCTCTCCCTGTAGCTCAAATCCTCTAACCCTGGCAACATTCTTGTAAATATTTTCTGAACCCTTTCAAGTTTCACAACATCTTTCCGATAGGAAGGAGACCAGAACTGCACGCAATATTCCAACAGTGGCCTCACTAATGTCCTGTACAGCTGCAACATGACCTCCTGACTCTTGTTTTCAATATTCTGACTAATAAAAAGATATACCAAACGCCTTCTTCACTATCCTATCTACCTGCAACTCCACTTTCAAGGAGCTACGAATCATTCTTCATCTCAATGAGATTCACTGAAACCACAGGAGTGTTAGGCCAGTTGGTTCACAGAAACCACAAGAAAACACAGTGTGTGTTGGGCTAGTTTGTTCCTTGTACTCTCTATTTTGCCTTCAGTCATTCATATTCTTCTCTGATCTTTGGTAGCAGCCTATAGGTTCCTGCCAGTTACTGGTCCAGAAAAGAAACTACAAGAGAGATTAACAGCATCAGTATCGGACTCACGTTCCCAAACATACCTCCCCTAGGACAGCACATGGCACAAGAGCTAACAGATTTGGTTCACCTTTGCAGTTGAGTATGCTTGCTCATCTACATCACCTCTATGAAAGAACAACAAGCAGCCAGCTATGTGGCTGGAGGTATTGACAATACCGAATGACAGCAGTGATGTTGGCCAACATATGACCTTACCTGAGCATCTATGTTTGGATGTTGTGGCCATTAGAATCATTTTCTAATGTGGTCCTGCTTTATATTTCTTAACTTGAATATAACAGTGTTGGGGAAAATGCACTATTTTTAGCATACTAACCCTTACATATAACGGCACGTTTACAAGATTTTGCACAGACAACTGTTTTGACGTTTACGGGGTTTTTTTGGTCACCGAATTTTAATCAAATGGCTAAGGCAAACACAAATTGTCAAAAGTAAAAACACAACACCAATATTGTGTATAGGTTGAGAAAGCTGTTTAACAATAATATCAACCTTCTGTTAATCCAATGCAATCATTTGCATTGTTACTGTATCCAAAGACATCAATGCAACCATTCTGTATGGGAATGTCTTGGGATCTCCAGTAGCAGTAACATTCCGACTTCATTTATGTTACAGCTCTTCTGTTAAAGTCAGCGTACTTATTCTCAAGCAATGGTGTAGAGTGAGAGAGGTATTGGGACAGCAGTTGGTTGGAAGACACAATAACAGCTGAGAGAAATTTGGAGGTCATTGTGTCAAACCATTGATCAGAGTCTTAAGGGTAGTTTGCCTTTCTCTATTCACTCAATCAGGGAATGTGGATCATGGTTTCTCAAAGAAGAAAACAAGCTAGTAGTTAAATGTCTAGAATCACAGCAAATATCAATACAGAAGGTGGTAATTAACTCATCATGTCATATTTGAAGAAGAGTTACTCAATTATTCCCACCTCATATCTCAATGTTTTTCTCCCCTGAGTATTTCCCAATTTCCTTTTCAACAAGTTACTATTCCTTCTCTTCAGGTGGCACAGCCACCCAGATCATCGTATCACCATGAGGAAAACAATTCCTCACATCTGACTAACTAGCTGCTAAGTGGCCTGATCACTTTATTAGGGAACACTCTGTATGCAAAAGATATGTGATCTAACTTGTCCCAAACACTTCATGCGATAATCCACTATTGTGCATAGGATTAAAAACAAAAAGGAAAAGGAAGGAGAAAATAAACACCCACATCAAAACAGAATTAGTCAATACAGAGCCAATTTGAGTCAACCTTCATGAGGTTTCTTTTATGTCATGCTTAAGGAGAGAGAATGTTATTTAGTCAGATAATAGTAATTGCTTCAGAATCCATCACACTCACTCACACAGAGGTGTACAAGAGGACAGTGAAATTTAGTACAGCACTTCCATTAAACACTTACAAATTTTCCAATCAGTCTGCAGACCTATTAGTTCTAAACGGAGGCAAATGTCCTTCGTAAGGACACTGGTGATCAAACAGCAGCATAGAAATAGAACATTAATATTGAAACAGTAATATTGATTAAGCAGATTCTTTCCATCTCCTTATATAAACTGCATAAATGGTTTTCTGTCACTGCTACTCAAAATGGTCAGTGATTGACTGCACATTAAAAGTGAGACACCTATGAACTCAATGTAAAGCTATGTTTATAGGTACACACGTATACACACTGCCATAACATTTTAGCTGGAATCAAATATCACAGGTGAGCTTTGTCAGCAAAACACAATTCAATATGGAAACAATTTCACTCCTCTTTTTTCCTTAATAATTTAAACTTTCAAATTAAGTTAAAGTCACTTGATATTTTTCATAAATTACTAGGAAATGTTGATACAGTGCAATTGTACTTTGTCGCTAGATTGGACCCGAAAATACTAAAAATACGGAGGCAGAAATCTCAATCTCAGAAGATACTGTTCAAAATATCAAATGCCCTTCGGTCCATTCAATCTTTTCCAACCATCATAAACCTCTAAATACAACTGAAAAATTGAATGCTCTAGCCTCAATCACACCATGCATGGCAAACCACTGTAAATGATGACCATCTTCTGACACATGCCTTAAATTTGTTCTTCAAAACGCAATCTTAAATCTCTGAAATTACTTTGTTGTGTTTGCTTGCTTGTTCCTCATAAGTATCATTCAAGGGTCTTTTTGAAGTTCAGATCCTTTCCTCATATCTGACAGTTTGGTTACATTGATGGTACAGACAGACTAAAACAGTGGTAGAACTTGTGGTAGATGGGGTTTAATGTGGAAACATGTGAAGTCCCTCACTTTAGGTCTGAATAACAGAAGTAAGAACAAATGCTTAATATTAAGGTAAGTGCTGTGAACAAGCATTTAAATATCTATGTATACAAATCACTAAAAGCTACACTACTAGTTAATAAAAGGGGCAATAGATTGGCTTTTACCTTAATTTAAAAGCTGTATTTAAATGCAAAGAAAAAGGATTCTGTTGAACAGACCCCTGCACAGATCCTCTTTGGTTCAGTTTTAGCCATCGAACCTCCTCAGGAAATGTGTACTGGCCTCAAGAGGATGGAGTGCAGATTCAATAGAGTGATGATAAGGGCTTTAAGGATTAAATGATGAGGATAATTTCCATAAACTTGGTTCATTTTTCCCTGAATTCAGAAAGGTTGCATAGTATTCTAATCAAGGTTAAGAAAATTTGAAGGTTTTAATGATGTAGATCTGTTTAAACTATTTCTTTTGGTGAGGAAATCCAGAACAAGAGGACAAAATCTGCAACTTAGAGTCAGATCACCTGAGTGTACTCAGGAGCATTTATTTTATATAAAACACAACCTACAACTCCCTTCCCAAATAGCTTTAGCTTCTGGGATTATATTCAAGACTGGAATAGATATCTTGGGTAAAAATATGAAGATATATGAAACAAAAGTGATTAAATGGAGCAAACCACAGAAAATCCTGTAGCCTGAATGGCAAAAGAGGTACAAGGGCTTAACAGTCGATTTTGCCTGTCCTCGGATGCTGCCTGAATTGCTGTGCTCTTCCAGCACCACTGATCCAGAATCCTATTCCTGTGATTTGCCATTGCACAGTTAACACTGAGGCTGGAGAACTCAATTCAATTTAACATCCCCCGCTATGACATTCACTACAACACCTTAAAACTTCCTCGTAACACATTATAATATTGTAACCATGAAATACAAACATTTTTCTACCAAATCTAACATATATGGTGCCTTGTATCTGTTTATATTGAATTGTAATGCTTCCTGCATTTCAACAGCTGACTACACTTCAAAAAAGGACTTAACTGGCTTGAGTGCACTTTGGGGCATTCCCTGGTCATGGAAGACTATATAAATACAAACTTTTCCTTTTATTAACCCAAACTTAATGTAATTTGTCACGCATTACATAGAGCATGGCAAGGTTTTTTTTCATCTGTCTCCAAGATCTTTTGTCATCTCCACTTACTTGCCTGATGTCAACTCAATATTTAGCCATCTTCCAAGGATACAAATTCAGATCAGATATGCATATTAAAACACTAAGTCACACAACATGCACTCAACAGCACTTTACTCACATCCCCTGTTCATTTGGACTCAACACTTCGCACAAACTGCTTCTGCACTTTTCCTTCAGCTTGTCACTAATTCACTCACACATTTCAACCTTATTACACAATGACATTAGACTGTAAAATGTCTTGCATGGTACAGTTAATAATATAAAAATCGGTAATCCCAATTTACATTGCTTATTTCCCGAAAAACGTCTCAGGAAGATCCGGCGAGATCTGTTTGGTAGCTGTCATTTATCTTCCTCAAAATGACCATGACTATTTTACAAATTCTCCTCCCCTAATTACCCTGTAATATAATTCATCTCTCCCAGGAGAATGGCATGTCTAGGGCTTACATCAGGAAGTATCAACTCACACAAAATCAACAAGTGGAATACATTGCTAAAAATAGTAAGTGATAAGATGACCCTGGAATTTCTTAAATGGTTAAATGCTGTAATAGGAAGATTGTAGAGAGTTGGCTTTCTGAAAAGGAAAAAGCAGGGCCTCTTTAGATCTTGCCTTATGTTTTGAAGAATATGAACTCATTGTAAATGACAAGAAACTTAAATAGTTCAGAGGGATGTGGTGCCCTTGGACAGAAAACAAAGTTTCAAGTCTAGCAAGCCGGTATTATTTGAAATCCCAAAACATACATACAGATTTCATTTAAATATTTGATATTCTTAATCAAAACTTAAAATGGTTTACATCCATTTAATCCATTCAGTGGAACATGGAGTAATTCTTTAGAAAAGCAAGTATGCTGGACAGAACACAACCATTTCAAATTTCCAAGAGAACAACCTTGGTATTAGTATTTACTAATATTAGAATTAAATCAAACTGATGTTCAAACATTTGATTCTATAGTTAGGACAAAGAGCAACAAAAACCAAAACTGCTGGAGAAACTCAGCACAGTTGGCAGCATCTGTGGGGAGAAACTGATTCCATGTTTTGAGTCAAGCGTCCCATGTTCAGAATCCAACAGCTCTAAAGACAGTTCACTGAACCCGAAATGTTAACTCTCCTTTCTCTTCACAATTGCTGAGTTTCTCCAGCAATTTCTGTTTTTGATTCAGATTTCTTTGTTTTAACTTAAGAGGAACAATTGGCTACATGGCTCCTTGACCCTTCTTTGCCATCCCACATGGAGGAGGGAGGTCGAGCTTCAGCCTCAATTCAACTTTCAGCGCTGGTCCTCACATTTCCTTCAGATTCCAAAATCTAGCCACCTCAGCCTTGAATATGCTCAACAACTGAACAGCCACAGCCCTGTGGGGTAACAAATTCCAAAGATTCACCAATTGAGTGTCAGACTTCCTCATCTTAATCTTAAAAAGGCTTACACTGTACCCTCAAGTTCAAGGGTAACAGTTTCTCAGCATCCACCTGGCCAAAACTTCATAGAATCATACAAACTTCAAAAAGATTACTTCTCATTCTTGTAAACACTAGCAAATATAGGCAAGTTTGAATCAATCTTTCTGCATAGACTCAAAATCAAAGTCTATCTAGCAGAGCTTCATTTCAATCACATCAGGCAGCATCCGAGGAGCTGGAGGATCAATGTTTCCGGCAAGAGCCCTTCATCAGGAAACTTACCCGGAATGTTGATTCTCCTGTTCCTCGGATGCTGCCTGATCTGCTGTGCTTTTCCAGCACCCTACTCTTGACTCTGACCTCCAGCATCTGCAGTCCTCACTTTCTCCTTCATTTCAATCACTCTAACACAAATGAACCTTTCCTTAGATATAGTAATCAAACTCCAAATTTCACATATGCTTTAACAAAGCCCTGTACAACTACAGTGTAACTTCACCACTTTAACCTCCTTACAACACACCATTTACCTTCACAACTGCTTGCTGCACATGAAACTGTGTGTTCTGCGCAAGGACACCACATTTCCCCCTAAACTATTTAATAGTTTCACATTTTTTAAAATAAGTTTTGTTTTTCCAACTAGAGTGAAAACCTCTCATTTTCTCACATTGAACTCCTTCCAACACCTCACTCGACTTTATTTATTTGCATTTTTTTTTTGTCACCTTGTTACAATGCATGTTACATTAATGGGTTGGACAATAATGACCCTTGCAAACATCCTGTAGGTAACAGGCTGCTAACATTAAAAAAGGTGTGAAACAAATACCAGAGAAGAAACGTGAGCAGAGCTAATATGGCTTTTCTTCAAAACCTTAACCCTAATCCCATTAAATCAATTGTCTGTCCACACTGATGCTGCACTCAACCTTGTCAGCTCTTGTGCGAAAAACCTTTCCTGGAGCACATTTTAAAACCCAAGTGGACTAAATCCATTGGCTGCCCTTCGTTACTAAAAGGATGCTTGCAAGGGTCACTATTTTCATCCAGGGCATTAATGTAACATGATTTGGAGATGCCGGTGTTGGACTGGGGTGTACAACGTTAAAAATCACACACCAGGTTATAGTCCAACAGGTTTAATTGGAAGCACTAGCTTTCGGATCGCAGCTCCTTCATCAGACAAGCTATTTTTCAATGTATAATTTCAGTTACATCACACTGTAAACTTCTGCTATAAATTCTGCGTCTTACAATTGTGTCCTCCACAACCACCTGATGGAGGAGCGTCGCTCCGAAAGCTAGTGCTTCCAATTAAACCTGTTGGACCATAACCTGGTGTTGTGTGATTACTAATGTAACATGAATTGTAGTGACTGTGTAACGCGGCCAGGTCTGGTGATGATGCAAAGTTACGTGGAAAATACGCTGTCACAAGGAGACAAAATCTTCATTAACCCTGCCGGTCACATCCTTAAGACAGCTCAGTGGGTGTTTTTTTTTTACATTGACAGCACTCTCGTAGTTTACAAGTTGCTCAGTGCTAATTTGACATGGGTTTTGATATAAGATCGGAGGCGCAAGTTTAAACTTCAAGACAATGATGGATGAAGTGATGAAATTAAAAAGTGTGAACCATCAAAACCATAGTTGTCTGTCAGAGCAGAGGGAAAGGGAGCGTGCACACTGACCATGAAATGCCATCCCTCAGTGTCCCTTTAATGGGTCAGTCTACCCCCAAACAGAGAGAGAGAGAGAGAGAGAAGCGGGGCCCTTACATTGACATGACCTTACCCAGCAGGAGCAGCCGGTGAGTTTGCTTGTACTCGCGTTTCTGTTCCTTCAGGATTTTGTCGATGTACTTGCTGACTTTCTTTGCCTCCCTCTCCGCCTCCTTCTCCTCCGCCCGCAGCCTGTCCCAGTTTTTGTTGGGTTTCTCGGGGGCTGCTTTCTTGGCGCCGTGCTGCCGCTCTCCGCCGTTCTGCTGGGGCTGCCAGTCGCGGAGCCTGTCCGGGTCCCCGCGCTGGGCTTGGTGGCCATCGCGCAGCCAGTCGGAACTCCGCAGCCGCTCCACCGTCTCCCCCCGCTGCGGGGCTGCGGCTGGGGCTGAAGCCGCTGCCGGAGGCTCCGAGTCCGGGCTGCTGGTGGACACTGACGCGATGGGGTCGCTGAACAGCCGCGGGCGCAGGCTGTAGCACATCCCCATGTTTCCACAGACAGGGAGAGGCGAATACCCCCACACACAGGGCCTGGAACAAACCGCTTTGATCAGCGTTTCATCCTCACACTTCACAAACCCACCCACCGAAATGCAGCTGGTCGATTTACAGTCCCTTCTCTCCCACTCCCCCAAATTTAAAAACAAAACACCCGAATTTTTTTTTTTTAAAAAAGGCAAGAGACTGAATGGTTTAAAATCCCCAATGTTCCATTGTGCACAAGCAAATACGGCGTTCGAGACTCATAAATCACCTGATCCCAGTGACCAGTGGTCCACCTTACCGTAAATCCTCCAAACTCACAGCCCAACTCCTGGAACCAGAGCCAAACCAATCCGACCTCCTCCATCCCCACCTCCCTCCCAACAATTCATTGATCTGCCCTTCAATCCCCTCAGCACTTGTCCTCAGGAATCATTTTTTTTTGTAAAAACGCACAAGTCACAGCATTTCTTCGGATTTGTTTACAGCCTCACGATATCTATGGAGGAACAACAAAACGCTGTGCCAAAACACATAAATATTACACCATGGTAGAATATCTTTGACAGCACCCCCCCCCCCCCCTTTCCAATCGTTCCGAACTCCCTGATTTTTAAATCATAAGCAACACTAAAGAATTGGTGGCGGGAGGGAGGGTGAGTTCCTCTGAGAGAGTGATATTTTGGGTTAAAAAAAACACTGCTTGACAGAGGAATTTCCTTCATTAATCATCCAGCTTTAAAAAAAAAATCAGATTTCAATGTCCCAAATATAAAGCCTAGAAGGCCTCAAACAACGAGGGGTTTCTTTATCTGCCCCCATCCAGACAGAGGGTAACTAGAAAAACATAAAAGGTCTTTAATGTTTCTTGTGAAAGGTGTTTAAAATAAAAAACCGGTTAGTAAATGGACTAAAGATTATAATATTAATTATAGATGGACAAATACTCGACGGAAAGATCCTGAACTAGCGGAGCTATGTGGATGTAACACTATACAACACAGCGAAATATATCTGCTACATGTTAAAAAGTAGTGCTGAATAAACTCTGCAGCATCTGTGGAGAGGGGAACAGCTGACATTTTGTGTCCAGTAGGACTTTTCTTTGGAACCCGAAGTCGTTAAACATAACATGTTAATTCTGCTTCTCTCTCCGCAGATGCTGCCGGACCTGCTGAGATTCTACAGCATTTTCTGTCTCTATTTCAGATTTGCAGCACCTGCGACATTTTGCTTTTATCGTGTTTTGATGAAATCTGGACCATTAAAACCTCTCAGATGCCGTCTGACCGACTACCCGAGTATACCCAGCGTGTCATATCTGCATAAATTTGGAGGAGTTTGGGGGGGGGGGGGGGGGAGGGGGAAGAATATTTTGGAATTTCACCCTGTTGCCCTGGCGAGCAAGGAAACAATTTGTACAGCTTTCAAACTTATTTAAATCGGTGTAATGAATCTAGAAATCACATCAAGTGCGTGAGGCAGGAGCTATAATTATAATTTTGAAAACAAGGTATTTCCGTCGTGAGTCAAACACAACACCTAAAGCAGTTTTTAAGTTCAAGACATTGTTTAATTGCTTGAGGTTATAGAAGTTTAAAAAGAGGTGTGGCATCTTTAGAAATATCATGTGACTTGTTTGCTATTTGCTATGGCACCATACTCTTGTTTACTGTAAACAGTTAAGAATTGAGTCCGATTTTGCTGTCAACTTTTCCGTGAGGTTAACCGTGCTTGCAGTTATTCGTGAGCAAGTCATGCAACAAACTCAGATGAGAGGCAGGTGTATGGCTAAATATCTAAAAATTATACCATTCCACTGTTAACTTTGTCACAAAGCAGTTTGATGATTCCTCACTGTTGGCACATGATGTATGCCATAACACTGTTTAAAAAATAGTAGTGACGACAATTCCCCCCCACCCACCAGATATTTAGAACACAAAGATACAGCAAGAACTGAGGTGAAATATCCATCAAGAGGCACTGAAAACACTCTCCCATGATTACAAGATGGAAACACAGGAGACAATGTAAGGCAGTGTGAAGTGATACACTTTGGTATAAAGAATAGATTAGACAATGAGATAAATGATACAATTTTAAAAGAGGGTGCAGGAACAGAAATACCCACCATGTACACACAAACTGTTGAATGGGGACAGGACAAGTGCAGTGAGTATTTTAAAGAAATTGATGGGATATTTTGGCTTTGTTCATTGAGGTGTTTAGTATAAAAACCAGAAAGTTGTGCCAACTGATATACAGTACAGATGTAAGCGAGAACATTGGAAGATCATAGCATCCGCAAACTTCTTTCAAGCCAGGACTCGTCCTTTAGACTGCAATGGAACATGGTAGTGTGCCATGGAGTCATTACAGTGCAGAAAGATTCCATTGATTCTATGTCAGCTCTCAGTAGGACAACCTAATCAGTGCCATTCCCCTGCTCTATTGCTTGAACCCTGCAAGTTTGCTTCCTTCAGATGCCCATCCCATTACCAGTGACTGACCATACCTTTACACTTTAAATCTCATCTCTATGAAATCTTTGTAGTCTCAATCCTCTTCTTCCAACCCACAATGAACAGTAGAACACAAGAAATAGGATTGGACCACTGGACCAATTAACCCTGCTCCATCTATTCAACATGGCTGACATTGGACTTCACTCTCCAGCTTGCTTCTCTTCTCCCTTATTCCTGAGAGACAGAGCTTTTCTGTTCCCACATTAAACATTCAACAAAATGAACATCTCTGGGAAGACAATTCCAAAGGTTCACAACGCTTTGAGGAAGTAGTTTTTCCTCATCTCAGTCCTTAATGGATTGGCCTCTTATTCAGTAAGTGTTTTAAATTCATCAACCAATTTCTCAGCAGCCACCCTATCAAATCCCCTCAGAACCATCTGTTTCAAAGAGATCATATAGAAGCAGGTGAATGATGAGCAGAAATAGACCATTTGACTCCTTCAGCTGGTCCAACAGTCAATAAGGTCAAAGCTGATCTGCTGGCTTTTGAATTCTATATTCCCATCTACCCTCAACAACATTTGATTCACTTGTCTAACATGAATCTATTTAGATCAGCCTAAAGCTATTCAATGAATCCCCATTCCACTAACTGCCTTCTGCAGCAGAATCCCAATGTCACAAAGTCACTCCCCCAAAGTGCAGTGGACTCTGGGACATTGAGTAAATTTAAGGAGGAACCAGACAGGTTTTAATTTGTAACACCTTGAAGAATTATGGCGAGGGCAGGAAAGAGGAGTTGAGACAGAGATGACCCCATGATCATATCAAATACCAGGGTAGGCTTGAGGGGCTGAATTGCCTACTCCTGCTAATTCTTCTGTACCAAAGCCATTTTTTTAAAAAAAAGTTCCTCCCACATTCTAATAGGGAGGTTCCAAGTTTTTAGCAATGGGCTGCTAGTTCTGTACTCACTTGAGAGAATATAGTCTATCCATGCTCACTTTGTCAACTGTTTTCAGGATCTTATACACTTCAATGAACTCTCACTCTAAACTCCAGTAAAACACTTCACTGTCTGTCCAAGATTTCCTCATAAATCAACCTGCTCATTCCAGATAATCAACCTAGCAACCCCCTCTGAATGACCAATGTATTTGCATTTTTCCTTCAATGAGGAGACCAGCACTGTCCTGTATAACTGAAGCTTAACATTCTTACTTTTATGTATCACTCACAGTCTTCCATTAGCATTAATTACTTGTTGCACCTGCATTCTAACTTTGTGACAAGTGCACCAGATCATCCAAATTCTTCTGCACCTCCGAGGTCCAGAGTCAGTCTTCATTCAGGTCAGGCTCAGCACTTTTGTTCTTCATGTTAAGATGAAATTTGCATTTTGCCAAACTATACTGCATTTGTCAGATTTTTGCTGACTCGGTTTATCTGCCCTCCTCTCTAGAATTGAGCAAGAACTGGAAAATTAATGAACACATTACCTCATCACTAGCCACCTCTTGCAAGACTCTAGAAGAACCTGTCAGTCCACAACACTATCAGTTCGTTCAGTATCACTTCTCTAGAGAAGGGTTTTACCACGTTCCCCTCTCCCTCCTGATTGCCAGCTTTTAATGGAATGCTTTTTGCATCTCCACAGCAAAAACAGATGCAAAATATCTGTGTATTTTACCCACCACTTCCTTATTCTCTGCTGTTGAAGCACCTCCCCTTCTTTGAAAATCCAGAGATTTTAAAAATGTTCAAGGAATTGGGGGCATCTGATTACAGATACCAGTCTTCAGTCACTTTAATTCATAGGAATTTTGCCAAAATGTAGGTCATTCAGCCCCTCAAGCCTGCTCCACCACTCAATAACATGATGGCTGATCTGTGGCTTAACTCCATATGCCTGCCCTGTGGTTTTTTTTCCCTTGATATCCTTGCTTATCAAGCATTTGTCTATCTCAGATTTAAGTTCAACAATTGAATTAGTATCAACCACAGTTTGAGGGTGGGTTTTCCAAACATACTCTACTCTTTGTATGTAGAAGTGCTTTCTAACATCTCTCCTGATTGGCCTGGCTGTGATTCTTAGTCTACACCCCCATTTTAGGATCTTCAAGTGGAAATAGTCTTTTCCTGTAAGTATGCTGAAAACCTTGATTAGATCACCCCTTAACCTTCTAAATTCCAAAGAATGAAAGCTTAATCTGTTTAAACATAAACCCTGAAGTCTAGGTATCATCCTTGTAACCGTGCATTGAACTCCATCCAGGGCCAAAACATCCTTTCGAAGGTGTGGTGCCCAGATCTGCTCACAGTATTTTAAATGAGGTCTACCTAGGGTTTGTTTAACTGCAGCATAATGTCTACACCCCTATACTACAGCCCTTTAGGGATGAAGGCCAGCATTCCACTAGTCGCCTTGATTATTTTCTGTACCTGTTCATAGTGTTTTAAAGAGCTATGCATCTGAACCCTCAAGTTTCATTGGGCATTCTCTGTATTTAACAATGTATCTTCTAAACAAAACCCTGTTCTATCATTTTTCAGTCTTAAATAGATAACCTCACAGTTGCCTATATTAAAATCCATTTGTCACAGCTTTGCCCATTCACTTTATCAATGTCCAGTTGTCACTTTATCCTGTCATCAACACCAATTTTGGGTCATCAGTAAATTTGGATAATTGATTTTTTAATGCTGTTATTATCCAAGTTATTAATGAATATTGTGAATAATTGTGTCCTCTGTGGGGGACTACTTGTCAATTCCTGCCAATCTGAGTACTTGCCTATTATTCAAGATCACTGTTTCCTGCCACTCAACCAATTTCCTATCCATATCATTAATTTGCCCCCAATTCCATGGGCTTCCACTGTAGCTAATGATCTCCCGTGTGGGACTTTATCAAAAGCCTTCTGGAAGTCCACATAAACATCCATTGATTGACCTCTGTCCTTCACCATTTACACTATGTGATATCAAGATACAGCTGAAGGCACAGGATACTACAAACACTATGGGACTTGACACCATTCAGGCAACTGTACTGAAGAAAAATGCTCCTGAACTAACTATTCACCTGGACAAAACCTTCACTGTTTGTTGAATTATTACTCATTTATTTATTAAAGCTGGAGTCAGGCTGCCTTCCACAACTGTTTATATTGTTGAATACAAACACAAATTTAATTTGTCCCCTTCCTAACCAAATCCCTTATTGTGGACAACTAGTGCTCAAATGTGTTTTTGAATGATTATCAGCTGCTTTTTAATTATCTCTTGAGCATTCTTTAAAGGGACCACCTTTTACAATGTTGTTACCACTGGCTGCATTGTACGCACCTGGCAAAATGGAAGCATTCTTCCAGGTATGACCTATGCAAAATACGCAGAACAAATCCAACTTGACTGACTACCAGCCTATCAGTCTGCTTTGATCATCATTAAAGTAATGGAAGGTGTCATCAACAGTGCTATCAAGCAGGGCCTGCTCAGCAATAACCTGCTCAGTGATACCCAATTTCAGTTCTGGCAGATCCATATACCTCTTGAACTCATTACAGTCTTGGTTCAAACATAGACAAAAGAGCTGAATTCCAAATGTGAGGGGAGAGTGACTGCCCTTGACATCACAGCGGCATTTGACCAATCATGGCATTGGGACTCCTAGCAAAATTAGAAAAGTTGGGAGAAAATTTCACAGATTGGAATCATACGTAACATGAAGGAAAATGAATGTGCCTGTTGGAGGTCAATTATCTCAGTCCCGGGACATCACTACAGTATGTTTAGGGTAGATATTTTTTAAGCAACCTATCCGGCTATATTATTCCATACCTCTGGACTCGAGTCAGAGTCAAACAGCACAGAAATAGAGCCATCAGCACAACTTGCCAACCAAGTTTCCTAAACTGAACTAGTCCCATTTGCCTGTGTTTGTCCTATATCCCTCTCAACCTTTCCTCTCCAAGTATCTGTCCAAATGTCTTTTAAATGTTGAAATTGTACTTGCCTCTACCACAATTTCCTCTGGCAGATTGATCCACATATGCATTACGCTCTGTGTTAAAATGTTGCCCCTTCGGTCCCTTTTAAGTCTTTCTCCTCTTACATTAAACCTATCCCATCTAATTTGGACCCTCCTACCATAGGGAAAATACCTTGGCTATTCACCTCATGTATTCCCCTCTTGATTTTATAAACCTCTATAAGGTCACCCCCTCAGCTTCCAATGCTCCAGGGAAAACAATCCCAGCCTATCCAGCCTGTCCCTATAACTCAGACCCTCCAGTCTCAGTAACATCCTTGTTAGCCTGTTTTGCACCATTTCTATTTTAGTCACATCCTTCTTCTAAGAGGGTGACCAAAACTATATGCAGTACTCCAAATATGGCCTTACTGATATCTTGTACAGTCATAACATGATGTGCCAACTCCTGTACTCAGTGCTCTGACTGATGAAGGCAAGCATACCAAATGTCTTCTTCACTACCCTGTCTACTCATTACCTCATCTACTGTGTCCGTTGCTCTTGATGAGGTATCCTTTACATTGAGGAGACAGAACGTTCAGAGAACATCTCTAGGACATATGCACCAACCAACCCCACCGCCCTGTGACCGACCACTTCAACTCCCCCTCCCACACTGCCAAGAACATGCAAGTCCTGGACCTCCCCCACTGCCAAATCCAAGCCATCCTGATGTCTGGGGGAAGAGTGCCTCATCTTCCGCCTTGGGATCTTCCAACCACATGGCATCAACGTCTATTTTGCCAGTTTCCTCATCACCCCTCCCCCCACCTTATCCCAGATCCAACCCTCCAACTCAGCACTGCCCTCTTGAACTATCCTACCTGTCCATCTTCCTTCCCACTCCAACCTCTCTGCCAACCCATCACCATCACCCCTCAGCTGCAAATACCTATTGCTTTCCAAGCTACCTTCCCCCAGCCCCACTCCCCACCCCCCCCCCCACTCCTACTTATCTCTCTGCCCCCACCCCCACACTCCTGATGAGGGGCTTATGCTCGAAATGTCGACTCTCCTGCTCCTCGGATGCTGCCTGTCCTGCTGTGCTTTTCCAGTGCCACACTTTTTGACTCTGACTCTCCAGCATCTGCAGTCCTCACTTTCTCCAAACCACTTTCATGGAACTATGTACCTATGAACACCTAAGTCTTTCTGTTTGACACCATCTCCCAAGGCTCTACAATTAATTGTGTACATCCAGCTCTGGTTTGTCTTACCAAAATGCAACATCTTGCATTTTTAGATTAGATTACATTACAGCGTGGAAACAGGCCCTTCGGCCCAACAAGTCCACACCGACCCGCCGAAGCGCAACCCACCCATACCCCTACATTTACCCCTTACCTAACACTATGGGAAATTTAGCATGGCCAATTCACCTGACCTGCACATCTTTGGACTGTGGGAGGAAACCGGAGCACCCGGAGGAAACCCACGCAGACACGGGGAGAATGTGCAAACTCCACACAGTCTGAGGCAGGAATTGAACCCGGGTCTCAGGCGCTGTGAGGCAGCAGTGCTAACCACTGTGCCACCGTGCCGCCCTATTTAATTTATTGAATTAAACACCATCTGCCATTCCTCAGTTCTCTGGCCCAGGGGATCAAGATCCCATTGCACTCTGAGATAACTTTCTTCACTGTTCAGTATGCCACCAATTTTGGTATCATCCTCAAACTTACTAACAATACCTCCTTTATTGATTGATTGATTGTTTTGATTTATTGTCACGTGTACCTAAGTACAGTGAAAAGCTTTGTTTTAGAGCAGTACAGGCAGATCATAGCAAGCGAGGACATACAGAGCATAAGGTTAAGAAAACTTGGTCAGAGGCATTCAGGTTATATCACACAAGGCATGCGTTAGGCAAGATCAACATTAACAAGATCAGCATTATTTAAAGTTAGAGAGTCCATTCATCAATATGACAACGGCAGGGAAGAAGGTGTTCTTGAACCTGTTGGTGCGTGCATTCAAACTCCTGTATCTTTTTGTTATGGACTAGGCCAGACCACTCAAAACCATCTTGAGCAGGAAACCCAGACCATAACGTTGCAATTTGTTTTGGTAAGTGTACTGTGAAAATTACCCGGAATAAGTTAGCTAGGTCAACTACTAGGTTTTAAAACAGACAGGAATTTATTTAGGAAACTACATAATGAAACACAAGGAACAGAATAAAGAACCCCTACAGAACTCAATCTATCCAAACTAGATTTAATTATGCTGTTCCGAAAATACACAACAGTCCCAATAAGCAAACCCCCCCTTAAAAAACATTAAAAATGGAACAGGTGCTTACAGGTTGAAGTGAGAAGGGCAGAAAGAGAGAGGGAGAGAGAGCCTGTTTCCACAGCTGAACTCCTAACTAGTTCTGGACTGAATTACTCAGCTAGCGAGCTGACCACTCCCCTTTCATTATACAGGTCACTTCTAAAACATGACCACTTTGGCCTGAAGTCTCATCTGTTTACATATAAACAAAAAGGCCTCTCAATACTCTTTGATCTCTGTACCAAACCAGTCTAATTGGAACCCGGAGAGTTTTATGACCCCTCTGAAAAAAACCAAGGACACAGTATCGTTGAGAAAAGGAACAGCTTTTAGAAAAAAGGTACCATCAATACCAAAAGAAGGATTCATTTTTAAAACCCTTTGAAAACAAACTGGTTAGTAGTCTAAAGCACACATATATACTATACTAACTATACACATGCAAACATGCAAATTCTGGCCATGGCACTCCCACCACTGAACACCTCCTTATCTCATTCGAGTCTCAATAATGCATCGGCAATCACGTTTTCTCGACCTGCCACATGCACAATTGCCAAATTAAATGGCTGCAACAATCAGCTCCATCGAAACAGTCTGGCATTTCTGTCATTAAAGCTTTCCATAAATGTCAATGAGTTGTGATCAGTGTATACGATTGTCTCAGATGCATTGCTGGCAATATAAACACTGAAATGTTGTCATGCCAACACCAAGCTTAAAGTCTCTTTCTCCACCATTGAATATTTCTGTTGATGAATGTTCAACTTCCTAGAAAAATACCCGATGGGTCTTTGTATTCCCTCGTCATCCTCCTGCAGGAGCACCATACTGACACCCACATCACTGGCATTGATAGCCACTTTGAAAGGCTTCATGTAATCGGGTGTGCCTAATACTGGGGTAATGGTTAAGACAGTTTTTAGGCTGTCAAACGCCTTTTGACAGTCTCCTGTCCACTGAAACTTCTTGCCCTTCTTTAACAATTCAGTGAGTGGAGCAGCCACACTGCTAAAGCTCGGCACAAACGTTCAGTAAAATCCACTCAATCCCAGGAACGGCTTTCATCGTCGACGGTGTGGGAAATTCCTCAATTATTTTCATTTCGCATCCTATGGGGCCATTTGTCCATGTCCAATAATATGGCCCAGGAAGCTGACTTGGGTTTTGGCAAATTCACTTTTAGCTATGTTTACCACCAAGCCTGCCTTCCGAAGTCAATCGAACAAATCCAATAAATGCTATAAATGTTTCTTCCATGAGTGACTAAAAATCACCAGGTCATCAACATAACAACACAATTGATTAACCCGGCAACGACCTTATTAGTCAGCCTCTGAAATGTGGCTGGAACGTTTTTCATATCAAATTGCATGACTTTGAATGGATATAGTCCATTTGGCGTTAGGAAAGCTGAAATTGCCTTTGTTCTCTTTGACAGAGGTACTTGACAGTAGTGTCTGAGCAAGTCCAACTGAGAAATGTAAATTGCTTGCCCCATGTTTTCAGCATAGTCCTCTAACCATGGAATTGGATATGCATCAGCCTTTGTGATGGCGTTGACTTTGCCATAGTTCACATGTAACTATTGGGTACTGTGTGGCTTTGGCACCATGACCATGGGTGAGCTCCAGTCACTGTAACTCACTTGATTATGCCATCCTGCAGCATGCTCTCTATCTTCTTCTGAACCTGTGCCAACTTTAGAGGGTTATGCCTATAAGGATGTTGCTTAATCTGAATAGCATCTCTTATATCTGCATCATGCACAATTAGGTTAGTACTTCCCAGAGTGGGTCATGTGAATATGCTCACAAGGTATTTTGACCAGGGAAGGAAAGCAAGAGGAGAAGGTTTAGATTACTTACAGTGTGGAAACAGGCCCTTCGGCCCAACAAGTCCACACTGAACCGCCGAAGCGCAACCCACCCAGACCCATTCCCCTACATTCCACCCCTTCACCTAACACTACGGGCAATTTAACAGGGCCAATTCACCTGACCTGCACATTTTTGAACTGTGGGAGGAAACCGGAGCACCCGGAGGAAACCCACGCAGACACGGGGAGAACGTGCAAACTCCACACAGTCAGTCACCTGAGGCAGGAATTGAACCTGGGTCTCTTGTGCTGTGAAGCAACAGTGCTAACCACTGTGACACCGTACCACCCATATTAATAATTACAGCACAGAAGGAAGGACAAGTTCAGAGGACTCTGAATTGGACATTCCTCAAATCAAATTGGACATTGAGGAACTTGTCAAAAATTGGGATAAATGATTGAGTTACCTTCTACAAGAAAATCAAAATGACCTGAAGCAGTTATTACCATGGCAACACGACGCCTGGAGGAAGAGCGCCTCATCTTCCGCCTAGGAAACCTCCAACCACAAGGGATGAATGCAGATTTCTCTAGCTTCCTCATTTCCCCTCCCCCCACCTTATCTCAGTCCCAACCCTCAGACTCAGCAACGCCTTCTTGATCTGCAATCTTCTTCCCGACCTCTCTGCCCCCACCCCCTCTCAGGCCTATCACCCTCACCTTAACCTCCTTCCACCTATCGCATTCCCAACACCCTTCCCACAAGTCCCTCCTCCCTACCTTTTATCTTAGCCTGCTTGGCACACCTTCCTCATTCCTGAAGAAGGGTTTATGCCCGAAACGTCGATTCTCCTGCTCCTTGGATGCTGCCTGACCTACTGCGCTTTTCCAGCAACATATTTTTCAGCTCTGATCTCCAGCATCTGCAGTCCTCACTTTCTCCTTTGGGAGGAAACCAGAGCACTCTGAGGAAACCCAGACAGACACGGGAGGAATGTACAAACTCCACACAGACAGTTGCCTGAGGGGATTGTACCTGGGTCCCTCACAGTTTTAACCACTGAGCCACCGTGCTGCCTCTATTTGGCCCCTGCTCTGTGCCACTTATCTGATCAAAGACAGTCTCAGATAAAGCTATGTCAGCTTCCTTATCTGTGCCTTTTGATCTCTCCTGCTTCGGCCTGTGCCTCTGTGATCTTTGGTCACACAATCAGGGAAAATTCCTGAATAAAGATCCTTCATTTCTTCGGATGCCTGCATCTCCACTGGTTTTTCAACTAGACTAGTGACACTGCGACTGGTGAATCAGCTATATCATTTGCAAGGACAAATTGTATTCCTGGAGCTAAGAGTCTGTTCAGTATTCCTACCACAAATTCTCCACTTTTCTCTGGACTCTCTAACCTCACTTTACATAATTGAGTACTTTTTGTATCACCATGAATTCCTGTTACCAGTACCTTTTCTGGCAATAGTCCCTCAGGAGCACATATCTCCTCATCCTTCAGCATTACAGATTGAGAGTATCCTGTGTCCCTTAATATTGTAACTTCTTTACCTGATTCTCCCGACCTATGTAAATAAACTTTACCCATATGTGTTTATTTTTTAAGCAGATCAGGCATTTTCTCCTTAATCAACCTCTGATCATCTTGTACACTTTGAGGCAGTTGTCTAACTTCCCTTATTCTTTTTGTTACTAGTCCAACAAAACTCCCAGACTTGTCCAGTTTTCCTACATCTGGCTTTCTCCTAACCCACCAACACTGTGATTTCATGTGGCCTACTTTATTACAATGAAAACATCGGAGCTTTTTAACTTCTTTGTCCCCCTCAAAGGTTTCTTTTTTACCCTGTGGTAAATTATCTTTATGATCTTCACTGAGATCTACCTTTCCATTTCCACATGAGGATTTCTCTTTGCCCCAGTTTCTATCCCTCATGGATTGAAATTGATTCTGGATGCCAAACCCTGTTTTATGGATCAGCCTCTTCAGCTGCTAAAGTTGCTGTTTTAACTGTCTGCTCTTCCACATGAGTTTGTACTACTGCAGGTAGTGAATTTTTGAATTCCTCTAAAATAATTACCTCTCTAAGGGCATCATAGGTTTGCTCAACTTTTAAAGCTCTTATGCATCTATCGGAATTATTCTGTTGATCCTTTCAAACTCAATATAGGTTTGACCAGGGTCCCTCCTTAGATTCCTGAAACATTGTCGATAGGCTTCTGGTACAAGCTCAAATGCACTTAAAATGGCTTTTCTCACCTCCTCATACTCCCCAGATACCTCCTCTGATAGGGTTGCAAATACCTCACTAGCTCTACCTACAAGTTTCATTTAAACAAAACCCACATTGCCACTGGCAACTGCATTTGTTTAGCTACCTTTTCAAATGAGATGGAAAAGGCTTCCACATCCTTCTCATTAAATTTAGGCAATGCTTGAATATACTGTTTCACACTCGGCATCTGACTACCAGGAACTTGCTCATCCTCACTCTCTTCCTCACTAAGCCTACCCTCAGCCTTTATCTCCAGCCTTTTAAGCTGACTTTCCTTTTTAAGTGTCAGTTTTGAAGTTCAAAAGGTCTCTCTTTTTCCATCTCTTCTGCTGCTCTCTTTTCCCTTTCTTCTGCTTTTAATTGTAACTCAAACTGTTTCATTTCTGCTGTCCTTTCCTTTTCTCTCACCTCTAACTCAAGCTGCTTCATTTACAATTGAATTCTTGCCATCCCCTTATATTCTGATGGTTTCTCCAGCAAGTTTAAACACTGAGCTACTGCTGAAATTATCTCTCCTTTTCTCACAGAAGCAGGCAGTTCCACTTCCAGCTTGTCTGCTAATTCCTGCAGCTTCATGTTATTCACCTTTTGCAAAGCTTCCAAAGTCACTACATCCACTTCCAGAAAATGTTTGGTGACTGAAACAGCCACTACTATCCCAAGCTTTGTCCCCCCATTTAAACCAACACCTGAAATAAAGACACTAGCACCTACCACTCACTGTTTTAAATCCCGCAAAGAGCCCTCAAGCTGTTATGGACTTGGCCAGACCACTCAAAACACTCTTGAGCAGGCAATCCAGACCATAACTTTGCAATTTGTTTCAGTAAGTGTACAGTGAAAATTATCCGGAGTATGTTAGCTAGGTCGACTACTAGGTTTTAAAACAGTCAGAAATTTATTCATAAAATTACACAATGAAACACAAAGAATTAGAATTAAGAACCCTGACAGAACTCAGTCTATCCAAACTAGGCTTAATTACACTGTTCCAAATAAGCAAACCCCCTTAAAAAGCAGTTTAAAAATAGAACAGACGCTCACAGGTTGAAGTTAGAAGGGCAGAAAGAGAGCGAGAGAAAGCCTGTTTCCACACAGCTGAATTCCTAACTAGTTCTTGACTGAATTGCTCAGCTAGAGAGCTGACCACTGCCCTTTCATTATACAGGTCATTTCTAAAACATGATCACTTTGGCTTGAAGTCTCATTTGTTTAATTATAAACAAAAAGCCTTGCAGTATACTCTTTAATCTCTGTACCAAATGAATCTAATTGGAACCAGGAGAGTTTTATGACCCCTCTGAAAAAAATCAAGGACATAGTATCGTTGAGAAAAGGAACAGCTTTTAGAAAAAAGGCCCAGCTTTGTGACATTCTGTCCAATGGAAGAGGTTGTGGGAGATCATTACCAGGGTGCGATGGGTCTTTGATGATGTTGGCAGCCTTTCCACAGGGGGGCAGTGAGCTGTGTAAATGGAGTCCATGGATGGAAGGTTGGCTTCCATGATGGCCTGGACTGTGCACACAACCTTCTATCATTTCTTATGGTCCTGGGCAGAGCAATTTCTGTACCAAGCAGTTCTGCATCCAGACAGCATGCTTTCTATGATGCATGTGTAAATGTTGGTAAGGGTCCTTATGGACATGCCAAATTTCCTGAGCTGTGGCATCTTTTGGGGAATCCAGGACAAGTTTTTGGCTATCGTCACTCCTAGGAGCCTGACGCTCCCAACCATCGTCACTCCTAGGAGCCTCCGCTCCATTAATGTTAATGCGGGTGTGTTCTCCTTCTTTCTTTCTGAAATTCAATGATCAGTTCTTTAGTTTTGCTGATGTTGAGAAAGAGGTTGTTCTCATCGCACCACATCACCAAGCCCTCTTTCTCCTTGCTGCATTCTGACTCAGTATTGTTTGATATCTGTCCTACCTTGGTGGTGTTGTCAGTAAACCTGTAGATGGCGTTCATTTGGAATTTAGCAACACCGTTATGTGTGTACAGGAAGTATATTAGGGGGCTGAGAGTGGATCCTTTGGGGGCTCCAGTGTTGAGGGTTATTGTGGAGGAGGTGCAGTTCCCTATCCTTACGGGCTGTAGTCTGTCGGTCAGAAAACAGAGGATCCAGTTGCAGAGGGCGGAGCTGAGACCTCAGAGTTTTGACATCAGACTGGAGGGATAATGATGTTCAAATGGAGCTGTAGTTAATGAGCAAGAGTTTGCCATAGGTGTCCTGGTTGCCCAGATGTTCCTGGGATGAGTGGAGGGCTAGGTAAATGGTGTACACTATGGACCTGTTATGTCAGGGGATAGGAGCAGGCTGTGGGACGACCATTGATATGGGCCATGACTGGCCTCTCGAAGCACTTCATGATTATGGATGTCAGAGCCACCTGGCAGTAGTCACTAAGGCACATTTCACATGTTTTCTTATATTCTCTGATGATGATGGTCTTCTTGAAGCAGATGGGGGTTTTGGCTTGTAGGAAGGAGAGGTTGAAGATGTCAGTGAATGCCTCTGCCAGCTGGTCCACACAGGATCAAAATGCATGACCGGGACTCTGTCCGGACTTATTGCTTTCCTTGCATTGATTCCCAGGAAGACTGATCTGCCATCTGCAGCCATGCCAGAGGGAGCAGGTGCATCCAAGATTGTTGGGGCAGGTGACACCGCACCTCTGGCACTCTGCTTGAAGCGAACATCGAAAGCATTGAGCGCGTCAGAGAGGGATGTCTTTTTGTCTGTAATCTTGCTGCGCTTCATTTTGTATCCCATTATGTTGTTTAGGCTTTGCCACAGGCCGTGGGAGTGTGTAAAGTTGGTTTGGGGCTCTAACCTGGCCCAGTACTGCCTCTTGGCACCTCCAATGATTTTGCGGAGGTTGTATCCAGATTTCCTGTATGGGTCTGGGTCATCCGACTTGAATGCTGCTCGCCTGGTCTTCAGTAGGGAGTGGATTTCCTGGGTTATCCAAGGTTTATGGTTTGGAAACATCTGATTGACTTCTTTGGTACACATTAGCATTTGCTAATGAAGTCCATGATGGTGGTGGTGTACTTGTCCAGGTTTTCCGCTGAGTACTTGAATATGGTCCGGTCCACCCATTCCAAGCAGCTCCAAGGAGACGCTTTTCCACTGCCTTGACTAGCATTGTATTTCTTTCAATGAAGGATTCTCCCGTTTCAGCTTCTGCTTGTAAGCTGGGAGGAGGAACACAGCGTTGTCATCTGATTTTCCGAAGTGTGGATAGGGGATGGAGCATCTTTGACAGTTGTGTAGCAGCAGTCCATAATATTCGGTCGTCTAGTGGGGCAGGAGATGTCTGGGTGGTACTTTAGCAGAACCCTCTTGAGGTTGAAGTCACCAGCCACAATGAATAAGGCTTCATCCAAATAGTTCTCATCCAAATAGTTTATACAAATACTGAATAAGAGTGGACCCAGCACCAGTGGTCTCAGTCTGAACAACATCTCTCTATCACTGCTCTCTGTTTCCTACCATCAAGCTAATTTTGTATCCAACTGTCTAGCTGTCCGTGGATCCCATGTGACCTAACCTTACCAACCAGTCTATGTAGGGACATTGCCTACTGCTCTGACTTCATCTATGTTCTTGGTCACTTCTCCAAAAAACTTGATCAAGTTTTTGAGACATGATTTCCCTCACACAAAGCCATGCTGACTATCCCTAATCGGTCCTTGCCTTTCCAAATGCATGTAGATCCCGTCTCTCACAATCCCCTTTAGCAACTTTCCACCACTGACGTCAGACCTACTGCTCTATAGTTCCCTGAATTTTCCTTGCAGCCTTTCTCAAATAATGACAAGACATTGGCCATCCTCCAGTCTTCCTGCACCTCACTTGTGGCTGTCGATTATACAATTCTCTCTGCTAGGGGCCCCACAATTTCTTCTCTAGGTTCCCACAATGTCCTGGGATACACTTGATCAGGTTCAGGGAATTTGTCCACTTTGATGTGTTTTAAGACCTTCAGCACCTCCTCTTCTGTAGTGTGGACTCTGTTCAAGACTTCATTATTTATCTCCTGGAGTTCCATTGGTTCCATGTCTTTCTCCACCATAAATACTTTGGTGAATTATTTGTTGAGGATCTCACCCATCTCCTGTGCTTCTACATATAGATGTCCATCTTGATTTTTAAGGGTCTCTATTCTCTCCCTAGTTACTCTATTGCCCTTAATATACTTATAGAATCTCTTTTGATTCTTCTTAATCTTGTCTGCCAAAGCTATCTCATGTCCCCTTCTTTGCCCTCCCAATCTGCGTCTTACATGTACTCCTACACCTCTTGTACTCCTCAAGGGATTCACTTGATCCCAGCTGTCTATACCTAACATATACCTCCTTTTTCCTGACCAGAGCCTCTGTATTTCTAGTCATTCAATGTTCCTACGCCTGCCAGTCTTGCCCTTCACACTGACAGGCACATGCTTGTGGGACCAGAAACCAACATCCCTGGTTCTGAGGTCAGGAAATATCCATTGTACCCCAAGAACCCTAATTATTCAAGGTAACGCCCTAGGCTCAACCATTTTCGGCTGTTTTATAAATGACCTTTTTTCCACCCGAAGGTCAGACAATGTAGTGGTAGTATCACTGAATTAGTAATTGAGAGCCCCATGCAACAAGAATAGATTTATAGATATCTCCAGCACAACAGGAGGCCATTTGGCACATCCTGCCTGTGTTAGTCAACACTAATCGCATTTTTCAGCTGTGTATCCAGATTCCTGAAGGTTATGTCAATACAAATACTGCTTCAATGTTAGGAGACCTTCTGACTCAACTATGCTTTCATGCAATGAGTTCCAGACTCCCAGCGTCATCTGGCTGAAATCATTCTTTTCAATTCTCCTATGCCTCCTATCTCTTACCTTAAATCTATATCCCTGGTTATTGGTCCCTCTACTCATAGAAAATAATTGCATTCCTTTCCATCCTATCTATGATCCCCAAAATCTTATACATCACTATAAGGTCACCTTCACCTTCATTGCTTCAAGAAAGATAACTCCAGCCTATTCAATCTTTCCTCACACCTCAGACCCTCCATCCAGGCATCATCCTGGTAAATTGCAGAACCCTCTCTAATGCAATAATATACATTTGATAATATGGTGACCAGAACAGCAGGCAGTACTCCAGTTGTGATCTAACCAGTGTTTCAAACAATTCCCACATCACCTCTCTGCTCATATACTTTGTCTGTCAGTTAACAAAGGCAAGTATTCCCATATGCCTTCTTAACCACCTTATCTACTAACCCTGCTATCTTCAGGGATATGTATACCAGAATCCCTCTGATCTTCAGTATTTTCCAGGGTCTTTATCCATTGTGGATTCCCTTGCCTCATTAGCCTCCCTCAACTGCATTACCTCACACTTTTGATTTGATTTACTATTGTCACATATACCTAGATACAGTGAGAAGTTTTGTTTTGTGTGCAAATCACACCATATAAAGTGTGTGAGGGTAATAGAACAGCGAGCAATGCAATGTTATGGCTGCAGAGCAAGTGCACAAAAAGCAAAGCCAACATTAAATTTGAAATCTAAAAGATCCATTCAGAAGTATCAGAACAGCAGGGAAGAAGCTGTTGGTTCTTGTATTTAAATTTTTGTTTCTTCTGCCTGACAGAAGAGATTATAACTGGGGGTGGGAGGGGTCTTTGATTATGATTTTCTGGGTTGAATCCCATTTGCCAGTGGTCTGCCCTGCTGACCTGTCTCCTGCAGTTTACTGCTATCCTCTGCACTATTGACTGCACTACCCAGTCTCATGTCAGCTGCAGACTTGATCAAACCTCGAACATTTAAGTCTGAATCACTAATGTACACCATAAACAGCAAGGACTCCGCTGGAACCTTGCTGGAAACAGACTTCCGATCGCAGGAATGTCTCTCTACCATCACCCTCTGCTCCTTGCTTCTCTGCCAATGTTTGGTCCAAAGTGCCACATTGGTTTGAATCCCATGGGCTTTTACTTTCTTGACCAGGCTGCCATGAGAAAATCTCACTAAAGTCCACATACCACCTCTAATCTAACCATCACCAATTCTCCTGGTTACCAAATCAAAAGATTTGATGAGATTTGTCAACACAATCTTCTATTAACAATCCACACTATCCCTGATTAATACATGTCCAAGAGAGATATTTCCTGTCCTTCAGACTAATAATTTCCAACTACCGAGGTTAGACTGCCTAGCCTGTAATTTCCTGGTCAATCCCTTCCTCCTCTTTTTTTAAATAATGAGACAACTTTAGCCATCCTCCAGTTCCTTGGTGCTTCATCTGTGACCAGAGAGGATGTGAAAATAACCGCCAGGCCCCATGATATGTCCTAGGAGACAGTGAGGTCTGCAGATGCTGGAGATCAGAGTTGAGAGTGTGTTGCTGGAAAAGCACAGCAGGTCAGGCAGCATCCGAGGAGCAGGAGAATCAACATTTCGGGCCGGAGCCCTTCATCAGCCCTTTCCAGCAACACACTCTCAACCCGTGATCTGTCCTCCCTTGCCTCCCTTAACAGATTGGGGTAAATCTCATCTACGCTATCACATTTATTTATTTTTAAGGCAAGTATTCAGTGAGTACTGTGCCCATGTTTTCCAAGCTCACACATAGTTGTCATGATTCAAAAATAGATGGAAGGACAAGAAGGAAGGAATCAGGGAGGCTGCAGAAGGACTTGGACAGGCTAGGAGAGTGGGAAAAGAAGTGGCAGATAGATAACATGAGGTTATGCATTTTGATCAGAAAAATAGGAGTATAGACTACTTTCAAAATGGGGAAAGATTCAGAAATCTAAAGCACAGAGGAACTTAGGAGTCTGAGTTCAGGATTCTCTTAAGGTTAACATGCAGGTTCAGTTAGTATTTAGGAAGGTAAGTACAATGTTTGCATTTATTTCAAGAGGGCTAGGATACAAAGACAGGGATATCTTTTGGCTGGTTGTTAATCTTTGCAGCCCTGTATGTGTACCAATTTTACCAGTTTGTTTTAGCCAAATCTTTCTTAGGTCCCTTGCAATAGCCATCAATTAAGTTTGCATCACCGGGTTCAGGCTCAAAATTCTCTCCCTGAAACTGAATGTGAAATTCTATCATATTCTGATCAAAATTGCCTGGACACTCCTTTACAATGACATCATTGATTAATCCTTTTCATTGCATATTGCTTGATCAGCAGCAAGAGGTGCTGCTCTATGAAATTGTCCTGAATACACTTACTTTGACGCTATAAAAAAGCATTATTGATTTTTTTAAAGCCATTGGCCAATTTAACAGTTGGGACTTTCATGGACAGGTTGTCCAAGTTTTGGGAAAGCGACACGGAATGAGCTGAGGACAGGTTAAGCTGAAATTAACATTTTCCCAAGGGCAAATAAACCAGTTAGCCAGGCATCACCTTCCCCATTCCCCACCCAATGATGGGATGTGTGAAAAGGTGGCTCATCTTATATCTGATTAAGCCTCATATGACTATTTATCTGACTATTATGATAATATGACTATGGACCATAAGATGTAAGCTATTCAGCCCATCGAGTCTGCTACATCATTCAGTAAGATCATTGCTGATTCCCTGATAAGCTAGAGTGACACTTTTCTGCCTTTTACCTACAATCCTTTATTCTGTTACTGATTAAAAGTCTGTTTAGTTCAGCTTTAAATATAATTAATAAACCAGCCTGAACCATCCTCTGCAGTAAAGTATTCCATGGATTCCCTACCCTCTAGGAGAATAAATTCCTTTACATCTCTTTCACTCCTTCTTCTGAAATAATGCCCTCTGGACTTAGACTGTCCCATAAGGGAAAACCTCTCTGCATTGACCTTGTCTAGTTTCCCTAAATTTGCCTCTTATTCTTCTATAGTCCAACAAGTACAGGTCCAATCTACTCAACCTCTCCATGTAAGACAACCCCTCCACACATGGTAACACCCAAGTGAACCTAGTCGGGACTGCACATGATGCCATTACATCCTTCTTTAGATAAGGCTTCCGAAACTGTTCACACTATTCCAGTGGTGGTCTGACTAGTGCCTTGTATTGTTTGAATGAAACCTCCCCATACTTTTGTTCCATTCCTAGTGAAATGTAAGTCAACATTCCATTTGCCGTTTCTATTACCCATTAGCTTTGTGTGATTCATAGAAGCATTGGAGATGAAACAACATTGAGTCATAGAGTCAAATAACACAGAAACAGACCTTTCAGTCCAACCAGTCCATACTGAACATAATCCGAAACAAACTCATCCCACCTGCCAGCCCTTGGCCCATACCCCTTCGAATCTTTCCCAATCATGTACCTATCCAAATGTTTTCTAAACATTGTAACTGTACCTGCATCTCCCACTTCCTCTGAAAGTTCATTCCACATACAAACCACTCTCTGTGTAAAAAAAAATTGCCCCTCATGTCTTTTTTAAAATCTCTCTCCTCTCATCTTAAAAATATGCCGCCCTGTCTTGAAGTCCGCCATCTTAGGAAAAAGACACCAATCATTAACCCTATCTATACCTCTCCTGGTTTTATAAACCTCTGTAAAGTCACCTCTCAGCCTCCTATGCTTCAGTGAAAAAAGTCACAGCCTATCCAGCTTTTCATTTTGATTCAAGCCTAAGATTATCTTGGTGGACGCAATGCATCAGGCAGACAGAATATGAAAACAAGCTGATAGTGGAATTAGTGTTATTATAAATATTCCATCTAAGTTGTGAGGGGGTGTGTGTGCACAGACTCTCCAATGCTTCAAATGTGGAGTCTGCAAGTTGCAGCATATTGCAGCATTGACCTCTAGTTTCAGAAGTCATTGCGACGCACAGACGTTGGAAGTTCACAGAGAAGAATTTTAAAAATTGGAGTGAATGCTGGTTATAGAGTGGAATAATGAAACCAGACTGGAAAATGCTTTCTCTCTCTCACTGTGACTTGAGAAGCAAAACACTTCGTTACAAAACTGACTGCAAAAAAAATGGAGGAAATCAAGAACTTAAAAGATAAACAGCAATGTTCGCTACCGCTAACAGTCCAAAACAATCAACCAGCCAATCATGGTCTCATGTTAATTGCTTACACCTCAGTCACATCCAAAAGCTATCTCAACCTTAAGGTCACTTCTTTTTCCATTGTGTTGAACTGTATCTATCTAACCTTGTACATATGTTTCTGTGTCTACGTGTGTATGAGAGAGAGAGATAGCCCAAGTGATTGCATGAAAGCCATATGCTGGATGTTGTGTTTTAATTATTGCTCAGGTGTAGCAGTTAATTCACTTTTTTTTAAACTCAAGAAAACTTGTGATTGGCTCCTTACTGCAACAGTAAAAACTTCACTACATTTTAACTGAGAAAGACACTGTGTTGTCCGGTTGGATACAGTTAGTAACAAAACCAGAAATTACAGGAAAAGCTCGGCAGGTCTGGCAGCACCTGTAGAGAGAAATTAGAATTGACATTTCGGGTCCAGTGATCCTTCCTCAGAACACTGGGCATAGTTAGTGCTTTGGCTGTTGCATACAGCCAACAGGACGTGTTGTCTGATACAATCTATCAGTCTTAGGGATGAACGAATGAGTAACATGGTACTCCTCACTATCTGAGCTGCTCTGTCTTTAGTTATTAGTGATGTGGAAGTGCCAGTTTTTGGACTGCAGTGGACAAAGTCAAAAAACACACAATACCAAGTTATAGACCAGGTACCTGACGAAGCAGCGGTGCTCCAAAAGCTTGTACTTTTAAATAAATCTGTTTGACTATAACCTGTGTGATTTTTAATTTTGGTATTAGGACTGCTTCCTATGCCATTCTTCTACTGTCTGAGATAGATTTCAATTTCTCCGTGGGTTTAATCAGTGTATGTCATATGTGCAACACTACCTACCTTTCATGGTTATTTGCTCTGTTAGTGTTGCACCCTCTAATGTGAATATGCATCTTTCCATACCCTGGGTTACTGAGAAATACTGAGTGGAATTATAAGCTACTGGCCTCATGCTATGCTCCTGTAACACAATGTTGTGGTAATTTCCATCCACCTTGTGGTGCACGTGGAATGGTCAGGATAGATGAGGTAATATGAAGGTGGGCATGCTAATGTCAGGGTAGCCTGTCTAGGCATTATCCTGTTCTTGGTTCTACTCAGCCTCCTCTGTTGCCAATACTCCTCCCTTTAGTCATCATTGAATACAACAAAGGTATCAATGCTTGGCAGACTCTCATTCAGAAGAAACTGTTTTGGAGGAGACTCCTGTATGAGGGGCACAATTCTTTCAGAACACCTGGCCGCAAGAGGAAAATGAACTGGAGAAAGGAATGTCAGTGATCTCAAAGCCAAGGACCACTTCCCTGTCCTGGAAACTCCAGCTAAGTGTGTGGTCAGAGATCAGGCTCATCAGCCACAAAATCCATGACCAGTGACACGGAATTTCCTGGGTGGACAATCATACGATTAGCCAGTGATTCACTGTATAGGCTCCACAATTACTGTGATGTCTAGTGTAAAGTTTCTACAGTAATGAAATGATTCTAACCTCACACCCTGATGGTTATTGGTCTTGAGTAATTTCTTGTCTCAGGTTCCTAGCACTGTGGAAGTCCCAGTTATTCCTTTTTCGGATTTACTTTAAATCTTGCCTCCTTTCGGGCCTGCAAAGTGCATATAAAAGCAGCCTGTGATCCTTTCCATCCTCTGAGGCTGTCAGTTTATCATTGACTGGACAACACAGTGTCTTTCTCAGTTAAAATGTAGTGAACAGTTTTTACTGTCCTGGACTTTAGTATTTTTTCAAATCCCGTCCTTCCAGGGCTTCACTGAATACTCAGTGGGATAACTAGGGCTGTGAAGGAATCCCTGTGGAACAAGTGTATTGCTTCTTTTCCACCGTGAAGGTGAGTTTTTCTTGTCACTCGTCATCCAATGGTAAAGACCAGAACCTGTTAAAAATGTCCAAAACTGTAAACACTTTGGATTTGGGTTTAATCAGTTAAATATCTTGGAGGGACTTGCTACTATTGGGTACACACATGGATTTCCTTGATTAAGGGCAGTATAATCGCCTGTCAGTTGATGTATGTCCACATCCTTTCTGAGCCATACACGAGAATGTCTGGGTGATATGGTTTCTCTTCACACCCATAATTCTAGATTCTACTCAATCTGTCACTATATTCTGCGCAGCTTCCCTTGCCTTTGATTTTATTGGGTATTAGCTATAGGCTGAGTGTTCCAATCTGGTATCTTAATTAGTGCTAATCTTCCAGTCCACAATATTGTTTTGATTCTGCCTAGAGCCCTTCTATTATCTCACACAGTGATTCCCACTTGCCAACCTTGAGATATTCTGGTTTAGGGGCTTTGAGCCACATATTGAGTGACTGAACTTTGGACCTTTTCCTCTTGGTCCCTCTTGCTCCCTTTTATTTAACATCTATTAACAAGTTTAGTTCACTCAGTATATCTATTCCTGAGATTGTCCCTTCACACACCCACAATTGTACCAGGTGGATTATCCCCCATCTCCAATAATTGGTTCCCACTTTTATAAGCTGTAACCTGTATCCATCATCATCTCTCACACACAATTCTCCCTGGCCACCCTAGTCCCTGTATTAATATTGAATGTTTGGTGAGAGCAAATGTCACATTTATTACAGACATCGAGGCACCTGTATGTATTAGCACATTCCCTGCGGGTCCCCTAACGGTGCCAATAAATATACTTGGCAGTCTTGGGCGTCTCTGAGGGCTGCTGCTACCTATTGTTGCCGACTTAGGATTTTGATGAACTTGATTAGTTTTTTTTTCATATCCTCTGTACTGGATGTTTTGTCCAGTTGAGGGGAACTGATTGTTTTTGAGGCCCTATCCTGGTTTACCTTTGCCAGGTGACTAATAGTCCTTGGCCTCGTGACTGGGCTTGTTACAATTCCTCCCATTTCTCTTATTGTCCTTTCTTGGTATATGGCACTTATTATGCCTGGTCCTGAATGGTTGTAATCATATCACACCTCATTTTCTCCTCCTGTTTTCACTATGGCTGTGGCTTGTTTAGCCTTCTGTTTATGTCTGTGGGCCATCTTTCAAAGGAGTTATAATCCTGCATCGGGACTAGTCTGTCCTCATTACATCCAGACATGCTGCACTCAGTCTGTCATAGAGTCACAGAACCATAGAGATGTACAGACCCTTTGGTCCAACCCTTTCATGCCGACCAGATATCCTAAACGAATCTAGTCCCATTTTCTCGGCCCATATCCCTCTTAAGCCTTCCTATTCATACACCCGTCCAGATGCCTTGTAATTGTCCCAGCCTCCAACAATTCCTCTGGCAGCTCACTCCATACATGCACCACCCTCTGTGTGAAAAAGTTGCCCCTTAGGTCCCTTTTATATCTTTCCTCTCTCACCTTAAACTTATGCCTTCTTGTTCTGGACTCCCCCACCCCAGGGAAACACCTTTTCTATTTACTCGATCCATGCCCCTCATGATTTTATAAACCTCTATAAGGTCACCCCTCAGCCTCTGATGCTCCAGGGAAAACAGCCCCTAGTCAACCTCTCCCTACAGCTGCAATCCTCCAACCCTGGCAACATCCTTGTAAATCTTTTCTGAATCCTTTCAAGTTTCACTACATCTTTCTTATAGGAGGGAGACCAGAATTGCACGCAATATTCCAAAAGTGGCCTAACCAACATCCTGTATAGCTGCAACATGATCTAAGAATACTGCATTGCTCCTTGTTGGGAAACATACACATACATGTGTCTACTTTCCACATTGTCATCTGTTGATTTCTCCTTATTCTGTAACACTCCAATTATCTTAGCTTAATTCACTGGCACCATTTCCAATGTGGTAGCCACTGTTGTTTTAAAATGATCAAATACAGTTTGAAACTCTTGAGTAGTCCTGGTGCTATCTCTAAAGTCATTGCCTAGTTCTGTGACTTGGTCTCAGGCATTTTATCTCATATAAGGCTGGCTTTGTCCCAATTGTGTAATTAGTGGGTTATTCACATTTCACTCAATTCATCCCAGAAGAGTTCATTGCTCTGGTGGGGTTTAGTCTTGGCAACATTTGTCCAATAATTTTGTCATCTGGGGAAAATGGAACATATGAATTGAATTGAATTGAATTTATTGTCACATGTACCAAGGCACAGTGAAAAGCTTTGTCTTGTAAGCAATACAGGCAGATCAACGAGATCTGGGTGTTCTTGTACATTTGACAATGAAAGCAAGCATGCAGATACAGCAGGCAGTGACGAACGCTAATGCCATGCTGGTCTTCATAACAAGAGGATTTGAGTGTAGGAGCAAAGAGGTCTTTCTGCAGCTGTACAGGGCCCTGGTGAGACTGCACCTAGAGTATTGAGTGCAGTTTTGGTCTCCAAATTTGAGGAAGGACATTCTGGCTATTGAGGGAGTGCAGTGTAGGTTCATGAGGTCAACTTCTGGAATGGCGGGACTATCATATTTTGAAAGATTGGAGCGACTGGGTTTGTATACACTTGAGCTTAGAAGGATGAGAGGGGATCTGATTGAGACGTATAAGATTATTAAAGGATTGGACACTCTGGAGGCAGGAAGCATGTTTCCGCTGATGGGTGAGTCCTGAACCAGAGGACACAGTTTAAAAATAAGGGGTAGGCCATTTGGAACAGCGCTGAGGAGAAATTTCTTAACCCAGAGAGTTTTGGATATGTGGAATGCTCTGTCTCAGAAGGCAGTGGAGGCCAAGTCTCTGGATACTTTCAAGAATGAGATGGATAGAGCTCTTAAAGATAGTGGAATCAAGGGTTATGTGGATAAGGCAGGAACAGGATACTAATTGTGGATGATCAGCCATGATCATAATGAATGGTGGTGCTGGCTAGAAGGGCTGAATGGCCTACCCCTGCACCTATTGTCTATCACATAGTTAAGTAGCATAGTTAAGTAAATAATAGGTAAAAAGTGGCAAAAGCAAAAACACAGGACTGACTGGTCCCAGTTGGCTCTGAGTATCAGGTGTCCACACCCAACGTCAACTTTAATTGGTGCCACACCAATGGCACCATCATAAAACAGAGGCAGATATTTCCATTCTTTGCACAATTACACACGTCACTGTTTTATCCCAATGATCTGCACTCTTGGTCCTGTATGGCGGAGCTGTTCATAGTACTGTGTCACTGTTAGCTACAGCAGATGTTATTCTGCATGTTTTATTCAGATTGTAAGTGTTGACAAAATGGTCTTTTCTTCCGTTTGATTTTCTTTCCTTTTCTTTCCCCACCATGCCTATAGTTTCTCAACTGGATCATGAGGATGCCAGCCCATCATTACTGCAATGAGTTTCTGATTCCTTTCTCATTAACATTCCGTCTGGACTACACTTAAGTTCTAACTTCTTTTCTGTGACCATTATTAGTTTGGATTATTTGTTGTCAAAGTCTTGTTAACTTCTTTCTAGTGACTAATAACGAGTATCTTGCTGTACATGTTCCAGCCAAATCCTCACTGAATGATTGAGGTCTGATCGCCGAGCTGGGAAACTATTTGCAGATGTTTTGCCTCCTCCATCGGTGACATCTTCAGTGCTCCACTGCTTCAATGCTCCAAAATGCTGAAGATGTCACCTGGACAGGGGTCGAAATACCTGCAAATCAACTTCCCAGCTCGGCGAACATTCCCACAACCATGACAACTGGCGCCTGGGCCACAAATCTTGATGCAAAACTTGAGGGTTGACTCAGACCTGTAAATTCTTTTGGTCACAGAATGGCAGTTCTAGCTTTGCCTTCACGTGGTAATTTAAGTTATTGCCATTCCCATCTGAATGGGATTCCATCATCATTGCCAATTTGTTAAGAAGTATTTTGGAAAAGGGTACTTCTTTTGAACTTCAAGCTGCCTTTATTTTTCACTGATGGGGAAACCATCTCTACTGCTAAAGCAAAGAGGCTTCAACAAGACAGAGTTCCAAGGTATTTGCATTTTATTCCAACTGTGTTACAATTACAGTGTCGCTTACAACAGGACTGATAATATTAAGGAGGACAGGAATTTAGGACATTATGATACTGATTCAGAATAACCACCATCATGTAATCTAATTAAGAAATGGAGGAGGCCATTGTCACAATCAAAGGGCTCCAGATGGTATCCATTTACCTCTGTCACAGAGGATGCAAAACCTTTCACCTTCTTAAGAACCAGGGATACATCACCTGGTTGATGGAATATATATTCTCAACTGTAGAAATAACATGGCTGAGTGTCAGTCCAGAACAGACTTGCAGCAACAAGGATGGGTGCTAAACATTAATCATCGAACACCTCAGGATGTGGGGTTGTGATATTGTTTGCTGGAACAAACCATGTGACTCATGTCTACAATAAGGTTGCTGTGCTGCTTTTGCACTCTGTAAGCTTAGTATCTGGAGAATTGTTTTAACTTCATAATTACTGTTTGGTTCAAAGGTCGTGAGTGTAGTGCTGGAAAAGCACAGCAGGTCAGGCAGCATCCAAGGAGCAGGAGAGTCGACGTTTTGGGCGTGAGCCCTTCATCAGGAATGAGGCTTGTCAGCCGGGGGGGGGGGGGGGGGGGTCTGAGAGATAAATGGAGGGGGTGGGGTTGGGGCAAGTAGCTTCACTGCAATGAGGTTGGGACTGGTCCTCCTAATGATTGAGAGTAGACTGCTGGAGCGGTAATTGGCTGGCTTGAATCTCATAGAGTCAGAGTATGATAAAATACCCTACAGTCCAACTTGTCCATGACAACTAAGTTTTTCAAACTATAGCATTCCCACCTGCCTGTATTTGGCCCTTATCTCTATAAAACCTTCCTATTCATGTACCTGACATAATGTTATTACTGTACTTGCTTCCACCATTTCCTCTAGTAGTTTATCTGACATACAAACCACCCTCTGGTCCCTTTTAAATCTTTCTCTTCTCATCTTAATAATGCCCCTTCTTTTAAACTCCGTCATCTAGGGAAAAGACCTTTGCTATTCATCTTATCTATGTCCCTCATGACTTTATAAACCTCTGTAAAGGTCACCCTTCAACCTCTGTCCTCCAGTGCTAGAAGTCCCAGCCTATCTAGCCTGTTCTTATAACTCTGTACTGCTCTTTTCCAGCCACACTAACATAACATTTTTCATATGTAATTGCTGAAAATGTAATTTGAAGAAATATGAACAGTTTTTGTTTTCTATCACTGTTCTCACAGGGTGTAATTGTCCACTCTCTGAGGAGGCAAAGATGATGAGCATGATGAATTAATTTAGGTGTGAGTTTAAAAATTAGATTCTCATGGTTGAGCTAAACTTTCACAATTAACTTTTGCCTCATTAGATGGGATGGTCACTGTTTTGCCACATAACTCCAGTGTGCAGTTAATTTGGGGTCTCCTGCCAATTCAGTCCAAACCTGGTTCACGCCACCTCTAAGATGTTCTCAGACTACGACACAGCAAAGGTACAATGTGTGATTCTCTGACCAGGGTCATTATGAAGCAGACCAAAGGCCAGTTGAGGATGAAGTTTCAGGGATCAGATAGATAGCGCAGTCTGGATGAGGTGTCCCTCAGCACAGTGTGCGCGGTGCCCTCCACAATCTCAGTCAGAGACTCTCAGCAATCTTCGACAATCACAAAGGGAGATGTGTCAGTTCAGGAGGAGATGAAGAATGAGAGAAGTCCTCTGAAGGTCAAGGTGAAGATTCAGAGATGCACCTGGAACAGTGTCAAAGACAGGGAAGATTCTGGAGATCCCAAGAGGTCAGAGAGAACCTCTGGAAACTTACTTCCAGGATGATGGTTCTGGCTGGAGATTTTCAAATTGCTAGTTACATCTTCATTTCAGCAGTTTGCAGATGCCTGCTGTTTGCTGTGTTAATATTTCTAATAATTTGACTTGCTATTCTTGAATCATTTCTCTATTCAAAAACCTGTACGGTTCTTGTTTCAAATGTGATTCCGATATCCCCAGCTTTGGCTGACATGTGTCCAAACCTTGCCTTGGACCAGCATTAATGAGAAAGCAGCCGCGATACAGTGAACATGTGTGCTGCTTCCTGCTCCTAGATGTTCGTGCTAAAATGATCCTTATGCCAAAGACCTATGAGTCATATCAGAGAGCGCACTCCCTCACAAGGACTACAAAGTTGTCACTCATAGAGTCATAGAGATGTACAGCACGGAAACAGACCCTTCGGTCCAACTCATCCATGCCGACCAGATATCCCAACCCAATTTAGTCCCATTTGCCAGCACCCGGCCCATATCCCTTCAAACCCTTCCTATTCATATACCCATCCAAATGCCTTTTAAATGTTGTAATTGTACCAGACTCCACCACTTCCTCTGGCAGCTCATTCCATACACACACCACCCTTTGCATGAAACAGTTGCCCCTTAGGTCCCTTATATATCTTTCGTCTCTCACCCTAAACCTATGCCCTCTAGTTCTGGACTCCCCCATCCCAGGAAAAACACATTTATTCTATATACCTGATGCATGCCCCTCATGATTTTATAAACCTCTATAAAGTCACCCCTTAGCCTCCAATGCTCCAGGGAAAACAGCGCCAGCCTATTCAGCCTCCCCTGAAAGCTCAAATCTTCCAACCCTGGCAACATCCTTGTAAATCTTTTCTGAACCCTTTCAAGTTTCACAACATCCTTCCAATAGGAAGGAGACCAGAATTGCACGCAATATTCCAAAAGTCTAACCAACGTCCTGTACAGCCACAACATGACCTCCCAACTCCTACACTCAATGCTCTGACCATCATCCTGAGAATGTTTCTCCTCAGTGTTCCTCCATCACTATCACGTCAAAGTTCCATGGTTCTGTGAGCCTTTATGGTATCCTTCCTTTGACTGTCTATCCCCTTTGACAGTGCGAAAAGTACAACGGTCTGCCAGTTCTGCATTTGTTTTCTCCAAGGCACTGGGCAATGAGGGAAACTGAATACATGATTTACTCATTGACCACTTCACAATCTTACAGATTCCACAGTTAGTTTGAGAAGCTCGGACACAGGACAAACATTTCTCTCCTGAAATGTATAGAGGCATCACAGCCAGGTTCCACCATTAGAAGCTTGAGAGGTCAACTATTTGCCATCCCAGGTCCTGTCTCCTCCTCTACACCTCACCCTGAATCTTAATTCCCCTGACATTCATTCGTAGCACCTTGGCTTCAATCCCATATGTATTGATGCACGATCCCCTAATGCTCTTTGCAGTCAACCACTTCACTGCTTATGAGATAGTGATTGTAATGCAACACATCCTTGTGGCGGTTGAAGGTGCTTTCACACTGATTCATTGAACTTGCTAATATTGCAGTAATAAGACTGCAGCATTTGAGCCGTGTGCATGAATACATATTGATAGAACAAAGAAAATTTACAGCCCAGGGACAGGCTCTTCGGCCCTCCAAGCCGAGCCGATCCAAATGTACTGTCTAAACCTGTCGGTCAGTTCTAAAGCATCTGTATCCCTCTGCTCCCCACCTACTCATGCATTTATCCAGATGCATCTTAAATGAATCTACTGTGCCTGCCTCTACCACCTCTGCTGGCAACGCGTTCCAAATGCCCACCACCCTCTGTGTGAAGTACTTGCCGCGTGTATCCCCCTTAAACTTTCCACCTCTCACCTTGAAAGCGTGACCTCTCGTTATTGAATCCTTCACCCTGGGAAAAAGCTTGTCTCTATCCACCCTGTCTATGCCCTTCATGATTTTGTAAACCTCAATCAGGTCCCCCCTCAATCTCCTTTTTTCTAATGAAAATAAACCTAACCTACTCAACCTTTCTTCATAGCTAGCACCTTCCATACCAGGCAACATCCTCGTAAACCTTCTCTGCACCCTCTCCAAAGCGTCCAGATCCTTTTGGTAATGTGGCAACCAGAACTGTATACAATATTCTAAATGCAACCGAACCAAAGTCTTGTACAATTTTAACATGACATGCCAGCTCTTATTCTCAATACCCCATCCGATGAAGGCAAGCATACTGTATGCCTTCTTGACCACTCTATCCACCTGTGCAGCAACCTTCAGGGTACAATGGACCTGCACTCCCAGATCTCTCTGCTCATCAACTTTTCCCAAGGCTCTTCTGTTCCTTGTATAATTCGCTCTAGAATTAATCCTACCGAAATGCATCACCTCACATTTGTCTGGATTGTAAACCGTCTGCCACTTTTCCGCCCAACTCTCCAATCTATATCCTCCTGTATTCCCTGACAGTTCCTTATGCTTCCCACCAATCTTCGTGTCATCTGCAAACTTGCTGATCATACCAACAGTGCCCTCTTCCAGATTATTTTATGTATATTATAAACAACAGTGGCCCCAACACTGACCCCTGTGGAACACCACTGGTCACCTTTCTCCATTTCGAGAAATTCCCTTCAACTACTACTCTCTGTCTCCTGTTGCTCAACCAGTTCTTTATCCACCTAGCTAGAACACCCTCCACACCATGTAACTTCACTTTCTCCATTAGTCTACCATGAGGAACCTTATCAAACACCTTACTAAAGTCCATGTATATGACATCAACAGCCCTTCCTTCATCTATCAACTTGGTCACTTCCTCGAAGAACTCTATTAAGTTGGTAACGCACAATCTCCCCTGCACAAAACCATGTTGCCTATCACTGATAAGCCCATTCTTTTCTAAACATAAATAGATCCTATCCCTCAGTACCTTCTCCAGCAACTTTCCCACCACCGACATCAGGCTCACTGATCTGTAGTTACCCGGAATATCCCTACTATCCTTCTTGTATAGGGGGACAACATGAGCAACTCTCCAGTCCTCTGGCACCTCACCTGTAATTAAGGATGCCACAAAGATATCTGTCAGGGCCCCAGCTATTTCCTCTCTCGCCTCCCTCAGCAACCTGGGATAGATCCCATCCAGTCCTGGGGATTTGTCCACCTTAATAATCTCTAGCCTACCCAACACATCTTCCCTACTTATGTCAACATGATCCAGACTAATCAAATTTCTATCTCTAATCTCAACATTCATCATGTTCCTCTCCTCAGTGAATACTGATGTAAAGTAATCATTCAGAATCTCACCCATTCGCTCAGGTTCGACACACAGCCTTCCTTCGTTAACCTTTAGTGGACCAATCCTTTCTCTAGTTACCCATTTGCTTCTTAAATAAGAATAAAATGCTTTGGGATTCTCCTTAATTCTGCTCGCTAAAGCTTTTCATGACTCCTTTTAGCCCATTTGATTCCTCGCTTAAGACTTCTACTCTTACGATATTCTTCCAGGGCCCGTGCTGTTCTTAGCTGCCTAGACCTTATGTATGCTCCCCTTTTCCTCTTGGCTAGTTGCACAATTTCTCCTGTCAATCATGGTTCACGAATCTTGCCCTTCCTATCCTTTGCCTTCAACGTGACATGCCTACCCTGCACTATCTTTAACCTATCTTTGAAAGCCTCCCACATCTCAAATGTGGACTTCCCTTCAAATAGCTGTGTCCAATCCACATTTCTGAGCTCCTGCCTAATTTTGATATAATTGGCCTTGACCCAGTTTAGTACTCTTCCCTTAGAACCACTCTCTTCTTTATCTATGAGTATTCTAAAACTTACAGAATTGTGGTCACTGTTCCCAAAGAAATCCCCCACCGCAACTTCTACCACCTGGCCTGGCCCGTTCCCCAGTACCAGGTCCAATATTGCCCCTTCCCTCGTCGGACTATTGACATACTGCTCTAGAAAACTCTCCTGGACGCTTCTTACAAATTCTACCCCATCCAGACCTCTGTATCCCAGTCAATGTTGGGAAAATTAAAATCTCCCATCACCACTACCCTATTGCCTTTACATCTTTCTATAATCTGTTTACCTATTTGTTCTTCTACCTCACACTCACTGTTGGGAGGCCTGTAATACAGGCCCAACAGTGTAACTGCACCCGTCTTATTTCTCAGCTCCACCCATAATGCCTCACTACCCAAGACCTCCATAGTGTGCTCCTTTAGCACAACCGTGATATCGTCCTTGTCCAGCAATGCAACTCCACACCCCCCCCCCCCCCCCCCCTTTTACTTCCCTCCCTGTCCTGTCTGAAGCATCTATATCCAGGAACATTTAATTGCCAATCATCATGCCCTTCCTTCAACCAAGTCTCTGTGATTGCAATAACGTCATACTCCCAGGCATCAATCCAAGCGCTAAGTTAATCTGCCTTGCACACTATACTCCTTGCATTAAAGTAGATGCATTTCAGGCCACCAGTTTTTTTGCACTCACCTGCTCTCTGCCTACTCTTCCCTTTATTAATGCTATCTTCATAATTCTTACAGTTTCCACCTCACTGCCTACTTGTTTTCTCTTCTGGTGCCCAGCCCCCTGCCACATTAGTTTAAAACCTCTCCAACAGCAGAAGCAAAAACTCCCCCAAGGATATTGGTTCTGGTCTGGTTCAGATGTAGACCGTCCATTTTGTAATTGTCCCACCTTCCCCAGAACTGGTCCCAATGTCCATCAAATCTGAACCCCTCCCTCCTACACCATCTCTCAAACCACGTGTTCATCCTGCCTATTTTTTCATTTCTATGCTGGCTAGCACGTGGCATTGGTAGTAATCCCGAGATCACTATCTTTGAGGTCCTCCTCTTTAACTTCTCTCCTAGCTCCCTGAATTCTTCTTTAAGGACCTCATCTCGTTTTCTCCTTAAATTGTTGGTGCCTCTATGCACCAAGACAACTGGCTGTTCACCCTCCTCTTATAGAATGCTCTGCAGCCGATTGGTGACATCCCTGACCCGAGCATCCGGGAGTCCCGTGTTCGGCCACAGAACCGCCTATCTACTCCCCTCACAATAGAATCCCCTATGACTATGGCCCTACGAGTCTTTTTCCCGCCCTTCTTTCCCGAAGTGCTGACTTTGCACAATACATGTATATCCATGTCACTGATGTGCCCTCAGAATGTTTTTCTCTTTCCATTTGCTCCCATGATGTCTTGGTATAGGCCTGAATTCTTAGCTGCAGTGGAAGAAGCTGGCTGTGTGCTCCACCCCAGTAACTCAATAGATTTAGATGGTTGCCCATGTTATCGAGGCCCCCAGCCAGCTGAGAGCCTCCTGCCCAGATGCAGAGTCAACCACCTCAACATTGTGGAGGGAAGGAGGAAGAACAGAGCTCTGAGAAGAAGCTGCCGACATTCCTGAGTGAGCCCCTCTGCCAGTACTGCCCTCTGCATCATCCTGTCTCCTTGACAGGAAGGGGCTCCTGGAGTAGGTTGTGATCTCCACCTTGCTGCTGATACTGAGTACCGGTGGATAGAGTCCTGGAATGCAGACCTGAGCACATAGCTGGCTGAGATCTGTTGGACCTGGGTCTCTAGTTCTTGGGGACAGCCAGGTATATGCACGCTGGAGCCAGCACAGAATGATGGACTCCTCTATCTCTCTGTCCAGTCGACCAAGGGCCTCTGGAACACCCACATTATGTTACCAGATCTCTATCAGCAGGTTGACCATGTCACTTATGACCAAGAATAAGGGCACCTATTCCACAAAGGCCTGCAGAGCTGGGTCATTAGATCCCCGACTCACTGTGGAGATGTGTCAGTGGTATGTTCTCTACATTGTGCTTCTGAGATTAGATCAAGCACCCAGGAGATGATGGTCTCTGTGTGGTGGAGGGTGCAGGTGTTTCATAGTCTTTCCTGTCAGAGAAAGGCTTCAGGCTGTGGCCATTTCCTGGCTGATCGTCCCTGGGCCCTGCGAGTGTATGCAGAAGAGAAGGAATTAGTTTGTGAAAATGGAGAAATGTTTAGACCAAGTGTTATTTAGCGTTGGTACTCATCCAACAATAACTAGTGTACAATGTTGTTCTGAAGAAGGGTCGCTGGACCCGAAATGTTACCTTTGCTTTCTCTCCATAAATGCTACCAGACCTACTGGGTTTCTCCAGCAATTTGTGCTTTTGTTTCTGATTTCCAACATCCTCAGTTCATTGTTTTATTCTGTTGCACAATGGTTGTTTACTGAGCTGGTGGTTCACTGGTGTCTCCCATTACCTCAGGAATGGTTCTAGTCTCTTCCAGCCAATTCCACAATCTTTTCCTCAAAGTGGGGGGGGGGGGGGCACCTAATGTTGGCCTGTTGTGGGCTACATTATCCTGCAATGAGAAGGAGAGTGTTGACTCTGATGTAAATGAGTTTAGGAGCCATTTGCAATCATGTGAGGTGGTGAGGCAGTGACTGAGTAAGAAGCATAGTGGGCAGGGAGGGTTCGTAGCTAGGGAGGATGTAGTGAGTGTGAGACCTCAAGTGGACATAATGCTTAAGTTTGAGGCCTGCAGGCCACCAGTCTCAGTGAGATAAATGTGCACTGGCAGAGTTAGAGTGTAAGATAGAGTGAAGATGGTACCACTTCATCTTGGAGAATGCCAAGTCAAGATCATTGACATTCTGACAATACTGTTAGCTGTCCCTCTTTAGGGAAGACATAGCTCTGACCTGTGCAGCGACCTTTGCCCATGTTGAACAGGTTAGATGAGGTGACCTTCTTAACTGGCCAACTGGAGAAGGACTAATCAGTTCGTGCTGACTTGATCCAGCAAGGAGGGCACTCCTCCTAAGCCTGGGAGGCAATCTGACCATCTTAGGAACCATGTTGGGGTGACTACCACAGACTGAGAGGATGCTCCTGGTTTGCTGCATTGGAAATGTCCAGCTGGTCTTTAAACATGGTGCCAGGAGCTCAAAACCTGAAAGCCTTGCCGGTTGTGAAGACTTCTAGAAATTCACTTAATAAATTACACAAGATCGCATTTGCAGAGGCATTAGGTTGAGAAGGAAGTAAACTAGCAACCTAACTCACCTTACTTTATCTTCAAATGGGAAAATTCCAGCCATTATCCATAGATTGTCAGGTTATTTGTAATAAAAGGATAAAAAGCTGGGAAAACTCAGGAGGACTGGAAGCATGTACAGTACTTTCCCTTTATTTGCTGGGTTATTGTAGTTAGATGAAGCAGCTCTCTTCAGACACACAGAGTTTGTCAAAATAAGTTGGAAGCCCCCAGCACTGAAGTCTGTGTTGAAAACCAAAGTCAAATCTAAAACCAATGGGAAAGGCATGTCAATGCTGGGAAAACTTTGAACATGAGCACTAATTTTATGGGTCAGCATAGCTTGTTTTTAGTGGTATCTTTTCACCAACTGTTAGATGGTTAAGACAGGACTACTTATACCAACTCCAATGACTGTCAATGACTATTTATGGAATAAACATTTTCAATTAATATATGTATTAAAAGAAAAGTTTTAATTTTACCAGAAAATCTCTTATGTCATTTAACAGCCATAACTTAAGGAGGCAAATTGGAATTGGCATGTGCAGCAGCTTCTGGTTGCTATAAGTCTGCACACAAACACATAATTCCTGGGGACCATTAGTCAGACCAAATCTTTATTAATTACTGGTTAGGCCATAGTTGGATTATTGTGAATAATTCTGAACATCAAGGCTTTAGAGAAGGTACAATGGAGGTATACCAGCATTGTACTGGAGATGAGGAACTATGGTTATGTGAAGATATTGAAGAAGTTGCCATTATTTTCCTCAGGGCAGAGAAGATTAAGCACAGCCCCTGATAGAGGCATTCAAAACTGTTGGAGCTTTGATCAGGTTAGTGAAGGGAACCGGTTTGTTCTGGGAATTGGGACAATAACTGGAGGTCAGGCATTAAAATATTTGGTAGAGGAGCAAGAACAAAAATGACGAGAGACGCTTTTACGCAGTTATCATGATTTAAATGCACTGCCTCAAAAACAGGTGGAAGCAGATTCCAAGAGCTTTCAAGAGGCAACTTGACATGTTCTTGAAGAGGAATAATTCATAGAGAAAAGCAGGTGTCTGGGACTCCACTGCACCACTCTTTCAAAGAAGCAACATTAGCATAATGAGCCAAGTGGCCTATTTCTGTGCTGTTATCTGCCATGATTCTTTAATAGGAACCTCATTCTATATAATACACAAGGTATGATTCTGTTGCTAAGGTGAGGTCATCACTGTTATAACCTATCTGAAAGTTTAATGGTTAAAAAGTGTACACTCTGACAAGATGCAAAGGATCACATTTTTCCAACAGGTTTGGCAACACCAATTGAGAGAAAAACAGAGTTAATGTTTCAAGTCCAATAACACTTGGTCAGTTCTGACCTGCTGTGTTTCTCCCAGCACGCTCGGTTTTTGTTCCATGTTTGAGAGTTTGGAAGATATAAGACGCCCTCTAATGGCTTCGACGTGCTATTGAATTTTACTACTTGTAACATGATTGGAAAAATCATTGGCTAAATGCAGGGAACAACGGAAGGCAAATTGTTTGAATTATAATCATCTCAATTTTGCATGTTGCCAGGATCCCAGCTGATATGACTACTGGACATGTCAGATCTCAGAATGAAATCTGACTTGATAGATGCATATGTTGTTCTTTCTTAAATGGCAGCCTTCCACTGAAACATAACCACACAAGATTGTAGATATTGTTTAAACAATAAAACAGAAGTACAATACACAAAATAAATAAAAGTAAGCTTTACAGACAAAAGATACCCACTTAAATAAAAGTTTTAAATGTTTCAAACACACAGCCAAAACAATCCTATCTACTTCCAAACAGCATCATTTTAAAGTACTTTACACAGAGGGTGGTAGGTGCCTGGAACGCGTTGCCAGCAGAGGTAGTAGAGGCAGCCAGGGTACATTCATTTAAAGTGTATCTGGACAGATGCATGAGTAGATGGGGAGCAGAGGGCTACAGATGCTTAGGAATTGGGCGATAGGTTTAGACAGTGGATTTGGATTGGCTCAGCTTGGAGGGCTGGAGGGCCTGTTCCTGGGCTGTAAATTTTCTTTTTTCTTTGTTCTAAAGTTGATCAAAAAATCCAGAGACATTTTCCCTCCTTATTAATTCTGTCTGATTGACTAAACTACTTCTCAAATCTGGTGTGAGCTGTGAGGCCAGATCCTTCGATCACTCACAAAACAGAGAACTCAGACTTCCTCCGACATTTAATAATCTGCAAAGTTCCAACCAAATACTCCTGAGCTGGTTTTCACAAACCACAACATTTCACTGAGGTAACTTATCACCTTAACTGCTCTGGATAATCTCCTTTACTAGGAGAAACTATTCTTGCATCTGACCATAGTCAGAATTTCTTTGAACTGAACAAAAGCTTTTCCAACTCTGGGCCTTTCCAAGCTAAAGTCAGTCCTTCATTATTCTAAACTGAAAAGCAAAGTTTAAAATGCTTTCTCTCTCCTGGTATAAAACCCTACAATATAAACAAACTTTAATTAACACTCCAGAACATTTTCAAACATCAGCTCTCACCCACATGGTGGTTTCAAATTCGAAGCTTTAGAGAAAGGCTGATGTCACTAATTATTAAGGAGGTAGCTCACCCTTCCAGGGTAACCCGAGGTAGACTGGGCACTTTCCAGCACCAGACGTGATAGCCTTAGGGCTGCTTGTGTGATTTACTGTGTGAAATGATCTGAATGGGATAACTGCAGGTTACCTTCGATACACATTATTTCAGCATCAACTGCGCATGATGAACAAATAGCTCAGATGCTGTTTATGAGGTTGCCTATAAAGCCAATGTTATAGCATATGGAACTGTAGGATTACCAACATGTGCTCTGACCAGTGAAGGTAGGTTTGCGGGAGACAATAGTGGAACACCCATCGGATGATTTCTCAATTAGGTCTTCAAGGAAAGGGAGCCCATTTCAACAATGAATTTCAATGCAGGATGCAGCTCATTAAGGCATGTGAGGAAATTCTTACATGTAGCTGAGGATGAAAATGCAGCCAATGAATCATCCATATATCAGAAATTGGAATGGGAAAAGAGGTCAGGTGTTAATCCAGTGATGACCCATTTCTCATGGAATCCAAGAAAGATGTTTGCTCGAGTTGGGTTTAGTAAGGATCCTAAAGCAATACCATCTTCTTGGGCATACATTGTGTTGCTAAACTGGAACTCAACTCACTTGCTGAGTTCATAAATGCAATGAATATGAATCACACAATGGAAGTGGCACTGGGCTGCCATGATCTAGTGCTGTTGTGCTGGTGCCTGTAGCATCTTTGAATGGTACTTTGGTGAATAAGCTAGCCATGTCAAATGAGCATACTGTCAATGCATTACTATTGATATGCAAGTCCTGTATTGTCTTTGCAAATGTGAAGGAAGTCTTCATGATGCAAGTTGAAATTTGCTCAAAACTGATTGCAGCAATTCACCCAAACAGTTGGCCAGTTCATGGTGTGCAAAATCTATCCTTGATCAAATTGGTACAAAAAGTACTTCTGTCCCAACAAAGGGGCTGGAATAGTTGTCCTTAACAAACATGACTATATCAACAAAATGTGTGCCATTTGATGAGTTCAAATGATGAGTCCAAATTTGAATCTATTGGACCTGCCCTCGAGCAGCTTCCCTCAAAAGTAAGGTTTAAAAACAATGCTTACTGGATTTGTCTGAGAGTAATGAGCTGCTTCCTCACAGCTTACTGCATCCATGTATGTATGAGCTGCCCAAGACAATTAAATGCCTTCATGCTCTATCTTGGATGACCTATCTTAAGTCCCATGCCTGGATATTGTCCAGGTCTTGCTATATTTGGACTTGGACTACTTCAGTATCTGATGAGTCACAAATATTGTACAATCATGCCCACTTGCACCTCATGATGGAGGGATGGTCATTGATGATGCAGCTGAAGGTGGTTGAGATTAAGCATTACCCTAAGCAGCTCCTGCAGAGATGGAGCTGAAATGATTACCTTCCAACAACCACAACCACCTTTCTTTTTCCTCAGTATGACTTCAATCGGTGAAGAGTTGCCTACGTGGGTCCCACTGACTGTAGCTTCACTAAGGGTCCTCGATGCCACATTCTGTCAAAAGCCGTATTAGTGTTAAGGGCAGTGACATACATTTCATGTTTCATAAGAGAGGAGCGAGAGACAGATAGACAGAAGGGGTACACAGAAACAGAGAGAGACAGACTGTGGGGTTTATAGAAACAGATATATATATTGTGGGGTTTATAGAGAGAGAGAGAGAGATAGTGGGGTTTATAGAAAGAGAGAGATAGTGGGGTGTATAGAAAGAGAGAGATAGATTAGATTAGATTCCCTACAGTGTGGAAACAGGCCCTTTGGCCCAACAAGTCCACACCGACCCTCCGAAGAGTTATCCACCCAGAACCATTTCCCTCTGAATGATGCAAATAACACTACAGGCAAATTAGCATGGCCAATTCACCTGAGCTGCACATCTTTGTGACTGTGGGAGGAAACCGGAGCACCCGGAGGAAACCCACGCAGACACGGGGAGAACGTGCAAACTCCACACAGTCACCCGAATCTGGAACCTGAGAGGCAGCAGTGCTAACCACGGAGCCACCGTGTCACCCCTAAAAGTTAAAGTTACATTAGATTAGATTCCCTACAGTATGGAAACAGGCCCTTCGGCCCAACCAGTCCGCACCGACCCTCTGAAGAGTAACCCACCCAGATTAATGCACCTAGCACTATGGGCAATTTAGCATGACCAATTAACCTGACCCTCACATCTTTGGACTGTGGGTGGGATAGTGGGGTTTATAGGAAGAGAGAGATAGTGGGGTTTATGGAAAAAGAGAGAGAGATAGTGGGGCTTATAGAAAGAGAGAGAAAGAGAGATAGTGGGTGTGAGAGGTAATTTCGGTTTAAACTTTAAGATGTGCCTGGACCACAGACTGATCTATAATAAAAGACAAAACTTTTGTTTCTTTTCTAACAACCATTTTATATACTCAAAAGTAGAATAGTTTAAATTGTGCAGAATGCTGACAATTTGTGAACAGAGTAAAAACAAGCAGGCTCTTGATTGATGAAGCCACTAACACAGGCAGGGAAGGATGAGTCCTTGACTGATAAGACTGCTAGCACAGACAGAGAAGAATAAGTCTTTGACTGATAAGACTACAGGGTGAGAAAAACAACAACTTTAGAGACTCTGAAAACATTTGTTGCAGACTTTGTGATAAGGGTGCGAATTGAAGAATAATGATGTTTTTAAGAATGTGAACCTCATGGCTTGTTAGAACCAAGGAGGGGAGGGACTTGTACTGTATATAATGGGAGACTTTGTAAGCCTCAGCGCGCCTTTTCTTTAAGGGTGCCCGACTCTGCAGACTTGCTAATAAAACTTTGTTTTCCTGAATTTGTCTAGAGCGATTATTGAGAAGCGATTTTCGTTTCTAACAACTTGGGGGCTCGTCATCTGGGATCAACACTCCGGCCGCGAGGGGAGTTGAGGAAGGATATCGGAGAAGGTGCACCCTGCTGAGTTCAGCAGTCCCTGATTCCTTGCTTGTCGCCCCGCGCGGTTTGAGCGAGTGATATCCGGGAGGCTCAGGAAAACAAAGGAGGGGTGTACCCGAGGCAGTGGGGACGGTTAATGATCGAGTAATTTCGGTGCACCGAACCCAGGTAAGAAAAAACTTGCGGGGACCGTGTTTCCGGAAGACTGGGTACCTACGGGGTGCCTGTGGATTTTTTCTACAGAGACGTGGGACTCAGGAATCTAGAGACCGGGGCTCGCCTGTGAGGGATTTTGCAGAGACTGTGTTTGAGGAGGAACGTGTACCTACGGGGTGCCTGTGAGTTGTGTCACAGAGACGTAGGACACAGGAATCCAAAGACCGGGGGTGCCTGCAAAGGAACCTGGGCGATCACGGGACTGAAGGTCCGGGAATTGGCTACATTGTGATAGATTATCACGGGAAAAATACGAAGTCCTCGGAAATCGGAAATAAGGGATCTAAGGTGATTAAGGGAAAGGTAGGCTTAAACAGGGACAATGACACATACCCCGGGGTACCTGACGATAGTCCGTTAGGGAGAATGCTAAATAATTGGGATCAGGGTGGAAGAAAGGGAAAATCTAAAAGGAAGATGGTAAAATACTGTCAAAAGTGGTCCCAGAAACCTATTCAGTGCGACTCAGTGTGGTGGCCTAGATTCGGTACTGACGAAGACTGGGTCCGGCAAGCCCTCATTTTATATGTCAATTCAAAACCTGATGTTAATCTGGAAGAAAGTGAATTACTACGGGAGGCGCAAAAGGTGTTTGAGAGAAGGGGGAGATTGATAAAATGGATCAATTGGGTGCCCGGCTAGATACTAACGGGAAGTGGACGGTTCCTGATGGGAGACAAGTACTGAACAAACAGATCACCCGGGGTATTCTGCACCGATTACACCATCAGACCCACTGGGGGGTGCAAGCCATGTGTGACACGATCCTGAGAGACTATGTATGCAGGGGGATATACACATTAGCCCAACAAGAGGTAGTCGGATGCCCCACTTGCCGGCGTATTAATCAGAAAGCCATGCGTTCTATGCCAGCTGGTGGTCAGCCCCTAGCGATTAGGCCATTTCAGAGGATTCAAGTCGACTTTACAGAATTACCCCCAGTACAGAGATGGAAATATCTGCTAGTAATAGTAGACCATTTCACTCACTGGGTAGAGGCTTTCCCAACTGCCAAAGACGATGCACCAACCGTGGCCCGACTGTTGTTAGAGAACATAATCCCGAGATATAGCATAATGGAATCTATCGACTCCGACTGCGGGACGCATTTTATTTCTAATCTACACCATTTGATCTGTACTACCCTGGCATCCTCAGAGCTCGGGTCGAGTTGAGAGAATGAATGGCACGCTCAAGACCCAATTGACTAAGCTGATGTTAGAAACTAAGTTACCCTGGCCAAAGTGCCTGCCCATTGCCCTATTGAGGATACATACGGCACCTCGCCGAGATGTCGGGGTTTCCCCCTATGAAATGCTGTTCGGATTACCGTATTGGAGTAAGGTTGATGGATGTCCCACTCTACAAGGGGGGGATGTATTTATCCGAACCTATTTACTGGCCTTATCCCGTTCTTTTGCAGAACTCCGGAGGAAAGGTCTCCTGGCTCAGACTCCGCCGCTTGACTTCCTCCTGCATAAGGTGGAGCCCGGAGATTGGATACTTGTTAAGACCTGGAAGGCCGAAAAGCTCCAGCCGCGGTGGGAAGGACCGTTCCTGGTTCTGTTAACAACTGAAGCAGCTGTTCGGACGAAAGAAAAAGGGTGGGTCCACGCATCAAGGATAAAGGGGCCTGTTCCGCCTGAAGAAGAAAGCACTTGGACATGCGAGCAAGGGGACAAGCCGTTGTCGGTAAAACTGAAAAGACAGCAATAATGAACTCTACTTGGACTGTATTGGTGGGGATATTGATCAGTTTACTCCTGTATGTGGGGGAGGGTGAGGGGAGATGTGACAAATGTCGAACTACAGTAAGACTTGGGATTCGAATCTATTCGGGATCATTTGTGTCCCATTCCTATGTGGACGATAGGTGTTACGATGTGAGTGCACGCCATGAATGTTGGGAGGATGGGAGACCCTATTATCAGATATATAATAAAGGATACGGTGGCAAAATCCATGGATGCCCTATAAATGACCGCTGGGTGTGTATTAGCAAAACTGGGAGGTGGGACCTATCCTCCGTGTTGCTCAGGGAGCAGGTTGACAGAGTCAAGGAGACCAAGATCCGGGGTTGGGGAAAGAGCAAGACCGTCAGGGAACGGTCGTGCTCCCTAAAGTGCCATCTGTATACGAAGAGGTAGAAGGACAGATTGAACTCCCTGATGTTACACAAAACCTGTTTATTGATCTCACCTCTAGAATAGCCACTGTTTTAAATGTTAGCAGTTGCTGGTGGTTGGGGGAGGCATGATTCTTCTTCTCGTAACACCCTGCCTAATTCCTTGTATTCAGTTTTTAATTCAGAAAAATATTTCCCGACTCCAGGCAGTGGTGGTTCCACAGCATGGGACGCGGGAACTTCAAGTGATGTTGCTGCGAAAGACCAAGGATTTCCCGGGCCCTTGAGGGAAGGGGGGGGCTTATCTTGGTCACGCACATCTTAAAGAAAGAAAAGGGTGGAATTGTGAGAGGTAATTTCGGTTTAAACTTTAAGATGTGCCTGGACCACAGACTGATCTATAATAAAAGACAAAACTTTTGTTTCTTTTCTAACAACCATTTTATATACTCAAAAGTAGAATAGTTTAAATTGTGCAGAATGCTGACAATTTGTGAACAGAGTAAAAACAAGCAGGCTCTTGATTGATGAAGCCACTAACACAGGCAGGGAAGGATGAGTCCTTGACTGATAAGACTGCTAGCACAGACAGAGAAGAATAAGTCTTTGACTGATAAGACTACAGGGTGAGAAAAACAACAACTTTAGAGACTCTGAAAACATTTGTTGCAGACTTTGTGATAAGGGTGCGAATTGAAGAATAATGATGTTTTTAAGAATGTGAATCTCATGGCTTGTTAGAACCAAGGAGGGGAGGGACTTGTACTGTATATAATGGGAGACTTTGTAAGCCTCAGCGCGCCTTTTCTTTAAGGGTGCCCGACTCTGCAGACTTGCTAATAAAACTTTGTTTTCCTGAATTTGTCTAGAGCGATTATTGAGAAGCGATTTTCGTTTCTAACAGTGGGGTTTATAGAAAGAGAGAGAGAGTGGGGTTTATAGAAAGAGAGAGTGTGAGGTTTAGAGAGAGAGAGTGGGGTTTATTGAAAGAGAGAGATAGTGGGGTTTATAGAAAGAGAGAGAGATAGTGGGGTTTATAGAAAGAGAGAGAGATGGTGGGGTTCATAGAAAGAGAGGGATAGAGAGTGTGGGGTTTATAGAGAGAGTTAGTGGGTTTGTAGAAAGGAAAAGAGAGATGGTGCGGTTTGTAGACACACAGAAAGGGTTATACCGAACATCAACAGATTGTCGAGTTTAATGGTATTGATTTGTGCAACGTTGAAGTGCTGTCGTTATTTTAAAAAGAGACATTTTACCTACACATCAATAATGCTCGCGAGCAGAGGGTTCAACTTGACTTGGGCGGCTCCGTCTTCAGCCGGAATGCAATATTTTTTCTACAATTGATTCGTCATACTTGGGGAGTTCAAAGTGTGAACGCGTGTGCACTTGGTGCCGGATTTGCAGCAACAGTTGACGTGTCGCAATGATCGGTTCCAGAACAGGATCGGATTAAAAGCAGGAAATGATATAAGGGCTGCAGCTGCTGCGGGCGCTCCCAGGACTCTCCCTGAAAGCTAACCAAGGCAGCGGGGCTCAGTCTGGAACTTGCCCAGACGCCTTGTCCTTTCAGGCCCGAGTCAGTGAGCGCTGTACTGAGGCATGGCTCTGAAAAGGAAAGCAGAAACAGCTCTCAGTATTAACGTGTGTGCAGCCCGAGCGCTGCAGGAGCTGCTCAGAAGCAACTTGGGACCCAAAGGCACCATGAAAATGTTAGTTTCTGGCGCTGGGGACATCAGGCTGACCAAAGATGGTGGCGTGCTACTGAGGGAGATGCAGCTCCAACATCCCACTGCCTCCTTCATTGCCAAGGCAGTGGCTGCTATGGACGAGGCGGTGGGAGATGGGACCACCTCAGCTGTGCTCATCATTGGGGAGATTTTGAAACAGGCCCACCGCTACATTTCCGAGGGGGTCCATCCCCGGGTCATCGTCGAAGGATTGGAGTTAGCCAAAGAAGAAGCCATCTCCTGCCTGGACGAACTCTGGGAAGACGACGATGGTTTCATCAGGCAGAAGGTTGCCCGGACCTCACTGGGGACCAAGGTTCACTCAGAGTTGGCAGATTTGCTGGCGGACCTGGTGGTGGAGGCAGTGCACTGTGTTTATCAGCACAGACAGCCCATTGACCTGAACCTGGTGGAAATCATGGAGATGCAACAGCAGACTGAGTGTGACACCGTCCTCATCAAAGGCTTGGTTCTAGACCATGGTGCTCGCCACCCGGATATGAAGAAGCGAGTGGAGAATGCTTACATCCTCACCCTGAACGTGTCTCTGGAATATGAGAAAACCGAGGTGAACTCCGGCTTCTTTTACAAGAGTGTCGAGGAAAGGGAGAGGTTGGTGAAGGCGGAGCGACAGTTCATCGAGGAGAGAGTCCGAGCGATCATAGCGCTGAAGAGAAAGGTGTGCGGCGACTCTGACAAAGGGTTTGTTGTGGTCAACCAGAAGGGCATCGACCCCCTCTCCCTTGAGCTGTTTGTGAAGGAGGGGATTGTAGCGCTGAGAAGAGCCAAGAGGAGGAATCTGGAGAGGCTGCCCCTGGCATGTGGGGGCTTGGCAGTGAACTCCGTGGAGGAGCTGACTGAGGAATATCTGGGCCATGCAGGGCTGGTCTATGAGCAGACGCTGGGAGACCGCAAGTACACTTTCATTGAGAAATGTGATAATCCCCAGTCTGTCACCCTGCTCATTAAAGGACCCAACAAACACACCATGACCCTGATCAAAGATGCCATTCGGGATGGCATGCGAGCTGTGAAGTGTACCATTGAGGATGGTGCTGCCATGCCGGGGGGTGGGGCTGTTGAAATTCGCATCGGAAGCCAGTTACTAGACTACCGTAAAGGTAAAGTCAAAGGTCATGCACGGTTTGGATTTCAGGCTTTTGCTGATGCCATTCTGATTATCCCAAAAACACTGGCCCAGAATGCCGGGTATGATCCTCAAGAGATTGTGTCGAATGCCCTGAGCAGAGAACGTGAGACTACCCTTCCTGTGCGCATAGATTTGTCCAGTGGTGAGCTAATTAATGACTGGGAGACTCCTATATGGGACAGCGCTTGTGTCAAGCATCAGCTGATACATACTTGCACTGCAGTGGCAAGCAACCTCTTATTGGTAGATGAGATTGTCGGAACAGGAATGATTTCAGACAAAAAGTGATTGCGTCTGACTGGATTATCAAACTCTCATCAGTTTTGTGACTGAATTGATTGTTAATAAGAATGCAGATCAGAGATATTAGGAAACAAACCAAATGAGGTGATATAGGAAATAGAAATCAAATTTAAAATGTACAGAATGTGATGAATGGTAGATACATAACATACCATTATTTTGCAAAGAATAAGTGACTCTGTAAAACCAAAATACTATGATTGAATAAATATTGTCAATTTGCCATTGTTGTCCGAAAGCTTTATTCTTCTGTGTTATTTCACCACAGTCTCAGGAAGGAATCATTCGGGTTGAGACAGAGGTATAGAGCAGTCTGCTCCAAGCCAAGAAAGTAAACAGCTTGTGAGGCCTTGGTTTATTTTTTAAAGTTGGAACAATAGAAGCAGTTTGAATCTGTGGGGTCAAGCTCCCAGAGAACCAGGATTTTTAATTTTAGCTTTTCTACAGTTTCTGCCATCTTGAATAAAAGCTTTCACACCCAGCTTCCTCTCTCTGCTACAGCTAAAAGCTGAGGTTATATTCATGCTGCTGGAATTGCATGTGAGACAATCTATTTTATTGAATTTGCCTTTGCCAAGGCTATGTTACTATATTAGAACAATTAACTATTAGTAATTTATATATATTTTGTTAAGCATTTTGATAGAGTTACAGTTAAGCCAATTCTTTTCCTTAATTTTGTCTGTATTTTAACTGTGGTGTGTTTTGCTTACCATTGACTAGTTAGACCAATCAAATGCATATGGAATGCACTGCCTTACATTTACCTTTAAAATAACAAAATGTTATGATCTAGGCAATCTTAGTATATTTTAAGGGTTTGGTCTGGTCCATAACAATTGGATTCAAGATGATACCTGTATTTTTTTAGGAAGTGAAATAAAGCTGGCAAACCATTGAGTTATTCAACTTGCAATGTCATTTGCATAATAGTGGAATCATTTGTTGGGACAAAATTTCAAGAAAATAGTCCTGCAAATAATGCCGTACTCCAGCAGCCAATGGCAGGTCTTGGTTCTCCGGCATTTAACGGTGCCACCTCCCAGAATGCACTTATTGGAACATCTTCTGCAGGAAGATAGATTGATGGTGCCTTCAGTTTAGAAACATTGATGAAAATTTGCAGGATACACACACTGTGTACAGTTCTGGGTATACTGCAACAGAAAGGATTGGAGAGGGTTCAGAAAAGATTGGCCAGAATATTGCTGAAATTGGGCAGTTTGAATTACAAGGAGAGGCTAGGTAGGCTGGAATTTCTTTCACTGGAGCGTAGGAAGTTGAGGGGTGACCTTAAAGACGTTTATAAGGTCATGAGTATATTGATAAGGTGAATAGCAAAGGTGTTTTCCTCAGGGCGAGGAGTTGAAAACGAGGGGGCATATCTTTAAGATGAGAGGAGAAAGATTTTAAAGGGACATGAGGGTCAATGTTTTTGCACAGAAACTGGTTGTTGTGTGGGATAAACTGCCAGAGAAAATGGTAGATGTAGATACAGTTACAACATTCAAAAAACATTTGGATTGATACATGAATAGGAAAGTTTTAGAGTAATATGGGCCAAATGCAGGAAAGTGGAACTGGGTTTAGTTTGGGAAACTTGGTTGGCATGGACAAGTTGGAATGAAGGGTCTGTATGGCTCTATGACAAGACCACTATAACCTGGTTCATTGTCAGATATTAGATGCTGCCTGAACTGCTATGCTCTTCCAGCACCACTAATCCAGAATCTGGTTTCCAGCATCTGCAGTCATTGTTTTTACCTTGTCAGATATTTGCAGTTTGCCTGAAAAATGATACTTTCCAAAGATAGTTTAAGTGGACATTGATAATGAGAAGTTTGTGAAAAGGAAATGTTACTACCTTTGCATGGAAAGGGCAATAGATCCTGTTTTTCAACCAGTTATAGGTTCAGAAACAAAACTAAAAGCATTGAAACATTTAGGAAGTCAAAGTTGATAATATGGAACTGTTTCTTTCTACCTCCTAACTGCTTCCAGCACTTTTTGTTCTGATTTCAAATTTCCAGTATTTAAAGTGTTTTTTTTATGTCAAATATTTGGTTGAAGAGTCTTAACTCTCTGCAACTATCAGGGCTCTGGATAGTGGGATGAATGGGTGGCATGGTGGCTCAGTGGTTAACAGTGCTGCCTCATCATCAGGGACCTGGGTTCAATTCCACTCTCAGCTGACTGTCTGTGTGGAGTTTGCACATTCTCCCCATGTCTGCATGGGTTTCCTCCCACAGTCCAAAGCTGTGCATATTAGATGGATTGGCCATGCTAAATTGCCCATAGTGTCTGGGGATGTACAGGCTAGGCAGATTCGCCATGGGAAATGTGGGTCTGAATGGGATGCTGTTCAGAGAGTTGTTGTGGACCCGATGAGCCAAGTGGCCTGTTTCCATACTGTGAGGATTCTCTGATTCCATGAATAATAAAATAAGATGACAGATTGGGTAAAGCCTTCTGACTAATGTCTCCTCTAAGTCTTGTGTTGTTTACCTGTCTATTTGAATACAAAATGTCTCTTTCATTCTTAGTCAGAAATCACTCAACACCAGTTTTTTTTTATAGATATTTTTATTAGAAATTTAACATTTTTACAAGTTTACAAAAATAAACAAAACTCTCAGATATAAACATTGATATACAATTAGCTCAAATATACAATAACCATAATTTGACAAAAATAGAAAAAAAAAACAAAACAAAAAAAAACAAAAAGAAAAAAAAAACACAAACAAACAAAACTCAACTATCTACTAATCTAACCTACAACTAACCAGGGTGTATATTTAAGTCTCTTACATGCTCGGGATGTGTTAACATCAGATATGATAAAACCCGTATTCGTGCGGGATTCCTCCCCCGAGGGGCCGCGGACCAGCCAGGTCTGTAGTCTCAATTAAATAAAAGCCCTTGTTAGGATAGCCGAAATATCTGTATTTATGTAATTCAAAAAGGCTGCCATATTTTATAAAATAATTCGGTCTTTCGGTGCACCATATTTGTAAGGAAGTCAAGGGGAATACATTCCATAATTAGTCTGTGCCAATTTGAAAGTCCAGGGGGGCCCTCCGCCACCCAGTTCATCAAAATATTTTTCCTTGCACAGAAAGAAAGAATAGAAAATAGTCTCTTCCCGTACGTGTCCAGGGAGGGAAAGTTCGAAAAGCCCAAGAGGAGAGATACGGGGTCCACTTTTATTTCCGTTCCTAAAATTTCTGTCAGGGTGCTTGCTACTTTAGTCCAATATCTACGGATCTTATGACAGGTCCATAAGCAATGTACAAGAGTGCCCACCTCTATTTTGCATTTAGGACACATTGGAGATGCTCCTGCCTTAAATTTTGCCAATCGAACCGGTGCTATATGGGCCCTATGAAGTATCTTCAGCTGGATAGCCTGGGTTCTGTTGCAAATAGTAATTCTTCTAGCATTTTCCCAGATATCATTCCACGTTTCTGTGGAGATTTCTAGTCCCAGATCCTGATCCCATGTTTTAAGCAGATTATCCATATCTCCCGATACTTCATCATGTAGCAAATGATAAATATTACTGACGGAAGATACCCCCACTGGTCGTAGGACACTACATTCTCTATCGGATTTATAAAGACTATATAATAACGTAGTCTTCTTCTGTATAAAATCTCGAATTTGGAAGTATCGAAAGAGGTCTCCATTGGGTAGTCCGAATTTCTGACGCAGCTGTCCGAAAGACATCAGGACCCCATCCTTAAATAAATCCCCGAGACATGAGATACCCCTGGATCTCCAGAGTTTAAAAGTGGCATCTGTTAACCCCGGTTTGAATCCCCATGCTCCCACTATCGGTGCATAGGGGGATGTTTTATGTGAATTACCCTCATTTTGCCGCATTATATTCCAAGCCTTGATTGTATTCAGTATTATAGGGTTTTTACAGTGATCTGTAATGATTTTCCTCTTGTCTGAGAATAAAAGGTTAATAAGTGGGTATTTTACTTGAGAAGCCTCGATGTCCAACCAGATTGATTGTGGATCAGACAAGACCCAATCAGCTATATAACTTAATAGGGAACTTAATTGATATTTCCTAAAATCTGGGAAGTCCAATCCACCCCTTGCCTGTGGAAGCTGTAGCTTCTTCAGCTTAATAAGGGGCCGCCTATGGTTCCAGATAAAGGAACTCAGCCAGCCGTATAGTTTACATAAAGCTGTCCTCGGCAGCATCACCGGAAGCATTCTCATAGGATATAGGAGACGGGGCAGGATATTCATTTTGATTAATGCTATTCTACCCAACCAGGAAATTGGCAGGTCTCCCCATCGCCGGAGGTCCTGCCTTATCCTTTCCAATAAATACACAAAATTAGCCTTATACAACTGACCAAATACTGGGGTAATAAAAATGCCTAAATATAAGAAACCCTCCAGGGACCAGCGAAAGGGAAAAAGGGAACCGTCCGCTAAGCGGGGTATCACAGCAAGGCCACCCATTGGCATTGCCTCCGATTTTGAAAAGTTAATTTTATAACCTGAGAATGCACTAAATGTATTAATAACTTGGATTAAGCGGGGTATGGACGTCAAAGGGTTACTGAGGAATAGAAGAACATCATCTGCATAAAGGGTAATTTTATGTTTACCTGTACCAATCCTTGGGGCCACTATATTAGGATCAGCTCGTATAGCTTCTGCTAGTGGTTCAATTATTAGCGTGAATAACAATGGCGAGAGGGGACATCCCTGACGGCAGCCCCTACCCACACTGAAGCTATCCGAGCCTAATCCATTGGTAACCACAACTGCTTTGGGATCACTATACAATGTTGAGATCCATTTGGTAAACACCTGTCCAACACCAAACCTCTCCAATGTGTAAAACAAATATGACCATTCGACCCTATCAAATGCCTTTTCCGCGTCTAATGAAACCACTACTCCTGGTATCTTTCCCTGATGACAAGCTTGAATCATATTCAGAGCCCTTCTAACATTATTGGATGATCTACGGCCCTTAATAAACCCCGTCTGATCCTCCTTTATAATATGTGGCAGTATCCTTTCTAATCTCAGTGCTAACGTTTTAGAGAGGATTTTAAAATCTACATTTAGCAAGGATATTGGTTTGTATGATGTACAATCTTCTGGGTCTTTTCCTTTTTTAAGGATAAGAGAGATATTTGCCTCTTTCAACGAAGGCGGGAGACAGCCCTGACTATATGCATAGTTATACATATCCATAAGTGGACCAACCAGTATTTCTGTAAATTCTTTATAGAATTCAGCTTGAAAGCCATCTGGGCCCGGCGTCTTACCATTTTGAAGGTGCCTAATTGCATCAACTATTTCTTGGGGTGTAAGAGGAGCATTTAGGACTGATACTTGTTCCGGAGTTAGGTCTGGAAAAGTCAAATTTTTAAAAAATGACTGCATCCTCTTCGTCCTATCTTCACAATCCTGTGATTTATATAACTCAGAATAGAATTTTCTAAAGGTCGCATTAATCTTTTTATGATCATGAGTCAAAATACCCGTACTTTCCTTGATAGACATAATAGTCTGAGGGGCCTTTTTTTTCTTTGCAAGAAATGCTAAGTATCTACCCGGTTTGTCGCCATATTCATATAACCTTTGCTTTGCAAATAATATTTCCCTCTTAGCCGTTTGAGTAAGTGTAGTATTTAGAGCTGTCCTAAGAGCTGTAATCCTTTGCAATTTAATAATAGAGGGTCTATCAGTGTATGCTGTTTCAGCCGCTTTTAAGCGGGCTTCAAGCAGACGCTGTTGTTCTCCCTTTAATTTCTTCTGGGTCGCAGAGTAGGAGATGATCAAGCCTCGCGTGTAAGCTTTGATGGTCTCCCACATCATTGACGGGTTGCTAGCTGTACCTGAATTAATTTCTAAAAAAGTTTTAAATTCTTGCGAGAAGTACTTTACAAATTTACTATCTTTCATTAAGAAGGGGTCCATACGCCAATGCCGAGGGGATGTCCCACTGTTCCTCGCCTTAGTTTCCATATATACAGCAGCGTGGTCAGAAATTGCTATATTACCTATTTTACAGGATGATATGGAATTTAAAAAAATTGAGGGGGCAAAAAACATATCAATTCTGGTGTGACATTTATGTGGATTAGAGTAGAAAGAAAAATCTCTACCCTGTGGATGAAGACATCTCCATACATCTACTAATCCTAATTCTTTGTTCAGATCCATCAATTGTCTAGATCTGGGAGATACTCCTGCAGTACTCTTGGGAATCCTGTCTATTTCCGGATCCATAATACAGTTAAAGTCTCCCCCTATAATTATATGACGGGCATCAAAAGCCATCAATTTTGAAAAGGCTTCCGTTATAAATTTAAAGGGGTGTGCCGGGGGGCAGTACAAATTTAAAATCCCATATTCCTCTCCATTTATGAGAGCTTTAATCAAGATATATCGTCCAGATTCGTCTTTTATCTGCTTTAGGATTTTGAAAGGGAAATTCTTCCGAACAAGAATAACAACTCCCCTGCTTTTTGAGCTAAAAGAAGAAAAAAAGGCCTGATCAAATCCGCCCTGTTGTAATTTCAAGTGTTCTTTATCTGACAGGTGTGTCTCCTGTAGGAGAGCTATATCAACTCTTTCCTTCTTAAGATTTGATAATATTTTCTTCCTTTTAAGTGGCGAATTACTCCCCTTGACATTCCAGGTGCACCACTTAACCGATTGATCAACCATAATCCTCTGGGCCAATCCGAGACCCCTCGGGAGGGGGAACCCTATCCAGAACATCCCGAGCATGGAACATGTAAAATTTACAAAAATAAACCCTCTTTAATACACCCACAACAATACAGTAAAAAACTATTTCTAAATAAAAAAAATATAAAACGTATCTAAGTGGAGACTTTCCCCCTTGTTCCCAGGGGGCATCACTTCCTCTCCAAAAATCCCTCATATCCTCTCCCAACCGATGCCCCACCCTTGACCTAGGCACTCCTCAATCAAATGAGGAAAATTCAAATATAATACAAAGCTAGAGTTAACAGTGAGCACCCCACCCCCACCCCTACCAACACCTGGGTATATTTGGTAATGTTAATACCATATATAAACATATAACTATAAAATTACCAGTTCAACAAATAATAATTAAATATGATAATACAAAATAACGAAGGGAAAAACAACCCCGCTCCTAAAGACAGAGGTAAAATCGAATAAGGTAACCACCTCCCCCCACCAACATTAACCAAATCCCCCAGCTTATATATACATATATATACATACACATACATATATATATATATATATATACACACACACATATACATACACCTCTCATATATACATAAAATAATAACAGAAAACAACTCCAAGGCGGGGGGGGGGGGGAGAAAATCAAATCCCTCTCCCCACCCCCCATAATAATATTAAGCAATAAGGTAAGAAAAAAAAAGGGAGGGGATATAAACCAAAACGGGGGGGGGGGGGGGGGGAAGGCAGACCAACATCCATTATGTCCTACAGTTTATCTAAGAGAGTCCAAGAATTCCTTAGCCTTTTCTGGTGATCCAAAGTTATATACAGATCCTTCATGGTTAAAGCGTAACATCGCTGGGTAGCGTAAGGAGTACTGTACATTTAAGTCCCTTAAACGCTTCTTCGCCTCATCGAATGCCTTCCTCTTTCGAACCAGAGCCGGGGAAAAGTCCTGAAATAGCATGATCTTGGATCCTTTGTAGATCATAGCTTGGGGGTCTTTTCCGAGATTTCTAGAGGCTTCTAGGAGTATCTGCCTCTCCCTGTAGCTCTGCAGCCGGAACAGGACCGGGCGTGGGCGCTGGTTCGAGCCGGGCCCGCGTATTGCTACCCGGTAGGCCCATTCCACCCTTACCCGGCCTGATCCAGCTTGCAGATTTAAAAGTTGTGGCAGCCACTGCTCCAGGAATGCTGTAAGCTGGCCTTCCTCTTCCTGCTCGGGAAGGCCCAGCAAACGAATATTTTTTCGACGACCTCGATTATCGAGGTCGTCAAGATGATTTTCCAAGGTCCGGACTCGCTGCTCGAGAGTCCGGACCTGATCCACGGCCGATTGAGCGGTTGTCTCCGAGGTCGCGGCCTTTAGCTCCGCCCCTCCGACTCGGCGTTGAATTTCTTCAATTTCACGGTCGTGCTTCTTCAGCGCGGCCGACAGCGACTCCCAACGGTTCCTGGATTCGACGATAAAGGCATCGATCTTCGAGTCAAGCTTGGAAAGCATTTCTGCAAGACTTGCTACTGTAGGTAAGTCCCCCGGGGCGGCTGTGGACGCCTCTGCTGCAGCTGGAGAGTGTGGGGGAGGGGTTCCTGCTTGCTGAGAGCTGCGGGCTCCCTTCCCTTTAGTCATTTTAACTTAGGATAAAGTTGCTTAAAAATAATATTGCACAACTAATTGAGTTACTAAACTGTTAAAAATGATTTATAAATGATTTGGTGAGCTTGGTAGGGGGTAGGTGACCCACTGTGCCCAGGTCTTGGGAGGAGCACTATAGACTCAGTCTTACTGGGTCGCCGCCATCTTGGATCCCCGCCACTCAACACCAGTTTATAGTCCAACAGGTTCATTTGAAATCACAAGCTTTCAGAGCATAGCCCCTTCATCAAGTGAAGTGAGAGGGAGGCACACAGAACGTAGAATTCATGGGCAATTCATACAAATGGTGTGAGGGGAGTGTTGAATACTAAATCGCTGCAGGGGACTAACGGTGTTAGATGGTGTGAATTAAGTAATAGTTGAATAACAACCAAATGGTTGACCTATAATCTGATTAAATGCGGCAGAGAGATAATTACAAAAATTAAGACATATCGGATCATCAACATGGATACTGCCATCAGATGTGGGAACACCACCCACCACGTGCTCATGACTCGGCCAATATTGTCTGTCTCATATGCTGCGTGCAAGGATGCCCCAAGGCATTATATGCTGGTGAGACCATGCAGATGCTATGACATCAGACATTGCGTAACAATTGCCAGACAGAATGTTCCTTCCCAGTCAGGGAACACCTGAGTAGTCAAGGACATTCAGCCTCCAATCTTTGAGTAACTGTCCTCCAAGGCAGACTTTGAGGTACGCACCAATGCAGAATCACTGAACAGCAACTGATAGCCAAGTTCCATACCCATGAGGATGGCCTCAACCGTGATCTTGGGTTCATGTTGCAGTACGTATGACCCCACCACACTATTCTGCATCTGTAAAATCATTCTTACTATCAAGTTTTGACACCATCACCTTGATAAAGTGTTATGATCTCTCTACCTTAATTAGTTTGTACAGTTTTGGATCATTTATTACTTTGGTTAGACCCCCAGCATGCGACTCTTATATCCATTATGTTATTCCAGTCAAATAAAAATTGGAAGAACTGTGGATGCTATAAATCAGCAGCAAGAATAAGGGTTGCTGGGGGAGTTCAGCGAGTCTGGTCGTATCTGTGAAGAAAAATCAGAGTGAACGTTTTGGGTCCAGTGACCCTTCTTCTTGTTTATCATTGCAGCTGCTGGGCTTTTCCAGCAACTTCTGTCTGTGTTCCATGTTATTCCAGTCATTTGTTTGTCTCTAGCACCATCTTATTTTTAATTTTTTATAATTATCTCTCTGCCTCAGTTAGTTGGATTATAGGTCATTCCTTCACTTGTTATTCAGCGACTGCTACTTTACTTTCACTGTCTAACACCCTTGGTCCCCTGCAGAGACGTATTATTTGACACTCCCTCCACACCATCTGTCTGATCTCTCTGCCTTTGATGTCTCTGCCCATAAATTCTGCATCTCTGTGCTTCCTCTCACTTCACCTGACGAAGGGGCACATTCTGAAAGCTTGTAATTTCAAATAAATCTATTGGACTATAACTTGGCGTTGTGTGTTTTCTGACTTCACCTAGCCCAGTCCAACACAGGCAATTTACATCATTGTTTTTCATGATTCTGTATGAGTGATATTTTAAAGGGGACAACGTTTAAGCATCCTATGTGATACCTTCAGTTTTTCAATAAACTTTACATCTGACTGAAATCATTTTGCAAGGGTATAGGGAGAGGCTGAACAGGCTGGGGCTGTTTTCCCTGGAGCGTTGGAGACTGAGAGGTGAGCTTATAGAGGTTTACAAAATCATGAGGGGCCTGGATAGGAAAAATAGACAAGGTCTTTTCCCTGAGTTGGGGGAGTCCAGAACTAGAGGGCATAGGTTTAGGGTGAGAGGGGAAAGATATAAAACAGACCTAAAGGGCAACTTTTTCACGCAGAAGGTGGTACATATATGGAATGAGCTGCCAGAGGAAGTGGTGGAGGCTGGTACAATTGCAACATTTAAGAGGCATTTGGATGGGTATATGAATAGAAGGGTTTGGAGGGATATGGGCCGGGTATTGGCAGGTGGGACTAGATTGGGTTGGGATATCTGGTTAGCATGGACGGGTTGGACCGAAGGGTCTGTTTCCATGCTGTACTTCTCTATGACTCTATGACCTATGCACAAATATCATCAAGATAGTATTACACAACTTAGATGATTAACTGTCCTTCCTGTTAGTGTGAATTATAGAACTGGCATGTGTTGGGAAATGCTGCAATTCTGTGAAATATTTGCTGACTTGTGTTACAACTGGGCATGAATCATGTTATTTCAGGTCCCTAACATGAGAAAACAGATCTCCTACACAAGCCCACGCCTACTCTATTCTGAGATGTGTTGCGGTGCATCACAAGGCTCAGGTTGTATCTTTGGTCTGAGATGTTATTGCTCAGGGTGGCCCAATTATTGTCCCTGAATTTATTGGAATCATTTCTATTATCAGCTCACTTTATTTTGAGAACAAATTTGCAAACAAATTAAACCATGACATAGATTTATTCACAGGATCATTTCTAAAAGATGAGCTCGAGTGAATTGATGAACTTTCTTTTATTTAGTCATCATGTGGGTGTCTTTGACTGCCCAGGATTTTTTGCTTGTCCCCAATTGCCTTTGAGAAGGTGCTGATGTGGTCTTGAGTCACTACCCTCTACATGCTGCAGGTTGAGCCACAATGCCCTCAGAGAGTAAGCTCCAGTGAATGAAAGTCGACAAAAAAAGTACTCCGTGAATATGACTCAGTTGCTAAGTGTGTGCATTGTTGGTAAGAGAGTCTAAACGTTTATTTTATCTTGTGCAAACCAAATTCAGTTTCTCTTTTGTAGTTGACATTAAAGTGAAAGTAATTTCTTTAGGTTTAGTTCACTAGTCTGTTTCATTCTCTTTCTTAAAGATAGCTTGTTAAGTATAAGATTGATAATGGTGTTAAAAAAAAGATGAATTACAATCGAGTGTAAAGAGTGTGAAGCACGATACCAGAGTAATTAGTACATTAAATAAACTATGATAGTGATGACCGGATGGGTGGTGTGTTTCTACAGTAGCTGCTGGACACTGAGATGATCCAGAGTGTAGACATCTGCAGTAAATGGATTGAAGAACTTTGGATTTGGACTCTGGAGTCTGAGCTGCAGAAGTGAGGAGGGAGAAAGTGACCTAGGCACTTTGCTCCAGGTGACCTTCACATCCTTCAGGTTAGGTCATTAAAAACTGGCCAGTGATCAGGGGCAGGAGGATCTGGATGCAGGTGAAACAGGTACCTAGACTGAAACATAGTCAGTCAGTCTGCAGGAGGTAACATTGAAGGATCCTTAACCTCTGCAGTTGCCCAAAGAGGTTTTTGCAAGCTATTTGGATGAGGGTAGGCACTGTAGGAAGGATAAACAAATTGACCACAACATCATGGTACAGGGAACCATTCAAGTGGAGGGAGGAGGAATGTAATAAAGGTGAGGGTAGTATAATTAGGAAGGTAGATAGCTCTCTGCAACCATAAGTGTGAATCAAGAAGTCTGTGTTGCATGCCCCGTTCGAGGGTTAAGCACATCTCCTTGGGGCTGGGGAGGAACTTTGTATTAGGGCTGTAGGGGTGGGGAGGAAGGTGTGTGTGTATACGTGTAGGATAGGGGTGTGGATGGTTGGGTGGTCAACATTGATAAGACTGGGTAGCAGGTTCTGATGAAAGAGTTCAAAAAGTTAGGAGCTAAATTACCTCTCCAGTAACAATCTTGGAATTGCTACTTGATCTGTGGGAAAACTAGCAAGGGTAAATAAAGTCAAGGAATTAAGTCAGTGCCTCAAATACTGTTGTACGACAAATGGGTTTCAGTTCATGGGACACTAACACCACTACTGGGGTAGATGGGAGCTGTTTATTGAGCATGCTTCACTTGAACTGTGTAGGGACTAGGAGCTTGGTAAATCCAATATAAATGCCAGGAGACAGGGCTTTGAACTAAATAGGACAAGGACATTCTAAAGAGGGAATTAAATAGGTTTACAAAGCAAAAGGATATAGCAGCATTGCAGGGCAGCCAATTAGCTAATGATACCCAGGGATAGGAAGGAACAGAGTGTCCAACTGTAAGAAAGCAACAAATAGGATCAAAGTGAGGAAAAAAAGGTAAAAGGCAAAATTAATGGATTTTAACTTTAGTGCACAGTCTTCAGAATAAAATAAACGAATTAATAGCATGAGTAGGGGTTAACTGGTATAATGTTATAGCCATTTTGCAACCTTGGAGATCAAAGCTAAGCACTAAATATTCAGTGAGTACTAAATATTCAGGAGTATGAGACTTTTTCAAAAAGGACAAGCAGGAGAGAAGGAATAGTGGAGTAGCTTTGTTGGTATGAGATGGAATCAGCATGACAGCAAGAAATAATCTTGAATCGGGTGATGTAGAATTTACATGGAGCAGAGGAATGAAATTACAAAGGGATGAAGATTCTGGTGGGAGCAATCTATAGATTTCTGAACAGTAACCATACTATAGGGTAGCAAATAAATCTGGATATAGTTAGGCCATGTTAGAAAAAGCAGTACATGGGGAACTTTAATCTTCATTTTGATTAGGAAATTGAAATTGCCAGGTAACCATGAGGAAGAATTCAAAGAGAGTATTTAGAATAGTTTCCTAGAAAAATATATTATGGATCCAACCAGAAATCAAGTTATTTTGGATATGGTGTTACATAATGAGACAGGTTTAATAAATGATCTCTGTAAAAGATCCCCTAGGAAATAGTGATCATAACATTGGTAGAATTCAGCATTCAGTTTGAGAATGAGAAATTTGGGTTGGAAACAGCTGTGCTGAACTTCATTGAAAGTAATTACAAAGGAATGAGAGGAATGTTGCTGGAGTGGACTGGGAAAGGAGTTAACAAAAAAATGGTCGAGGAACAATGGAAGATATTTAAGAAAATAGTTAATGACTCATAGCAAAGATATATCCCAATGAGAAACCAGGGTTCTAGGAAAAGAATAAACCAATCATGGTTAATCAAGGAAGATAATGATAGCATACATACTGAAGGATGAAATATCTGGCTGGAAGAAGACAGAGGGTAGTAGTTGATGGCAAAGGTTCATCTTGGAGTGCCGTCACTAGCGGTGTTCCGCATCTGTTTTGGGACCATTGCTGTTTGTCATTTTTATAAATGACCTGGAGGAGGGGTTAGAAGGTTGGGTGAGCAAGTTTGCGGATGATACGAAAGTCAGAGGAGTTGTAGACAGTGAGTAAGGATGTGGCAGGTTACAGCGGGATATAGATAAGCTGCAGAACTGGGCAGAAAGGTGGCAAATGGAGTTCAATGTAGCTAAGTGTGAGGTGATTCACTTTGGTAAGAGTAACAAAAAGATGGGGTACTGGGCTAATGGTCAGATACTTGGTAGTGTGGATGAGCAGAGGGATCTTGGTGTCCATGTACACAGATCTTTGAAAGTTGCCACCCAGGTAAATAGTGCGGTGAAGAAGGCATATGGCGTACTGGCTTTTATTGGTAGAGGAATTGAGTTCCGGAGTACTGAGGTCATGTTGCAGTTGTATAAGACTCTGGTGCGGCCGCATCTGGAGTATTGTGTGCAGTTTTGGTCGCCATACTGTAGGAAGGATGTGGAGGCACTGGAACGGGTGCAGAGGAGGTTTACCAGGATGTTGCCTGGTATGATAGAAAGATCGTATGAGGAAAGGCTGAGGCACTTGGGGCTGTTTTCATTGGAGAAAAGAAGGTTTAGGGGTGACTTGATAGAGGTGTACAAGTTGATTAGGGGTTTAGATAGGGTCGACAGTGAGAATCTTTTTCCACGTATGGAGTCAGCTATTACAAGGGGGCATAGCTTTAAATTAAGGTGGGGGTAGGTATAGGACAGATGTTAGGGGTAGGTTCTTTACTCAGCGAGTCGTGAGTTCATGGAATGCCCTGCCAGTAGCAGTGGTGGACTCTCCCTCATTATGGGCATTTAAGCGGGCATTGGATAGGCAGATGGAGGATAGTGGGCTAGTGTAGGTTAGGTGGGCTTGGATCGGCGCAACATCAAGGGCCGAAGGGCCTGTACTGCGCTGTATTCTTCTATGTTCTATGTTCTATATAATATGGTAAAATAGGGAATTGGAAGGTTTTGCAAACCAACAAAAATGACAAATAAAAGAGGGTAAAAATAAAATTTGAGAGTAAACTAGCAAATAATATTAAAAATAGACAGTAAGAGCTTCTTTAAAAATATAAAAGGAAAGACAGAGACCAGTGTGAACATAGGCTCTTAGTGATGAGGCTGGGGAAATAATAATGGGGAACCAGGAAATGACAGATTAGTTGAATAGATGCTTTGTATCAGTCTTCATGTTACAGGACATTGATAGCCTTACGAAAAAAATGAAACAATACAAAGAGAAATTTGGGACAGGAAAGAAAACAATAACTATCACGAGAGAAAACGTACTGGGAAAACTAATGAGGCTGAAGGCTGATAAGTTGCATCTGAGATATTAAAGGAAATATCCCTAGAGACAATGGATTGACTGGTAATAATCTACTAAAACTCCTCAGATTCTGGAAAAATCCCAGAGGACTGGAAAGCTGCCAAGGTAACACTATTAATTAAAAACAGAAAAAGACAAAGAATGCATAACTATTGGCCAATTAGTTTAACATCTGTCTCTGACAATATTAGGGTCCATTATTCAGATAATTCCAAACACCAAGGCTTTTTTTTCATTCAGCAACTGTTTGACCAGGCCCAGCGGGAGTCAACAGCAAAACAAGTAGTTGTCATTAGGAAAGTGATTTCAAAAGCCTTGAATCTTCAATGCCCCCAATGACCTTTCAATGACCTGTTTTAAAGAATGGAGTAGTGTTCCATATACCAAAATGGCTGACAAAATGGCCAGCGGCCAAAGCACAGGCAGGGCTGACAAGGTTGCTGTGACACAGCCTTCTTTGTCAGGATTCTCTTGTGTAGCTGCAGAAACTATCTTAAAAACAAAAGCAGAAACTCATGAGGCCTGGCAGCCTGGATGCTAGATTAGAGTGGTGCTGGAAAAGCACAGCAGTTCAGGCAGCATCTGAGGAGCAGTAAAATCGACATTTCGGGCAAAAGCCCTTCATCAGGAATATAGACAGAGACCTGAAGCGTGGAAAGATAAATGAGAGGAGGGTGGGGGTGGGGAGAAAGTAGCATGGAGTACAATAGGTGAATGGGGGAGGGGATGAAGGTGATAGGTCAGGGGGGGAGGCTGGAGTGGATAGGTGGAAAAGAAGATAGGCTGGTAGGGCAAGTCATGGGGACAGTGCTGAGCTGGAAGTTTGGAACTGGGATGAGGTGGGGGAAGGGGAAATGAGGAAACTGTTGAAGTCCACATTGATGCCATGGGGTTGAAGTGTTCCGAGGCGGAAGATGAGGCGTTCTTCCTCCAGGCCCGGGTGGTGAAGGAGCGGTTGTGAAGGAGGCCCAAGACCTCCATGTCCTCGGCAGAGTGGGAGGGGGAGTTGAAATGTTGGGCCACAGGGCGGTGTGGTTGATTGGTGCGGGTGTCCCAGCAATGTTCCCTAAAGCGCTCTGCTAGGAGGCATCCAGTCTCCCCAATTTAGAGGAGACCACATTGGGAACAACGGATACAATAAATGATATTAGTGGATGTGCGGGTAAAACTTTGATGGATGTGGAAGGCTCCTTTAGGGCCTTGGATGGAGGTGAGGGAGGAGGTGTGGGCGCAGGTTTTGCAATTCCTGTGGTGGCAGGGGAAGGTGCCAGGTTGGGAGGGTGGGTTGTTGGGGGGCGTGGACCTGACCAGGTTGTCGATGCTGCCTGACCTGCTGTGCTTTTCCAGCACTACTCTAATCTAGACTCTGATTTCCAGCATCTGCAGTCCTCACTTTTGCCTAGCCTCTGTGGAGAACAAGCACAGTTAACATTTCGAATTCAGAGATCCTTCTTCAGAACTGATCCTTTGCCAGGACAGCAAAGTTTCTCTAGCACTCTGCTTTTGTTTCAGGTTTTCAGCATCTGCAGTTCTTTGTTTATTTTACTGTTAAACTGTATGTTTGCTGTGACATGTTTCCTTCTGTTAAAAACACCCAGTGATACAGACAGCCCTTTACATTTCCAGAAGTGTTTTCAGAAAGTCTGTCAAGGTCGATGATGATTTTGAGCTTTACGGAGATGTTTCCCTTTTGGAGAACAAGATTTCACATTGAGTTTCAGCAGAGACCTATTGGATGGCAAATACTTTATTAGATACACAGGCAGCAAAAACCCATTACTCTCACAAGGGACTGTTCCCATGTGAGCAGCCCGTGGTGTGAGGCTGGCACCTTCTCTAGTCAGTTTTTACAGCAACTGGGACATGAGAAAGAGTCTCCATAAAACAAGCGAGATATATCAAGCTGCTCGAGTGTGGGAATGGTACCACGTATTTCATCACATCTCAAATTTGGACCTTGTATGAATTACTCACTGCAGAATATGTAACTTCTGACACAACGATACATAAGTGAAACACGGCAACTGTTTCTTTACACGGCAACTGTTAATCTAGAGACCACGATAATATTATGGGGAGCTGGGTTCGAATTCCACTACGACAGATGGTGCAATTTGAATTCAATAAAAAATCTGGAATTTAGAGTGTAATGGTGACCTTGAATCTATTGTTGGTGTTGGAAGAACTGACACAGTTCACTAGTGTCCTATATGAAGGAAACTGCCATCCTTACCTGGTCTGGCCGACATGTGACATCAGATCCACAGCAATGTGGTTGACTCTGAACTGCCTTCTGGATGTGCAAGCAATGTGCAGCAACACCTTCATCCAGTGAATGGATGAAAAAAGCTGACAGATTTGTGTTCACCATTTTAATGATATTGAATTCTATTTTAATTATAGAGTCACAGCGTCAATCCAGCATGAAAACGGACCATTCGGTCCAATTCATCCACACCGACCAAACACCCCAATCTGATCTAGTCCCATTTACCAGCATTTGACTTATATCTTTGTAAACCCTTTCTATGTCTTTTAAATGTTGTAATTATACCTGCCTCTACCACTTCCTCTGGCAGCTAGTTCCATAATGCACTACTCTCTGGGTGAAAAAGGTACCCCTTAGATTGTTTCTCAGAACTCTTTTGCCTTAGACCTATGCTCTCTAGTTTTGGACTTCCCCACAGTAGGAAAAAAGACCTTGTCCATTCACCCTATCCATGCCTCTCATGATTTTATAAATCTCTGAAGGTCACCCTCAGCCCCCACTCCAGGGCAAAAGCCCCAGCCGACTCAACCTGTCCCTATATCTCAAACCCTCCAGTCTTGGCAACTTCCTCTTAAATCTTTTGTGCACCCTCTCAAATTTAACAACATCCTTCCTGTAGAAGAGTGATCAGAACTGTATGCAGTATTCTAAAAGTGGCCTCTCCAATGCCCTGTACAACCACAACATGATGTGGAGGAGCCGGTGTTGGACTGGGTTGGACAAAGTTAAAAGTCCCACAACTCCAGCTTGTAGTCCAACAGGTTTATTTGGATGTACTAGCTTTCGGAGTGGTGCTCCTCCTTCAGGTAGCTCCCTGCAGAAGGAGCAGTGTTCTGAAAGCTAGCGCTTCCAAATAAACCTGTTGGACTATAACCTGGTGTTGTGTGATTTTTAACTTCGACCACAACATGACAGTCCAACTCCTATACTCACTGCTCTGATCAATGAAGGCAAGTGTGCTAACTGCCTTCTTCACCAGCCTGTCTACCTGCAACTCCACTTTCAAGGAAATATGAATCTTCACCCCTAGGTCTCTTTGTCCAGCAACAATCCTCAGGGCCCATTAAGTGTATAAATCCTACTCTAAATTGCCCTTCCAAAATGCAACATCTTACATTTATCTAAATTAAACTCCATCTGCAATGCCTCAGCCTATTGGCCCATCTGATTAAGACGGAGATAATCTTTTTCACTGTCCACTACACCACTTATTTTGGTGTCATCTGCAAACATTCCTCCCACATTCACATCCAAATAGTTTATATAAATGACGAAAGCAGTGGACCCAGCAGATCCTTGTGGCACACCGCTGGTCTTTAGTTCATTAATTATCTAAATTACCAGCCCAACATGATAACCTTATTATTCATACACTGCAACAGCTATTGGAAAGATTGATCTGTTTGTTTGGGGCCTTTTAATTTGGTAAAGAATTAACATAGAATTCAGTACGTGTTCGACATGTGAGATAAGGAGAGAACATTCTTACTTGTGGGCAAAGAAAATATAATTACTCATAAATCCAAAGGGGAAATAAGGAGCCATTTCTTTATTCGCAAAAATTAGAATGTGAAATTCATCTCAACAGGAATTGATTTAGGCAAATAACTTACTTATAGCTTAGAAAGGTGAGACGGGATTGATGGAATGGGAGGAGATTTGTGTGGAGTATGAACACCAGCAGAGACTAGATTGGCCAAATGGCCTGATGCTATTTGTACATTCTATGTTACCATCTGCTACATTGAGTGATATTATAATTTGTATAGGGTTAATGCAATGTCTTCAAAATTCCTGGTGTTGATCCTCTGAGCAGTGACAATGATGGTTAGTTGTGATAAATTGCTCCTATGTGGTAGAGCTGCAAATTTCCACTGAGGTGGTTCAATCCTGGCTTTCACAGAAGCACACTGTGCTGTGTTCCTTGAGGAACATTGTCAGAATGAAGTAGAATCAGGAGGAAGACTGAACACAGCACCTTTTTCCAGCATTTGCTGCCGTGGGGTCCATTGAAAGGTCTAGTTTGAATTTGCATGGCTGTGTGAGTAAGCATGGGTAGATGGGTTAGGGATAAAGTGGGTGAAGTGGGTAAATTGGTAGGAGGGTGAGGTGAGTAGGAAAGTGGGTAATTGAATAAATGAATGTAGGGGAGCTCGGTAGGGCGTAAGGGGATATTTGGGTGAGGTTGGGTCGAGGTGTGTAGTGAATGATCGACAGGGTAGTTTGGAATCAGGAATAGTGGAGTTGGATTGGGTTGAGTAGTTGGGTGACCAGGGGAGCTGGCCAGGTCAGGTTGGGGTTTTGTTGCAAGTGTCTGTGTATATATCCAGTTATGACACTGGGTTTCAATTTGTCTTAACGATTCCAGAGGGATGTAGCTGGGTCAGCAACAGAGACCTGTCCAAACTGATCTCAAACTCAGAGGCAGCGACATAAGTGGAGTGTCCCAGGGAATGGGGGTAAGGGATAAGGGAGTAACTGTGTGGATGGAAACTTTCCCATTGGGAGTTGAAGCCTCCCAGAGCATTGTTGTCATGGTAACATCACTGAACTAGTTATCCAGAACTCCAGGCTAGGTTTCTGGGTTTGAGTCCCACCATGCCGATGGTGAACTTTTAATTCGATGAAACTCTGAAATTAGAAACAAAATGCTAATGTAATGGTAACCATGCAACAACCATCCATTATTGTAAACAAACCATCTAGTTCACTGATGTCCTTTAGAAAGAAAGTCTGTCTTCCTTATTCAGTCTGGCCCATGTGTGACTCCAGATCCACAGCAATGTGGTTGACTCTTTCTTGCCCTCTGGGCATTTAGGGGATAGGCAGGAAGTGGAGACGCAGCCGGTGATGCTTGCACCCCATTTATGAATTTCAAAAACAGATTAGATCAGCAGGTCAGGAATGCCACAGATCCCAGTGCCCACCTTTGTCTGGAGTCCAGTGATTCAGAGACCGGATGATTTAGTCGCTGATGTTGAAAAATCCAGGATAAGCAATGAGTTGTGACATCCTCATTGTCATTTGACTGATGCTGAGTGTATATTCTGAGTCATTTCTGGTGCTGGCCCCAGTACCCACTACTTAAACCAGCTGAATCATAAATTACTCTCCCAAATAGCAATTACTCAATTACCTGAATTTAATAGTTTAGACATTTCCCCAACACCTTTACTCATGTAAAGTCATGAGTTACTGATTTCTAAAACCAGAGCAAGGCTGCTATGTATTGCAATTTGCACTTTATTGGCATCTTGTTTGAGTGAATCCAGAAATCCACGACCCATAATAGCATTTTGATTTTGAGTTCAACTCAATAGAAACCAATAGATGGTGCTGTCTGTCAAGGAATGATTATAAACACTGCTGGAGTGTTGGGAGATGATAAAATTATTTGTTCTATTTAAAATGACAAACTGACAGTAAGATGACCATATGTGGCCTCATAATCCGATTGCTGAGCAGAGCTCCTGTCCTCATCTTTATGGCAGAGTTCAGAGTGTAGTCTGATTGAAGAATAAGTGATTTTTCATGAGGAGTCAGAAATACAGGTTGGAGTGTTGCAATAATATGTCAGCTAGGCTAACTGGCAAATCCACTCTTCCACAGTAGAAGGTTGTGAGTTGAGGGCTTTAAGAAGTGATGTGTTGTCTGTGGGGTTTCCTTTGACGTATGATGTTCATTAGAGGATCTGTTTGCCCATTCAGGTAGTCATAAAAAGTCTCGTGACACCATTAAAGGCAACACAGGGAGTTCTCTCAGTATCCTGTCCACCACTTCTTCCTCAAATAACACTGCCAAACAGCTCAACCTGTTACTTAGTGTATTGCTGTACATGAGATCTTGCAGTGCATCAATTGGCTGTTGGTTTATACTACAGCAATTTGAAAGTAATTTGAAGCATTTTGAGATAATCTAAGTGCGCAAGGGGGAACTAGATTCATGCACATTTATTTTAAACTGATGATAATGTTCTGATCTGTTTGCTGGTTGCTAACCAGACTTTTATCTGACAGAGGTAGGGATTCTCAGTTCTTAAATAAGTTTAGTGCTGAGCTGGTTAGATTTTTGAACCTGGAGACTGTCAGGGGCTATGAAGATCAGGTGGAAGAGGTGGTATTGAGGTTATGGTTTAGTCATGATCTTACTGAATGACAAAACATTCAACAAACAGAGCAGCTGACAGCCTACTTCCACTCGTATTGTAGATGGCCTCAAACTCTAATTACTCTAAGCCAGGTGATAGAAAATTTCAATACTTTCCAGCCTCACCATCATGTCCTCAACAAAATCAAACAATGTCCTTTAGGTTAAAATTCCTCTGTCTCGAGAGTTAAGATTGTCACAGGGCATTTAACAATTGCAGATAAAATTTGGGTTGTGAGCATTGTAAGCAAGGCCAGAATTTATTACCTACCATGTTCTTGTAGATAGTACACACTGCTGCGACTGAGCCTCATTGAGTGTGGATATTTCTAAATGTAGTATTAATCATGTGTCACTTCTGAGTATCATTGGAACCACAGTAATCCAAACAAGTGAGATGTATTCCATCAGACTCCTGACTTGTGCCATTTAGTGAGGGAACAGACTTTGGCTAGTCAGGAGGTGGGTTACTTGTTGCTGGATTGCTAGCCTCTGAGTGCTCTTGTAGCCCCTGTATTTATATGGCTTGTCAAGTTCAGTTACTGGTCAATGGTAAATCCCAGGATTGTGATAATAGGGGATTTAGTGATGGTAAAACTGTTGAATATTAAGGGATGATATTTAAATATTGTCTTGTTGGAAATGGTCATTGCCTGACATTTGTGTGGAGACAGTGTTAGATGCCATTTTCAGCCTAAGTCTGGATATCTTTGGTACCTGATGAGTTGCAACCATCAGTGAATATCCCCACTTAGGACCCTGTGATGGTGGGAAGGGCATTTTATTGAAGCAACTGAAGATGGTTGGGCCTAGGAGACTAGCTTGAAGAACTCCTGCAGAGATATCCTGGAATTGAGGTGACTGAGCCAACAACCACAACCATCTTCCTCTGTGCCAGGCATGACTCCAACAAATGGAGAACTTCCCTTCCTATTCCCATTATCTCTAGTTTTGTGAAGGCTCCTTGATGCAAGACTCGGTCACGTATAGCATTGGGGTCAAGGGCTGTCACTCATCTCATCTCTGGAATTCATTCTTTTGTCCATGGTTGTACTAATGCTGTAATAAGGGTTGGAACTGAGTGATCCTGGCAGAATCCAAACTAGGTGTTAGTGAGGAGGTTATTGCTGAGCAAGTTCAGTGCGAGTTCAAAGAAGGAGTCTTTGGTGGAGTCCCGGTGTGTAAAATGCTTCTTCACTTTGCACCAAATATCTTTGGTGGTACTATTACTCAGACCAATATTTACCTGAGATGTCTTTCCTTCCTTTCCCATGGAATGGATTGCTTCCAGCTTGACAGCCATGTGACAAGCCCTTGCAGTGGTTTCTCCTGCATTGCAATCTCTTCACCTAATCCTCGATCTTCACTGAAGTCTGCTGCCAATGAAGGAGCATCCATCTCCATGTCCAAAGCTGGGCAAGGTGACTGTGGAAGCATTACAGGTGCTGGGTACTCTTTATAGAATAATCCCTGAGGCAAGATTTTGAGTAAATCTGGGATCTTCAGCTTCAGCTTTGGAAGAGAAATAAGCCTATTCTATTTTCACCGCATTAAATTCCACAGGTTTCTAATTTTTCCTCATATTGCAGTCTGATCTTGCTTTGAATGAGCCTTATGGATTGAGATAGTTGACATGTAGTGTAATGGACCAGGCCAGAACTCCTCAAAACATTTCAAGAAGTTGTTCCAGACCCCACCAATTCTAGTTGTTTCAAGCAGGTGTAAAGTGAATAATCCAGGAGAAATACATCTGATCAAACCGCTTTATTTTTAAACAAAACAGAATTTATTTACACACGGACAAAAGAAAACCGAATTTAGAATAACATAACAATTTGAAAACCCAACTAACACAAAAACACAATTTTACAAAGAGCTGATCTGATTTCCTGCAGCATCCCATAAACACACCTCTTGGCAAAAAGGTAAATTCAAACACTGGTTCTTATAGGGGAGATGGAAGAAAGAGAAAGGTTCAGCATGGAGCTGCTTCTTTGAGTCCCCAGCTAAAAAAGACCCAAAACTGGAAAAGAATTGCTTAACCTGGAGAACTGTCCACTCCCCTTTCGTTATACAAGTACTTTTAAAAAAAAACTGAAAGTTTTCTTTGACTGTTGACTTAGGCAGCATCTGTTAGCCAATATTGAAGTAGCCAGTTCATACATTTTGACACCTCTGCCTTTATGACCCCACTTGAAAAAAAAACAAGGATGGGATAACCTTGTTAAATGAGTAGCATCGCAGTGGTATTGTTTCCAATGAGTGTGAAGCCTAGCTCCAGAATGTCAAAGCATGGCAGCTGCTCTGTTTTATATTAGCACCAATAGGAACATACCTGGATTAATGGTATCCACACCGAAATATTTCCAGAAATGATAATCTGGGAGGTCTATCTGAATTCATAATGAAGCTCAAATGATATAAGTTGTATGAAAGTACAAAAGACTTGTGTTGGCAGAGAGTTCTTACATGAATGACAAATTACCATATGTTTTTAGGCAACTTGGGCTATTTCCTCAATCTGCTTTACAAAAATCTTGGGCTTATGTTGTATATTATGTTTATAATTTTACATTTATAATCTTATATTTATATGTTGGATAAGTGTCAGTTGCATTGTGTTTCATGGTGAATTTCTTTCAGTGAGATCCATTGGGTGGTTTCCTATATCTCATCAAACACACCTCATTAACTACCCACCCTGCCCCAGGGGCACCCTTTTGCCCATTTCCAGCCCCATCTGACAATATGCCATTTTCAGAGCAACACACTACTGATGCAATATTCCACGTTTGACTGGCATCCGTGGCACTGACATCACTTTTCAAAGATCTGTCAATCTGGAGCTGCCCTGCACGGGATCCTAACATATGCCCTGGACATGGCAGAAATGGGCAAATAGACACCCTGCTTTTCAGGCAGGAACCTTGAGATCTTGCTGGATGGGGTGGTGCAGAAGCAGGCTGTCCTCTTTCCAAGCATGGCAGAGGTGATCATGATGCCATAGCATGCCCACCTAGTCTGAAGTTGCCTCTCCTGGGTCAGTGCTGTCTCAGCCATCTGCAGGAAGACAGCCAATAGCCTTCTTCACTTTGCCACCATCTTCATTCCAACATCTCATACCCTCTCTATCCCTGCTTCTGCAACCACTTCCTACCAAGGCTCCGCTCTATCAGTCTGACTATTGTTTGAAAATTCTTCCCTTTCTTACTGTCACCTGGCACCACTAAAACCTGCATGCCCTCTATATTGTCTCCACGCTTGCTCGGGAAGCCTCTGTATCTACACCGACAGTAATAGCTGTGTCCCCCACTTTCATCTCTTATAAAACCTACTCTCTCTCAATACAGGAGGAAGACAGCCGACAAAAAGCAGAAAGAGTCAAGAAAGGTAGTGGGCTGCCTGACATTTGCCTCCTGATCCTTACTTGGAGAGAGTCCTGTCTCTGACTGCCCTGAGAGGCTCCCTGATGGAGTCCAACAGGTATCAGAGACCATGAGTAAGAAAGCCAGGGCTGTCTGTTGAAAGGCTGTTTCCCTTCACCTGACTGAGGACTGCTTACAAAGTTTCCTGGCCTTCTGGCTGCACTGAATGGCAGGGCAGTACAGAATTACGTGTCATTCTGGTATGTCTGGCTGAGGGGGCAACACACAAAAGGCTAAAGCCTTACAATATAAGGCAGGGATGCTGTGAACATTCAGCAGGCTCTGAGTGAGTGATGACACTGAGGAAAGAGCCCTGAACTGGGGCCTAGTCCAGTCCATAGGCTGAGTTCCTGAGTGCACTGTGTCCTTGCTGCAGCATTACAATGACAATTGTGGTTCAGCCCAAGGTGTAGCATTGAATTGGCAGAAGCAACCTGTAAGGGGATCAGAGGGATTTTAGAGGCAAGTGTGTTGGTAAATGTGATCAAGAGTGCTGTAGGATCAGGGCGGTGATTACTTGTCCAGACTCCCAAGCAGCAATTTGAGATGGTTATATTTAAGTAATTTACTGCCAGCTATAGCATTTCCATTGGAATGGATCCAACACTTCATGTCCTGATTGCAACTATCTTGGCTTTGGGAATCTAAAATAAATATTATTCCAGAATCACAGAATTGTTACTGTGCAGAAGGGAGCCATTTGGCTCATGGTGCCTGCTTTAAGTGACATTACCTAATGCCAATCTCCTGCTTTCTCCCCATAGCCCTACACACTGCTTCCATCCTAATAACCATTCAATGCCCTCTCGAATGTCTCACTTGAACCTGCCTCCAACACATTTCCAGGCAGTGCATTCCATACCCTAACTACTCACTGTATGAAAAAGTTTTTTTTTCTATCACATCAACTTAGTTTGCACATTATTTAAATCAATACCCTTTGATTCTGAGGCCATTTCTGAGTGGGAACAGTTTCTCCTGATCAACTCTATGCAGCCCATGCAAAATTTTGAAAATTTCTATTAAATCTCCTCTCAGCCTCCTTCATTCTGAGGAGAACAGTCCCAATCACTTCAACCTAATCTTGTTTCTGGAATCATTTTTGTAAATCCTTTTTCACTCTCTTCAATGTGTTCACGTCTTACCTATGAAACTGAAAACAACTCTCCAGCTGAATTTAAGTGTCTAATAAACCTCTAAGATTTAGGTTTCCTGTTTATCTATAGAAGTGGTGGCCTAACATTGCTGAAAAAAATGGGCATGATAACTTTTGTGTGGTTGGACCACCTTTGCAGTTTGGACTTGGCTGTCCCATTGCTAAATTGGTCATTATCACACAGTATTTCACCTGAAAAATGAATGTAATGATTTAAGCCCCACAGTTTTTCAATGCTTCTAATGTCTTTCTACTGAATGGGCTGGTGATTCCAGCCCCCACAAATTGTCTGCTGTGGGTGGGGACCATGTCTTTTCAGTAATCTCTGATTTAGCCCATAGCAATTTCGTGGTTCATAGCTTGGTGTTGAATTGTGCACGTTCCCCTTTGGCCTCGATGCACTGAGGGAAGCTTGTTACCTGCTTCTATAGTGGAAAGCTCTCTTGTTACACTATTACAGTTCACACCAAATCAAAAACGGAAATAGACAAGGACTTCATGACAACATTAAAGTAGTTTTGGAGGTGGAACATTTGGGGCTGACTTCTGGCCTTTACTAGACACCATTATGACTACCGATTACACTCATTTATGGGGCACAACAGAATTGAAAATCTATACCAAGACATCTTAATTGTACCTCTAGAGCCAACACGGCTATAACCTGACACATATATCTGATGTTAGTATGTCACTTCAGATTTGTCATCTGATTCAACCGTGGCAAGAAATTGCTAAGATCGTTACCTACCATTACTTTGAGTTGGACTGTTGGGTGTTGGACTGGGGTGTACAAAGTTAAAAATCAGACAACACCAGGTTATAGTCCAACAGTCCACTAGCTCTGAAAGCTAGTGCTTCCAAATAAATCTGTTGGACTATAACCTGGTGTTGTTTATTTAAATACTTTAAATACTCATTATATGAAACTAAATAAAAGAGTTATTAGCTCAACATTCTACATAAAATTATTTTTTGTGTACACATTAAACATCCTACAGTATTCTTTGCTTCTCTAAAGGATTTAAATCTGGGATTCCTACTTTAAATAATCTTATGAAAGATACATTAACCACATAATATTTTATAAACACTAGGCAGCTGCAATCGGAAGTTACACATTTTATGTTTCCATTTTTCCTTCTTTAGCTGAGGGACAAAGGTGGTCTCTAAGCATTATCCACACCCTGTATATATTTAAATGGCTCCTTTTTAAAATTTAGGCTCAATCATGTTTAATAACTGAGGATTCACAGATCCCTGGGTTAGAAAGTCCCAAAGACAAAAACATTTCCTCTGATTGAAAAAAAATCTTGAATCTCAATCTTAAATCCTGAAAGCATTTGCCCTAGTTTCAGACTCTCCAGTCGGGGAAAACAACCTCTCAATCCCTCTCAGAATTCAAATGTTTCAATAAGATTACATTCCATTCTTTCAAACACTGGAGAACACAGCCCTATTTTATTCAATTTTGCCTCAATGGACAATCCTTCTTTCCCAAGAATCAGTCTTTTTGCACCCATTTATAGCAAATATATCCTTCCTTTGGGAATGTGACCAAAACTATGAACAGTGTTCCATGTGTGGTCTGACCCAAGCCCCTTTTTATTTGCAACAAGACATCCTTATCCTTATCCCTGCCAAATAAATATTATATTATTTGGTTTCATAATTGCTCACTGCACCTGCATGTTAATTTTCCATGATTTCCGAAACTTTCTCTGACTCATGCATCCGGGGGAATGGAAACTGGTTTGGAAGCAGAAATTGAGCTTCAGATCCCTGCTTTCCACTTTCCTTGCCCAAGGGCTATCTAGAAATATTTAGGGGAAAGGCTTGAGCAAATGTTTCCTTATTTGCATACCTATTCACAAATCCAGCCTTAGCTAGTTGCAGGCAAAGAAAGCAGCAAAGGCTGCTTAACAAATAGGATGAAGAGATTTACTTTGCAGATGCAACAGAAGGAGATCTGGCCATTTTCTGCAAATATGGAGGCAAACATTCTTACCGTCTTTCTAAAGGTTTAAATGGCATTTTAAACTTGGCAAATCTTTCAGAAAGAGTTGTTTCTGTTCTAATGTTGGAAACACAGACACCAACACATACACAGCAAGCTCCCACAACTAGCCATCTAAGGATGTGAGATTCCGGTAAAGTTGATTGGGCAATAAGTAATGGCCAAGCCAATGGAGATAATGCCCCTATATCTCCAGAAATAGTGTCATTGCTTATTCCACCCACATCTTAGAGAATAAGCAGCATATAAACCAAACATCTCATTTGAAAGAGAACTCTTCTGACAGTGTAGCACTCCTGTTGTACTACAATGAAATATTAGTGTTGATTTTTATTCTCAAGTCTCTGAACCCACCGTGACCAGGGCATTCCAACTTTAAAAAGGCATTCATAGGATGTGGGCATTGCTGGCTGAGCCAGCATTTATTCCCATTCCTAAATGCCCTTGAGAAGGTGGTGGTGAACTACCTTCTTGAACTGCTGCAGTCCTTAAGGAGGGAATTCCAGGATTTTGACCCAGTGACACTGAAGGAATGGCAATATACGTCCAATTCAGGATAATGAGTGACTTGGAGGGCTTCTTGCATATGGTGGCGTTCCCATGTATCTGCTGTCCTTGTCCATTTGGATCCCGAAGTGGTCATGGGTTTGGAAAGTTTTGAGGATCTTTGGTGAATTTCTGCAGTGCTTCTTGTAGATAGTACACACCACTGCCTCAGAGTGTTGGTGGTGAAGGGAATGGAGTTGAAACTTTATTGCTGGAACAGCACAGCAGGTCAGGCAGCATCCAGGGAACAGGAGATTCGACGTTTCGGGCACAGGCCCTTCTTCGGCCTGTGCCCGAAACGTCGAATCTCCTGTTCCCTGGATGCTGCCTGACCTGCTGTGCTGTTCCAGCAATAAAGTTTCAACTTTGATCTCCAGCATCTGCAGACCTCACTTTCTCCCCGGTGAAGGGAATGGATGCTTGTGGTTGTGATGCCAATCAAATTGACTGCTTTTCCCTCTATGTTGTTAAGCTTCTTGAGTGTCGTTGGTGCCTCACGAATCACACTCTTCATTTGTACCTTGTTGATGGTGGACAGACTTTGGGGAGTCAGAAGGTGAGTTACTTAGTGCAGTTTTCCTAGCCTCTAAGCCCCTCTTGTAGACACTGAATTTATATGGCACGCTGCCTCCAATCCAAAAATTCACTTCCCAACCTCCCCAACATAGCAGTGGCCCTGATAACCCCCTTGACTTTCATTGAACTGACCCCCAGGATTGATTGTGGCCCACTATCCCTGACTGACTTGGACAGACACTGGTGAGTGACCAGACCCCCAAATCGTCTCCGTGCATCCTGCCTGGTGACTAATTGTGAATCCCTAGACTGGTTTGCACTGGGTTGTACATAGGGCTGACATTGTATATGGATTGGAATGTGCTATGATGGTGCAGTAAGGCAGGTACTATTCAATAGCAGTGCCCATGAATGGGTGCAGATGGTTATTACCCTGAGACTGATGTCAAAGGTGAATGTCTAGAGAAGCAAGCAGTGAACTGGAATCACCAGGTATTTGCTTCAACCTTCATGCTGGTAATTGTTGCCGTTGTTTAGATGGGTGGAAGAGTCTGAAACTGCATATCACTGAGGGAAGATTAGGAAATATTGGTACACTAAAACATGGAAATAGTTGCAAATAAGCCTCTTGCTGTTAACTAGGCAGATTCTCATCTTGTTTACACTTTATTGGAGAATTGAACATTTTTCTATTCATATAGAGAATCTGATTTTTGCCAATCATTCGAGAGAATAGGGCCCCTCAAAGATCAGCAGGGCGGCCTTTGTGTGGAGCCACAGAAAATGGGGGAGATACTAAATGAATATTTTGCATCAGTATTTACTGTGGAAAAGAATATCGAAGATATAGACTGTAGGGAAATAGATGGTGACATCTTGCAAAATGTCCAGATTACAGAGGAGGAAGTGTTGGATGTCTTGAAATGGTTGAAGGTGGATAAATCCCCAAGACCTGATCAGGTGTACCCAAGAACTCTGTCGGAAGCTAGAGAAGTGATTGCTGGGCCTCTTGCTGAGATATTTGTATCATCGATAGTCACAGGTGAGGTGCCGGAAGACTGGAGGTTGGCAAACGTGGTGCCACTGTTTAAGAAGGGCGGTAAGGACAAGCCAGGAAACTATAGACCGGTGAGCCTGACCTCGATGGTGGGCAAGTTGTTGGAGGGAATCCTGAGGGACAGGATGTACATGTATTTGGAAAGGCAAGGACTGATTTGGGATAGTCAACATGGCTTTGTGCGTGGGAAATCATGTCTCACAAACTTGATGGAGTTTTTTGAGGAAGTAACAAAGAAGATTGATGAGGGCAGAGCGGTAGATGTGATCTATATGGACATCAGGAAGGCATTTGACAAGGTTCCCTATGAGAGGCTGATTAGCAAGGTTAGATCTCATGGAATACAAGGAGAACTAGCCATTTGGATACAGAATTGATTCAAAGGTAGAAGGTGGTGGAGGGTTGTTTTTCAGACTGGAGGCCTGTGACCAGTTGAGTGCCACAAGGATCGGTGCTGGGTCCTCTACTTTTTGTCATTTACATAAATGATTTGTATGTGAGCATAAAAGGTACAGTTAGTAAGTTTGCAGATGACACCAAAATTGGAGGTGTAGTGGACAGCGAAGAGGGTTACCTCAGATTACAAAAGGATCTGGGCCAGATGGGCCAGTGGGCAGAGAAGTGGCAGATGGAGTTTAATTCAGATAAATGCGAGGTGCTGCATTTTGGGAAAGGAAATCTTAGCAGGACTTATACACTTAATGGTAAGGTCCTAGGGAGTAGGGAGTGTTGCTGAACAAAGAGACCTTGTAGTGCAGGTTCATAGCTCCTTGAAGGTGGAGTCGAAGGTAGATAGGATAGTGAAGAAGGCTTTGGTATGCTTTCCTTTATTGCTCAGAGTATTGAGTACAGGAGTTGGGAGGTCATGTTGCGGCTGTACAGGACATTGGTTAGGCCACTGTTGGAATATTGCATGCAATTCTAGTCTCATTCCTATCGGAAAGATGTTGTGAAACTTGAAAGGGTTCAGAAAAGATTTACAAGGGTTGAAGGATCTGAGCTACAGGGAGAGGCTGAACAGGCTGGGGCTGTTTTCTCTGGAGTGTCGGAGGCTGAGGGTGACCTTATAGAGGTTTATAAAATTATGAGGGGCATGGATAGATAAAAGAGACAAAGTCTTTTCCCTGGTGTCGGGGAGTCCAGAACTAGAGGGCATAGGTTTAGGGTGAGAGGGGAAAGATATAGAAGAGACCTAAGGGGCAATGTTTTCACGCAGAGGGTGGTACGTGTATGGAATGAGCTGCCAGAGGATGTGGTGGAGGCTGGTACAATTGCAACATTTAAGAGGCATTTGGATGGGTATATGAATAGGAAGGGTTTGGAGGGATATGGGCTGGGTGCTGGCAGGTGGGACTAGATTGGGTTGGGATATCTGGTCGGCATGGACGGGTTGGACCGAAGGGTCTTTTTCCGTGCTGTACATCTCTATGTCTCTATGACTCTATAACTGACTTGTTGATGCCCACATTGTTCACTGCTGAAAAGATACCTCCCAGTGCGTGAATAAGCGTGAATAAGTTTTTATTCTATAGGTGTTAGACTGTGGAAATACCTTGGAGTTTCCCAGTTTCTGTGTTGTTCGTTGCCATGAAGTGCAGTGGACACCTTCTTAACACAGTTACATGTAGTTTTTGCTGCATTTCCGGTGAAAGAATGGAGAAAGAATTCTGAACAAAATCCAGGCCCACAGATTGAAACTTGTAATGATCGAGAGTTCAGGTTACACTAGTGGATACACATTGCTCTTTGACCTATATAAATTCCAACTTTGTTCAAGTACCTCCAGCCAGAATTCACTGGCAATCAAATTGCAGTTAAATTTTTATAGTAGCAGAGAGCTGGCAGCCTCATGGGCTTTCTGCTCACGTTAAAATGATTAAAAATTCCGGTGCCTAAATGTGATTTGGATGACTTCATGCTTAAATTACACAATACAATTTGTGTCAGTGTGATGCCAGAACCACTGTGTGGCATAACTAGCTTACTAATTGCACAGAGCCATGGTGCTTTAAGCAGTGAAGATACTTAGGAGTATCAGGGTTAGCATGACATACAACATTACTTTGCATTTCACTGATATTTTATTTTCTGTTTCATTATAGTGTGGGTGGTCCTTTCCAAAAGGCTGCGGAACCCCCCGCCTCACAATATCATATGCTGCAGCTTCAAACTATCTCTATATTGCCAAGTGCAATCAGCCAGTCAATTTTTGTCGTGGAGTTACAGGGAAACTAAAATAAAATTTGAAAACAATATCCTCCTTTGTTTGCAACCCCAAAGGGGCCTCCATGAAAAGAATTTCAACAATCTGAAATCAGTTCCTTGGGAAAAGATGCTGAAGTACGAAATTGCCCTTGATTTGAGAATAATTGCCAATTTCATTCAGAGTGCTGATGGAAAGATGGTGTGGAAAATGAAATAAATGTTAGGAGGGAACAGTCTGCTATAGGATAAGGCTTGGTGTTGGGGCAGATAATTTTCTGAACATTAATCGAATCAAGCAATATGAAGTGGGAATGTGTCTGAAACTTATAAGATGATCGTATTCAGTGGTGGAGTGGGCCCAGCTGACTCTACAGCCTACTCCTGGCTCTGTTTTGCATTCACTCTGTGTGTAAACTGACGTGGGAGCATTTTAATTCAAAAGAAAGGTGTTCTATTTCCCTGCACTGTTAAAGCTCATCCTAACCAAAACAAATGCTGCAGGCAATACAGGAAAACTAATTTTAAAATAAATATTGTATTCCCTAACATCCATCTCGGCACAACAGACTGGTAAGATTAGTTTACAAAAATCACTGCAATGTTTTTCCAAGAATTAGAATTAGAATTAATTAACTTTTGAGGGGAAGGTCTTAATACCGTGGTGCTGCAGTGATTTATCCAAAGTACCATTTTCCTCAGATAATACTTATTTATTCTTTTTGTTTTTTCCTGCTGGCCATTCTCATTCAACCAGGCCCCTCAATTATCACTAATTTGGAATAGTTCTTGAGTAATGTGGTTGAATGGACCATTATTGTCTTACAGATCACAAGCTCTTTACCCTCTGAATGTATTCAGGTTAACCAGACCTTTTTTTTGTAGTTATGATTTAAATGAGAAATTGAAAGTAGCCGTAAGCAGCTGCATTAGCTTGTAAGAAACCCTTGTCAGCAATCACAGATGTTCTCGGATTGTGAATGCAGTGTGTATTGGACTGGGTTTTCAGGGTGTCACATTTCCAGCTCTCCTTCCAGCTGAAAAGTAATTTTATGCAGATATTGCACAGGGAACAGCCTTAATTATTTCAGTGTGGGATTTTGCCCCAATCTGGCAAGAGTTCCCATCTTAAAGAGAGGCAGACCAATCTAATCAAACAGGGGTGACTGCTGAGACTACAGGCAGTTTCTGAGGAAGAGGCGATGGAGCTCGGAATTATAGGTGAGCTGGGATTTTAAACATGTCGTTTTCCATTAGATACTAGCAAGGCAGTGATGAGGTGTGGAACAGGTTTAAAAACCAAAGGGCGAAGGTTACAGAGGGCTTATGATCTAGGGGTGTGTGGACTCTGGTAGTCACAGTGGACTCTCCAAGAGGTGGTACTCCAATGTTCCTTACCTCCCATCTTGACATTAGGCAAGAGGTATTTGTTTTTGATGTACCCCCTCGAATTGCAGTGGTGGTGGAATGAAGCCCTTAAGTTGCCATTTCCTGCCCACTTAACAGGCCTGAGAGTAGGCAGGGTCCTGATACCTTCCTCACTCTGTGGGAAATGGAAGACAGGTTTGGAATAGGTTGAAAGGCCAGCTGGTTTATTTTATGAACCCCACACCCGGTGTTTCAAATACACCAGCAGGGGTGGTGGGTATTTGTGTCGAAATCCAGCAATTAAGTCCAAGATAGACAAGCAGGAGGCTGGAAGGACACAGTAAGTCAGGCAGCATCAGGAGTTGGAGAAGTCAGTGTTTCAGGTATAACCATTTTTCAGGACCCTCCACCTCCTCATTCCAGCATCTGCAGTTCTTTTGTCTCTAGTTAAGTTCAAGTCTTTTCTTTTGCTCTGTGAACCTTTGAAACACATAGCTGTAAATCCTCTGAATAACTAACCACATTGCCAGCTACTCCTGATGACCTCCGACTCTCTTGTTGGTCAAGAATCAATCCAACTCTCTCTGGGAAAGAGAGATTCAAAGAGATGGTGAGCTGCCTCCTCCAGGGTGATTAAGGACAGGCAATAAATACTGTTCCAGCCAGCAACATCCACATCCCGTGAGTGAATTTGAAAAAAATGCTGAGGTGTGGAGGGTTGTAATCAAAATAGAGGACAGAGGTTGTGCTGTGCAGTTGTTAAACTCAATATTGACTCCTGAAGGGTGGAAAGTACCTAAGTAGAAATGAAGGTGTTGTTCCCCCAGCTTACATTGAGCTTCATTTGAACACTGTTGCCGGCCTAGGGAGAGAATGTTAGTATGGGAGCAAGATGGTTTATTAAAATGGCACACAACACCACTTTGCAGTTCCTTTCAGTTCTGAAGAAGAGTCATCCAAGACTTGAAAAATTAACTCTGTCAACAGATGCTGCCAGACCTGCGATGTTTCACCAATACTTTCTGTCTTTTTATTTCAGATTTCCAGCATCTTATTTCCAGTATTTTATTTTCAGTTGAGTGGTTTTCCTGATAACTACTGGGTAAGACACTAAGTGGCCTATTAGCTCTCTGGCCTAATGAAGCCCCTAAGTGGTCAATCAGTAGCTATTGAAGGATCTCATCCTGTTCCCACTGGTATTTTACCCCTGGGGGTGCTTCACATCATAGAGAAAACTCAACCTCATTTAGCTGCATGGGAGGGTGTTGAGCAGGGGAGGATCCTCCAAGGTTGGACCCTTTGCATCCTTTTCCGAAACTCCTTTTCAGGACAACCACCCCCCCAATGCACTTTTGAACACAGTCACTCCACAAGCCAAACCCCTTGCTCGGAGAAGTTGGCAGACCTCAGTCAGACTTCTGACCCTGGACTTAACTGGTTCCCTTGGAACGGTGGGACTGCCTGTAGTCCTAGCATTGGCCACTGCTTCTGGTGGCATTGATGAGCCTAATAACCTTGCAGCCAGTTGATTAGCTGGGATGTAGAATGAGATGGACCAATTAATGCTGTTCCCAGTATAATAAATATCAGGACATGCTGAAAGGTTCGATATAGTAGAATGTTTAGTGTTTATCATCAAACACTGACAGGTCGTCAAAACTCTGGAATCTCAGTCAGTGTCATATGTTGTTGGTTGATCCAGCAATTAACAGCACTGATTAGATTTACAGCACAGAAGCTAATTGGTCGGTGTCAATGTTTATGCTGCAAAATTAACTTTCTCTCAGCTGACTTGAACTAATTCTATCAGTGGATTCTTTAATTTATTTTCTCCCTCATATGTTTATCTGTATTTTCTTCTGTAAATCCATGCTTGGCACCTCAACATCTCCTTCTGGACTGAGATACTTCCGTTTGTATTGATCCTTTGGAAAAGGTTGTTAGAAAATAAGGTACCTTTACCTGCAGGATGATTTTGGGGGGGCAAGGTGCAGGAAATTGAATTCTCAGTGCCTTGTGTTTTATTGCTGAAATGCTGTTGTAAATAATTATTTACTGCTTTTTGTAGCATTTTAAAAACATGATCATAAAATAGCAGATTAAAAAAAAAGACTGGGAGTTTAATTGTGCAAACCCAAATTCATCATTTCATGCTGCCTTGAACAGTACTTGCAAACCTGTTAACTGTTTATAACAACATGACATTTTTCCTACTTGCCTGATCCTGAGCCAATGTGACTCCCTTCAGAAAGTTCACCATTTGCAGGATATTCTGGAGTCCCCTGCAAGACATAAAAATGTAGTAAGTAGGAGCAGGAGTAATCTGGAGGGGCCGGTGTTGGACTGGGGTGTACAAAGTTAAAAATCACACAACACCAGGTTATAGTCCAACAGGTTTAATTGGAAGCACTAACTTTCGGAGCGCTGCTCCTTCATCAGGTGGCTGTGGAGTATAAGATCATAAGACACAGAATTTATACCAAACGTGTACAGTGTGATGTAACTGAAATGGTATATTGAAAACGACCTGGATTGTTTTTTAAGCAGGAATAGGCCTTTCAGCCCTTTGAGCCTGCTCTACCAGTCAATATGATCATGGCTGAGCACCTAATTCAGTGCCTGACCCTGTTTTCTTCTCATACCCTTTGATCTCTTTAGCCCCAGAACTATATCTGCCCCTTTTTGAGAACATTCAATGTTTTGCGTTTAACCCCTTTCGATGACGGAGTCACCACCGTCTGGGTGGAAACTGAGCAGGCAACGCTGTGTCTGTGGGGGGAGTGAGTGTCCGTGGTCACTGTGAAACGGTAAAGTTTGATATGGATCGATGCCCAGGCAATGGGAAGCCCAGCTTTCCTAGAGACTAAGTCACAAAATATCTGGCAATGCTGAGGAGGTCAGGCAGCATCTGTGGAAACTGAGACAGTTCATCTTTCATTTCATTAGGTTTTGTTATCTCATTACTGCACTGGCTAGGATCAGCCAGGCCAAAGATTAAACCCTGGACCCTACTGGTCAGAGTGGCTTGAAATCCAAGCAAGGAGCGTGTATAGCTGCTGCGTTAAATTCTGCAAGGAGCATGTTAATTAGTAATCCCAGTAAACGACATTAGGTTAAGGCTTGTGACTCAATACTTCTGGTTCATTGCCTTATATTCTTCTTCTTCCTCTGGTAGGACTGAGGAGTACACTTATCACGGAGCACAGCCCATGGCATGACCCTGTGTGTGGGGTCTTATCGAGTGAGATGGCTGCTGAGGTACAGCTACCACATGGTTCTGACTGACCAGAAAACCCTCCCACTCTCCAGCCCCATTCACCGGGAGCCTGGCTGCAGCACCCGACATGGATGCCAGAAAATCTGCTTCACAATGTTCCTGATTCTCTGTGGATCGGCTGTGGAACTCAGTTAGTCTATCACTGCCCAGCTGCTTATATTCAAGAGATGTTCATGATCCGAAAGCTGAACTTGGTGTTTGTGTTTTGAATTTCACATTCTTATCTACTCTTTAATATCCTTCAAATCTCTGGCCGAGCAGAAATCTATCCACCTCTGTCTTAAAGATACTCAATAATGACCTCCCCCACAGCCCCCCACTTTCAACATCTGCTGAGGCAGAAGCTTCCAAAGCCACACAATCCTCTGAGAGCAAAGATTTTTCTTCACCTTTGTCCTAAAAAAGGTAACAGTCATTTTAAATGTGACTCCTAGTTCTAGACTCATAAGAGGAAATGTCATTTCGACGTCCACCTTGACAAGACCCTTCTTTAGATAAGAGACAAAAAAAACTATACGTAATATTTGAGATGTGGTATTACCAATGAGATACAACTGAAGCAGAAGAGCCTTTTATGGTAATTCTCCTCATGTTAAAAGATAGCATTCCATTAGCCTTCTTAATCAATTGCTGTACTTGCACTCACTCAATCTCTGCAACTGCACCCTCCCCTAACCAAGGCTCTGGCTCTACCACTCTCGCGATAGCCTGTCATACCTTTTCACATACTAACCTTTTACGACTCATTCACTGAAGCAACAAGATTTCTTTGCACTTTGGAACTCTGCAGTCATTATCTATTTAGTTAATGCTCTGCTATTTTATTCTTCCTATTAAAATGAACATATACGTATTTTCCCACCTTATACTCCATTACCATATTTTGCCTACTAATTCAACATTTCTACATCCATCTGTAACCTCAAAATGTCCTCTTCATAACATACTTTCCTACCTATCTTTGCGTCATCTGTAAACTTAGGCACCATGTCCTCACACCTCTTCAAAGTAATTAATATTGTAAAATGTTGAGATGCCAGTACAGATGCCTGAGGGACCCCAGTGGTCACATCCTACCAATCTGAGAAAGACCCATTTCTATATACTGTGTATTTTCTATCAGACAGCTAATCTTCTGTCTGTGCTAGCATATTCCCCTATGTATGTGCTCTTACCTTGCATTAACCTTTTATGTAGCACCATGTCAATGCCTTCTGACAATCCAAATCACCTTACACCCCATGATCCATGGTGCATGTTGTTATTTTAAAGAATGCCAAAAATTGGATATATGTGATTTCCTTTCATAAAACCATGCTGATTCTTCCTGATGACCTTACGTTTGTCTAAGTTTCCAGTCATATCCTCCTTCATGATTGATTCAAACACCTTTCCCATGACAATCACTAAGATGACTGGCCTATAGTTTCCTGTTTTCTGCCATCCTATCTCTTGAATGGAAAGGGTTGTATTTGCTACCAGAAATTCAGGAGTATCAGAAATTGGGTTTGCTGATTTCTACTCCTAATATATTAAACGGTGCTGTTGCTCATGATGAGCTAAACTTAGATTTTGGAGCATCACTTCACTTATTTAAAGTGACCAGCTGGCAAAGAACCAGATGCAACATGAGGAAAAACATTTTTACGTCGAAGTGGTTAGGATTTGGAGTGCTATACCAGATAGGATGGTGGAACCATATTCAATAGTAGCTTTCAGAAGGAAATTGGATAAATACTTGAAGGAGAAAAGAAAATACAGGGATAAGGTGAAAAATTCAAGGATTGCTCTTTTGAAAGAGATGGTCGAGGAATGATGGGCTGAATCTTCCCATATTTTGGTGACATGTTGTTTTTCTTGAGTTTCATGGTGGGTTTCTCTCTTCGAGGCCTAACGAGCGTGATCATCCCAAACCCACTGCATTAACTGTGTCTCACTCCTTTATGGAACCCCACTTGTCGGATTCTTCCATGTGCTGTACATCGAAATGCTCACCACCATTGGGATACCCTGGGATATCTGGCACTGCTGCCATATTGAACAGACCATTGTGCACCCGGTCATGTTCTTTCAGTCCACAGCTGTACAGTTGCAAACATGGCAGTGTCCAGCTGAGCTGGAGGTTCCTCTGGATGGAGTGGTACAGAGGATGGAAGCCCCTCTTCACTCAGATCCAGCAGAGGAAGCAACAACACCAAATCCTGCTCTGTGGTCAGCCTCTGGGTCACTTTGGCGTCTGCAGCATGACAAGTACCCAGCAAATGCAGGAAGACGTTCATACCCTACCAGGGTATGTGGCGCCATCTTCTCTCTGCTACCTCACACTCACTCTATCTCTGCAGGTGCATCCACCCCTGACCTAAGCTCTTGCTCTCACTGTTGCCTGCAACATCTTCCTTCTCTTGTTCTCACCCACTCCCAAACTGTCCGCTCCAATAATCCTCAATAGCATCTACGTCGTTTACTCACTCACACCTCTCCCCCTGCTGGCACCATCATTAACAGTTGGGTCAGTCCAGTGCAGACACATCCAAGTGAGCAGCAATGTTTGTTGATCTGCTATGACCTCCAACTCTGTGATTTTTTAAAAACTTGCCACAACCTCAATCACCGTGGACACAGTGCTTTCTCTCTTTAGACTCTTATAGGCACTAATGGGATATCCAATGTGGCTACTAGCATAAGGTCCACGCTACAAGACATCCCCGCTCCCTAAGTCTGACGAAGAGAACACAGATACAAACGAGGAAGCACTGGCAAGGCAGCCTCCTGCACTCCCACCAGCTCTGATCCCCACCCCTTGGTGGGTATTTTATCTCGATTAGCGCTGGCAGCAACTGATGGTGAGCACAGCACTGCCACATCTCCACAGCTGGTGAGGGGGAAATGCCTCAGGCTGCTGGCAATCAGTTGACTGCCAAATACCAGACCACTGCTCAACCCCAGGAAAAAAACCATGTTACGGTATTGGCATCTAGGGACTTCACGCATATACACAAGCAGCAGGTGGGGATTGCCAGGGCCGCCTGACACGTGGCCTACAGGACTGCAGCAACGCAGTTGGCACCCTGCTGCCTTGATGGACAGGAGGGTGGCTGCCTTGGAGAGCCAGCTCCAGCATTCTCCATGTCTACACTGACCCTGTACTCTATTGCTGCAGCTGTTCAGCAAGGTGACAGAGGGGTGCCAAGGAACCCTGGCCTCACTCCAGGTGCCCCTTCCTCAAAAGGAGGCGGGGTAGTTGCCAGGGGGCATCCAGTCAGATGAGGAAGCATATGTTGGCACCCCATCCCCCACTGAAGTCTCCTTTGAGGAAACTCCAGAAGTGACTGGGCCCTCCACCCCCAGCCTGCACCGCTCTCCCCTCCACCAGGCCGGTGGGAGGTTTAGCTGCGGAAAGGAGCACAAACTCAGCGGGAGTGAGGAGACAAACCTGAGCCTGAGTCTGACTTTTTGAGCAGTGAGCAGGCAGCTTTTGCACCCACATCTGAATGGGCAAGGTAGGTGCTTCCTTCTGTGAAGGAGGGGGTTCCACGTTTGTGTGATGTGAGGGTCTTCAGAGGACAGTGCCATTACCCAGACTGAAACACCCTGACGCATGCTTTGTGAACAAGAGACATTCCTGTATTCCTTGCCTCAGGTGCTCCTGACCATGAAGCGATAATGACTGGGGGAATAAACCTCACTAATGCCTGTGATGAAGTAGCTATGATTATTTACCTGGAAGGATGGAGCCTATGTGCCAAAGTAACGATCACCTGCCCTTTACCCATTGCCTACACATGACGCAGGAGCTGCTCATGTCACAGCTTGGGCCATCGGATATGAGGTAGTACTAGAAGGAATAGTTTCTGTACCTTTAGTATTGTGGTTGTGAATGGACTGAGACTCAAAGAGACTGCTGATGAGGAAAAGTGAACAAAAAATGACAAATGTAAACTTATTGACATTGAAAACCAATGTGCCCACAGAAGGTCTTCTTTCTTTCGGTTGTGGTGGGCGGTGGCGGAGGGGGAGGGGGGGGGGGAGGGGGAGCGCACACTGCTGGGTGGAAGCAGCGAGCACATGCAGTGGAACACATTGGCCTTGGAGGTTTGGTCAGGCAATCCCAGAAGTGCTTATGTCTACAGGGCTGAGACATGCTGGGCTGAAGCTTACCAGAAATCACTGAGGCTGCAGGGTTCAAACAGGAATCAAACAGGAATAGCCACATAGTCCATATAGCCAACATTTCCTAATTGCCTGTCTGCTCTGTGCATACTTATAGGCTCCTGCCATTGCTGCCTTCATCCTAGTGACTTCTAGTTAATTATATTGTTCACTGATTCCTGGTTCCTCAAGACTGCAATAAAACCACTTCAGATCATTTAACATTGATTTTTTTTTTGAAGCACAACTCTGGTAACAGCAACTCGCACAATTAGCAGTAATAATGGAAGACTGAACTCTCAAAGGGTTGCTCACTCAAGGTTCCTTGTAGTTGTGCAAACATTTAGAGCTGCATTTTCACCACGGAAGTGGGAAACAGGAGCCAGGGTTTTTTTTAAGGTTGTGAAATTGTTATTGGAGGGAATATGATTAAATTTTATGGATTCACTGAACAATTAATGGGTAGGCTCCAGAAACAGCAGAGCTCAGCAGAGGTCATCCAGCTGGAGTAAGAAACTGACAGCACTTCAACAGCAAGAAGGAAACCTGCAGACATTTACTCAAAACCTGAATTAACAAATAAACAAACCAGCCATGCAACCATGGTGAGTGGGGGCAGGAGGTGAGTGGATGAATGGGGGAAGGAGTTGTGGTTGGGGATGGGACTGGGGTTGAGGATGGGATGTGGAATGGGATTCGGGATTGGGATGGAGTTTGGGATAGGGATTGTGGTTGGGGATGGGAATTGGAATAGGATTGGAAATGGGAATGGGGTTGGGGATGAGAATGTGGAATGGGAATTGGAATAGGGATGGGAATGAGGTTGGGGATGGGGTTGGGGAATGTAATGGAATTGGGATAAGGATATAAATGGGAGTGGGGATAGGGATTAGGATTGGGATGGGAATGAGGAGGGAGATCAAGGTAGTTTGAGGAGGGAATTGGGGATGAGGATTAAGAATGGGAATGGGGATGAGGAATGAAATGGTGATAATGATGAGGAAGGAGAGGGAGATGGGGATGAAGTTGTGATTGGATTAGGGATGGGGAATGGGAATGGGTATGTGGAAAGGGAATGGAGATTGGAAAAGGGATGGGAATGGGGTTGGCGTTGGGGGCAAGGATGGGGTAGCGGATGGGGAATGGGACTGGAGATTTGGATAGGGGTGAGGGGGATTTGGGTGGGGATGGGGATGAGAAGGGAGGTGGGGATGGGGATGAGATATGAATGGAAATGGGATGAGGGTGGGGATGTGGATAGGGATGGAGATGAGGAAAGAGTTGGTGAGAGGGATGAGGAGGGTGATAAAGTCATACAGTCATAGAGACGTACAGCACGGAAACAGACCCTTTGGTCCAACTTGTCCATGCCAACCAGATATCCTAAATTAATCTAGTCCTATTTACTAACATTTGGCCCATATCCCTTTAAACTCTTCCTATTCATATACCCATCCAGAAAACTTTTAAATGCTGTAATTGTGCCAGCCTCCAACACTTCCTCTGGCAGCTCATTCCATAGACACACCACCCTCTGTGTGAAAACGTTGCCTCTTAGGTCCCTTTTAAAATTTACCCCTCTCACTCTAAACCTGTGCCCTCTAATTCTGGACTCCCCCACCTCAGGGAAAAGACCTTGTCTATTTACCCTCATGATGTTATAAGCTTCTGAAAGGGTACCCCTCAGCCTCTGATGCTTCAGGGAAAACAGCTCCAGCATTTTCAACTTCTTCCTGTAGTTCAAATCCTCCAACCCTGGTAAATCTTTTCTGAACCCTTTCAAGTTTCACAACATCCTTCCTGTAGCAGGGAGACCTGAATTGCACTCAATATTCCAAGGTGCCCTAACCAATGGCCTGTACAGCTGCAACATGACCTCCCAACTTCTATACTCAATACTCTGTCCAATAAAGGAAATCAGACCAAATGCCTTCTTCACTATCCTATCTACCTGCAACTCCACTTTCAAAGAACTATGAACCTGCACTCCAAGGTCTCTTTGTTCAGCAACACTCCCCAGGACCTTACTATTAAGCGTGTAAGTCCTGCTAAGATTTACCTTTCCAAAATGCAGCACGTTGTATTTATCTAACTTAAACTCCAGCTGCCACTCCTCAGAACATTGGCCCATCTGATCAAGATCCCGTTGTACTCTGAGGTAACCTTCTTCGCTGTCCACTACACCTTCAATTTTGGTGTCATCTACAAATTTATTAACTATACCTCCTATGTTCACATCCAAACCATTTATATTAATGACGAAAAACAGTGGACCCAGCACCGATCCTTGTGGCACTCCACTGGTCACAGGCCTCCAGTCTGAAAAGCAACCCTCCACCACCACCCTCTGCCTTCTACCTTCAAGCCAGTTCTGTATCCAAATGGCTAGTTCTCCCTGTATTCGGTGAGGTCTAAACTTGCTATACAGTCTCCCATGGGGAACCTTGTCAAATACATTATTGAAGTCCATATAAAGCACGTCCACCACTCTGCCCTCATCAATCCGCTTTGTTACTTGACACGACAGAATGAGTTGGGAAGGTGGGAGGGAGGGGTGTGAGGTGTGTGGGGGAGTGGAGGTGGGGTGGGGTGATGTGCTGGTGCGCTCAAAGATTCAATGTTACACTTTTCCCTGCTAGTTCAGGCCATTGAACTGCTTCCTGCACCAGGAGAAGGAATGGGCCACAATGATGGAACTGCTGACTTCCTCAGCCACATCCAGTTGTACCTTGGTGGCAACAGCAGGCTTCCTACTCCTGTTACTGGGGATAATCTCCCTCTGACTCCTCACTGAACCAGGGATGCTATCATTCCTGTCTAAACTTTGGTGTCACTGTACACATCCCCTCAATACTCTGATGACTTCATTGATTAACCTTTCTAAATAGATCTTGCAGATACGTGCCCTCCAAATCTCCAACAATTATAGAGGCCTAACTTTGCAAATGGAACCAACTGTTCATTTCAGTCTGGGTTGTATTTGAGGAACCGTGAGGGAAATAAAAAAAATCTTGAGAACTTACACAGCACCTCCTGAGGATGTCTAAAACTAACAGAGCATTTTTGAAGGGCAGTCATTGTTGTAACGTAAGGAACTTGGCAGCTAAATTGTGCATTGCAAGCTCCCACAGACAGGATTGGGATAATAGTCATGGTGTTGAAAACTCTACAACTTTATGAAAGGCTCTGTTCCCACGTTGTATTTCAGGACTCTCAATAATTGCATGGTTCTGGTCTATTTTTCTCTTGATTATAATACAAACACAACAGCAACTTGGAGCAGAATCTTCCCAGGCCTGAATGTGGGCATTGGGAAAACTGGGTGGGCGGAGTAACTGTATTTCCTGTTTGAGTATGCAGCCTCTAATTGTGACAGCATGAGGCTCTTCACGGAGCAATTGTATTAATCAGGCACTTACACAGTCCAACTGTGGACATCTCCAACCCTGCATGTGAAATGCGTACACTGCCTCACAATGTGGGATACAAATCCTGGTTACAAGCAACCTTGACCTTGTCACCAGTCATTGCAGATTGAAAATAGTCTTCTCAGTGAAGCAGACGTTACCAGAGGCAACCTTGAAATAGGTACCTGTGAGCAATCATTCACAAAGACCATCCACCATCTCATTGGCTGCACAAGGGCATGCAGCTGATTTCCTCTCACTTTGAACTGTAAATATTTGCCAACATGCCCTTCTATGGGTAATGTGAGGTGGGTAGGTGGACAGACAGGTATCAGTAATCATATAGCATTTACATTCTGGATTAGTGGTGCTGGAAGAGCACAGCAGTTCAAGCAACATCTGAGGAGCAGTAAAATTGACGCCTCGGGCAAAAGCCCTTCATCAGAAATACAGGCAGAGTGCATTTACAGTCTTTTACTTTTTTGTGTGTGATATGGCTTCTGCTGCATTCATCAAAATACCTTCCTGTGTCAAAGGTCCATGTAGAGACAATCTAGGTCTGACTTTGCTGGAGCCCCCAATGTCTTACTGTATGGAGGAGGATGTCAAACTGCCGAAGGCCAGATACCTAGGGTATAGTTACTGGGGAACAAAGGCGAAACATCCCCACTGACCATGGCAGATGGTTATGTTGTACAACTCCCTGAATTATACTAAGCATAGGTAAAACACGGCACATTCTTTGGCCGTCAGGGAGCAGACACTAGGCCTCCTGAACATGAGGTTCAATGCTCACATCAATCTACGAGTGGGCAGGGATGGGGCGCCTGTTGTAGATTTCAGATACAATTTGACACTCCGTCCTTACATGCTGCCATCTGCAGAATTGAAGCAGGAAACATGGAGACGTGATGGACTCTGAGAACTGGGAGAGTGGCAATAGTTTTCCAGAGAGGAAGATGAGGACGTTGAGCAGGAGGAACATCATCTTCAACAAGACAGCAATCCGCGGTGTCGGATGGATCAAGTTCGAGAGGACTTCATTGAAACCTGATTCTAACAGATGTCAGCTCAGTGCGGTAAGTTGACTGTAAGTTTATTGCTCCTCAAAAGTCATTTTGTCCCTGTCTGTTCCTAGAAGCAAACATGGCTTTTGCCAGTTTTTAATTTGCTTTTGTTGTCGCTGAATAAAAGTGAACATTTTCACCCGTTTGAAAGAGTTCCAGGATGTGAGGCCCCACGCTGAACAATGAGAAGATGTTAGGTTGCACTAGGCATTGGGGAACAGTAGCTCTCCCATAGACAGGGTTCTCGGGTGGGATAACACTAAAGACATGTAAACCTGTGTAGTTTGGTTCTTACATAGCAATACATTTGCGAACATGCTCTTGTGTTTGCAATGAAGTGTCAGCCTCGCCACTTACACACCCTTGGAAGTGTTTCTTTTTGATTCCCTCCCACTCTGGGTATAGTGAAGGGATGCTCCTGGTTGGCAATGCTTGACTGGGGGCAACAGCAGGGCTTGAAAATGACACATTGCGTCAGGAGTCCCAGGAGGTCCTGACAGTGGCAAGTTGTTCCACTTCTGGCAAGAGGGAATGTTGATTAAACAGGATACTATAGATGAATGGTTCATCAGTAATGAGGCCATGTTTGGAGGAATTTCACTGAGGCTCACACAAAGAAACCCTCAATGAAACTCACCAAAATTACCAGTTTCTGGTAAACCTGAGCCCTAAGTTTCAAATATTCCTATTACCACTTTATGTGAGAAGGAAGCAGATTGTTATGAGCATGGTTTGTGATAGTTCTAACATACATAGAACTTGATTCCATAAGCAGCCCTTCATTCCTTCCCTGTTGCTGGGTTAAACTCCTGGAAGTCCCTTCCTAACAATTCTGTGAGTCCCTTCACTCCAAAGACTGCAGCAGTTTTAGAAGGCAGCTCACCACCCATCCTCTCCTGGACAATTAGGGGACTCAGCAATGAATGCTGGCTAAGCCAGCAATACCCACATCCTATGAACAAGTTAAAAAAAAACTACATTGAAACATAGCACAGGAACAAGCAATGAGCCCAAATGGATCATGCTCCCCACCAGTCTGCCATTCGAATGCGAAATTATCATTTGGACTCAGAATAGCCGCAGAGTTGATTAATTTAGATATTAGTAACACTTCATTAATGCTATGTGAAATTGTTTATCTAGGCTGGGATAATAACAAAACAACCAGCATTTAGATCCCAATCCATCACTGGATCAGAGAACAACACAGGGCGGCAGCATAACTTAAATCCATTTGCTGTTTCCCCCAGCAAGGTCCATTCTTAAAGTCAGTTTGAAACCAGAATAGAATAACCTTGATGATTTGCTTATTGTACAGGGTAATAATAATTGGGCAGGCAGAAACAAAGATAATTAACTGTAAAGTGCATATAAAACTGGAAAGACAGCTAACTATGCAATTACAAAAAGGAGTAAAAGATCAATTTATGTGTTCAGTGTATTTTCCAGAGAAATCATAGAGCGATGCATATACATAAATAATAAATAGCAATACCTTCAACTACCCAGTCTCTCTACTTGATCAATACTTTAAAGAACATTAGATAATCAAACAACTGTATTAAATTTAGTCTGCTCCAGAACAGCATTCCTTCTACTTTCCTTTACATTCGTACTGTTAAAAAAAAGCATGCACACGCAAGTTTTTAACTCTTTGAGTGCTGAATGACTTTTGCAGTTCTCAGAATATATTGGTTGTGCGGAGGGTTATGATTTTGGTCACATGGTCAGAGTGATGGTGGTGTACCTGTGGGAGCAGCAGGACTGTGAGAAACTCATGCAAATTCACATAATCATCGGCATCCAGGTCTACAAAGGGTGTTGGGCACCAGGAGACAATCCATTCAAGTGTCTTCATGTGGCACACCTTTGCTGATGGCTGAAGAGACCAATCCTTGAGAAGCAGGATCTGCCACACAATGTCACTTATAAACCTTTCAAGTGTGATTGTGAGTTGTTGTTTCCAGGCTTGATGCTTGTAGCCAAATCACTGTAGCCACGGCTCATGGTGCTGATGCAAGTCAGTCCACAGCAGGTGCTGTTGGTCATGCTTGGAAGCTGAGTTGAAGCCAGGGAAATCTCAAACATAGAAACATAGAAAATTGGAGCAGGAGTAGGCCAGTCCATCTTCCAGCTTTGCTCCGTCATTCAATGTGATCATGGCTGAATATCCAACTCATTACCCTGTCCCTGCTTTCTCCTCATATCCTTTGATTCCCTTAGCCTTAAGAAATACATCTGGCTCCTTGAAAACATTCAACGTTTTGAACTCAACTGCTTTCTGTGGTAGAGAATTGCAACACCGCTCTCTGGGTGAAGAAATTTCTCCCTATTTCAATACTAAATGGCCTACCCTGTTTCCTTAAAACATGGACTCCCAGTCATCGGGAACATCCTTCCTATATTTACACTATCTAGTCCTGTCAGAAATGTATAGGTTTCTATGAGAACCCCCCCCCCCCACCAAGTCTTCTAAAATTTATCGGCATTTAATCCCATCAATTTCCCCAACTCTATTTCTCTACTAATACTAATTTCCTCCAGTTTCTCTCTTTCACTAGGCCCTGTGTTCCCCAATATTTTTGGGGCATTATTTGTGTCCTCCTTTTGGAAGACAGAACCAAAGTTTGTATTCAATAAGTGTGCCATCTCTTTGGTCCCCATTATACTGCCCCTGATTCTGACTGTAACAGAACTATATTTGTCTTTATTAATCTTTTCTAACTTCACGTACCTGTAGCAGATATTACAATCAGTTTATATGTTGTCTGCAAGCTTACTCTTGTATTTTATTTTCAAATTCTTAATCAACCCCTTTGACCTCCTTTGACTGTAAACAACTCCCAATTCTCAGGTCTGCTACTTTTTTTGACCAATTTGTGTGGCCATTCCTTTGATACAATATTATCTCTAATTTGCCTTGTTAGCCATAGATCCAGCATCGTAAGGCTCTTCAGCCCATTAACTCTATACTGATTTATCTATATTAATCCCACTTTACAGCACTTAGACTTTAGGCTTGAATGTTACGATATTTCAAGTGCTCATCCAAGTACTTTTTAAAGCTTGTCCCTCCTGCCTCAACTACCCTCCCAGGCAATGCATTCCAAATTTCCACCACCGTCTGGATGGAAAGATGTTTCCTCAACCCCCTCTGAACCTCCTGCCTTTCCCCTTAAAGTTATACCCCCTCATTATTGAACATTTAATGAATGGGAACAACGGCTTCCAATTCAACCTGTCCACGTACCTCATAATCTTATACACTTCCATCCTGCACTCCGCCCCCCCCCCCCCCCCCCCCCCCACCTCCAGACGTTTCTGCTCAAAACAAAACAGACCAAGCCTATCCAACCTCACTCCATAGCTAACTGCTCCATCCCAGGCAATGTCCTGGTGAATCCCCTCTGCACACATTCCAGTGCAATCACATTCTTCCTATAGTGAGGTGAACAGAGTGACACACAGTACTCAAGCTGAACAGGTTTGGTGAAAAATAATATATTTTCTTTATTTGAAGATCAGGCTATGTAATGGTGGAAGGCTCAGTCTCAAATTTTGACTTTAACTCCTACTGCTTCTAAACTGACACTGCGACACCACTTCCTGTAGTTTTTAGTGACTAACAACAGTTTAAAATACACCCTGTTAAAGCTGCAGAAATCATACCACAGCATACCCTTTTTTTCCTAAACTAAAGTTCACAGACCTTTTTTTTACATGGATCAAGAGAAAATAAAACTGTTATGAATAAATTTTATGAGCAATAAATTTATATGTCTCTGAAATGCCTCAACGATCCATTTAGATTCAGTTATAGTTTTTTTTGCTGGAGACTGCTGTGTGTTTTCAGAATGCTGTTTAATGGTGCTTTGTTCCTGTCACTTTGATCCACAATATGATTACTTAGTATTTCTGGTTGTGATTTTCTCCTGATTTGACATCTCTTTCATTGCACTGGACTGATATTTGGTGTTTGTAGATATAGTGTAGGTTTTGGGAATATGCTGAACATTTCTGTTGGATTAATGTGTCATTCGATGGGTGTTGTCTGTCCAGGTTGAGTAATTCCTTACCAGAATGCTGGTCACGGTTATCTTTCATCTCCTCTTATTTTTTGAATAATACACTCTGTGTTGCTGGGAGGATCGATGAGTGATGATTGGGGAAATTTGTCAGTGCTTGTCTGCTGCATATTACTTCATGTATTAGTTCTACAATATGATGAAATATTCAAGTTCAGAATGGCTACGTTTATTCACTTCAAACTGCTGTTTAGCCAGTTGGTGGAACATCTGTATTGCAGAGTTATTTGCTCATCTTTCAGGGTAAACAGTATATGCAGTCATTGCAGTCTGTATTCATGCTCATTGTCATTGACTTTATGATGGCTCAGTTGGTGACTGAGGACAGGACTTTGCAAAGTGGTAGGTCCATGATCATTAGAGGCATAGTGTCCACAATATGGAATATCTCAGTGACCAAGGTGAGTTATTGCCTTGAAAGTTGTATGTAATAGATTCCAGGGATAGAATCTCTGAGTCATTATAAATGGTTTGGCTGGTTGATTGAATCATTACTTTCCACTTCTGTGAGTATGTACATTTCAGTGTATGAAGTACAAAGATGTTTGCACTCGCACTAGTAGCCAGTTTTGAAAATAGGGTATGCTGAGTCTTCATCTGTGGGCATTTATTCTGGATAGGAGACAATACTTCTGCTACTTGCTGCAAGTATTGATGCATTGATGTCCCAGAATGAGTTATAGGATAACATTCTGACAGAGTTTCATTAAAACCTATGCACAGCTTTGTTTATTATTCCATTGCATGTCAGCTCACCATTTCTCCCATATATGAACGTTTGAAGCTTGCAGACTTCTTGACAAATCTTCAATTTCTCATGGTGCCACTAACTTGTATTCTTCCCTTTCAAATTAACTAATTAATTGCAAGACAAAGATTAAAGAGTTTTGAGAAGATTTGTAGCTCAGGTTGAGGTTCTGAATTAGGTTTTCTTGCTGAGCTGCAAGGTTCATTTTCAGACGTTTCGTCACCATACTAGGCAACATCTTCAGTGAGCCTCCGGACAAAGGACTGCAGATGATTCCTGCTTTCTATTTATATGTTTGGGTTGGTGATGTCATTTCCTGCTGTGACATCATTTCCTATGGTGTTGCCATTTCCGGTTCTTTTTCTCAGAGGATAGTAAATGGGGTCTAACTTGATGTGTTTGTTGATAGAGTTCCAGTTGGAATGCCATGTTTCTGGGAATTCTCTTGCATGTCTCTGTTTGGCTTGTCCTAGGATGGATGTGTTGTCCCAGTCGAAGTAGTGTCCTTCCTCATCTGTAAAGATACTAGTGAGAGAGAGTCATGCCGTTTTGAGGCTAGTTGATGTTCATGTATCCTGGTGGCTAGTTTTCTGCCTGTTTGTCCGATGTAGTGTTTGTTACAGTTACAGTTCTTGCATTGTATTTTGTAAATTACATCTGTTTTGCTTGTTGTCTGTATAGGATCTTTCAAGCTCGTTAACTGCTGTTTTAGTGTGTTGGCGGGTTTGTGGGCTACCATGATGCCAAGGGGTCTGAGTAGTCTGGCAGTCATTTCTGAAATGTCTTTGATGTAGGGGAGAGTGGCTAGGGTTTCTGGACATGTTTTGTCTGCTTTATGGGTTTGTTGCTGAGCAGCTAATGAACTTGAAAGACCATATACAGACAACAAGCAAAACAGATGTAATTTACAAAATACAATGCAAGAACTGTAACAAACACTACATTGGACAAATAGGCAAAAAACCAGCCACCAGGATATACGAACATCAACTAGCCACAAAATGACATGACCCTCTCTCACTAGTATCCTCACATACAGATAAGGAAGGACACCACTTCGACTGGGACAACACATCCATCCTAGGACAAACCAAAAAGAGACACGTATGAGAATTCCTAGAAACATGGCATTCCAACTGGAACTCTACCAACAATCACATTTTGTTGGACCCTATTTACCACCCCCTGAGAAAAAGAACAGGAAATGACATCACCATAGGGAATGACATCCACCAACCCAAAGAAACCCAAAAATATAAATAGAAAGCAGGAATCATTAGCAGTACTTTGTCCAGAGGCTCACTGAAGATGTTACCTAGTAGGGTGACAAAATGTCTGAAAATGAACCTTCCAGCTCAGCGAGCAAACCTACATCCAGCACAAAGATTGGGATAACAATAATGTGGTTTCTGAATTTGCTAAAATGAGTATTACTATATACAAGTAGTGTTAGTTGGGAAGCTAAATATCTCCAACTGAGATCCACATTTGCTGCTTATGGACAGAGTACACATTGGGTGTTTACAGCATCACATCCTGTTGAGGTGGTAAGTAATTGACAGTAGTTCAAAATATATCTTTGAAGCTGTATACACATCATATCAACAAATGGTGAAATAGTGTGAATTTTTTTTGTTTCTTATTCATTTATGGAATATGGGTGTAATTGGTAGCATAGCATTTACACATCCCTTATTGCCTTGGAGAATGTGGTGATGAGCTGCCCCTCCTGAACATCTGTAGCCCTTCGGGTGTAGGTGGACCTATAGAAGAAGAAAGTTTTAGAATCGAGGTAAACCTAGATGCCAGGGATAAACATCAATGTGCCATCGGTTGTGGTTTGGTCAATAGCCCTCTCACCTCATGAAGGTTGTCAGTTCATATTGCACATTAGAGATTATGAAGGAACAGTGATATATTTCCAAGTCAATATGATGAGTGGTGTGGAGGCCAAATTACAGGTGGTTGTGTCCCACATGTCTGCTGCTCATGTCCTTCAGGATTGTTGTGGTCCTGGGTTTAAAAGGTATATTTTCTGAAGAGCTTTGGTGAGCTATTGCAATGCATCTTGTGGATGGATTCTTGAGTGTTGTTGGAGGCAAGCAGACAGAAATCTGAATCAGTGTGAGAAAATACATTTTAAAATTTCATAAACCAGGACACATTTTCATTCATAAAACAGGTGCATAGAAAATTTCTTTTATTAATTTCTCGCAATAAAAGGTTAAAAATTGAGTTTAGCAACCATGCAGAATACACTATGATTCATTATATTATTCTGGAAATAAAATCATCTTCTCAGTCAAGCAGATTTTAACTCTACTTGGATTTATGCTTGGACAATATTGAACTTTTCTGACATGGACTGAAATGGATAGTTCCAGTTAAAATTGTTTGGGTCAAATATCCTCCTGCCAAGCTATAACTACAGTGGTTCCTAATGCTTTTAGACTTTCATCTAGGGCTAGCTGAATGGTGACATACAGGATTTGCAAGAAAGGTAATGATGTTGTGACTCTAATTGCAATGGAATGGCAAACCCAAAATAGTGTGGTACTTCCAAATAAGGGTAATATCCAGCAAAACAACAAAGATGCTTCCTTGAAAACAGGAAATTGATATATTTTTCTCATGAACGTGAGCTGAATGGGGGAATAATGCAAAAGGGGGAGAAAAAGGCTTTGTATTTGTGTAACCAAGATTTTATTCTCAATCTCTAATGTGCAATATGAACTGACAACCTTCAGGAGGTGAGAGGGCTATTGACCAAACCACAACCAATGACACATTGAAGTTTATCCCTGGCAACTAGGTTTACCTCTGTTGAGAGAATTTGCAATCAGGATATTTTCTTGGAAAAGCCACGAGTGACTTTTGCAAAACTCTTCAGCCTAACTCTTCAGTTCACAGGTTGGCGCAACATCAAGGGCCAAAGGGCCTGTTCTGCGCTGTATTGTTCTATGTTCTATGTAACAAGGTCCAATGTCAAACTGCACTTTAATCCTAAAAATAAGCGGCAACTTCTTCAGTGTCAGAAATTTCATCATATGCAGGCAGATTCTGTCATTTGCAGACTAATTTAGATTATCATTAAACTGTATCAGTTCAGTTGGGATATTATTCACAGCAAGGAACACACAACATTAATAGTTTTTTTTGTTCTAGCTGAAGTGATGGATCCCAGGAGACAATTTAAAGCGTACGGCAGATGAAACAATATCTTTTGTATTGAGAGCAAAGCTTTATAACCTCAGTAGCTTTAGTGAATGTGACCTTGAAACATCTTTACATTGAAACTTCCTCCCATTCTGTTAAGGCAATGTGATGTTTGGATAAAATCTTTGCAGCTGACATTTCTCGAAAAAAACACAACTGCTTCTTATCATCCTAGATTTATTTTCTACAGTAATTCTTTAAATGCTGAGCTGCTTGTTCTCTACTGGTTTAAATCAGTTTTCAATGGTTAGGATTGCTGCTAAGTCTGTCGTGTAATTGTGTTGGGTCTATTAGTATGCCCTCAAGTCACTGGACCCAAAACGTTAATTCTGATTTCTCCCAACAGATTCTGCCCTCGGTCTCATCCAGACAGGTTGAAAAATCTCAAATCTGTTGGACAGGACAGATGCTAAGAGGTTGTTTCTTGTAGTCAGAGAATCTAGGTCAATCCATCAGGATGAACGGTTGGTCATTTAGCACTGAGATGAGAAGAAATGTCTTCACTCAAACTTTTCGAAATTCTCTATCCCTGGGGGGTTGGATACTCAGTCACTTGAATACATTTTTGGAGACAAAAAGCTGTAGGCAGTGGAATTGATGTCAAAGATTAGCTGTGAACTAATTGAATGGTGGAGGAGATCCAAAGGCCATATGAGAATGTAAAAAGAAAGATCATAAAGGGAAACCATAGTTGCCACTTATCTTGTGCAAAGCCCTGTTTGATTCATTGTTAAGATATTTGAATATTTAGAAAATATGTTTCTTATGAGGGGAGTTATAAATCTGTTGAAGTTTTGCAGCAAGTGTTTTTTTAAGGCCATATCCAATACATTAAATAATCCATTGAGAGTCCATTGAGCAATTACCATTTCTGTAAAACAGCAGCAACAGAACGCCATGAAGAAACTGTTTTTGGAGGGATCTCGGTGGATGAAACCAATGGTTTATGACATTGTGACCAAGAATTGTACATGAATATTCAATGTAATTGACAGATGTAAAGTAAGCCTTTGAACCCTCTCCTTTGGGTACCATTGCTGCTAAAGGCTTTAGTAATGACTAACAACAGCTAATGCAATACATAATATCCATCCTGTAATACCAGTGGGAGGTTGGTAAGTACTGTACATTATATTTATCACCTGCCCTACTACCGGCAGAAGATTTTAAAAGGCCAGAACTGTGTGACTGCTTGTGAATATGATGGATGAAGAGCTGCTTCTCCTCTGGCCTACCCCACAGTTTTAAAATGCTCCTGACCTGAAGATACTGATTAATTTAGCAGTTTATTGCAGTGTCTCTTCCCCTTGCTCCCAACTCTGATGCAAACAGCCATTCGCTTGTGCTTCGATAGTGAAGCCACTTATTTGCAGAAGTTGAACCCAATGTTGTTCTGAAAATGTCTGCAAATAAACATTTCTCAAAGAGCTCAGCAGACAGTAACCAACAATAAGAACATTGACTCTTCAGTGAGTTTGTCAACTTTGCGTCTGAACCACTGCTCCCATATTTTTCGATGCCAGGTGCTGGCAAAGGATAATAGCTATCTCAGAAGAAGCTGCAGCCCTCAGTCTCATCCAGACAGACTGAATCAACCTCAATCCTGTTGGACAACTGCAACAGCTGAGTGTCCTGTGCTCCTGTCCTCTGACTCTCCTTACCTGCCTCACTCCTGTCCATGATGACTGACCATATCAGAAACACCCTATTCTAAGGGATGTGAACACCTCATTGTAGAAAACATCCAGGTAATTTTCCTCATCCTATGTTATAATGCCTGCAGTGACTGCACCTACATTCTAAGCCAAAGCTCCTGAAGTCACAAAGAGTTACCGCAGATATGTTTGCCTTGGACCACACTGGCATCGATGAGCTTGCACATATGATGTACACTGTTCTGAAGAGGGGTCACTGGACCCAAAACCTTAATTCTGCTTTCACCCCACAGATGCTGCCAGACCTGCTGAGATTTTCCAGCAATTTCTGTTTCTAATAAATCAAAGGACTCGCCAGGTTTCTGTACTTGGCAATAAAATAGCTGTTCATTATGAGCAAATTGTCTTTAGCCAATGACAGTTAGTAAATATAAATTGTAAATTTATAATTCCACAATTTAAACTGTATCCCTTCATAAATTTCCCCTTCACAACCGACACACAAAGACAGACAAGGCAAAGATATTAAGGGTGGAAAAAAAAGATTAAGAAACACAATTCAATAGCACCAATCTGACCACAGAGCTTAATAAGTTGCTTTTGAATTTCTTTATTGTTGTTTGCTGTTGACACAAGCTTATTCCAGCACCACTAATCCAGAATCTGGTTTCCAGCATCTGCAGTCATTGTTTTTACCTCTGCTTCTGCTGTGACTGTTCCACAAAAATGCTACATCGTATACAACTCAGAATACATTTGAGCAAAGATGTCTTTTTAAAACTGCAGCCGTTTCATTATACCGTCTCCTTGAGTTTAAGGGATATCTTCCGCAAATGTGGGAGTCTTTTAAGTGATTTTAAGTTGATTAGAGAGCAGGCCAGGCATGTTCCTGTGAAAATGAAGAACTGGAATGGTAGAACTCGGGTGACAATAGAAATCATCAGTTGAGAATGTGTTGCTGGAAAGGCACAGCAGGCCAGGCAGCGTCTGAGGAGCAGGAGAATAGACGCTTCGGGCAAAAGCCTGATGAAGGTCGGTTCTTCTGCTCCTTGGATGCTGCCTGACCTGCTGTGCCTTTCCAGCACCACACTCTCAACTCTAATCGTCAGCATCGGCAGTCCTCATTTTCGCCTAATAGAAATTATCAGCTGAGTTAAATAAAAAGGAAGCATACTTAAGGTCCAGGTGATTAAAAATAGACAGAATCTTTGAAGAATATAGCGAAAGTAGGAAGGTGCTCATATGGAAGTTTGAAGGGCTAAAAGGGGCGATGAAATGTCCTGGGCCAGCAGAGGTGAGGAGAATTCCAAGGCATTTTATATATATATATATAAGGACCAAGAGGGTAGCTAGAGAAAGAATAGGGCCACTCAAGGGTGAAAGACAGAGGTTATGTGTGCAGCCAGAGGAAATGGGTGAGAACTTAATGGGTACTTTACATCCATATTCACCAAAGAGAGGGCTGTGAAGAATGTTGAGGTTAGCAAAAAGTGTGTGAATACTCTTGGGCAGGTTAGCATGTTGAAGGAGGAAGTGTTGAGTGTCTTGAAATAGATTAAGGTAGTCAAGTCCCCTGGGCCAGATGAGATCTACCCAGGATACTGTGGGAGGCAATGGAGGAAATTACAGGGGCCTTAACAGTTATCTTTGCATCCTCTTTGACCTCAGGTGAGGTTCCGGAAGACTGAAAAATAGCCAATGATTTTTCTTTGTTGAAGAAGGGAAACCGAGATAATCCAAGTAATTATAAGCCAAGTCAGCCTGATGACAGTGGTGGGGAAGCTATTGGAGAAGATACTGAGACACAAGAATTATTCATATTTGGAAGTGAATGGACTTTTTAGTGATGGGCAGCATTGATTTGTGGGGGCAAGGTCATGTTTCACCAACTTGATTGATTTTTTTGAGGAGATTACAAGATTAATTGATAAGGGAAGGGCAGTGGGTGTTGTCTACATGGACTTTAGTAAGGCATTTGCTAAGATACTTCATGGCAGGCTGGTACAGAGTCTCATGGGATCTGCGTGAGTCAGCTAAATGGATACAGAACTGGCTTAGTCACAGAAGAGAGCATAATGGAGGAATGGAGATCACTAACTAGTGGTGTTCCACAGGGATCAGTGCTGGGACCTTTGTTGTTTGGAGGAAAATGTAGATGGTCTAATTAGTAAGTTTGTGGATGAGTCAAAAATTGGCTGACTTACCAATAGTGAGGAGGATTGTCAAAGGATACAGCAGGATATAAACAGATTGCTGATTTAGGCAGAGAAAAGGCAGATCTGGGGTGATGCACTTTGAAAGATCAAATTCAGGTGCGAATTATCCAAAAGTAGCAGAATGTTTAGGAACATTGACATACTGAGGGATCTGGGTGTAAAGATCCCTGAAAGTGGCAACACAGGTGGATTAAATGGTGGTCACGAAGGCATACCTTTTTTGGATTTACTTTCATTGGCCAGGGCACCAAATATAAAAATTGGCAAGTTACATTGCAGCTGTATAAAATTTTAGTTAGGCCACATTTGGTATATTGTGTGCAGTTCTGGTTATCACACTATCAGAAGGACGTGGATGCTTTGGAAAGGGTGCAGAGAAGGTTTACCACGATGGTAACTAAAACCTTTAGTTATGAGAAGAGGTCAGATAAACTCGGATTGTTTTCACTGGAAACACAAAGACTGAGGGCCGACCTAAGAGAAGCCTACAAAAGAGAGGCATAGATAGGATAGATAGTCAGAGGCTTTTTCCCAGGGTGGAAAGGTCAACTACAAGAGGGCATATGTTCAAGGTGAGAAGGGGAAATGTTGAGGGGAGAAGTGCAGGGAAGATGTTTGACAGAAGGTGGTGGGTGCCTGGATCTCACTGCAGTGGAGATGGTGGGAACAGGCACCATAGTAATGTTTGAGATCTTTACCTTGATATATACATGGACAGGAGGAGAATACAGAGATTGACCCCATGTGTGGGCAATAAGTAGTGGATCTAAGTAAGGAATAGGAATCACTGCAGGCTCAGAGAATTCAGAACCTGTGAAATTCTCTCCCACAGGAAGTTGGTGGCGCCAGTTCATTAGATATATTCACAAGGGAGTTGGATGAAGCCCTTGCAGCTAAAGGGACCAAGGGGTTTGGAGAGAAAGCTGGAGCGGGATATTGAAAATGAATGGTGGTGCAGACTCGAAGGGCCGAATGGCCTATTTCTGCACCTATTGTCTATGTATTCATGTGACATACCTTGTGATGAAATGCATTTTGGAATTGCATTTCCTTGCTCCTAAAGGGGGAGGCATTTAAAGACCATATCCTTTTATTTTATTTTTACAAAACAGCATAAGAACAGGCGTTGCAGCCCACCAAGCCTGCAGTGATTCCTATTCCTTACTTAGATCCAGTACTTATTGCTAGGCTGACTATTCTCGATTAAACCTTGTTTCTCTAAGTGGAGATCAATTTTGTCCCTCAGAATTTTCCAATTAGTTTCCCTACCACTGATGTTGGACTCGCTCGTCTATATTTTCCTGGTTTGGTCCTCTGCCCTTCTTGAATAATGGTACTACATCAGCTATTTTCCAGACCTTTGGCCCTTCTCTTTTGTTTATTCAGGATTTGACAGGCCCACTGTCATTTCCTGTTCTGCCTTCTGTACAGCAGTTTGGGATATAACTTAGGGGAGGTTTCCAATTTTAAGCCCTTTAAAACTGATAATGCCTCTTCCTTTTTGTTGTAATTTGTTCAAGAGTATCACAGTCATCTTCCCTGATTTCTATAACTATATCATTCCTGTCTATCGTGAATACAGATATAAAGTACTCATTTTTTTGGATTTTCAAAAGGCTATTAATAATGTCTCAAAAAAGAGATTAGCCTGAAAAATTAAAGTTCATGGGATTGGAACTCGTACTGAAATGGATAGAGAACTGGTTGGCTGACAGGAAACAAAGTAGCAATCAATGGATTTTTGTCTGAGTGGCTGGCAATAGCAGGGATATAGGGGTATAGCAGGGATATAGGGGTTTGGCCCCTAGATATTCACAATGCATATTAATGATTTAGATGAGCGAACTACATTTAATATCTCCAAGTTTGCAGATGACATAAAGTGGGGTGGGAAAGTATGCTGTGAGAAGAATGAACAGATGCTACAGTGTGGTTTGGACAAGTAAGTGAGTAAGTATATGACAAATGGCAAATGGATGCATGTAAGGTTATTCACTTTTGTATCAAAAACAGGATTCATTATTTGAATGGCAATAAAGTGAGAAGGGGTTGGTACAACGAGACGTGGGTGTCTTTGCACACCATGTAGCTGCAGGAGGCAGTGAAGATGCAAATGAAACGTTAGGATTCGAGCACAGGAGCAGCAATGTCTTGCTACAGTTGTACAGGGCATTGATAACACCACACCTGATGTATTATGTGCAATTTGGACTCCTTACCTGATGTTCAGGCTATGAAAGAAATGCAAAAAAGGATTACCAGGCTGATTCCTTGGATGCTGGGGCTGATCTACGACAGGGAAAGTGGTTTGGTGAGAACTATATTCATGTGAGTTTAGAAGAGTGAAGGGGGACTTGCTAGAAACCTATAAAATTCTGTCAGGATTCAATAGGGTAGAACTAAGGAGTCAAGAACCAAGGGTCACAGCCTAAGGATAAGGGGTAGGCATTTTAGGATAGTCATGTCTAGCCCTTCACCTAGACATGTGGTGAGCCTATGAAATTCTCTGCCATAGGAAACTGTTGAGGCCAAAAATAGTGAATACTTTCAAGAAATATGTAGATATATTTCTTCGGGCTAAAGAGATCAAAGAATATGGGGAAGAAGCAGGAACATCATACTGTGTAGGATGATTAGCCATGATCATATAGAATGGTGGAGCAGGTTTGAAAGATTGAATGGCTTACTCCTGCTGCTACATTCTATGATTCTATGTTCTGTGTTTCTATTTGTGGGTGGCACGGTGGCACAGTGGTTAGCACTGCTGCCTCGCAGCGCCAGAGACCCGGGTTCAATTCCTGCCTCAGGTGACTGACTGTGTGGAGTTTGCACGTTCTCCCCGTGAATGCGTGGGTTTCCTCCGGGTGCTCCGGTTTCCTCCCACAATCCAAAGATGTGCAGGTCAGGTAAATTGGCCATGCTAAATTGCCCATAGTGTTAGGTAAGGGGCAAATGTAGGGGTATGGGTGGGTTACGCTTCGGCGGGTCGGTGTGGACTTGTTGGGCCGAAGGGCCTGTTTCCACACTGTAATGTAATCTAATGTAATCTAAAAAATCTTAAAGCCTCACAGTTTGCCACACAAGTTCCTAATGGGCCCACTCTTTTCCTGGATATGCTGTTTCCTCTAATATACTTATTAAATATCTTTTGATTGTTTTCTTTATTTTATCTGCCAATGTTCTTTCTTGACCCCTCTTTATTTTCCTAATTTGTTTTTAAGTAAACCCCTGCACTTTTTATATGCCTGTAGAGATTGTAGCCTTCTAAGTGTTTCATCAGACCCTGTACTTTCACTGTTCTTGGCAACACTTGCCCTTGTAGTATGATATGTTCCAGGCAATTTACTGTATTTTTGCAAAATCATTTTTGGTCACATTTATCACTAAGTCAGCTGACTGCATTAAAAATCACACAACACCAGGTTATAGTCCAACTGGTTTAATTGGAAGCACTATCTTTTGGAGCATCGCTCCTTCATCAGGTGGTTGTGGAGGACACAATTGTAAGACACAGAATTTAAGCACTTGCTTAAACGGGTTCTCTAACTGGTTTATGCATTCTTCTCATGTGGTATATCACCTAAATAAACTTCACAGAAAGGTACTTCAACTACAACTTGATTCATAAGTCTTTGGAATGTCACTTAAAACTTTTAAAAAATAAATGCTGCGATTCCATATTGATATAATCCATTTGGTGTGATAAAGGCAGATAGGTCCTTCACTCTTGATGTTAATAGCACTTGACAATATCCCTCCAATAGATCAGTTTCAGAAAAATAAAGCCCTATGAATCATGCCAATACAATCTTCTAAGTGAAGAATCTGCTTTCATGACAGTGTTTACTTTGTTGTAGTCTACAAAATGTAGACAATCCATTGGCTTAGGAACGAACACCATCAGTGAACTCTAGCTGCTTTGGTTAGGTTCAATTAAGTGATTCTCCAGCTTTTATTGAATTTCTGTTTCTCTCTGAGCTTATTTTGATCAGATTAGATTCCCTACAGTGTGGAAACAGTCCCTTCGGCCCAATCAGTCCACACCGACCCTCCGAAGAGTAACCCACCTAGACCCATTTCCCTCTGAGTAATGCACCTAACACTACGGGCAATTTAGCATGGCCGATTCACCTGACCCACATATCTTTGGACTGTGGGAGGAAACCGGAGCACTCGAAGGAAACCTACCAGACACAGGGAGAATGTGCAAACTCCACACAGACAGTCGCCCAAGGCTGGAATCGAACCTGGGACCCTGGTGCTACGAGACAGCAGTGCTAACCACTGACCCACCCTTTCTCTGGGCTTAACCAATAAATGTGCTGTTTTATCGTCACTGCATCTCCTAAACATTATGTCTAGCTAACATCCTATGTCCAGGAATATCTTTATGATACACACACACTCTTACATACTCACACACTCACACAGACCCTCTCTCATATACATGCTCTCTCTCATGCACACACATATACAGCCCCACACACTCACACCCATGCACAACTTCCTCACAGGCTTATACTTCATCACACTCACACTCATAATTTACCAAGCTTTCACACATGCAAACACAAACTCTTTCACGTGCATTCACACTCACGCACACACTCACATGTACTCTCTCTCTCTCTCTCTCTCTCTGTGTCTCTCTCTCATGCACATGCACACACATATAAGTCTATGGGTAAATTTGTATTTGCAGATATATTCTATTTTGTTCAAAAAATGAACAATCTGCAGGCAGTCAATGCAGGCAGTTAATCCATGTAATTTTTTGTAAATTCCACTTTGGAAATAGAACCAGTCAGACTCAAGATTGGGATACAGACAGACTAACCTCTCCCTTTTAATGCATTATCTGAGCTGAGATAGTACCTTTTGTTATAAAACACTAAGTTATCTCGAGAAGGTGACTTAATAGGTGATTTCCATATTAATGAACTGAAACCTGCAACCAATTATGAAAAATGAAAGACTTAATAAAAATCTAGGTTTGTTCAATATATCATTTCAGTTGCATGACACTGTAATCTTTTTCTATAAATTCTGTGTCATATGATCTTATTCTCCACAACCACCTGATGAAGGAGCGGCGCTCTGAAAGCCAGTGTTCCCAAATAAACCTGTTGGAATATAACCTGGTGTTGTGTGATTTTTGTGGGTTTGTCCATCCCAATCCAACACCGGCTCCTACACATCATGTTTACGATTTTTGTTAGACTTCTTAGGAATCTTTATAGACCTTCCTCTTGTCTTTCCTTTAAATATAAAAGCACAATGTAACAGTATTTCCATATTGATGAGTGACTTGCAAAAAGTTCACTCTATTGTTCCTTTTACCTCAATTTTACCGTCTCTGTTATCCTCCACTACTCCTACCACCTGACACATTTGCTCTTTCCTACTCTTTTCACTGAGATGGTATTGCTTCAATATACTTGTTTGATATAACCAACTCTTTGTCCTGTGATCAGGAGAATCTATCAGATAAGTTACTTTACTAACCCTCCTAACTACAGTATGTTGTACAACTGAATTTCGCTTTCACAGGCTCACCATAAAAAGGCAATTGTACCAATACTTTGTCTCCATATAAAGTGTTCTAGTCAAAGCATGTTTGGCAGCCATTCTTTCATTTTTGCTTGTGAAGTTTTTAAATCTGATGCAATTTTACACACTCTCTCAAAACTTGAACTTACAAAATAATTTGGTGGCAACGGTAGCTCAGTGGTTAGCACTGCTGCCTCACAGCACCAGGGTCCCAGGTTCAATTCCAGCCTTGGGCGACTGTCTATGTGGAGTTTGCACATTCTCCCCGTGTCTGTGTGGGTTTGCTCCGGCTTCCTCCCACAGTCCAAAGATGTGCAGGTCAGGTGAATTGGCCATGCTAAATTGCCCGTAGTGTTGGGTGCATTAGTCAGAGGGAAATGGGTCTGGGTGGGTTACTCTTCAGAGGGTCAGTGTGAACTGGTTGGGATGAAGGGATCCACACTATAGGGAATCTAATCTAATCTAAAACAAAACATTGAGGAGTCATCTTTCTGCTCTAAGAGTTTCTCCTTAATCAATTTTAATGGACCTCATATTCCATAGGCACAAATTAATTTGAAGGGACTAAATCCAATAGATTCATTTTAGGAATCTCTGGTAACCAAAAGGAATAAATCTAACCCTTTGTCCTAGTCCTGGGGGTTTTTGTAACAACATGTGTTAAATGTTGTTTTGAAAGTCTGATAGTATCTCTCCAAACTTCCCTGTATTTATGGATCATATGTGGTTGACTAGTACATCCTGAAAAAATTTAGGCATAAAGTTATAACCTTGATCAGATTGTATCTCAATCAGTAGGCCATGATGAATATTATTGAGTAAGTTTTTCTACTAATGCCTTAGTTGCAATTGTCCTTAAAAGAAAGCTTTTGGAATTTGGGTTTTCATATGCACAATTGTAAGGATCTATTTCTATCCTCCTTATATTTTGGTTAATAGCCCCACAGAATCTACTAAAACTTAACTGGATGGTCCTTCAAAATGTGGTATAGGTATCAAAGATGCCATATTTTAGTAATCCTGCCACAGGAAATGTTATGTGCTATTCACAATATTTCTTCCAAAAGCATGGCAATACCACCATCTGATAAACAGCCATCTGATCTGCAGGTCTGTGAGGGTGTCTCCTCATTAGAACACCATTCTTCTTTGGGACGGCATGGTGGCTCAGTGGTTAGCACTGCTGCCTCATAGTACCAAGGACCTGGGTTTGATTCCGCCTTGGGTGCCTGCGTGGAGTTTGCACATTCTCCCGTGCCTGTGTGGGTTTCCTCCGGGTGCTCCGGCTTCCTTCCACAGTCCAAAAATGTGCAGGTCAGGTGAATTGGCCATGCTAAATTGCCCGTAGTGTTCAGGGATGTGTAGGCTAGGTGCATTAGTCAGGGGCAAATATAGGGTAGGGGGATTGGGTCTGGGTGGTTACTCTTCGGAGGGTTGGTGTGGACTTATTGGTTTGAAAGGCCTCTTTCCAATGTGTGTGTTTCCATCATTCTAAGTAATAGAGCTCTGCCACTTCTCCAACCTCCCCTTCAGTATGAGCCACCTGTGCATTCTTATTTATCTCTGAATCTGCTTTCTGAGCCTCAATTAAAGTTGACATGCCAAATATTTCCGTTGAATTATCCTGACTGCTCAGGAAAGTTTCAGTTACTTGAACACCTGCCTGTTCTATTACTTTGACCTCTTGCAATGGATTTTGTTTATCCATGGGCGGCTTGAGGCACCACACACAATGGAAAAATATCTGGAAGTTGTTCTTGTCTCTTTAACTTCCTCTGACTTTATGAAATAATGGGGAAAGCTGTGGTCTCTATTCTCGCCAAATCATTACATGGACCATTTGTTTGCAGGTATTTTCTTATCTCCTTCTGCAACTAATAAGAATCCAAATGCAGTTTGACAATGGAGCTGGGATATACTCTCCAATTATCCTGTTTGACAAACACTTTGGATTTCATTGAACTCTCTGGAAAGCAAACTGAATGCTCCTCCAGCAGAAGAGTTTGAGCAGCTGTTGTGTCCACTAATGGACTTAGCTGCATTTTTAGAACAAAAGTGAGTTGTCTTAACTTTTGAGGAAGAAAAATGCTTCCTATTTCACATTTACCCCAGTCAATTCACCTGCATTCATAGCAGCTTTAAACTTCAGTTTCTGTTTGTAGTTGAACTTTACAATTAATGTCTTAGGACCAAAAGTTTCCTCTTTACTTATGAGGGGAAGACCATTCAGTATAATCATGGAAAGAAGTGGATATTGAAAGGTAACAGTGTTGCTTGCATTCCCCCAGGAAAAACCTGGGTGCCTGCAGGTGTTCCGGAAGGAGATTGGGAGGAGAGGACCAAGACCTGGATTTCCAACCTGGAAAATGCACTCTTTGACCAGTTTGAAAGATTGAACTCTTAAGAATGCATAGCGTCCCTAGGTTGTATTACAACGTGATCCTTATGGAAGCATCTCAAAATACACTCTGTAAATTCAACTTAAATCTGTAATCCAACCAAACACTTTGCACATCTTCCACCACATGCAACCAATGCCTTCTATATGTCAGCAGCAGAGATGGGGACTAGTGATGCCAAAACTTGAAGTTCAAATCCCAGCTGCAATTATTTGAAAATGGAAGGTACTTGAGGCATCTGAAGACACAGTGATACAGGCTTCATTGAAGTTCTATGGGAATAATAACTTGGATAAAGTTAGTAAAGAACTGTGCAAGCTCAAGTTCCTAAAGGAGATTAAGACCTTCCTAAAGAAAGAAAGCATGGATCCCACAGCAGAAATGGATAAGTCCATGAATTAACCTGGTCCGGAGGGTCAGTGCCACAGACCAATCACAAGGCAATGCAGAGAGTGGGAACTAGCTAAATCATTGAAGCTCAAAAGTCAAGAACCTGGAATCAAATATTATAAAAATGAAAATGTCTCAAATTCTTGGGTCAAAACATCATTTAATATGAATCTATCAAAACAAACTAATAGCTTGTTATCGCATTGTAATTTCTCCACCACTAGCACTACCCTATCAAACGTTAGACCATCCATGTATAAAGATTATCAAAGATAGGATGCTCCACTAGAAACACTAGCCCATTTTTCTGGAAACTGTCCATTCATTAAAAATGCAATGATTAAACAACACAATCCGATCGTGTCAAAATTACAAATATTTGCAGGAAAACTTGGCTGGAGGATGTTTGTTGAACCTTGGTTGAAAGACAAAGATGGGTCATTATGGAAACCTGATTTGATATTTAAGAAAGAACAAGTGATTCTGGTGGTGGACTTTACAGCTTGGTATGAGGACAACAATAACGCTTTGGAAAAAACTTGGGTTGAAAAAGTAAGAAAGTATAAACATTTAGGTCAGGAGATAAACAAACCGACAGGAGGCTCCGAGCCCAGACACTTTGGTTTTGCTATGGGTGCTCATGGCAAGTAGCTCAAGATAAATGACACACTCATGAGGCTCCTGGGAATCGAGACACAAATCCTTTACTCAGGATGTATCATGACAAACCATTTTCCTGATGCTTGAACTTTCACAAACATTTAGTGACAAGTGAAAGAATGACACAACCATTCTGGTATTATGCTGTGGATGTTGAACACTAACACTATGGTGCCAGGATTCAGTATTATATTTGTGGATATTTAGTGTTAACACCAGCATGGCAGGTTATAACATTTGATGGTGGTAAGAAAATTAAATGTTTTATGTTTGACAGTTTAATGCTTAATTTAATATTCAACATTACAATGTTTGCTGTTTAATCTTTAAGTGTTAATAAAACAAGAAGTAATTCTTCAGGGTACTTGCAACAAATGAGATATCAAATGATGTTAATATCCTCGTTGACACGGTGGCTCAGTGGTTAGCACTGCTGCCTCACAGCACCAGGGACCCGGTTTCAATCCTACCCTCGGGCAACTGTGTGGAGTTTACACATTTTCCCTGTGTCTGTATTTCATCTGGGTGCTCCGGATATCTGTCCAAAAATGTGCAGGTTAGTGGATTGGCCATGCTAAATTGCTGGTAATGCCGAGAGATGTGTAGGCTGGGTGGATTAGCCATGGGAGGTATCAGGTTGCAGAGATAAGGTGGGATGCTCTTTGGAGGGTCTGTGTGGACTTGTTGAGCTGAATGGCCTGTTTCCACACTGTAGGGATTCTTTGATAACTAACCAGAATGGCTCTCAGCTCCCAAACTGTGGTGAATATCCCTGCTTGTTGAATTGGTCCTTTTGGCTTTTCTCAGAGTGATACGTAGACCCGGTTCTCTGCATAACATCAGTGGCTCACAGCTTGAGGTCTTGCATGATGCCAATAAGTGACGTAAAGACTCAAACGAAGCACTCCCATGAGTGTTCCAAAATAGCCAGAAGGTCAATGACAATGTATTGCTTACATTTCCCCAGGGGAGACGGTGAGGTACCTAGGTGCCTTAATTGACAGGTATTCTGGAAAGAGGTTGGGAGGAGAGGACCAAGACCTGAGTTTCCAACCTGGAAAATGCCACTCTTCGACTAATTTGAAAGATTGAACTCTTAAGAATGTACACCATCCCTAGGTTGTATTGCAACATGATCCTCACGCAAGCGTATCAAAGTACACTTTGTAAAGTCAATTTAATAATCTGTAATGCAACCAAACACTTACTACACCTCCCACCACATGAAACAAATGGCCTTCTATATGTTAGAAGCATAACTTCTGACTGCCCAAGTGACCAATTCCAAGTCCCTGGCAAGTTTCAGATTCAGCAGTTTGTACTTTGTAACCAGTTCCCTGCAGAATGTGTAAAAAAAGGCAGGGAGAATGCCAATGAAAATTTAGCAAAGCTGATGCTGGAAAAATTGCTGGAGTTAGTAGTGATATGATTATGGACAACTGGCCCTCAGACTTGTGTCAGTTCATTGTAAGTATTATCCAGTAGCTGTGTTCACATTCCCCTATCGCATTCCCTCGAGCCTACAGAATATTTCTCTTTACATGTAACTTGGAATGGATTCACTTGGACCAGACAGATACTTTGCTTTAAGCAGTTATATATCTCATGGGAACAGGCTAGTTCACCAATGAACTATTTTATTATGGGAAAACATTGGCGTGGAACATGCTGTACAAAAATATTGGCAATTGATACTTAAACAGACGATGTGAAAGTCAGATCCATGGCTACGTATGACTTCTACTGGTTTCATCATAATAGTCCTTCCCACTGACATTGAATCAGATGTTAGAATCCCCATAGAGATAAGTAGCTTTTATAGAGAAATGTCAACTTTCAGTAACACAACAAGGTTTCACATCTTAAAATTTTGACAGAATTTGTGATGTTCCTGGGAGCAGGAAGCAAGGTGCAAACTTTATTTTGTGAGAATTCCTGATCATGGAAGTTTATAACTAAGTTTTCAGAGATTTAAAGGCAGATTAAATTTACTGATAACAAGTATCAGGTTGTTCTTTTGCAAGTCATACTGGCCAGAAGTAAGTTCCTCTTCTCAATTAAGATTTTCTTGAATGTGTAATATATGCATCTTCTACATTTCCCATGCACACTAGAGCTGTACAGCACATGAGATAATGTATATACAGCATTTGGACAGCATATCAGCTGTTTGTGGAATTTTCATTTACTTTAGATTATGGTCGAAATCATGTAGTGGTAGTTTAAGTTGCACTGGGCATGGAGGATGGCTGGGAGAAGGAGGCCAGAATGTTGTAGATGGCTGGTTAGGGTTGAAACACGGTTTGGCCAATTCACTGAGATATCATGAAGGACTAGCAGAGTTAGCTGCAGGTGTTGGAGAGCCTGATGGATGTTCCTGGCTTACAAGGAATGAATGCCTGTCTGGGAGGCCTTTAAATATGGTGGCAGGACTTTCAAATGCCTAAGGTAATGGCAGGGCATTGACTTTCTGTCCTCCCCATTACTAGAGTCGCAGTGCTCCTGATATATGCATACACAATGTGCTAAGAGCTATGTAATTGCACAAGAAAAGTCAACTTGTCCCGAGTGGAAGTGGAACTTACATCTGCACCCATCACTGAACATAGACTACACATGGACTTTTAAGCAAACTAGGACTACCATTGATCAAGGTAGTCCCTGGATTGTGCATTGGTAAGTCAGCTGAAAAGATATTATGATATTGACAAAATGAAAATTTTGTCATCCAAAACAAAAGTCCAATTCTCCAACAAAGTTTTGAACAGTGAGATGAGGATTTTGGGAGTGAGCATCAAATAAAGATCTCATTTCACAATTATACATGACACCATTCCTTGGGTAGACATTCAGTTCTTCTGTACTCAGTTCAATATGATTCCCATCTCCTCAGAGGTTTCATGCATTCCATTCCTTTCCTTGCTTTGTATTATTTAACTCCAGAACTCGCTTTCACATCGAGAGCTGCTATCATTTATAAGTGTGAACATCTCACAATTTCTTTCCAGAAAAACAACCTGGGCCTCCCTTTAATGTTTGAGGAGAAAGTGAGGGCTGCAGCTGCTGGAGATCAGAGCTGAAAATGTGTTGCTGGAAAAGCGCAGCAGGTCAGGCAGCATCCACGGAGCAGGAGAATCGACATTTCGGGCATTCCTGAAGAAGGGCTTAAGCCCGAAACGTCGATTCTCCTGTTCCTAGGATGCTGCCTGACCTGCTGCGCTTTTCCAGCAACACATTTTCAGCTCCCTTTAATGTTTGACAGGTACATCAACTGTTCTATTTTTGACAGACTTCAGAAGAGACTCAACAAATAAAAAAAAATTGAATGGACCATGTGGCATTGACGTAGGCACTGGAATGGCAATGGCATAAACAGCCCTATCGACACTGCAAAGTCCTCCTTACTAACTTCTGGGGCCTAGTGCCAAAATTGGAAGAGTTCTGTCTGACTAGTCAAGCATAAGTCTTGATATAGTCATATGCGTGGAATACCAGACATGCAACATCCTAGAAAATGCCATCACCATCTCTGAATATGTCCTGTCCCACCAGCAGCACAGACCCAGCAGAGGTGGAAGCTCAGTAGCATACATTCAAGAGGGAGTTGCCTGAGAATATTGAACATCTACTCCAGACCCCATGAAGACTCAAAGCACCAGGTCAAACGTGGGCAAGGAAACCTTCTGCTGATTATCATGCATTGACCTCCCTTGGCTGATGACTCTGTGCTCCTCTGTATCGAACAACACATTGAGGAAGTAAGAGTGGCTTGGCAGCAGCATTACTGATTGAGATGGTCAAGTCTTGAAAGACATCGCTGCTAGACTGTGTCTGCAGCAGGTGGTGAGGCTAAAACATACTTGACCTCATCCTCATCTACCTCCCTGCCTTAGATCCCAAGATGGTGGCAAAGCAGGAGACTACAGCCAGAGCTCCGCCTGTTCCTTTTTTCTCTCTGTCTGTTTTTTCACTCTCGTGTCTTTTTTGAGTCTTCTGTCTATTTCCTCTTCTGCCAATGACCCAGAGCAGAGCGGAAATGGTGGGCAGCAGGTGGACAAGGGAGTGGTCAGCGACCCAGAGTGGAGTGGGGATGGTGGCTAGTGGGCCCGAGAGTGAAGGGGGGGCATGGCCAGCAGCTGGAGCGGGAGATGGTCAGTGACCCAGAGCGGGGGGGAGGGGGGGTGGCCAATGACCTGGAGCAGGGGATGGTCAGCAGCTGAAGCAGGGGATGGTCATTGACCCGGAGTGGGGGGTTGGTCAGTGACCTGGAGCAGGGAATGGCCAGTAGCTGGAGCAGGTGATGGTCAGCAGCTGGAGCAGGGGATGGTCAGTGATCTGGAGTGGGGGGTGGTCAGTGACCTGGAGCGGGAGATGGTCAGCTGCAGGAGCAGAGGGTGGTCAGCAGCTAGAGTGGGGGGTGGTCAGCTGCAGGAGCGGGGGATGGCCAGCAGCTGGAGCGGGGATGGTCAGCAGCTGGAGCGGGGGATGGTTAGCAGCTGGAGTGGGTGATGGTCAGCAGCTGGAGCGTGGGATGGTTAGCAGCTGGAGTGGGTGATGGTCAGCATCTGGAGCAGGGGATGGTTAGCAGTTCGAGCGGGGGACGGTCAGCAGCTGGAGCGGGGGATGGTCAGTGACCGGGAGCGGGGGATGGTCCGCTGCAGCAGCAGAGGGTGGTTAGCAGCTGGAATGGGGGCTGGTCATTGACCTGGAGTGGGGGATGGCCAGCAGCTAGAGCGGGGGATGGTCAGCAGCTGGAGCGGGGGATGGTCAGTGACCGGGAGCGGGGGGTGGCCAGCAGCTAGAGCGGGGGATGGTCATTGACCTGGCGTGGGGGATGGTCAGCAGCTGGAGCGGGGGATGGTCAGTGACCTGGAGTGGGGGATGGTCAGTGACCTGGAGCGGGGGATGGTCAGTGACCGGGAGTGGGGGATGGTCAGTGACTGGGAGTGGGGGATGGTCAGTGACCTGGAGTGAGGGGTGGTCAGTGACCGGGAGTGGGGGATGGTCAGCAGCTGGAGCGGGGGATGGTTAGCAGCGAAGCAGGGAATGGTCAGTGACCTGGAGTGGGGGGTGGTCAGTGACCCGGAGCAGGGGATGGTCAGTGACCAGGAGTGGGGGATGGTCAGTGACCTGGAGCGGGGGGTGGTCAGTGACCCAGAGTGAGGGGTGGTCAGTGTCCCAGAGTGAGGGGTGGTCAGTGACCGAGAGTGGGGGATGGTCAGCAGCTGGAGCAGGAAATGGTCAGTGACCAGGAATGGGGGATGGTCAGTGACCTGGAGCGGGGGGTGGTCAGCAGCTGGAGTTGGGGATGGTCAGCAACCGGATAGGGGGGTGGTCAGTGTCCTGGAGCAGAGCGGGGACGGCGGCTGGTGGGCCCAGGGTGAAGATGGCTACTGGTTGGGAACTGGTGGCACCTGGTCAGACCATGTGGAAGCATTTCTAGAAACACTGTAATGTCTATCTGTTTATTTCTTATTTTCCTAACTTATATTTATGCTATCTCTATCTGTAATGTAGTGTAACTGTTTTTCTTTATTTTCTCTATTTTTTGTCCCTAAGACTTGTACCTAAGTTGGCACTGTGTGTTGTCAACATTGTACATTTTTCACTGTATGCCTGTTCTTTTGTAACTTGAGTACACATGACAATAAACTTAATTCCAATTCCACTTCCAGTCGCATCTGTCCATGACTGTATCAGTAAGAGTGACCACTGCACATAATTTGGGGAGACAAAGTCATACTTCACTTTCAGGGGACATAGAGGGGTGATAGATATAGGACAGATGTCAGAGGTAGTTTCTTTACTCAGAGAGTAGTAGGGGCATGGAACACACTGCCTGCAACAGTAGTAGACTCGCCAACTTTAAGGGCATTTAAGGAGGTATTGGATATGCATTTGAGCGAGAATGGAATAGTGTAGGTTAGATAGGTTTCAGGTTGGCTTTATAGATCGGCGCAACATCGAGGGCTGAAGGGCCTGTACTACGCTGTAATGTTCTATGTTCTGTAACACACTATGTTGCGTATGTGGCAATATCGCTGTGCTAAATGGGACAGACTTCGAACATACCTAGTAACTCAAGACTGGGCATTCTTGAAGTGCTGTGGGCGACCAGCAGCACCAGAATTGTACTTCAGCATAATCTACAACCTTGTAGAATGGATTAGAGTGGTGCTGGAAAAGCACAGCAGTTCAGGCAGCATCCGAGGAACAGGAGAATCGACGTTTCAGGCAAAAGCCGATTTTCCTGCTCTTCGGATGCTGCCTGAACTGCTGTGCTTTTCCAGCACCACTCTAATCCAGAATCTGGTTTCCAGCATCTGCAGTCTTTGTTTTTAACCTTGTAGAATGGCCTAATTCCTGGTCTTTGTTCAGGACTTTGATTTTAATGGTGTTTACGGTTATTTTTGCGCAAAACTGGACAAAAACTAACAATGACCAGTCAGGTAAACACCCTGGCAGGTAAATGTCAATTACTGCAAATCAACTATTCGAGCACTGAAAAATCAACATAAACTGGGAAGTTGCTTTCCTCAGCTTTAAGTATTAACTAAATTAATTTTAAGTTAGTTCACATTTTTAAAAAATTACTTTTTCCTGTCTTTTTTTAACTTTCTCTCTCTGCCTTTCCAGCCCTTCATTTTGCTTTTTGCAGTTCAGGCAGCATCCGAAGAGCAGGAAAATCGGCTTTTGCCTGAAACGTCGATTCTCCTGTTCCTCGGATGCTGCCTGAACTGCTGCGCTTTTCCAGCACCACTCTAATCCATTCTACAAGGTTGTAGATTATGCTGAAGTACAATTCTGGTGCTGCTCGTTCCATTCATATTATGATTTGACTTTGCGCTAATTATTCCAACTTGAGTCAGATACTGCATTACTTTATGAATGATCCTTCAATTTGATTGCTTACAGTAGCACATGATTTCTAGCCCTATTTGCTCTGATGAAGATACTGTGTAAAGATGCTGTGCTTTTTGAATGTTGGCTGACAGGAAATTGCTGTGCAAAATTCCCCATTGAATGTTTCTAGGAAGATTCAAGTCTAACAAAACAGCAATCGTACTGCTGAGAGCTAAATCCAGCTGTTAGTTCCTAGTAATGCTGTTGTGGATTATAATAATACAGTTAAATATTACAAAAACATTTCATGGAGGACAATGTATTAAAATGGGTGCTGGCATCATTAGCGGCAACTACAATGCAGCTCATCCCAGTGAGAGACTTGTAGGTTGACCTTGGCTTCAGGCTTCAGGACCTGACTAGGCCCAGGTGGCTGCATTGGTGGCTGAGCATTCCAAACACCTTTATGGAGGTAAGACTTTAGACTTTAAGACCTGAACATTTTCTTACCTTTTGGGCCTTTCTTTAAAAAAAAGTTTATTTTTGTTTAGTTCTGGTTTTGTAATCCAAGATGGTGCTAGACAATGATGACTTTGTACACTTTTCACTGTACTCGTGTAATCCTACACTTGAGTACACGTGGCAATAAAACCTAATTCTAATAAAATCTAATTCTAAATGGGTCAAAGCACAACTGAGGTTTTGTTTTGCTAGCTAGCACACTGAGTGGTTGGTGTAGCTCATTTAACCCTCCTTCAGGGACCATAAAGGTTGATCTTTATTGCTGAGATGAAGGTGAATACAGTGGTCTCTGCTGAAATAATAAACCCTACCTTCATCCAGTTATTGTGGATAAAAGGCAATGTATCAGTGCAAAAACTCAATGTAGTTACAGCTGGAACAGATATTATTCATGACCATTGTGCATCTCAAAGAGGTATTGCCTTTATAAAAATCCTTTTTGGAAACACTTTCTGTTGTGTGGGAAGACAAACTTACCCATAAAATTGCTCAATAAAATTTCAATATTTAAACTATTGAAACCAGGTTCACAGAGAAAATCATGTCTGGGAAACAGAACCAAGAATTTCACATCAACCCCAGGCTGACGGTAAGTCCAAGAGAAATTATTTTTCTTTCAGAGGGACAGTGTTTCCAGATAATTAAAGCAAACTTCAAAAATAAAAGAAAGCTCCATATAGCACAATGCCTTATGGTCTTTCAAGATAGATGTATTGCTCGTTCCATTCATATTATGGATTGAGTATTAACAGTAAAAAGATAAAACTAATGATAGATAGAAGGAATACTTTGGTAGAATCATGGTGTCACATGAAACAAGTAGTTCTCATTTTGACAGATGACGCCAGACCTATTGAGTTTCTCCAGCACTTTCTTTTTTTCAAATTTTGATTGGGATGTCTGGTCGGTATGGGCGGGTTGGACCGAAGGGTCTGTTTCCATGCTGTACATTGCTATGACTCTATGACTCTAAGTCCAATACTTTGCTTTTATAAAAGTCTGTTATAAACATTTGTCAGTTTAGGAGAAATGACAACAGAAGATAGTAGAAGTGATGCATATATTGGGGATAGCCAGAAGTAATTTTCTGAAGGTGAAGGATATGTAAACAACAACAAAAGTTCCATCTACTTTCCTGAGTGCTTCAGAAACCTAGATAATATGTAATGATCTGTGAAGGAAAGTAGAGAAGGTGCTAAAATGTACGGTAAAAATTCTGTTTACATATCATAAGACAGATAAAAGAATACTTAAAATTGCAAGAACAATAAAGATCTCTGAAAAGCGACATCCTGAAAAGAAAACATCAGTATTTTGGCCATTTGATCAGACATGGAAAACTACAGAGATCTCTTCAAGAAGGTAAAGTGGAGGGCAACATGAAATGGTGGTCAACTTGGAAGAGTTGGCTGATAAATGGCTGCAGATCAGCTACAGTGAGTGCATACAGATGGAGCAGGACAGCAGAGTATGGTATAGAATGAGCAAGATCACCCAGCAGGAGTGCCAAACAGCAGGAGCAGTATTGCTAGAAAATTTGAAAAAATATAATGAAGCATGGTATTCAATTTAAAAATCAGTGAAATAATTGTAACCCAAGCAAAATGTAATGCCCCAGACTTTGTTGACAAGCTTTTTGAAAATGTGACATTGCCACTGACTCATACCATTTGGTTATGATCTCAGCTGATGATAATGTTAAAGAATGCAAGTTTCACGCTTAAACTTTTGTCTGATAGACTGTATATTTGAGTTTTGCAATTTGTTTGCTGTGGTAGTCAGTCACTGAACATATTCATAATGAGCTGCCAATATAATTTAAATAAAATAACATCAAAGTTTATTACACAGAAGAGAAGAAAATCAGGATATACTTTACACCAACTATCTGGAATAGTCATATTGGGTCTTCGGAGGAGTGTAGTCAGAGTTAATTCAGTGGCACCATGTCTTGCTCTCTGTACAGGAGGCTGCAAGAATATGGAAGACCAGTATTTATAGGCAATTCTTTAGTTTGGCGAACATACACATTTCTGAGACCAGAAACATGATGCCAGGATGGCATGTTGCCCTCCTGGTGCCAGGGTCAACAATGTCACAAAGTGATTGCAGAGTAAACAGCCAGATATCATGGCACCAATGACCAATAGGAAGGAGGAATGGAATCCTGAAAATGATTTCACAGATATAAAAGGAGATTGAAAAGCAGGGTCTCCAAATCTCTATCCCAGTCCCATATGTTAGACAGCACAGAAATGATTGAACATATGCCAAAAATGAAAAAAAAACCTGGTGTAGGAGGGAAGGTTTCTGAGGCATTGGGACCAGCTCTGAGCAGGTTGGACCTGCAGAAGATGGATGAGTTGCAGCTTGGCAGGACTGGGACCAACATCTCTGCAGGCAGATTAACTAGTGCTGTCGAGGAGGATTTATATGAGATTAACAAGCGACTGGAACCAAGATGCAGCTCAGAACCAAAATTGGTAAGAGGAAGTAAAAGGGTAATAAGCAGAAATAGAAGACAAATGCAGCATAACATAAGATGAAAATGAAGAAAAATATGAAAAATACTGAATAAATGGCTCTCTATTCGATTATTTGAATGCACAAATTGAGGTAAACTGATATGATTCAGTTTGTGATAGGCTGACTAACTTTGGGAATTGAAAATCTAAGGACATTCTATATATATAGGAGGAATAGATTAAAAAAAGGAAAAGGAGGTGGTGCAGTCCTAATTAGCATTCCTAATCAGCAATGACATTGGTAAGCGAGCACCTTCAATGAAATGACAGAATCAGTCTGGGCGGAACTAAGAAACAGCAAGTTACAGATTGTATTGGATTAAAGGTGGTGGGTTATAAGAATGCAAGAAACAACAGTACATCTAAAACCTAACAAAAAACGACCAAAAAATCGATGAAGGAAGTGAAAAGGGAATATGAATGCAAGCTAGTAAGGAACAGAAAGGATACATTCAGGCCTATTGTAGTGAAGGAAGATGGGAGGTGGGATTGGAAGGTGCTGTCTATGGAGCCCTTGGTGAGTGTCGACAGTGCATCTAGTAGACAGTACACATCGCTGCTGCTGAGCATTGATCATGGAGGAAATGAATGTTTATGGATGTGGAGCCACACAAACCAGGCTGCTTTGTCTCGGATGTTGTCAAGCTTTCTGAGTGTTGTTGGAGTTGTACTCATCCAGTAACTGGCGGACAGCCTCTGAGGAGTCAAGGGAGAATTACTGACCTGCTTTTGCAGCCACTATTTATATAGTTTGTCCAGCTTAGTTTTTGATCAATGGTAAACCCCAGGATGTTGGTAGTGGGGGAATTCAGTCATGGTAACATCATTGAGTGTCAAGTGGCAGTGTTTAGATTTGCCTCCTATTGGAAATAGTCATTTGTGTGGTATTTGTATATGTGAATGTTTCTTACCGCCTTTCAGCCCAAGCATGATATTGTCCAGGTCTTGCTGAATTTGAACATGGATGGCTTTAGTATTTGAGGAGTCACAAATGGTGCTGGAAATTGTGCATTCATCAGCAAACATGCCCACTTCTGACCTTATGATGGAGGGAGGTTCATTGATGATGTAGCTGAAGTAGACTGACCCTGAGGAATTTCTGCAGAAATGTCCTGAAGCTGAGATGACTGACTTCCAACAACTACAACCATCTTCCTATTTGTCTGATATGACTGCAACCAGCTTGAGAGTTTTCCCTTGATTCCCATTGACTTGCTCGGGCTCCTTGATGGCACACTTGTTCAAATGTGGCCTTGATGTCAAGGGCAGTCACTCTCACCTCAGCTCTGGAATTCATCTCTTTTGTTGATGCTTGAAACGAGGCTGTAATGAGGTCAGGAGCTGAGTGGCCCTGGCAGAACTTAAACTGGGCATCTCTAAGCAGGTTGTTGCGGAGCGGGTGCTGCTTGATAGCACTGTTGATGACTCTATCTATCACTTTACTGATGATTGAGAGTAGACTGATGGAACGGTAATTGGCCGGGTTGGATTTGTCCTGCTTATTTATGTACAGGATTAATCCGGGCGATTTTCCACATTGTCACATAGATGGCCGTGTTGTAACTGCATTGGAAGAGCTTGGCTAGGGGTGTGGTAAGTTCTGGAGCACAAGTCTTCAGTGCTATTGATGAAATATTGTTAGGGCCCATAGACTCTGCAGGATCTAGTACCTCCAACTATTTTTGAAAATCACGTGGCGTGAATCAAATTGGTTGAAAACTGGCAGCTGTGATGTGGGGGATCATTGGAGGAGGACAAAATAAATTATCCACTTGACACTTCTGGCTGAATGTTGTTACAAATGCTTCAATCTTATTCCTTATCCTAAAGTGTTCAGCTTGTGTATCATTGATAGAAACAATATATATTGATGGATGTTTCCACAGGCTAGTGGCTGTAGAACCATAATAACTAACCTCAGTATAAGAGGCAAGCCATTTAAGAGTGAGAAGAGGAGGAATTTCTTCACTCAGAGGCTGGTGAAGCTTGGGAATTCTCCACCCAAAGGCTGTGGAATCTCATTCATTGAGCAGGTTCAACTCAGAAATCAAATGGTGGTGAACATTGTGCGATCATTGGCAAACATCTCCACTTGTGACTTTATAATGGAGGGAAAAACATTGATGAAACAGCTGGAGATAGTTGGGCCCAGGACACCACTATGAGAAACTCCTGCAGCAATGTCCTGGAGCTGAGAGACTGACCTTCAACAACCAGATCCATCTTCCTATGTGCCAAGTATGACTCCAACCAGCAGATAGTTTTCCACCTGATTCCCATTGTTTTCAGTTTTGTTAGGACTCCTTGTTGCCACACTTGGTCAAATGTTTAACTTAGAAAGCGACATTGATGAGATGGTTAGCTATGATCTATAGCTTGCCCCTGTTTCAATGTTCCAATTATCCCACCTCCCTACAGATCATCATACTTCCTTGCTAGCCCATTTTCTGTAATTCCTTCTGTATCATCCCCTTGTATCTGTGGAGTCCACTTTCATTCCTGATCCAGGGAGTTCATCATTATCTGTACAAAGCCTGGTACACTTTATCGAACTCAACATAGCGGCCTTTAAAGTGTGTCAGATTATAATTACAGAAAAGGGAGTCTCCGTTCCTCTGTGGCTGCAGCTCAATTGTCTAACATTGCTGGTCTGTTAAGGGGGTCCAGAGTCACAATGGTTGAATGGGACTTTTATGTTAAAACCAGCACTTAGCATTTCATGACCTGACCTTTTAAATTGGTTCCATCAAACTCCTTCTGAAGTTACATTGTGAGTAAATGTGCCAGAATCGTTGAAATTCTGTCTCTGCAGAAAGTTCAGTAGTTTGATTTAATTATTTGCATGTGTTGGTTCCACTTTACATAAGAGAAGACTCAAGCATTAATCTCCAAGACTTGACATCTCCTTTGGCTTGGTGTCAGTTTTCTCAAAGTATGCTCCTGTGAAATTGATTTATGCCTTCATGGGATCTGGGCCGCACTGGCTGAGCCAGCATTTATTGCCCATTTCCATTTAAATAGAACCATAGATAATAGGAGCAGGAGGAGGCCATTCGGCTATTCATTATGATCATGGCTAACCATCCAGCTCAAAAGCCTGTTCCCACTTTTCATCCATATCCTTGGGTCCACTTAACCCCGAGTGCTATATCCAACTCCTTCTTGAAATCAAACAATGTTTTGGCTTTGACTGTTTTTTGTGGTTGTGAATTTTGCCCCCTCTCAATCCTAAATTGTTTAGCCCCATATCCTTCGGCTGAGAAACCTGGTTCTGGACACTCCATGTTCAACGGGAACACCCTTCCTTCCTGGTCTCATTGCTCATTCCCCTCTCTCAGTTTATAGCCATTCAGATAATAATCTGCATTCCTGAGTTTGCTCTCAAAGTGAATAAACAACCATTTATCCACATTTTGCAGCATCTGCAATGTATTTGTCCACTCAGTCAATTTGTCTAAGTCACATTGAAGCATCTCTCATTCTCCTCACAGCTTACCTTCCCTTTGAGTCATCTGCAAATTAGGACATATTATATTTAGTTCTCTCATCTAAGCCATTAATATATATTATGAATAGCTGGGGTCTTAGCACTGATCCCTGTGGTACACACAAGTCACTTCCTGTCATTCTAAAAAAATACTCATTTATACCTTCTTCTTGGTTTGTGTTTGCCAGCCAGTTTTCTATCCATCTACACATGATCCTCTGCTGTAATTTTACATGCTCATCACTTGTGGGGGACTTTACTGAAAGACTTCTGAAAATCCAAATATACCATATTGTATGAGGTGAAACTTATCAGCATATTGAAACCTGACAAAGAATAAATTGCAATATGTCATTGTAGAAACTTGCACAGGCTATACATCATTTGTAGATTGTTATTGACGTCAAAGTATAAACTGTTACAGCAAAAGTTGTTTTACCTGGCACCTTATGAAGAGGACACCTGAAAAATCAGCAAAATACCACAATATTTGCTGTATTATTCAGTCCAACTGTTATAGCTTTTTAATTTATTTACCTCAGTGTAAATATACTGTTGTTCATTTATATGCCCACATGAAATATCAACAGTTGATTCAATTTCAAGTCAATTGCTCCTCAAATACTGTGATATTACGCAATGTTCGAGGGTGCAAATCAGAAGGCTCTCCACCAGTAAATTTTATTTAAAGCAAAGTTGCATTATTATTTATGCTGTAAATAAAGTATAATAGAAATGTGCATACCTCCTGCAATACATTTCTATTACTTAGTGTGTGTTTTTACATTAATTAAGTGGACTTCTTGACTATTCGGAATATTTGATCAACTGGCAAACTCCTGCCCATAGGTGCTGGGTAATAAAAACAATTGTAATTGTAATTGTTCAGTTAAGATAAAATTGTCAGCAGTTGCATCCTGGCAGTTTCTCAAATTCCTGATGAAGAATGAAAGATTTGCATTTTTATAGCTCCTTTCATGACCTCTGCATCTACCTCTTCATTACATAGCATCTAAGTAAGTATTTCTTTGAAATGTAACATTTGTAATGGAGACCAAAAGGTTGACAAAACTGGTGGTGATGAGAGCAAGGGAGACCATAGATGGGTCAAAATTACTTCATGAAAAGATTAGGAATGGAAGGATTGCTGGAAAAGGATAAAAGTTGTATTAATGGCACCTCCTTAGGATTCTCATGAATTTTCTGTTGAAAATATAATGGATGATTAGAGGATGCTTTTGAGAATTGAACCTCAAACACCAAAGGTTCATCTGATAGGAAGGAAGTATGGACAGGCAGCAAAAGTGAAAGGATTACTGAATCTTTTTGAAGACCATAGGCCATAGAAGACTAGTTCAACATTTTCGGTCCCCTTCTCCAAGAAATACTTACTGGCATTGAAGATAATCCAGAGAAGATTCACTAGGCTGATACTGGGTTTAGAGGGATTGTCTTATCTGAAGTGGCTGAGTCGATTGCTCCTGTCCTTATTGGAATTTAGAAGAATGAGAAGCATTTTTGAAACATACAAGATTCCCAGGGGACTTGACAGGATAGATGTGAAGAGTTGTTTCACCTTGTGAAAAATTCTACGACAAAAGGGCATTACCTAAGAATAAGGAGTCCCATCTAAATGCAAATGAGGAGGAATTTCTCTCTCAGTGGGTCGTAAATCTGTGAAGATCTTTACAGTCAAGGCTGGGTTGTTAAATACAGTATATACAAGGATGGGATAAACTGATTTTTAATCAGTAAGGGAATCAAGAGTTACAGGGAAAAGGGTGGAAAGTGGAGTTGTGAATTATCAGATCAGCCTGGATCTACTGGAAAGAGTCAAAAAAAACTACAGTGCTGGAATCCAAAGTAGGCAGGAAGGAGGCTGGAAGAACACAGCAAGCCAGGCAGCATAAGGAGCTGGAGAAGTCAACATTATGGGTGTAACCCTTCTTCAGGACTGGGGGTGGGTGTAGGAGGAACTGCAGATAAAGGGGGTGGCAGAGGCAGGATGGTGATGCAGGGATAGGTGAAGACAGGTAGTGGGTACAACCTGGTGGGTCAATGGGAGAAATGAAATTGGTTAGTGGCAGAGAGGAGGGAAAGGGAAGGGGAATTAAAATAGGCAGTGACTGGGAGGTCCAGTCGGCCCCTGCGGGCCTGGCTGAGATGCTCAGTGAACTGTTCCCTCAGTTTACATTTGGTCTGCCCGATTGGACCTCCCAGTCACTGCCCATTTTAATTCCCCTTCCCACTCCCTTTCCGACATGACCATCCTTGGCCTCCTCCATTGCCACAACAAATCAAACCGCAAATTGGAGGAACAATACCTCATCTTCCGTCTGGGCACTGTACAGCCTGGAGGACTCAACACTGAGTTCTCCAAGTTCAAATAACCTCCCTTCTCATCCCCCGACTCTCTTCCCAGCCCCTCTCCCTCCCTTCCACTCGTCCCTACCACCAACCGAATTCATTCCTCCCATCAACCAACCAGGTCGTATCTCTGCCTGTCTTCACCTATCCCCACTTCGCCACCCTGTTCCCACACTCTTGCCTCCCCCTTTATCTGCAGCTCCCCCTACACCCATCCCCAGTCCTGAAGAAGGGTTACACCCGAAACATTGACTTCTCCACCTCCTGGTGCTGCCTGGCTAGCCAAGGTTCTATTGGAAGAGCAGACTTGATGACCAGAATGGTCTACTCCTGTTCCTGTGTCTTCATGTCTTATGGCCTTAAGGACATAAGAAGGAGAGGGTTAAAAGTTTGAATGACGGATTCTGGAAACTTTGACTCTGGAATATATTATAAATATACCATCCAAAATCAAGCAAATGCTTGAGACTTTGACATTTATAGAGCAGAGGGTTTCAATTTGCTGAAGGGGTTTCAAAAAGTAAATCCACTGGGACGTATGAATTGCATCCAGCATATTTATAGAAACAAGGGAGATAATTTGTCAAATATTTTAGAGAGAGAGGGAGAGAGAAAGAGAGAGTTTAATTGATTGAAAACAGGCAAATGCAGTTCTCTCAATCAAGAAGAACAACAAAGACACAGTGATTAACTCTGGATCCATTCAACTGAACTCCATGACTACAAACTGAAAGGAGTCAGAAACAAATAACAATATAAATTATGGTTTTGAAAGGATAGATCTTGTCTGACAAAGCACAGATTTTTTTGTGGTGCTGATATCCTTGGTTGATGGGAACTCAGAATATAATTTAAATAACATCACAGAATCCTGACAGTGCAGATAGAGGCCATTTGGCCTATCGGGTCTGTACCAACACTCCAAAAAAGCACTCCCCCCCCAGATCCACCCTATCCCTGCTCTCTTTCACTTTCCATGGCTAATCGACCTAAATTGCACATCCTTGGACTGTGGGAGGAAACTGGATCACCCAGAGGAAACCCACACAGACAGGGGGAGAGCATGCAAATTCCACGCCAATAGCTGCTTGCGACTGGAATCACACCTATGTCTCTGGAACTTTATCAATTACAGGAGATTGATAAAGTACTACATGATAACACCCTTTAGAAACAATGTAGATGTAGATGAAAATAATTGGTTAATGCAAAAAAAACCAAAGAATACAGATTGTATCTCTATCATCTCGCACCACTGGGACTTGGCCTTAGCTGCACCGTTGAATTTCGAGTCGAGAGTGCAGTGCTGGAAAAGCACAACACATCAGGCAGCATCCAAGGAGCAGGGAGAATCGACATTTCAGGCATAAGCCCTTCATCAGGATCTGCGCCATTAAATTTGCCAGACCACAGGAAGTAACCTGTTGAAGCCAACATGGGGTTTTCAAACGCTTTTAGAAAGTGCTGTGCACCATTAAATGAGAAGAAAAGCAATTATTTTGCAGAGATCACCTTACCCATTGGTATAATTCCAAAAAGCTGGAAGCACTGTAAGTTCTTTGGAAATTGAGACACACCTCAGAGTTCATGTTGTCAGAGCATACCAGATCAAGTGGCTGATTAGAAATGTACAATCTGTAGCTCTAAGAGAATGGGTTATGATGAATGGCAAGTGTTAAATAAACTATCACAGAAGTTTTGCTAGGACCTTTTCTATTTATGGTGTATATTAAAGACTTGGAATTTTAGTCTTAATGCATGTAACCTAAATTCATATAGACACAGATAAAGTACTGTTTATCAGAAGGAGGTACAGAGGCTAAGAATTCTGTGGTGAGTAACTTGTCTCCTGACTCCCCAAAGTCTGGTCACCATCTATATCGCATAAGTCAGGAGTGTGATGGAATACTCCTCAACAGTAGCAGCAACTTTTGAAACTCATCAATGCCTTTTAGTAAGCACCTTCCAAATCCAAAACCACTATCATCTAGAAGGACAAGGACATCTGGTAGATGAGAACACCATCTGTAAGTTCCCCTCCAAGCTACTTCCCATCCTGACATGGAAATATGCTGCTGTTTCTTCAGCGTTGTTGGGTCAAAATGTTGGAACATCCTTCCTAACAGACTTGTGGATGTACTTACACCAAATGGAACGCAGCTCACCACCACATTCTCAAGAGGAATTAGGAGTGATAATTAATGCGATGAGTCAGTAAAGCCAAAGCCCTTGAATGAATAAAATATATATATACATATATTACATGGGTAAAATAGAAAAACTCAGGGGAAACATTAAGGATTCCTGGGAATACTGGCTGACTCATTTCACTGATTGCCCAAACATTTCTGCTTTATTTCAAGATGTTAGTTGGAAAAGAAAAATATTGCAGCCGACCCTTATTCAGTCTGACACTTATTATATAGTAAATCAGGTTACAAGTGTACATCTCCAAATTCAGCAATACTCCAGATTCCATGAGAACATCTTTATATCTTCTAAAGTAAAACCCAAAATCATATTGTCTACTTGTGTTTAACTGATCACTATTGACATTTAGTTAACAACTTAAGTTCAGACTTCCAGGAACTATGCTAAAGCTGTTCTATTCTGAAAATAAAATTTCCATTATCTTACCAGATTATAGGGCTGGTCCCTCATTATAGAGAGACATGACCAGTGGTGGTTTAACCTTGGGGTCATCATACCTCAGAATGTGGGGGGTGAGTGGGGGGTGGGGGGGGAGCCAGGGTGAGAAGGACAGTCTTTCATGGTAACCTCAGCTAGTTTGGGAATTGAGTCCATGATGTTAGCATCACTCTGCATCACAAACTAGGTATCCAGCCAATCGAGCAAACCAACCTCGTATCTTATACTCTAGCATGGCCAAGGCTGGAATTCCATGTACTGTGTGGCACAACGTTATGGAGGAGATTCGACAGCTATCAGAGGCAGTGATATTGAAAAGTAGGATTTGGGTGTGGTGTTGAAAGGAAGGGCTGTGAGAATGAACTGAAAAGCTTTAATGAAATGAGAAGTTCAATAGGAGTCATAAAAAAAAGGTGTATAAGATAATGAAAAGGATGGAGAACGTAAAGTACGTTATGAAGGTTGGTTTTAGGATTGCCATCTGGAACCAGACCTGATAAAAGGTCATCAATCTGAAATATTAAATTTCTCTCTCTCTCTCTCCACAGAAGCCATCAAATTAATGAGTGCTTCTACCATTTTCTGCGTTATTTCAGATTTTGTACCAACCACATTTCTTTGTTTATGTAATAATTATGTAGCAGTAGCTAAAATGAGCTACTAGGAAGTTTTGTTCATAAATTAAGAAAAAGCAAGATGTTTCAATATGAAGACACTGGATGTGGTTAGTGTGTTGGGTGAATAGGTCAATGGACTGAACAGTGCTTTTGTGTTTGAAATGAATAATGTAATAATCTTATTCAGCTAATTGTTTCTATTTGGGTAAGGTATAGCGGTTGAGAGTAGTTTGTACAGCATTCTACATGAAAACGCAAGCTTGGCATATCTGCAATTCTGCTGTATAGAATCCACATTGTTTATATGTGTGCACTTCTTTGAATAAAAACTAAAGAACATTACCTTTACCATAGCAGTTGGCAATATATTTTGCGTATTTGTAGGCTTTTCGATATCATGTTACTATTGTTTATTACACAAATGTCTTCAAAGTGAAAATTACATATGGTAGTTTGTTATGGCCAAAAGATGCTTTTATTTTCACCTCTAATTGTTCCTTTCTCCTACAGGTCTGATGAGTCCTTACAGGAAATGATTTCATGGTTATTTGATGCCATAAAATACAACTGGCTAGCTTTCTAAATGTGAGTCTTGATCATGTATTTCACTGTTGTAGTGGGCATTGTAGGTGAGTCCAAACACAATCTTTACACAATTACAATTTTGTGGGACAAAGATCTGCTACCCACAGCATGGCCTCATTAAAAAAACCCAGAAGCTGGCCTGCACAACACAGAAATCAAGCCTGTCAACACATACAGAAACTACCCAGAATGCCCCAGTCTTGGTCAAACAGGCTAATATAGAAACCAGACATGGTCTAGCTACTCCCAGACCAGAGAATATTCTCCCTAAACAACCTTAACAGTAAAGCTCCCAGCCCTGATTAGCACTGTGTGTCCCAATTCCCTAAGAGCAGGCTCATTTCCCATTGAAACCAATACCACATATACAAAGAGGCAGACCAACAGACCCTCGAAAACTTCACTCACAGGAGGAACACAATGGACACACCTGAATGTCAGGTGAAGGGACATTTACACATATTCACACGGACGGGAAATACAAGGAAGAATCCTCTAAAGACCTTCTCACCCACTCATGGAGATGGCTGGAATCTCCTGTGTCAATTACAAATGAATTGCTACTGTTGGATGCTTGATTAACTTCCATCCAGTTTATTCTGGTTTTAATTGCATTCCAATTTCCATCATTGTACTGTAACTGCTTTATAATTATCACCTCTGTGTTGTTCCCCTATAAAGCATGCCTGCATATTCTCTTCTGGGAAGAGCATTCTGGCCACCTGTGCAGAGAAGGTTCTGTGTCAGCCTGGTCAATTTCTCTTTCGCATTAGCGCTTTGTTTAATTAACCGCGTGTCAATTTCACTGCGATCCTCATTTGTGGTCGTTGATCCATTGGGCTAAATTTCTCCAAAACGTTTCCAGTAGGATTGTTGGGTAACAAACTTGAATAGGACTCTGTCCAGTTTTTATTTCCCTAATCCGGGTTAACTGAAATGTCTTTACCATCACCATGCTCAAAATTAACCAATGCAATACAGAGCAGGGACCTAAGCCAAGTCTGCCATGGTTCACAACTACTTACTGAATTGACTTCTAAAATATTGGACAGCAAACAGTGTTTCTTTACTTTAACGAGTGATTGGTATGATTTTATCAGCAATAATTTTTTCAGTATGTTTGGTTGACCAATCAACACCAGTCAAGGGTCTTTAAATTGTTTCTTCTTTGTAGGATCTTACTTTGTGTTTGGGGGATTTCGAAAAGGCCAAAATACCTACTGTTCAACATTGACATGGACTGACCATTTCCTGCAAAGTAAGTTCCATATAATTTGATATAATGAAGATTCACTGAGCTGCCTATTGCAGTGCTACAGTAATATGGCAGTGTCCCACATATCAGAGAGAATGCAATGACAAATACTGACCCACTGTGTTCGCTATGCTACCACCCTCTTTCCGCCTGCAAGAGGAAGCAAGAGAATTCAGCCTGAAGGTCAGATTTTATATAACCACGACATAAAACTTGCAGCAGTAAGAACTTGATCAGATTTATCACAGTAAGGTGTTTAGAGGGAATAATTTTAGACCACTATTGAACATTATTCATGTTACTAACCATATCATTACTTTGCTACTCTCTGTGGATGCTATCAAGGACTTTGGCAGAGTGAGCTTGGCTATTTTTTATTTGCTGTCCTTAATGGACTCAGCTTCCCGGAATCCTTCACATGTTTTATATGTATTCATTCCAACCAGAGAAGTGACTCAATGCATTAATGTTCCAGTTGTAAGGTAATGTGCTTTAAATTTTGGCAACACACGCACAGGTAGTGATGATATTCAGAGACATCAGCTAACTTTCACTAGCTCAGCTGCTATGTGGCCCATCAGGTTGTTGAGACCTTGAGAATGATAGCTGCTCAAATATTAATCAGAGCAGCACTCTGTGCATTAACACCACTCAACAGATGCTGACAATGGCAGCTTCACATTAATGAGTCACTTAATAACTTTTCCCAGGAAAACAAATGTTCATGGAACAAACCCAATAAAATCTTATATCTTCTATGGAATGTGTTGCTTAAAGTTGCACTGCACACATTTATAAAATTGAAAGCACAAGATCAGTAGCAAAGTGGAAAACAGATTGTTTTACCCCAGACCAACATTAATTTTGGAATAATTGTTCTAACAAATAAAAGATTAACATCATTTTTATTGACAAAATTTAAAAACACCTTTCTGTCCAACAAACTAACATTATGGTATTTAAATATATTATTCATTCATATGGAGAGATATAATGAACTTGTATCTCTCCAATATAGCTCCCAAAAATGACTTATATGTCTATAGCACTTTCCTAATCTCAGTCTTTTACAGAACACCTATTGTCCATGTGCAAGTATGACCCTGACCTTCCCCTAGTCGGTTATTTTAACAGTGTCTTGCTTGTATGCTCACTTGTTTGTCATCGACATGCTGCAATGCTCCAACAACATCACAGTGCAAACTGAGGAGTAACATCTCATCTTCAATCTAGGCAATTTACAACCTTCTGCACTCAGTATTCAGTTCAATACCTTCAAACTGTGAACCCATTCTTTCCCTTTCTCTTAGCTTTGTTATATTCTCTTTCACCCTCTCTCCTGTACCCTAGTAGGACTGTCTGTTCTTTCCAATCTGGCAGTTAAACACACCATTGTTCTGTGGGAAGAAAGTGAGGACTGCAGATGCTGGAGGTCAGAGGCGAGAGTGTATTGCTGGAAAAGCACAGCAGGTCAGACATCATCGAGGAGCAGAAGAATCGAGGTTTCGGGCATAAGTCCTTCATCAGGAACATCATTATTCTGCCTTTCTCACATTCCGATTATTTAACCTGAACTATGAACATTTGTTCTCTCCCAGCACTCCAACCCCAACTCTCATTGTAGCATAAAGAGCCCCTTCCACATGATGAAGAGTCATCTAGACTCAATGTTAGTTTGCTGTCTCTCCATGGATGCTGCCTGACCTGCTGTGATCTCCAGCATTTTCTGTTCTCGGTTCAAATTCCAGCATTTGCAGTAATTTTCTCCTACTTTTACAGTCAATTAAGTTGTTGGAATTGTAAACATTGAAATCCAGCTGCCAAACTCTACAGTGTAAGATTCAACAAACATCAGCGTTATAATGATTAGATAATTTATTTTTTGCGATATTATAGAGGGATAAATATTAGTCAGGACACACGCCCCTACATTTCTTTGGCATATTATCATAGAATCTCTTACATTCACTTATAAAGGTAGAATCAGACCTGATTTAACATGTTATTCAATAGATGCACACCAACAGAGCAGCCCTTCTTTAGTAACAGCCTCAAGTATCACCCTGCAAGATGATTATTTAACACATGGTATATGTTCTGTTATTTTCTATTTTATTTTGTGTGAAATTATTTATTTTTGGTGGGTTAACTTGTCCACTAAAATAAGAGATAGCAATTTTATGAATCCATTGTTAATGCCATTAATTTCAGCAAAACCCATTGTTGCTGAGCATCACAGAACACACTAAGTCAGCCAGTCAACCAGTTCCCAAAATAAAAGCAAACTACTCCAGAAAAACAGAAAATCTAAAACAACATCAGTAAGTGCTGGAGAAATTTAACAGGTCTGGCAGCATCTGTGGAAAGACAAGCAAAGTTATCATTTCAAGTCCAATTTTCTTTGGTTCAGTAAGCTCTATTTTTCAGATGTTGTCAGGTCTGCTAAGTATTTCCAGCCTTTATTTTCTGCTTTTACTTCATTTGATGACCAATGCTGGCTCAGGACTGTGGTTATGTAAAATGTGTGCTGTTGTCTTAAATGAATATCAGATATGCTTTAGTAAATCAGATGCATCAAGTAGAGAAAGTTACAGGAAAGTCACTCATTGACGTCTTGAATTGACCTAATGTCAGATCTTCCAATCTAAGGGATTCCCTAACTCAAGCTCACCACCAAACATCTTGTCAATGTGCAGCAACATTAAATGTACTTGTGATTGGGAACAGTTTTGAGATGTTTAAATTATTATATATGTGGCTGAATAAAGAACTCATTAGAAAATTTCAACAGGATTTCAGGAAGGCAGATCATGCCAGAATACCTGGCTAGAGTTCTTTGGGGAGATGGCCGATGTAGGAATGACTCCTAACATTACATCGTTCAAACTCCTGGGCTGTTTGTGGATTCCACACAGAACCCAGGTGGAGGGTTTTCAGTGGAGTTGGTAAAAGTGGCAAACATTGTGCTTAGGATGACCGGTGCTTGGAGTGACTGAATTAGGTGAGATGTGAAATTTTGATTTCTGAGATTTAATCAGCAGTTTATTGTAGTGTGTCATGCCTCACACCAGCCTGTAGTAGTTTCATTCACAATGTATTTGCATATCATGAATACTCACTAGTGTGCCTAATGCTTTTATTTTATTTGTTGCACTGTGGGAATCATGGAGCACCTCGTTCACATTTATTTAAAGGTGAAGAACAGCGGTTGGCTTTGTGCAGTTATGCTTAAAATCAGAGGTATTCCTTGTTTAACTCAGTGACAGGAGAATGACAGGTTAGGATGGGCAACGTTGAGTTTGTGAAGAGGTGTGGTGTGGATTGAGACTGGGTACATTGAGGAGAGATGTGGGAAGGGGTTGGCATCCAGGGTGAGGTAGGGATGTGGTGAATTTCTGGGGACAATTAATGAATAGAAGAACATAGAGAGTCTAAAGAATAGTTTCAATACTCTCAAAACAGGGGCTCATCTCAGGGTGTTGGCAAGGTCCTTAATTGTCATGCGTCATCTACAACATTAAGTAACCCCCATTGATAATGACCTTGTATACTATCCTCTACAATGCGTTAAAGGGAGGGCTGGTTGAGTCCAGAAAATCAGTTGTCTCCAACAGAGAGATACGTACAATACTAAATGCGATCATGAATATTCAACAAAGAGCGAACAAAAAATAACATTGTTCATTTCACAATAAAATGTGATGATGTTTCATGATATGTTATTATTGTTTGAGAATCTGGGTTTCAAAGTAGAAGGACAAAGTTTGGACGTAAATTGAAATTATATTTTTTATTGTAATTTGAGAGATAGAGAAGGGAATACATGTTTTTTTAGCTTCACTCATTATTTATTCTGATTGATAACATGATATCTGGAGATTAGTTTTGTTTACATGTATTTTAATGTGATCTTTATGTGCTTGAGGTGAATAGTTCAGTGTATAAGTAAAGAAGGATGGAAGAGGGGAAAAAAGTGCAGTTGCCTAGCAACTGGAGTCCAGCAACACAGGAAGTCAGAACTAACCAGAAGAGATCAGGCCGTGACCAGCTTCATTGACAGAATAGAATTCCTTGACAGGGGAGTTGCTGTAATGAACAGTCTCTAAGCAGTCTGGGCTAAAAAGAGTGGCGTGGAGTTCAGGAAAAGAAAAGTTCCAGAAGCTGTTGAGATGTCAGAAAGGAAGATATCCCACAGAGCTATTGAAGATAAGAATTTAAGTAACACATACTAAATGGCAGGTGAGCTAGTAATTGAACTCTTATTGTTCACCCAATAAGATGGTGACTCATTGAACTGGTTCCTCTATCTCTCTCCCCACCTCCTTCTGTTGATAGACCTTATATTGGCGGATGGCAATTTCTGCCTAAACCCTCTTGGCCAATGACCATGGACAGCTAGTCATGATGCCAGGGTGACCATTGTCCCCGTGCCAACCTCTATTTGAAAGTTAGTTTCCATTCTTTCTAAGAACAACATTCCTATTTTCCAAAACACTGCATTCATAATACTCTAGTGGGGTGCCCAACAAATCAGATTTTTTTGTTTGTAAAAGGGTAGTTATGACTGTAAACATTTAAATGAGATCTCATTTAAATACTAAATAATACTACTAGAGGTCAGTTTTACAAGGGATCCTGATTTCCAATCGAATGGAGCTTTCTTACACATGCTCACTACAATGGTGCAGCAGCAATTGAACATATGTATATCACTACATCATGACAATAAATGTCATTAGTCTCTATCTTTATGTTGCTTAGAGTGTGCATACATTTTAAATTATCCCCATTGGCAGTCTTCTTGGACAAGCTCCTTTACAGTAAGTAGAAGGAAGGGTCAACTGAATCTGTATGTGAAGACATGTCCCAAAAGACTGGTGAGTAGAAACCTGGAAACCTGCCTGAATATTTAATAAAGCGTGTGCACTATTCAAAACATCTTCTCCAAAAATGAAGGCAATATCCCTTCAAGCCCTTTAACCATTAATAAGAACATAGAATTCAGATAGAGTCTATTCAGCCCTATGAGCCTGCTACACCACTCAATAGATCATGGCTGATCTTCTACACCAACATCAATTTCCTGCTCTACCTCTCTACCACCTGATGTTGCTAGTATAAACAAATCTATCAAACTCAGCCTTCAATATACTCAATGCTGGACATCCACAGCCCTCCAATGCAAAGAATTCCAAAGATTTGTTGACCTCTGAGTAAAGAAATTTGTCTCGGCCCTAAATACTCTTATTCTGAGTGCAAACTATGAGGCATGTCATTATGTCCACCTCTTTGTCAAGCTGGTCTTCAGGAGTATGTTTGTGTTTTAGACATATTTGTGTGTACAATGTATGGTGCACTATTTATACTTGATATATATTTTTATGAAATACATGTGCCTGCTGTGTGTTCATTAATGTCCTAAGATTTCTATTCCTCTTGCTCAGTCTGAGTGCACCCTGGTGACTGCAGCTGATGTGGAGACAGTCTGCTCATTGTTATGCACTGTTGCTCTTGGCAGCTGTCTCATAGATGTTTACAGCACAGAAGAAGCCCATTTGGGCTATCGAACTGCTCTGTTATCTTCAGGGATCTGCGGATATGCACACCAATGTCCTTCTAATGTTCAGACCTTGCTAGGGCCTTACATTCATAGTGCAATCCCTTGCCCAAGTGTATTACCTCACCCTTTTCCAGTTTGAATTCCATTTGTCACGGCTCTTCCCAGATGACCAGCCGTTTGATATCCTCCTGCAGTTTACAGCTTTTCTCCTCAATACTTACCACCTTACCAAATTTTGTGGCATCTGTGAACTTCTTGACCATATCCCCTTAATTTAAGACCATATCATTAATGCACATCATAAGCAGTATGGACCCCGAAGCAAGCATTGTGGAACCCCAGTGGAAGCAGACCTCTGGTCACAGAAATATCCCTCTGCCATCCTGGCTTTCTGCCAATTTTGGATCCAATGTGCCATTTTGCCTTGGATCTCATGAGCTCTTACTTTCTTGAGCAATCTACTATGAGAGATCTTATCAAATGCTTTGCTATGCCCATGTAGACCACACTATTTACACTCCTAGTCACATCCTTAATTAAGAAAGATAGCATCTGCATTTTTATAGCACGTTTTACCACCTCAAGATATTCTAAAGCATGCTACAGCAAAGTAAATATGTTTGAAGTATTAATGAGAAAACACCTTTTGGTTAAAGCTTCATATATTGCACTCATCAGTACGGAGCAAAGAAAAATCGTCCTTCTGAGCTGCGGCAGCTGAGTGTATAGCTATATGGAACTCCCACACATGCTGATCGATAATGCTGACTCATTGATATACACATGGACAGGGCACTGCCAAACATGGATCTCGGAGATCTGTGCAACATGAGAAACAAATTAGGGGAAAATGAGCCCAAGAATGCCAAATTTCAAAGAGGACAACAATTTATACTGTATGAGTAAAAGGTAAATTTGCCACACTCTTACCAGACCATAGTGCAGCTCTCTCATTAGAGATAAAGAGAGACAGAAAGCCTGGTGGTGCTTTAACCTGAGGGTCACCACACCTCAGGCGAGGGAAGAGGTTGAGAAGGAGAGTCCTTCATGGTAACCTCAGCCGGTGCTGGAACTGACCCATTCTGTTGCCATCACACTGCATCACAAACCAGCTGTCCAATCATATAATGAAGAATAGGGTGATTATTGATTGGCAAGTTAATTCAGATTGATTGAGGCATTGCCATGAAAAATGTATCAGTGCAATATTATATTCCTGGTCAAAAGCTGCATGTTCCTTTTTCCTGTAGAAGACAGATTCCTTTGTATGAATATATGTAACTTCTAGCAAGTGTAAATGAGTCATTGCTGATAATATCAAATCAGTAGTTAACATAATTCTTAGCACATGTGAAATTGTTTAGCCAGTGTTGTCCAGTTGTAGTATTGCATTATGTTCTGGGTTACGCAAGTATGGACTGGTGGAGAATACTCAATACTGTCGATTATAAACAGCCAAAGGCACATGCTGTTTGATATCATCCAAAATTGTTTAGAACAGATGTCCTTCACACCTAGTATCACATCATCACTGACACCCATATGCCACATTACTCATTTGTGTGGGAAGAAAGATGTATTTTTGGTTTGGCTCAATTGATCGGATCATTGGTTAGTGTGACGCTGACAGCATGGATTCAATCCCCACACTGGATGTGATTACTCCTTCCCACTACCTGAGGTATGATGGCCCTCAGGGTAAGTGCCCACCAGTCATCTCTCTCTGATGAGATAACAGCCCTATGGTCTGGTAAGACTATGGTGACTTGATCTTTTTGGCTTGATGGCTGTACCCTGTTAATGGAAAATACTATTTATGTTGCTAATGCATAGTAGCAACATGAAAGGACTAACTTTATTTGTTGCTCGCATTTTTTAGATATCTTACTCTTCCTGGTAATTTGAGGCCTGAAAGTGGCAGACTTAGATCTATTTGTGGCCATGTGTGATGTACAATAAGTATTGATCTGATTGGCATACCTTTGATGTGCCCTATTATAGAGAAAATGGCTCAGGCAGTATTTATGAGATTGCTAATAGCGTATGTCACTTTTATTCAGCAATAATCAAGTTCTGCACCATCAAGCATCTATTTTTGAAGTGTGACAATTGTTAAAGGCCACTCAGCCCTCTGAGCTTGCTCTGCCACTCAATATTCCTGAGAGAACTTTTTTTTTCTTCATCTATTTTAAATGTATTACCATTATTTTTCAACTCGAACCCTTAGTTCTAGATTCTCTCACAAGAGGAAACATCCTTTCCACATCCACCCAGTCAAATGGCCTTAGGGTCTTATATGCTTCAAGTAAGTCACCTCTGAGTCTTCTCATATCCAGAGGAGTCCAAATGTGTGGCACTGGAAAAGCACAGCAGGAGAATTTGAGGAGCAGGAGAATCGATATTTTGGGCATAAGCCCTTCATCAGGAATGCCTGAAATGTCGACTGTCCCGTTCCTCAGATGCTGCCTGACCTGCTGTGCTTTTCCAGCGCCACACTTTTCGACTCTGATCTCCAGCATCTGCAGTCCTCACTTTTTCATATGCAGAGGATACAGGCCTAGCCTATCTATCCTTTCTTCATAAGACAATCTCTTTTCCCAGGTCACAGAGTGCAATGTGAACTTGCTGGCCTAACTTATTAATTCCTTTCAAAACTGTTTTACAAGCCTTTTTAGATACTCTGAACAATACCTCTTGATTTAGGTTACCGTAAAATATCAGATTAGAGGTCAAATAGCCAATCAATATGAACTATTTAGCCAGGTGCTTCACATTCATAGAGAGCATTTTATGAGACTGACATATTTAAAAAACTATAATTGATAGATCTTAATTAGTTTGTCAAATGCAACATATTCTCTCCCAGTGTTCCAGTTAGGAGAAGTCAATGTTCTGACAACAGCTTTTTGAAAATTTCTTTTAAGGGTTTATCTGCTAAAGGCCTACCACACTCTTAGATTTGTATAAATAAATGTGATAGAGCCATAAGAAGCACTATTATATACATTCAAAAACACATATATATTTATATAATATGCACATACCGTACATAAAACACTGTCCAACTCTTCAAAATTAATTTGTGTCAAATAAGTTTCCATATTGTATTGATTACTCAGAACTAATTTAATGTTTAAAAGCTTCATGTATCAAGCGCACATGAATAGAGTATTTCCAGAGATAAATCAACAGGCATAAATTTTACATGCATTTATTTTGACCACGACCCATAGGAAGTAAAATATGGTGAGAAACATTCAGTTATCATTTAATGAAAATTTCTATTGTGACCACATTTTCCTCTTTGAACACACACAGCGACTAAAAGACATCATTAATTCAAGTATGAGCACTTTTTGTTTTATGTAGTTGTGGAATGTGGGTGTCACTGGCTGGGCCAGTATTTACTGCCAGTCCCCAGTTGCCCTGAGAAGGTGGTGGTGAGCTGCCTTCTTAAACAGTCCACATGCTGTAGGTAGAGACATAATGCCCTTAGGGAGGCAATTCCATGATGTTGACCCAGCGGCAATTGATCTCCAAGTCAAGATGATGAGTGACTTGGAGGAGAACTTGCAGGTGGTGGTATTCTCATGTAATCTGTTTATTGTAACTCCAGTAAAAGTTTTACTATTTAGAAACACTAATTACTGTTTCTTTTCTTTCTCTCAGTCTCAAAAACAAGAGAGTTTGTGAATGAACGAGGTGTATTAATGGATGGTGAACTGCCAGAGGATGGATGGTGAGAATCTGCAGTTCATTGCTGTATCTCAAATGAAATCCAAAGTCCAATTCTGTTCTGCCACAGGAGGCTGGTACTTCCCCATTATCTGTGGAGATGCAATCAATATGCCAATGTTTGTCAACATAACCAAGGCCTGTGAGCTTGATCTCATAATTCTTCACCATCTCAGTGTTCTTCAACTGTTTGATCAAATCATGGATGATCCAAGACTTCTTTTAGTTGAACACTGGGTAAGTCAAAGCTACTGTGTTACGTCTCACAGCTAGTATCTTGCAGGGACTTGCTCAAAATGTCATAAGCATATCATGGCACATGACCTGATGGTATAAAAGCCTCAGTCTCCATCTTATTGGGCCACCTGCAGCATGAACTGTGGAGGGAAGCTTGTTTCCCCTTGTGAGGGTATCCAAAACCAAAATTGGAATAGATTAGGAGGTACAGTAGCACAGTGTTTAGCACTGCTGCCTCACAGTGCCAAGGACCTGGTTTCAATTCCATCCTCAGGTGACTGTGGAGTTTGCAATATTCTCCCTGTGTCTGCATGGGTTTCCTCCCACAGTTCAAAGATATGCAGGTTGGGTTGATTGGCCATGCTAAATTGCATATGGTGTGCATGCTAGATGGATTAATCATTGGAAATGCAGAGTTACAGGAATGGGTTCAGGGTGTTGGTTTGGATGGGATGCTCTTCTGAAGATTGGTATAGACTCAATGGGCCAAAATTTCTGCTTCCACACTGTAGGCATTCTATGATTCAAAGGACAAAGTCTCAGAATAAAGGGTTCCCATTTAAGACAGTGATGGCAAGGAATTTGGGAGTAAATGTCTGGAATTCTCTAGCCCAGAGACTTACGGAGGTTAGAACACTGAAAACATATAAACAGGAGGTAGATAGATTTCTGAAATACCAGAGAGTCGATGGCTATGCTGAGCTGGCATTAAACAAGAGTTGAGGCTTGAGGCAGATTAACCCTGATCATAGAAAATAGGGACACGGGCTTGAGGGGGTAAATGGCCAACTCCTGCTCCTTTTCCTTATGGTCTTATGTTGTTATTTATCCTGTGCTAATCTAAGCCTAATTCATCCTTTAACTCAGCCTTATTAATTACATTGATTCCTTTCCTTCTCCTTGTAGAGTCAGAGAAACATAGAGTCCTACAGCACAGAGACTTGCCCTTTTGTCAAAACTGGTCCATGCTGAACAAAACATTCATCCATGCTAACCCCATTTCCCTGCACTTGGCCCATATCCTTCTAAACCTTTCCTATCCATGTATTTGTCAAAATGCCTTTTAAATGTTGTTAATGTACCTACCTCAACCACTTTTGCTGGCAGATCATTCCATATGCTTACCACCCTCTGTGTAAAAACATTACCCCTCACATTCCCTTTTATTCTTTCCCCTCTAACCTTAAACTGATGTTCTCTGGTGCTCCATTCCCCAACCCTGGGAAAAAAACTGAGTGCATTCAGCCTATCCATGTCTCTCATGATACTATACACTTTGATTATTTCACCTCTCAGTCTCCTACACTCTAAAGAGAACAGTTCTAGCTTGTCCAACCTCTTCCTATAATTCTGACCATTGAGTCCTGGCAACATCCTTGTAAATTTCTTCTGCACTCTTTCAAGTTTAATAATATCCTTCCTATTGCAAGGTGACCAAAACTGAAGACAATACTCCAAGTGTGACTTCACAAATGTCCTGTGCAATTGCAGGATATACTCAATACCCTGACTGAGGAAGGCCAGTGTGCCAAAAGTCTTCTTCACTGCCCTGTCTACCTGTGACTCCACCTTCAGAGAACCATGCGCCTGAACACCAAAGAGCCTCTGTTCTCCTTAAGGCCCTAACATTAACCATGAAATCCTTGCCTTGATTTAATTTTCCAAAATGCAAGACCTCCCAGTTATCTATATTAAACTCCATTTTCCATTTCTCGGCCTACTTCCCCAGCTGATCAAGGTCTTGCTGCAATTTTTGATAACCTTCCTCACTGTCCACGATACTGCCTATTTTAGTGTCATCAGCAAACTTACTAATCATGACTTGTACATTCTCATCCAAATCATTGCTATATATAACAAACAGTAATGGTCCAAGCACCAACCCCTGAGGCACTCCACTAGTCACAGGCCTCCAGTCTAACAAGCATCCTTCCACTATTACCCAATGTTTCTTGCTATCATTTTGTATCCAATTTTCCAGCTCCCCCTGGATCTAGCCTACCAAAGCAGTCTACCATGTGCAACCTTATCTACAGAAATCCATATCGACGATGTCTACCTCCCTGTCCTCGTCAATATTTCTGGTCACTTCATCAAAGAACTCTAACAAAGTTGTGAGGCATGGTCTCCCACGCACAAAGCCATGCTGACTATTCATAATCAGATTCTAGCTTTCCGAATGCATATATATCTTATCTCTCAGAATCTTCTCAAGTAACGTATCCACCACAGATGATTGGCTTACAGGTCTATAGGTCTCAGGTTTTTCTTTGTCATTTCCGCCACCTCCAAACAGACCCCACCACCATGGCTTCACACTGCCTGGGTGACTTCCAGACCAGATTCAGTCCGATTGGTGTGCAAGTAGTGTGCCCAGTTAGGCTGGGGTGCGGGCCGTGTTCTGACTGAGCTTCACCGATTTCCTACGGTGGGAAGTGCTCCATTTGCACAAGGGAGCAAGGGTCTTAAGAGGTGAAGTGAGTAACCAGCAAAGCCTAGGAAAAGTGCCTGTCTGTTTTCAAAACTGTCATGTCAGTAACCAGACAGACTTAGAAACGTGTCTTTACGCTAAGTGTAACAGCCTTACGCGCTCTCTTAGGTTTTTTGGATATCTTAGGGCATGTCTTGCTAATGGATGCACAAAATAAATCGAGGTAAAGCACAGATGCTCAGAGACACAGTTCAAGGCCGTAGCGGCTTGATGCTGAGTGTAGTTCCTGGGGAAGGTGTTTGGCTGCTCCACTCGCGGTGTGCACGCATTTTTTGTAAAAGTGAAAATCCTCTTTCGGTTAACTAAAACAGATAATAAAGCAGGTCTTTCTTGAAAACAAATTGGCATAAAGTGAACGTTCGAAAAGCAGGGGATACTGGTATTCTAAAATTAATAGAACTATGGTCGCTGGTCCCAAAGTGCTCCCCCATTGTTACCTCAGTCACCTGTCCTGCCCTATTTCCCAAGAGCAGGTCGAGTTGTGTCACTTACCTCCAACGTTAGTGAGAAAGCTTTCAACCACATTTACAAGAGAAAATCTGTCGCTCCCCCCCTTAATCCTTTCATTTCAGTCATTTTGTCTCTTCCTATAAACAACTTTGTAAAAAGATCATTCTTTTACTCAGGCCTTTGGCCCCTACTTTCAAACTCACACCCTTGGAGCTCATTTCTTCCAGCATAGGGGTGACACAGTGGCTCAGTGGTTAGCACTACTGACTCACAGCACCAGGGTCCCAGCTTCATTTCCAGCCTTGGGTGGAGTTTGCACTTCTTCCTGTGTCTGCTTGGGTTTCCTCCAAGTGGTCTGGTTTTCTCCTGTAGGTCAGGTGAATGGGCCATGCTAAATTGCCCATAGTGTCAGAGGGTTACTCTTCAGAGGGTCGGTGTGGACTGGTTGGGCCAAAGGGCCTGTTTCCACACTGTCGGGAATCTAATCACTCTGAAAGTTGCCTTGGGACTGCTTGTACGTTAAAAGAACCACATACACAATATATAATTACAAATTTTTATTGAGGAACAAAGGAATGCTATTCACTGAAATCTCTGGATCTCTACAACTTTTTTCCTGTTGAAATCTTTGTAGCCATCAATTTTGTACATTTACCACAAATAGTATAATTACTGAGAGCAGTGTCATTGTTATAAGTGCCATAATTATCATGTGACAGCTCGTTCAATTCTCTAAGGAACACTCAATAGAGGTTATCTGTAACTCTTCACACCAGTGACAGAGGAACATATTCAATAACAGTGCACTGTTTAGATGCATTCATAAACTGAGGCTTCACTTCCTAAATCAGGTTCATTAGATTGAGTATCCAATTTGCAAGTTATCGAATTGTTTAAAAAAAAATGAATGTCCTTGTGGAACGTGTCCATGCTTATAATTACACTGATCATATGATTTGCTTGCTGCCAAAACCAGAGGTCATGCTCACCAGTTTACAAAACTGAGCTTTACATCTGTTTAAAACAGGCATTGCAGACATTTCTTGCTCTGATGTTAGAACACAGGAATTTTTTTAGATGCAGTTATCAGTTTATTACAAAAAAAATTTATACGTTCCATACATTTGCTTTGCAGTATTTGAATTATCTTTGGCACATAAGTTGTTGGAGGTGTTAACACCTGCATTTTTGCAGAGCAAGAGTCCATTGGCCGATCTCGTCTCACCCAGCTGTTTCTTGTGCAGCAACTGTGAATGGCCGGGAATAGGAGGGACAGCGATGGAAGATGAATAGAGCTCCTGAGTGAGGGAACAAAGGTGGATGTCACCACCTCAGGCTTCCGAATCTCACTTGGCTTCAATCCAGGAGCCTATTCAGCTGTGGAATCTTGTGTTTTATGGGTGACACATTCATGAAGCAGCTCTGAATGTTGAATCCCTAAGAATGGCCTCCAGACAGAACATCCTCCGGGATTAGGCTAACGGTAATATTTATCAAAGCATGCATGTTGTCAAAAACTGCATTACCCTAAATTACCTCTACAACATTTGCTGCATCAAGATGGTCTTTATTCTATTACTGCATAAACAAGTGATAAAAGCCTTTCCTCATAAAAGGAGACAGTCATTCTCCTTTAGCAGCTGACAGATCTTCCAAAGTTGAGGGTTTCATTTGTGGCTAGAACATGTGTCTACTATGGAAATGTTTTTTCAGTTTAATGGCACCGATTTATATAATGATATGACTCTTTTGCAGAACTCCCAATGAGATGCACCGATTTTTAATCAGTAAGGAAATGATGGATTACGGGGAAAGGAGTTGAGAAGTATCAGGTTACCATAAACTCATTGAATGGAGTAGAGCAGACCCAATGGGCTGAATGGCCGACCTTTGCTCCTTTGTCTTGTGGCCTTATGAACTCAAATAATTAACTTTGTTTCTGTCTCCAACGATGGTGCCAGACCTGCTAAGTTTATTCAGTATTTTCTGTTTTTATTTCAAATTTCCAGCATTCACAGTGTTTTGCTTTTATTTAAGGGCTCCTAACTCTGGTCCAGCATCTATAGCATATCTGTCTCAGCAAAGGCCTTGTACGTCTAGTGCTACAGACTGCTCGTTGTTAGTGCTAATCTCATTTAAATACTTTCCTAGATAGGAAAAGGCTTTATATTCTTAGCTGATTTCTGGACTGAAGGCTGGTCAGTAGTGTTGCCAATTCAGCCAGTATGGACTAATCCTATAATCGAATCCATGCAAAACTTAAAAAAAGAGCATTTGAATCCCTGAAGAATGAGTGTTTGATGGAAGGATTTTAATGAGTTTCCATTGTCTAAAGTTAGCTGGTCAGCTATTTAATCTGGCTTCTGATTCATATTACATCATGAGCTGTAGCTAGGGTGAGCACCAGGGAAAGTAAACAGCTAACCAGGAAAATGCAGATTAAAATGCAGTTGCTTGACAGTAGCATATGCCTTCATTTTACAGGGATTTACCTTCCCATTGCTGTATGATGAGGCAAGCAGAACAGATGGCTGGCTTGTTAGGGAGCAAGGATGTGCACAGCACAAATTAATTCCCCAAGTTAGCACAGAGGCAGCAGGAGATAGAGGAAAACTTCTCCTTTCACCAAACCCCTCTTGGAACCTAAAGTTCATGTACTCAGGGATTTAACTTCTTGCTGAGCAAATCAATGACATATTATTAGAAAGGATGCTTGCTGTGTCTTGCAGAATTATGTCTTGATGAGAGAATCTATTCAGAAGAGAACAAAAATATATTTCCAATAATCTTGATGGAAAAAGAAGGGAAGGAATAGTTGAGAGCAACATGCTGCAAGGAAGACTGTAATGTCTGCCTGCAATGGAGATAACTTTTACTTAAGTCTTTGTCTGTGGTCCGACATGATCTGCCATGGGGTTAGCTTGACTCAGTCTGCACTCATTCCTGTGAACCAGAATTCTGAGTAATTCTAGGGAGCTCCATCTTTTGCACTGTTCCTCCTTCTTTATCTGGTCTGACTTCAAATACACAGCGTCAAAAGTCACAAGACACCAGTTTATCGTCAAACAGATTTTTTAAAATCACAAACTTTTTGAACGCTGCCCCTTCATTGAATGAAGTCACCTGACGAAGGGGAAGCACTCAGAAAGCTTGTATTTCAGATAAACCTGTTGGATTGTAACCTGGTGTTGTGTGACTCTTGATCCCAACCACTCCAGTTAACACCGGCACCATCACTTCAGATAGATAGAATCACTACTGACCTGATCAACAGCCTCCTGCCATTTTGGTTGCCCTGTGCTGTTACCACATGAACAACAGCAGTTTAAGAAGGAAGCACAATACCACCTTCTCTAGCCCAATTAGTGATGAGCAATAGAGGCTATTGCAGACAGCGATGCACACATTGTATGAAGGAAAACCAAATGACATGTTGGTAGAGGAAGAGGTATGTGTGGAAGGGTGGGATATTAAGGGTGGGTGGGCGGAAGGGAGGGGAAGGATCCCAATATTCTCTGCCAAAGGCTTTCCAGTGGAACATCTTTGAAAAGCAGAGCTACCAATATATCTTTGGTAATCTTCTTTGTGGTCTTTGATACAGGCAAAACAACTTGTAATGTTGCAATTGAGCAGCATCCTTGCTGCTGTGATGTTTTTCTGCCCCTGTCTATTCATTGTATTCTGATGCTTATGGAAAGTACACTGACAGCCTGGTCAAAAACTACAACAATGCCAATTAGTTCTTAAGAAGGGTCACTGGACTTGAAATATTAATTCTATTTTCTCTCCACAGATGTTGTCAGACTTGCTGAGTTTCTCCAGCAAATTTTGTTTATGTTTTAGATTCCAGCATCTGCAGTTCTTTGTTTTATATTAAATGATGCTGTTGTTTGATGAAGTTAATTGCTTTAAAGGTCACGGATGTACAAGTGAGGCCTGATGGTTATATGGATTGGATAGATGTGTAAATTAGCTCAAAGTATACACCGCTTTATAATGTACAGGATTCCCACTGCAGACAGAAATCTGACGCTGTCAGAATTGATACTGCATTCATTCTTTTTGTTACTCTTTTGTTTATTTTTAGTATTGTATGTGAGCCATGTTTGATTTCTGGTAGTCTGGAAAATGCAGAGATTTGTGATGCTGGACTTGCATGAGCAGTTGTTAGTCCTTAGCGTTGTGCACAGTGCTAGATACCACACTATTGGAAAGATGTGAACGCTTTGGACAAAATGCAGAAGAGATTTTCAAAAATGGTTTCAGGGATGAGAAACTTCAGTGTCGAGGATAGATTGGAGAGGTTGTGACTCCTTAAAAAGAAGCACTCTCGGAGAAGGTCTGATAGAAGTATTCAAAAGCATGAGAGGCTTGGATACAGTAGATAGGGAGAAACTGATAAAAGAATAGTGCATGAGAGAGGAGTCCATTGCTGCGCTTAAGAGGGTATTTGATGATTGTTTCTATTCAACAAAGCATGTAAAGGGAAAGGACAGATGAGTGACACTAAGTCATAATGCTCATTGGAGAGCCACAGCAGATAGGCCGAATGGCCTCCCTCTATGCAGTAACAATCATGTGATTCTGTCTTCTTGGTATTTCAAATTATTTGCCATCTAGCATGAAAAATGACTTCCTTTTATTGTCTTCCTTTTATGGTCACTAACCTTTCTTATTGTGTAATTTCCTTAGTTGGTTAAATTATATGGATAGACATCAATAATGGATTTCACCCACTCCAGGTTGGCCATCTGAGGTCAGGGTGTTTGATGACAATGACCTCCAACCCAGCACCTAGGGCCAGTAATGTTACCTGATCCTCTGCATGCATCACAGCCATGGACAATGTACAGAGCAGAGATCTCAAATCCCAAGTTAAAAATCACACAACACCAGGTTATAGTCCAACAGGTTTAATTGGAAGCACTAGCGACTCCACAACACCTGATGAAGGAGCAACGCTCAGAAAGCTAGTGCTTCCAATTAAACCTGTTGGACTATAACCTGGTGTGGTGTGATTTTTAACTTTGTACACTCCAGTCCAACACTGGCACCTCCAAATAATCAAATCCCAATAGAAATGTCTGTGCAATTTTTTTTTTGCTTTTATTCATTTGTAGGATGTGAGTCCTGCTGACAGGGCCACCATTTGTAGCCCACCCCTAAATACCCTGAAGAAACTGGTGGTGAACTGCCTTCTTGAATGACTGTAGTCCATTTGCTGCAGCTACATTCTCAATTTCTGAGGGAGGGAATTCCAGGATTTGGACCCAGCCACACTGAATGGTGATTTGTTTCCAACTCAGAGTGGTGAGTGTCGAGGAGGGGAATTTGCAGGTGATGGTGTTCCCATGTATCCGCAGTCCTTATCCTTTTGGGTGTTAGTGGCTATGTCTTGGAAGGTGCTGTGTAAGGAGCCTTGGTGAATTCCTGCAATGCATCTGCATTATACACTGCTTCTACTGAACGTCGTTGGATGCATGTGAATGTGATGCCAATCAAGTGGACTGCTTTGTCCTGGATGGTGTCAACTCTGTTCAATATTGCTGGAGCTGCAATCACTCTGGCAAGTGGGAAGTATTCCTGACTTGTGCCTTGTAGGTGGTGGACAGGCTTTGGAGAGTCAGGAGGTGACTTATTCGCTGCAGTATTCCTGACCTCAGCCTAATCTTGCAGCCAATGTAGTTACGTGGTGAGTTCAGTTCAGTTTCTCATCAATGATAGCTCTCAGGATGTTGATAATGGAGGAATTCAGTGCTAATAATACCATTGAATGTCAAGGGGTGAGAGTTAGATTTTCTCTTATTGGAGAAGATGATTGGCTGGAACTTCTGTAATATATTTCTGACCATTTGTCAGCTAATACCTGATTATTGTTCAGGACTTGGTTTGGACATGGACAGCTTCATTATCTGAGGAGTCACAAATGTTGCTGAGCATTGCACAATTGCCAGTGTATGAAGAAAAGCATTGATGAAACAGCTGAAGATGATCAGACTGAAAATGCTACCCTAAGGAGCTCTTGCAGAGATGGCCTGGAATTGAGATGACTGACCTCCAAAAACTACAACCATCTTCCTTTGCCCGTGTTAGTTTTGACCAACTGACAGTTTTCCCCTGATTCCTATTGACTACAGTTTTGCTAGGATTCCTTGATGCCACATTCAGTCAAATGCATCCTTGATGGGGTAAAAACAATGATTGCAGATGCTGGAAACCAGATTCTGGATTAGTGGTGCTGGAAGAGCACAGCAGTTCAGGCAGCATCCGAGGAGCTTCGAAATCGACGTTTCGGGCAAAAGTCCTTCATCAGGAATAAAGGCAGTGAGCCTGAAGGGTGGAGAGATAAGTGAGAGGAGGGTGGGGGTGGGGAGAAAGTAGCATAGATACAATGGGCGAGTGGGGGAGGGGATGAAGGTGATAGGTCAGGGAGGAGAGGGTGGAGTGGATAGGTGGAAAAGGAGATAGGCAGGTAGGACAAGTCCGGACAAGTCATGGGGACAGTGCTGAGCTGGAAGTTTGGAACTAGGGTGAGGTGGGGGAAGGGAAATGAGGAAACTGTTGAAGTCCACATTGATGCCCTGGGGTTGAAGTGTTCCGAGGTGGAAGATGAGGTGTTCTTCCTCCAGGCGTCTGGTGGTGAGGGAGTGGCGGTGAAGGAGGCCCAGGACCTCCATGTCCTCGGCAGAGTGGGAGGGAGAGTGGAAATGTTGGGCCACGGGGTGGTGTGGTTGATTGGTGCGGGTGTCCCGGAGATGTTCCCTAAAGCGCTCTGCTAGGAGGCGCCTAGTCTCCCCAATGTAGAGGAGACCGCATCAGGAGCAACGGATACAATAAATGATATTAGTGGATGTGCAAGTAAAACTTTGATGGATGTGGAAGACTCCTTTAGGGCCTTGGAAAGAGGTGAGGGAGGAAGTGTGGGCGCAGGTTTTACAGTTCCTGCGGTGGCAGGGGAAAGTGCCAGGATAGGAGGGTGGGTTGTAGGGGGGCATGGACCTGACCAGGTAGTCACAGAGGGAACCGACTCCCACAGCTACCTGGATTACACCTCTTCCCATCCTACCTCTTGCAAAAATGCCATCCCGTATTCCCAATTCCTCCGCCTCCGCCGTATCTGCTCCCAGGAGGACCAGTTCCCCACAGAACACACCAGATGGCCTCCTTCTTTAGAGACTGCAATTTCCCTTCCCACGTGGTTAAAGATGCCCTCCAACGCATCTCGTCCACATCCCGCACCTCTGCCCTCAGACCCCACCCCTCCAACCGTAACAAGGACAGAACACCCCTGGTGCTCACCTACCAACCTTCGCATAAACCAAATCATCCACCAACATTTCCGCCACCTCCAAACGCACCCCACCACCAGGAATATTTTTTTCCTCCCCACCCCTTTCCACCTTCCGCAAAGACTGTTCCCTCCGTGACTACCTGGTCAGGTCCATGCCCTCCTACAACCCACCCTCCCATCCTGGCACTTTCTCCTGCCACTGCTGAAACTGTAAAACCTGTGCCAACACCTCCTCCCTCACCTCTATCCAAGGCCCTAAAGGAGCCTTCTACATCCATCAAAGCTTTACTTGCACATCCACTAATATCATTCATTGTATCTGTTGCTCCCGATGGGGTCTCCTCTACATTGGGGAGACTGGGCGCCTCCTAGCAGAGCACTTTAGGGAACATCTCCGGGACACCCGCACCAATCAACCATACCTCCCCGTGGCCCAACATTTCAACTTTCCCTCCCACTCTGCCGAGGACATGGAGGTCCTGGGCCTCCTTCACCACCACTCCCTCACCACCAGACGCCTGGAGGAAGAACGCCTCATCTTCCGCCTCGGAACACTTCAACCCCAGGGCATCAATGTGGACTTCAACAGTTTCCTCATTTCCCCTTCCCACACCTCACCCTAGTTCCAAACTTCCAGCTCAGCACTGTCCTCATGACTTGTCCGAACTTGTCCTACCTGCCTATCTCCTTTTCCACCTATCCACTCCACCCTCTCCTCCCTGACCTATCACCTTCATCCCCTCCTCCACTCACCCATTGTACTCTATGCTACTTTCTCCCCACCCCCCTCCTCCTCTAGCTTATCTCTCCACACTCCAGGCTCACTGCCTTTATTCCAGATGAAGGGCTTTTGCCTGAAACGTCGATTTCGAAGCTCCTTGGATGCTGCCTGAACTGCTGTGCCCTTCCAGCACCACTAATCCAAATGCATCCTTCATGTCAAGGGCAGTCACTCTCACCTCAGCTCTGGAATTCATCTCTTTTGTTCACACTGAACCGAGGTTCTCATGAGGTCTGGAGCTGAGTGGCCCTGGCAGAACCCAAACTGGGCGTCACTGAACAGGCTATTACTGTGTAGGTGTTGCTTAATAGCATTGTCAATGACACCTTCCATCACTTTACTGATGATCAAGAGTAGACTGTTGGGGCGGTAATTGGGCGGGTTGGATTTGTCCTGTTATTTGGGAAAAGGAATATTCTTGAGGTTGGAGATGTTTGTGGAGTCTCCTCCTGAAACGTGGGAGGGCTGTGTGCAGACTGTTGCCTGGGGTTCATCCGCTCGCACTTGCTTTTTTATCTTTATCTTTCTTTTACTTCTGCTTTTTTATCTTTTTTTTTTGTCTTTTGCTTTTCTTTGGGGAGGGAATGGGGTTTAGTGGGCAGCTTTCGCCTGTCAGCGAGAATGGGCCACGTCGCAGCCTCCAGGCATTCAGGGCCAGCAGTGGCAAAGTTCCTCCAGTGAAAGCGGGTGGCAGTATCAACGGCCTCTTGGTTGTGCCAGCGGGATGACATCTTGGTGGAGAGCGGCTGAAGTATGACTCTTGGTGCGGGTGGCGTGGGCTGGCAGCATAGCCAGGGACTCCTGGTTGCAATCGGCCTGCAGCAGGGACTCCTCGTTACTGACAAGGTGGTTATGGCAGCGGAGTTGGTGACTCCTGTTTGTGAGTGAGCATGGGTTCAGCATGGAACCTAGTGGCGTCGATGAAGTGGGCCCAGCGATAAAGAGTGGTGGGTCTGGCGCAGGTAGTGGTGGAGGGTTGGCAGTGCAGATGTTGGTGCTGAGCCAGCTCAGGACTCATGGACGAAGGCTGCAAAATGAAGATAGCCTCCATCTCAGTTATATCTTTGCACTGCTTTTATTCAAAATGGTGCCAGAGTTTTGTGACAATTGAAGCTTTTCACTGCATTCGACTGCATTATTCACTGTAAAATGCAAGTGACAATAAACTATTCAATTCACTTCAAGTGAGTTGTTCACTGGCCAATCATCTGGATGTAGCAGGGCTTAGGACTGATCTTTGTTTGTAGAATCACTCAGATCTATCACTTGTTGCTTATACTGTTTGGAATGCAAATGGTCTTGTTTTGTGCCTTCACCAGGTTGACACCTCCATTTTAGGAATGTCTGGTGCTACTCTTGACATTCCTTGTACACGCTTCACTGAACCAGAGTTGATCCCCTGGGCTTGACTGTAATGATTGAGGGGGATATGTTGGGCCACAAGTTTGCAGATTGTGTTGAAGTGCTGTTCCACTGTTGATGACCCACAGCACCTCGTGGATGTCCAGTATTGAGTTGTTAGATCTGTTCGAGGTCTGTCCCATTTAGCACCGTGATTGTTCCAAACAACACAATGGAAGTTATTGTCAATGTGAAGGACGGTCACTCTTACTGATACTGTCATGAACAATGCATTCGCAGCCGGCAAATTGGTAAAGATGAAGTCAAGTCAGTTTAACATATCTTCTGAAAACAGTACCTCCAACAGTGCTGCACTTGCTCAGTACTGTGCAGAAGTGTCTGCCTAGTTTTCCATGTTCAAATCCTGGAGTAGGGCTTGAACCCACAAATTTTAGACTCAGACATCCGAATGTTATGGCTCAGCAACAACTGACATTTGTACAGGATGTTGGTGAGGACACATTTGGAGTACTGTGTATAATTCTGGTGTATAATACTGTGTATAATTCTAATTGGAGGAAGAGCAAGAGAGAATTACAAGGACGTTACTGGGAATGAAGGGTTTGTGTTATAAGGAGAGGCAATTTTTTTTCCCTGGAACATAGGAGGTTGAGGGGTGATCTTATGAAGGTTTATCAAATCATGAAGGGCATAAGGTGAATAACAAAGGTCTTTTTCCTCAGGTGAAGAGTTCTAAACCAGGGACCATAATTTTAAGTTGAGAGGACAATGATTTAAAAGGGACCTGAGGGGCAATTGTCTCACACAGGCAGTGGTGTGTATGTGGATCAAACCACCAGAGGATGTATTAGATGCAGGTACAATTACAACATTTCAGAGACATTTGGGCAGGTACATGGATAGGAAGGATTTAGAGGGATATAGGCCAAATACTGGCAAGTGAGACATGTTGGATTGAAGGGTCTGTTTCTGTTCTATGTGACTCTATGATCCTACAAGTGTGTTTTACTCACTTGTTGGTTCATTACATGTGTTGCAGACTCAGTTTAGAAGGTATTACCTTCAGAACTTAGCCAGCAGTGCTGCTACCAAGGACATTGTGCATCTTTGCCTCCCTCAGTATTTATTCCAACATGAAGGAATACTGAATCATCAGTTGAGAGTAGTGGTGTGTGGTAATCAGCAGGAGGTTTTCTTGCCCATGGTTGACCTGATGCATGAGACTTCATGGGGTCTGGAGTCAATGTTGAGGACTCCCCAAACACCTCCCTCCCGATGGTATACCACTGTGTCGCTACCTTTGCTGTCCTGTAGATGGGACAGGACATATTTATGGATGGTAATTGTGGTGTCTGAGATATGATTACTTGAGTATGATGATGTCAGGCTGTTGCTTAGCTAGTCTGTGAGACAGCCCTCCAGCTATTAGTAGGGAAGACTTTGTGCTGCTAGTAGGGCTGGATCATTTTCCTGTGCGTTATTCATCCTTTCTAGCAGTATGTACAACTGAATGGCTGACAAGGCCATTCCAGAGGGTAGTTAGGAGTCACATGTAGGCTGGACTAAGTAAAGACTAAATAAATCTTAATGGGATTTAGTGAACCAGACAACAATCTAATTCCAGATTTTTATTGAATCTACCAACTTCCGCAATGACATTTAAATGCAGTTCCCCAGGCCATGACTCAAGTCTCTGGTTTACTAATCCAGTGACAATATCACTAGGCCATCACCTCTTTAATCTTGCAAATCTCCTGGCAGGAGTGCGTCCTCTGTGTTCTGTCTGGGTAAGTAATTACCAGGGGGGTAGAGAAAGTTCACCTTTTCAAAGGTCACCCTTCCCCTGGGGCAGGGCTGCGTAGGTCCACCTCTGGGCTCAACTCTGGACGGAAGAAAGTCATAACTGGTCCTGGGGGACTGCCTAAGAAGAAATTGCTTGCAGAATTCAGTTGCAATATGATTGTTACCTGGTAAATCATCTCCTGCTGACATTAACTTTTCAGTCTCAGCATGATTACAACTGTAATAAAGCCAGATGGCTGCATCGATCAATTATTGGTTTGACTTCTGGTTGGACTTTTCCAAACCTTTACAACTTTTCTGCAAGATGGTGAAAAAAACTTGTTAGGAAACCAAGGCTCACATTACTTCCTGCATTTTTATCGATATTAATATTTTGTTGTGTTTTCAAATATATTTATGATGGCCAACATTTTGTAGATAATTGTATTCCATAGATATAGATCGTTTTGATAGCCCATTACCCCATAAATGCATCAATAGTTGTAATTTCTGTTTTTCCTTTTTCTACTAATCAATGATATAACCTCTTTTTTATTGATGTTCTGGTCAATACAGTTGCTGTAGACTGTTTTGTCATTCTTGCTCTTTTGCTGATTTGCAATAATAAAGGAAATGGACTGATTACTGTACATACACCAAAAGGAAACTGATGTCAGCAAAACAATTGCTTTAACTTCCATTACCCACTTATTTCCAAGTGCAAGTGACCCCTTATTGCACATTACAAAAACAAACATCAAAACACTTCACAGATTTTGAAGACAAGGATTGATGCAGGGTACATTGCTTTTTGTCATTTATATAAATAACTTGGAGGTTAACAAAGGAGGCATGGTTAGTAAGTTTGCAGGTGACACCAAATTTGGAGGTATAGTGGACAGCGCAGAAGGTTACCTCAGAGTACAACGGGATCTTGATCAGATGAGCCAATGAGCCAAGGAGTGGCAGCTGGAGTTTAATTTAGACAAATGTGAGGTGCTGCATTTTGGAAAGGCAAAGATTTAAAAGGGACCTAAGAGGCAGCTTTTTCACGCAGAGGGTGGTACATGTATTGAGTGAACTGCCAAAGTAAGTGGTGGAGGTTGGTATGATTACAACATTCAAAAAGCTCTGGATGAGTATATGAATAGGAAGGGTTTGGAGGGATATGGGCCAAATGCTGGAAAATGGGACAGGATTAATATAGGATACCTTGTCGACATGGTCAAGTTGGACCAAACGTCCATTTCTATGCTGTATATCTCTCTGACTCTATGACTATAAACCAGCATAGAATCAGCTAAGTGCATATCATGGGCAGTCATTTAGTGAGATGCAATGGTGAGATGGTTGAGAAGGTGATCTCCATTTTCTTTCAACAGAGACATCAGTCTCGGCACTGGGCACTGGGTTTTTGGACAGAAGTGAAAGGTTTCCCAGCAGCCAACCAGACCACTACTGTAACTCAAATACAGGCATCCATGAGGAGAGATTTGCGGTTGGGCATGATCTAAACATTCTATCAGGCTCTGACTGTTTAGACACCACATACAGAGCTCATAATATTTCAAAAAGATTGTAGATTCATAAAGAGACTTGACTGCAAATATCTAAGCTGTCTCCACAATGCTGTACTGAGGGAAAGTTGCAGAATGAAAAGTGCCATATTGGCGAGTGACATTAAACAGAGGCCCACAGCAATGAGGTTGACTCTTAATTGCCTTCTGAAATTGCCTCGCAAACCACTCAGTTGGATTAAACCATTAAAAATGACTTGAGAAAGGAACAAAGCTCAGTTGGCTGGACGGCCAGTTTGCATTGCAAAGTGACACCAAAAGCATGGATTCAACTGCCACGCCAGCTGAGGTTAACATGAAGACTTCTCCTTTGTAACCTCTCCTCTTGCCTGAGGCATGGTGACCCTCAGGTTGTCTCTCTGTAATGAGAGGGAAGCCCTATGATCTAGGAAGACGATGGTGACTTTTATTATCGACAAGTTAAAATGCAGAAACTCACGAAGCCTGCTTTAACAGCATCTTTCAAACCCAAAACCTCAAACACCTAAAATGACAAGAGAGGCGGATTTTTGGGAACACCACAACTTGCACGTTCTTCTCCAATCCACACACCATTCTGACTTGAAAATATTTAATGCTGTTCCTTCACATTTGTGCAATCTCACATTTTGCAATGAAATGGAAGAGAAACTAAATTTAAAAACTTTTTTTCCCACATACATTAATCATGTTAGTTTTTATCCCAAATTTCACTTGAATAAACTCAGTTCTATGTAGCAGGATGAGAAAACAGGAAAACAATTATCTGATTATCTTCATGGAAAGTGCTATGATAATAAGGCCGCTTGCACATTTCCACGGGGTTAAGGCAACAATAGACTATGCAGAATGTGCAGGAAGCCAGATAGTTTTGGAATTCATGACTTTTTGGCACCTGTTCGCCTCGGTCCAGCCAGCAAAAGCAAAAGGAATTTCTAAAGCAGTTCAATAACAATAGACATAATGCTGTATTTACAACCAGGAGAATAATTATTTGAAAGTAATTTTGGATTATTCTGCATTGTTTCAGTAACTTGCATACTTGCACATTACTCATAATGTATCAAAATTAATTGCTTTTACTTTCCCAAATTCACTACATTCACTTTGTTAAATGCTCAATTAGTTTCTCCTTTGTGGTATCCTGTTCCCTTTTGGAGGTTTAATTGACACTTATCCATATCTAGATTGCTTCATGATAAAATGCTTAGATCCATTGGTACAGCAATAATCAGTTCTTTTGCTCATTTATTTAATCTGAGCTTTGGCAGAAGTCATGATCTACTTCCTTTCTGGAAGTTCTTTGGAGCTTGTAGCTATATCCTTATCAAACATTTTTTAATGTATAAGATGATGTCAAACTGATAACAACAGTATCAAGCTTGTGTGGTTACAATGGAGTAAAGATTCATCCAGCAGGACTATTGTAAACTATCAGCAATGAATCAGAAACCTTGATTTACATATTAGACCGATTTTCTGTGCCAATTTGACAGTTTGCCTACCACACTGCTCATTCACTATTCTCCATGTAGAGCTATGGGCTAAATAAAATAGTTATTCCAAAGGCTATTTAAACTGAATCTGATAAAATGGAATATGCGTTTTGAAGTGTTGAATTAAATAGACCATAATGGTTGAATTAAACTATACCATCACTAGTACTGTTGCATGTGCAGTTCAGTTCTCAAAAATATCTTTACACCTTGCGCTTTGAAGACAAAAAAATCATTATAAGCTTCTTCTGTTGGGTCAGGAGACATCTAAATCAGAAACAAAAACTGAAATTGCTGAAGAAAGGTAACTGGACGAACCTTTCACTACATTTTCTTTCCAGACCTGCTGAGTTGTTCCAGCAATTGCTTTTTTGTTTCTGATTTCTAGCATTCACAGTTCTTTGGTTTTTAGCTCACAGTAATGTTCTCTTATCTCTAAGTTGAACCTGGTGTCTCACAAGAGGCCATCATGTATCACAGATGTAATGTAACTAGACAATAAGTAATATGTAACAAGTCTTTACTATTAATCAGGACTGAACAGATTTTCTACTGAGGATTTTGTACGTGCATCCTTCTTCACTAATAAACTAATACAAAGATGAGGGATAACCACCAGTGAATCTGGACAAGACATCCCAGATGATTTGTGGATGACCAACCACAAAGATATGATTTTTAAAAATTGACAAACTTTACATCTTTGAAGTGAAATATTGGCCTGATATTATGGTCAATGGTGAAGAAAAATGGTGATTTGTGAGGAAACTGCTCACAGAAAATTAGCAAACTCTGGGGTGTGATTTCTCCTATTAGGGCATCAATTTCATTCTGTCGTCATTGATTCTCTGTCTTTCAGGGATGGTCATGTCATCAAACAGGCTAAACAGCAAGTCAAATTGAGCAATTCTTCCAGACAGCAGACCAAGAAGTAAAAAGCACTGCTAATCACTTTTTAAAAGAGAGAGAGAGAGAATATAAAGATTGCCACATGCTCATGGGATTAAGATAGAAAGTGACACATCCCAAACAAACTTTAACAAACTCTTTAATATTTAAACAATCTACAAATTTCTATCATGGAATGAAGGGATGACATTTCAGATTTTTACAATAAGTTTTTCAGGGGCACTTTTTGACAGTAAGTATGATTTAGTGTCTCTTTTTATAACAAAATTAATAGGTATAAATTTGAAGTTCACACTAAGCCACTGGTTCTTGAATTTCCAAGGACTTCAACAGTGCAGCCTGTGGAGAAGCAGGTTATCAGGAGCAACTTTCACATTTAACTGAACATATGCAGATAACGGCACTTGCTGTCAGTCTTGCTTACTATTCTGTGTCCTATGATCCTGCCCCACTAGCTACTTGATGAAGGAGCAGCACTCTGGAAGCTTGTATTTCCAACTAAACCTGTTGAACTATAACCTGGTGTTGTGTGATTTTTAACTTCGTCCACCCCAGTCCAACAGCTGCACCTCCAAAATCACATTATTTATAGTGAGTGCTGACAATTTTTGACCACCACTTTATCTGAATATTTTTGGACCAACATTGACTATACATTTCATAAAATATAAGTTTGTTAGCTATAATTTGTTTTAGTCCTTGGATGTTTTAACTCTGTACTGTGCTAATGTAATGGTGTGCTTTTTCTTCTCTCAAGCATCTGTTCAAGATGGTCTGCCTGCTCAATGTTTATGACTAAAGAATCAAAAACATTGATGAGTATCTGCTCCAGTGTGCTTAAAAACATTTTAAAGATTACCATTAGGAAATGTTAAGAGACCATTCCCTGGTTGTAGCAGAGCTCAATTGAAACTAAACAAAAAATGGTCAGCATAAAGCTGTGCAGAAATGATATACAGAACAACCTTGGTTATCTGAAGATCAATTATCCGAAGTTCAGATTATCGAACAAGATCTCAAGGTCCCATTAAAACGTTACCCGTTATCCAATCAGTTATCTGCACAAAACACTCTCCACCTGCCTCCATCGGATAATCGAGGTTGTTCTGTATTTATCCCTAACTGCAAGAATAGGATCTCAAGGTGGAATTTTCTCTTGCTTGCAGGTGGTGAAACAGGTGGCATGAAAGGCTCAGCTAGCTCAGTCGGTGGAGCGTGAGACTCTTAAATTCAGGGTCGTGGGTTCAAGCCCCACGCTGGGTGCTTTCAACCATTAATAGGATCACAGTTCTCCATTCCACTTACAGTGCTATGGGTGGCACAGTGGCTCAGTGGTTAGCATTGCTGCCTCACAACACCAGGGTCCAAGATTCAATTCCAGCCTTGGGTGACTGTCTGTGTGGAGTTTGCACATTCCCCCTTGTCTACATGGGCTTCCTCTGGGTGCTCCGGTTTCCTTTACAGTCCAAAGATATACAGGTCAGGTGAATTGGCCATCATAAATTGTCCATAGTGTTAGGTGCATCAGTCAGAGGGAAATGGATCTGGGTGGGTAACTCCTCTTCAGAGGGTTGGTGTGGACTTGTTGGGCTGAAGGGCCTGTCCCTACACTGTAGGGAATCTAATCTAATCTAAAAAGGGAAATAATGCAGCATGTTGGCTCTGGTGAGATCCTTGACCTCTTTCGCCACCTCAGCAATTAAGTTCTGTGTGAGATGGTTCTTGGGCAACCTATGACATCCCTGCTACTTAAGGGCCTCATATCTCCACTTCCCCATTATCCTAACCACTTCCCCTTCCAGCTGGCCAGAAAAAGTGACTAGGGTAATGCAAATGGGAAACCAGGACAACCTGCTTGCTTGGTTTGGGGGGAGGTGTCCAGGGGGATAAACTTCAATTACCCCTACCTGGAGCATTCGGAGACACAGTGGGTAGCCTCTGAAGCTCACTCTCATACTTTTGTGTCTGACTCTACCCTCCCTTTGACCCCCATGCTGCGACAAAATAAAAATTGTTCATGTTGTTATTGCTGGATCTCCAGGGAGTAGGCCTTGACAGGCTGACCTTTCGACCTGAAACTGTTGGTTTCTGATTGGTTTTCTGGGACACTGGTGTTGAGGACTGTGATGATCCAAGAAATTCACCCACACTCGCCTGTCAATATTTTACAAGCTGTTTGGCATGAAATCTGTCAGGTTATCTCAGCAATGGGGTGACGTGTTAGTCACTACCTACAAAACTCACTCTGTCCCCTACGCTTTATCCCAAAGAAAGGGAAAGTTCCTCTCATACAATCCTACAGCCGAAAAGCAGACCATGCAGCCATTTTTCTTACTACTGGCTTTGAAAGAAGTATATGATTAGTCTCACTCCCATATTTTTCTCCAAGTCCAATTGCTATTTGAAAATTACTATGGAATCTGACTCCACCAAATGTTCAGGTGAATTATAAATCCGAACAATCTCAGTGTGAAGAAGTTTCTGATTTTCCTTCTGTTTTCATTTTGCCAATTATTTAGGATTTATAACTTCTGAGTGCTCTGAAACTGACTGGCCAGAATAAATAGTTTCTTTTTATTTGCTCTAAAAAAGCCTTTATAATTAAGAATGCCTCTACTAGATCTCTCCTTGGTTTTCTCAGCTCGAGTGGTGATGGGGAGAATTTCAATTTCTCTAGTCTCTCTAAATGAAGGATGTGTTTCTCAGCTCTACAATCATCCTGAAAACTTCTCCCTATCTTCTCCATAGCCTTTTTATTGTTCCCTAAGTGCGGAGTCCAACATTACACTGAGGCCTAATCAGGGAGTTTTAAAGGTTCAGCATGGCTTTCTTGTTTTGTATTCAATGTCCCTGTTTACAAAGCTAAGTATCATTAACGCTTTCTTCACAGTTGTTTCGAGCTGTGTTTCAGCATCAGGCATTTGTGAATATGCACACCCACGTCGCACTGCTCTTTCAGCCACCTTAAAACAGCAACATTTGCACTATACTCTCTCTCCAAGCTGTTTTTCTGACAGTGCTTCATTTTTACATTAAGTGATACCCCCCATTTTGACAAAACATTCAGTTAGATATACATCTTGTCATTCAGAAATATGAAAAAGTTGGTGTCAAAATCTTAGGAAAATCATGCAATGGTACGAAGTCCCAATTATTATTGTCAAGCTCCTGTCCCATTTAAAGAAGCCATGAGCTAATTTTTGTAACTTCTGATGAAGTGGTCAGAGGCCATAAATTTTGATGTGGAATATTTTGTACAGAATTGGCAACACATCTCGAGTTATGAGACGAGATTTGTACGTGTAAAATGAGGACATGTTTTTTTTTGCCATTGCTTCAACTTAAATGTCAAAATACTACATTGAACATTGCACTTCTACAAAGCCCGATACATGGGGCTCAGTTTGTGGCCTTTTTAAATGCCGCCCTCTCTGTAGTTCTTTTACCCTGCCAGGTTTGATTGGCATATTGATGATTTGGCATCCAACCCACCCATGTGGCCAAAAATAACAAGCTTTTGCATGCTCAGTTTTTCAATATGGAAATGAAATGTCTGCCCATTTCCTCTGAGGAGTCCATCACAGACCCAAGCTAAATATTCAGCAGCAATCTAGTGAAATTTAAGAATTTAGTTTCTCTGCAGTCACGCTGTCCCCAGCACCCTCCCTCTCCCCTGCCACTCCCTTCAGTCCCAATTTTGGGTGGAAACACTATAAAAATATCAATGTCTACCCAGCAGTAACAACACGTACTTTCAATATGTAGCACTGTTGATTGCAGTAAATCGACGTACAATGTTCACAGAAACATTATCATCTGAATTTTGACAGGGAGTCACATAACGAAGCAAGTAACCAAAACGTTAGTCTGAAAGATAGGTCTTAAGGAATATCTTAAAGGAGAATAGATAGTTAGGGCAGCTCAAAGACAGAATTTCATAACTTAACCAATAGCTTCCAACAGTCTGCAAAGCTGCTTGATGTACTGTCCAAGTGAATTAGCTCCAAACTCAGATTCTCAGGCCAATTAGCAGCAAAACATCCTGACTTGGGAGAAGGAAACAATGAACATTTGTTTGAGACTGACTGAGATTTGAAGGAAACTGCAACACTAACAGATGTAATTTGTGAGGCCATAAAACAGCAATGCTGCTTTGATGGAGAACCAGCTTCATGAAAAAGTAGTTGGCAAGCTCTTTAGTTTATTCACAGATGCATGCCGCACTCTCATAAATAATGGTGAAATGTAATATCTTGCCACTTGTATATAACATCATCAGGTTGAAAAAGATTTAACTGGATTGTCTCCCACTTCAAATTTATCAGAGTACATTTTTTTCAATCTGAATCTTTTCGACAGCTGATTTGGATTAGTCAAAATAATTTGAGAGGCATTTACCACTCTTAGTTGAATTTGTATGCGCACTTTTTCTTGGGTAATCATACTTTTTGATTTTAGTGATGAAACAGTGACATTGACCTTGCTTTCTGTGGGTCAGGGGCCTAGGGGCCAGGAGGAATGGTTTAGGGTGATGGTGTTAAGTGTGAAAGCTCAGTAGTGTATGGTACAACTAGAGACTTTAGGATTAGAGATTTCCTTGTGATCAGAAGGCTGAGTCTGTGGCTTGGGTCCAAGGTGGTAGTCTCATGCTGCCCTAATTCCTAATCCTGATGCCCAAGCAGTGATCCCTGCCTTTATTTTTGCTTGTCCTTAGATTCTCTTTGAGAAGGTAGTGCTGAGCTGTACACTACAATGCTGTAGGGGAGGGAGTTGCAGGATTCTAGCCTAATAACACTGAATGAATGGCGATATATTTCCAAGTCAGGATGGTGAGTGGTTGGGAAGGAAACTTGTAGGTTGTGGTATTCCAATGAATCTGCTGCCTTTGTCCTTCAATTTGATAGTGGACATGTGTTTGGAAGCTGCTGTTTAAGGATCGTTGGTATATTTCTGCAGTATATTTGTAGATGGCACACATTCGTCACTGAGATAGATGGTCATTGCCTCACATTTCCTTTCCTAGATTCAGTTGGAGGGTGAGGCACAATATTTAAATGAAGCCTCACGGTAGCTATTCCTATGGACCTGGACATGCGAGTTCATTGTCTGGCTTGACCTGACTTCAACCATCCCACCTGACTTGAAATCCAAGATTTCTTAAGTGAATATTCTGAGAGTTGTTACACTTATAGAAAAGCAGTTCCATGTAAGTCACTGGCCGAGACCAGGAATGGAGAAAAGCCAGGCAGAGGGAGAAATTAAGTGGAAGGTGGAGTCTCGCACTCCTGAGAGATACAATTGCCTACGTGCAGGACAGAGGGTTGGACACCTGCCTGATCAGCCTGGACCAGGAGAAAGCCTTTGACAGGATATCACACAGGTATATGAGAGATGTTCTCTCCAAAATGGGCTTTGGGGAGGGAATCTGCAATTGGATCAGACTGCTCTACACCAACATTGTCAGTGCAGTCTCAATCAATGGGTGGGAATCAGATAGCTTCCCTGTCAGATCTGGAGTCAGGCAGGGCTGCCCTCTCTCTCCTGCCTTGTTTGTGTGCTGCATAGAGCCATTTGCCAAGTCCATCAGGAAGGATGCGAGCCTGAGAGGGGTGACTATTCCTGGCAGCGGGGACCTGCAGGTTAAGGCCTCTCTGTACATGGATGATGTCGCCGTTTTCTGCTCGGATCCGCTGTCCGTGCGCAGACTCAGGCACATATATGACCAGTTCGAACGGGCCTCAGGGGCCAAGGTAAACCGAGGCAAGAGCGAGGCCATTCTCTTCGGGAACTGGGCCGACCAATCCTCGATCCCCTTCACCGTCAGGACCGACCACCTGAAGGTGCTGGGTATTTGGTTCGGGGGGGCTGGGGCGTGCGCCAAGTCTTTGGAGGAGCATATCAGCAAAGTGAGGCAGAAACTGGGCAGATGGAAGCTTCGGTCGCTCTCCATCGCGGGAAAAAACCTGGTCATCAGGTGTGAGGCACTGTCATTGCTATTATACGTGGCACAGGTCTGGCCTATTCCCAGAACCTGTGCTGCTGCAGTCACCCGGGCCATCTTCCAGTTTATATGGAGGTCAAAGATGGACCGGGTCCGAAGGGACTCACTGTACAAAGATCTGGGCAACGGGGGAAAAAATACACCCAATGCCACCCTCACCCTTAATGGCCACCTTTGTGTGTGACTGCATCAAGCTGTGCGTGGATCCCCGGTACGCAAACACCAAGTGTCACTACGTACTGAGGTTCTACCTGTCCCCGGTGTTGCGAAGGATGGGCCTGCCCTTGCTGCCACGGAACGTTCCGAGTAGTTGGACCGTTCCGTATCACCTGTCCTTCGTGGAGAAGTTTATGAAGAAAAACACCTTTGACCACAAGTCCATCAGGAAGTGGTCAGCACATAGTGTCCTTGAGACCCTTTGGGAAAAGGAGAGGGCGGATCCTATCGAGCAGTTCCCTGAGCAGACTGTCAAAGCCATTTGGCAGAATGCCTCATCGCCAGAACTTTCCAACAAGCACCAAGACATGGCTTGGCTGGTGGTGAGAAGGGCTCTGCCTGTGAGATCGTTTATGCACGCCTGGACTCTCAGCCGCACCGCACGCCGCCCTCGAAGCGGCTGCGGGGGGGACGAGAACTGTCACACACCTCCTTCTGGAATGTGCCTACACAGAAGAAGTCTGGAGAGGAATGCAGTGGTGTTTGTCGAGGTTCGTCCCGAGCAGTGCCGTGACGCGGGACTCCGTGCTCTACGGCCTGTTCCCCGGGACGCACACCGAGACGAACATCAACTGTGCCTGGAGGATCATCAACTCGTGAAGGACGCTCTCTGGGCGGTCCGAAACCTGTTGATCTTCCAGCTGAAGGAGTTGACCCCGACTGAGTGTTGCAGACTGGCACATTCCAAGGTCCAGAACTACATGTTGAGGGATGCGCTGAAGCTTGGGGCAGCTGCCGCCAAGGCGCGGTGGGGAAATACCACCGTGTAACATCTGCCTGCCTAAAGAAGAACAGGGGGCCCGCACAGTCATTTGGGCCCTGCTGACGCCTCAGCTAAAGATGTAATTGTACAGACCTGTAAATAGGAATGATTACTCTGTTTTCGGTATGCAAACAAATGGAATGTTTACATATGTATGGCATGTCCAGTTGTACAGATAATCAAAGTATTTTATGAATAAAGTATATTTTTGAAATAAAAAAAAGAAAATAATTACTTTGGGCCAAAGGCCTGTTGAGATTTATACCATGATTAATATCATCAAAAGATTTTCAGAGCAGCAAATGCTATTAATAAATTGGGGACAATATGTTTATTTGAATCTAACTGAAGACCACAGGAAACTATTCAATGTAAATTAAGGGTTTATGCATATTTAATATGAAGACATGTGAACTTAACAATATTAGTATCATTTTTTGGGGGAGCAATTGAATGAGGGGAGGGGAGGATTAGTGATTGGAAGGTTCTTGAGACAGTGATCAGGATAGTTTGAGGGATCTGTAGTTGGGGAGGGAAGCAGTGATCACAGGTGCACTGAGCAGTGAAGGGGGGGGGGAGTCAGTGGGTATGAAATGGAACATATATATTCATTTATATTTGTGCTGAGACTTTTTCTCTTATTTTAAGTTTAATAAAGGTTATGAAATCAGAGAAGAAAATGGAAACTGTGAGTGAGTGTTGTTATTATTTATATTTTTAAGATGGTAAGTTAATCTAGAAATTTCAGATACCCGTGATATTCTAAGATTTCAAGTCAATCCAATTCTGTGACCCTCTTGATTCAGAATGTGGTAGGAATTACAATCAAAGAAGTGTCAAAGTGCAAGTAGTTATAATGTGTTATAAATGGAACTTGCATTTCATTTTTTCGTGTAAATGCTGGGAGCATGTTTGTAATCAGGCAATATGTTCTTGCTTTGGAACTAATCTTGCTTATTGAATCATAAACCTTTTTTCTTTTGCTCAACATAGGAGTTGGTACATTTGGTACTAACTTTCAATGCTGCAGGTTTATGAAAGGATTGTAGCCACAGCATACAAGCTGCAGCAGTGCACCTTTTGATAGTCAATAGATATTGTAATATACACAGATATAACATACAATAACACAGGCCTGAGGGTGTCCCAGGAGTGTACGCAATCATGAAACTAACGCATAAAAAGCAAAGAAAACCAATGGTAGGTGACAGGATTGGGGTCTTTTTGAAACCAACAGCAGATAACTAACACATTAATAAAAAGGGAGAGCATTGATTAAAAAGATGCAATTTGACATTAAATAAAAACTAACAGCCAGAGCTTCTGTGGATATGTAAAGAGAAAGAGAGTAGCTCAAGAGAGTATGGGCAATTTGGAGGATGCAATAATGGGGAACTGGTAAATAATTTAAACCAACATTTTGCATTGTTCTTCATGGTGAACGGAATTATAAATATCCCCAAGATATCAGGGTAGATAGACCCCACTTGGAATACTGTGAGCAGAAATAAGTACCATTCCTTAAGAAGGATATGTTAGGGTTAAGTTATGGGTACACATACAAATTAGTCCTGTTTTCTCTAGAATTTAAAAGGATAAAGGATGATCCAATCAAAGTCTTCAAGACATTAACAGAAAAGAGAGATAAACTATTTCCACTGCTTGTGGATTCTAGAACTAAAGGGCATAGTCTGAGAATTAGGGCCACACCATTCAGGAGAGATGTTAGGAAGCACTTCTACAAACAAGGGGTGGTAGGCTTTTGGAACTCTCTTCCAAAAATGGCAGTGGATGCTGGATTAATTGGTATATATGTGAGATATTAAGGGATATGGGATATGGACTAGCGTTAGGTCACAGATCAGCCACGATCTCAATGAATGACAAACACTCTCGAGGCACTGAATGGCCTACTTCTCTTTCTCTATTCCTTTGGTCTTAAGGGAATAAAGATCTTGGAACAGTCTCTAACATGAGGAACAAAGTATTTGACAAACCACTGGGACTAAAGGCAGACAGGTTGCTAGGACCCGATGACCTGCTTTCAGAGGTTTTAAAGGAAATGGCTCCAGAGATATTGAAGGTATTGATCAAATTATTTCAGAACTCACTGGACTCCAGGAGGGTTCTAGTAGATTGGAAAACTGTTAACATGATGCTCCTATTCAAGAGGGGAAGGACACACAAAGCAGGAAATTATAGGCTGGTTCATCTAAAATCTGTTGTTGGAAAAATTCTAGAGTCCATTATTTAAAAAAAATCTCAATACAATCAAACTGAGGAGCGATGCTGCCTGAACTGCTGTGCTCTTCCAGCACCACTAATCCAAAATCTGGTTTCCAGCATCTGCAGTCATTGTTTTTACCACAATCAAACTGATCCAACTGAATTTTGAGAGAGGGAAATCATGTTTAACAGGTTTTCTAGAATTCTTTGACAACATAACATACAGAGTTGATAAGGGGAAATGGTAGATGTAGTGTAATTTGATTTCCAGATGGCATTCGGTAAGATGCCACATAAAAGGTTATTGCACAAGATAGAAGCTCATAGTGTTAGTAGTTATGTATTAGCATAGATTGAGGCTAGTTAACACAAAAAGCAGAATGTTGTGATTTTTGGGTCTTTTTCAGGTTTAAAAGACAAAGCAAGTGGAACACCATTCGGATCAGTTGTTCTCAATTACTTACTGCATTAATGATTTGGAGGAGAGGGCAAGTTACATGTGTCCAAATTTGCTCATGGTACGAAGTAGGCAAGACAGCAAGCTGTGATAGGGACATAAGGAATCTGCAAGGGGATGTATTGTTTGAGACGGCAAAACTTAGTAGATGGAGTTAACTGTAGAAAAGTGTGGGCTTGTGTAATTTGGTAGGAAGAATAAAAAGACTATTAATTCAATGGAGAGAGAGATTCCGAGAAAGTGTATCAGAGAGAGACCTGGGTGCTCTTGAGCATGAAATACAAAAGGTGAGTATTTAGGTGCAACATGTAATTAAGAAGGTAAATGAAATGTTATCCTTCATTGCTAGGAGGCTGGAGTTTAAAAATAAGTGGTTCTTTTTTACAATTGTACAGCTTGATGATAACTTTGCACCTGGAGTACTGTGTACAGTTTTGGTCCCTCTAATTAAGAAAGGACCATTCTAGCAACAGGGGCAATTCAAAAAAGATTTGCTATGCTGATTCCTGGATGAAAGTGTTGACAAATAAAGAATGGTTAAATAGTTTATGTTTTTATTTATTAGCGTTGAGAAGAATGAGTGATAATCTTTTGAAGCAAACAAGATTCTGAGATAGATTGACAGCTTGATAGATGCTGAGAAGTTTTTCCACAGTTGAGGGAATCTTGAAAGAGGGGACATAGTTACAGAATAAGGTACACTTATTTAAAACTGAGATGTGAAAGAATTTCTCATTCGACAGAGTAGCGAATGTCTGGAATTCTCTATCCTGGAGAGTTGAGGAGGCTAGATCAATGAAAGTGTTTAAAGAGGAGGTAGGTAGATTTTTTAAAATATTAAGGAATCGAAGGTTATGAGGAACATTCATGAAAGAAGAGTTGAGGGACAGTTCAACCATGCTTTAATGATTGATGGGGCAGGATTAATGGCTCAATGTCCTACTCCTGCTCCTAATGTTTTATGAGGGGTTGTTGATACACCCATGCTTTGAAAGATCTATATTACAACACAAGGATAACATGGTAAATCAAATCAGCCTCACTATCATTTGATTCACAACATAGTGAAATTAAGAAATCCAATGACCCTCCAAACCGCCCATTCGTTCCTAACCAGACTTTATAAATAACAGATCTTGGACTCCAAGTCTATAACTTAAACAAAAATTAACAATTTTTATTAATAATGTAATTTTAGCAGAACGTAGATAAACAATGAGGTAATTTATTTAGTACCCAGGCTCTAGTTATTCCTCCACTTTTGAACCTACCTCCATTAGGATGTCCAGTGCCATATCTGAGAACTAGGCATGAATGTTCATTAATTTGTTTTTTCTCTCTCTCTCTTGTGAATCTTTTACCAATGGGTAACCTGGCATTGTGTGCTCCACATTCTCCATGAAGTGAATGTGAGTGGTCCATATATAGTGAAGTTCTATCCTTATAGGTAGTGGAGTGTGAATATTCATATTGTCAATCTGATGGTTTGCAGGTCCCTGGGCAGAGTGAGGATTAGAAGGACTGGGGACAGAATTGGTACTCAATCACAAATGGTAGTCACCAATTGAAGCAAAGTAATGGTCTATTGATGTAAATTAACAAAGAACAGCCTGAATTTTCCACTCAGCTTGTGTGTGCTCCATCCACCACCGCAGAGTTTGAGGCTGTCTTCACCATTGTGGACCTATGATTGCTCACTGCCCAATAAAGGGCTTTCCTTTCACAATACAGGTCCAACCAACTTACAACATAGTACAAGAAATACATGAGACTACATCTGTTTTGTGGAACTCGTTATTTTCTGGAACAAATCATTCACCTGGTTTGTGACACGTAACTCATCAGGAATCCCTCTCACTCCTACTACCTGCCATTGGTTGGTTGGAAGGACTTGCAGGTTGACAGTTCACTTGTTTGGCCTCATTATGAATGCTGAAAATGTGTTGCTGGAAAAGCGCAGCAGGTCAGGCAGCATCCAAGGAGCAGGAGAATTGACGTTTCGGGCATGAGCCTGAAGAAGGGCTCATGCCCGAAACATCGATTCTCCTGCTCCTTGAATGCTGCCTGATCTGCTGCGCTTTTCCAGCAACACAGTTTCAGCTCTGATCTCCAACATCTGCAGTCCTCACTTCCTCATTATGAATGCACCTTTCACAGCCATCAAATGGTTCTTGAGATCTGAGTTTCTGGCTCAGAGATAGGGTCAAAACCCATTGCTCCACCAGACCTGCACTGGCTGCTGAGACCATGCTTTAATCTAAAACTTTTAAAAACTGCAGACTGTCTCACTCTTATGTGAACTCCAGGAGCTGCTCTTACTGAGCTGTTCTTATTATTGGCTGTTAAGTAGAGGGGCAGCCTGTTGGATGTCCGCTAATTGGCCAATTTGGAGAAAATCACTGCAGGATAACTGTTTTCCACATAGCATGCAGTTGCAGTATGTACCCTTCCCCCAAGTGACCCTGATGTCAGTGTTTGGAATCAAAACCCAAAACTGAAAAGTGTGTTGCTGGAAAAGCGCAGCAGATCAGGCAGTATCAAAGGAGCAGGAAAATCGACGTTTCGGGCATAAGCTCTTCTTCAGGAATCCAGAAGAAGGGCTTATGCCCGAAACGTCGATTCTCCTGCTCCTTTGATGCTGCCTGATCTGCTACGCTTTTCCAGCAACACATTTTTCAGCTCTGATCTCCAGCATCTGCAGTCCTCACTTTCTCCTAATCAAAACCCAAAATCCAGCTTGTGCCACTCCATGAAAATTGTTCAGTTAGTGCTTGAGTGCAAAAGCTGCAGGTACCTCTGTTTTGGCACCTCCTGGAAATTTCAAAACATGATAATCAGCAACTCTTACCAGAATTGCCAAAATAAAGCTTTCAAACAAGATATGCCTTCAGGCAGCACCCACTTCATTTTCATCTTGCTTCAATATAATTGCTTTGCATGTGTGTATATCTTCAAAATAAATTCCTTATCATAAGAAAATCTTTGCATTAATGGTGAATTGTTACACCAACTGAAACCCAATTTGGATGTCAGATTACTGAGAGCTAAATACCTGAGTCCAAACTCAGTTGTTTGAGAAGTACTGGCTTTGAATTAATTGTAAGATGTAAGAAGACTTCCTGGGCATGAGCTATTAAAGGAAAGAGCAAAAGGATTTATGCAGAGCAATTGAGGCAGTACAAGTAAATATCTGAAGGAGCCACAGAACTTGCAGAAATTCTGGTAATAAACTAAATAAGCTGACAAATGGATCAATTTACAGATAATGAAGAAGTTAAATTTCAAAACTAATTTGAATATCCATCATTCAATTCAGCTTGGTGTTGTTTAATTTTCTTATCTGTGGCCTTGCTGCACTGCACTGGCTCACACTAACTTCTTTCAGATTCTCAACCTTGGGCCTACATTTGCAAATGTAAATGGTGTTTTTGCTATAATTGAATCCTCAGCTGCATGTAAGATTTTCCTTATGTGTTTTAGTGGGTCCCATCCTGCACTAAAACTCACGCTTGAAATGGAACAGTCAATTGAGCTCCTTTCCTCGATGCCCTAAACAATGGATTCTCAACTACTGCCTAGCAGAAATTTACTACCACTGGCCAGAATATACATTGGGATACTTATGATTCCACAAGTTATAGGATTGTTGACAATCTCATGAATAGTGTCCAAGCTCTTTGTCCATCTTGATGACTTGATCTCGAAGTAGGGCACATCAAAGCAATCCTGTAGGATAACGACTATCCTGGTCAGATCATTTCTCATTGTATATCAGACAAACTCATGGAAGGTGCTAACTTCTCTGATCCACCTCAGATCACTGTGGAAAGGGCCAGGCATCTCGAATGTTTGTGCAGCAGAAGAAGCAAGCTTGGCAGTAGCAACATTAATGATATTCACTACTGATAGGATGCTGTTGTCAAGCCAAAAACACAACCTTCCTATCACACAATGGATGATGTGGTATCTACATTTTACTGCCAGTGTGATGCCAAGCATGCAGGCCATATGTCTCAAACTTTCTGGTGTACCATATGAAACTGCAAATCCTTTCGGTTCTTCTCAACAATTAAGATACCAACAATACCGAATGGGCCTTTATTTGTCGATCACGTTATGCCGTCCACCACTAGATATTTGATATCTATCCAGTTTGATAGATATGTACAGAAAGAACTATACTGACAACCAAATTCGGAGTTTCAGTCAGGCTCATGGTTTGGCACATTTGTGTATAGCTTTTCAGATAGAAAGATCACATATATTCACCACCCCTGTTTCAACTCAATAAAAAGGATGACAGCCATTTACTGGTTCATTTCTCAGGGCAACCCCTGTCCAATCAGAGTCAACCAGTCTGGTTTGAAATCTGAACCAAGCCTGGCAATTAACTGTCAATCATTAATAGCTGTATTCTCCTTGGCAATACCTCAACGACTTGCCAACCAATCCACATTCTCCCCTCAAGCAGGATAATCTTAAAGTCACCATAGACCCAGAGGACTATAGGGCTACTCTAATTATACAGCAACAGCTGGTTATGAGTTTAACGTGAGGAACACCTCGCCTTTGGCGAAGAGTGAGGTCGAGAAGGCAGGATCTTCAAGGTAACCTCAGGTGGTACAGGAATTGAACTCAAGCTGTTAGGGTAACAGCTAACAGCTAACTAGCCATCCAGCCACAGAGATAACGTACTCACAAGTATATCCCGAAAATGGTCAGGATGCATGCATGATGGAAAGCTTCTACAAATGAAATTTTTTTCAGCAATAATCCTTGATTTCTTTCATTTGAAATAGTTGAAACAATTTCCTTGAACTTCTGGATAATAGAGGATTTTTTTGTGAACTATATTTAAGTTCTTTAAATGTTAACCATTGCCCCAATACTATTATAGCTTCTTAACATTTCCCATTGTCTAATTTTCTCTTTATACCTTCATAGTTTAATTTTGTTGAAGTTTAAGACTCTGTTTTTGATTGAAATACCTTGCTTTCAAACTTACAGCAAAATTTTATCATTTTATGGTTACTCTTTTCTAAATATTCCTTTAGAACTGGATTATTAATTAGATCACTTAGCATTGCACAACACTAGATTTGAATTAATCCATTCCCTTGCTGGTTCATCACTGCCCTGCTCTAGAAAACCATCTTACATAAATCCTCAGAATCCACAGTTTTAACATTGGTCAGATTTGCCCAGACTCTATGTAACCTATTGATTACTATATTACCCCTGTTAAACACATATCTAATCTTCTGATTTATTTTGTGATTTCTGTTACTACTACTGTTTGCTGACCTGTAAATAGCTCCCACTGATATTTATTTGGCACTTGCTGGTTCTTACCTCCACACACCCTTAAGAACTGAATTAATTTCTCACTAAAGTACCAATGCCTTTTTGTAAATTAATAGAGCTACACCACAATCTTTTTCCAGCCTCCTGTCCACCCCGAATGGGATGTATCCTTGGATATTCAAGTCCTGGCTTGAGTTTTCAGGTAGCCATGAGCCTGTAATGGCTATCAGCTACTATTATAGTTAGATCCTTAGCATCTCTGGCGATATCTGAATATTCCAAGTGAAGCTGCTGGCTCCTTTATCCTCAGGGCTCAGTCTCATCCACTCCTGATGTACTCTTACACTGTTTATTTACATTTATACTTTAGAGATGAATAAATACTGCTCTCCAGTGTTGTGTCTAAAACCTCTCTCCTCACATATTTCTCTAGTCTGATGTCTTTTCTCAATTCCTCTTAATAATGTCAGAGTCACATCAGAGTCACATACCTATTTACATATTCCATCACACCACATTCGAGGCTGGAAGGCATGGCCACCAGAACTGGAGTCACTCAAAGTACATTGTGGAAAATACTGTCTGATTCTTGTGTTCCGGGTTGTTATGAGTGGTTGGGCGAATTTACGTTAAAAGGTATTACAGCAAACTGCATTGGTTAAGGTGGTACTATTAAAGTTTGGACCAGACCTTGCAGGCAGAAGCTGTGAGAGCTTTGAAGCAATATTTGGCACACCCTCCCTTGCCGAAGGGTTTGCTGACAAAGGTGGTTACACAGTCGGGAAATTGCAACAAGATGCTCATTAGCTCGACTAATGTTGCCAAAAGCCAGTTTAGTAGTGGTTGGTGACACTCTGATCCCTGAGCTAGATTTAACAGTGCTATTCTCTATGGCTTTCACACATGCAATCTGAGCTGACCTTCAGTGCATTGTTAGCATTGCCATATTTTAGGTAAACTCTGAAGTCGCGTCAGTCCGTTCCTGTGGGTCAACTGCGTGCTAAAGATCCCAAGGCGCTATTTAAAGAACAGAGCGTTCTTCTGGTGTTCTGGCTAGCATTTCTCCCATAACCACTCACCAAATACAAAGGAACAGTTTATTCATCCAGTTGCTCTTTGTGTGAACTTGATGTACAGACTTGACTGCTGCGCTTACACCTCCACAAGAGCAGCAGCTTAATTGAAAGCAATTCCTTATAAATGAAACACTTTGGAACACTTTTGAATGATGTCATAAGCCACTTTCCAAATACAATTACATTTTTCTCTCTCTTATTTCTGTCTCTCAACACCAGACTTGGGATACACAACTCAAATTCTTGGCCAAAGAAACCTCAAAGACCATACTGTTTGCCTGATACTGTGAAACTACTTGTTCTCTACTAGGTCCCATTGGTGTACTTCACTCACCTAAACACGTCTAGCATACTAATATCCAATTACATTGGGTCCCTTTTATTGACCGTTTATAACTTCCTGAATACCGCAAAATCTGCTCTTAATGACAAACTGCATGATACTAATGACTTACATATTCAGTACAATATTTTCTGTTTCAATTGATACTTCATTGAAATGTGTGATTAAATCCTGTATTTATATACTTTTCTTTCTGCACTGAGCAACCCAGCAATCCAATCCGGTAACATTCATGGAGGAACTGTTAGTTTCAAGAATGGCATTCAATTCTGCTCAGCAATACTTTTGCGGGGGGGGGGGGGGGGGGGAGAGATCTATTGCAAGGTTTCCAATAGGTCACGAAGGGTACTTTGGGGTCACTGAAGAGGAGTCAAAGGTTAATGCAAGGAGTGAGGATGTGGGGCAGAGACAGAGTTAATATTGTGTCAGGAGTGCTGTTATTTAACTGTACACCTGAGATGCAATTGAACTACAAGGGATTTATGTAGGAGACCTCAGTAAAAAGTCAAGAGTAGTTGGGTGGCTCTGTGCTGTCAGAACTTGGGAGAAAATCATAGGAATTAATAGGCAGCTAAGTGTTGAAAGCAAGACTCAGAAGATATTATCAAGGACTGGAGATAGTAGGAAGGTCAGCCCTTCTTTAGGGAAGACGTGAAGAGTTTGGAAGGAATCTACAAATATTATTACCTCGGTGCAGCTAGGTATACGGGTTGGACAAACTCACAAGCAGTGTTTGTTGGATGTTACTGAGTAAGATTAGAGTTCAGAAAAATACTAGGAGTGATATTACATCCAGGACAGGTGGGTAATTATCCAGGGCAGGAGGGTGTAAATCCAGGACAGGAGGGTGATTATCCAGGACAGGTGGATGATTATCCAGGACAGGAGGGTGATTATCCAGGACAGGAGGATGATTATCCAGGGCAGGTGGGTGATTATCCAGGACAGGAGGGTGATTATCCAGGGCAGGTGGGTGATTATCCAGGACAGGTGGGTGATTATCCAGGACAGGTGGGTGATTATCCAGGACAGGTGGGTGATTATCCAGGACAGGAGGGTGATTATCCAGGACAGGAGGGTGATTATCCAAGACAGGAGGGTGATTATCCAGGGCAGGAGGGTGATTATCCAGGGCAGGAGGGTGATTATCCAGGACAGGAGGGTGATTATCCAAGACAGGTGGGTGATTATCCAGGACAGGTGGGTGATTAACCAGGGCAGGAGGGTGATTATCCAGGACAGGAGGGTGATTATCCAGGACAGGAGGGTGATTATCCAGGACAGGAGGGTGATTATGCAGGACAGGAGGGTGATTATCCAGAACAGGAGGGTGATTATCCAGGACAGGAGGGTGATTATCCAAGACAGGAGGGTGATTATCCAGGACAGGAGGGTGATTATCCAGAACAGGAGGGTGATTATCCAGGACAGGAGGGTGATTATCCAGGGCAGGAGGGTGATTATCCAGGACAGGAGGGTGATTATCCAGGGCAGGAGGGTGATTATCCAGGGCAGGAGCATGATCATCCAGGACAGGTGGGTGATTATCCAGGACAGGAGGGTGATTATCCAGGACAGGAGGGAGATTATCCAGGGCAGGTGGGTGATTATCCAGGACAGGAGGGTGATTATCCAGGACAGGTGGGTGATTATCCAGGACAGGAGGGTGATTATCCAGGACAGGAGGGTGATTATCCAGGACAGGAGGGAGATTACACAGGGCAGGTGGGTGATTATCCAGGACAGGAGGGTAATTATCCAGGGCAGGAGCATGATCATCCAGGACAGGTGGGTGATTATCCAGGGCAGGAGGGTGATTATCCAGGGCAGGAGCATGATCATCCAGGACAGGTGGGTGATTATCCAGGGCAGGTGGGTGATTATCCAGAACAGGTGGGTGATTATCCAGGACAGGAGGGTGATTATCCAGGACAGGAGCATGATCATCCAGGACAGGTGGGTGATTATCCAGAACAGGTGGGTGATTATCCAGGTCAGGAGGGTGATTATCCAGGACAGGTGGGTGATTATCCAGGACAGGAGGGTGATTATCCAGGACAGGTGGATGATTATCCAGGACAGGAGGGTGATTATCCAGGACAGGAGGGTGATTATCCAGGACAGGTGGGTGATTTTCCAGGACAGGAGGTTGATTATCCAGGACAGGAGGGAGATTATCCAGGACAGGAGGGTGATTATCCAGGACAGGAGGGTGATTATCCAGGACAGGAGGGTGATTATCCAGGGCAGGAGGGTGATCATCCAGGGCAGGTGGGTGATTATCCAGGACAGGAGGGTGATTATCCAGGACAGGAGGGAGATTATCCAGGGCAGGAGGGTGATTATCCAGGACAGGTGGGTGATTATCCAGGACAGGAGGGTGATTATCCAGGCCAGGAGGGTGATCATCCAGGACAGGAGGGTGATTATCCAGGACGGGAGGGTGATTATCCAGGGCAGGAGGGTGAACATCCATGGCAGGAGGGTGATTATCCAGGACAGGAGGGTGATTATCCAGAACAGGAGGGTGATTATCCAGGGCAGGTGGGTGATTATCCAGGGCAGGAGCATGATCATCCAGGGCAGGTGGGTGATTATCCAGGACAGGAGGGTGATTATCCAGGGCAGGAGGGTGATTATCCAGGACAGGAGGGTGATTATCCAGGACAGGAGGGTGATTATCCAGGACAGGAGGGTGATTATCCAGGGCAGGTGGGTGATTATCCAGGGCAGGAGGGTGATTATCCAGGACAGGAGGGTGATTATCCAGGACAGGAGGGTGATTATCCAGAACAGGAGGGTGTAAATCCAGGGCAGGTGGGTGATTATCCAGGGCAGGAGGGTGATTATCCAGGACAGGAGGGTGATTATCCAGGACAGGAGGGTGATTATCCAGAACAGGAGGGTGTAAATCCAGGGAAGGTGGGTGATTATCCAGGACAGGAGGGTGATTATCCAGGGCAGGTGGGTGATTATCCAGGACAGGAGGGTGATATTCCAGGACAGGAGGGAAATAATCCAGGACAGGAGTGTGATTATCCAGGACAGGTGGGTGATTATCCAGGGCAGGAGGGTGATTATCCAGGACAGGAGGGAAATTATTCAGGACAGGAGGGTGATTATCCAGGACAGGTGGGTGATTATCCAGGGCAGGAGGGTGGTTATCCAGGACAGGAGGGTGATTATCCAGGACATGTGGGTGATTGTCCAGGACATGTGGGTGATTATCCAGGACAGGAGGGTGATTATCCAGGGCAGGAGGGTGATTATCCAGGACAGGAGGGTGATTATCCAGGACAGGTGCGTGATTATCCAGGACAGGTGCGTGATTATCCAGGACAGGTGGGTGATTATCCAGGGCAGAAGGGTGATTATCCAGGACAGGAGGGTGATTATCCAGGACAGGTGGGTGATTATCCAGGACAGGTGGGTGATTATCCAGGGCAGGAGTGTGATTATCCAGGACAGGAGGGTGATTATCGAGGGCAGGTGGGTGATTATCCAGGACAGGTGGGTAATTATCCAGGGCAGGAGGGTGATTATCCAGGACAGGAGGGTGATTATCCTGGACAGGTGAGTGATTATCCAGGACAGGTGGGTGATTATCCAGGACAGGAGGGTGATTATCCAGGACAGGTGGGTGATTATCCAGGACAGGAGGGTGATTATCCAGGGCAGGTGGGTGATTATCCAGGACAGGAGGGTGTTAATCCAGGACAGGTGGGTGATTATCCAGGACAGGAGGGTGATTATCCAGGACAGGTGGGTGATTATCCAGGACAGGAGGGTGATTATCCAGGACAGGAGGGTGTAAATCCAGGACAGGTGGGTGGTCATCCAGGACAGGAGGGTGATTATCCAGAACAGGTGGGTGATTATCCAGGACAGGAGGGTGATTATCCAGCACAGGAGGGTGATTATCCACGACAGGAGGGTGTAAATCCAGGACAGGTGGGTGGTCATCCAGGACAGGAGGATGTAAATCCAGGACAGGTGGGTGGTCATCCAGGACAGGAGGGTGATTATCCAGGACAGGTGGGTGATTATCCAGGACAGGAGGGTGATTATCCACGACAGGAGGGTGTAAATCCAGGACAGGAGGGTGGTCATCCAGGACAGGAGGGTGATTATCCAGGGCAGGTGGGTGATTATCCAGGGCAGGTGGGTGATTATCCAGGACAGGAGGGTGATTATCCAGGACAGGTGGGTGATTATCCAGGACAGGTGGGTGATTATCCAGGGCAGGAGTGTGATTATCCAAGACAGGAGGGTGATTATCGAGGGCAGGTGGGTGATTATCCAGGACAGGTGGGTAATTATCCAGGGCAGGAGGGTGATTATCCAGGACAGGAGGGTGATTATCCAGGACAGGTGGGTGATTATCCAGGACAGGTGGGTGATTATCCAGGACAGGAGGGTGATTATCCAGGGCAGGTGGGTGATTATCCAGGACAGGAGGGTGTTAATCCAGGACAGGTGGGTGATTATCCAGGACAGGTGGGTGATTATCCAGGACAGGTGGGTGATTATCCAGGACAGGAGGGTGATTATCCAGGGCAGGAGGGTGATTATCCAGGACAGGAGGGTGATTATCCAGGACAGGTGGGTGATTATCCAGGACAGGTGGGTGATTATCCAGGGCAGGAGTGTGATTATCCAGGACAGGAGGGTGATTACCCAGGACAGGAGGGTGATTATCCAGGGCAGGAGGGTGATTATCCAGGGCAGGAGTGTGATTATCCAGGACAGGAGGGTGATTATCCAGGACAGGAGGGTGATTATCCAGGGCAGGAGGGTGATTATCCAGGACAGGTGGGTGATTATCCAGGGCAGGAGGGTGATTATCCAGGACAGGAGGGTGATTATCCAGAACAGGAGGGTGTAAATCCAGGGAAGGTGGGTGATTATCCAGGACAGGAGGGTGATTATCCAGGGCAGGTGGGTGATTATCCAGGACAGGAGGGTGATATTCCAGGACAGGAGGGAAATAATCCAGGACAGAGTGTGATTATCCAGGACAGGTGGGTGATTATCCAGGGCAGGAGGGTGATTATCCAGGACAGGAGGGAAATTATTCAGGACAGGAGGGTGATTATCCAGGAGAGGTGGGTGATTATCCAGGGCAGGAGGGTGGTTATCCAGGACAGGAGGGTGATTATCCAGGACATGTGGGTGATTGTCCAGGACATGTGGGTGATTATCCAGGACAGGTGGGTGATTATCCAGGACAGGAGGGTGATTATCCAGGACAGGAGGGTGATTATCCAGGACAGGTGCATGATTATCCAGGACAGGTGCGTGATTATCCAGGACAGGTGGGTGATTATCCAGGACAGATGGGTGATTATCCAGGGCAGGAGGGTGATTATCCAGGACAGGAGGGTGATTATCCAGGACAGGTGGGTGATTATCCAGGACAGGTGGGTGATTATCCAGGGCAGGAGTGTGATTATCCAGGACAGGAGGGTGATTATCGAGGGCAGGTGGGTGATTATCCAGGACAGGTGGGTAATTATCCAGGGCAGGAGGGTGATTATCCAGGACCGGTGGGTAATTATCCAGGGCAGGTGGGTGATTATCCAGGACAGGAGGGTGATTATCCTGGACAGGAGGGAAATAATCCAGGACAGGAGGGTGATTATCCAGGACAGGTGTGTGATTATCCAGGACAGGAGGGTGATTATCCAGGACAGGAGGGTGATTATCCTGGACAGGTGAGTGATTATCCAGGACAGGTGGGTGATTATCCAGGACAGGAGGGTGATTATCCAGGACAGGTGGGTGATTATCCAGGACAGGAGGGTGATTATCCAGGGCAGGTGGGTGATTATCCAGGACAGGAGGGTGTTAATCCAGGACAGGTGGGTGATTATCCAGGACAGGAGGGTGATTATCCAGGACAGGTGGGTGATTATCCAGGACAGGAGGGTGATTATCCAGGACAGGAGGGTGTAAATCCAGGACAGGTGGGTGGTCATCCAGGACAGGAGGGTGATTATCCAGAACAGGTGGGTGATTATCCAGGACAGGAGGGTGATTATCCAGCACAGGAGGGTGATTATCCACGACAGGAGGGTGTAAATCCAGGACAGGTGGGTGGTCATCCAGGACAGGAGGATGTAAATCCAGGACAGGTGGGTGGTCATCCAGGACAGGAGGGTGATTATCCAGGACAGGTGGGTGATTATCCAGGACAGGTGGGTAATTATCCAGGGCAGGAGGGTGATTATCCAGGACAGGAGGGTGATTATCCAGGACAGGAGGGTGATTATCCAGGGCAGGTGGGTGATTATCCAGGACAGGAGGGTGTTAATCCAGGACAGGTGGGTGATTATCCAGGACAGGAGGGTGATTATCCAGGACAGGTGGGTGATTATCCAGGACAGGAGGGTGATTATCCAGGGCAGGTGGGTGATTATCCAGGACAGGAGGGTGTTAATCCAGGACAGGTGGGTGATTATCCAGGACAGGTGGGTGATTATCCAGGACAGGTGGGTGATTATCCAGGACAGGAGGGTGATTATCCAGGACAGGAGGGTGTAAATCCAGGACAGGTGGGTGGTCATCCAGGACAGGAGGGTGATTATCCGGAACAGGTGGGTGATTATCCAGGACAGGAGGGTGATTATCCAGCACAGGAGGGTGATTATCCACGACAGGAGGGTGTAAATCCAGGACAGGTGGGTGGTCATCCAGGACAGGAGGATGTAAATCCAGGACAGGTGGGTGGTCATCCAGGACAGGAGGGTGATTATCCAGGACAGGTGGGTGATTATCCAGGACAGGTGGGTGATTATCCACAACAGGAGGGTGTAAATCCAGGACAGGAGGGTGGTCATCCAGGACAGGAGGGTGATTATCCAGGGCAGGTGGGTGATTATCCAGGACAGGAGGGTGTAAATCCAGGACAGGTGAGTGGTCATGCAGGACGGGAGGGTAATTATCCAGGACAGGAGGGTGACTATCCAGGACAGGAGGGTGATTATCCAGGACAGGAGGGTGATTATCCAGGACAGGAGGGTGATTATCCTGGACAGGAGGGTGATTATCCAGGGTAGGTGAGTGATCATCCAGGACAGGAGGGTGATTATCCAGAACAGGAGGGTGTAAATCCAGGGCAGGTGGGTGATTATCCAGGACAGGAGCGTGATTATCCAGGGCAGGTGGGTGATTATCCAGGGCAGGTGGGTGATTATCCAGGACAGGAGGGTGATTATCCTGGACAGGAGGGAAATAATCCAGGACAGGAGGGTGATTATCCAGGACAGGTGTGTGATTATCCAGGACAGGAGGGTGATTATCCAGGACAGGAGGGTGATTATCCAGGACAGGAGAGTGATTATCCAGGACAGGTGGGTAATTATCCAGGACAGGTGGGTGATTATCCAGGACAGGAGGGTGATTATCCAGGACAGGAGGGTGTAAATCCAGGACAGGTGGGTGATTATCCAGGACAGGAGGGTGTAAATCCAGGACAGGTGGGTGATTATTCAGGACAGGAGGGTGATTATCCAGGACAGGTGGGTGATTATCCAGGACAGGAGGGTGATTATCCAGGACAGGAGGGTGTAAATCCAGGACAGGTGGGTGGTCATCCAGGACAGGAGGGTGATTATCCCGGGCAGGTGGGTGATTATCCCGGGCAGGTGGGTGATTATCCAGGACAGGAGGGTGATTATCCAGGACAGGTGGGTGATTATCCAGGGCAGGTGAGTGATCATCCAGGACAGGTGGGTGATTATCCAGGACAGGTGGGTGATTATCCAGGACCGGAGGGTGATTATCCAGGACAGGAGGGTGATTATCCAGGACAGGTGGGTGATTATCCAGTACAGGTGGGTGATTATCCAGGACCGGTGGGTGATTATCCAGGGCAGGAGGGTGATTATCCAGGACCGGTGGGTGATTATCCAGGGCAGGTGAGTGATCATCCAGGACAGGAGGGTGATTATCCAGGACAGGAGGGTGATTATCCAGGACAGGAGGGTGATTATCCAGGACAGGTGGGTGATTATCCAGGGCAGGAGGATGATCATCCGGGACAAGAGGGTGATTATCCAGGACAGGAGTGTGATCATCCAGGAGTGGAGGGTGTAAATCCAGGACAGGAGGGTGTAAGTCCAGGACAGGAGGGTGTAAATCCAGGGCAGGAGTGTGTAAATCCAGGACAGGAGGGTGATCATCCAGGACAGGAGGGTGATTATCCAGGACAGGAGGGTGATTATCCAGGACAGGTGGGTGATTATCCACGACAGGAGGGTGTAAGTCCAGGACAGGGGGGTGATTATCCAGGACAGGAGAGTGATCATCCAGGACAGGACAGTGATTATCCAGGACAGGAGGGTGATTATCCAGGACAGGAGGGTGATCATCCAGGACAGGACAGTGATTATCCAGGACAGGACAGTGATTATCCAGGACAGGAGTGTGTAAATCCAGGACAGGAGGGTGTAAGTCCAGGACAGGAGGGTGTAAGTCCAGGGCAGGAGTGTGTAAATCCAGGACAGGAGGGTGATCATCCAGGACAGGAGGGTGATTATCCAGGACAGGTGAGTAATCATCCAGGGCAGGACAGTGATTATCCAGGACATGACAGTGATTATCCAGGACAGGAGGGTGATTATCCAGGACAGGAGAGTGTAAATCCAGGGCAGGAGGATGATCATCCGGGACAAGAGGGTGATTATCCAGGGCAGGAGGGTGATTATCCAGGGCAGGAGGGTGATTATCCAGGACAGGAGGGTGTAAATCCAGCGCAGGAGGGTGGTCATCCAGGGCAGGAGGGTGATTATCCAGGACAGGAGGGTGTAAATCCAGGGCAGGAGGATGTAAGTCCAGGACAGGTGGGTGTAAATCCAGGACAGGAGGGTGTAAATCCAGGGCAGGAGGGTGTAAATCCAGGGCAGGAGGGTGTAAATCCAGGGCAGGAGGGTGTAAATCCAGGGCAGGAGGGTGTAAATCCAGGACAGGAGGATGTAAATCCAGTGCAGGAGGGTGTAAATCCAGGGCAGGTGGGTGGTCATCCAGGACAGGAGTGTGATCATCCAGGACAGGAGTGTGATCATCCAGGACAGGAGTGTGATCATCCAGGACAGGAGTGTGATCATCCAGGACAGGAGGGTGTAAATCCAGGACAGGAGGGTGTAAATCCAGTGCAGGAGGGTGTAAATCCAGGGCAGGAGGATGTAAGTCCAGGACAGGTGGGTGATTATCCAGGACAGGAGCGTAATTATTCAGGACAGGAGGGTGATCATCCTGGACAGGGGCATGGTCATTCAGGGCAGCAGCAGTTGTTAAGGTATTCAATGTTCAAGCAGCTTTTCAGAAGGTGTTTCAGGCCAGTTCAGCAAAAGTGAAGAACCCCCAGTCTCTTGTGCAGTTTAATGAGATTTAAAGGAGAAAGTGAGGTCTGCAGATGCTGGAGATCAAAGTTGAAACTTTATTGCTGGAACAGCACAGCAGGTCAGGCAGCATCCAGGGAACAGGAGATTCGACGTTTCAGGCACAGGCCCTTCTTCAGGAATGAGCAGAGAGTGTTCAGCAGGAGAAGATAAAAGGTAGGGAGGAGGGACTTGGAGGAGGGGCGTTGGAAATGTGATAGGTGGAAAGAGGTCAAGGTGAGGGTGATAGGTCGGAGTAGGATGGAGGCGGAGAGGTCAAGAAGAAGACTGCAGGTCAGGAAGGCGGTGCCGGGCTGGAGGGATCCGGCTGAGACAAGGTGGGGGGAGGGGGGATGAAGAAACTGGTGAAGTCCAAGTTCATCCCCTGTGATTGGAGGGTTCCCAGTCGGAAGATAAGACGCTCCTCCTCCGACCGTCGTGTTGTTGTGGTTTGGCGGTGGATGAGTCCAATGACCTGCATATCCTCGGTGGAGTGGGAGGGGGAGTTGAAATGCTGTGCTACAGGGTGTTTGGGTTGGTTCGTCCGGGTGGCCCAGGCCCTCTGGGCCACCCGGACGAACCAACCCAACCACGCTGTAGCACAGCATTTCAACTCCCCCTCCCACTCCACCGAGGATATGCAGGTCATTGGACTCATCCACCGCCAAACCACAACAACACGACGGTCGGAGGAGGAGCGTCTTATCTTCCGACTGGGAACCCTCCAATCACAGGGGATGAACTTGGACTTCACCAGTTTCTTCATCCCCCCTCCCCCCACCTTGTCTCAGCCGGATCCCTCCAGCCCGGCACCGCCTTCCTGACCTGCAGTCTTCTTCTTGACCTCTCCGCCTCCATTCTACTCCGACCTATCACCCTCACCTTGACCTCTTTCCACCTATCACATTTCCAACGCCCCTCCTCCAAGTCCCTCCTCCCTACCTTTTATCTTCTCCTGCTGAACACTCTCTGCTCATTCCTGAAGAAGGGCCTGTGCCCGAAACGTTGAATCTCCTGTTCCCTGGATGCTGCCTGACCTGCTGTGCTGTTCCAGCAATAAAGTTTCAACAAATGAGATTTAAAGACCAATTGTATCATTAATATCAGGGGAGGATCGCTATTTGACACATGCTGTTCAGTCATGGGCTATTAATTATACGGACAGCATGTTAATTTTGGGTGGTACAAATAAGTGGTAAGAACTAGGAGGAAGAATAGAATATTTTTCCCTGCTAGCGCATCTTGTCATTCTTCATTGATCTTCTCCAGACCTCCACTCCTCTTTCATGCCAGCTCCAACAGCCCTCCAATCCTCAATAAGATACACCTCCTCTTTGAATACTTTCAGTGATCTTGCCAGGGTAGAGGGTTTGAGAAATTTCCAAAACAGTGAGAGGAGTACTTTTGCATCTCAGATTTAAATGAATGTCCCTTTGTCGAGTAATTGCATCCCTTGTGAAAAGTTTCCTCACGAGTGGAAACATCTTCTCAACATTTACCTATCAAGCCACCTTAAAATTGTATATTCTTCAATTTGGTTACCTCTCATTTTTCTAAACTCTATAGTGAATAAAGGCTAACTTGTTCAGTGGCGTTTGATAAGTGGTCTCCTTACCAGGAATGTCTTAGGGAATCTCTTTTGAACTGCTGTTAATGGCAGTATATCCTTCTTTTTAAATAGGGGACCACAACTGTTCACAGTCATCCAGATGCAGCCTTAGCAACACCCTCTATATTCGTAACAATCCTTCCTTATTTTTAACCTCCAGAAAAGCAATAAAGGCCAAAATTCATTGGCCTTCTTTATTACATGCTACATGCCAGCTTTTTATGCTTCATTTCGAAGAATACTTAAATCCTTTGTGCTGCACATTTTTGAGTGTATCTCATTTAAATACTATCTGCCTTTAAATTCTTTTGACTAAAGTGTATGAGCTCACACTTTTCCATATTTAACTTCATCTGCTAAATGTTGTTCCCACTCACTGAACCTACCTAAATTTCCTTGCACATTTCTCCTGTCATCACAACAAACCCTTCGTCTTATTTTTGTATTTTCAGCAAATTTGGATATGAAACCATCTCCCCCATCCTGAAAATCTTTAATCAAGAGAAGAAACTCAAGAACTGTAGATGCTAAAAATCAAAAACAAAAACAGAAATTGTTGGAAAAACTCAGCAGGCCTGTTGAGAGAAAGCAGAGTTAAAGTTTTGGGACCCTTCTTCAGAAGTCATTGAGTTCTACATGTCAAAGGTTATAATATGTTTTTAACATTGTAAAGTTTATTGCTGTTCATTCAAAACTGTGGAATCCTGCGGCTGTATTATCTTAGCCAGTCCTTGGGTTGAACACTATGTCAACCTTAAAGATAAAAGTTCCAGATTCCTAACCCAAAAATAAAATAAATTTTGTGGTTGGTCCCAGGTTTATAACAGGTTTGTGTGTGTCTGTGTGAGAGTGATAAGGAGACTCACTGATTCATTCTTAGAAAGACAGTTAGCTATCCCATGGAGACTGGCAGCCAATTCTGCTTGATAAGGCCCAGCTGAGAGGAGTTATGTGGCTTGACCAATCCTTGCTCTCCCCGCCCCCCACCCCCCAGTGCCACATGTGGAAGCCACTAACTCAATGGAAGTGGCCTTGGAACTGCAGATGACCACCGGAGGTTGAAATAATTTCACAGAGGCTTACATCCCATCACCAATTCATTCTTTATTTACATGTGAAAAGTCTCTGATTCCTCAGTACCAGCTCTTAGACTGTGAGGATGTCTGACACTTCTGTTTATATCTGTCAGCCAAGGCTCCGTGATTGGATCTGATTAACAGTCACAATCAGGGAACTCATATTGTATGAGGTCCACCTGACTCACCTTATTACAATCACATCATTCCACCCCCCTCAGTCCAAGAACATAGACTACTTCTTTTGTCTGTTGCTCCTCCTGGGGTGTTTTAGCACTGGGTCAGGTTCCTCCAACAGGTTCCTCCTGCCTCAGATATGGGTTTGTGTAAGGCACAGTAGTTCATCTCTTGCACCCGAAACATCTCAGAAGAAATTCATTCTCCTCTTCAAGCAGCAAAGGCGTTGAGGTGGCAGCATCTGCCATGTCTCTCTCAGATTCTAAGATCTCGTCAACACTTGACAGAGAGAGAGTTTACAGGTTTCTGACTGTTAAAAGGAGCTGAGCATGTTCTTGCTTCTGCACTGTTTGTAAGTTTGCAGCTTTCAGATGGTCCACATGCCTCTTACCCCTGCAGAGCCATTCCTCTGGTTCTGAAACCAAATGTCGTCCCCTGAAGTAAACTATCTCTCTCGCACAGCAAAGTTTTGTGACTGGCATTTGCCTTCCTGGTGCTGTTTCACCCTCTCCCCCCAGGTTTCGGAAGATCAGATTTAATCTGAGGCAGAGCTTTCTCCCCATTAGCAACACTGCTGGGGTTATCCCTATGGTAGCGTGAGGGGTAGTCTGATGATCAAATAGAAACTGGGACAGTTTGGTATCTAGTGAAGCTATAGGCTGTTTCTTTAAGCCTGCTCTCAAAGTTTGGCCTGATCTTTCTGCCAGACCATTGGATGATGGATAGTATGGAGTTGCCATTCTACGTTAGGAAACACTCAAATTCCCTGCTGGTGAGTGATAGCTACAATCTGTGAGTAACACTTTTGGGAGTCCATGTATTGCAAAAGATGCATGCAGCTTTTCTATCATGTTTGACAAATGAACTCTATGCATTTCCAACCACAGTGAGTGAATATCTACAATGATTAAGAACATTGAACCCATGAAAGGATCTGTACAGTCAAGATGTAACTGAGTTCAAGCTTTCCAAATATGGGGAAGTTGCTGGTGGTAATTTTTGTCCTTGTTGGCATTCTGGGCAGTGCATCCAATCCTGGCCACAGACATAACCTCTTGCCAACCTCTTCATTTTGGAAACCCCTGGATGACCCTGGTGAAGTTCAGCCACTATCTGGCAATGACTTTCACTGGGGGCCATCACCTTTGCTCCCCACAATAATATGCTACCCTCTACTGCGATCTAGTCTCTTTGGGTCCGAAAAGCTTTCAATTCTGGTTGTGATGGCTGTTTGGTTTTCCCCATCCCCACCAGCTGTTTCAGTTTTAGCAGGACTGGATTTTTCTGTGTCCAAAGTCTGATATTGTCAGCTGTGACTGGAAGAGTGTCCAGAAAACTTAAACCATTATGGACTCTTCCAGTGGTAGTATCTGCAAAATGGGAAGCAGCTGAATGCATCCACATTTGCAACTTAGCCTCCTGTATGGTGTTCCAACCTGTAATTGTATATACTTAGTAATAGAGCCCATCACTGAATTTGGCCTGAAGAAATGGGCAACACTGCCTTGTCCTCATTAAATAGAGTTAGCAGGGGTTTGTGGTCCATTATGATTACAAATTTGCATCCATAAAGGTATTGGTGGAACTTCCTGACTCCAAATATGAGCGCCAAACCTTCCTTCTCTATATGGGCATACTTACACTCTGCATTAGCCAAAGTCCTGAATGCATTGTGCCATTGGGCATTCCTCTCCATTGGGCTATCTATAGGCTAATATTACCCTGATGCTGTACGGTGAGGCAGCGTATGTCAATACCAGATCTTGCTTAGGTTCATAATGTGCCAACACCTTAGAGGATGATAGCCGTTTATTCACTTCCCTTAGCTTAACGTTGCAGCCATTTCCAATGCTCACCTTTCATTTAAGAATTGCTGCAAAGGTGCCAGGATGGAGGCCAGGTTATGTCTGAACTTTCTGTAATAGTTCAGCAGCCCAAGGCCTAAGCTCCAACACAGACATGGGAGCCGGGGCACCTTTGATCACTCTCACTTTATCTTCCAATAGGTGTAACCTGGCCTTCTCAACTCTGTAACTCAAATAGGTCACTTGAGGTGCCTGGAACACACATTTTTCCCTTCTAAGGTATGTACCTGCTGGGAGAAATGTCTAAGAACTATATCCAAGTTCTGTAAGTGTTCCTTATCAGTCTTCTCTGCTATTAGCACATCATCTAGATAAACGGCGACCTGGAATAGACCTTGTAAAATGTTCTCCATTGTCCATTAAAAAAATTATATGCGAGCTGATGATACGCCAGATGGCAGTCTTGTATATTGGTACAAGCGCCTATGGGTACTAATTGTAGCGTACATCTTGATAGTCCTCATCTAGTTGCATTGCAGGAACACATGGCTCATGTTCAGCTTAGTAAAGGTCAGCCCTGCTGCCAGCTTTGTGTATATGTCCCCAGTGTGAGGGATTGGGTATTTACCCAGCTGAGAAAAGCAGTTTACCATTCTTTAAATCCCCACAAAGGTGAACCAACCTGTCAGGCTTCGCAATCGGTAGGATCAGTGCTGCCTGTTCCGCACACTGTACTAGTCTGATGTATCTTTGCTTTCCAATGTTCTGATTTCTGCCTCTACTTTTGCCCTTAAGGCAAATGGCACTGGGCAGGCCTTGCAGTATCAACACGCAAGGTGGCACTTGCTTCTTTTGTAGTCACTAGACTTTCCTGAAGAACCTCTGGATATTTAATTAGGACTTCACTCAGGCAGCCATTTTCTAATTGAAAAATGTTGAGCCAATCTGGGTAAAACTTTCTCAACCAATTCCACCCCATCAAGCTTGGGCCCAAGCCTTTTAATACAATCAGTTGTAACTGAACCAGCTGCTTCTCATTCGAGGCTGGAACTGAAGTTGTATCTGTAAAGGTTCCCTGGTATAGGTTCTCAATCTAGCTGAGCTCTTGAGTAAACTTAAAGGTTCGAGACTCGAGCGAATTTCATTAAAGACTGGGTTCTGCAACCACTGAAACAGCTGCACCAGTATCGGCTTCCATAAGAACTCGATGTGAATTTAACCAGATGTTTATTTTGATGGGTTCTGATTTGGATGTTGCTAAGCAATGTAAGTTCCAAAACAGTGGGGACTTTCTAGTGTGTGCACAATGCTGGATACCGGCCAATGCGTTCTCTTACTTAGTTTAGTTCAGTAGGACTCTTTTGCTGCCTCAAGTCCACATACTGGCAGCAACTATAATGGCTTCACAGCCTGGAACCTGAAGAAGATATTATCTGTTTGGCTGAGGCTTGGCTATGTTTTAGGCTTTGCTCTGGGCTGACCTCGAGTCCCTCTGTTCAGGATATGTCCTGAGTGAGGCTATGCAATTGCCTTCACACAATGTGTACACCAAGTTCAGTTGGCCTGGCGAGGGTGTCCATCTCCATCAACATACCTTGTAACTCACATGCTCCACTTCCTGCATTTTCCAATAATAAAGCTAACTGTCGTGCCTGTTTGATGTCCAGTTGGGCTTCAGCTAGCAAATGCTTTCCTGATGAAGGACTTATGCATGAAACGGAATTTCTTCTGCTCCTCGGGTGCTGCCTGACCAGCTGTACTTTTCCAGCACTACACTCTCGACTCTGATCTCCAGCATCTGCAGTCCTTACTTTCTCTTAGTAGATGCTTTTTCCTGGTTACATCATTAATCCCACATTTGTTGCCTCCGAAATGGCTTCACAGAGGCTGGTATCCTATCTCTGAATTGTCCTTTATTTACACATGGAAAGTCCTGGACACTGATCCAGCTCCCTAAAGCTCTCAGAATGAACAGAACCCCTGACACTCCTGTTTTTCTTTTTCTTTCCTTGCACATACACTCACAATAGGCAAACACTCAAGTGGCCAGTGACAAACACTGCCCTTCACCTCAAAGGGCAAGCACACCTGTTTTTTTTTTAAATTAAATTTAACCTCCAGACTACCACCTAAGTGCGGTAGTGCTTATTTTATCCCCAGCACCCATGGTGTGTGCAGGTGTGAGACACAGTGAAAGACACAAAGTGCACGAATCTTTATTCAATTTCCACCACCAGGAAGATAGGAAAACACCCGGGTGGCCAGTGAAAACAAATTCAGCAAGGCCCAAGCGAGATTCGAATACACGACCAATGGTCGATAAGAGCAATGCTCTAGCCTCAGAGCTATGGAGCCACCGACACTCCGGTTTTTTTTTCTTTTCTTTTCTTTTTTTTTCTTTTTTTTTTATTGTTCTTTTAACCCCCACACTACCACCTAAGTGCGGTAGTGCTTATTTTATCCCCAGCACCCATGGTGTGTGTGTGCAGGTGTGAGACACAGTGGAAGACACAAAGTGCACGAATCTTTATTCAATTTCCACCACCAGGAAGATAGGAAAACACCCGGGTGGCCTGTGACAAACACTGCCCTTCACATCAAAGGGCAGTGCTGTGTGATCAAAACAGTGAAGGGGAGGGTAGGGACTAAATCAAAATAGAATTGGAGGGAGAAATGATGCACTCCACTCCCTGCGGCGCCCACCTCTCCCTGAACAACTCCAGGGTGTTGGTTGACACCGCGTGCTCCTTCTCCAAGGACACCCGGGCTCTAACACTCTGGTTCTTCTTTTTCTTTTTCTTTTTTTTCCCTTTTTCTCTTTTATACACTACCACCTAAGTGCGGTAGTGCTTATTTTATCCCCAGAACCCATGGTGTGTGTGTGCAGGTGTGAGACACAGTGGAAGACACAAAGTGCACAAATGTTTATTCAATTTCCACCACCAGGAAGATAGGAAAACACCCGAGTGGCCAGTGAAAACAAATTCAGCAAGGCCCAAGCGAGATTCGAATACACGACCAATGGTCGATAAGAGCAATGCTCTAGCCTCAGAGCTATGGAGCCACCGACACTCTGTTTTTAATTGTCAGTCAGGAGTCCCTGATTGGATGAGGTTAACAGCCCCAATCAGGGATCTCACATTCTATGAGATCCACCTGACTCACCTCATTACAATTACTACAGAGGTTGTGTTCATGAAATGCTGCAGCCAAAATCAAACGAGTGGAGAGGTTTTCCTCGCACCCTGGTTGGCCTTCTAGCCTGAACATTCTGTTATTCGGTCACTGATGCACATGCCAGCAAGAGCATCTCCAAGTGTCTCTCCTGAGAGTTGCTCTTGCAAGGTTCTGTGACCTCTCTCAGCGGTGCTCACCAATTCCGACAGTATGCCAAGACTAATAGAGACACAGGAAATAGATGTAAGATTAGGTCATATGAGACAGATCTGCCATTCAACTAGACCATGACTGATCATTGACTCAATGCTATTTTCCCACACTGTCCCTGTATTTCATTATACCTTTAATATCTAGCAATCCGTTGCTCTCTATCTTAAACAGACTCAATGTTTGAGCATGCACAGGCCTCTGACGAATTCTAAGGATTCTCCACTCTTTATGAGAAGAAATCTCTCATTCTTTCAGCCTGTAATGGCCTACTTTTTATTCTGACATTGTGTCCCAGCCAATAGAGACATGCTTCCTGCATCTACTCTGTAAGAATTTTATATGCTTCAATTAAATCACTTCTCACAGACTTTTCTAACATCTAGACCACATAGGCCCAGTGCCCCAATCTCTCTTCATCAGACAATCTTACCTTTCTAAAGTTGTTGTCTCTCCAGGCCAACAATATTGGGACCTTTCCAAAAATCCTTAATTTAACTGTGGCCAATTATGAGAACACTTCCCAGAAGATTCTAAGCTAGCTTTGATCCCAGTAGGTGTAGGCACAGGATCTCAATTTGTACCCAAAAGCCATGGATTAAATAAGCTAGAGAGTTCATATTTTAGTATGATTCAGAGATGCCGGTGTTGGACTGGGGTGTACAAAGTTAAAAATCAGACAACACCAGATTATAGTCCAACAGGTTTAATTGGAAGCACACTAGCTTTCGGAGCGACGCTCCTTCATCAGGTGATTGTGGAGGGCTCGATCGTAACACAGAATTTATAGCAAAAATTTGCAGTGTGATGTAACTGAAATTTTACATTGAAGAATTGATGGTCTGTTAAGCCTTTCATCTGTTAGAATACAGTGATAGTTTCACTTATTTCATGTGTAAATCACAAAACCCTTTTTTTTAAAGTTGCATTTTCGGGTTAGCTGTTAACAATGGTGATAGCTAGACAATATGTTCAACATATTCAATAGCTCAACATGTGGTGATAAGAAGCACTCGGGTCAGGAGCCTGAATACTCCTATCCTGCCGCCTCTGTCTTTGATGTGCTTCTCATACTTCTATGAATTAAAGCAGGAAATTTCAGTTTCTTGAAGCTTTATCCAGCTGATTGTTTTTAATGTCTTTTGATAAAATAGTCATTTCTGTTCTTATGATTATGTTTGTTCCACATTGATTTTCTGAAGCTTACCTCAATCTATGGTCAGCTGATCATTGCAGAAATTTTAAGTCCATATTTCTTCAATTTTTAAAATCTAATTTAGCACATGGGAGGCCTCAGGTATTATATTCACACAGTGGAAGTCAAAAATTGATTTATCTTTTACTATAATTGTGATCAATAATAAAATTGTAGAAAATAATTCTTCCTGGGACAGCCTATCCTAATCCCTGAATGTGGATAATTTAAAATCCAGGATAGCAAATGAAATACTTTAAGATTTTGCTTTCCCTACGGAAATTTCCAGTAGATATTATCAATCTTCCTGAATAGATATTGTGCAATGTTGTCTTTATGATTAACTAAGACTAATGCTTAAAACAATATAAAATTCAGGAAGGTCCAAGGATGCAGATGTTAAATTGTGGTCTGGGTGGGCTTGTCCCTAAAGAAAATCAGGTGGGGAGGATCGACCTCTGCAGAGTCAGGTCTACACTCTGTGCAAGCACTTATTTAAAACCGAAATGCAAAAGAAAATGAAATCCTGCTCCAAGTTCTTTCCTGATATTTCCCTCTGTGCATTAATTTACACGAATCTGCAAAGATGTTTAACAACTAAAGAATCATTAAAGCTAACACATGGAGGAATAGTATTATGGTTAGTGATAATTATTTTTTCCATTGAATAAAGAAATAGAGATGACATTGTATGAAAAGTAATAGATGCTGAAGAGATGTATATTGAGATGCAGAAATATTCACTAAGAGAATGATTAGTTTCTGGAGCTGTCTGTCAGAAGACAGCCTGAACAATTAGTCCTGACTAGGTGATTTACAAATTTGATAGATTTCTTTAAGAATTAGTATTTGGTAAACATTACTATATATTAATGATTGGAGATTTTTAAAATTCATTCACAGGAAGTGGGCATTGCTGGCTAGGCCAGGAATTATATCCTATTCTCTAACTGCCCTGAAGAATGTGGTGATGATTCGACATCATATAAACAAGACCTAGAAGAAATAGTTGAATTTTCAACTATGGATCCCAAAGCTTTTCATGATTGGAGATTTTTGTCTGTGTCTGTTATTGGATATTTGATAGAAATTTATTGCCATGGTTATTCAGTGATTCCCTTATTGTTGTATCATGCAATTTCTGGGATGGTAGTAAGCAAACTTCTCAGCTGGTTTTTGTCTTCTTATGTTGTTGACCAAGTTTCTGTGAGAATAAGTAAGGCTATGATAAGTCTGTTGGCATTGGTAACAGCATTGCTATGCTGCTGATTATTCCATCATGAGTAAACTCAGATATTGGGCTCAATTCTTCAATGGAGGATAAAATCCTCCCTACAGAAGTAGGAATAGACCAGGTGCTGGCAAGCAACATGGTCCAGTGGCTGGATTTTGTTAGTGGCACCTCATTAAAGAAAGTGGTAGCCCCCTTTCCAGAGCTGACAGCCCAATCAGTAGCTCGGGTGGTCACTGCTGAAGCTGCAGTATGATGGTAAAGGTGGCTCCACATTGAGGATTGGTGGATAGTTCTGGAGCAGCCATGGCACTGACAATCGAATATCAATCAGGGTGGTGTGTGTATGTGTGTCTGTGTGTATCTGTGTGTGTGTGTCTGTGTGTGTCTGTGTGTGTGTGTCTGTGTGTGTGTGTGTTTTTCCAGGGACTGCCTCATGGGTCATCTAGGAAGGAACTCTCTCTTGGAACCCACTAAGAGAGTGTGGGGTTTACCAGAGCTCCTGTTCAATTGGCTGTCCAGTAGGTTGCTGTGACACGGAATTTCCGGCTGCTGGCAATCTGCCATGGTGAAGGTAAGACTTCAGGTTGCCCTCCCAATGACTTCCTCCACCATATGGCCAGCGGTCTCTCCTCTCTGCCTGTCTCCAATGGGCTGGAAACATTCATCCATTTTCCCAAAAGCAGCAGGGGTTTATTTTAGTAACCTTGCTTTATTAAATATACTGAGCACTATCAACTGAAGCCAGCTGTCTAACGTACTCTGAATGTAATCATCTATTGTCGAATGAAAGGCTTCCATTCAGTACAAGTATAAGTGGGATTTCATTCCAGCAACATTGGCAGGGTGATGTGTAGCAACTACTCTGGCTCCAACCCTCAGCATTTACCTTGTAAATTCTAGTTCAGACATCCGAAATGCCAGGTATGTCGTTAGCTTAGACATTTCTGTGTTCTTTGCCTGTGACTTGTTGACATTTTGCTTTTTGGTTTATCAGCTGGGAGTGGCAATGACCAGCACCCATCAGAAGGATGAAAATCTCAGTTATATTGATAAAGGACTCATCTGATATCCCAAAAATTAGATTTGGTCCTTTAGATTTTTATATTAGATTATTTAAAACACAGTGTTAATGAAGTTTTAGAACTTTTTATTTCCTCTTTCAGTACATTGGCATTTTCATAACTATTATCCTGCTGTGAGAAGAGGTAAAGACTTACACTTATATTGTTCCCTTCCTAAGTACATGGCATTCCAGTGTATTTTACAACAATGAAGTAAGTGTAAAAAGTAATTATCATGCCAATATACATAACCCTTCTCTAAAAATGTCATTGTACTAACAGAATGTTGCAACAGATGGTTGAACACAATGGTGTGGGTGCTCCATGTGACTAGAAGATGATACCCTTCAAAGATGAGGGAATGGTCTAAACTGGGCACAGATCCATCGAAATAAGCTTTGAAGAAGTAGGAGCAGAAATAAACCATTTGCCTGTTTAACCATTCATCACAGTCAAAGCTGAGTTTAATTTAATTCCACCTTCCTGCACTATCCTCACATCTCTTCATTCCTCTAGCATGTGAGAATCAGTCAATCTCTGTCTTAAATATAGTAAATAAATGAGCATCCGCAGCTCTGTGAGGTAGACGATTCAAAAGATGCACAACTCCTTGGATTAAGACCTTTCTCCTTGTCTCAGTGCTAAAATTCTAACCCCTTGTTCTGAGATTGTACCCTTCGTTGAAGAGGACACGGTTTAGTGTTAATGTGGCTGGGTCTGTAATCCAGATGTTGAAAAGTGTAGCAGGGAAAAGCACAGCAGGTCAGGCAGCATTCGAGGGGCGGGAGAATTGACTTATGCTCGAAAGGCTTATGCTCAAAACATTGATTCTCCTGCTCCTTGGATACTACCTGACCTGCATTGCTTTTCCAGTACCACACATTTTGACTCTGATCTCCAGCATCTGCAGTCCTCACTTTCTCCTTGTAATCCAGATGTCCGGGCTATTGTTTTGAGAATGTAGGTTCAAATTCTACCATGACAGTTGTGAAATTTAAATTCAGCAAATAAATTGGAATATAAAGCTTGTTTGAATAATAGCAAATGTTGTTAACTATTGTAAAAACTTATCTGCTTTCCTTACCTGCTCTGGCTTATGTGTGTCTCTAGACACACAACAGAGTAGTTGATTTTTAACTGCTCTCTAATTTGGTCGAGTATGCTATTGAGTTCAAGAAGGTGCAATTAGGATAGGCAACAAATTCTTACCTTGCCAGCCACACCCACATAGCTGAGATCGGCCTCGCAAACCTTCACTGGACTGCTTCTAATGTCAGTGTATACTTTGCCAGATAAGGGGCCCAAAACTGTTCATGACTAACTCCTTGCATAGTTCTTGTGAGACCGCCCAATATTTTTGTGTTCTATTCCCTTTGAAATAAAGACCAACAATCCTTTGCTATTACCTGCTGAACTTAGATGCTTGCTTTTTGACATTTATACATGAGGACTCTGTGCTGTAGCTTTCAGCAGTCTTTCTCCATTTAAATAAAGTTCAGCTCCTATAATTTTTCTACCAAAGTGCGCAACCTCAACTTTTCCAACATTATATCATCTGCGAAGTTTTTGGCCATACTGTTAAGCTCTTCAGGCTGTTTGGGTCATTCTGATCCATTTGTGTATCATCTGCAAACTTGGCTATAGTACATACAATTTCCTACTCCAATACATTAATGTATATTGAAATTTATTGAGGCCCCAGCACTAATCCTTCTGGCGACCATTACTTACAAGTTGCCAACCAGAAAATGCTGCCCTTATCCCAGCTTTCTGTCTTCTCTGCATTATCCAATCCTCGATGCATGCTAATATACTACCTCCAACACAATAGGTTCTTGTCTTATTCAGTAGCCTGACATATGGTAACTTATGAAACACCTTCTGAAAATCTAAATATATTGTATAACTGCTTCCCCTTTGTCTATCTTAATTGATAACTTCTAAAACAATTCTAATAAATTTATCAGGAATAAGTTCCCCTTCATGAAGCCATGTTCACTCTGTTTGATAATTTTTTTAAAAAAGTGTTAATTCATGGGATGTTGTACTTGATTCCCTTGAGCCTCCCCCAAGGTAGTGAAGGGGTTCCTCCCCAGCTCTCTGACTAGTGGGCAGAATGCCTTTTGGACTGACAGAATCACAGCCAAAGCATTTGTTTAATAGCTCTGACATTTCCTTATTCCCTATTATAATTTCTCGTTTCTTCACTTGTTAGAGACCCACATTCACGTTCTCTAATACCTTGTTTTTCACATGTTTACAATCTGTGTTATGCCCTTTGCCAGTTTATTTGAATATTTCCCCATCTCTTTCTTTATCAATGTCTGGGTATGTTTTTGCTGAATCCCAAAATCCTTTCAAAACTTAGAATTGCCTCTTTTTGTCAAACCTTATTCTTTAATTTACTATTTTATTGACTTTAAAAAAGTTTAAATTTGATTTAACAGTAAACTTTTTTATTCTTTAACTGAATGTAGATTTGTTTCTACTTATGAATTAGTTCTTTACATGCTTGCCACTGTCTGTAAAAATATCTTCTAACCTATGATGCGAATCTACCTTCGACAACACAACTCTCAGAGCTGCATAGTTAACATTTTTTTTTCAGATTTAAGACTATTGCTTCAGGCACAGCTAAGTCATTCTCAAACTCAAAAAAGATTTTATCATATTAAGATCACTATTCACTACAGACTCACTTACTGTAACATTCTTAATTAACCCCTTGTCATTACAGAATATTAGGTCTAAGGTAGCCTGTACTTTTGTTGACTTCTCAACACACTGATTCAGAATACAATTCTGTATCCACTCCATGAACTGTTGTTGCAAAGTTGGTTTAGCTGGCTTAAATGAAAATTAAAGCTTACTCTGATTATAAGCTAACTGAATTTATATGAACCTCTTGGATCTTCCAATAATTACTGCCAGCAGTGATCTTTTTGCCTTGTCCCCTAGATTAAGTAACTTGATGTACGTTTTGATTTTCCAAGCCAAAATCCTATCTCTCCTGTCTTTATTTCTTTTTTTGATCAAAGCTACATTCTTCTCCCATCTCCAGTTGCTTTTCATTTTGCATTCTCCTTCTAAAATTTTAGAATCACAGGCTATTTAACTTTCAACTCTTCAGATTTATTCAAAAGCTATTGTAATCCTTTAATTTATATCCGAGATACTATTACTTCTATTTAGTTGTGACTACTTCATGTATTTGGATATAATGCGTTTAGCTTTAACATTTTTCAAATTTTCTCAGATGTCACTTTGAAGCCCTTTGAAGGCGAAGACAACATAATTGTGGAAAGAATGGATTTCAAAACATGTTTTGTGTATTTAGAATTATCTATTTTTACATTCTTCCCATTGGCATGAATTCTTGTAACTTGTGAATTTGACGCCAAAATGTTTCACTGAATCTTGCAAAAATCTGGTTTGCAGATGAGGACTTTCACACAGCTCTCGATCTGGACGTAAGACAACTCTTATAAATTCTTGACCTTGGTATTAAGACAATGACTGCAGCTGCAACTTGGATAAGGGAATGAATTGCTGCATCAGCCTAAAAAACAATCCATGTCTTCCATCAAGAACTGGTCCCACTAGTCTGCATTTTAAGCCTTAGTTATATTCTTCACTTTCAACCGAATGAACTGGTATTTTAAATCTTTGGACAGATCTTTGACACACAAACAAAAACATGTAAAATGTTGACAGATTAACCAGTAAGGTCAAATTGTTCACCTGCCTCTTTGTCATGGCTCCTACATATTTCTTCATTTTAAACACATCCATAGAACCACCTCTACTGACTTTAAACAAAGGTTGATGCTGTGGGTTAGTTTTGGCAGAGTGTGATGGGCTCCAAGTCTTAACTTGCCCATTTTGCTCCCTATCAATGGTGCCCAAGCTGAAGCTAAGACCAACCCCGTACAGGGGCTAGCTGAGGAATCAATGGTAACTTGCTGTCCAGGCTGCTGTTGAGGCCACACCTGGAGTACTGTGCGCAGTTTTTTTTTAGATTAGATTAGATTAGATTAGATTAGATTAGATTACTTTCAGTGTGGAAACAGGCCCTTCGGCCCAACAAGTCCACACCGACCCGCCGAAGCGTAACCCACCCAGACCCATTCCCCTACATTTACCCCTTCACCTAACACTACAGGCAATTTAGCATGGCCAATTCGCCTAATCTGCACATTTTGTTTTTTTGGATTGTGGGAGGAAACCGGAGCACCCGGAGGAAACCCACGCAGACACGGGGAGAATGTGCAAACTCCACACAGTCAGTCGCCTGAGGCGGGAATTGAACCCAGGTCTCTGGCGCTGTGAGGCAGCTGTGCTAACCACTGTGCCACCGTGCCGCCCCATTTGATCGCCTTATTTGAGAAAGGATGTACTGACACTAGACGGGGTGCAGAGGAGGTTCACTAGGTTGATTCTGGTTGAAGGGTTGGATTATGAGGAGAGACTGAGGAGACTGGGATCATGCTCATTGAAATTTAGAAGAATGGGGGGGGGATCTTATAGAAATGTATAAAATTATGAAAGGAATAGATAAGATAGAAATAGAGAGGGTGTTTCCACTGGTAGGCTAAACTAGACTAGAGGTTATAGCTTCAAAATTAGGGGAAACAGATTTAGGACTGAATTGAGATAGAACTTCTTCACCCAGAGGGTTGTGAATCTGTGGAATTCCCTGCCCAATGAAGTAGTTGAGGCTTCCTCATTGAATGTTTTTAAAACTAAGATAGAAAATGTTTTGAACAGTAAAGGAATTAAGGGTTATGGTGAGAGAGGGGGTAAGTCGACCTGAGGTCATGAAAAGATCAGCCATGATCTTATTCAATGGCGGAACAGGCTCGAAGGGCCAGATGGCCTACTCCTGTTCCCAGTTCGTATGTTCTTATACTTCTGATGTGTAGTGTTCCAAAGCACTCTACCTGAGAGGAATAAAAAAGGAAAATTAATAATTAGGAATTAGGAATTTTAAAGGAATGGATAAAGTCATTGGAGGCTAGAATAAAATGAAGATCAGTGAGTGTAAGAGTAAATGTCCATACAGGGTAGGAAATGTGCAATTAAAGTTTGAGTAAATTTGAGATGGGAGCTTGCATGGAGAAATTTGGAATAAAGATATCTTGAGGGAGCAAGACAGATATAAGGGTTGAAGTGATTCAGTCAAATAGGATAGAGGTGGATGATGTTCAAAATATGACAGTAAACAGTCAAGATTAGTTTTTGAATTAGTTATATATTATGTGGCTGTTTAATTGTAATCAGGTAATAAACATAAACTGGAGACTTGCCTGTACTCATAGGAGCTGGCAGAAACTTGTTGTTAGGCTGGAAGTACATAACTGTTAGTCTGTGCTTCTGAGAAAAACAGGTTGTTAATTTGGTTCCAGTATTTTAGTTGCCATCTCTGGATGTCTGATATGTGGAGTATCTAAATCAGGACCTTTCTTCTTATTTTGCCAACTTTTCATGTTTTGCACTGTTAATGACTTTCAACATGTTTACCAGAAAATGAATAAATGCATATCAATTTTAAAAACTAAAATGTAAAGTATCATCACTGTATTAACAGCCATCCAAAAATCAATATTACAGAAAATGTACACTATTGATTTTACATTCTTTGTAGTATTAAGATAGAGACACTGAAATTACCACCCCTTTGACAAACAGCTTAAACTACTATTTGTCTCATTAGTTATTAATCTACCAATGCTATAGCAATGAAAAAAGTATCATACACCACTTTAAGAACTTGTGTATTATTCTCCGATTGACTAATGCACAAAGGAGTAAGAATCATGGAAAGATGCATTAGGGTACAATTCCTCCATCATACCCCTGCCTATTAAACTTGGGATGGGATTGGTGCACACTGTGTGGGTCAGTTTAGTGGAGAAAACAACAATGGAGCAATCTGAAGCTTGGAGAGGTTTCAGGTGAGAGTGAAAACCTGGGCGATGGGAGTCTTCAGGTTATTTTGTGTAGTCCAGAATGACCTACCTCAAGGCCTCACTGACAAATTGGGGCATTCCCACAGACCCCTGGGAATCACTGGCCCAAGAACATCCAAAATAGAGGAGGACCATTCTGGGAAGGCATCATGCATCTCGAGGCATACCATCAGGAAAATGTGGAAGTCAGGCGGAAACAGCAAAAAGAGCCCCACCCACCTCTTTTCATGATCACCTTCTGCCCTAAGTGTAATAGAGCCTGCAGTAGCTTCATCAGTTTGTACAACCACCTATGGACTCATCCTATGAGAGAAACAGTTTCATCCTTGTCTGTGAAGGACCATCAATGAATGAATGACCTGGTCCTGATTCTGGCTGCTGTTTTGAATTGTTTGGCCTCAAGCCAAGACATTTCCCCCAACCCCATTGTTCATTGCCTGAGCTGTTAATGTTTGTACCTACCCAAAATCAGAATTAGAAGAATTCACCATTATCAATGATTATCAATCCTCCCTGAAGCATAAAACCACAAAAGACACAAATAGTGTCTTATTAGTTTTGTTGATACTACAGAGTGGGCGACACGGTGGCACAGTGGTTAGCACTGCTACCTCACAGCGCCAGAGACCAGGGTTCAATTCCCACCTCTAGGCGACTGTCTGTGTGGAGTTTGCACATTCTCCCCGTGTCTGCATGGGTTTCCTCCGGGTGATCCGGTTTCCTCCCACAATCCAAAAAAAATGTGCAGGTTAGGTGAATTTGCCAGGCTAAATTGCCTGTAGTGTTAGGTGAAGGGGTAAATGTAGGAGAATGGGTCTGGGTGGGTTACGCTTCGGCGGGTCGGTGTGGACTTGTTGGGCCGAAGGGCCTGTTTCCACACTGTAAGTAATCTAATAATAAGCAGGTAAACAGGCACAGGGTTAGCAGAATGTTTTTTCAAAATGACGAACATGTGTACACTCAAAAACGCATCACCTTAAACTCCTCCCTCCATAGACAGGTGAGACCACAGCTAATGTGTTTCCATTGCATGTACTCAAGGCTGCAGCATTTTAACCAGGCTGTTACTCTCTTTTCTTTATTCTGCCTTAAATCTCAAGCTCAGATTTAAATTTAACAAATGACACACAGTATAGAGTGGAATTTTTATCTCTTGACACACTGTAGGAAAGGTGACAGGAATTGCCATTGGGGTGATACTCGTTCCCTTTCCACCCCCTCAGAAATTAAATTCTGGGTGGGAAGGACAATGATCCATCCTCCTGCTCTGCACCAATTGAAACCCATAAGTGATCAATTAATGACCACGTAATGGTCTCAGCCTACATGGATTACCATTTCTTCAATTCCAACTGGTAAACATGCTGGATCTGTGCCGTTTTGAGGGGCATGGCATTGGAACCATTGATTTGCATTAAGACCTCGGCTGCCTCTGAGTGAATGCCAATCCCTGCTGTTGCGTCTGATCTCTGTACACCTCTCCCTGTGATCCCCAATCCCAGAACCCTCCTCCTTTGCCCCCCCCAGGACAAAAAATTTCTCGGTGCTGGTCTTCAATCTGTGGAGTGAGGGAAGATACTCTGACAGTAACCAGGATCTCCATGGTGATGCTGCCAAGTTTTGGATGTTATAGCCACTGACTGGCAGTTCTGGTGAGTGGGTGAAACTCCAGTGGAAAGCCTGTTACCTGCTGAAACACTGACATAAGAAGCAGTGGGTCTTCTGACCAAGACAGGCTCAAGATTCTGTCCTCAAAACTTTATTATTTCAGATTCAGTCCAAAAATGTGAATATGACCACTGTGTTCACTACAATACATCTGCTACAACTTTCCCCACGTAGTCGCTCCTGACCTTACGCAGCCATGAACAGGAAATTCAATATTCTTTTGCTAGGAATCGTCACCTTAGAGATTCTAAGCTTTCCTGACTCTCACTGAGCTGAAACTATTCTTTTGTTGTAAGTTTTAAGACAGTCCCCCAACAATTCCCTCACCACTGCCATTGACATTCCCATCAGCTCACTGCTCCTTCAATAACAGGCTGCTTCTAGACCACGACTGACAATAATAGATTCAATAGTCACAGCAAGCAGGGGAGAGAGCCGACCTGAGATTGAAGGAGCAGTTCCTGCAAGGTCCTGTCCATTCAAATAAATGATGGCATCTTTGTCTGAATGGTTACCCTTGTGATTACATTTTACTGGCGTTTTAGTAACTTTCAAAGGCCTCTGTCCATTTTGAACCCTGCCACCCAAGACCCCATGGGGTATAATGTGGGGAATCGCCAGAGGAAATTGACTGTGTAGTACAGCGGACTGTGCACTGCTAAATATGTGTTAGTGAGTCTGCCCTGGCTCTGTGCATAACAATCTCATCACTGAGCTAGAAGATTCTGTGCTCATGTCTCACTCCAGCAACTTGAGCACACAAATGGAGGCTGACCCAAGAATACCATACGAGTGGATTACTGCACTGTTGGAGGGTCAGCACTGAGGGAGTGCTGCACTGTCGACGGGTGACTACTGAGGGAGTGCTGCACTTTTGGAGGGTCACTACTGAGGGAGTGCTGCACTGTCGGACGATTAGTACTGAGGGAGTGCTGCTCTATCAAAGGGTCAGTACTGAGGGAGTGATGCACTATCGGAGGATCAGTACTGAGCTAGTGCTGCACTGTTGGAGGGTCAGTACTGAGGGAGTGCTGCGCTGTTAGAGGGTCAGTACTGAGGGAGTGATGCACTGTTGGAGGGTCAGTACTGAGGGAGTGCTGCACTATCGGAGGATCAGTACTGAGGGAGTGATGCACTATCGGAGGATCAGTACTGAGGGAGTGCTGCACTGTTAGAGGGTCAGTACTGAGGGAGTGCTGCACTGTTGGAGGGTCAGTACTGAGGGAGTGCTGCGCTGTTAGAGGATCAGTACTGAGGGAGTGATGCACCTTTGGAGGGTCAGTACTGAGGGAGTGCTGCACTGTTGGAGGGTCAGTACTGAGGGAGTGCTGCGCTGTTAGAGGGTCAGTACTGAGGGAGTGATGCACTGTAAGAGGGTCAGTACTGAGGGAGTGCTGCACAGTTGGAGGGTCAGTACTGAGGGAGTGCTGCACTGTTGGAGGGTCAGTACTGAGGGAGTGCTGCGCTGTTAGAGGGTCAGTACTGAGGGAGTGATGCACTGTTAGAGGATCAGAACTGAGGGAGTGCTGCACTGTTAGAGTGTCAGTACTGAGGGAGTGATGCACTATCGGAGGATCAGTACTGAGGGAGTGATGCACTATCGGAGGATCAGTACTGAGGGAGTGATGCACTATCGGAGGATCAGTACTGATGGAGTGATGCACTGTTGGAGAGTCAGTACTGAGAGAGTGCTGCACTGTCAAAGGGTCAGTACTGAGGGAGTGATGCACAATCGGAGGATCAGTACTGAGGGAGTGCTGCACTGTTAGAGGGTCAGTACTAATGGAGTGATTCACTGTTGGAGGGTCAGTACTGAGGGAGTGCTGCACTGTTAGAGGGTCAGTACTGAGGGAGTGCTGCACTGTTGAAGGGTCAGTACCGAGGGAGTGATGCACTGTAAGAGGGTCAGTACTGAGGGAGTGATGCACTATCAGAGGATCAGTACTGAGGTAGTGATGTGCACTGTTGGAGGATCAGTACTGAGGGAGTGATGCACTATCGGAGGATCAGTACTGAGGGAGTGATGCACTATCGGAGGATCAGTACTGAGGGAGTGATGCACTATCGGAGGATCAGTACTGATGGAGTGATGCACTGTTGGAGAGTCAGTACTGAGAGAGTGCTGCACTGTCAAAGGGTCAGTACTGAGGGAGTGATGCACTATCGGAGGATCAGTACTGAGGTAGTGATGTGCACTGTTGCAGTGTCAGTACTGAGGAAGTGATGCACTATTGGAGGATCAGTACTGAGGGAGTGATGCACTGTTGGAGGATCAGTACTGAGGGAGTGATGCACTATCGGAGGATCAGTACTGAGGGAGTGATGTGCACTGTTGTAGGGTCAGTACTGAGGGAGTGCTACACTGTTGGAGGGTCAGTACTGAGGGAGGGCTGCACTGTTGGAGGGTCAGTACTGAGGGAGTGCTACACTGTTGGAGGGTCAGTAGTGAGGGAGAGCTGCACTGTTGGAGGGTCAGTACTGAGGGAGTGATGCACTAATTAAAAGTCAGTTCTGAGGCAGACATACACTGACAAAGACTGATGTTTTTGGTTGTGATGGTAAGTTGAGGCTTTGTTTTTCATCTCATTAGGCACAAAAGCCTCCCTGGCTCTATTTTGAAGAAGAGCAGGAAGTTACCCCAACCCTTAATGCTGCAGTCAAATTTTATTTCTCAATAAGCTTAACTTAATTCAAATTATCTCGAGATGAACATACTTTTCTTTATCAGAGTTTGTTGTGCACAACATGATCATAATGTCTCCTCTATCATAACAGTGACTGCACTTCAAAAAGTACTTCCTTTGCCTAAATCATTTAAGGATGAGGCAAGGTCATGAAAGGTGCTACATAAGTGAAAGATTTCCTTGTCCAAAAAATGTCCTAATTTTCAGACGACTTATTTGCTGCTTTGCAAAATGTCATCGTACTAGAAATTTGTATTGAGCATTTTGGGAAAAAAAAATGGAGAGGAGTGCCAGTGGTTTATCCATTTACCAAATGGAAAAGAAAGATATGTAATCTCTGGGAAATCTCCTCCTTTGATAAATGATCAAATAAAGTTAAACCTTCTGAGGGGTGATTTAGACTAAGTTCAAAATGTTTACTGAGAGTAATACCACCCAGAAATGCAAAGGAAGAATCCAGTTAAAGTTTTGGGTGGAAATAAGTTCTGACTAAAAGTTTCCATTTTAAATGCGAAACTGGTAACTTATTTGTCCAGAGGCTGGTCTTATGTAAATGGTTCTGGAAAAATAAGTACAGTAGTGAAAATGTTGATATGCGCAGAAAGAAATGCAATTGGTTAATTGCTACATTTTTAAAAAGCTTTATAAACACTTTCCATTAAGCTGCATCAATAGTAATGTAGTTACAAATCAAAATGATGTAACAATTACCATGCTCAGCTATTGTTGCAAATTTCTGTTGTGGTCCTGGAACTAACAATGCATTGCAAATGAAAACCTCATTCACTGCAGTGTAAGCAAAGATGTCATTATGACACTTGTTTATTGACAGCAGTTTACCCACGATGTTTAAAAATGTGATCCAATGGAATAGAAACAAATTAATTTTGATTTGGGAAGTGGACAATGGACAGATGACTGGATTAGTGAGACTGCAAGACTGCCGTTTCTCTGTTTTATGTCACACCTGTTTCAGTCCCAAGTGGGGTTTGATGAGAAAAATAGGAGGCTGTAACTATCTGCTCTGTTTTGCACCTGATGGCCATGTTCTTGGCATCTCCAGGGTCAGCAGAAACTCTTCACCAGAAGTGCACCTCTACTTTGTCGTGAGTTAGTGGTTAAATCATTGGACTATTAATCCAGTAAATCCAAGCTAATGCTCTAGAGATATGAGTTCAGTTCTCACAATAACAAATGGTGAAACTTGAATTCAAGAAGAATCTTAAATACAAAACTCATGTGGGCGACACGGTGGCACAGTGGTTAGCACAGCTGCCTCACAGCGCCAGAGACCCGGGTTCAATTCCCCGCCTCAGGCGGCTCTCTGTGTGGAGTTTGCACATTCTCCCGTGTCTGCGTGGGTTTCCTCCGGATGCTCCGGTTTCCTCCCGCAATCCAAAAATGTGCAGGTTAGGTGAATTGGCCATGCTAAAATTGCCCGTAGTGTTAGGTGAAGGGGTAAATGTAGGGGAATGGGTCTGGGTGGGTTGCGCTTCGGCGGATCGGTGTGGACTTGTTGGGCCGAAGGGTCTGTTTCCACATTGTAAGTAATCTAAAAAAAACCCCGTGACTATGTAACCGCTGGTAATTGTTAAAAACCCAGCTACTTCTCTGATATCCTTACCTGGTGTGGCCTATATTTAACTCCAGATGTAATTACCTTTTAACTGTCTTCTGGGTAATAAAGATGGGCAATTAATGCTGGCTGAGCCAGAGACATCAACATCCCATAAACAGTTTAAAAGAAGTGTGGTCTGAAAATGTTGCACAGCCTCTCACAATGTTCTCTCCTCCCTCTACATTCCAGAATTTGATTTACTTTATTCAATCCCTGACTACATTCACTGTTAGTCAAAACTTTTAATCCCAGGTCCTTTTCATTTCTTCTTCTAATTCAGTTTCTATTCTTAAATAAAAGCAAAATATTGTGGATTGTGGAAATCTGAAATAATAACAAGATGTGTTGGAGAAACTCAGCAGGTCTAGCAGCATCTGTGGAAAGAGACAGAGTCAACATTTTAGTCTGTTTTAACTATTCTTCAACATTACTTTTATACTTTCAAAACAATAATTTCAACTAATATGAAAATGTTATCCTCCATTTGCCATGTTTGAATACTTGTCAGAAAATTTGACAAGCTTACATCTGGTTCTGAGAGTCAAATAGTAGGTGGTAATATCACTGGACTAGTGATCTAGAACACTCAGTGAATGTTCTGGGGAAATAGCTTCCAATCTCATGATGGCAAATGGTGAAATTTAAATTCTGGGCATCCAGAGCAAAAAGCTTCCTTAAGAGAAGCCATGTAAACACTCTTGATTGCTGTAAAACAACATCTGTTTCACTAATTTTCTCTTGGGAGAGAAATCTGTTATCCTTACCTAGTCTGGGTTACACCTGACTCCAGACAGCAATCTTAAGTTCCCTCTGGGCAATGCTGTGTATAAACATCTGGGAAAAAAAAAGTACAAAATGCAGATTCAAATGTAGGAACTGACACCAGTGAGTCTCCACCCAACATGAACTTAGTTACCACTGCATCTTTAATCAATCTACAATGAGCTGGGACTTTTTGAAGTTTCTTAAGAGTAGAAATTCAGTGGTGACTAGTGGTTAGGTTTTTTTTAATTTGTGTTTCATTTTGATCAAACTTTGATCAAACTGAAATTTGAACTCATAATAATTGCAAGGCAGTTGGCAGTTGGCTCACACACAACTTTAAATTGGTATCTGGCCAGTTGTTCAGAGACATTCTGTGGTGTGATCAGTTACAACTGGGTGATGTCTGAACATTATGTGCAGCGTGAATTAATCAGTAACATAGCAGGGAGTACAGCAGACTGAAGACTTTTGTACAGAACTGTAGCGAGACTAAAAACATCCGTGCAAAGGGCAAAGAAAGTGTTGATTAAATTGAGAATCTAAAGTTAAACACTTAATTATTTACATTTCCTTGAAATTTAGCTGTGAGCTAAATTAAAGGATTATTAAATTTAAAACACACGCCCACATCTTCTCATTACCCTTGGAACAGATTCAACCAATAGTAATCCCCATCTTAAAATTATTCACTTATCTGTCGGTGATTTTTCCAGCCAAGATTCCAAGCCTGGTCTGATCTAAAATGTGCCTGTCAGTGATAATCAGAGAGAAATCCTTTCAGCATTGCAGACCAAGATATGAGGAGAAAGTGAGGTCTGCAGATGCTGGAGATCAAAGTTGAAACTTTATTGCTGGAACAGCACAGCAGGTCATGCAGCATCCAGGGAACAGGAGATTCGACGTTTCGGGCACAGGCCCTTCTTCAGGAATCAAGATATGACCCATTTTTTATGACACTTGTTGCAAGAGTTAAAAATCACAAAGACCCTTTGACAGTGGCTGATGAAAGGGAAGTAAGTAACATAAATATGAGGGTGTAGGTGGATGAGTTGGGGGGAGTATTCAGTGAAGTGGGTAGCATGCCATGTGGGTGAGGTGGACAAGGTGCAGGGATGTGGATGATTTCTTAGGGTAGGTCAGGGACGTCAGGTTAGTCTGGGAGTTGCTGGGTATCAGTCCAACAGAATTGGATAGGGCTGGGCTGGGTTGTTGGGGATGGTTGCCAGTTCTAGAAATATTGCATCAGACTGAGAGATGGGATTTGTCATCTCCAGCAAGGAGGTGAAACTCAGGTTGGGTTGCTATTGGTCAGGAGAGGTGTACTTGGACAGTTCAGTGGTTAGAGAGGGATTCAATTACCTAGGAGCTAGAGTAGATTTTTAATCCTTTAACCTTTCTTGGGTAAAGTTTTAGTGAGTTGGAACTCGCCGAATTCTCTGATTTTAATAGACCCTTTCAGAGGGTGCCAGATGCAGGGAAATTGTCTGTCAGAAGTTTCAGTATCCTGGGCAAATCTCATGGCATCCGCTGTGTCACGAATTCCATCTGGTCCTGACATTCAATTCCAGTCTACACTGCTCCAATCACTCTCTGGTCATTATGATATCTGGGAGACAGAAAAGAACTAGTAAGGGGGAAGGGAAATTCTTAAGTAGATTAGATTCCCTATAGTATGGGAGCAGGCCATTCAGCCCAACAAGTCCACACTGACCCTCTGAAGAGTAACCCACCCAGATCCATTTCCCTACCATATATTTACCCTTGATTAATGCACCTAACACTATGGGCAACTTGGCATAGCCAATTCCCCTGACCTGCACATCTTTGGATTGTGAGAGGAAACCACAACACCCGGAGAAAACCCACGCAGACACAGGGAGAATGTACAAACTCCACACAGACAGTCGCCCAAGGCAGGAATCAAACCCGGTTCCCTGCTGCTGTGAGGCAACAGTGCTAACCACTGAGCCACCATGCCAGCCATAGCAATTTAAGATATCTTTTGCAAAAACTAATGTTAGGCATTAAAAGATACATAGAAAATGAAACATAATTTGGAGATATCAAATTAAATGCATCTGACAATCAAAAATTTGTATGAATGGTTAACCAGTTAGCCCTGGATAGAGATATGTCAATAATAGTTGTGCAATTGATGAATGAAAGAATAAATAATTGCAGCATAGCCAATGTGTCCCACCTACTGAATGTAGTCTGAATTTTTGGACACTGAGTCTCATTTGGATGACAACTCCATTGGTGAAAAGATTGTCTTTTGAGTTAATTGCTCTTATTCATTGCGGAGGAATGAATGCATATGGGGAATGTACATTCAAAAACCTATGAAGGTGACAGAGCAGATTGTAAAAATGGCTAAAAGAACATAATGGATTCTGGGCTTTATTAATAGAGGCATCGGGTATAAAAATAAAGAGAGATTGTGACAAATCTTTGTAAAATAATGGGTTGGGTCCAACTGGACATTGTATTTTCACACTTTGTGAAACATCTGGATGAGTTATTGAAACGATTTGTGAGAATTGTTTCAGGGATGAGGGAGCTTAGTTACATGGATGGTTTGAAGAAGTGAGCTGTTCTCTTTCAAGAGAAGTTTGAGATGAGATTTCATAGAATTATTCAAAATTACAAGAGGCCGAGAGAATCGGGAAAGAGACAAGTTGTTCTCAGTGATAGAAGGGCTACGGACCAAAGGAAAATAATTTAAGGCAAGGGACAAAATAAACAAAGTGACCTGCGAGAAAACTATTGGACACAGAGGCTGATTTTGGATCTGGAATGAGTATAGGGCTTTAGATAATCAGCTGAAGAGAAAGAAATTTACAGAGGTGCAGGAAAGGTTGGGAGATGTGGAATTAGCTGAGCTGTCATTAAGTTACAGGGAGCTGAGGATTACATGAAGGAGCAAATATCAATAGACAATAGACAATAGGTGCAGGAGTAGGCCATTCAGCCCTTCGAGCCAACACCACCATTCATTATGATCATGGTTGATCATCCTCAATCAGCATCCTGTTCCTGCCCCATAACCCTTGATTCCACTATCCTTAAGAGCTCTATCCAATTCTTTCTTGAAAGTATCCAGAGACTTGGCCTCCACAGCCTTATGGGGCAGAGCATTCCATACACCCACCACTCTCTAGGTGAAGATGTTTCTCCTCAACTCTGTTCTAAGTGGCCTACCCCTTATTTTTAAACCATGTCCTCTGGTTCGGGACTCACCCATCAGCGGAAACATGCTTCCTGCCTCCAGAGTGTCCAATCCTTTAATAATCTTGTACATCTCAATCAGATCCCCTCTCAGCCTTCTCAACTCAAGCATATACAAGCCCAGTTGCTCCAATCTTTCAGCATAAGATAGTCCCGCCATTCCGGGAATTGACCTCGTGAACCTACGCTGCACTCCCTCAATAGCCTCAAATTTAGAGACCAAAACTGCACACAATATTCCAGGTGCGGTCTCACCAGGGCCCTGTACAGCTACAGAAGACCTCTTTGCTTCTATACTCATCCCTCTTGTTATGACGACCAGCATGCTATTAGCTTTCTTCACTGCCTGCTGTACCTGCATGCTTGCTTTCATTGACTGATGTACAAGAACACCTAGATCTCGTTGTACTGTCTCTTTACCTAACTTGACTCCATTTAGGTAGTAATCTGCCTTCCTGTTCTTGCCACCAAAGTGGATAACTACACATTTATCCACATTAAACTGCATCTGCCATGCATCTGTCCACTCACCTAGCCTGTCCAGGTCACCCTGTATTCTCCTAACATCCTCCTCACATTTCACCCTGCCAACCAGCTTTGTGTCATCAGCAAATTTGCTAATATTACTTTTAATACCTTCATCTATATCATTAATATATATCGTAAAAAGCTACGGTCCCACCACTGATCCCTGCGGCACACCACTGGTCACCGCCTACCATTCCAAAAGGGAGTTGTTTATCACTACTCTTTGTTTCCTGTCAGCCGACCAATTTTCAATCCATGTCAGTATTTTGCCCCTAATACCATGCACCCTAATTTTGCTCACTAACCTCCTACGTGGGACTTTATCAAAGGCTTTCTGAAAGTGCAGGTATACTACATCCACTGGATCTCCCTTGTCCATCTTCAGAGAAACATCCTCAAAACATTCCAGAAGATTAGTCAAGCATGATTTCCCCTTCATAAATCCATGCTGACTCTGACCTATCCTGTTACTGCTATCCAGATGTGTCATAATTTCGTCCTTTATAATTGACTCCAGCATCTTTCCCACCACTGAGGTCAGACTAACTGGTCTATAATTCTCTGTTTTCTCTCTCCCTCCTTTCTTAAAAAGTGGCACAACATTAGCCACCTTCCAATCCGCAGGAACTGATCCTTCTGAGCTGGAACCATTGACTCAAAGTCATTGAATTGGAACACTTGTTAGAGATACTGTAGCACAAATGCAAGGCGCAGTGATACCTGGATAGTTTACCCCAGAATATAGTCACAAGAAGATAAAGGAGCTGGAAGAGGAGTGTGTAGCTACAGTCAGTAGTGTAAGACATACCTAGTGGAGACTGGAATGGACAAAGGTCAGAATCTGATCTGATCCAAGTTAAAAATCACACAACACCAGGTTATAGTCCAACAGGTATATTTGGAAGCACTAGCTTTCGGAGCGACGCTCCTTCACCAGGTGGTTGTGGAGTATAAGTTGGTAAGACACAGAATTTATAGCAAAAGTTTACAGTGTGATGTAACTGAAATTATATGTTGAAAAAGACCTGGATTCTTTGTTAAATCTCTCATCTTTTAGAATGACCATGTTGGTTTCAGTTCTTTCATATGTAAATCACAAAACCTTTTTTAAACATGATTCGGAGATGCCGGTGTTGGACTGGGGTGTACAAAGTTAAAAATCACACAACACCAGGTTATAGTCCAACAGGTTTAATTGGAAGCACACTAGCTTTCGGAGCGATGCTCCTTCATCAGGTGATTGTGGAGGGTTCGATCGTAACACAGAATTTATAGCAAAAATTTGCAGTATGATGTAACTGAAATTGTACATTGAAAAATTGATTGTCTGTTAAGCCTTTCATCTGTTAGAATACAGTGATAGTTTCACTTCTTTCATGTGTAAATCACAAAACCCTTTTTTTTAAAGTTGCATTTTCGGGTTAGCTGTTAACAATGTTGATAGCTAGACAATATTGCAACTTTAAAAAAAAAGGGTTTTGAGATTTACACATGAAAGAAGTGAAACTATCACTGTATTCTAACAGATGAAAGGCTTAACAGACAATCAATTCTTCAATGTATAATTTCAGTTACATCACACTGCAAATTTTTGCTAGATCCTACGCGAACACAGGATCTGTTCAGATGAGGAGGAACATGGCGGACAACTGGAAGTACTCAAGGAACGGGGTATGATGCTCTACTTGTTAACTGCCAGTTCCGATGTTACACAGCGAGAAACCATAATGACCTCCTCAGGAGACAGACACAAGCTGCAACCGATAGGGTACCCTTCGTTGTCCAGTACTTCCCAGAAGTCGAAAAACTGTGCCATGTTCTACGCAGCCTGCAACACATTATCAATGAAGATGAGCAACTCGCCAAGACCTTCCACACATCTCCACTTCACGCCTTTAAACAACCACCAAACCTCAAACAGATCATTGTTCGTTACAAACTGCCCAGTTTTCAGGAGAACGCCATACAACCTTGTCACGGTAGACGCTGCAAGACGTGCCTGAATATTGACACAGATACCACCATTACGCGTGGGGATACCTCCTACCATGTACATGGCAGGACTCATGTGATTCAGCCAACATTGTCTATCTCATACGCTGCAGGCAAGGATGCCCTGAGGCACGGTACATTGGCGAGACCAAGCAGAGGTTACGGCAATGGATGAATGGACACTGCACAACAATCAACAGACAGGAGAGTTCCCTCCCAGTCGGAGAACACTTCAGCGGTCCAGGACATTTGACCTTGGACCTTCAGGTGACCATCCTCCAAGGTGGACTTTGGGACAGGCAACAACGAAAAATGGCTGAGCAGAGGTTAATAGCCTAGTTCGGTACCCATAGGGAGGGCCTCAACCGGGACCTTGCGTTCATGTCATACTACAGGTGACCTCATTGCACTCTATATACACACACAAACACACAGATTTACACCCCTTTACACTCACATTAATACACATACACACTCTCTCATAGACACTCATAACACCTCCACTTTCCCCATTCCCACCCACCCCCCCTCCACACACACACACAAATACATAAGTTTGTAGGGTGAATTTGTACTTGCAGAATTACATTTTACTTTGAGCAAAAACTGCATGAATCCATGAAAGATTATGTAAATCCGTTTTTTAGATTAGAATCAGTCTGACCATTGTGACACAGACGGTCTCACACGGGGCACCTCACACCTTTAATACATTATCTGGGCTGACATGACACCAATTGTTAAAGTTCACTTGAGAATGTAATTTTAAAAAAGGTTTTGTGATTTACATATGAAAGAACTGAAACCAATGTGGTCATTCTAAAAGATGAGAGACTTAACAAAGAATCCAGGTCTTTTTCAATATATAATTTCAGTTACATCACACTGTAAACTTTTGCTATAAATTCTGCATCTTATTATACTCCACAACCACCTGGTGAAGGAGCGTCGCTCCGAAAGCTAGTGCTTCCAAATATACCTGTTGGACTATAACCTGGTGTTGTGTGATTTTTAACTTTGTAAACCCCAGTCCAACACTAGCACCTCCACATCATGATCTGATCCAGAATTTCTATGCTCTTCCTACCTTTAGGGACCAAGAAAGTGGCCACAGGGAGAGTGCCTGGAATGTTATCCAAAAAGTGACACACAAGGCAATTTAGACAGTGGCTTGATGGAGGCCAATGGGAAGTGATAGCTCAGCAGAATTGAAAGGTTGTAATTAGAGGGGGACTTCTGAGTTATGTGTTAGAGTCATAGAGATCTACAGCACAGCAAAAAGCCCCTCAACACATCAAGTCTGCATCAATCAACATCAAACATCTACCTATTCTAATCCCATTTTCCAGCACTTGCCCCATACCTTGCATGTCTCAGCATCTCAAGTGCATATCTAAATTCTTTTTAAATATTATGAGGGTTTCAGCCTCTACTACCCTTACAGGCAGTGAATTCCAGATTCCTAACGCCGTCTGGGTGAAAACATTTTCCCTCAAAATCTCTCTAAACCTCTATCCTTACCTTAAATCTATTCACCTGGTCAGTGATCCCTCCACCAACAGAAAACATTTCTTCCTGTCTACCTTGTCTATGCTTCTCATTTTATACATCTCAGTTATGTCAACCCTCAATTTCCTGTGCTCCAACAAAAGCAACTCCAGTATCCAATCTCTTTTCAGAACTAAAACTTTCTATTCCAGGCAACGTTCTGGGAAATTGTCTCTGTGCCCCCTCCAGTGCTGTCACCTCCCTCCTACAACGTCAAGTTCAGAATTGCACACAATATTCTAGCTATGACTTAACCAACATTTTATACAGTTCCAGAATCGCCTCCTTGCTCTTAAATGCTATGCCTCAACTAATAAAAGCAAGTATACTATATTCCTTCTTAACCATTTTATCCACCTGTCCTAATACCATAAGGGACTGACGTATATGCACACCAAGGACCCTCTAATCTCGGTGCTTCCCTGGATTGTACAGTTCGTTATGTATTTCTTGCCTTTTTTGTCCTGCCCAAGTGCATCACCTTACATTTGTCCAGATTGATTTCCATTTGCGACTGACCAGCCCATCTATATCCTCCTATAATCTAAGGCTATCCTCCTCACTATATACCACCCAAAACTTTTGCATCATCTGCAAAGTTACTGATCAACTCCCTTAATATTCATATCTAAAGTTGCTTATATATACCACAAACAACAAAGGACCCAACACTGATTCCTGTGGAACCTAACTGGACACTGGCTTTTGGTTACAAAAAGCATCCCTCAACCAGCACTCTCTGCTTCCTGCCACTTAGCAAATTCTGAATCTAATTTACCAAACTTCCTTAAATCCAAGGGTTCTTACCTTCATTATCAGTCTTCCAAGTGCGATCTTGCTGAAGTCCAAGTAGACTACGTCATATTCATCGCTCTCAATACACTTTTAATTCTTAGAAAAATTCAATTAAGTTGGTCAGGCATGACCTCCCCTTAATAAAAACCAGGCTAACTGTTCTTGATTAATCCCTGCCTCTCCAAGTGCAAATTATTTCTGTCTGTCAGACTTGCTTCCAATAGATTCCCCAACACTGAGGTTAGACTGACCGGCTGGTAGGTTCTTGTTTTATCTCTTGCTCCCTTTTTGATTAATGGACGTTGGCTGAACTCTAGAACTCTGGCACCTCTCCTATTGCCAGGAAAGAATTAAAAATTATTGTCAACACCTCTACTAACTCCCTCCTTGTCTCACAACTTGGGACACATGTCATTCAGCTCTGGAGATTTTTTTATTTTTATGCTTGCCAGACTATTCAGAACTTCCTCTCTGTCTATGCTAATTTCTTAAGTATATCACAGTCCTTTCTGTCTATGCTAATTTCTTAAGTATATATATCACAGCCCTTCTCCCTGATCTCTATACCCCCATTTTACCTCTCACTAGTCAACACCAACAGGCTAAGCTTGTTTCCACTGGAGTTTAGAAATTTGAAAAGTTGTTTGAAGTATATGTGATTCTGAATGGTTTTAACAAGGTGGGTGTAAAAAGGATGTTTTCTTTTCGTGGATATGTAACAGAAATAAGGGGCACTGATTTAACATTGGGGGTCACCATTTCAGGATAGACAAGAGGAGAGTATTTTTTATCAGAAAGAATTCTGTGACTGTGGAACTCTTTGCCTCAGAAAACAGTGGAAGTAGCATCATGAAATATTTTTAAAACTGAAGTGGATAGATTCTTGTTAATCAACAGAATCAGAGTTTAATGGGGGAAGACAGAGATGTGGAATTTGAAATACAAACAGATTTATTTAGAACACTCTTTCTTCATGTCTTCTGGCTCCACACATAAACTGCCTTTGTGGTCCTTACTGGGCCCTACTCTTACTGTAGTTATCCTTTTATGCTAAATGCACTTATGAAATGATGCAGGATTTTCCTTTATTTTATCAACCATTAGTCTTTTATTGCCTCTTTTTAGCCATTGCAGTCACATTCAGGGATCCAAGCAATCCTACCCACTGCCAGGATAAATGAAATTTCAATGTGACTGTATAGGAACTTGGAAAGAGAGAGGGAAAGAGCAGTTGTTGTGATCCGTATCAAAACCAACTATATAGGAAAGAACAGGGAGGAGGTCTGCTGAGGATCAGAAGCTAATAATCTCTGAATTACAACCCGAGCTACGTGCAAATTAGCTTAAGGATAAAAAGATCAGGATAGTGAATGCATGACTGAACAACTGCTGTGGAAAGAAGTCGTTCCATTTCATGGGAAACTGACTCAATTACTGGAACAGAAATAAGACTTACAACTCAAAAGAGCTGAATGTGAGCTAAATTGCAATTAAGGTCTCTCTGGAAAGGGTATAAAGGGCTGTAGAGAACTTTAACCAGTGAAGGAAGTGGCAACATATACATTGTAGTTTGGAGGTATGAACATATGGATGTATGAATTAGGAGCAGAAGTAAACCATTTCTCCATCATTCAATCTGTTTGTATTTCAAATTCCACATTTCTATCTTCCTCCATTAAACTCTGATTCTGTTGATTAACAAGAATCTATCCACTTCAGTTTTAAAAATATTTAATGATGCTGCCTCCACTGTTTTCTGAGGCAAAGAGTTCCACAGTCACAGAATCCTTTCTGATAAAAAATACTCTCCTCATGTCTGTCCTGAAATGGTGACCCCCAACGTTAAATCAGTGCCCCTTATTTCTGTTACATATCCACGAAAAGAAAACATCCTTTTTACACCCACCTTGTCAAAACCATTCAGAATCACATATACTTCAAACAACTTTTCAAATTTCTAAACTTCAGTGGAAACAAGCTTAGCCTGTCTAACCTTGCCTCACAAATCTACTCACTCATTCCAGCTATCAATCTAGCAATATAAAAATAAAATATTGTAGGTGTTGGAGATATGGAACAAAAGCAGAAAGTGCTGGAGAAATTCAGCTGGTCTGGTAGCAACTGTGAATAGAAAAACAAAGATAATGTGACATTAATGTTGCATGATGAGAAATGCTGACAAAGCAGGGGAAGTGAAGACGTGTTTTGTGGCACCACAAACACACTTGTTTTGTCTTTTGCTCTGGGCAACCTCACTATCTGATCCTGCTACGACAGAAGATCAATGGCATAAAGAAAGTTAATTTCCTGCCTGCCTTCATTTTTGAGGAAGAATTATTTCATACTTGAAACATTACCTTTATGATGCTGCTCAGCCTGCTGTGTGTCTCCAGCCCTTTCTGTTTAATCACTCGAATAAACCATCTTTGAACTGCCTCTAATGCATTTACGTTTCTCCTCAAAAAGGGGATCAAAATTGTACACGATGTTTGAGATGTGGTTTCACTGATATCTTGTCATAGAGATCTTAAAGCACAGGAAAAAGGCCCTTCAGCCCATTATGTCTGCACCAGTCAAAAACAACCAACTAACACCTAATCCTATTTTTCACGACTTGGCCCATAACCTGGTATGCCTTTTCACACATATACATCTAAACACTTCTTCCCCTTCTACCCTTACATGTAGTAAGATCCAGATTTCCAGCAGAATTTCCTTAATTATATGTTCATTTCTCTCGTAATAAAGAAAGCATCCCATTAGTCTTCTTGAACATTACTGTATCTGCCTACGGACTATCAGTGACTCATACACCAGAACACCTAAATTCCTCTGCATTTCTGAATTTTGCTGTTGTTTTCTATTTGAGTAATACTCTACTTTTTCGTTCTTCTTGCCAAAATGAACAAGTTCAATTTTTCAACTTTAAACTCCTAATGTCAATTTTTTTTTTACTAACTCACTCAACCTACCTATACCTGTCTGCAACATTCTTATGTCTTCTTCACAACTTTCCTTGCTAAACTGGTATCATCTGCAAGGATAGCTAACATGCTTTCACTCTCTTTAAGTCATTAATGTGAATTTTAAAAAGTTGAGAGCCCTGTATAGACCTCCACTCGTCCTATTTTGCCAATCGAACAAAGACCCATTTATTCAAACTCTCTGTTTCCTGTTAGTGAGCCAATCCTCTGCCAATGCAAATTATGTTTTCCATTCCACCATAAACTTTTATTTTCCGTAATAACCTTTGACGTGGCATCTCACAAATGCCTTTTCGAAATCCAAGTATAGCGCATCTGCAGGCTCCCCTTTAATCTGCAGCATATATTACTCTGGAATACACAGGGAGGCTCAACCTGACTGCCCTCTGCAGTAAAGAATTCTACAGATTCCTCTGCGAGTAAAAATTCCTTCTTATCTCTGTCTTAAATGTGCAGCCTCTCATTCTGAGATCATGTCCTCTTGATGGTTTATAAACTCAGAGCTGAATCTGCCTGAACTTCAAACACTTATTACAGACGTATTTCCTTTGGATCACAATGATATTCAGGAGTTCCCATATGATACAATGCACTATCTGAATAAATTCTAATTATCTAACTAAAATTGTTCACTTAATTATGTTGCATTTTATATATTATATTAAATTTACTATAAATGTAACTGTCATTTCAAAGCTCAAGACGAGAAAAGACCTTAACCATTCACTAGAGACTCACTAAACAGCTATTTCCTTTCCCTGTAGTAGAGCAAGAACCTATTCTAATCAGCACCAATAAGTCCAGCTCTGTCTTGGTATCCTCACTTCACCCACTCACTCACTCTCGGTGATGCTGACTGTCTCAAGGGTCCTCACCTCACCTACTTCACTCTGATAATCGAGGCTTCAACTTGCTTTCTATCATGTGGCTGCCCAGAAATCTTTCCTACACTTACTATCTGACATTGGTATGGTTTCGGAAGGGTTTTTAAACTGACACTTGACCTCTCACTTTCCACAACCATCTGTTTCTGAGGTTGGGACATGAACTTGGATTTCTGACTTGGAGGTAGGGATGATCCCCACTGCACCACAAAAAGGTATGGGGAGAAAGTGGGAACAGGCTGTTAAGTTGGATGACCAGTCATGATCATTTAAAATGGCAGAGCAGATTTGGAGGGATGAATTGCCTACCCCTGCTCATGTTTTCAGTGTTTTAAATACATAGTGAATTTTAAGGAATAATGAGGGTTTGTTAGAAAGATATCGATTGGACAAATCAAGTTTGCAAATGTGGCCTTTATGGTGAGTTCATGTTTGAGAAAGTTCTTGGAATAATGCATTAAGGAAATATGCCATGTTATGCCTGATAATGTATAATGAGACAAGATTAATTAATTACCTCATATTAGAGTATACTCCAGATAATGGTGATCATAAATGATAGTGTTATGAAAATATCTGCTTAAGTTATTCCTATCTTTTAAGGATGTAACTTTTAGATTGGGAACTAAAAGGAAGATGTTAAAATATCCATTTGCTTTTCCAATTGAAAAGATAGAAAATAATGTGGAAAAATCCGAGGTTGTCACCTCTGATGGGAAGAATAAGAAAGCAGAATATTATTTAATTGGGGAGAGACTGCAAAATGCTGTGTTTGAGCATATTTTGGATGCCCTTATAGAGAATCATATAACATCAGCACACAGCTATATCAAGTAATTAGGAAGATAAATGAAATGCCCTTTTTAGCAAAAGGAATGGAGTATAAAAATAAGGAAGTCTTGCTCCAGCTGTATGGGTTATTGGTAAAACCACATTATGTACAGGTCAGTCTACTTTCTTATTTGCATTGAGGGTGCCAGTTAACTAATATGTTTTAGAATGCCAACAGCATGTGTTTGTTTGAAATTTGGTTGAGGTAGACTTAGGACCTGTTTCTTTGACTATTTCTGAGGGTGGAAGGCAATCACAAGTCATTACTGACAAAAACTGCAAGAAGCAGTTTGTGGTGAAGTATCATCAGACAATGAACCAAGCATCTGCACTGGTCAAAATACACATGGAATGAATAAACATTTTCATCAGAAAAATTGGAGACAAGTTGATTCCTGAGATAAACTGGTTGTCTTATGAGTAAGGAATCAGTTTGGGTGGCATGGTGGCTCAGTGGTTAGCACTGCTGCCTCACAGCACCAGGTACCTGGGTTCGATTCTAGCCTTGAGCAACTGTCTGTGTGGAGTTTGCATGTTGTCTGCGTGGGTTTCCTCCGGGTGCTCCGGTTTCCTCCCACAATCCAAAGAAATGTGCAGGTCAGATGAATTGGACATACTAAATTGCCCATAGTGTTAGGTGCATTAGTCAGGGGTAAATGTGGGGAATGGGTCTGGGTGGGTTACTTTTCGGAGGGTCGGTACGGACTTGTTGGGCCGAAGGGCCTGTTTCTATGCTGTAGGTAATCTAATAATTGGGCAGGTTAACTAGATAGAACTATATTCATTTGAATTTGGAAGAATGAGCAATTATATTACTGAAACAGGTAGGATTCTGAGGGGACTTGACAAAGTGGATACTGAGAAAACTTCTCTGCTTCACAGGATCTAGTGAGATAAGATTCAAACTAAGTTATCTCCTAATTAAGATAGAGATAAGGTGAAACTGCTTCTTTCAGAGAATCATTAATCTTTGGTATTTTCTACCCCGCAGAACAACTGAGGCTCTGGCATTGAATATATTCAAGGTTAAATTAGATAGACTTTTGATCTACATCGGTGTCGATGTTTATGAGGCAGGCAAGATGGTGGAGTTAAGATTACAATCTGATTAGGCATGATCATACTGGAGAGTGGAACAGAGTCAAGGGAGCAAGTGGTGTAATCCTCATTCTATTTCTTGTGTTCTTATGGGAGTCAATAATGACATCCAGGCATCTCTTACCAAAATGACTCATTGCTGCTGACAGGATGTGCGCTATCTTGCTCCATTGCCAGCTAATGACCTACTCTTCTCTACCAGACGTGCTCTATCAGACAACCTCCAGTGAGAAAAGAGCTATGTAGTACTTCCCTCACTGGAGCATTCAGATTTTGTAATGCTGGATTCAGTTGCTCTGGGTGAACTCATGGCTGTTGATTGTCTGTGCTGTCACTGTCCAGGTTTGCTTGGCTAAGTGGGGACACGCTGCTCCCTAATGTCTTCCAGGCTTTTATTCAGTTCCTTCATTGTGGCAGGCAGGCAGAGGCCACTTGGCAGCAGCAGGTGGCACAGACAACTGGCATGAGGTTGGTGCCAAATTCACCATCTCACTCGCTACCTCTTCAGTTCAATTGGATAACCCGTGTACCTTCGCTGAGCTGATTGGTTGGCTACTGTGAGGTCACAAATTGCCGGCCATTGACTAACTGAACAGAAGCGATACCCAATTCTGATCCCATCACGAGGACCGGTGGTCTCACAAAAACAGATGAAATGTTTGATATTTCCAGACAGTTTGGACATCATCAGAAAACATGAACAACTGGAAATAGTCACACACAACATTGGAAACTTTAGACCATGGTAAACTGTACTGTATCTAATCACTTAGTGATTGGTGAAATAAAGAATAAAGCCGTTGGGGATGCATTAATTAAAAAAAAAACCTACTATATCATTTATTCAATATCTAGACACTCACTTAAGAGAAAGTTTTCCATAATAATGCCTTGTTAAAGTAAGATAATTCCCAGTTTCATAACTAGCCTATAAGAACATTCTGAGGTTGTACTTTTGTTGCAATGGGTACTTGATGGTAAAGATGATGGAACCACAGAATAAAAGATCACCTCATTAAAACTCAACATTCATTAGTGAAGCAGTTGATCTTAATAGAAATATAACAGCAAAAATGCATTCTGGAGTCGATTGTGACTGCATTTATCTGGTGTTAACTGGGTGGTAATGATCTTCAAATGGGGTCAGTCACTTTAACATTCTGTTGATGCTGCTGAATCCATTATCAAAGGTACCTACTGTGGTGTGCCCAAAGTACCTACCTTTGAGACTTTGGTTTTCTCCTACTTCTATCCTCTTGGGCATCCCTGATCTTAATCACACCACCATTAGTAGCTGTACATTAAACTGCCCCAAACAGTTTTTCTGGAATTCCTTCCATAAATCACTCTATCTCTCTTTGTCTCTTTTGTCCTTTAAGATATTTCTGTCCCGATGGTTAATGCTCCTATGAAACATGTTGTCGTATGTTACTATGCTAGTGGCCCTATCACTGTAAGTGTACGTTGCTGTTATTGTCGATGCCACGTCCTGTTTAATATGAAAATATGAACCCTTTTGCCATTTTAGGTAGAGAATGATCTGAGCCTCTGATGTAATGGAAGAGAAGTAACTTTTGAAAGAAAGCCTTGAAATATTTCTTGAGACAACAAAATAATCGGTGCTGGTGGAATACCATACCTGTGACCCACACCACTATTGGATCCTTAACTTATGATAAGGAAGTCAAGCCTAGTTTTCATGCTTCAAGCTGGTGAGCTCCTTTAGGATACTTGTTTGCCACCTGAGCCTATCTTCTAGGTTTAAACGAGTCAAGAATCTCCAAGTCAACGAAGCCTGTCAAGTACAAATATATGGCCAACCATGGACTCCATCTGTTACTTGGAAGGAAGAATTTAAAACAGATAATGTTTATATAGCACCTTTCATCACCCCAGCACATCCCAAAGTACTCTGAAACCAATGAAGTGGAGTTACTTTTGCAATGTAGAAAATTTGCCAAAATGTTTTTACATAGCTAGATGCCATGAGCAATATTGTAATGATACAATTTCAGCGAAGTTGATTGAAGAATAAATATTGGTCAAAACAATGGGGCTAACTCCCCTGCCAGAAATACAAGCCAATACAATTTGCAAATGACACTTACTGGCCTGAGTTGTATATTTCAAAATGGAACTCCACTACATTCATTTCCAGGCCTTGTTATATTTTTCCTCTGGGTGCTGCTCTTTGAAATAATGGAATAAGTTCTTTAATTTGATATTTGGGTTAACCACATAGCTGTGGGCCAGGAGTCACATGTAGGCCAGACCAGGTATGAATGGAAGATTTCCTTTTATAAGAGACATTAGTGAACCAAATAGGTCTTTTTGACAATCAGTGACAATTGTCAAGATTGCCATTACTGAGGCTAGTCTTCAACTCCAGATTTATGAATTGGATCTACTTTTCAGCAAATGGGATTTACACACCTGACTCCAGAGCATAGGTCAGAGCTTTTTGGTTATTAGTTCAGTGACATTTTGATCACTCAACCATCTTCCCACAAATTATCCCAGGAAGTTTACCAAATGCTTCCAGGGAGACCTGTGTTGACATTTTTGTGGAAAAGAATGTAACCTGAATTTGGTCTTTCTCATTAATAGGCTGGATACAATGGGAATTGCAAAACCTGTCTCCACAGAAAACCAGAAATGAACTTATTTCAAATGGGGTTTTTCAACATTTTAAACATTGCTAAATTTATGCATTTAAAGAGACATCTTCATTGCACGATTACTTATAAATTACCAACAAACAAAAGAAGTACATGTGCAGTAAGTTTCAGTCATAGCTTCTCCCCAACCAATATTGTGGGCTTTCTGAATGCTCTTTGGAAACTAGATAATCCTGGAAATTAATGCTATTTGGAAATGTCTCAATATAGTTGGGCTTATTCCCAAAACTTTACTGTTCTCATTTTTCTGATTTATCCAGGCTGTTTCCATAAAGAGATTACATCTCTTATAAATCGAAGTATACATTTTTATTTCCTATTTATATTGGTTACCATGTCTGCAACTGCTGCCTTTTCACTTACTTCCAGTTGAGGAGACGTGGAATGTTCTCTCCTGGTTTGGAAGAAGAAGACCTCCTTAAGAAAGTCCTGGAAAATATCAAGGTTTTCAATATCCATGCCCATTTTACAGTTTGGTTCATTTTGAACCTATTCTACCAGGTTCCATCCCTGAAATCACATTAAGACAACCCTAGTAAAAATGTCACGATAATCGTGGTGCACTGAGCCATGCTTCTCAACCTTTCTGCAACTTTCGCTAGAGTTGACCATACTACTCTTTTCCATACCACTCTTTTCCAATGCGTGTCATAGCCATTCAACCTATAATGTCTCTGTCAGTCATCAAACATCCATCTATTCCAATTCCATTTGCCAGCTTTTGACCTATAGCCTGTTATGCTGTGGTGTTTCAAATGCTCATTGAAATACTTCTTAAGTGTTCAAGTGCTCCTGCCTCCATCATCCTTTCAGGCAGTGAGTTCCAGATGCATACAATCCCCTGGGTAAAACAAAGATCTTTCCTCAAATTCCTTCGAAATGTCTTGTTCCTTATCATAAAACTATGTCCCCTGGTTGGTGACTCTTCTACTAAAGGGAAAGATGCTCCCTACCTATGGCCCTCAGAAATTGTAATCCCTCTCTCAGCCTTCTTTGCTCTGGTCAGCCTTCTCTGCTTGTCCTTTGTTGTCCAATTGGCTGGGACTGCCTAGGCTTGATTCATTCTTATCTATCCATTCATATGCATGTAAATGCTGCACTTGCCCCTCCTGTACGTTACATCTGGAGTTGCCCAAGGATCCATTTTTGATCCAATCTCATCTCTTGTAGACATAGTGCCCCATAGCAAAATTATTTCAGAACACATCAGTCTCTATTTCCTTAATAGAAAAGCAACAGACACTGGAATGTTGAAATAAGAGTAAAAAATAACTTGGAAAACAAGAGCAAGTGAGACAGCACTTGTGAAGAGAACCAGACTTAATGTTTCACTTTTATGACCTTTCATTAGAACTGAATAGAAATAAAACTGTAAGGGTTTTTAAATCAGTGGATGGAGTAATGGAGCAGGAGAAATAAAAGAGAGGTCTGTGATTGGAGGAAACCAAGAGAGATTAAATAACAAAAGATTTAATAATGCAACAGTCAAAGGAAGTTAGGAAATAAAAGTTGTTTCTAAATGAGGCTTGAATCATTATTAAAAACCATTTGATTGTAGCATAGAAAGGATAAACAAAGAAATAAGACAAAGCCCAATCAGACAAAGCCCAACCAAACAAAGCAAAAAAAGAAGATAAGCAAATATAGAAGCTCTAAACAAGCTCAGAGAACAACACCTTACCCTTCAGCATGGCACAGCATGGCACACTACAGTCTTCTGTACTCAATATTGATTTCAGCTAATTCAGATCACAATGTCTGCTTCCATCTTGTTATCATTTCTTTACTTCTTCTTCTGTTTTGTTCTTTCTCCTTCCCTCCCATTCACTTGTAAGCTCTTACATTTTATTCTTTTGACAGGGGGTCATTTGGCCATGAGAAGCTGAGAACTGCCATCTTGTCTTGTGGAAGCATATTCTCTCTGTAGCAAATAACTTCATTGTAAATAATTCAGAACAGCTAATGAGTCATTTTGATTCATCAAAATATCCTTGCATTATACTGACTAAGAAATGTTCTAAAATTCCATTACACAATATACCTAAACGGTTGTTCCGGGTGGAAGGTACTTCCGCACAAGCTGTGTAGTTGTGTAATGCCTCAATTTAGTTTTTGCTAAAAATATATTGAAAGCTGTTCAAATTATTCTAAAAGACCCCCTTCTATTTTCCCTTCTATTTCCCTTCCTTCTGTATCTCCCTTACTCCCTCCACTCCATTGTCCAACACCCTGCCACACCCAAATACTCCAAAGTCTAAAAAACCTTTTTCAAAGATCTAATTGAAATTCTAAATCTGTGCCCCTCTGTCATAGTTTCACACCAAGCCATTACTTGGATAAAACAAAAAATGTGAAGCTTAAAATCTGCATTAAAATTGAAAATATAGTTAGGAATTCTGCTGTGTTGATACATGTCATTGACATAGTGACCTATAGTGATCATCATGACCTAAAACAATGCTGTGAATAATGGTTGCCTTGCGAATTATAGCTTTTGATCAGATGATGTGTTGATAACACATACACTTAGTACAAGTCCTCAGGCTAACAACGTAGCTCATTAAATTAAGACAACTGGTAATGCTGGAATCCTGAATGTTCAAGGGTACAAACCTCAATTTTGTTTGTGGTCATATTCTTTTAAAAATTGCTGCAAGGAATGAAAAATGTCAATTAAACAAATCATCTGAGAAGCATGTACGCTGGGACTGATGTTATGTTGACAAGATCAAGACAAAAAGAATGCAATGAACTAGAGAAGGTGATTACAGTGAAAAAAAGCCTCTAAGATTTTAATGCCATCCCTTATCTGAGGAATAATAAAATTAGAAACTACTGGAAGAGATAAACAGAGAAAAAAAACCAGAGAATGTGAGTTCTGGAATTGCTGTACATGCATTAATTGAGGGATAATGTCTGGCCTGAAGAGCCCAAAGAATTATATTAAAAACTGTTTTCCTGAAATTATGAATAATGTCATTTCTTGATCTCTCTTAACGAAGAATTACTTTTTTCTTGACCTGTCAGGAACACCATAGACCTTACAATGGCATTTTTGCTAGTATTACTACTGTAACAATGTGTCAGATTTGTCTGCTTCTGAAAAAACACATTTTTCTGTTTTTTTATTAAACTTTGCAAAGGCGAGAGTACTTAATTATATACCTTGTATCAGTATTGACCAAGTATTGACCCAGACAAAGCAGAGGTGGAGATAGCAGAGATAATGATTAATATGAAAATTAGGAAGAAGGGTACTGAAAAATCTAGCCATGTTGAAAGGAGACAAATTGTCTGGTTCAAATCGCTTGCATCCCAGGTTGCTAAAAGAGATGGGTGAATATAGCTTTCGGGCTTATGAAAATCTTTCAATCTACTCTCGATATGGGGGAGAAGGAAGAAAATTGAACAGTGGCAATTTTGTTTTTGATTAGATTAGATTACTTACAGTGTGGAAACAGGCCCTTCGGCCCAACAAGTCCACACTGACGCGAAACCCACCCAGACCCTACATTTACCCCTTCACCTAACACTACGGGCAATTTAGCATGGCCAATTCACCTAACCTGCACATTTTTGGATTGTGGGAGGCACCCGGAGGAAACCCACGCAGACACGGGGAAAACATGCAAACTCCACACAGAGAGTCACCTGAGGCGGGAATTGAACCCGGGTCTCTGGCGCTGTGAGGCAGCAGTGCCTCCATATTAGGATATGGATGTCACTGGCTGGCTGGCATTCATTCCCAATCCCAATTACTCTGACAAAGATCACAGTGAGCTGCTGCAGTCCTTTGGGTATAGAGACACCTACAATTCTATAGGAAACAAGTTCCAGGAATTTAACCCAGTGACAATGGTGAAACAGCAATATAGTTGCAAGTCATGAGGTTGGCTGACTTAAAGGGGAACAATTAGTTGGTGGTGCTCCCATCTATCCGATGTCCTTGTCTTTTTAAGTAATAGAGGCTGCATGTTTGGAAGATACTATAGAGGAATCTTGGTGACTTACTGCAGTGATTGTTACTTGTAGGTGAAACACACTGCTGTCACAGTGTATTAGGGTGAAGGAAGTGATTGCTGAAGGTGGTGGATGGAATGATGAAGATTGGGTATGGAGTATTCCTGTAGTAATGTCTTGGGACCGAGATAACTGTGCTATGTACTACCCTAGCCAGAGTATAGTTTCCTCCTGATTCACATTGACTTTAGTTTTACTAGGGTTCCTTGATGCCACACTTGGGCAACTGTTGCCTTGGTGTCAAGGACAGTCATTCTTACTTCATCATTGGAATTCAGCTTCTTTGCCCATGTTTGGAAAAGACTGTAAGGATAGCAGGAGCCGAGATCCCTAGTGGAGCCAAAGCTAAAGTAGTTGAAGACTGACATCTGTGATCACAGAATCACAGAGTCGTTATTGTACAGAAGGAGGCCATTCAGCCCATTCAGCCCCATCAGTACCCTTCCACTGACACTCTCATTTGTTTGGCTGAACTGGTCCTCACCCTTAACAATTTCTCCTTCGAATCCTCCCACTTCCTCCAGACCAAAGGGGTAGCCATGGGCACCCCTATGGGCCCCAGCTATGCCTGTCTCTTTGTCGGCTACATAGAACAGTCCGTCTTCTGTAGTTACACTGGCACAACTCCCCATCTCTTCCTCTGCTACATTGATGACTGCATCTGCACCACCTCGTGCTCCCGTGAGGAGGTTGAGCAGTTCATCAACTTCACCAACACATTCCACCCCAACCTTAAGTTTACCTGGACCATCTCTGACACCTCCCTCCCCTTCCTGGACCTCTCCATCTCCATTGATGACGACCGACTTGACACTGACATTTTTTACAAACCCACTGACTCACACAGCTACCTGGATTATACCTCTTCCCACCCTACCTCCTGCAAAAATGCCTTCCCATATTCCCAATTCCTCCGCCTCCGCCGTATCTGGTCCCAGGAGGACCAGTTCCACCACAGAACACACAAGATGGCCTCTTTCTTTAGAGATCACAATTTCCCTTCCCATATGGTTGAAGATGCCCTCCAATGCACCTCATCCACATCCTGCACCTCTGCCCTCAAACTCCACCCCTCCAACCGTAACAAGAACAGAAGTACCTGGTCCTCACTTTCTACCTTCGCATTAACCACATCACCCACTGACATTTCCGCCACCTCCAAATGGACCCCACCACCAGAGATATATTTCCCTTCCCACCCCTTTCCGCCTTCTGCAAAGACCATTCCCTCAATGACTACCTGGTCAGGTCCACACCCCCCCCAACAACTGACCCTCCCATTCTGACACCCTACCCTGCCACCACAGGAATTGCAAAACCTGCGCCAACACCTCCTCCCTCACCTCCATCCAAGGCCCCAAAGGAGCTTTCCACATCCATCAAAATTTCACCTGCACATCCACTAATATCATTTATTGTATCCGTTGCTCCCGATGTGGTCTCCTCTACATTGGGGAGACTGGATGCCTCCTTGCAGAACGCTTCAGGAAACATCTCTGGGACACCCGCACCAATCAACCCCACCGTCCTGTGGCCCAATATTTCAACTCCCCCTCCCACTCTGCTGAGGACATGCAGGTCCTGGGCCTCCTCCACCGTCGCTCCCTAACCACCCAACCCCTGGAAGAAGAACGCCTCATCTTCTGCCTCGGAACACTCCAACCCCATGGCATTAATGTGGACTTCACCAATTTCCTCATTTCCCCTCCCCCCACCTAACCCCAGTTCCATCCTTCCAGCTCAGCACTGTCCTCATGACCTGTCCTACCTGCCAATCTCCCTTTCCACCTATTCACTCTAACTTCCCCTCTGACCTATCACCTCCATCCCCACCCCATTCATCTATTGTGCTCTTTGCTACCTTCTCCCCAGCAACCCCCTCCCCCCATTTATCTCTCCACCCTGGAGGCTCCCTGCCTCTATTCCTGATTATAACTAGGGACAGAGAGTATAAGAGAAGGGAGGCTATGATGAACTTATTGCCCGGCTTTTGCCCGGAACGTCGATTTTTCCTGCTCCTCAGATACTGCCTGACCTGCTGTGCTTTTCCAGCACCACTCTAATCTAAACATTCGGCCCATCATGTTTGTACAGGCTCTCTGAACATTTTAACTTGCTACCAATCTCTTGCCTTTTCCCTATAACATTGCTCATTGTTAAGCAATCATCCAGTGCTCTCTAGAATGCTTCAATTGAACCTCCTTCCATCAGATTTCCATGCATTGTATTCCAGATGTAACTACTCACTTGGTCAAAGGTTTTTTCTTACTTTGCATTTGCTTCTTTCGCAAAATGTTTTAAACTGTGACCCCCTTATCTTCACCTAGGAACTGTTTCCCCTATCCATCTTTCAGAGTATTAACATTTTCTTTCACATCTTCTCTTAGCCTTCTCTCCTTAAAGGGAAACTGTCCCAACCTCTCCCATATCTGAAGTGTCTCATCCCTGGAACTATTCTTGTAAACCTGTTTTGAACTTTCTCTCATGCATTCACAACCTTCTTGTGTGGTACCCAGAACTATATTCCAGCTAAGGTTTAACCAGTGTCTTAAATAAGTTCATCATAGCCTCCCTTCTCTTGTACTCTCTGTCCCTAGTTATAAAACCTGGAGTGCTATATGCTTTATTAACAGTTTTCTCTCCCTGCCCTGACACTTTTTTGCGACTTATGTACATACTCTTTCACAGTGTACAATTCTACAAGTGCTTTGTCATTCTCAAACTTTGAAATCATCCTCAACACATCAACAGCTAGATCATTAATAGATATCAGAAAAAGCCAAAACCCCAATATTAGTCCTTGGGAATCTCTACTACAAATTTTTCTCCAGCCCAAAAAGTACCCATTAACTATTACAGCCAATTTGTATGCATGTTGCTACTGCCTCCTTTATTCCAAAAACTTTAACTGTCGTTATAAGTCTGTTGTAATGTGCTGTTCTGAATGTCTTTTGGAAGTCCATGTACACTACATGAACAGCTTTTCATTTATGTTGTCTGTTACCCCTTCAAAAAATTTCAGCAGTTTAGTTAGAGATGATGTTCTCTTCACACAACGGCTTTTATATCCATCCACAGCTTTCCATGTGGCTATTAATTTTATCATAATTGGTTGTTACTAGAATTCTTCACACCACTAAAATTAAATAGACTGGACTGTCATTGCTCAGCTGACCTTCACAACATGTTTTGAATAAAAGCCTAATATTTTCAGTTTTCTAATCTTCTGGCACTATGCTCAAATCCAGGGAAAATTGATACTTAAGAGTCTTTCCAATTTCTGCTCCCACTTCCTTAATTAACGTTGGATGCATTTCATCTGATTGTAGTGTTTTAACAAACTTAAGTACCAATGGATTACCTAATACTTCCTCCTTATCAATTTGAAACCCTTCTAGTGACTGAATTTCCTCCTTTGTCACATGGCCTTGGCAGCTTCTGCCTCATAAACAAAGAGAGATGCCAAATGTACATTTAACAATTCAGCCGTGCCTCTTGCCTCTCAGTATAAACACCCTTTTAGTCAGTAATTGGCCCTACAGTTCCTTTTACCATCCTTTTATGATTGATGTGCTCATATAAGACTTTGGGTTTTCCCTTTATGTAATCTGCTAGTCTTTTTTCATAATCTCTCTTTTCCTCTCATGTCGTTTTCTTTAACTCTGTTATGAACTTTCTATTTTCAGCTTGATTGTCAGCTGTATTTACTCTCTGATAACTGTCAGAGTACACTTTTTTCCCCTTTAACATAATTTCAATATCTTTGATGTCCTCTGAACTGTAGAATATCCTTTTAAGAGACTATACGTTGACTTTATCTGAACCATCTCCTTTTTGAAGGTAGCCCATTGTTCAACTACTATTTTCCCCCATCAAACTTTGGTTCCAGTCTATCTGGGTCAGCTCTGTCCTTATCCACAGCATGATGGCACAGTGATTAGCATTGCTGCCTCACAGCGCTAGAGACCTGGGTTCAATTCCCGCCTCAGGCAACTATCTGTGTGGATTTTGCACATTCTCCTTGTGTCTACGCGGGTGTGCTCCAGTTTCCTCCCACAGTCCAAAAATGTGCAGGTTAGGTGAATTGGCCATGCTAAATTTCCTGTAGTGTTAGGTGTAGGGGAATGGGTCTGGGTGGGTTGCTCTTCGGAGGGTCGGTGTGGACTTGCTGGGCCGAAGGGCCTGTTTCCACACTGTAAGTAATCTAATCTTATCCTAATAAATCAGCACTCAGCCAGTTGAATGTTCTTACTATGGATTGACCGATGTAATTTCGTATCATCACCCTAAACCTTATAATACAATGATGATTGTTCCTAAATGATCCTCCATGATAACTTGAACTACTTGTCCCCCACCCCCATCATTCTCATGAACTAGGTCTAACAGTCTCCTTTCTTGCAGGACTGGGCACATCTCTGCTATAGGAAATCCTCCTCAGCACAATCAAAGAGTGCTAGCTCCTTGCTGTCTCTTATATTATCACGGTCCCTGTTGAGATACAGATAATCAAAGTCCCTCACAATTGCTACTTTATGATGTTTACACCTCTGTATAATTTCCTTGCAGATTTGTTTCTCTATATCCTTGCCACTAGCTGGTGGTCATTAAATTGCACCAAGCAATCGAATTGCACCTTTGTTTGCTGGGGACCTCACGACAAGGCTGAGATGGATCATCCACTTGCCACTTCTGGCTGAAGATGAATGCAAATACATTAGCCTTGCTTTTTGCACTGACACTGAGAATGGACATATTTCTGGAGCCTCTATTTCCTGTTAGTTGTTTAATTGACAACTGGATGTGGCAGGACTGCAAAGCTTAAATCTATTGGTTGTGGGATTGTTTAGCCCTGTCAATTGCACATTACTTCCATTGTTTGGTTTGCAAATAATCCTGTGTTTTAGCTTCACCTCATTTTTCGAAATGCCTGCTGCTACTCCTGGCATGCTTTCCTGCCCTCTTCATTGAACCAGAGTTGGTCCACTGGCTTGATGGCAATAGTAGAGAAGGGGAAATGTCAGGCCATGAAGATACAGATTGTGTTAAAGTACGATTTTGCTGCTGCTGATGGCTCACTGAGCCTCACAGGCACCCAGTCTTCAATTGCTAGATCTGCACGAAGTCTGTCCCATTTTGCGCAGTGATAGTGCCAAACACTATGATGTTAAAGTATTCTCAAGATGAAGATCAGACTTCATTTCCACAGGACCATGCAATGGCCATCGTACTGATATTATCATGGACTGATGCATCTGCGATTGGTAACTTTGTGAGGGCAAGGTCAATTAGATTGTTCACTTTTATTGTTGGACCCATAATTTGCATTAGACTCAGTTAAGCAGTTATGTCCTTTAGACTTGGTCATCTCAGACATTCAAGTTGCTACTAAGCCACTTGTGCTGAAGGACACCATAGAATCAAAGTCATAGAGATGTACAGCACGGAAACAGACCCTTCGGTCCAACCCGTCCATTCCAACTAGATATCCCAACCCAATCTAGTCCCATCTGCCAGCACCCGGTCCATATCCCTCCAAACCCTTCCTATTCATATACCCATCCAAATGCCTTTTAAATGTTGCAATTGTACCAGCCTCCACCACTTCCTCTGGCAGCTCATTCCACACACCTTGTGTGTGAAAAGGTTCCCCCTTAGGTCTCTTTTATATCTTTCTCCTCTCACCCTAAACCCATACCCTCTAGTTCTAGACTCCCCCACCCCAGGGAAAAGACTTTGTCGATTTATCTTATCCATGCCCCTCATGATCATGTAAACCTCTACAAGGTCACCCCTCAGGCTCCAACACTCCAAGGAAAACAGCCCCAGCCTGTTCAGCCTCTCCTATAGTTCAAATCCTCCAACTCTGGCAACATCCTTGTAAATCTTTTCTGAACCCTTTCAAGTTTTGCAACATCTTTCCAATAGGAAGGAGACCAGAATTGCACGCAATATTCCAACAGTGGCCGAACCAATGTCCCGTACAACCGCAACATGATCCCCCAACTCCTGTATTCAATACTCTGACCAATAAAGGAAAGCATACCAAACGCCTTCTTCATTATTCTATCTACTTGAGACTCCACTTTCAAGGAGCTATGAACTTGTGCTCCAAAGTGTCTTGGAAGCACAAGGACCTTAGACTCAGTTAAGCAGTTATGTCCTTTAGACTTGGTCATCTCAGACATTCAAGTTGCTACTAAGCCACTTGTGCTGAAGGACACCATAGAATCAAAGTCATAGAGATGTACAGCACGGAAACAGACCCTTCGGTCCAACCCGTCCATTCCAACTAGATATCCCAACCCAATCTAGTCCCATCTGCCAGCACCCGGTCCATATCCCTCCAAACCCTTCCTATTCATATACCCATCCAAATGCCTTTTAAATGTTGCAATTGTACCAGCCTCCACCACTTCCTCTGGCAGCTCATTCCACACACCTTGTGTGTGAAAAGGTTCCCCCTTAGGTCTCTTTTATATCTTTCTCCTCTCACCCTAAACCCATACCCTCTAGTTCTAGACTCCCCCACCCCAGGGAAAAGACTTTGTCGATTTATCTTATCCATGCCCCTCATGATCATGTAAACCTCTACAAGGTCACCCCTCAGGCTCCAACACTCCAAGGAAAACAGCCCCAGCCTGTTCAGCCTCTCCTATAGTTCAAATCCTCCAACTCTGGCAACATCCTTGTAAATCTTTTCTGAACCCTTTCAAGTTTTGCAACATCTTTCCAATAGGAAGGAGACCAGAATTGCACGCAATATTCCAACAGTGGCCGAACCAATGTCCCGTACAACCGCAACATGATCCCCCAACTCCTGTATTCAATACTCTGACCAATAAAGGAAAGCATACCAAACGCCTTCTTCATTATTCTATCTACTTGAGACTCCACTTTCAAGGAGCTATGAACTTGTGCTCCAAAGTGTCTTGGAAGCACAAGGACCTTACCATTAAGTGTATAAGTCCTGCTAAGATTTGTTTTCCCAAAATGCAGCACCTCACATTTATCTGAATTAAACTCCATCTGCCACTGGCTCGTCTGATCAAGATCCCGTTGTAATCTGAGGTAACCTTTTGTGCTGCCCACTACACCTCCAATTTTGGTGTCATCTGCAAACTTACTAACGCTACCTCTTATGCTCGCATCCAAATCATTTATATAAATGACAAAAAGAAGTGGACCCAGCACCGATCCTTGGGGCACTCCACTGGTCACAGGCCTCCAGTCTGAAAAACAACCCTCCACCACCACCTTCTGTCTTCTACCTTTGAGCCAGTTCTGTATCCAAATGGGCTAGTTCTCCCTGTATTCCATGAGATCTAACCTTGCTAAGCAGGCACCAAAGTCACCCATGCAGAATACTTTCTGCGTCCTTCTCCTCAGTACTTCCTTCAAGTAATGTTCAATGTGGAGGAGCACTGATTCATCAGCTGAGGAGGGTTCAGTTGGTTGGATGTTGTCTTGCTGATGTTTGATTACCCTTCGGGGTTTGACCAGCGATGACATAGCACATACTCAGGAATGGTGATGATGATATTGTCTGGTTCATTGTTTGTAAGGTACGATTCCATGAGAATAACGATGGCAGGTTGTTGCTAGACTAGTCAGTAGGACAGCTATCTCTCAGTTTTGGCCCGTGTCTTGAGAAGTTGGCAAGGAGGATTTTGCAGGGTTGACAGGGCTGTGCTTCCCATAGTTTTTTCTGATGCCTGTATCGATGCAAGTGGTCTGGATGGTTTCAAACTTTGCTTCAGACTCCAAGAGTAAGTAAGGACAGTCTTAACAACTACAAGCCAATTAGCAAACGTACTCTGTATGGTTCTCAGGAGCAATGTGCTTGTAATATGAATTAGTTTAAAATCAATAACAAGAACATGGCCTCTAACAATTGAGTCAAACCCTGAATTCAGACTACTAAAATTGATACTGGGAAGAAAAAAGACTACCCCATTGCACAGGAAAATTATATTCTTTCTAGTGCATCACATGTTTGTAAACAAACAAGAAAGTGCATCAAATGCATATTCCGTTGTTATATCCCCTTTAATTTTTAATCCTTCTTTAATCAATAGCCATCTGCTGAGCCAAAATCCAAACTATTTTTGGAGCTTAGCCAAGCATTCATATTGACTACAGCTGACTAAAAATAAATTCCAGCTACATTACCTGAAAATTTCCATTTCAGGCTAATCAGTGGAGTGAACAGGTATAGACATTGCTTTTCATTTACAAATGCAGGGATTTTTGTTTGACAGCCAGACTTATCAGACAATTCAAACAGCAAAATCTAACAGCAGAAACTGATGGGGCACTTTTAATGAAAGCATTATCAACATTTAATTAATCTAATGCGAGAATTTAACAAAAATGTTCGCTTATATTTCCAATCATCTGGGAATTAATTAAGGCAATTAATGAATATTCATCATTATTATTTAAAAGAAATGAGTATGGTCACAGCAAGTGACTGTGAGTAATTGTTTTAAATTAATTTGATGTTGATTTAGAAAATTGACTCTTTTTGGTGCCAGATGAGTGCACTGTGCAAAAATTAAAAAAAATACTGAGTAGCACAGCAATTAGTACACAGCTGTAGTGAGAATGAATTGGGATGCTAATGATGCCATGGAGTCCCTTGAGAAGGTAGCACCTCTGTCTCCAGGACAGAAGGTCCAGGTCCATGTCCTAGTTGCCCCTGAGGTGTGTCATAACATATCTGAAGAGTTTGATTAAAATAACGAAGCAAAGGTGTATACGGACATTCAGTTGTTATCTAAAGTACACTAGCAGTGAAGAGAAGGTCAGCTCCATCCTTCTGTGGTCATGAGATTTAGGATTCAATTCATTTAACAGCTGAGCATTTGCTGAAGACAGCAACAAGATTCTTGAACGATTCAGCACCCTTCGTCAGCCAAGGTCTAGTCATCGGATCTACCAGTGTGAATTTAAATGCCTCAGACAGGAATTAAGAGAGCTTATTGACAACTTTGTAGCAAGACTGAAAAACACACACACAAAATGTAAATTCAAAGACAGAGCTGAAAAGTTGATGGACCAATTAATTTGCGGTTCTACACACACCCTGAGGTACAAAAGGCACTACTGGAAAAGATAAACTTACAACATCACAGTTGTATACACTGCCAGAGCACTCAGAGCAAAGAACAAACAGATAAAAGCATTGACAACTCAAATGAATAATGTTCAGAAAGGCAGCAATATTGAGCAGTAAAACGGAAATAAGGGAATGTACTCCAAATAGAGAGAAAGTTGATTAGGCGTATGGAGGACTACATGAATTCATATGCAGAAAGAAATGTGCTGTATGCATATGGATTGAACTTCAGAGCTTGTGGAAAGACCAATCACAGGGAAATGAGGTGCAAAACAAAGCAAGAAGATAGTAGATGAATCACCAGAGTAAGAGCACAGAATGAAGTGCTGGAAAATAGTCTATTGTTGCCGATGATTTTGAGGGCACATAACAACTGGACAACTGCATGAAATGTCTGGATATGATATTCCTCGAGAACAGAAATTCTCACAACCATTCAGATCAGGAAGAGGTTGAGAAATAAGTCCACTTTTATAAATCTAAATGTGAAGACTGATAACAGATCAATGACTATCTGTGTAGACCAGATCCAAAGATCTTGCCTGAAAATTTGGTAGAAAATAATTATGCAAGGAATCAAAAAAAGTCATGCCAATAGCATATTGGGGATCTTAGATACAACAGCTGGGAATAACCTAAATTAGAGAGATATCCTGCATTCTTGTATTATCTGTAAACAACAAGGAAATAATTTCATGCATGAATGTTCCAAGAGCCACATTCACAGATGCATCAGAGAGTCAAATGAAGCGTAATGGGATCAGCCTAAACTATTTCCTTTGTCCAAGGCAACCTTGCTAGAATTAAACCAATAGAGTTCTCAACTTGCCAAATTTAAAATATAATTATTTCAAACATCTGGCAACCAAAAGACAACTAGAACACCTTTTTGTTATTCAATGATAAAGATTGTACAATACATGATACACTCAGAAAATGTGCGTTAATGTTCATCTCAATTTACAGGACAGATTGTTTTGATGAACCACTGCATTAAGACATATCCACAACCACGTTACAGCACAGCATCTAATCGTGTCATTTGAAGATGTCTAAATATTTTATCTTTTTACACGTTAGCAAGTTCCTGACTTCCCAAAAGGCTTTTCATAGAGGAGGTGAACTGTCTAAGAAAGTATTTCTTTTAGAGATTTCAAAGTCCAAATTAGCACATAACAATGGTATGAAGGAAGAAATTGAATGATTCTATGGTCCTCACACCAGGAAACCTGACCTTCTCAGAGATGCTTGTCCATTTTTACACAACATCTTCCCAACCTGCAAGAAGGTCAGATAAACATATTGTGGATCAGTAAGGCAGCAAAAATGAAATTGTCTTTCAGCACAAAACTGGGACCAAGTTGCTGATGAATGCAAGCCACAAGAATGGTGAATGTGAGGATTTAAATCATCACTGTGGATCTGAGATATATTAACCTTTTGGTCATAGCATTTTGATTTTTAAGCAAGTATGTTATATACATTCTTTACTCCAAAAGTGAGTGAGTTTCTATACGGTGCTGAGGGGGAGCTACATTACTAGTCATGTTCTTATTTAACTTGGATCTTAAACTCTTATCTCTTTTCCTCTGTGTCTACTGCAGGGAGTGATGATCCCATGGCAACTGGCTGGATAAAAGAAGAGTGGCTTGAGGTAACATCCCTCAAACAGCACAGTCAGAAGTAAGGTAACCAGTCAGTTGTCTCAATAATACTTGTAGGAGTTTGTTTTATTTGCGTGGCTCTGTATCTATAGTTATAGATAGTGAATAATTGTTATATCAAATGCTAAAGGATAGTTCGAAGATATCCTCTCAGTTGCTTCATTTCCATTGTTTCTGGACTTACTTCAGGTGTCAGGTGATTTCTGAGTTAAATGATGATCGAACTGCACTGTCTTCTAAAATTCCAATTTAAAATAATTACCTTCACAAATTACGCCTGAACTGACTGAAATGTATAATTTAATATACAATACTGTTGAATCGGCAGAGCAATGTAATTTAATCCTTGAAACACTTAAATAAAGTGATATGGATCCATAACACTGTTCTAATAACACCTATTATTGGAATGTTAAAACCATCACTTTACATTTTCCAATCTATAAATAGGCTTAGATTCCTTGCTTGAAGCTCGAGATTAGAAGAATTGTCTAACATAATTAACTGCACTTTTAAATCAATTAGGGAGTAAATTTAATCTCTGCAGTATCATGGGAGATGGTTCCATGGAAGTTGATTCTGCTGTAGCGGGGGTGCACACTACACTGGCAGCTGCATCTGACTGTATCCATCTGGTGTGCCATCCCTTGTGTAAGGACCTCACATCTCAAAACCCGACTGGCTGAGGTGGTGCCCACTGCCCAAGTTTGGAATAGGCAAGTCTATTGTACCAATTTCTACATCATTCAAGAACTTTACATACTTAGCTGCAAGAGGCGCTTGTAAGAGTCAAGCTTATAACTTGCAGATAACTTGCAGTACTTTCCAAGGACTTCATCTATTGCAACATGTCTGGAAGAAATGTGATGGTTTTGTAGTGACTATGGATAAGGAACACAGTGTTGCATTATCTTCAAAGGGAGAGCAGGCGATTTGGCGACTCTTTCACACAAAGGGCAGAAAATACTCCCACCAGCACAAAATGAGGCTGATAAGGAAAGTTAATTGTGAGGGAGGATTAAAAGTGAGAACTTATCTTCTGCTTTATCTTCAAATCAAGAACATTTGCCGCAAATATACTGTAAATTGAAGTATAATTATTCATATTGGCAAAAAGAATAAACAATAAGCATGTTATCTTGGTGGTGAGAGTTTGCAGAACTCTTAGATGCAGAGGGATCTGGGTGTTCTCATGAAGGAACTTGGAAAATTAATAGAATGCCTTCATTTTGAAACATGGAAAATAAGACCAGGAATAGATTATTCAGCTCTTCGAGACTGCTCTGTTATTTATTTAATCTGATTGTGGTTGATCATTCTGGTATTTTTATTGTGAGGAGAATTGAATACAAACGTTGGGGGGTTATCTTTCAGTTCTACAGGGCACTGATAAGACCACACCTGGAGTACAGAGCACAGAACTGGTCACCTTATTTTAGGAAGTATGCAAATTCATTGGACGCAGTTCAGAGAAGGTTTACTAGATTAATATTGGAAATGGATAGATTGTCCTATGTGGAAAGATTGGACATGGTAGGCATGTATCTGCTGGAGTTTAGAATTAACTTGTTGGAGACGTAATCTTGAATGATGTTGACGGGGTAAATGTGGACAGGATGCTTCACTTTATGGGAGAATCTTGAACTAGGGGTAAGCATTTAACAGTCAGGGGTCACCACAGATGAAGCAAATACTTTTCTCTCAGTGTATTCTAAGTCTTTGAAACTTTATCCAGAAAAATATGGAATGAGCTGCCAGATGAAGTGGTGGCGGCTAGTACAATTGCAACATTTAAAAGGCATCTGGGTGGGTATATGAATAGGAAGGGTTTGGAAGGAAATGGGCCTGGTGCTGACAGGTGGGACTAGATTGGGTGGGATATCTGGTCAGCATGGACAGGTTGGACTGAAGAATCTGTTTCCATGCTGGAGTCACATGTGAGCCAGACCTGTTTAGGATAGCAGTTTCCTTCCCCAAAGGACCAGATGGGTATTCCCAAGAATTGGCAATGGATTCGTGGTAAACTCTTAATTTTAGATTGTTAAATTAAATTCAAATTCCACTATATGCCATGGCAGGATTTGAGCCCAGGTCCACAAAGCATTACTTGGATCTCTGGATGAAGAGACCAGTGGTGATACCAATATCATGGAACTATATTCCCAACTGGTATCCCTATACACTATGATCTGCAGCACTTCAAGAAAGCACTTCATCACCAGGTCGACCAGAGGTGAGTAATAAATGCTGGCTGAGACAGAGAAACCCACATCCCATTAACGAAAAAGAAGTGCACTGTTCTTCAACTCACACAGATTTCTCAACATGAACTGCTTCCCACACAACCAGTCCTCAAGTTTTATTTGGTGCTGAGGATGTAAACTCAATCCCCTGCCTGTGGAACTGTCACTCGCACATATACATTGCTTAATTCCCTGTGAGAGTCACATTGCAAGAATACACAGTGTCACTCTTTTGGGTTGCAGGAGGTCATTTACCCTTTCATAATATTGGACCTGGTTTTGTTTACAGACTGCATAGCTGCTAATCTCTGCTGCAAGCTATGTTCTTGGTGAAATGGGAGTATCTGCCATTGCCATCAATGGAAAACAGGACTTCTGTGCTGCTTCCAGGCAATGTAGAGGGGAACACACTCAGAGGAAACCTGACACTCTGAATAGTTAAAGTGTTGGTCATTGTATGATTGCCTGTGGTTTGTGACCTAGCTCTAAGAGAAAGCCCAGGTCACTTCTGCAGAAATATATCCTCAGGCTGTGAAAGCATAGCTCATATTTCAGGTGTGCAGTGTAACAGGAATGGATGCTGTTCAATGGACAATCTCTGGATGATGACTCTGTGAAATAGAAGCCCAGCATCTCCCTACCTTTTGGCAGCGATGTGGGCTCCTGGAAATTCTGCTACTGCTCCCAGCATCTTAGTGTCCATGGTTATCAACATTCTCCTGTATAGCTCCCCTTGCTCCTTATCTTACTCCCTGTAACAGTACTGCTCTCTGATCTCACGTCTTGGTAAACTGGTAAATAAATCATCCTCTATCCTTAGTCTGACTGCAGTTCAGTCTTGCCTGCTGAGTAACCACATACAGATCCCAATGCTATACTGATTTTGACCACCAACTTGTTGGCCTCCTCCATCGCCAGACTATGGCAACATGACGCCTGGAGGAAGAGTGCCTTATCTTCCGCCTAGGAATCCTCCAACCACAAGGGATGAATGCAGATTTCTCCAGCTTCCTCATTTCCCCTCCACCCACCTTATCTCAGTCCCAACCCTTGGACTCAGCACCGCCTTCTTGACCTGCAATCTTCTTCCCGACCTCTCCGCCCCCACCCCCTCTCCGGCCTATCACCCTCACCTTAACCTCCTTCCACCTATCGCATTCCCAATGCCCCTCCCCCAAGTCCCTCCTCCCTACCTTTTATGGTAGCATGCTTGGCATACCGTCCTCATTCCTGAAGAAGGGCTTATGCCCGAAATGTCGATTCTCCTGCTCCTTGGATGCTGCCTGACCAGCTGCGCTTTTCCAGCAACACATTTTTCAGCTCTGATCTCCAGCATCTGCAGTCCTCACTTCCTCCAAGTCTACTACTGTGCAAAGGTGAGGACTGCAGATGCTGGAAACCAGAGTTTAGATCAGAGTGGTGCTGGAAAAGCACAGCAAGTCAGGCAGCATCCGAGGAGCAGGAAAATCTACGTTTCAGGCAAAAACCCTTTATCAGGAATGGAGGCAGGGAGCCTCCAGGGTGGAGAGATCTCCAAGTAAAGCTACATAACCGTTACGCCTTGGACTTCAAGTTGAAAATTACCCCAATTATGTTTGTTGGTTATATAATGCCGGAAATACTCACCAGTGTGGTGGGCCAAATGGACTCCTTCTATGCTCTAACAGTTTGATAATTCTGAGATCACGCAGCTTGTATGGAAAACAAAGAATTAATGGATGTTGGATAATTGGATAATACCTCAGTAACTTTTAAGTTTCAGCTAAATGATTGAGTCATCTTTTAAAGAAAACAATAGATACTGGTCTTGGATATTTTAACCAGACAAGAAAATGGATCTCATTGCTGAGAAATATTAGAGGAGGTAAGTTTGCAGTGCCCAGGGAACACATTGCAGTGTGCAGTGAATAATTGTTGCACTGAAATAGCTACGTCCATGGTCTAATGGAAATTGAACTTCATAGTAAGGAGATCTTTAGCGGAAAATTCATTAAAATAATCAGTGCCATGATCCCAATAGACCAGAAGAGCAAACCAAGTGTTTGTGTTCTAATAAAGGGTAATTTACAACTTAAAACATTAATTATTTCTTTTTCCACATCTGCTGCCTGACCTCAGAATTATCGAATTGTTAGAGTACAGAAGGAGACCATTTGGCCCATTATACTGAGTTATTCCTGTCTTAAAACCAAAAGTTGGGATACATATCAAGAAGCACGACATTTTAACATAAAGAAGTGGTTATCAGATACTTTGCGGACTAGCCAGACTACATCAACAACAGTTTTGGTCTTACAGAACTAGGATATTGCTCTAAAAACAGACAAGTTGCAGAAGATTTCTTTTCTTGCACGTACCTGGACAAATGCACAAATGTCAAATGTCAAACATTCAGCACACAAATTTATTCCATCTAAGAAAAGGGTGATGATTGATTGGAAACTCACTTCTAAGTTACTGAGACGTTGCCATGAGAAAGCCTGGAAAAAGGAATTCTGGTTGGAGAAACTATTTCCTGAGCGCGCTAATTAAGAAACAATTTAAAATAATCAGTCAAGTATGTAACCTGGTTAGAAGTGACATACATTCATACACAGGGACCTCTGCAAACAAAGGGTATATGTTCAAGTCTTGCATGTTTTTCAAATTACTTAGGAGCTTGGGGAGCTCAAAGCCTCGTTCTTTTTTACAAGGATCTTTATCCAAAACAAAGCACACATGATCCACATAACAGGGGAGAAATTGATATAAACCAGTGAAACAAAAAGAATTCAAGGCAAATTGACAGGTCACTTCACAACTTGATGCAGGGTGTAAATTGGGCTGCTTGCTCACCATGGGGCCCGTTCTTGCTACTGCTAAAGACCAGTTAAAGCATTCTCCTATGTGTATGTAAAATTCAAATCGGTGTACTTGATTTTTGGAATCAATGCCAGGAAGTTGTTACTCTAGCGAAAACTTAATAGATAAGTATTGCCATTTCTTTTACAACTCATTTTAAAAATAATAGTAAGGTGAGTCACAACTTCATTTGCTGTTGGAGATAATCTCTTCCAGATAATGTTTTTATGACCTTGGTAATGCAATCAACGTCTTTGTACTTTAAATATTCATTAACAATTTAACATCCTCAGCTATAATGACTTCATAGTAAACATTTTTTCCACTGTATCTTGTAATAATGTACTAGTATAATATACTATTAATTTTTTCATACAATTGCTGAAAGATACTTTAGAGCTTTAATTATAATTTAATTTTAAAATAAGATTAATGCTTTAACAATATTATTTTTTCACTGATGAATTGATAAGAGATTTGTAGCATTCCATCAACACACTTAGCTTTCTTTAAATTAAGCTCCTATAAATCTGCACAGGTAGAATCCTTGTTTCTCTCATATACATTTCACATTATTAACTTAAAAGATTAGTCCCTTCTCTTTACTCAAAATTCTGCATGTATCTTCTGAATCTTAGACACCTCTAGGTTGTCTAAGAGTTGTGAGTTAAATATCAGTGCAGAGTAATGATCAGAATCTCAACAATCATTTAGTCACAGATATCCTGTGACCGGGAATATAATTTCTGTCCCTGTGTGACTTTACATTGACTTATTTTTTTCTGTCATGGCATATACTTTGTGATGATGCTGCAGCTTTAAGAGGTGCATTTTGTCCTGTTTTCTTTTGTTGAATGGTTTTAAGGAATAGATATGGAGTTGGCTAGTGAAGGCCCATAAAGTAAACAGCTTCAGAGGCTTTGGTTTTTTTAAATGTTGGAACAATAGAAGCAGCCTGAGTGGGTGTGGCCAGCTTGCACAGAGCAGGATTTCTAGTTTTTTAGCCTTTAGATCCAGCAGACACTTAGAATTTTGAAGAAGTAGAACCCATTTTTTCCCCTCTTTTGGTTATAGCCAGAAGCTGGGTATTTTTACCTACTGCAGGTGTTGCATGTGAGAAAATCTGTTTTCTGAATTTGCCTTTATGCCAAAAGATGTGTTTATGGGATGTTCCTATGTTGGAACATTTAATTAGTAATAGTTACTGTATCTATTATTCTGTTAAATTTTCCAATAGAGTTAAAGTCTTCTAAGGTTTTCTTTCTTTTGTTGTATTTTAGCTCTAGTGTTTCAATAAATTCCACTTTGCATAATGTCGAGTAGTTTGGCCAGTCACATTGCATCTCGAACATAACACTGTCATTTGCCTTTAAAAGAAGAACAGTTAGTATCTTAAAATATTTTGAGGGGGCATGTTCTGGTCCATAACAAATTGATAAGGTGGATAGTTTAAATATGTTTCCTCTTGCCCTGGAGTCTAGAGCTACAGGACACTTTAAGAAAAAAGTATCCCTTCTAATACAGGAATGAGGAGCTTTTATTTTCTCTCAGTCTATGAAATTCTCATCTCCAGACAGTTGAGGAGCAGTGCCATTGCATTAATTCAATACAGAGTTTGAATTTTGATGGGCAAAGGAGTCAAGAACTGTGAGGGAGCAGTCAAGCAGATGGGGTTCGGGCCATAACTGGATCAATCATGAACTTACCAATGGCAGACAATGCTTGTAGGACTAAATGGCTTCATCTTGTTCCTAAGTCCTATGGGGTGAAAAATCATAAAATGGTCATGCGCCTTTATGTGGTCAGAGCAGGAGAACAATAATGCTCACCCTGAAAATCTAAAGATTATGACAAAAGTTTTGACCCTAATTAAGTTCATGGCAGTTTTTTTTGGAGTTCTAAGGGCTAAACTGACTTGACCATTGAACTAGTCTCCTTTGCACAGCAGCAGCTCATTTGAATGATGGGGGAAACATCAGACTATCATTCTCATTACCAGCTGACCATAGCAGCTTGCCTTGTCTGGCTTTAAAAAGCTGAAATCCAGCTACCTTAAACAATTACTTTAAATAATTACCTGTTGGGGCTTCCAGATAATATTAAGTCCTCCTACCGACACCCTATAATTAGCAATATGAACCAGTAATGTTTTTGCCACTTTTCGTACATTTATAAACTTATTTTATTCAAACTGAGATGTTTGTCTGAAGTCTTTAGAGATTGTGACAGGAACAGTAATGAGTACTGGTGGACACATAACAGAAAAAGGTACTTCAGGATTAATATTCAGGCACGGTGGCTCAGTGGTTAGCCCTACTGCCTCACAGCACCAGTGTCCCAGGTTCAATTCCAGCCTCGGGTGACTGTCTGTGTGGAGTTTGCATGGGTTTCCTCCCACAATCCAAAGATGTGCGGGTGAGGTGAATTGGCCATGCTAAATTGCCCATAGTGTTAGGTGTATTAGTTAGAGGAAGATGGGTCTGGGTGGGTTACTCTTTAAAGGGTCGGTGCAGACTTGTTGGGCCGAAGGGCCTGTTTCCACACTGTAGGGAATCTAATCTAATCTTGTGTATAGTGCAGTTCACAATAAGATTTGGCATGGTTGATGCACTTTCCAAGGGAGAGTTATTCTGTCGATGAATGCAAATCTATAACATATTATTTTGGATCATTATTCTATTTTTTTATTCAATAAATGTGTTTGGCAGTTTATAGCTTCAGCTACATTCCAGTGATGCACTTATTCTCAACAAAGAGATTGCATTAATTTTCTGTGCCATCCCTGGTCATGCCAACTTACTTAGATATTGGGATGGTAAAGCTTCTTCAGCAAATAGGGATTGAGAGCTTATGTTTGTTATCAACTCAAAAAAGAAGATCCTAGTATAAAGATCTAAAAATGTAACACAGTTAACTAGGTATATATCATTCTCTCTGGGTTTAAATGGGTAGTACCCTGTCTTCCAGTGATAGATCACTCCATCCTGTTCCTGTTAATGAGTGAGATTTGGTGTCCACTGGTCAGTGTTATCCTGAGTACTATAGATATCCCAAGAAATTGATTAAGTTCTGCACTTTCATCACCATTGGAAACTAATCTAACCCCCAAAGAGATTCCAATTACCTCCACCCTGCCATGGATACTCAAAAAATGTTGATTTTATTAAATCCAAAATATTTTATAAAAAAAATGAAAGAAATCCAGTTTACATTCAGTGAAATCAATCCATTTTACTGATAATGTGTTACTACAGAAAATCAATATGTCAAATGCATTATGGATTTTCTATTATACTTATAATGTTTTGTGTTATAGTGGATTAGTATGCTTTGCCTCAGGGAACTGAGGTTGAATGCAGCCCAGGCAAATGGAATGTGTTACTTTCCCTGAGGCTACACAAAATGAATTTTATCAACTTAAATCCAATTCATTGTAGGTGTGAGTCCACAGTACAAAGTGGACTATCAATTAATTTTACATCTTGGGCCAGCTGTGCATCAGTTTTAGGACATTTCCCTTGAAATTACAAGATTCTGGGTTTGAGTTAAAAGGAACCTGGACTGAACCAGAGGTGCGGTAACTTACAAAGCTACAAGCTAGGTGCTGGAACATGAGACTCGAATGAGCGGCAAGGATTTGTTTACTGGTGTACACATAATGGGCTGAATGTCCTCGTTCTGTGCTGTAACCTTTCTATGGTTCTCCATTTTGAGCTTTACAAAATCAAGGCTCACAGGCCAGTGCAGTACTAAGGGAACCCTGCACATTTGGAGGCTCCAGCTTTTGGATGAGATTCTAAGTTGATACCCCAGGTGATGTGAAGTCGAAAGCAGAGAAGCAGAGTTATCCCTGGTTAAAAAAAAAATCAGGATGTGCAGGTCAGGCAGCATCTTTGGAATAAAAAAAACAGAATTGATATTTAGAGTCAAACATTACTCTTTTTCAGAATATCCAAGAATCTTTAAATTCTGGAAAAGTCCTAGAGGATTGGAAAACACTTTTATTTAAAAAGGAAAGGAGACAGAAAACAAGCAACAAGAGCCACTTGGCTTTACATCTATTAATGGGAATATTACAGTATATTATGAAGGAGGCAATAGCAGAGGATTTGAAGCATAAACTATAATTAAGCAGAATCAGCACAGTTTCAAGAAAGAGAAATGACCAAGACAAAGTTATTAGAATTCTTTGAGGTGGTAGCAAGCAGGATAGATTAAAGGAGAAACAGCAAACAATACACTTAGATTTCAAAAGACATTTGATAAAGTACTGAACTCTAGCCTACTTAATAAGACAAAAGCCCATGGTGTTAGAAATAGTGTATTAGCATGGTTGAAGATTGGTTAACTAAAAGATAAAGAATTGGGATAAGGGAAGCATCTTCCAGATATAGCAGCCTTTATCGGTTTGACTGTCACAGAGTTCAATGCTGATACAACAATTATTTGTAGTATATATTAATGAGGAAAGTGAATGTACCATGGCTAAGTTTGTAGATAACACAAACGTAGGTGGGAAGGCAGGCAAGTAAAGATGACACAAAGAGTCTCCAGATGGATAAGGACAGTTACACAAGTGGTCATAAGTTTGGCAGATGGGAAATAATGCCAGAAAATGAGAGGCTATGCATTTTGGCAGGAAGAGCTGAATATTGTTTAAATGGAGAAAGCTACAGTAAACAAGAATTTGGGAGTCCTCATGCATAAACATAGAACATAGAACAACATACAGCTCAGAACAGTCTCTTCGGCCCTTGATGTTGCACCAACCTGTGAACTAATCTAAGCTCATCCCCTTACACTATCCCATCATCTTCCATGTGCTTATCCAAGGATTGTTTAAATCTCCCTAATGTGGCTGAGTTAACTACATTGGCAGGGAGGGTATTCCACACCCTTACCACTCTCTGCGTAAAGAACCTGCCTCTGACAACTGTCTTAAATCTATCACCCCTCAATTTGTAGTTATGCCCCTTGTACAAGCTGACATCATCATCCTAGGAAAAAGACTTTCACTGTCTACCCTATCTAATCCTCTGATCATCTTGTATGTCTCTATCAAATCCCCCCTCAGCCTTTTCTGGATTAGATTACTTACAGTGTGGAAACAGGCCCTTCGGCCCAACAAGTCCACACCGTCCCGCCGAAGCGCAACCCACCCATACCCCTACATGTACCCCTTACCTAACACTACGGGCAATTTAGCATGGCCAATTCACCTGACCTGCACATCTTTGGACTGTGGGAGGAAACCGGAGCACCCGGAGGAAACCCACGCAGACACGGAGACACTCAGTCAGTCGCCTGAGGCGGGAATTGAACCCGGGTCTCTGGCGCTGTGAGGCAGCAGTGCTAACCACTGTGCCACCGTGCCGCCCACAGCAAAATAATGAAGTGCAGAGAGAAGGCCAAGGAAAGAGAAATCAAAGGGATAGATGGGAATGTGGAAATTCAGAGCACAAACACATTAGTCATGATTGAATTTAACATGCAGATAGGCTTGATGGAACAAATGGGTTATTACTGTTCTTAATCATGGTGGTCTATTGGGTAATGTACATTGGACAGGACATTGGAAATGCCTCCAAAAGACCATAAAACACAGAAGTCATCCTTCAACCCATCAGGTCCACTCTGCCATTCAAAGATATCATGCTGATTTAATAATCTTCCACTTTCAGGCTTATTCCCAAAGCAGAATCCCACTGAATGTCATTCCATTGACATAATTTGTTTACAAGCGACCCATATTGGAACTAAAGAAGCAGGTTGCTAATCCTCTCGTGGTAAACACTGCTGTGCCACTAATATTCGACCTGACATTGCAGCTGTCCTGTTATCAACCACATTCTGTGATACAATTCCAGTTGGCAGCTTTCATATTACAAATATGTACCAGTCTTCAAATGTCAGCTAGGAACAGCAAGTTCTGTCAATGTTGCCTCACTTAGCCACCTAAATGGGATACTTCCTGCACCCATTATCCAGTTCTGAAACTCATAACAGATATTGATAATATCGACCTCACAGCTGCCAATGACTGCATCTAAAATTGAGGATGACATTCACTCGGGGTCAAAAGTTTCTATGATTGAACTGGCTGATTCTTGAACTGCAGATCTTTGAATACTTGGGACAGTATATCTCCATGAGGTAGTGGGAGCTGCAGAAAGGTATTTGTTTTCTTTTCTTTCCTTCTCTGCTGCATCACTAAGGCCTTTCATTAAGATGTAGTGAGGCCCAATTGTATGTCGTTAAAGTTGTCCGTAGTGCTTTGAAACTTCCGAAGGGTAGTTTTAGAAACACTCCTTCACAACTGATGATTTATCTTGGACAAAGGAGGCATGCATGGAAATGACTGGACAACAACCTGCCAACAATCACTTCTGTCTAGTTGGGGCATATGGTAATGTCATGAACTTCAGGTCAGTGCTCTTGTGACATGGGTTCAAATCCTACCATGGCTGACAGTGAACTTTGAACGCAATAAAAGTCTGAAATGAAAGAAAAACTTTTATAACTCATTGTAGATTATTGCGGGGGAGGGAATTTTCCATTGCCACCTGGTCTGGTTGACATGTGACTTCAGGCCCACAGCAGTGACTCTCAACTGAGTTCTGAAATGGCCAAGCAAGATACTCAGTTGTGACCCTTGCTAGAAAGTCTCAGAAAACCAAAATAACCTGGCATCAACCTAGGCACCAGAAAGAGCAATGGCAAACTCAGGCCCATTGACCCTGTGCTCCTTACTAACATCTGGGGGGCATGTGGAGAGCTGTCTCACGGAATAATCAAGTAACAGCCTAACATTGCCTGTCAGATATAATTCCTTGAGAATGACCATGTCCCAGTCACCACTATTACTGTCCCTGGATATGTCTGTCCCACCAACAGGACAGGCCCAGCAGAGAGAGGTGACAGTGGTATACAGTCAGGAGAGATTGCCCATGGAGTCCTCAACCTTGATCCCATACACCACGAAGTTTCATGGCATCAGGCCAAACATGAGCAACTAAACATCCCGCTGGAACCTCCTCTCCCTCTAAACTGATGAATGAGTGTTCATCCATGTTGAGCAACACTGGGGTGACAATTGTGCAGAATGTGGTCTGGAGGGTTTCAAAACCCACCTCAAGAGTGGCTTGACATCAACAGTACTGAGCCGGATGAATCCTACAGGATATTGCAGCAGGTGGTCAGGGAACCAACAAGAGGGAAGAACATACTTGACCTCATACTCACCAATCTGCCCATGACGGTATCGGTAAAAGTGACTACCATACAGTCTTTGAGGAGGTGAAGCCCTGTCTTCTCATTGACAATGCCCTCCTTTGTGTTCTGTGGAACTATCACTGTGCTTAAAGGGACAGACTTTGAACAGATTGATCAACTCAAGACTGGTTATCCATGAGGTGCTATGGGCTATCAACAGCAGCAGAATCATACACAAACACAGTCTGCATCCTCATAGCCTGACATAACCCACTCAACATTACCATCAAGCCCGGCATCAACACTGGTTCAATGAAGAGTGCAGGAGGGCATACCTGAAGCAGCAAAAGGCATATGTAAAAGGGACATGTTAATCTGGTGAAGTTACAAAGCCGGAATACTTTTGTGCTGAGCAGCAAGTGATAGACAAAGCTAAGCGATCCCACAATCAACAGAATGGATCCAATCTCTGCAGTTCAGACACACCCTGTGTTAAGTGATGGCGAATAACTTACTGGAGGATTAGGTTCCACAAATAGCCCCACTTTCAATGATGGGGGAGCTCAGCACTTCAGTGCAAAACGTAAAGCTGAAGCATTCACAACAATCTTCAGAAAGAATATGGTGACATCTTGGCAGAATGAAGTTCATTAACCTTCTTGTGGCATATTCCTCTGGATGACTGAGATCACACTGACCCCGTTAATCTTGGACAAGTCTGGCATCATCGCCTTCTCCTTTGATCTTGGGGGAAACAGGGCCTGCTGAGAAAGAGGAGGTGCATTTTTCTGCTTAAGTCATCCAAGTGGTTCCTCCACATCCTTGTGGAGTTCAAATCCAACAGCAGTCAAGAAACTGACCACTATCTAAAACAGAACAGCCTGCTTGATTGGCACCCCATTCACCACAGTGGCAGCAATATTTACTATTTACAAGATGCACTGAAGCAACTCCTCAAGTCTCCTTTGGTGGCATCTTCCAAACATGCAATCTTTGCTACCCAGAAGGACAAGAGTAGCAGGGGCAAAGGAAGCACCCTCACCTACAGTTTCCCCTACAAACCTGACTTGCATCAATATTGTTGTCCTTTTACAGTTGCTGGGTCAAAATCCTTCCTAACAGCATTGAATGTGTCCCTACAACAGATGAACTGCAGCTCATCAATACCTTCCCGATGGCAGCAAGGTTAGGCAATAAACATTGCAAGCTGTAAATCCATGGACCAAAAATGATCTCGTGAGCATGGCCTATCTGAACTGAAGTGATAATTTTGTTTCTCTCTTCACAGATATTGCCTGAACTGTTGAATATTTGTAGACTTTCTATTTTCTTTTTCTATGTTTGGTTGCATGAGCAAGTTTGAGATTGTAATTGAAGCACAGTAAATAACTTGTTAGAAAATCAATGGATGCAAAGTCATAGGCAAGACCCTAAAGTGGATCCATTGCATTTGTGAGTTTTTACAGTCTATCATTTTCCATATCCTGTTCTACTGCTTGTGGTAATAGGTGAACTGTGATACCTAACTCTCTAAATTTTCCTTCAACTAGTTTACTTACAGCTAAGTTTCAAGTTGTAGCTAGTGAATGGTTGTTCTCAACTGGAGTTGGTCCTGACTAACATTACATTGATAATCCCCACTGATTGCAATTTGTTAACTCCCAGGTTTTTCATAGCTTGCATCTATATGAAATAAATTAGCTTCATCTTGAGCAAATGAATTAGGGATCTGGAATCAATGGGATTGTGACATTTCAATCATTTTACATTTTATACAAGATTTGTTAAAATCTTGCATGACATGTATCAATGGAGACTGATGAGCTTTCTGGAATTGGTAATCAAAAGATAGTGTCACCAGACAACATTCAGAATCAGAACAGAATGTGCTTTATTGTTCAATTCAATTACAATGGAAAGAACTGGGGAAGAAAAACAAGGAAGAAGTAATCAAGAGAACACTTCATTATGGGTACAAAATTGTAAACAAATTCTCTGTGATTATAGGTAATGTGATTCAATTACACATTAGTTTGGTTCGGGAACAAGATCAACGTGAACTAGTTGATCTGAAGGGTGTGTTTCCATGGTGTGTGACTCCATGACTCTCTGAAGCTATAGAACTTGGGGAAATAAACAATGACATCTTGAAAAATGCCCATATTACAGAGGAGGAGGTGCTGGACATGTTAAAATGCATAAAGGTGGAAAAATTCCAGGCCTTGATCAGTTGTGCACTAGAACTCTGTGGGAAGCTAGGGAAGTGATTGCTGGGCCCCTTGCTGAGATATTTGTATCATCGACAGTCACAGATGAGGTGTCAGAAGACTGCAGGTTGGCTAACATAGTGCCACTATTTAAGAAAGGTGGGGGGTAAAGAAAAGCCAGGGATCTATAGACCTGTGAGCCTGACATTAGTGGTGGGTTAAGCTGTTGGAGGTGATCCTGAGGGCCAGGAATTACATGTATTTGGAAAGGCAAGGATTTATTAAGGATGGTCAATATGGCTTTGTGCGTGGGAAATCATGTCCTATTAACTTAATTGAGTTTTTTTGAAGAAGTAATGAAAAGGATTGATGAAGGCAGAGCAGTGCACATGATCTATATGGACTTCAATAAAGCATTTGAAAAAGTTCCACATGTAGACTGGTTAGCAAGGTTAGATCACATGGGATACAGGGAAAACTAGCCATTTGAATACAGAGCTGGCTCAACGATAGGAGACAGAGGGTAGTGGTGGACGGTTGCCTTTCAGACTGGAGGCCTGTAACCAGTGGAGTGCCACAAGAATCGGTGCTGGGTCCACTACTTTTTGTCATTTATACAAATGATTTGGATGTGAACATATCCTTTGAAGATCATCCCACCCAGAAGTACCACATCTCTGTATTTCCATAGTCTGCACATCCCTTGGACACTATGGGGCAATCTAATATGGCTGATCCACCTAACCAGCACATCTTTGGATTGTCAGAAGAACTGGAGCACCTGGCCAAACCCACGCAGACACAAAGAGAAAGTGCAAACTCTGCGCAGACAGTCACCAGAGGGTAGAATCAAACTCAGGTCCCTGGCAATGTGAGGCAGCAGTGCTAGCCACTGAGCCACTGTGTCACCCCAAATACCTTCACTCTGTGTACATTTTATGATGGGATTTTTATATTTGCAGCATTGCTGATTGTTGGAGTGAGTAATCAGCTTCTTATTCCTATCTTTGTACTATTGGATGCTACTGCATAGATTTGTAGTATTAAGGAGTTTAAAAACTTTAACAATACTCAGCTAAGTGATCTCTTCCATACAAGCTTAATGTTGTGTGACAGTATAGAGTTCCCAAGTAAAGTGTGGCTGGAACTTTGGCAGGTATACATTAGGAAAAGGCAAGGCTTCAATGATGCAAACCTAATTCCAAGCAATGCTTGAAGGCTTATTTAAAATTTAATTGAAGATGTATGTTGCATAATTAGATTAGATTCTCTACAGTGTGGAAACAGGCCCTTCAGCCCACGCCAAGCCTCCGAACAGTAACCCACCCAGACCCATTTCCCTCTGACTAATGCACCTAACACTATGGACAATTTGGCATGGCCAATTCACCTGACCCGCACATCTTTAAGATTGTGTGAGGAAACTCGCACAGACACTGGGAGAATGTGCAAATGCCACGCAGACAGTCACCCGAGGCTAGAATCAAACCTGTGACCCTGGTGCTATGATGTAGCAGTGCTAACCACTGAGCCACTACTGTATATCCCTTGTTAAATGTGAACCATACTGGTATCTGTTGAGGATCCCTTTGAATGTTGTGGCCTGGCATGGTGTACCTTGATCATATATGAAAGTGAGATTGCTTGATTTATAAACATATAATAAACAGAGGGACATTTTTTGTGATTTTTCATGAGAGTTTGATGGAATACATGAGCTGAAATACTTTACTGATTTTCAAAATTATTAATCATAGGAACAAAATTTATGCCCTAGAAGAAGTTTATGACTCTTTCTTTTGACTACTGTATTCTAATTTTGGAAGCGATTGGTTATACATTGTGTTCATTTTCGAGAGAATACTGAGGCTCATTGTTTCCCTCTCACTGCAGTTTTATTGTGGTACTGCAGGGTAGTTTCAATTCCCCTTACTGATTGGTGACTTTCAAGAACAGTTGCTAGCAATACCTTTGTTTTGTTTAATGTTCAGAAGCAATAACAGAAGGAGTAGAGAACAAATACCCGGAAATTAATTGATATTATGAATGTCTGACATTGCACAAAAGCAATTTGAATGAAGAGATCAAGTGTAAGAAATTCGTTTATGAAATTATGTGATAGTTTTACTTTAAAGCTAAGAACAGGGAGAATATGACCCACAGCTTGTGTAAAAGATTAACTTTGCTTTTTATCAACTCTCCTGATTTCAAACATCTTCAAGTGACAGGTGAGCTTAATGGAATATGATTTGTTTCATAGTATTTTTGTGTTATTATCTTACAAATCTTTATGTTGTGTATTTACGTTTTGACCTCAGATTCAATGATTTCCGATTGTTTTCAATGTAGCAACATAAAATGACAATGTTTATGGGTTTAAGCTCACAAAGTTGTGGTAAGATGGTTGATTAGATTAGATTTAAATGATAAGGTGGCATTAAGAGGTGTATTTTTTCTTGTTTTTAATGAAGTAAGATTCAGACAAAGTGACAAGCAGTCTGTTCTTGGCTTCTTTTTTAAAGTTGGAACAGTAGAAACAGCCCAAATGAGTGGAGTCACGCTCCCCCAGAACCAGGATTTTTAGTTTTAGCATTCTGCTGTTGCTGGGGTCTTGAAGCTGGATGTGGAAGCTCTTATTTCTCTCTTTGTTACAGCTAAAAGCTGGGGTTCCCTTCCGCTACTAGAATAGCATGGGAGGCAATCTATTCTGCAGAATTTGCCTTTGCCAAGGGTAGTTTTATGGGATATTACAAAATTGGAACAGTTAATTAGTAGCAGTTAATATATATTTTATTTTGATAAGCATTTCAATAGAGTTACAGTTAAGCCAATTCTTTTCTTTTCATTTTGTCTGTATTTTAACTGATATGTGAAAATAAAGTGTCTTTGGCATAAAGTCAAGAAGTTTGACCATTCAAATTGCATTTTAAATGCACCATCTTACACTTACCTTTAAAATAAGAAAGCTTTAGGGTCTAAGCTATCTTCTTAATGAATTTTGAGGGTGTTCCTCCTGGTCCACAACAAGTAAGCGGACAAAATCCTTGAAATTAAAGTGGAAAGGAGGGAGACCAAGGAAACTAAGCAGGCTGAGCAATTGCTTACTATCTACAGCAGACAATACGGAGAATGTACTAAAAGGAATGTAAATCAAAACCCTCTTGGCTTAATATCCTTGAGATCATCCCTGGAGATGATTCTAATTTGAAAACTTTCCGCAGCACCAGGATAAACATTACACTTTTGCCACATTTTATTTTGTTTTCCCTCCTGAAATTTTGGATTTAGCTACGGCTTAAGCCATGAAAAGTTCACATCCTACTTCAATCTTACTGCAACTATTTGTTCCTGAGTTTTAGATATTACGATGCTGGGTTTCCATTTTGGCAGGAAACATATTGAATTGTGGAATGTCAATTAAATTGATTAGGTTTTGGTGGTTCATGCTTCCCGTGTCTTTCTTGTTCACTGTCATGTAAAGTATGGATGTTGTGATTGGAATGCTTCTGAACAATCATTTAACATAATGGTTAGTTAAACCTCCACACATATAAATGTGCAACTGGATCCGCTGTCAGAGTATGTCCTGAGGGTGTAACCTTCTTCTCCTGTCCCTGTGTCATTGTGTCCCATGTACTAGTGTGCGCAGGATAGTGAAAACAGCATTTAGCTCTCCTGCTTACAGTTTTCAAGATGTGACAATTATAAGGTGATACTGAATCAATGGAAGTGCAACCACTTGGATACAACGATAGTTGGAAACAGAATGCAAAATGATAAGAGCAAAAAGCAAGTTTCTCAGGGTAAGCAGGTAATGTAGTAAACCGGCTCCCAGTTTATTATTATACAAAATTCCTTAGACTAATTAGCTTATACGAAGAAAAGCACCAGTGTTGATTGATTTCTTTGTGCTGTAACAGCTATAATTATGTTTAGAATAGAAGCATACAAGGTGAGATGTTGCAACAATATAAGTTGAATCTGTCTATTGAGTACTCCAGGCTGGAAATGTTCTATGGTTTCATACTGTAACTATGTCAAAATACATTCTTACATTTAATCCGAAAAATATTTTCCTTAATAAAATGATAAATATAAACTAGTATTCAAATAGAGTCATGGAGTCATAGAGATGTACAGCACAGAAACAGACCCTTCAGTCCAACTCATCCAAGCTGACCAGATATCCCAACCCAATCTAGTCCCACCTGCCAGCACCTGGTCTATATCCCTCCAAACCCTTCCTATTCATATACCCATCCAGTTGTTCTAATTATTAGTACCATTTATAAAACATTTAGATAATAATTCTTTTGAGTCATCAAGTCTTCAGTGACATGTATATATAGTTAGGTAGAATGGCCTCTAAACATATTAGTGCATTGCTATTGTGAAAAACAAGATTTTATTTAATGGCCAAGGAAGAAGTGAGACATTGGTTTTCCTGTCCTGGAAGGTAAAGGGTGTAAATCCTGCTTCAGACCATTGTAGCAAGTTGAGACCAATTCTGAATTCTTTGTGTGGGAACAAATGGGATAAATATACCGGATCAGTGTAGCTGATACTCCCAGTCTCTTTTTGCTCCAGGTTATGTGAGACCTTAAAATCCTCCATGAAGGACCAACTACCCTTTACCAGCTGATATAAAATGGCCTTGGCTATGGAAGGTGTGTTTATGTAAATTTACCTGCAAAGTTCTCCCATTACTTTACACTATCCTCCAATGAAGAGTGCAAAGCTATGGGAACAGAAACTGCCAAGGAACGTGATAATACATCTGAGTAATTTTTAAGTAGAGAAGCAGCAAACTTTGAATGCAAATTTAGAGACCATTTAATGCCGTCACTGGGTCTCTGCTGTGAACAAGCATCAAAGTATGAACAGTATTATCCACTACTTTGTATTGATTAGTTGAAATGTTAGATTAAAAAAGCAGCTGATTATATGACATAAAACAATTTACTAGCGCTCTACTGCTGGTAATATCAGGAGTTGATTGAGAAAGAGACTCCATTTATTTCAGCAAAATACTAATGAACTTTGTTAAGGAACATTGGCAGACAAAGAAACTGCTGGCATACACAGAATGGCTAAGATCGAGAATATTATTCTAAGGAGACATAGTTAGGCTCTGTTAATTAATAGGATTCCGTTTGAGGCTATCTTACAGAATATCTCAAGACAGGAAAAGCTAAGGGCAATTTATTCATCCAATTTCCAGACTGAAGCTCAATGACACTGGGGGTTTCCATAAGCTTCCATTTTTACTGGGACCAAGATGTAGGTGGTTAACAATCCTGCCTGAAGCAATACCAAGTCTTATTCAAAGTTTTCAAATCAGGAATCTATACCATCAATGGGACTCTAGAGCATTTCCTTGCTGATTTTACAGGGTGCATGAGGTGCATGCTCAATAACTACTTGATTTTCAATTGTTCCGTCTATGTGAGTGTGAGCCTGCTTTCCAGTAGTAGTTTGTACAGGTAGGTGTGGCCACATTCCAGTGGTACAGTAATTATAGTGTCTGTCCATAGTGTTTGTGGGCGGCACTGTGGCACAGTGGTGAGCACTGCTGCCTCACATCACCAGAGACCTGGGTTCAATTCCCGCCTCAGGTGACTCTCTGTGTGGAGTTTGCACATTCTTCCTGTCTCTGCGTGGGTTTCCTCCGGGTGCTCCGGTTTCCTCCCACAATCCAAAAATGTGCAGGTTAGGTGAATTGGCCATGCTAAATTGCCCATAGTGTTAGGAGAATGGGTCTGGGTGGGCTACGCTTCGGCGGGTCGGTGTGGACTTGTTGGGCTGAAGGGTCTGTTTCCACACTGTAAGTAATCTAATCTAATCCATTTTCCAGAAGAGCAGTCATTGCAGGTGTCTATCTGCTTTCTAGTAGCACCATCATTGCAAGTGCATGATCGCATTAATGTCAGATTCAAGAAGTGCAGTCATTCCAACAGTGTGGCCACTTTGGAGTGGTATAGTCATTGTAGGTGTATAGTTACAGTAGTATAGCCATTGCCCTGCTCACTCAGTTGGGTGCCTGGCTAGCTTAGTCGATAGAGCAAGAGACTCTTACTCTGGGGGTCACTTGTTCGAGGCCCACACTGTGTGTTTGAAAGCTGCTTCAATGTTTGTTGGGGTCTGGTGTCAACAGCAAGGAGGGATGGTGGCAGAGGCTTTGTTGATGAGGAGCTGCCTCAGGGCCGATAGACTCTCTTGAAGCTATGCCTTTCTTTCTTTTCTTATTTTTAAACTAGTCAAAATGGCGCACGATCTTGGAAACAGTGGAAAAGCTTTTCTTACTGTAAAATATATGTGACAATAAAAATCATACATTCATTCATTTGTTGCAGTTGGGTAGCCACTTTACTGTCATTCAGTAATTGCAGGTGTGAGGCCACTTTACAGGAGTCCATTCATTGCTGGGTTTTGGCCACATTTGAGTAGTGCAATCATTTTAGGTGTGTGGCCATGTTCCATTAGGAATCATTGCTGGTGTGTGACCACATTATAGTAGTATGGTTATTGAAGGTGTGTGGCCATGTTCCAGTGATGCAGTAATTGCAGATGAGTGGCCACTTTACGGTAGTGCTGTCTGGAAAGTTCTCTTTAATGTGAAATGCGTACAGATGGATAACCACTTCCGAATAATGCAGCCCAGACAGGTAAATGCCTAGTTTTCTGTAGAACAGGCCTGCTTTCCAGTAGTACAGTCAATACTGATATCTGTCCAATTGCCAGTAGCACAATGCGTGCAGGTGCGTGCCTTGGTTTCAAGAGTGCAGTCAATGCAGATGTGTGTCTAGTTTCCAGAAGTACACTGTGTACAGGTGTGTCTCTAGTTTCCAGAAGTACACTGTGTACAGGTGTGTGCCTAGTTTCCAGAAGCACACTGTGTACAGGTGTGTGTTGAGTTTCCAGAAGCACACTGTGTACAAGTATGTGTCTAGTTTCCAGAAGCACACTGTGTACAGGTGTGTGCCTAGTTTCCAGAAGCACACTGTGTACAGGTGTGTGTTGAGTTTCCAGAATCACACTGTGTACAGGTGTGTGTCTAGTTCCCAGAAGCACACTGTGTACAGGTGTGTGTCTAATTTCCAGAAGCACACTGTGTACAGGTGTGTTTCGAGATTCCAGAAGCACACTGTGGACAGGTGTGTGCCTAGTTTCCATAAGCACAATGTGTACAGGTGTGTGCCCAGTTCCCAGAAGCGCACTGTGTACAGGTGTGTGCCTAGTTTCCAGAAGCACACTGTGTACAGGTGTGTGCCCAGCTCTCAGAAGCACACTGTGTACAGGTGTGTGTCTAGTGCCCAGAAGCACACTGTGTACAGGTGGGTGTCTAATTTCCAGAAGCACACTATGTACAGGTGTGTGCCTAGTTTCCAGAAGCACACTATGTACAGGTGTGTGTCGAATTTCCAGAAGCACACTGTGTACAGGTATGTGTCTAGTTTCCAGAAGCACACTGTGTACAGGCGAGTGTCTAGTTCCCAGAAGCACACTGTGTACAGGTGTGTGTCTAGTGCCCAGAAGCACACTGTGTACATGTGTGTGCCTAGTTTCCAGAAGCACACTGTGTACAGGCGAGTGTCTAGTTCCCAGAAGCACACTGTGTACAGGTGTGTGTCTAGTGCCCAGAAGCACACTGTGTACATGTGTGTGCCTAGTTTCCAGAAGCACACTATGTACAGGTGTGTGTCGAATTTCCAGAAGCACACTGTGTACAGGTGTGTGTCTAGTTCCCAGAAGCACACTGTGCACAGGTGTGTGCCCAGTTCCCAGAAGCACACTGTGTACAGGCATGTGTCTAGTTCTTAGAAGCACACAGTGTACAGGTGTGTGTCTAATTTCCAAAAGCACACTGTGTACAGGTGTGCGTCTAATTTCCAGAAGCACACTGTGTACAGGTGTGTGTCTAGTTCCCTGAAGCACACTGTGTACAGGTGTGCGTCTAATTTCCAGAAGCACGCTGTGTACAGGTGTGTGTCTAGTCCCAGAAGCACACTGTGTACAGGCATGTGTCTAGTTCCCAGAAGCACACTGTGTACAGGTGTGTGTCTAGTTCCCAGAAGCACACAGTGTACAGGTGCGTGTCTAATTTCCATAAGCTCACTGCGTACATAAGCACACTGTGTACAGGTGCATGTCTAATTTCCATAAGCTCACTGCGTACAGGTGTGCGTCTAATTTCCAGAAGCACACTGTGTACAGGTGTGTGTCTAGTTTCCAGAAGCACACTGTGTACAGGTGTGTGCCTAGTTTCCAGAAGCACACTGTGTACAGGTGTGTGTGTCTAGTTCCCAGAAGAACACTGTGTACAGGTGTGTGTCTAGTTTCCAGAAGCACACTGTGTACAAGTGTGTGTGTCTAGTTCCCAGAAGCACACTGTGTACAGGTATGTGTCTAGTTCCCAGAAGCACACTGAGCACAGGTGTGTGCCCAGTTCCCAGAAGCACACTGTGTACAGGCATGTGTCTAGTTTCCAGAAGCACACTGTGTACAGGTGTGTGCCTAATTTCCAGATGCACTGTGTACAGGTATGTGTCTAGTTCCCAGAAGCACATTGTGTACAGGTATGTGTATAGTTCCCAGAAGCACACTGTGTACAGGCATGTGCCTAGTTTCCAGAAGCAAACTGTGTGCAGGTGCGTGCCCAGTTCCCAGAAGCACGCTGTGTACAGGTGTGTGTCTAGTTCCCAGAAGCACACTGTGTACAGGTGTGTGTCTAATTTCCAAAAGCACACTGTGTACAGGTGTGCGTGTAATTTCCAGAAGCACACTGTGTACAGGTGTGCGTCTAATTTCCAGAAGCACACTGTGTACAGGTGTGTGTCTAGATCCCAGAAGCACACTGTGTACAGGTATGTGTCTAGTCCCAGAAGCACACAGTGTGCAGGCATGTGTCGAGTTTCCAGAAGCACACTGTGTACAAGTGTATGTGTCTAGTTCCCAGAAGCACACTGTGTACAGGTGTGTGTATACTTCCCAGAAGCACACTGTGGACAGGCATGTGTCTAGTTTCCAGAAGCACACTGTGTGCAGGTGTGTGCCCAGTTCCCAGAAGCACACTGTGTACAGGTGTGTGTCTAGTCCCAGAAGCACAATGTGTGCAGGCATGTGTCGAGTTTCCAGAAGCACACTGTGTACAAGTGTATGTGTCTAGTTCCCAGAAGCACACTGTGTACAGGTGTGTGTATACTTCCCAGAAGCACACTGTGTACAGGCATGTGTCTAGTTTCCAGAAGCACACTGTGTGCAGGTGTGTTGCCAGTTCCCAGAAGCACACTGTGCACAGGTGTGTGCCCAGTTCCCAGAAGCACACTGTGTACAGGCATGTGTCTAGTTTCCAGAAGCACACTGTGTACAGGTGTGTGCCTAATTTCCAGATGCACTGTGTACAGGTATGTGTCTCGTTCCCAGAAGCACATTGTGTACAGGTATGTGTCTAGTTCCCAGAAGCACACTGTGTACAGGCATGTGTCTAGTTTCCAGAAGCAAACTGTGTGCAGGTGCGTGCCCAGTTCCCAGAAGCACGCTGTGTACAGGTGTGTGTCTAGTTCCCAGAAGCACACTGTGTACAGGTGTTTGTCTAATTTCCAAAAGCACACTGTGTACAGGTGTGCGTGTAATTTCCAGAAGCACACTGTGTACAGGTGTGTGTCTAGATCCCAGAAGCACACTGTGTACAGGTATGTGTCTAGTCCCAGAAGCACACAGTGTGCAGGCATGTGTCGAGTTTCCAGAAGCACACTGTGTACAAGTGTATGTGTCTAGTTCCCAGAAGCACACTGTGTACAGGTGTGTGTATACTTCCCAGAAGCACACTGTGTACAGGCATGTGTCTAGTTTCCAGAAGCACACTGTGTGCAGGTGTGTGCCCAGTTCCCAGAAGCGCACTGTGTACAGGTGTGTGTCTCGTCCCAGAAGCACAATGTGTTCAAGGCATGTGTCGAGTTTCCAGAAGCACACTGTGTACAAGTGTGTGTGTCTAGTTCCCAGAAGCACACTGTGTGCAGGTGTGTGCCCAGTTCCCAGAAGCACACTGTGTACAGGTGTGTGTCTAGTTCCCAGAAGCACACAGTGTACAGGTGTATGTCTAATTTCCAGAAGCACACTGTGTACAGGTGTGCGTCTAATTTCCAGAGGCACACTGTGTACAGGTGTGTGTCTAGTTCCCAGAAGCACACTGTGTAGAGGTATGTGTCTAGTTCCCAGAAGCACACTCTGTACAGGTGTGTGTCTAGTGCCCAGAAGCACACTGTGTACAGGCATGTGTCTAATTTCCAATGCACACTGTGTACAGGTGTGTGCCTAGTTTCCAGAAGCACACTGTGTACAGGTGTGTGTCTAGTTCCCAGATGCACACTGTGTACAGATGTGGGTCCAGTTCCCAGGAGCACACTGTGTACAGGCATGTGTCTAGTTTCCAGAAGCACACTGTGTACAGGGGTGTGTATACTTCCCAGAAGCACACTGTGTACAGGCTTGTATCTAGTTTCCAGAATCACACTGTGTGCAGGTGTGTGCCCAGTTCCCAGAAGCACACAGTGGACAGGGGTGTGTATACTTCCCAGAAGCACACTGTGTACAGGCTTGGATCTAGTTTCCAGAATCACACTGTGTACAGGCATGTGTCTAGTTTCCAGAAGCACACTGTGTACAGGGGTGTGTATACTTCCCAGAAGCACACTGTGTACAGGCTTGGATCTAGTTTCCAGAATCACACTGTGTGCCTAATTTCCAGATGCACTGTGTAGAGGTATGTGTCTAGTTCCCAGAAGCACACTGTGTACAGGGGTGTGTATACTTCCCAGAAGCACACTGTGTACAGGCTTGTATCTAGTTTCCAGAATCACACTGTGTGCAGGTGTGTGCCCAGTTCCCAGAAGCACACAGTGGACAGGTGTGTGTCTAGTTCCCAGAAGCACACTATGTGCAGGTGTGTGCCCAGTACCCAGAAGCACACTATGTGCAGGTGTGTGCCCAGTTCCCAGAAGCACACTGTGTACAGGTATGTGTCTAGTTCCCAGAAGCACACTGTGTACAGGCATGTGTCTAGTTTCCAGAAGCACACTGTGTACAAGTGTGTGCCTAGTTCCCAGAAACACACTGTGTACAGGTGTGTGCCTAGTTCCCAGAAACACACTGTGTACAGGCGTGTGCCCAGGTCCCAGAAGCACACTGTGTACAGATGTGCGTCTAATTTCCAGAAGCACACTGTGTACAGGTGTGTGTCTAGTTTCCAGAAGCACACTGTGTACAGGTGTGTGTCTAGTTCCCAGAAGCACACTGTGTACAGGTGTGTGCCTAGTTCGCAGAAGCACACTGTGTATAGGTGTGTGCCTAGTTCCCAGAAGCACACTGTGTACAGGTATGTACTTAGTTCCCAGAAGCACACTGTGTACAGGTGTGTGCCCAGTTTGCAGAAGCACACTATGTACAGGTGTGTGCCTAGTTCCCAGAAGCACACTGTGTACAGGTGTGTGCCCAGTTCCCAGAAGCACACTGTATACAGGTGTGTGTCTAGTTTCCAGAAGCACACTGTGTACAGGTGTGTGTCTATTTTCCAGAAGCACACTGTGCACAGGCGTGTGCCTAGTTTCCAGAAGCACACTGTGTACAGGTGTGTGCCCAGTTCCCAGAAGCACACTGTGTACAAGTGTGTGTCTAGTTTCCAGAAGCACACTGTGTAGAGGCGTGTGTCTAGTTTCCAGAAGCACACTGTGTACAGGTGTATGCCTAGTTTCCAGAAGCACACTGTGTACAGGTGTGTGCCCAGTTCCCAGAAGCACACTGTGTACAGGTGTGTGTCTAGTTTCCAGAAGCACACTGTGTACAGGTGTGTGTCTAGTTTCCAGAAGCACACTGTGCACAGGCGTGTGCCTAGTTCCCAGAAGCACACTGTGTACAGGTGTGTGTCTAGTTTCCAGAAGCACACTGTGTACAAGTGTGTGTGTCTAGTTCCCAGAAGCACACTGTGTAGAGGCGTGTGTCTAGTTTCCAGAAGAACACTGTGTACAGATGTGTGGCTAGTTCCCAGAAGCACACTGTGTACAGGTGTGTGCCTAGTTCCCAGAAACACAGTGTGTACAGGCGTGTGTCTAGTTTCCAGAAGCACACTGTGTATAGGTGTGTGTGTCTAGTTCCCAGAAGCACACTGTGTACAGGTGTGTGTCTAGTTTCCAGAAGCACACTGTGTACAAGTGTGTGTGTCTAGTTCCCAGAAGCACACTGTGTACAGGTGTGTGTGTGTCTAGTTCCCAGAAGCACACCGTGTACAGGTGTGTTTCTAGTTTCCAGAAGAACACTGTGTACATGTGTGTGTAAAGTTTCCAGAAGCACACTGTGTACAGGTGTGTCTAATTTCCAGAAGCACACTGTGTACAGATGTGTGGCTAGTTCCCAGAAGCACACTGTGTACAGGTGTGTCCCTAGTTTCCAGAAGCACACTGTGTACAGGTGTGTGCCAAGTTTCCAGAAGCAAACTGTGTACAGGTGTGTGCTTAGTTCCCAGAAGCACACTGTGTACAGGTGTGTGTCTAATTTCCAGAAGCACAATGTGTACAGGTGTGTGCCCAGTACCCAGAAGCACACTGTGTACAGGTGTGTGCCCAGTTTCCAGAAGCACACTGTGTACAGTTGTGCGTGTAATTTCCAGAAGCACACTTTCTCAGGTGTGTGTCTAGTTTCCAGAAGCACACTGTGTACGGGTGTGTGTGTAATTTCCCGAAGCACGCTGTGTACAGGTGTGTGCCTAGTTCCCAGAAGAACACTGTGTACAGATGTGTCCCTAGTTTCCAGAAGCACACTGTGTACAGGTGTGTGCTTCGTTCCCAGAAGCACACTATGTACAGGTGTGTGTCTAATTTCCAGAAGCACACTGTGTACAGGTGTGTGTCCAGTTCCCAGAAGCACACTGTGTACAGGTGTGTGTCTAGTTCCCAGAAGCACACTATGTGCAGGTGTGTGCCCAGTTCCCAGAAGCACACTGTGTACAGGTATGTGTCTAGTTCCCAGAAGCACACTGTGTACAGGTGTGTGTGTCCAGTTTCCAGAAGCACACTGTGTACAGGTGTGTGCTTAGTTCCCAGAAACACACTGTGTACAGGTGTGTGCCCAGGTCCCAGAAGCACACTGTGTACAGATGTGCGTCTAATTTCCAGAAGCACACTGTGTACAGGTGTGTGTCTAGTTTCCAGAAGCACACTATGTACAGGTGTGTGTCTAGTTCCCAGAAGCACACTGTGTACAGGTGTGTGCCTAGTTCGCAGAAGCACACTGTGTATAGGTGTGTGCCTAGTCCCCAGAAGCACACTGTGTACAGGTGTGTGCCTAGATTCCAGAAGCACACTGTGTACAGGTATGTACTTAGTTCCCAGAAGCACACTGTGTACAGGTGTGTGCCCAGTTTGCAGAAGCACACTATGTACAGGTGTGTGCCTAGTTCCCAGAAGCACACTATGTGCAGGTGTGTGCCCAGTTCCCAGAAGCACACTGTGTACAGGTATGTGTCTAGTTCCCAGAAGCACACTGTGTACAGGCATGTGTCTAGTTTCCAGAAGCACACTGTGTACAAGTGTGTGCCTAGTTCCCAGAAACACACTGTGTACAGGTGTGTGCCTAGTTCCCAGAAACACACTGTGTACAGGCGTGTGCCCAGGTCCCAGAAGCACACTGTGTACAGATGTGCGTCTAATTTCCAGAAGCACACTGTGTACAGGTGTGTGTCTAGTTTCCAGAAGCACACTGTGTACAGGTGTGTGTCTAGTTCCCAGAAGCACACTGTGTACAGGTGTGTGCCTAGTTCGCAGAAGCACACTGTGTATAGGTGTGTGCCTAGTTCCCAGAAGCACACTGTGTACAGGTATGTACTTAGTTCCCAGAAGCACACTGTGTACAGGTGTGTGCCCAGTTTGCAGAAGCACACTATGTACAGGTGTGTGCCTAGTTCCCAGAAGCACACTGTGTACAGGTGTGTGCCCAGTTCCCAGAAGCACACTGTATACAGGTGTGTGTCTAGTTTCCAGAAGCACACTGTGTACAGGTGTGTGTCTATTTTCCAGAAGCACACTGTGCACAGGCGTGTGCCTAGTTTCCAGAAGCACACTGTGTACAGGTGTGTGCCCAGTTCCCAGAAGCACACTGTGGACAAGTGTGTGTCTAGTTTCCAGAAGCACACTGTGTAGAGGCGTGTGTCTAGTTCCCAGAAGCACACTGTATACAGGTGTGTGTCTAGTTTCCAGAAGCACACTGTGTACAGGTGTGTGTCTATTTTCCAGAAGCACACTGTGCACAGGCGTGTGCCTAGTTTCCAGAAGCACACTGTGTACAGGTGTGTGCCCAGTTCCCAGAAGCACACTGTGTACAAGTGTGTGTCTAGTTTCCAGAAGCACACTGTGTAGAGGCGTGTGTCTAGTTTCCAGAAGCACACTGTGTACAGGTGTATGCCTAGTTTCCAGAAGCACACTGTGTAGAGGCGTGTGTCTAGTTTCCAGAAGCACACTGTGTACAGGTGTATGCCTAGTTTCCAGAAGCACACTGTGTACAGGTGTGTGCCCAGTTCCCAGAAGCACACTGTGTACAAGTGTGTGTCTAGTTTCCAGAAGCACACTGTGTAGAGGCGTGTGTCTAGTTTCCAGAAGCACACTGTGTACAGGTGTATGCCTAGTTTCCAGAAGCACACTGTGTACAGGTGTGTGCCCAGTTCCCAGAAGCACACTGTGTACAGGTGTGTGTCTAGTTTCCAGAAGCACACTGTGCACAGGCGTGTGCCTAGTTCCCAGAAGCACACTGTGTACAGGTGTGTGTCTAGTTTCCAGAAGCACACTGTGTACAAGTGTGTGTGTCTAGTTCCCAGAAGCACACTGTGTAGAGGCGTGTGTCTAGTTTCCAGAAGAACACTGTGTACAGATGTGTGGCTAGTTCCCAGAAGCACACTGTGTACAGGTGTGTGCCTAGTTCCCAGAAACACAGTGTGTACAGGCGTGTGTCTAGTTTCCAGAAGCACACTGTGTATAGGTGTGTGTGTCTAGTTCCCAGAAGCACACTGTGTACAGGTGTGTGTCTAGTTTCCAGAAGCACACTGTGTACAGGCATGTGTCTAGTTTCCAGAAGCACACTGTGTACAAGTGTGTGCCTAGTTCCCAGAAACACACTGTGTACAGGTGTGTGCCTAGTTCCCAGAAACACACTGTGTACAGGCGTGTGCCCAGGTCCCAGAAGCACACTGTGTACAGATGTGCGTCTAATTTCCAGAAGCACACTGTGTACAGGTGTGTGTCTAGTTTCCAGAAGCACACTGTGTACAGGTGTGTGTCTAGTTCCCAGAAGCACACTGTGTACAGGTGTGTGCCTAGTTCGCAGAAGCACACTGTGTATAGGTGTGTGCCTAGTTCCCAGAAGCACACTGTGTACAGGTATGTACTTAGTTCCCAGAAGCACACTGTGTACAGGTGTGTGCCCAGTTTGCAGAAGCACACTATGTACAGGTGTGTGCCTAGTTCCCAGAAGCACACTGTGTACAGGTGTGTGCCCAGTTCCCAGAAGCACACTGTATACAGGTGTGTGTCTAGTTTCCAGAAGCACACTGTGTACAGGTGTGTGTCTATTTTCCAGAAGCACACTGTGCACAGGCGTGTGCCTAGTTTCCAGAAGCACACTGTGTACAGGTGTGTGCCCAGTTCCCAGAAGCACACTGTGTACAAGTGTGTGTCTAGTTTCCAGAAGCACACTGTGTAGAGGCGTGTGTCTAGTTTCCAGAAGCACACTGTGTACAGGTGTATGCCTAGTTTCCAGAAGCACACTGTGTACAGGTGTGTGCCCAGTTCCCAGAAGCACACTGTGTACAGGTGTGTGTCTAGTTTCCAGAAGCACACTGTGTACAAGTGTGTGTGTCTAGTTCCCAGAAGCACACTGTGTAGAGGCGTGTGTCTAGTTTCCAGAAGAACACTGTGTACAGATGTGTGGCTAGTTCCCAGAAGCACACTGTGTACAGGTGTGTGCCTAGTTCCCAGAAACACAGTGTGTACAGGCGTGTGTCTAGTTTCCAGAAGCACACTGTGTATAGGTGTGTGTGTCTAGTTCCCAGAAGCACACTGTGTACAGGTGTGTGTCTAGTTTCCAGAAGCACACTGTGTACAAGTGTGTGTGTCTAGTTCCCAGAAGCACACTGTGTACAGGTGTGTGTGTGTCTAGTTCCCAGAAGCACACCGTGTACAGGTGTGTTTCTAGTTTCCAGAAGAACACTGTGTACATGTGTGTGTAAAGTTTCCAGAAGCACACTGTGTACAGGTGTGTCTAATTTCCAGAAGCACACTGTGTACAGATGTGTGGCTAGTTCCCAGAAGCACACTGTGTACAGGTGTGTCCCTAGTTTCCAGAAGCACACTGTGTACAGGTGTGTGCCAAGTTTCCAGAAGCAAACTGTGTACAGGTGTGTGCTTAGTTCCCAGAAGCACACTGTGTACAGGTGTGTGTCTAATTTCCAGAAGCACAATGTGTACAGGTGTGTGCCCAGTACCCAGAAGCACACTGTGTACAGGTGTGTGCCCAGTTTCCAGAAGCACACTGTGTACAGTTGTGCGTGTAATTTCGAGAAGCACACTTTCTCAGGTGTGTGTCTAGTTTCCAGAAGCACACTGTGTACGGGTGTGTGTGTAATTTCCCGAAGCACGCTGTGTACAGGTGTGTGCCTAGTTCCCAGAAGAACACTGTGTACAGATGTGTCCCTAGTTTCCAGAAGCACACTGTGTACAGGTGTGTGCTTCGTTCCCAGAAGCACACTATGTACAGGTGTGTGTCTAATTTCCAGAAGCACACTGTGTACAGGTGTGTGTCTATTTTCCAGAAGCACACTGTGCACAGGCGTGTGCCTAGTTTCCAGAAGCACACTGTGTACAGGTGTGTGCCCAGTTCCCAGAAGCACACTGTGTACAAGTGTGTGTCTAGTTTCCAGAAGCACACTGTGTAGAGGCGTGTGTCTAGTTTCCAGAAGCACACTGTGTACAGGTGTATGCCTAGTTTCCAGAAGCACACTGTGTACAGGTGTGTGCCCAGTTCCCAGAAGCACACTGTGTACAGGTGTGTGTCTAGTTTCCAGAAGCACACTGTGTACAAGTGTGTGTGTCTAGTTCCCAGAAGCACACTGTGTAGAGGCGTGTGTCTAGTTTCCAGAAGAACACTGTGTACAGATGTGTGGCTAGTTCCCAGAAGCACACTGTGTACAGGTGTGTGCCTAGTTCCCAGAAACACAGTGTGTACAGGCGTGTGTCTAGTTTCCAGAAGCACACTGTGTATAGGTGTGTGTGTCTAGTTCCCAGAAGCACACTGTGTACAGGTGTGTGTCTAGTTTCCAGAAGCACACTGTGTACAAGTGTGTGTGTCTAGTTCCCAGAAGCACACTGTGTACAGGTGTGTGTGTGTCTAGTTCCCAGAAGCACACCGTGTACAGGTGTGTTTCTAGTTTCCAGAAGAACACTGTGTACATGTGTGTGTAAAGTTTCCAGAAGCACACTGTGTACAGGTGTGTCTAATTTCCAGAAGCACACTGTGTACAGATGTGTGGCTAGTTCCCAGAAGCACACTGTGTACAGGTGTGTCCCTAGTTTCCAGAAGCACACTGTGTACAGGTGTGTGCCAAGTTTCCAGAAGCAAACTGTGTACAGGTGTGTGCTTAGTTCCCAGAAGCACACTGTGTACAGGTGTGTGTCTAATTTCCAGAAGCACAATGTGTACAGGTGTGTGCCCAGTACCCAGAAGCACACTGTGTACAGGTGTGTGCCCAGTTTCCAGAAGCACACTGTGTACAGTTGTGCGTGTAATTTCGAGAAGCACACTTTCTCAGGTGTGTGTCTAGTTTCCAGAAGCACACTGTGTACGGGTGTGTGTGTAATTTCCCGAAGCACGCTGTGTACAGGTGTGTGCCTAGTTCCCAGAAGAACACTGTGTACAGATGTGTCCCTAGTTTCCAGAAGCACACTGTGTACAGGTGTGTGCTTCGTTCCCAGAAGCACACTATGTACAGGTGTGTGTCTAATTTCCAGAAGCACACTGTGTACAGGTGTGTGTCCAGTTCCCAGAAGCACACTGTGTACAGGTGTGTGTCTAGTTCCCAGAAGCACACTATGTGCAGGTGTGTGCCCAGTTCCCAGAAGCACACTGTGTACAGGTATGTGTCTAGTTCCCAGAAGCACACTGTGTACAGGTGTGTGTGTCCAGTTTCCAGAAGCACACTGTGTACAGGTGTGTGCTTAGTTCCCAGAAACACACTGTGTACAGGTGTGTGCCCAGGTCCCAGAAGCACACTGTGTACAGATGTGCGTCTAATTTCCAGAAGCACACTGTGTACAGGTGTGTGTCTAGTTTCCAGAAGCACACTATGTACAGGTGTGTGTCTAGTTCCCAGAAGCACACTGTGTACAGGTGTGTGCCTAGTTCGCAGAAGCACACTGTGTATAGGTGTGTGCCTAGTCCCCAGAAGCACACTGTGTACAGGTGTGTGCCTAGATTCCAGAAGCACACTGTGTACAGGTATGTACTTAGTTCCCAGAAGCACACTGTGTACAGGTGTGTGCCCAGTTTGCAGAAGCACACTATGTACAGGTGTGTGCCTAGTTCCCAGAAGCACACTGTGTACAGGTGTGTGCCCAGTTCCCAGAAGCACACTGTGTACAGGTGTGTGTCCAGTTTCCAGAAGCACACTGTGTACAGGTGTGTGTCTAGTTTCCAGAAGCACACTGTGTACAGGCGTGTGCCTAGTTTCCAGAAGCACACTGTGTGCAGGTGTGTGCCCAGTTCCCAGAAGCACACTGTGTACAGTTGTGCGTGTAATTTCCAGAAGCACACTTTCTCAGGTGTGTGTCTAGTTTCCCGAAGCACACTGTGTACGGGTGTGTGTCTAATTTCCCGAAGCACGCTGTGTACAGGTGTGTGCCTAGTTCCCAGAAGAACACTGTGTACAGGTGTGTGTCTAATTTCCAGAAGCACACTGTGTACAGGTGTGTGTCCAGTTCCCAGAAGCACACTGTGTACAGGTGTGTGTCTAGTTCCCAGAAGCACACTGTGTACAGGCATGTGTCTAGTTTCCAGAAGGACACTGTGTACAGGTGTGTGCCCAGTTCCCAGAAACACACTGTGTACAGGTGTGTGCCCAGGTCCCAGAAGCACACTGTGTACAGATGTGCGTCTAATTTCCAGAAGCACACTGTGTACAGGTGTGTGTCTAGTTTCCAGAAGCACACTGTGTACAGGTGTGTGCCCAGTTTCCAGAAGCACACTGTGTACAGTTGTGCGTGTAATTTCCAGAAGCACACTTTCTCAGGTGTGTGTCTAGTTTCCAGAAGCACACTGTGTACGGGTGTGTGTCTAATTTCCCGAAGCACGCTGTGTACAGGTGTGTGCCTAGTTCCCAGAAGAACACTGTGTACAGGTGTGTCCCTAGTTTCCAGAAGCACACTGTGTACAGGTGTGTGCTTCGTTCCCAGAAGCACACTGTGTACAGGTGTGTGTCTAATTTCCAGAAGCACACTGTGTACAGGTGTGTGTCTAGTTCCCAGAAGCACACTATGTGCAGGTGTGTGTCTAGTTCCCAGAAGCACACTGTGTGCAGGCATGTGTCTAGTTTCCAGAAGCACACTGTGTACAGGCGTGTGCCTAGTTTCCAGAAGCACACTGTGTGCAGGTGTGTGCCCAGTTCCCAGAAGCACACTGTGTACAAGTGTGTGTCTAGTTTCCAGAAGCACACTGTGTAGAGGCGTGTGTCTAGTTTCCAGAAGCACACTGTGTACAGGTGTGTGCCTAGTTTCCAGAATCACACTGTGTACAGTTGTGTGTGTCTAGTTCCCAGAAGCACACTGTGTACAGGTGTGTGTCTAGTTTCCAGAAGCACACTGTGTACAAGTGTGTGTGTCTAGTTCCCAGAAGCACACTGTGTACAGGTGTGTGTCTACGTAACAGAAGCACACTGTGTACAGGAGTGTGTATAGTTTCCAGAAACACACTGTGTACAGGAGTGTGTCTAATTTCCAGAAGCACACTGTGTGCAGGTGGGTGCCCAGTTCCCAGACGCACACTGTGTACAGGCATGTGTCTAGTTCACAGAAGCACACTGTGTGCAGGTGTGTGCCCAGTTCCCAAAAGCACACTGTGTACAGGGGTGTGTCCAGTTTCCAGAAGCACACTGTGTACAGGTGTGTGTGTCTAGTTCCCAGAAGCACACCGTGTACAGGTGTGTTTCTAGTTTCCAGAAGCACACTGTGTACAGGTGTGTCTAATTTCCAGAAGCACACTGTGTACAGATGTGTGGCTAGTTCCCAGAAGCACACTGTGTACAGGTGTGTGCCTAGTTCCCAGAAACACAGTGTGTACAGGCGTGTGTCTAGTTTCCAGAAGCACACTGTGTATAGGTGTGTGTGTCTAGTTCCCAGAAGCACACTGTGTACAGGTGTGTGTCTAGTTTCCAGAAGCACACTGTGTACAAGTGTGTGTGTCTAGTTCCCAGAAGCACACTGTGTACAGGTGTGTGTCTACTTAACAGAAGCACACTGTGTACAGGAGTGTGTATAGTTTCCAGAAACACACTGTGTACAGGAGTGTGTCTAATTTCCAGAAGCACACTGTGTGCAGGTGGGTGCCCAGTTCCCAGAAGCACACTGTGTACAGGCATGTGTCTAGTTCCCAGAAGCACACTGTGTACAGGTGTGTGTATAGTTCCCAGAAGCACACTGTGTGCAGGCATGTGTCTAGTTTCCAGAAGCACACTGTGTGCAGGTGTGTGTCTAGTACCCAGAAGCACACTGTGTACAGGCATGTGTCTAGTTCCCAGAAGCACACTGTGTACAGGTGTGTGTATAGTTCCCAGAAGCACACTGTGTGCAGGCATGTGTCTAGTTTCCAGAAGCACACTGTGTGCAGGTGTGTGCCCAGTTCCCAGAAGCACACTGTGTACAGGTGTGTGTCTAGTTCCCAGAAGCACACAGTGTACAGGTGCGTGTCTAATTTCCAAAAGCACACTGTGTACAGGTGTGCGTCTAATTTCCAGAAGCACACTGCGTACAGGTGTATGTCTAATTTACAGAAGCACACTGTGTACAGGTGTGTGTCTAGTGCCCAGAAGCACACTGTGTACAGGCATGTGTCTAGTTTCCAGAAGCACACTGTGTACAGGTGTGTGCCTAGTTTCCAGAAGCACACTGTGTACAGGTGTGTGTCTAGTTCCCAGATGTACACTGTGTACAGATGTGTGTCTAGTTCCCTGAAGCACACTGTGCACAGGTGTGTGCCCAGTTTCCAGACGCACACTGTGTACAGGTGTGTCTAATTTCCAGAAGCACACTGTGTACAGATGTGTGGCTAGTTCCCAGAAGCACATTGTGTACAGGTGTGTCCCTAGATTCCAGAAGCACACTGTGTACAGGCGTGTGCCTCGTTTCCAGAAGCACACTGTGAACAGGTGTATGTCTAATTTCCCGAAGCACGCTGTGTGCAGGTGTGTGTCTCGTTCCCAGAAGCACACTGTGTACAGGTGTGTGTCTAGTTTCCAGAAGCACACTGTGTACAAGTGTGTGTGTCTAGTTCCCAGAAGCACACTGTGTACAGGCGGGTGTCTAGTTTCCAGAAGCACACTGTGTACAGGTGTGTGCCTAGTTTCCAGAAGCACACTGTGTACGGGTGTGTGTGTCTAGTTCCCAGAAGCACACTGTGTACAGGTGTGTGTCTAGTTTCCAGAAGCACACTGTGTACAGGTGTGTATGTCTAGTTCCCAGAAGCACACCCTGTACAGGTGTGTTTCTAGTTTCCAGAAGAACACTGTGTACATGTGTGTGTAAAGTTTCCAGACGCACACTGTGTACAGGTGTGTCTAATTTCCAGAAGCACACTGTGTACAGATGTGTGGCTAGTTCCCAGAAGCACACTGTGTACAGGTGTGTGCCTAGTTCCCAGAAACACACTGTGTACAGGCGTGTGTCTAGTTTCCAGAAACACACTGTGTACAGGTGTGTGTCTACTTTCCAGAAGCTCACTGTGTACAGGTGTATGTCTGATTTCTTGAAGCACACTGTGTACAGGTGTGTGTCTGGCTTGCAGAAGCACACTGTGTACAGGTGTGTGCCTAGTTTCCAGATGCACACTGTGTACAATTGTGTGCCTAGTTTCCAGAAGCACACTGTGTACGGGTGTGTATGTCTAGTTCCCAGAAGCACACTGTGTACAGGTGTGTGTCTAGTTTCCAGAAGCACACTGTGTACAGATGTGTGTCTAGTTCCCAGAAGCACACCGTGTACAGGTGTGTGTCCAGTTTCCAGAAGCACACTGTGTAGAGGAGTGTGTATAGTTTCCAGAAACACACTGTGTACAGGAGTGTGTCTAATTTCCAGAAGCACACTGTGTACAGGTGTGTGCTTAATTTCCAGAAGGACACTGTGTACAGATTTGTGTCTAATTTGCAATAGCACACTGTGTACAGGTGTGTGCCTAGTTCCCAGAAGCACACTGTGTACAGGTGTGTGTCTAGTTCCCAGAAGCACACTGTGTACAGGGGTGTGCTCAGTTTCCAGAAGCACACTGTGTACAGGTGTGTGTGTCTAGTTCCCAGAAGCACACTGTGTACAGGTGTGTTTCTAGTTTCCAGAAGAACACTGTGTACATGTGTGTGTAAAGTTTCCAGAAGCACACTGTGTACAGGTGTGTCTAATTTCCAGAAGCACACTGTGTACAGATGTGTGTCTAGTTCCCAGAAGCACACTGTGTACAGGTGTGTCCCTAGTTTCCAGAAGCACACTGTGTACAGGCGTGTGCCTAGTTTCCAGAAGCACACTGTGTACAGGTGTGTGTCTAAATTCCAGAAGCACAATGTGTACAGGTGTGTGCCCAGTTCCCAGAAGCACACTGTGTACAGGTGTGTGCCCATTTTCCAGAAGCACACTGTGTACAGTTGTGCGTGTAATTTCCAGAAGCACACTTTCTCAGGTGTGTGTCTAGTTTCCGGAAGCACACTGTGTACAGGTGTGTGTCTAATTTCCAAAAGCAAACTGTGTACAGGTGTGTGTCCAGTTCCCAGAAGCACACTGTGTACAGGTGTGTGACTCGTTCCCAGAAGCACACTGTATACGGGTGTGTGTCTAATTTCCCGAAGCACGCTTTGTGCAGGTGTGTGCCTAGTTCCCAGAAGAACACTGTGTACAGGTGTGTGCCTAGTTTCCAGAAGCACACTGTGTACAGGTGTGTGCTTAGTTCCCAGAAGCACACTATGTACAGGTGTGTGTCTAGTTTCCAGAAGCACACTGTGTACAGGTGTGTGCCCAGTTTCCAGAAGCACACTGTGTACAGTTGTGCGTTTAATTTCCAGAAGCACACTTTCTCAGGTGTGTGTCTTGTTTCCAGAAGCACACTGTGTACAGGTGTGTGTCAAATTTCCAAAAGCATACTGTGTACAGGGGTGTGTCCAGTTCCCAGATGCACACTGTGTACAGGTGTGTGCCTAGATTCCAGAAGCACACTGTGTACAGGTGTGTGTCTAGTTTCCAGAAGCACACTGTGTACAGGTGTGTGTCCAATTTCCAATCGCACACTGTGTACAGGTGTGTGCCTAGTTCCCAGAAGCACATTGTGTACAGGTGTGTGCCTAGTTCCCAAACACACTGTGTACAGGTTGGTGTCTCGTTTCCAGAAGCACACTGTGTACAGGTGTGTATCTAGTTTCCAGAAGCACACTGTGTACAGGTGTGTGTGTCTAGTTCGCAGAAGCACACTTTGTACAGGGGTGTGCCCAGTTTCCAGAAGCACACTGTGTACAGGTGTGTATGTCTAGTTCCCAGAAGCACACTGTGTACAGGTGTGTGTCTAGTTCCGAGAAGCACACTATGTACAGTTTTGTGTCGAATTTCACGAAGGACACTGTGTACAGGTGTGTGCCTAGTTTCCAGAAGCACATTGTGTACAGGTGTGCCTAATTTCCAGATGCACACTGTGTACAGGTGTGTGTCTAATTTCACGAAGGACACTGTGTACAGGTGTGTCTAATTTCCAGAAGCGCACTGTGTACAGGTGTGTCCCTAGTTTCCAGAAGCACACTGTGTACAGGTGTGTGCCCAGTTCCCAGAAGCACATTGTGTACAGGTGTGCGTCTAATTACCAGAAGCACACTGTGTACAGGTGTGTGTCTAATTGACAATAGCACACTGTGAACAGGTGTGTGCCCAGTTCCCAGAAGTACACTGTGTACAGGTGTGTCCCTAGTTTCCAGAAGCACACTGTGTACAGGTGTGTGCTTAGTTCCCAGAAGCACACTGTGTACAGGTGTGTGCCCAGTTTCCAGAAGCACGCTGTGTACAGGTGTGCGTCCAATTTCCAATTGCACACTGTATACAGGTGTGTGCCCAGTTCCCAGAAGCACACTTTGTACAGGTGTGCGTCTAATTACCAGAAGCACAATGTGTACAGATGTGTCTAATTTCCAGAAGCACACTGTGTACAGGTGTGTGTCTAATTTGCAATAGCACACTGTGAACAGGTGTGTGCCTAGTTTCCAGAAGCACACTGTGTAAAGGTGTGTGCCTAGTTTCCAGAAGCACGCTGTGTACAGGTGTGTGTCCAATTTCCAATCGCACACTGTGTACAGGTGTGCATCTAATTACCAGAAGCACACTGTGTACAGGTGTGTCTAATTTCCAGAAGCACACTGTGTACAGGTGTGTGGCCAATTTCCAATCGCACACTGTGTACAGGTGTGCATCTAATTACCAGAAGCACACTGTGTACAGGTGTGTCTAATTTCCAGAAGCATGCTGTGTACAGGTGTGTGGCCAATTCCCAGAAGCACATTGTGTGCAGGTGTGTGTCTAATTACCAGAAGCACACTATGTACAGGTGTGTGTCTAATTTACAATAGCACACTGTGAACAGGTGTGTGCCTAGTTCCCAGAAGTACACTGTGTACAGGTGTGTGTCTAATTTAAAATAGCACACTGTGTACAGGTGTGTGCCTAGTTCCCAGAAGCACACTGTGTACAGGTGTGTGTCTAGTTCCCAGAAGCACACTGTGTACAGGGTTGTGCCCAGTTTCCAGAAGCACACTGTGTACAGGTGTGTGTGTCTTGTTCCCAGAAGCACACCGTGTACAGGCGTGTGTCTAGTTTTCAGAAGAACACTGTGTACATGTGTGTGTAAAGTTCCCAGAAGCACACTATGTACAGGTGTGTGTCTAATTTCCAGAAGCACACTGTGTACAGGTGTGTGCCCAGTTTCCAGAAGCACACTGTGTACAGTTGTGCGTGTAATTTCCAGAAGCACACTTTCTCAGGTGTGTGTCTAGTTTCCAGAAGCACACTGTGTACAGGTGTGTGTCTAATTTCCAAAAGCACACTGTGTACAGGTGTGTGTCCAGTTCCCAGAAGCACACTGTGTACAGGTGTGTGCCTAGTTCCCAGAAGCACACTGTGTACAGGTGTGTGTCTAATTTCCCGGAGCACACTGTGTACAGGTGTGTCCCTAGTTTCCAGAAGCACACTGTGTACAGGTGTGTGCTTAGTTCCCAGAAGCACACTATGTACAGGTGTGTGTCTAATTTCCAGAAGCACAATGTGCACAGGTGTGTGCCCAGTTCCCAGAAGCACACTGTGTACAGGTGTGTGCCCAGTTTCCAGAAGCACACTGTGTACAGTTGTGCGTTTAATTTCCAGAAGCACTCTTTCTCAGGTGTGTGTCTAGTTTCCAGAAGCACGCTGTGTACAGGTGTGTGCCTAGTTCCCAGAAGCACATTGTGGACAAGTGTGTGCCTAGTTCCCAAAAGCACACTGTGTATAGGTTGTTGTCTCGTTTCCAGAAGCACACTGTATACAGGTGTGTGTCTAGTTTCCAGAAGCACACTGTGTACAGGTGTGTGTGTCTAGTTCCCAGAAGCACACTGTGTACAGGTGTGTGTGTCTAGTTCCCAGAAGCACACTGTGTACAGGTGAGTGCTTAGTTCCCAGAAGCACAGTGTACAGGTGTGTCTCATTTCCAGAAGCACACTGTGTACAGGTGTGTGTGTCTAGTTCCCAGAAGCACACTGTGTACAGGTTAGTGCTTAGTTCCCAGAAGCACACAGTGTACAGGTGTGTCTAATTTCCAGAAGCACACTGTGTACAGATGTGTTTATTTTCCAGACGCACACTATGTACAGGTGTGTCCCTTGTTTCCAGAAGCACACTGTGTACAGGTGTGTGTGTCTCGTTCCCAGAAGCACACTGTGTACAGGGGTGTGCCCAGTTTCCAGAAGCACACTGTGTACAGGTGTGTGTGTCTAGTTCCCAGAAGCACACTGTTTACAGGTGTGTGTCTAGTTCCGAGAAGCACACTATGTACAGGTGTGTGTCTAATTTCACGAAGGACACTGTGTACAGGCGTGTGTCTAGTTCCAAGAAGCACACTGTGTACAGTTGTGTGTCTAGATTGCAGAACAACACTTTGTACAGGTGTGTGTCTAGCTTCCAGAAGCACTCTGTGTACAGTTGTGTGTCTAGATTGCAGAGGAACACTGTGTACAGGTGTGTGTCTATATTGCAGAAGAACACTGTGTACAAGTGTGTGCCCAGTTTCCAGAAGCACACTTTGTACAGTTGTGTGTCTAGATTGCAGAGGAACACTGTGTACAGGTGTGTACCTAGTTTCCAGATGCACACTATGTACAGGATGTGTGTCTACTTTCCAGAAGCACAATGTGTACAGGTGTGTGTCTGATTTCTTGAAGCACACTGTGTGCAGGTGTGTGCCTAGTTTCCAGAAGCACACTGTGTACAGGTGTGTGCCTGGTTCCCAGATGCACACTGTGTACAATTGTGTGTCTAGTTCCCAGAGGCACACTGTGTGCAGGTGTGTGCCCAGTTTCCAGAAGCACACTGTGTACATGTGTGTGTCTAGTTTCCAGAAACATACTGCTTACTGTTGTGCGTCTCACTTCCAGATGCACACTGTGCACAGGTGTGCACAGGTTTGCAGAAGAACACTGTGTACAGGTGTGTACCTAGTTTACAGAAGCACACTGTGTATAGGATGAGTAACCAGTTCCCAGAAGCACACTGTGTACAGTTATGTGTCTCGATTGCAGAAGAACACTGTGTACAGTTGTGTGTCTCGATTGCAGAGGAACACTGTGTACAGGTGTATGCCTAGTTTCCAGAAGCACATTGTGTACAGGATGTGTGTCTAATTTCCAGAAGCACACTGTGTACAGGTTGGCGTCCAGTTTCCAGAAGCAGACTGTGTACAGGTGTGTGTCTAGTTCCCAGAAGCACACTGTGTACAGGTGTGTGTCTAGTTCCCAGAAGCACACTGTGGACAGGTGTGTGTCTCGTTCCCAGAAGCACACTGTGTACAGGTGTGTGTCTCGTATCCAGTAGCACACTGTGTACAGGTGTGTGCCTAGATCCCAGATGCACACTGCGTACAGGTGTGTGACTCGTTTCCAGAAGCACACTGTGTCCATGTGGTTGTCTAGTTTCCAGATGCACACTGTGTACAGGTGTGTGTCTAATTTCTGGAAGCGCACTGTGTACAGATGTGTGCCTAGTTTCCAGAAGAACACTGTGGACAGGTGTGTGCCCAGTTCCCAGAATCACACTGTGAACAGGTGTGTGCCCAGTTTCCAGAAGCACACTGTGTACAGGTGTGTGTCTAGTTCCCAGAAGCACACTGTGTAGAGGTGTGTGCCTGCTTCCCAGAAGCACACTGTGTACAGGTGTGTGCCCATTCACAGAAGCACACTGTGTACAGGTATGTGCCTAGTTTCCAGAAGCACACTGTGTACAGGTGTGTGCCTAGTTTCCAAAAGCACACTGTGTACAGGTGTATTCCTAGTTCCCATAAGCACACTGTGTACACGTGTGTGTCTAATTTCCCGAAGCGCACTGTGTACAGGTGTGTGTCTAATTTCCAGATGCACACTGTGTACAGGATGTGGGTCCAGTTTCCAGAAGTGCACTGTGTACAGGTGTGTGCCTAGTTTCCAGACCCACACCGTGTACACGTGCCTGTCTAGTTTCCAGAATCACACTGTGTACAGGTGTGTTCCTAGTTCCCAGAAGCACACTGTGTACAGGTGTGTGTCTAGTTCCCAGAAGCACACTGTGTAGAGGTGTGTGCCTAGTTCCCAGAAGCACACTGTGTACAGGTGTGTGCCCAGTTCCCAGAAGCACACTGTGTACAGGCGTGTCTCTAGTTTCCAGAAACACACTGTGTACAGGTGTGTGTCAACTTTCCAGATGCTCACTGTGTATCGGTGTATGTCTGATTTCTTGAAGCACACTGTGTACAGGTGTGTGTCTGGCTTGCAGAAGCACACTGTGTACAGGTGTGTGCCTAGTTCCCAAATGCACACTGTGTACAATTGTGTGTCTAGTTCCCAGAGGCACACTGTGTACAGGTGTGTGTGTCTTGTTCCCAGAAGCACACTGTGTACAGGCGTGTTTCTAGTTTCCAGAAACACACTGTGTACAGGTGTGTGTTACTTTCCAGAAGCTCACTGTGTATAGGTGAGTGTCTGATTTCTTGAAGCACACTGTGTACAGGTGTGTGTCTGGCTTGCAGAAGAACACTGTGTACAGGTGTGTGTCTCGTTTCAAGAAGCACACTGTGTCCAGGTGTGTGCCTAGTTTTACAGATGCACACTGTGTACAATTGTGTGTCTAGTTCCCAGAGGCACACTGTGTACATGTGTGTGTCTAGTTTCCAGAAACATACTGCTTACTGTTGTGCGTCTCACTTCCAGATGCACACTGTGCACAGGTGTGTGCCGGGTTTGCAGAAGCACACTGTGTACAGATGTGTACCTAGTTTCCAGAAGCACACTGTGTACAGGTGTGTGCCTAGTTTTACAGGTGCACACTGTGTACAATTGTGTGTCTAGTTCCCAGAGGCACACTGTGTACATGTGTGTGTCTAGTTTCCAGAAACATACTGCTTACTGTTGTGCGTCTAACTTCCAGATGCACACTGTGCACAGATGTGTGCCGGGTTTGCAGAAGAACACTGTGTACAGGTGTGTACCTAGTTTCCAGAAACATACTATGTACAGGATGTGTGTCTACTTTCCAGAAGCTCACTGTGTACAGGTGTGTGTCTGATTTCTTGAAGCACACTGTGTACAGGTGTGTGTCTGGCTTGCAGAAGAACACTGTGTACAGGTGTGTGCCTAGTTTCCAGAAGAACACTGTGTACAATTGTGTGTCTAGTTCCCAGAAGCACACTGTGTACATGTGTGTGTCTAGTTTCCAGAAACATACTGCTTACGGTTGTGCGTCTCACTTCCAGATGCACACTGTGCACAGGTGTGTGCCGGGTTTGCAGAAGCACACTGTGTACAGGTGTGTACCTAGTTTACAGAAGCACACTGTGTATAGGATGAGTAACCAGTTCCCAGAAGCACACTGTGTACAGTTGTGTGTCTCGATTGCAGAGGAACACTGTGTACAGGTGTATGCCTAGTTTCCAGAAGCACATTGTGTACAGGATGTGTGTCTAATTTCCAGAAGCACACTGTGTACAGGTTGGTGTCCAGTTTCCAGAAGCAGACTGTGTACAGGTGTGTGTCTAGTTCCCAGAAGCACACTGTGTACAGGTGTGTGTCTAGTTCCCAGAAGCACACTGTGGACAGGTGTGTGTCTAGTTCCCAGAAGCACACTGTGTACAGGTGTGTGTCTCGTATCCAGTAGCACACTGTGTACAGGTGTGTGCCTAGATCCCAGATGCACACTGCGTACAGGTGTGTGACTCATTTCCAGAAGCACACTGTGTCCATGTGGTTGTCTAGTTTCCAGATGCACACTGTGTACAGGTGTGTGTCTAATTTCTGGAAGCACACTGTGTACAGTTGTGTGCCTAGTTTCCAGAAGCACACTGTGGACAGGTGTGTGCCCAGTTCCCAGAATCACATTGTGTTCAGGTGTGTGCCCAGTTCACAGAAGCACACTGTGAACAGGTGTGTGCCCAGTTTCCAGAAGCACACTGTGTACAGGTGTGTGTCTAATTTCCAGCAGCACACTGTGTATATGTGTGTGTCTAATTTCCAATAGCACACTGTGTACAGGTGTGTGGCTAGTTCCCAGAAGCACATTGTGTACAGGTGTGTCCCTTGTTTCCAGAAGCACATTGTGAACAGGTGTGTGCTTAGTTCCCAGAAGCACACTGTGTACAGGTGTGTGTCTAATTTCCAGAAGCACACTGTGTACAGGTGTGTGCCTAGTACCCAGAAGCACACTGTGTACAGGTGTTTCCCTAGTTTCCAGCAGCACACTGTGTACCTGTGTGTGCCTAGTTTCCAGAAGCACACTGTGTACAGGTGTGTGCCCAGTTCCCAGAAGAACACTGTGTACAGGTGTGTGCCTAGTTCCCAGAAGCACATTGTGTACAGGTGTGTGCCTAGTTCCCAGAAGCACACTGTGTACAGGTGTGTTTCTCATTTCCTGAAGCACACTATGTACAGGTGTGTGTCTAATTTCCTGAAGCACACTGTGTACAGGTGTGTGTCTAGTTCCCAGAAGCACACTGTGTACAGGTGTGTGCCTAGTTCCCAGAAGCACATTGTGTACACGTGTTTGCCTAGTTCCCAGAAGCACACTGTGTACAGGTGTGTGACATGTTTCCAGAAGAACACTGTGTACAGGTGTGTGCCTAAATTCCAGAAGCACGCTGTGTACAGGCGTGTGCCCAGTTCCCAGAAGCACACTGTGTACAGGTGTGTGCCTAATTTCAAGATGTACACTGTGTACAGGTGTGTGTCTAGTTCCCAGAAGCACACTGTGTACAGGTGTGTGTCTAATTTCCAATAGCACACTGTGTACAGGTGTGTGCCTAGTTCCCAGAAGCACAGTGTACAGGTGTGTGCCCATTCACAGAAGCACATTGTGTACAGGTATGTGCCTAGTTTCCAGAAGCACACTGTGTACAGGTGTGTGCCTAGTTTCCAGAAGCACACTGTGTACAGGTGTGTGCCTAGTTTCCAGAAGCACACTGTGTACAGGTGTGTGCCTAGTTCCCAGATGCACACTGTGTACAAGTGTGTGTCTAGTTCCCAGAAGCACACTGTGTACATGTGTGTGTCTAGTTTCCAGAAACATACTGCTTACTGTTGTGCGTCTAACTTCCAGATGCACACTGTGCACAGGTGTGTGCCGGGTTTGCAGAAGAACACTGTGTACAGGTGTGTACCTAGTTCCCAGAAGCATACTGTGTACAGTTGTGTGTCTAGATTGCAGAAGAACACTGTGTACAGGTGTGTGTCTAGTTTCCAGAAGCACATTGTGTACAGGTGTATTCCTAGTTCCCAGAAGCACACTGTGTACACGTGTGTGTCTAATTGCCAGAAGCGCACTGTGTACAGGTGTGTGCTTAATTTCGAAATGCACACTGTGTACAGGTGTGTGCTTAATTTCCAAATGCACACTGTGTACAGGATGTGTGTCCAGTTTCCAGAAGTGCACTGTCAACAGGTGTGTGCCTAGTTTCCAGACCCACACGGTGTACACGTGTGTGTCTAATTTCCAGTAGCACAATGTGTACAGGTGTGTGTCTGATTTCTTGAAGCACACTGTGTACAGCTGTGTGCCTAGTTTCCAGAAGCACACTGTGTACAGGTGTGTGCCTAGTTCCCAGATGCACACTATGTACAATTGTGTGTCTAGTTCCCAGATGCACACTGTGTACAGGTGTGTGCCCAGTTTCCAGAAGCACACTGTGTACAGGTGTGTGAGTCTAGTTCCCAGAAGCACACTGTGTACAGGCGTGTGTCTAGTTTCCAGAAACACACTGTGTACAGGTGTGTGTCTACTTTCCAGAAGCTCACTGTGTACAGGTGTGTGTCTGATTTCTTGAAGCACACTGTGTACAGGTGTGTGTCTGGCTTGCAGAAGAACACTGTGTACAGGTGTGTGCCTAGTTTCCAGAAGCACACTGTGTACAGGTGTGTGCCTAGTTCCCAGATGCACACTGTGTACAATTGTGTGTCTAGTTTCCAGAGGCACACTGTGTACATGTGTGTGTCTAGTTTCCAGAAACATACTGCTTACTGTTGTGTGTCTAACTTCCAGATGCACACTGTGCACAGGTGTGTGCCGGGTTTGCAGAAGCACACTGTGTACAGGTGTGTACCTAGTTCCCAGAAGCATACTGTGTACAGTTGTGTGTCTAGATTGCAGAAGAACACAGTGTACAGGTGTGTGTCTACTTTCCAGAAGCTCACTGTGTACAGGTGTATGTCTGATTTCTTGAAGCACACTGTGTACAGGTGTGTGTCTAGTTTCCAGAAGCACACTGTGTACAGTTGTGTGTCTAGATTGCAGAGGAACACTGTGTACAGGTGTATGCCTAGTTTCCAGAAGCACATTGTGTACAGTTTTGTGTCTAGTTACCAGAAGCACACTGTGCACAGGTGTGTGCTTAATTTCCAGAAGCGCACTGTGCACAGGTTGGTGTCTAGTTTCCAGAAGCAGACTGTGTACAGGTGTGTGTCTAGTTCCCAGAAGCACACTGTGTACAGGTGTGTGTCTAGTTCCCAGAAGCACACTGTGTACATTTGTGTGTCTAATTTCCAGAAGCGCACTGTGTACAGGTGTGTCTCCAGTTTCCAAAAGTGCACTGTGTACAGGAGTTTGCCTAGCTTCCAGACCCACACGGTGTACACGTGCGTGTCTAATTTCCAGAAGCACAATGTGTACATGCGGGTATCTAGTTTCCAGAAGCACACTGTGTACAGGTGTATTCCTAGTTCCCAGAAGCACACTGTGTACAGGTGTGTGTCTAGTTCCCAGAAGCACACTGTGTACAGGTGTGTGCCTAGTTCCCAGAAGCACACTGTGTACAGGTGTGTGCCCAGTTTCCAGAAGCACACTGTGTACAGGTGTGTGTGTCTAGTTCCCAGAAGCACACTGTGTACAGGTGTGTGCCTAGTTCCCAGAAGCACACTGTGTACAGGTGTGTGCCCAGTTTCCAGAAACACACTGTGTACAGGTGTGTATCTACTTTCCAGAAGCTCACTGTGTACAGGTGTGTGTCTGATTTCTTGAAGCACACTGTGTACAGGTGTGTGCCTAGTTTCCAGAAGCACTCTGTGTACAGGTGTGTGCCTAGTTCCCAGATGCACACTGTGTACATGTGTGTGTCTAGTTTCCAGAAGCACACTGTGTACAGGTGTGTGACATGTTTCCAGAAGAACACTGTGTACAGGTGTGTGCCTAAATTCCAGAAGCACGCTGTGTACAGGCGTGTGCCCAGTTCCCAGAAGCACACTGTGTACAGGTGTGTGCCTAATTTCAAGATGTACACTGTGTACAGGTGTGTGTCTAGTTCCCAGAAGCACACTGTGTACAGGTGTGTGTCTAATTTCCAATAGCACACTGTGTACAGGTGTGTGCCTAGTTCCCAGAAGCACAGTGTACAGGTGTGTGCCCATTCACAGAAGCACAATTTGTACAGGTATGTGCCTAGTTTCCAGGCGCACACTGTGTACAGGTGTGTGCCTAGTTTCCAGAAGCACACTGTGTACAGGTGTGTGCCTAGTTTCCAGAAGCACACTGTGTACAGGTGTGTGCCTAGTTCCCAGATGCACACTGTGTACAAGTGTGTGTCTAGTTCCCAGAAGCACACTGTGTACATGTGTGTGTCTAGTTTCCAGAAACATACTGCTTACTGTTGTGCGTCTAACTTCCAGATGCACACTGTGCACAGGTGTGTGCCGGGTTTGCAGAAGAACACTGTGTACAGGTGTGTACCTAGTTCCCAGAAGCATACTGTGTACAGTTGTGTGTCTAGATTGCAGAAGAACACTGTGTACAGGTGTGTGTCTAGTTTCCAGAAGCACATTGTGTACAGGTGTATTCCTAGTTCCCAGAAGCACACTGTGTACACGTGTGTGTCTAATTGCCAGAAGCGCACTGTGTACAGGTGTGTGCTTAATTTCCAAATGCACACTGTGTACAGGTGTGTGCTTAATTTCCAAATGCACACTGTGTACAGGATGTGTGTCCAGTTTCCAGAAGTGCACTGTCAACAGGTGTGTGCCTAGTTTCCAGACCCACACGGTGTACACGTGTGTGTCTAATTTCCAGTAGCACAATGTGTACAGGTGTGTGTCTGATTTCTTGAAGCACACTGTGTACAGGTGTGTGTCTAGTTTCCAGAAGCACACTGTGTACAGTTGTGTGTCTAGATTGCAGAGGAACACTGTGTACAGGTGTATGCCTAGTTTCCAGAAGCACATTGTGTACAGTTTTGTGTCTAGTTACCAGAAGCACACTGTGCACAGGTGTGTGCTTAATTTCCAGAAGCGCACTGTGCACAGGTTGGTGTCTAGTTTCCAGAAGCAGACTGTGTACAGGTGTGTGTCTAGTTCCCAGAAGCACACTGTGTACAGGTGTGTGTCTAGTTCCCAGAAGCACACTGTGTACATTTGTGTGTCTAATTTCCAGAAGCGCACTGTGTACAGGTGTGTCTCCAGTTTCCAAAAGTGCACTGTGTACAGGAGTTTGCCTAGCTTCCAGACCCACACGGTGTACACGTGCGTGTCTAATTTCCAGAAGCACAATGTGTACATGCGGGTATCTAGTTTCCAGAAGCACACTGTGTACAGGTGTATTCCTAGTTCCCAGAAGCACACTGTGTACAGGTGTGTGTCTAGTTCCCAGAAGCACACTGTGTACAGGTGTGTGCCTAGTTCCCAGAAGCACACTGTGTACAGGTGTGTGCCCAGTTTCCAGAAGCACACTGTGTACAGGTGTGTGTGTCTAGTTCCCAGAAGCACACTGTGTACAGGTGTGTGCCTAGTTCCCAGAAGCACACTGTGTACAGGTGTGTGCCCAGTTTCCAGAAACACACTGTGTACAGGTGTGTATCTACTTTCCAGAAGCTCACTGTGTACAGGTGTGTGTCTGATTTCTTGAAGCACACTGTGTACAGGTGTGTGCCTAGTTTCCAGAAGCACTCTGTGTACAGGTGTGTGCCTAGTTCCCAGATGCACACTGTGTACATGTGTGTGTCTAGTTTCCAGAAGCACACTGTGTACAGGTGTGTGACATGTTTCCAGAAGAACACTGTGTACAGGTGTGTGCCTAAATTCCAGAAGCACGCTGTGTACAGGCGTGTGCCCAGTTCCCAGAAGCACACTGTGTACAGGTGTGTGCCTAATTTCAAGATGTACACTGTGTACAGGTGTGTGTCTAGTTCCCAGAAGCACACTGTGTACAGGTGTGTGTCTAATTTCCAATAGCACACTGTGTACAGGTGTGTGCCTAGTTCCCAGAAGCACAGTGTACAGGTGTGTGCCCATTCACAGAAGCACATTGTGTACAGGTATGTGCCTAGTTTCCAGGCGCACACTGTGTACAGGTGTGTGCCTAGTTTCCAGAAGCACACTGTGTACAGGTGTGTGCCTAGTTTCCAGAAGCACACTGTGTACAGGTGTGTGCCTAGTTCCCAGATGCACACTGTGTACAAGTGTGTGTCTAGTTCCCAGAAGCACACTGTGTACATGTGTGTGTCTAGTTTCCAGAAACATACTGCTTACTGTTGTGCGTCTAACTTCCAGATGCACACTGTGCACAGGTGTGTGCCGGGTTTGCAGAAGAACACTGTGTACAGGTGTGTACCTAGTTCCCAGAAGCATACTGTGTACAGTTGTGTGTCTAGATTGCAGAAGAACACTGTGTACAGGTGTGTGTCTAGTTTCCAGAAGCACATTGTGTACAGGTGTATTCCTAGTTCCCAGAAGCACACTGTGTACACGTGTGTGTCTAATTGCCAGAAGCGCACTGTGTACAGGTGTGTGCTTAATTTCCAAATGCACACTGTGTACAGGTGTGTGCTTAATTTCCAAATGCACACTGTGTACAGGATGTGTGTCCAGTTTCCAGAAGTGCACTGTCAACAGGTGTGTGCCTAGTTTCCAGACCCACACGGTGTACACGTGTGTGTCTAATTTCCAGTAGCACAATGTGTACAGGTGTGTGTCTGATTTCTTGAAGCACACTGTGTACAGCTGTGTGCCTAGTTTCCAGAAGCACACTGTGTACAGGTGTGTGCCTAGTTCCCAGATGCACACTATGTACAATTGTGTGTCTAGTTCCCAGATGCACACTGTGCACAGGTGTGTGCCCAGTTTCCAGAAGCACACTGTGTACAGGTGTGTGAGTCTAGTTCCCAGAAGCACACTGTGTACAGGCGTGTGTCTAGTTTCCAGAAACACACTGTGTACAGGTGTGTGTCTACTTTCCAGAAGCTCACTGTGTACAGGTGTGTGTCTGATTTCTTGAAGCACACTGTGTACAGGTGTGTGTCTGGCTTGCAGAAGAACACTGTGTACAGGTGTGTGCCTAGTTTCCAGAAGCACACTGTGTACAGGTGTGTGCCTAGTTCCCAGATGCACACTGTGTACAATTGTGTGTCTAGTTTCCAGAGGCACACTGTGTACATGTGTGTGTCTAGTTTCCAGAAACATACTGCTTACTGTTGTGCGTCTAACTTCCAGATGCACACTGTGCACAGGTGTGTGCCGGGTTTGCAGAAGCACACTGTGTACAGGTGTGTACCTAGTTCCCAGAAGCATACTGTGTACAGTTGTGTGTCTAGATTGCAGAAGAACACAGTGTACAGGTGTGTGTCTACTTTCCAGAAGCTCACTGTGTACAGGTGTATGTCTGATTTCTTGAAGCACACTGTGTACAGGTGTGTGTCTAGTTTCCAGAAGCACACTGTGTACAGTTGTGTGTCTAGATTGCAGAGGAACACTGTGTACAGGTGTATGCCTAGTTTCCAGAAGCACATTGTGTACAGTTTTGTGTCTAGTTACCAGAAGCACACTGTGCACAGGTGTGTGCTTAATTTCCAGAAGCGCACTGTGCACTGGTTGGTGTCTAGTTTCCAGAAGCAGACTGTGTACAGGTGTGTGTCTAGTTCCCAGAAGCACACTGTGTACAGGTGTGTGTCTAGTTCCCAGAAGCACACTGTGTACATTTGTGTGTCTAATTTCCAGAAGCGCACTGTGTACAGGTGTGTCTCCAGTTTCCAAAAGTGCACTGTGTACAGGAGTTTGCCTAGCTTCCAGACCCACACGGTGTACACGTGCGTGTCTAATTTCCAGAAGCACAATGTGTACATGCGGGTATCTAGTTTCCAGAAGCACACTGTGTACAGGTGTATTCCTAGTTCCCAGAAGCACACTGTGTACAGGTGTGTGTCTAGTTCCCAGAAGCACACTGTGTACAGGTGTGTGCCTAGTTCCCAGAAGCACACTGTGTACAGGTGTGTGCCCAGTTTCCAGAAGCACACTGTGTACAGGTGTGTGTGTCTAGTTCCCAGAAGCACACTGTGTACAGGTGTGTGCCTAGTTCCCAGAAGCACACTGTGTACAGGTGTGTGCCCAGTTTCCAGAAACACACTGTGTACAGGTGTGTATCTACTTTCCAGAAGCTCACTGTGTACAGGTGTGTGTCTGATTTCTTGAAGCACACTGTGTACAGGTGTGTGCCTAGTTTCCAGAAGCACTCTGTGTACATGTGTGTGTCTAGTTTCCAGAAACACACTGCTTACTGTTGTGCGTCTAACTTCCAGTTGCACACTGTGCACAGATGTGTGCCGGGTTTGCAGAAGAACACTGTGTACAGGTGTGTAGCTAGTTTCCAGAAGCACACTATGTACAGGATGTGTGTCTACTTTCCAGAAGCACACTGTGTACAGGTGTGTGTCTGATTTCTTGAAGCACACTGTGTACAGGTGTGTGCCTAGTTTCCAGAAGCACACTGTGTACACGTGGGTGTCTAATTTCCAGAAGCAGCACAATGTGTACATGTGGGTGTCTAGTTTCCAGAAACACACTGTGTACAGGTGTATTCCTAGTTCCCAGAAGCACACGGTGTACACGTGTGTGTCTAATTTCCAGAAGCGCACTGTGTACAGGATGTGGGTCCAGTTTCCAGAAGTGCACTGTGTACAGGTGTGTGCCTAGTTTCCAGACCCACACAGTGTACACGTGCGTGTCTAGTTTCCAGAAGCACACTGTGCACAGGTGTATTCCTAGTTCCCAGAAGCACACTGTGTACAGGTGTGTGTCTAGTTCCAGAAGCACACTGTGTAGAGGTGTGTGCCTAGTTCCCAGAAGCACACTGTGTACAGGTGTGTGACCAGTTTCCAGAAGCACACTGTGTACAGGTGTGTGTCTAGTTTCCAGAAACACACTGTGTACAGGTGTGTGTCTACTTTCCAGAAGCTCACTGTGTATAGGTGAGTATCTGATTTCTTGAAGCACACAGTGTACAGGTGTGTGTCTGGCTTGCAGAAGAACACTGTGTACAGGTGTGTGCCTAGTTTCCAGAAGCACACTGTGTACAGGTGTGTGCCTAGTTTTACAGGTGCACACTGTGTACAATTGTGTGTCTAGTTCCCAGAAACTTACTGCTTACTGTTGTGCGTCTAACTTCCAGATGCACACTGTGCACAGATGTGTGCCGGGTTTGCAGAAGAACACTGTGTACAGGTGTGTACCCAGTTTCCAGAAACATACTATGTAGAGGATGTGTGTCTACTTTCCAGAAGCTCATTGTGTACAGGTGTGTGTCTGATTTCTTGAAGCACACTGTGTACAGGTGTGTGTGTGGCTTGCAGAAGAACACTGTGTACAGGTGTGTGCCTAGTTTCCAGAAGCACACTGTGTACAGGTGTGTGCCGAGTTCCCAGATGCACACTGTGTACAATTGTGTGTCTAGTTCCCAGAAGCACACTGTGTACATGTGTGTGTCTAGTTTCCAGAAACATACTGCTTACTGTTGTGCGTCTCACTTCCAGATGCACACTGTGCACAGGTGTGTGCCGGGTTTGCAGAAGCACACTGTGTACAGATGTGTACCTAGTTTCCAGAAGCACACTGTGTACAGGCGTGTGTCTAGTTTCCAGAAACACACTGTGTACAGGTGTGTGTCTACTTTCCAGAAGCTCACTGTGTACAGGTGTATGTCTGATTTCTTGAAGCACACTGTGTACAGGTGTGTGTCTGGCTTGCAGAAGCACACTGTGTATAGGTGTGTGCCTAGTTTCCAGATGCACACTGTGTACAATTGTGTGTCTAGTTCCCAGAGGCACACTGTGTACAGGTGTGTGTGTCTAGTTCCCAGAAGCACACTGTGTACAGGCGTGTGTCTAGTTTCCAGAAACACTCTGTGTACAGGTGTGTGTCTACTTTCCAGAAGCTCACTGTGTATAGGTGAGTGTCTGGCTTGCAGAAGAACACTGTGTACAGGTGTGTGCCTAGTTTCCAGAAGCACACTGTGTACAGGTGTGTGCCTAGTTTTACAGATGCACACTGTGTACAATTGTGTGTCTAGTTCCCAGAGGCACACTGTGTACATGTGTGTGTCTAGTTTCCAGAAACATATTGCTTACTGTTGTGCGTCTAACTTCCAGATGCACACTGTGCACAGGTGTGTGCCGGGTTTGCAGAAGAACACTGTGTACAGATGTGTACCTAGTTTCCAGAAGCACACTGTGTACAGGATGAGTGGCCAGTTCCCAGAAGCATACTGTGTACAGTTGTGTGTCTAGATTGCAGAAGAACACTGTGTACAGGTGTGTGTCTAGTTTCCAGAAGCACACTTTGTACAGTTGTGTGTCTAGATTGCAGAGGAACACTGTGTACTGGTGTGTACCTAGTTTCCAGAAGCACACTATGTAGAGGATGTGTGTCTACTTTCCAGAAGCTCATTGTGTACAGGTGTGTGTCTGATTTCTTGAATCACACTGTGTACAGGTGTGTGTGTGGCTTGCAGAAGAACACTGTGTACAGGTGTGTGCCTAGTTTCCAGAAGCACACTGTGTACAGGTGTGTGCCGAGTTCCCAGATGCACACTGTGTACAATTGTGTGTCTAGTTCCCAGAAGCACACTGTGTACATGTGTGTGTCTAGTTTCCAGAAACATACTGCTTACTGTTGTGCGTCTCACTTCCAGATGCACACTGTGCACAGGTGTGTGCCGGGTTTGCAGAAGCACACTGTGTACAGATGTGTACCTAGTTTCCAGAAGCACACTGTGTACAGGATGAGTGGCCAATTCCCAGAAGCATACTGTGTACAGTTGTGTGTCTAGATTGCAGAAGAACACTGTGTACAGGTGTGTGTCTAGTTTCCAGAAGCACACTTTGTACAGTTGTGTGTCTAGATTGCAGAGGAACACTGTGTACAGGTGTGTACCTAGTTTCCAGAAGCACACTTTGTACAGTTGTGTGTCTACTTTCCAGAAGCACACTGTGTACAGATGTGTGTCTGATTTCTTGAAGCACACTGTGTACAGGTGTGTGTCTGGCTTGCAGAAGAACAATGTGTAAAGGTGTGTGCCTAGTTTCCAGAAGCACACTGTGTACACGTGGGTGTCTAATTTCCAGAAGCAGCACAATGTGTACATGTGGGTGTCTAGTTTCCAGAAACACACTGTGTACAGGTGTATTCCTAGTTCCCAGAAGCACACTGTGTACACGTGTGTGTCTAATTTCCAGAAGCGCACTGTGTACAGGTGTGTGTCTAATTTCCAGATGCACACTGTGTACAGGATGTGGGTCCAGTTTCCAGAAGTGCACTGTGTACAGGTGTGTGCCTAGTTTCCAGACCCACACGGTGTACACGAGCGTGTCTAGTTTCCAGAATCACACTGTGTACAGGTGTGTTCCTAGTTCCCAGAAGCACACTGTGTACAGGTGTGTGCCTAGTTCCCAGAAGCACACTGTGTACAGGTGTGTGCCCAGTTTCCAGAAGCACACTGTGTACAGGTGTGTGTATCTAGTTCCCAGAAGCACACTGTGTACAGGCGTGTCTCTAGTTTCCAGAAACACACTGTGTACAGGTGTGTGTCTACTTTCCAGATGCTCACTGTGTATCGGTGTATGTCTGATTTCTTGAAGCACACTGTGTACAGGTGTGTGTCTGGCTTGCAGAAGCACACTGTGTACAGGTGTGTGCCTAGTTCCCAGATGCACACTGTGTACAATTGTGTGTCTAGTTCCCAGAGGCACACTGTGTACAGGTGTGTGTGTCTTGTTCCCAGAAGCACACTGTGTACAGGCGTGTTTCTAGTTTCCAGAAACACACTGTGTACAGGTGTGTGTTACTTTCCAGAAGCTCACTGTGTATAGGTGAGTGTCTGATTTCTTGAAGCACACTGTGTACAGGTGTGAGTCTGGCTTGCAGAAGAACACTGTGTACAGGTGTGTGTCTCGTTTCCAGTAGCACACTGTGTCCAGGTGTGTGCCTAGTTTTACAGATGCACACTGTGTACAATTGTGTGTCTAGTTTTACAGATGCACACTGTGTACAATTGTGTGTCTAGTTCCCAGAGGCACACTGTGTACATGTGTGTGTCTAGTTTCCAGAAACATACTGCTTACTGTTGTGCGTCTAACTTCCAGATGCACACTGTGCACAGGTGTGTGCCGGGTTTGCAGAAGAACACTGTGTACAGATGTGTACCTAGTTTCCAGAAGCACACTGTGTACAGGATGAGTGGCCAGTTCCCAGAAGCATACTGTGTACAGTTGTGTGTCTAGATTGCAGAAGAACACTGTGTACAGGTGTGTGTCTAGTTTCCAGAAGCACACTTTGTACAGTTGTGTGTCTAGATTGCAGAGGAACACTGTGTACTGGTGTGTACCTAGTTTCCAGAAGCACACTATGTAGAGGACGTGTGTCTACTTTCCAGAAGCTCATTGTGTACAGGTGTGTGTCTGATTTCTTGAAGCACACTGTGTACAGGTGTGTGCCGAGTTCCCAGATGCACACTGTGTACAATTGTGTGTCTAGTTCCCAGAAGCACACTGTGTACATGTGTGTGTCTAGTTTCCAGAAACATACTGCTTACTGTTGTGCGTCTAACCTCCAGATGCACACTGTGCACAGGTGTGTGCCGGGTTTGCAGAAGCACACTGTGTACAGATGTGTACCTAGTTTCCAGAAGCACACTGTGTACAGGATGAGTGGCCAGTTCCCAGAAGCATACTGTGTACAGTTGTGTGTCTAGATTGCAGAAGAACACTGTGTACAGGTGTGTACCTAGTTTCCAGAAGCACACTTTGTACAGTTGTGTGTCTACTTTCCAGAAGCACACTGTGTACAGATGTGTGTCTGATTTCTTGAAGCACACTGTGTGCAGGTGTGTGTCTGGCTTGCAGAAGAACAATGTGTAAAGGTGTGTGCCTAGTTTCTAGAAGCACACTGTGTACACGTGGGTGTCTAATTTCCAGAAGCAGCACAATGTGTACATGTGGGTGTCTAGTTTCCAGAAACACACTGTGTACAGGTGTGTGTCTAGTTCCCAGAAGCACACTGTGTACAGGTGTGTGCCTAGTTCCCAGATGCACACTGTGTGCAATTGTGTGTCTAGTTCCCAGAAGCACACTGTGTATATGTGTGTGTCTAGTTTCCAGAAACATACTGCCTACTGTTGTGCGTCTAACTTCCAGATGCACACTGTGCACAGGTGTGTGCCGGGTTTGCAGAAGCACATTGTGTACAGGTGTGTACCTAGTTTCCCGAAGCACACTGTGTACAGGATGTGTGCCCTGTTCCCAGAAGTACAATGTGTACAGTTGTGTGTCGAGATTGCAGAAGCACACTGTGTACAGTTGTGGGTCTAGATTGCAGAGGAACACTGTGCACAGGTGTGTGTCTAGTTTCCAGAAGCACATTGTGTACAGTTTTGTGTCTAGTTACCAGAAGCACACTGAGTCCAGGTGTGTGTCTAATTTCCAGAAGCACACTGTGTACAGTTGTGTGTCTAATTTCCAGATGCACACTGTGTACCAGGTGTGTGTCTCGTTTCCAGAAGCACACTGCATACAGGTGTGTGACTAATTTCCAGAAGCACACTGTGTACAGGCGTGTGTCTAGTTTCCAGAAGCACACTGTGTACATGTGGTTGTCTAGTTTCAAGAAGCACACTGTGTACAGGTGTGTGTCTAGTTCCCAGAAGCACACTGCGTACAGGTGTGTGTCTCGTTTCCAGAAGCACACTGTGTACAGCTGTGTGCCTAGATCCCAGAAGCACACTGTGTACAGGTGTGTGCCTAGATCCCAGAAGCACACTGTGTACAGGTGTGTGTCTAGTTTCTAGAAACATGATGTGTACAGTTGTGTGTCTAGTTTCCAGAAGCACTCTGTGTACAGTTGTGTGTCTAATTTCCAGATGCACACTGCATACAGGTGTGTGTCTAATTTCCAGAAGCACACTGTGTACAGGCGTGTGTCTAGTTTCCAGAAGCACACTGTGTACATGTGGTTGTCTAGTTTCAAGAAGCACACTGTGTACAGGTGTGTCCCTTGTTTCCAGAAGCACATTGTGAACAGGTGTGTGCTTAGTTCCCAGAAGCACACTGTGTACAGGTGTGTGTCTAATTTCCACAAGCACACTGTGTACAGGTGTGTGCCTAGTTCCCAGAAGCACACTGTGTACAGGTGTTTCCCTAGTTTCCAGCAGCACACTGTGTACATGTGTGTGCCTAGTTTCCAGAAGCACACTGTGTACAGGTGTGTGCCCAGTTCCCAGAAGCACACTGTGTACAGGTGTGTGCCTAGTTCCCAGAAGCACATTGTGTACAGGTGTGTGCCTAGTTCCCAGAAGCACACTGTGTGCATGTGTGTGTCTCGTTTCCAAAAGCACTCTGTGTACAGGTGTGTGTCTAATTTCCTGAAGCACACTGTGTACAGGTGTGTGTCTAGTTTCCAGAAGCACACTGTGTACAGGTGTGTACCTAGTTCCCAGAAGCACATTGTGTACACGTGTTTGCCTAGTTCCCAGAAGCACACTGTGTACACGTGTGTGCCTAGTTCCCAGAAGCACATTGTGTACACGTGTTTGCCTAGTTCCCAGAAGCACACTGTGTACAGGTGTGTGACAAGTTTCCAGAAGCACCCTGTGTACAGGTGTGTGTCTAATTTCCATAAGCACACTGTGTACAGGTGTGTGCCTAGTTCCCAGAAGCACATTGTGTACACGTGTTTGCCTAGTTCCCAGAAGCACACTGTGTACAGGTGTGTGACAAGTTTCCAGAAGCACAATGTGTACAGGTGTGTGTCTAATTTCCAAAAGCACACTGTATACAGGTGTGTGCCCAGTTTCCAGAAGCACACTGTGTACACGTGTGTGTCTAATTTCCATAAGCACACTGTGTACAGGTGTGTGCCTAAATTCCAGAAGCACGCTGTGTACAGGTGTGTGCCCAGTTCCCAGAAGCACACTGTGTACAGGTGTGTGCCTAATTTCAAGATGTACACTGTGTACAGGTGTGTGTCTAGTTCCCAGAAGCACACTGTGTACAGGTGTGTGTCTAATTTCCAATAGCACACTGTGTACAGGTGTGTGCCTAGTTCCCAGAAGCACATTGTGTACAGGTGTGTGCCTGCTTCCCAGAAGCACACTGTGTACAGGTGTGTGCCCATTCACAGAAGCACACTGTGTACAGGTATGTGCCTAGTTTCCAGAAGCACACTGTGTACATTTGTGTGTCTGGATTGCAGAACAACAGTGTACGTGTGTGTGTCTAGTTTCCAGACGGACTCTGTGTACAATTGTGTGTCTAGTTTTCAGAAGCACACTGTGTACAGGTGTGTGCTTAATTTCCAGAAGCACACTGTGTACAGTTGTGTGTCTAGATTGCAGAAGAACACTGTGTACAGGTGTGTGCCTAGTTTCCAGAAGCACACTGTGTACAGGTGTGTGCCCAGTTCCCAGAAGCACACTGTGTACAGTTGTGTGTCTAGATTGCAGAACAACACTGTGTACAGGTGTGTGCCTAGTTTCCAGAAGCACATTGTGTGCAGGTTTGTGTCTTGTTACCAGAAGCACACTGTGTACAGGTGTGTGTCTAGTTTCCAGAAGCACACTGCGTACAGGTGTGGGTCTAATATCCAGTAGCACACTGTGTACACGTGTGTGTTGAGTTTCCAGAAGCACACTGTGTACAAGTGTGTGTCTAGCTTGCAGAAGCACACTGTGTACAAGTGTGTGTCTAATTTGCAGAAGCACACTGAGTACAAGTGTGTGCCTAGTTCCCAGAAACATACTGTGTACTGTTGTGTGTCTAATTTCCAGTTGTACACTGTGTACAGGTGTGTGTCTAGTTTGCAGAAGCACACTGTCCAGGTTTGTACCCAGTTTCCAGAAGCACACAGTATGCAGGTGTGTGTCTAGTTCTCCAGAAGCACACAGTGTAGACGTGCGTGTCTAATTTCCAGAAGCAGCACAATGTGTACATGTGGGTGTCTAGTTTCCAGAAGCACACTGTGTACAGGCATGTGTTTAGTTTCCAGAAACACACTGTGTACAGGTGTGTGTCTAGTTCCCAGAAACACACTGTGTACAGGTGTGTGCCTAGTTCCCAGATGCACACTGTGTGCAATTGTGTGTCTAGTTCCCAGAAGCACACTGTGTACATGTGTGTGTCTAGTTTCCAGAAACATACTGCTTACTGTTGTGCGTCTAACTTCCAGATGCACACTGTGCACAGGTGTGTGCCGGGTTTGCAGAAGCACACTGTGTACAGGTGTGTACCTAGTTTCCCGAAGCACACTGTGTACAGGATGTGTGCCCTGTTCCCAGAAGCACAATGTGTACAGTTGTGTGTCGAGATTGCAGAAGCACACTGTGTACAGTTGTGGGTCTAGATTGCAGAGGAACACTGTGCACAGGTGTGTGTCTAGTTTTCAGAAGCACATTGTGTACAGTTTTGTATCTAGTTACCAGAAGCACACTGTGTCCAGGTGTATGTCTAATTTCCAGAAGCACACTGTGTACAGGTGTGTGTCTAGTTTCCAGAAACATGATGTGTACAGTTGTGTGTCTAATTTCCAGATGCACACTGTGTACCAGGTGTGTGTCTCGTTTCCAGAAGCACACTGCATACAGGTGTGTGTCTAATTTCCAGAAGCACACTGTGTACATGTGGTTGTCTAGTTTCAAGAAGCACACTGTGTACAGGTGTGTGTCTAGTTCCCAGAAGCACACTGCGTACAGGTGTGTGCCTAGATCCCAAAAGCACACTGTGTACAGGTGTGTGTCTAGTTTCTAGAAACATGATGTGTACAGTTGTGTGTCTAGTTTCCAGAAGCACACTGTATACAGTTGTGTGTCTAATTTCCAGATGCACACTGTGTACAGGTGTGTGTCTAGTTTCCAGAAGCACACTGCATACAGGTGTGTGTCTAATTTCCAGAAGCACACTGTGTACATGTGGTTGTCTAGTTTCAAGAAGCACACTGTGTACAGGTGTTTGTCTCGTTTCCAGAAGCACACTGTGTACAGCTGTGTGCCTAGATCCCAGAAGCACACTGTGTACAGGTGTGTGTCTAATGTCCGGAAGCACTCTGTGTACAGTTGTGTGCCTAATTTCAAGAAGCACACTGTGTACAGGTGTGTGTCTTGTTCCCAGAAGTTCAGTTTCTGCAGGTGAGTATGTGTTTGCCTGTGGACAATTCACAAAGATTTGTCTACTCCTTCCAGCATGTGATGATGTCATGCAACTTTACGTTAGATGAAATGATTCTCGTCGTTTGGCCCACACAGGTGTGTGTCCACTTTCCAGTACAGGTCTTTCAGATATGTACCAGATTTCCAGCAGGCAGCTCTAATAGGTCTATGCCACTCTCAATTATTGCACATGCGTGTTTGATTACTAATAGTTCAGATTTTGCAGGTGTGTTTCCACTTTCCAGTGAACAGTTTATGTAGATATGTGTCTGTTTTCCTGTGGTACAGTCCTGCCAACGTGTGTCCCTTTCCAGCAGTCAATTTCAAACAGGTGAGTTTGCCCTCTTCCAGTAATACAGTCCAATTAAGTGTGTACCAGATAAAAGTCGAGGTTTCCTGCTGTCAGTAGATTACAGTACCTCATGCCCAGGATCTCTTGAAACTGTTCGGTCCAGAAATGCAGATAAGATAGGCTTTACGTTGGAAAGGAGTCTATGTTTGATTGAGGTGTAGACCAACTCTCTGCACTATCTTGGAGAGAGTTTGGAGGTGGAGGGGGATGGGAAGGCGAGGGGGAGGAGTACCTTGAGAGTAGCTCAGAACCCACACTTATGTCGTGCTGCCTAATTGCCTGGCCCAGACTGTCATGACAGGCATTATTCCTCTTTAAAACAATCCCTTCTTAGTGGAAATCCTATGATGAGAAAATGCCCTGCAGCAGAGGAAAGGCCAATGCTGGTACCAATTATGTTGTTTTGCCTCAGGACAAAGGCACAGTCACTTCACTGAGTGCAAGTATCTACTATGGAGATACCCAGTGCCCGGATTCAGGCATCCAGTGCATCTATAATCATGGCACTTCTCTTTCCCATGAGATGTAACAAGGATTTTGAGCACATTGTATTATATGCCTGATCTGACTCTGCCTTAGAATCACCAGACACACTGGGATGGACAACATTCCTCCTCAGGCAAAGCTCATACAGTTCTCAGTAATGGTACACACAGGACAAAAGATTGATTGTAGTGTTAAGAAGGTGTAAATAGCTCTCGGGCGTGCAAATGCCATGACAACCAAGACATGAAAAATGATATCACTAGGTAAATAGGCAGATGTGTTACAACTGGATTGTCAAACAGACTGTTCTTCAAAGGACAGCAATCTACATAGCTAAACAGGCCAGCCATGCTGATCTGTTTTACATGGGCATGTAGTTGGACCGAAGGGTCTGTTTCCATGCTGTACATCTCTATGACTCTGTGACTCTAATATTGACATGCTGAGATTCAAATATCTTGTGTGTACCTGGGTTTACATGACAAACATTTTACTAACATCCCTGTGACGTCTAAATCAATCTAGAAGATGTCTGTGCACAAGTGTTCTGTATGACATGTGTAACACACAATGGTATCCAGCAGACCTTGATGACAGTTAACATGGCTGCTGCATCTGGTGGAGAAAGTGAGGACTGCAGATGCTGGAGATCAGAGCTGAAAATGTGTCACTTAAACTGCACATCTCTGGACTGTGGGAGGGAGCACACGCAGACACAGGGAGAATATGCAAACTCCACACAGGCAGTCGCCTAAGGGTGGAATTGAACCCAGGTTCTGGTGCTGTGAGGCAGCAGTGCTAACCACTGAGCCACCATGATGCCTTAAAGATGTTTGAAGATATTCAGATTAGGGGGATTGGCTGTGCTAAATTGCTCTGTAGTATCCAGGGGTGTGCAGGCTAAATGGGTTAGCCATGGGAAATCCAAGGATGCGGGTGGGTATGGGTGGGATGCTCTTCAGAGGGTCAGTGCTGACTCAAATGGCTTTTATCTGCACTCTAGGGATTCTATGAGTCTGTTCCACCCTTCAGTGCAATCATAGCTGATCTGATTATGCTCAACTTCACTTTCCAGCATTTTCCCCATAATCCTTGATTTCTTTAATGATTAATTCTTCGTCTGTCACAACCTCTTTCAGCAACAGCTTTGAACTATATGAATAGTAAGAATAGAACTGTATGAATATATTGACTGTAATATCCAATCTAGTTTATAAAGCAAGTTCTTTTCAGGGAATTAATATTTGGTCAGACATTTTATTGTCTTGTAATTTTTACATGTAGTGCTCTCAAATTTATGAAACTGAGCGCTGACAATGTTTCATTCTGTGACTTTTTTGTGGTTAAATTTTATGCTGCTTCGTGGAATCTTTTTGCTCAATTGGAATTTTTCCTAAAAGGTTGAAGTTTTCTGACTTCCTGTCTTTTTTCTTTTTCCATTCTATCATAACTGCGCACCATTCCCTAAATGACAACATCATTTTGTTTGCTCCACTGTCCATAAAGGAAAACAATCCAATATCAGTAACTTCCAGAAAAACCCAAAGTGACTAAGAAGCTTACACAGAATCTACAGCTATGCAAGTGTCAAAATATGAAAACCTGCTTTCGGGAATTGTGCACTAAAAGCTCATTTGCCTTGATCTATGATTTTTCATCTTTGTTTCCATTTAATGACTAGGAGGATATCAGGAATGTACCCAAGAAAGCCATGAAGCTGGGAAGACTGTAAATATTTCTAGTTTGCAACATAGTTTACGGAGTTGATCATTAGTGGAGCAGATTCAATCTGAGGATTATTGATGACCAGAAACACATGGGTTCATTTTAATCTTGATGAAGACAGTAAATGCAGTTTCATGCATGAAGCAAGCTCCTAATAAGATATCAACAAGTAAAGCATAGGTGTAAACAGGGCAATAAGTTATTCAGTGTCTTTTCAAAAATATAAGGCTATTACAAACAGGAGAAGGAATTGACTATTTAAGGCTCACATAGGCACATTTTTAGCATCTCAGGCTATTGAGGGATATGGGGAATGGGCAGAAAGTGAAGTTGAAGTTCAGAATAGCAATGATTATATTTTATCCATGGAGTCAGGCTTAACAACCATTTCATGTTGTCCTGCTCCTATTTCCTATGAAAAAGCAAGGCAGTGTGATTAATTGAATTATTGTTTCAAAAAGTTGGCTCAGGTATGAATGGTTGAATGCCCTTCTTCTGTGTTGTAAAATAGGCGAGGTTCCACACCAGTATTTCTGGCTGTTATATTTGACTATGATATGAGTGTGTGTGAGCTAATATGACTCAGGTTATCATTAATTAAGAGGTCTTAAGTCAGACTGTCATGATTCCTATGGATGGCAAACAAATTTTCTAAATATTCTATACTTTTAAAGAAAGATTGACTTGTTAGCACTGCATTGTTCCTTCCTTTGGCTGGTGACATATTTTTATATTGGTACATTTGTTACATTTGAGTTTGAGATATGCACAATAGGCATGGATGCTCCTGAATAATTCAGAAACCAAAAGGTACTTAAATGTAATTAATATTCTTAATTGCTGCTTTCTTCCTGAACTATAAACATGTTGCTAATGCTTTAATCTTATGTATTAGAAAATGGGAACCTTCATCCACTAAAGCTGACGTTCACAATTTGTAGCATTATTTCTGGAACTGCTACTTAAACCATCAGGAAATATTGCCTAATGTCCAAACATTAATTTATAATTAAATAATTAAGGGCTGTCAAGATTAATATGCAAGTACTGACTGTCCTGGGAACTCCATGACCATTTGGTTGATCAGAATCTAATGTAAGTTACTCCTGGCACACCTCAAGAAATTGCTCACTCATATCCTGAGAGTGGGCCATCTTGAGAACTGGCAAAGTGAAAGAAGTATGGAGAATAAAGCTCTCCTTTGAAAACATCTTTCAGAGTTTAATATAGCTCACAAGAATTTGTGGGATCCTGACAACAGCTAGCATTCAGAAGGTTGCACCTCAGAGTGCAGTTGAGGAATAAACACAAACATCCCCCAACTGATTTGGTGTATTTATACAATGAGTCACTGAGCAAGCAAATCAGAAAGGATCCAAATTTTATCCTAATTCTGTATTAAATTATCTTAGCCGGGATAGGGCTACAGCAGTAGCCTTTAGCATCCTAGATTTAAAAGGAAAAGATTGATGAAGAGTCCCACACCTGATTGCAGGAGAGTGAGACTTGCAAAGATGCTTATTTATGGATAGGAGATGCAGATGGGATAAGGCTTGGTGCTATATGAATAGAATAGAATAGCAATTTATTGTCACTTGTATTTATGAAAATACAGTGAGATGTATATAAGTTGTCGCAATTCAGCACCATTTTAATAATGGAAATTCTAAAAAGAAGTAATTAAGACAAAGTTAAGATAAAGTTCAACTTTTGTTCCATCCACAGCTCCTGGGTTTCTGGACTGGCTGCAGGATGCTACCTCTGAAGCTGTCCCTCAGGCCGCCAAAGCAAAGATTTCCAGACCAGATCCACTGTGCCGCCACCGCCAAAATCAACACTGAAGCCACTGCATTGCTGCCAGAGTAAGGAAGGACAGATCAGATCCACCACGCTGAAGCCACTGCCACTTCAGTTGCTGCTTGAAGCAGCCACATTGTCGCCATAGCAACAAGGAACGAATCCGAATCACCAAGTTGCCGCCACCATAGCCACCGCTGAAACCACTGCACTGATGATGAAACCTTTGATAAAGCTGCAGGTGCTATGGCCGTGAGGAATGGACTTCCTGAGCCACCAGGCTGCCACTGCCGCAACAGGCCCTCGCAATCACTTTCCTCCACCACAGCCGCAGAAAAGAAGCAAAGGTGAACTTTGCTACAAAGGAGAAATGAAGAAACAAAACAAAAAAAAAACAAAGAATAATGTGGCCGCCTATGTAATCTGAAGCAGGAGTCCAAACATTTCCTACCCTCCCATCACCTCCATCTTGAAAAACAAAACCTGTTACTGTTCAAGCCATTGGCATCCTCATGTGAACAATGGTTGCTTAGGCAAGGTGCTGGAGCTCCAGCAGAGTGAATTTTCATGGGGTTTTACCAATCTCTTATGACAATTTAGAAAAAATAACAGAAAGCCTTAGAAGTAAGAGTGTGGGAGAATTATGAAGAAATGGGAAGGTGATGATCTAGCGGTATTATTGCTAGGATATTAATCCAGAGACTCTGGCTAACTGGGTTCAAATCGCACAATGGCAGATGTTGGAGTTCGTGTTCAATAAAGGAAAAAATCTGACATTACGAGTCTAATAATGATCATGCAACCATTGTTGATTTGTGGGGCAGGTTCATCCGGTTCACTAATGTCATTTAGGGAAGGAAGTCTGCTGTCCTTTCGTAGTCTAACCTACATGTGAGTCCAGACCCACATCAATGTGATTGGTTCTTAACTGCCCACTTGGCAATTAGGGATGGACAACAAATGCTGGTCCAGTCAGTGAATATTAAACATTACATTTTAAAAAACCAAATGACTCATGTACTCAAAGGATCGCAAATTCTTACCATTTTCTATGATTTATATTTGAGCATTATCTTTCTGTATTGCATCTATTCTAATGTGTGGTTGGTGTGGGGTGTCATGAGGGGGCCAAAAATGTGAAAGAGAAGGTGAATTTGAGGAGAAATAAAATGAAACTGTTTAACTCCACAGGAATTTCTTTCTTCGTCCAAGAAAATGATGGGAAGAGGTCAAATAAATGCAAAAGAAAGCAATCATTTTAAGCAAGTCAGCTGCCAAAAAAACACAGCCCAGAAGCATTAAAGATGTAAATAAAAATCAAAATTAAATCTTATGATAATCTGCAGATGAAAGTAAGTTGGATTTTTTTTGGAAAGAAAGCAGAGTCAATGTTTTGGGTCCATTGACCCTTCTACAAAACTGAAGAACTTCCATTCTGAAGGATTGTTGGATTCGATACATTAACTTTGTTTTCTCTCCACAGATGATGCCAGACCTGAGTTATTTCAGCAATTTTTGATTTTGCTGCTGAATTTCAATATCGACCATTCTTTGGTATTCTGTTTAAATTGGATATGTTGCTTGTTGAACCTCAGTGATTTCTCTGATCAAGTCTGCTTCCCTTTCTGGTACAAGTCAGATTGCATACTTATGTAATGCCCATTCACACACACACACACACATACACACATGCACACGCACAGACATACAAGGCATTTCACTTGGGCACCACTGACACGCAGTGGGTGGAATATTCCCTCACGTTTAGAAAACAATGACTCTGATTGTGAATTTTCAGTGTAATGCAAATCCTCCTGCAGTTTCCAATCTTTCTTCCAGTTGTAAACAATATTGAGACACATTGAAACATAAAGGAAGTTATTGTGCTTCTGGTGTCTGGACAAGAGCCTTCAAATCCATGAATCCTAATTAATTCAAGGTGTTGGCATCAGAGTGATACTTTATTATATGTGTATAAGGGACAAATATCCATAAATGTCAGACTCTGGTGTACAGCTCTGGTGTCTTCTACATTGCAGCTCTGGGTTTGAAATTTTGATCTAAGCCTGGTAAATTTCCCAAGTGCTATAAATGAAGGGTGAAAAATGAAGTTGTATACAGTTGCAACCAGATTCTACTCATCCACTGAAGCAAGAGCCTTCCAATGAGAGGCCCCCTTAGGCAGATCTATCACTTGCTCCCTTTTGTAAATACAGGGATACTCAGGCTTTCTTGATAAGTTCAATCAAACTGTGATAGAACTATTAAAAGCTCCAAAATGCAGGAGTGAAACTCTTAATGATATAGCCCAGGAACTCATTTTGAAAGATGGAGATTTTGTTGCTCTGGTCTTGTTTAAGATCTCCTGTATTGTATCTGAGTGGCATGGTATCACTACAACCTTCAGGGCATCTGTCAAGGTGGCCACAGTTACAGGTGTCAGCAGTGTTAACCAAGTACACTAGTGACTTTATTGCCTGCTTGGGTTGGAGTAGTGTATAGGCATTGTCACCATAGACTCTGTTTGATGTTCTGGGGTCATGGGTTTGAATCCCACCATAACAGAGGATGAAATTTGAATTTAATTGATTAAAAAAAGTATGAAATTAAAAACTGGTATAATAGTGACATATGGCTGGTTAACTAAAGTCCTTTTTTTTTCTTTAGGGAAAGAAAGTCCTCACCCATGTTGCCTACATATAACTCCATACTCACAGCAATGCAATTGATTGTTAACTGTCCTCTGAAATGTCATGTCAAGCTACTCAGTTGTATCAAGGTGTGACAAATTCTAATAAAAGAAATGAAACTAGATGGACCAACTATTATCAATCAAGACACTGAACAGCATACACAGCCCTACTGACCCTGGAAACTCTTCACCATTAACATCTGGGGACTTGTGACAACATTAAAAGAACAGTGTCTCAGACTAGCAATCAAAAACTTACATTTTCTTACTGACAGAATCACACCTTACATAAATTGTAAGGCAACACCATCGCCATCCCTTGCTATGTCAGAACTCAAGAATTTAGAACTCACTGGATTTGAAATATTAATTCCGTTTCTCGATCCACAGATGATGCCAGACCTGCTGAGTTTCTCTAATAGGTTTGTTTTTTGTTTGAGTCCTCAACATTGACTCCAGACCCAGTGAAGTATCATAGCGACTCAGTACTGACCACCCTTCAACTGATGAAGCAGTGTTCCTTTTTTTTTAGAAGAATACAACGCAGTACAGGCCCTTCGGCCCTCGATGTTGCGCTGATCCAAGCCTACTATCCTATAGTGATCTAACCTACACTAGCCCACTATCCTCCATATGCCTATCCAATGCCCGCTTAAATGCCCATAATGAGGGAGAGTCCACCACTGCTACTGGCAGGGCATTCCATGAACTCACGACTCGCTGAGTAAAGAAAACTATTCATGTTGAAAACTATTTGGAGGACTCACTGAAGGTGGCAAGGGCACAGGATAGAGTTTGCATATGGTATGACCATAAGATCATAAAATATCAGGACAGAATTAGGCCATTGAGCCCATTGAGTCTGCTCCACCATTTAATCATGGCAAATATTTTTCTCAACCCCATTCTCCTGCCTTTGCTCTGTAATTTTTGATTCCCTTACTAAACAAAGACCATCTCTATCTTAAAGACACACAATGACCTGGCTTCCACAGTCTTCTGTGGAAACAAGTTCCACAGATTCAACTTCTTGAAAAAGAAATTCTTCCATATCTCAGTTATAAAGGGTCATCACCTTCAGTTTAAGGCTGTGCCCCCAGGTCCTAGTCTCCTACTATTGGAAACATCTTCTTCATTTTCACTCTATCGAGGCCTCTCAGCATTTTATAAGTTTGAATGAGATGCCCCTTCTTCCTCTAAACTCCATCAAATACACCCTCAGAGTCCATAAGACTATAAGAAATTAGGCCATTCAGCCCATTGAGTCTGCTCCACCATTCTATCATGGCTGGTAAGCTTCTCAACCCCATTCTCCTGCTTTCTCCCCAAAACCCTTTATTCCCTTGATATTCAAGAACCTAACTATCGCAGTCTTAAATATACTCAATGACCTGGCCTCCACAGCCTTCAGTGGCAATGAATTCCATAGATTCACTACTCTCTGGCTGAAGAGGTTTCTCCTTATCTCCGTTCCGAAAGGTCTTCCCTTTACTCTAAGGCTGTGCCCTCAGGTCCTAGTCTGTCCTACCAATGGAAACATCTTCCCAACATCTACTGTGTCCAGGCTATTCAGTATTCTGTATGTTTCAATTAGATCGCCCATATCTTTCTAAACTCCATTGAATATAAACCCAGAGTCCTCAAACGTTCCTCATGTGTTAAGTTCTTCATTTCTGGGATCATTCTCGTGAACCTCCTCTGAACACAATCCAGGACCAGTACATCCTTCCTGTGCTATGGGGCCCAAAAATGCACACAATACTCTGACCAGACCCTGATAGAGCCTCAGGAGTACATCCCTGCTTTCATGTTCAAATTCTGTCAAAATAAATGCCATCATTGCATTTGCATTTCTAACTACTCACTCACCCTGCAAATTAACCTTGACAGAATCCTGGACTAGAACTCCCAAGTCTCTTTGCACTTCAGAATTCTGAATTTTCTCCCCATTTAGGAAACAGTCCTTGCCTCTATTCTTCCTACCATGACCTCACACTTTCCCACATCGTACTTCATCTGTCATTTCTTTGCCCACTCTCCCAACCTGTCCAAATCTTTCTGCAGTCTCCCCGCCTCCTCAATGTTACCTACCCCTCTACCTATCTCATGTGACAAGCCCTTCACTCCCCAAATCATTCTTATGAATCTCAACAGGAACCTCTCTAAGGTCAGCACATCCTTCTTCAGATACAGGGCCCAAAACGGCTCACAATATTCCAAATGCGGTCTAACTAGAGCCTTATACAGCCTCAGCAGTACGTCCCTGCTCTGTATTCTAGTCCTCTCAAAGTAAATACAAACATTGCTTTTGTCTTCCTAACTGAACCTACATTTTAACTTTAAGAGAATCCTGAATTAGGATTCCCTTGTGCTTCAGATTTCTGAAGTCTTTCCCCATTTAGAAAATAGTCTATGCCTTTATTCTTCCTACCAATGTGCGTAACCTCAAACTTTCCCACATTGTATTTTACCTGCTACGTCTTTGTACACTCTCCTAGCCTGTCCAGGTCCTTCTGCAATCTCACAGCTTGCTCAACACTACCTGTACCTTCACCTACTTTGTGTCATCTGCAAACTTAGCAAACATAACCTGAGTTCCTTCATCCAGATATTTCAATGGTCATCAGCAAGAGTGGCTCCGTGACACCACTACAGACCAAGATGGTCAAGTTCTAAAGGTCATAGCTGCTGGACCGGCCTGGTGCACTTGGTGCAGGAACTAATTAGAGAGAAAAATATACTTCACCCATATACCTGTCACAGATGCATCTGTCCATAACTGAAATCCTTGGAGAGAGGAAGTCCCATGTTCGCATTGAGGATACTTTCCACTGTGTTGTGTGATGCTACCAGTGTGCTGAACATAACAGATTTCAAACAAGTCTAGCAACTAAAGACTGAACATTCATGAGGCAGTGTGGGCCATTAGCAGCAGAATTGTATTCAAACACAATTTATAAGTTCAAAGATCTGAATATCCTGCATTTTACCAATACCACCAACCCTGACTCAATGAAGAGTGCAGGAGGACATGTTAGGACTAACATCAGAACAACATATGAACATAAAAAATAGGAACAGGGCCAGGCTATTTCGCCTTTAAGGCTGCCTTGCCAATCTGTAAGATAACGGCTGACCTGTCCCAGGCCTCAACCCCTCAAAGCCCTCAACCCCTTGATATTTCAGTCTATCTACCTCCTGTTTAAATACGTTCAGTGATCTAACCTCCACAACTCTCTGTGGTAGAGAATTCCAGACATTCAAGACACTCAGTGAAGAAATTGCTCTGCATCTCAGTTTTAAATGAGTGTCGTCTTATTCTGTAACTATGTCCCTAGTTCAAGATACCCTAGTAGTGGAAACATCTTCTCAACATCTACCCTGTCAACACCCCTCAGAATCTTGTATGCTTTAGTAAGATCAGCCCTCATTATTTTCAATTTTAATGAATAAAGATTAATGAATAATATTTAATGTTTCTTAATAAGTCAATCCCATCATCTCACGAATCAGCCTAGACATTTTTTTGAACTGCCTCCAAAACCTGAAAATCCTTTCTCAAATACAAGGACCAAAACTGTACTCAGTACTAACACCTCGTACAGTTGAAACAAGACTTCCCTAGTTTTAAAATCTGACCTCGAGCAATAAAAATCACAATTTAATTTGCCTTCTTAATTTTTGCTCCCCCTGCATGTAATGTTTGTCTTTCATGCACAAGAACTCCCAGATCTTTGTACACCACTTTGTTTGGAATCTCTGTCCATTTAAATAATAATCTGCCTTTTCATTCTTCCTACCAAAGTGCATGACCTCAAACTTTCTTACATTGAACTCCATTGTCCACCCACTCAGCCCATTGATAATTCTTTATTAACTTCCTTATTTCCTTATATTCCTTATATCCTCCTATGTATTTTTGTAAAATCGGCAAATGTGGATAAATTACACTTTACCTCCATCCTACAAGTTATTAATACAGATAGTAAATAATTGAAGTACCAGAACTGATCCTGGTTGCATAACGCTAGCTATGTCTTTCCAGTCTGAAAAAGATCCATTAAGACCAATCGCTGTGTATAAACTAATCTCAATCTATGCTAATATATTTCTTCCTAAATTAGCTCCTACCTGTGCAATAAATTTTTATGTGGCACTTTATTGAATGCCTTCTGTGAATACAATTACATCACACCTTTATTGACTCTACTTGCTATATTCTCAAAGATAGACCTCACTGAAATCCAGTGAGCTGTGGAATATTTTGACCACTATCTCTGCAATCACTTCCTTTAAGAACTTTGAATGCAGGCAATCAGGCCTCGGTCACATTGGTGCCTTCAAACCCATTGGTGATTGGGACTGTTACAAGACTTTTCCTCCCATTAACACTTCGCTTATCTCAAATTTTTGGGATGTCTGCTGTGTCCTTCATCATGATCACTGATGCAAAATATTGCTTTAAGTTAACTGTTATTTCCTGCTCCACATTATTAATCCTCCATTGGCATTCTCTAAGTGTCGTGCAATTGTTTTGGCGAGACTCTTTCTTTTTTTTTAAATAACTGTCGAAGCTCTTGCTGTTGTTGATATGTTTATTGACATCAGGGGTACATATAAAATCAACCTGGAAGCAACAACATAGTACATTTATATGAAAAACAGGCAGAAGCTGCATATGATAGACAGATGCAAGTGATTCTACAGATAAGATCTTAGATCTGTGGCCTTGCCACATCCAGTCATGAGTGATGATGAACAATTAAAAAAACTTATTGAAGGAGGAGCATCTAAAATAGCTCCAGTCTCAATGATGGTGGAGCCCAGTACAAAAAAAAAGGCTAAAGAACAGATAGATTTTTAAATCCCAAAAACATAGATTCACAGATTCACAGAATTGTTATGGAGGCCGTTTAGCTCATTATGCCTGCACTGATTCCGTTACCTAGTGCCAAGCTCCTGCCTTTTCCCCATATTTCTGTACACTATTGGTTAGGCCACTGTTGGACTATGGCGTGCAATTCTGGTCTCTTTCCTATCGGAAGGATGTTGTAAAACTTGAAAGGGTTCAGAAAAGATTTACAAGGATGTTATCAGGATTTGAGGAGTTGAGCTACATGGAGAGACTGAATAGGCTGGGGCTGTTTTTCCTGGAGTGTCAGAGGCTGTGGGGTGACCTTATAGAGGTTTATAAAATCATGAGGAGCATGGATAGGATAAATAGACAAAGTCTTTTCTCTGGGGTGGGGGAGTCCAGAACTAGAGGGCATAGGTTTAGGGTGAGAAGGGAAAGATATAAAAGGGACCTAAGGGACAACTTTTTCACACAGTGGGTGGTACGTATATGGAATGAGCTGCCAGAGGAAGTGGTGGAGGCTGATACAATTGCAACATTTAAAAGGCATCTGGATGGGTATATGAATAGGAAGGGTTTGGAGGGATATGGGCCAGGTGCTGACAGATGGGACTAGATTGGGTTGGAATATCTGGTCGGCATGGACAGGTTGGACCGAAGAGTCTGTTTCTGTGCTGTACATCTCTATGGCTATATGACTCTATTTTTATCCAAATAATCATCCAATACCCTCTCCACTTCCTCAGTTAAACTTGCTTCCATCATGTTTCTGAGCAGTGCATAATATTCCAGGTGATGGTGCTGTATGTATAGCTTTACCTTCAGAAGTATCATACAGCAGACCCTAGAGCATTGATTTCAAGAAGGCTTTCAAAACATCCATCAGTGATCACTCTAGTGACACCAAAGATTTATTGTCTGAAGGCACATCTCCAGCTGCTGCAACAAGACCAGCACAGGCACACTTTCAACATTCTCTCCGCAATATGGGAAAACTTTATAATCTCCCATTCTATGTCCTCTTGTTTTTTCAGCTCACTCTGAAGGAGGTGATGTTGAATGCTGACAGGGGCTCCGCTATTCAATAAGTTCTGGACTGATCTGTTCGTGTTGTGAACTCCAAACTCCCGCTGATAGCTTTTGATTCCCCTGCTTAACTAGAATATATTTGCTTCTGCCTCCACCAGATCGGAGGGGAAGATAGGATTGATCAAAGAAGACTTGGTGAAGTACTTCTAAGGAGGAACCTCAGGAACAAGATACCAAACATTGCAACAAAATAGATTGTGATTGATTGAAGCTTGTGGCAGAGTCTATTGTCCTGCGTGGGACCACTGGAACTAAGTCTAAATCTCTTTCCACAGAAGCTGCATGACCTGTTGAGTGTTTTCAGTAGGGAATTCTATTTTTATTAGTTTTATTTAGTCATCTCACATTTCTATGTAGAATTCACACCAGCAGCCTTATTTTCATACATAGCAATCGGGTTATTTGGTTTAGAGATCAAACAACTGCAGAAAGAGAGGGTATAGAATTCTACTGAATGTTGCCCTATTATTTACATTGATGACTAAATTTTCAACAGTGACTGGTTTTGCTTACATCTGTATTTTTGTTAGTTGGGAACAGGTGGGTACAGTTAGGTTTTAAATGCTTTCTGCCACTAGCAGAGTGACTGACTTGGTACAGCGAATAATAAGAACTTAGTGTGTGAAGAAAGCTTCAAGTGTAATGTGGACAGAGGAACTGTACGAACATTGTTCATATTATTTATTTGCTATTGCAGTTCTCTGAGATTCCAGCAGCTCTATGTCAATCAACAGTTGCCAGCAAATAGTTAGTCTGTTCCACAGCCAAAGGGTAGGATGTTCTATGTGCACATGAGTCAATAGGATGAAATGAGAAGTTATGGGTTGGAAGTCACCAACTATGTTGTACAAGTGTACAGAACAGAAAGAAGCTATTTAGCCCAATGAAATATTACTAAAATAAAGAGAGTCTTTGTCATCTACTGGTTGTCCCAAAGCACTTTAAGCAAATGAGTTATTTTTGAGGTAAGTAAATAAAGTTACCGTAGTGTTCTCTTCTTATAGGGAGACAACTGGTGGCGGTTTAACCTGAGGGGCATCAAGCCTCAGGTAAGGGCAAGTTTAAGAAGGTGGAGCATTCACAGTGACCTTAGTCAGTTCAGGAATTGACCCCATGCTATTGACATCACTTTGCATTACAAACCATCCATCTAGCCAACTGAGCTAAAATCGAGAGGCATAGACAAAAGCCAATTTTCACACAAGATTCTAGAAACAATAGTTGTACTAAATATTAAGTTATATTTGCTTTGATGGTGTTGGTTAGTTATAATTCTAATTCTTCAGCATAATACCCATGATTTTAAAGTATTCCAGTAGCAATGAGAAAAGGGAATAATCAGAGAGCTTAGGCCTGAGAATTTAGAGGTAGCTTCTATTCCTGATTATATTGCAATGTCACCGAAGGAGAAGGTATATAGGATATTGATAAAAGCAAAATACGGTGAATCCTAGAAACCTAAAATGAAAGCAGAGTGCTGTTTAAGGACTATGTACTTCTGATTTTGTGCTTTTTTAAAATTGTGAACTGAAATAAGAATGAGCCACATTAAACGAAGGTGTTTGACATAGTGACTGCAGTTTTGGAAAGCATGCAACCTGACACCATGCCAAGCTTCGTATAAACAACTGTTTGAACAAGCAGTATCTGAAGAGTTGAGTTGCAGATGACTTGCGGCCGAGGGGCTGTGTACAGATACAGCTTTTGCTGGCAACAAGAAGTTGATTTATCTATGGACTAGTGACCAGTTATCAATGACATTTCTGTCTGTCAATAATTGTGTGATTGATTCTCAGGTAACTGAACAGCTTGGAGCTAGGAACAAGGGTATAAAGAATGAGAAGAGTTCAGTTCTTCTCCAGCTCAGGAATGGTTTCCATGTTCCCTGTCATAAAAACTCACTGTTAACTTGAATAAAACACATTTGTCTTTCCTGAAACAGTTGTTGTAAGTTGTGACGTTTAACTGATAAATCAGAGATTTTTTATAGGTGTTCCATAAGAAGTGTTGCAGATTGAATGAAACATTAAAGATGAATTAATTTTTATGACTTGCAGATGTCGGTGTTTGACTGGGGTGGACAAAGTTAAAAATTACACAACACCAGATTATAGTCCAACAGGTTTATTTGGAAGCAGTAGCTTTCGGAGCACTGCTCCTTTACCACCTGATGTAGGAGCGGTGTTCCGAAAGTTAGTGCTTCCAAATAAACCTGTTGTACTATAACGTGGAGTTGTGTGATTTTTAGCTTAATTTTTATGAAGCTGCTCCTTATTCTTGCTGTATATATTTAATAAATTTTGCTGCTACATTTGATCCTTAGTCTCATGAGCAATAAACACTTTTCCATATTGTTTGTGGATTTGACCTATGAATAAATTTTCCTGTGCTTCAAATCAAGTATTAATAGGCGCAACTATGAAATGGAAAGGTTGTGGAAAGTTCTTTGCATACAATTATAACTAGGATGGACATGTATCAATGTTGGGAATCTCTCATTTCTATGCTAGCTGTGGGCTTAATATTTCAAAGACAGTGCCAGAGTTGAAGAAATGGTGATCAACCATTGTTGGTATGAGTGCCAGCCAATCATATATCTGGTACTCATACTACTGATTGTTTTATGACAACATAGTTTGTATTTATGAATAACTATCTATAACCAATCTCACACAGATTGATTGCAGTTATGATTCTATTTTGGAGCTGTAGCAGTAACAGTAGAATGCTATAGTGAGATACATTTTCACTGTACTACAGTCTCTATAAGCTGTATATTATATTGTTGTTACACACTGAGGACACTCACCACCCCTTTTTTCATATATCTGCCTGTCCATGCACTACCTCCCTTCCTGGCTTCTCAATCAAGAATCCAAACCCCTCACCTATGCCCATTCAGGCTGACATCACTTTCCATGACAATCCCAACTCCAGTCTTATCTGACCCTAACTCCAGGATTTACAATCTTGGCACTGATTGTAGTTTGGTCCTGGCCACCAATGCTGGTACTGCTGGGATGACAGAGCTGCTGGGACAGTCAGATTGTCTACAGTTCTCTGAGGTGGAACTTTGGGCTGAGCAAGGGGGTGGAAATCCCGCCTCCAGCCAATGGTTATATATCTACTATAATCAGTTGGGAAACACATCAAACAATGGAAAGTCAGATCTGAAGTCTGCTGAGCTACATTGATTAAATAAAAGATATGTTTTAAAACATAAACTTTATGCTTGTGCAACTGATAGTCACTTTTTCTGGATCAATATTGCCAACTATTTTTCTTCAGATGTACCCAATCTATTTCTTTAACAATTCCTCTTTTGAATTAATGCAAGGTTGAAAGTTTGCAAGAAAATGCAGTTGCCAAATGTTCTGTTTATTGCTATCCAGCTAGTCTGTTGATGTAAATTAAGACCAGATCTGAGTGTTGCTTACAATGCCAGTTGAGTACACCACGTAACAATTTGGAATTTGTGGTCCATTTAAATCTAGTTGAATCTGCTCTGTATTATTTGGCCTGACTGAGGTTTTTGGCTCGCTGTCATAAAGCAGTTACCTCTCTTTTAAACCTTTGTTCGAATTTATCAGCTGCAATACATATTATCCAGAGCCTCATGAAAAGAGTCAATGTAGAAGCTCCTATCACAATTCCACTCCTCTACATCCACACTTGAAAACTCATAAATATTATAAGTTGACTCTAATGGTGAAACAGTCCTGATATTAATCACTTGGCTAAAGACTTTTTGGGGTGGAGGAAAAGTTTTTCATGTAAACATTTTCTTTATTAGCAGAATTTCGAATATCAAATTACTGCAATGTGCAGAAATTGAAAATGCAGCTCAAATTTAAGTTATAAACTGAGCAGTGGTTTAAAGAAAATATAATTATTTTGTCATTTGCTACATTGATTTGTTGAAAAGTAGCTGGCTGCTAATGGCTGCTGTTTTACAGATAAGAAAATCACTAATATTAATCACTGAAATACAATTTATTTGACACAATATGATACAATAGATGCTGATAAAATTTTGGTTGAACTATGCTTAAGTGATTTTTGTGCTTACCATGGATAATGTCTCTTTCAGATTGCCCAAATGCACACTAACTTATTTTCTGCTCCACACCATTGTGAAACCACTTAGAAGCTTGTGTCCATTTTCCACTTGCTATGTATAAATATGCTATCTGCTACCATCCTGGTGAGAAAGGTTTAGATGAAGGAAATGAGCTGGAAGAGATGTATTTTGGATTAAACTATATCTTTACTGTGCAGAACTCATGATAGTACCAAATCTCAACTGCTTCTTTTGGAATCAATAAAATTTACTACTTTAGGGTTTTTTTCATAATGTCTTTAGCATCAGATGTTAAGCAGTGTACTAACAGCAGTATGTCTCAATGATTCCTATTTCTCCAATTTTAAAATTTAAACTTCTATTAAATTTTAAATCAGTGATGATAGCAACGCAAATCCAACATAATCAGTGCTCCATTTAAAACATTATCCAATCAATCCCTATAATTTTGATACTTGAGAGTGAGGTGCTGGAAAAGCACAGCAGGTCACGCAGATTCCAAAGAGCAGAAGAGTTGATATTTCGAGCATCAGCCCTTCATCTCCTGCTCATCAGATCTCTGATCTCCAGCATCTGCAGTCCTCAAGTTCTCCTATAATTTTGATAAGACAGGACCTCAGTTATTTTAAGTTACAGGAAGGGGTAGAAGGGAAGGTTGTGGGGAAAGTGATGGAGGGAATTTTGAAAAAGAAAACAAATGTGTTTGAGCCCTGGAAGTTTGAATAACAGAATTATATAGAATAACAGAAATTTAGCTGCCCTGTTGGGCTTGTGTTGACTCCAAAAGAGCTATAATCTTATTCCAGTATACCTCATGACCCTCAGTTTTCTTTTTCTCATATATGCCCAATTGATATTCAATGGCCTTGCTATCACTGAACTCCTCATTATCAACAACCTAGGGGTTACCTTTGTTCAAAAATAGACCTGGACTACACATAAATATTGTGGTTGTAAGAGCCGGTCAGAAGTAGCATATCCTGCAATGACTAACTCATCTACAAGGCACAAGCAGAAGTGTCATGAAATACTCTCCACTTCCCTGGATGATGGCAGTTCCAACAATATTTATGAAGCTTGACACCATCCAGGGTTGAAACGTGTGGTGCTGGAAAAACACAGCAGGTCAGGTAGCATCCGAGGAACAGGAGAATTGACGTTTCAGGCATAAGTCCTTCATCAGGAATTGGGGTGAAGGAGACTTGGAGGTAAATAGGAGGGTGGGGGTGGGGATGGGGCAAGATAGCTGGGAAAGCGATTGGTCAATGCAGGTGAGGGGTGATAGTAATAGGTCAGAGGGGAGGGTGGAGTGGATAGGTGGGAAGGAAGATGGACAGGTAGGAAATTTAAGAGGGTGGTACCAAGTTGGTAGGTTGGAGCTGGGATGATGTTGGGGGAGGGGAGACGTGGAAAGTAGTGAAGTTGACGCTGATGCCATGTGATTGGAGGGTCCCAAGCTGGAAGATGAGACATTCTTCCTCCAGGTGTCGAGTGGCTTGGATTTGGCAGTGGAGGAAGCCCAGGACTTGCATGTCCTTGACAGAGTGGGAGGGGGAGTTGAAGTGGTTGGCCACAGGGCAGTGGGTTTGTTTGGTGTGTGTGTCCCAGAGATGGTCTCTGAAACATTCTGCGAGTTGGTGTCTGTCTCCAATGTAGAGGAGACCACATTGAGAGCAACGGACACAATAGATGAGATGTTTGGATGGGCAGGAAAATCTCTGCTGGATGTGGAAGGATCCTTGACACCATCTAGGACGAAGCAACCGCTTGATTGGCTGATTGGCTTGATGAGGAGAAAGTGAGGACTGCAGATGCTGGAGATCAGAGTCAGAAAGTGTGATGCTAGAAAAGCACAGCCAATCAGGCAGCATCTGAGGACCAGTAGAGTCGACGTCTTGAGCGTAAACTTTCAAGCATTCCTGATGAAAATGCTGCCTGACCGGCTGTGCTTTTCCAGCGCTACCTTTTTGATTGGCTTGATTGATCCACAAATATTCTCTCCTTTCACCAGCAACACTCAGTAGCAGCTGTGTGTATCATTTACAAAATATATTGTAGCAATTCACCAAGGATCTTTAGTCAGCACCTTCCAAACCCATGACTGCCACCATCTTGAAACTTTTTTTTTTGGTCATATGAGTAGGTGGCAGGCTAGTTTTGAAGAATGGTTTTCCCTGCCCACCATAGAAGTGCTTGTGATAGCTGACAATGTAGGCAGCCTGGATTGGTAACCCTACTGGTATGTTATGATCTCTCTTGTTGCTACAGCATGCCCTCAGCAGATTGAGCCCCTTCATCCATATCATGTGCCTCCTTCTCACTTTGCCTCCTCCCTTGCCTTCACATTCTTGTCTTCTTAGCTATTTACCATGGCTAATCCACCATATCCTTGGCACATCCCTGGAGATTATGGGGCAATTTAGCATGGCCAAAACCACCTAACCTACACACCTTTGGACTGTGGGAGAAAACCAGAGCACCCAGCAGAAAACCCAAAGACACAGGTGAACGTGCAAACTTCACACAGACAGTCACCCACGGGCAGAATCAAATTCAGGACCATAATGCTAGGAGGTAACAGTGCTAACCACTGGGCCACCATGCCACCCATATTTTCAGCTGAATAAACAATGCCCATATTGGACACGAGTAATAATGTAGTGATGAGCTATTACGGTGTCTACCAGTTTGAGCTGCATTATTATTGCTTGCCAAAAAGCATTTTCAAGTTGGGTAAAATTTTATGAAAAGAAATCACAATTTTTAGGGCATTATTAGCCCCAGCAAAATAATGTATTACTTTCAGTTGAGATAATTCTTTGCGTACCTATATTTATTCCTCCTGCATCATAACTCTATTATTGTTCTAAACAATTAGGGAGCATGATTGCATCTAAAACTCATAAAAGAAAAACTAATATTGCACACAGACATTTTTGCAGTCATCCAAAGTCTACATAATTTTATCCTAAGTATGTTAGATAGAATCTCTGAAAACTATTGATATACTGATATAATAAAGTTAAATCACATCCTGTCAAAGTGGGATGTTGCTTGCTAAACGATTCTGTCAGAAACTTTATGTTAAAGAGGTATCATATCTTCTTCCCATGTTCTCCTTCATTCGCAACAGTGCCCCAACCTCAACTCAATTCTCAATCTTCATGTTGGAGTCGAGGTGGGGAACACTTTCAATCTAAACCAAGTGCCTGACAGAATTAGGCAGAAGTCTTGTTTTATGGCCGTCCTGATTTCATTCCCATTGACGTCAGTACAGAGCAATTTAGTCTGGATTTAAAATTAGCTCGCCCAGTCCTGTGGGTTTCCTACCAAGTTAGGTTAAACATAGTCCTGTTTATACCTTTAGCAAATAGCCATTTGCATGCACTTCCAGTATGAAGCTATCGGAAGTAGGAGCACTAGAATAGTTCTTCTTCTTGATATATGTGTGTTCAGACAAATTGCAACATTTTGCCACAAATTTGGCTGAAATCAGAAAATTCAGTGAAGAACTAAAAGCAAACTGTCAAGCAGTTGGCCTTTTTTTTTCTTGACTGATCACTGCTTTAACCAGAAACCCATCAGCAAGCTTCTTTAGATATTATCTTTACTCAGACATCTCTATAATATATAACTCATGTCAAGACCTGTTCCTGAGGTATATGAGAAAAACAAGTCTCTCTTTAAACTTACAAATGGAATCAAGTAATCTTAAATATAAGTGTACATGAAGGTTTAAATCACTTCTTTGTGTTGTTACAAATATTGATATGTTTTGTGTCTATTGCTGCAATACTACCATTTTCAGATTGCATCCAGAAATCTTAGCCACTGCCTATGAAGATGGGAAAGCCTGCTGGATTTTCAAACAATCAGTCAGCTAAATTCAATGCTGGTGGGTTGTCTAACAGAATTAACATCCAAAATGAGGGAGTTATGGCCACCAATTGCTGGTTACTGAGAGGTTCCACCTAACCAGCAATGTGTAAAATTGTTCAGGTATGACTGTTGTTATGGAGGTTGGAGGAATGGGGAGGGGGGAGGTGGGCAGATGGATATTGTGGATAGGGTATCACCTTTTGCATGAGACTTAAAAGTGAGGCATAGTGTGCACTCTCAGATGGAATTTGAAGATCTACGTCAACAAATTGAGGACATTTTCTGCAGTTTCCCCAACCAATATTTATCCCACAGTCAACATCAGCTTATCTAGCCATTTCACTCATGACTGTGAGAGTCAGTTATGACTACATTGGCTGCTATATTTCCAGACACCAGCATGGTGATTACACTTCCAAACATACTTAATTGGCTGTAGCATGCTTTGGAACATCTTGAGAGTGCGAAAGGCAGTCTCGATTTGGATTCAAGCTAGTTTGTATTAAGAATCATGTATGCAGACTAAACCCTGTTGTGTTATCTGTTGTTTGTGCTTGACAATCAATTGTTGTGGTGATTTTTTTTTATTCACCCATGTGATGTGGGTGATGCTGGCTAGGCAAAATTTGTTGCCCATCCTAAGTTCCCCTTCTGAAGGTTGCGGGTGAGCTGCCTTCTTGAACTGCTGCTGTCTATGTGCTATAGATACACCCAGAATGCCGTTAGTGGTAGAGTAGGGATATGCTGGGTCATAAGATTGCCAATTGTGTTGCAGTATGATTCTTCTGCTGTTGATGACCCACAGTGCCTATGGGTATCCAACTCTGTTTGACATCTATCCCATTCAGCATGGTAATAATGCCACATAAGATGATAGAGAATATTTTCAATATAAAGACAGGACTTTGTCTCCACAAGGACTGCGCGGTGGGTCACTCTTACTACAACTGTAATGGACAGATGCATCTGCAGCAAGATGGGGGTCAAGCATATTTTTCCCAGCAGATGCAAAGTAGCAACTATTCCCTTTTGGACTTGACCAGCTCTGCTGCAGCAAGCCATTCTTGATGGTGGACATTGAAATCCCAACCCAGAGTACATTCTTTACCATTGTCGACATCAGTGTTTCCTCCTAGTGTTCAACATGGAGGGGATGGTACATGGTAATCAGCAGGAAGTTTCTTTGCCCATGTTTGACCTGATGCCATGAGATTTCATGGGGTCCAGAATCAATGTTGAAGGGCAACTCCCTGTCAACTGTATACCATTGTACCACTATATCAGCTGGCCATATTCTGCCAGTGGTAAAGGATATACCAAGGAATTGTGATAGTGCTGCCGGTAAAGTGTGATTCCATGAGTGTAGCTAAGTCAGGCTGTTGTTTGAGTAATCTGTAAGAGAGTTCTCTCAATTTTGTCACTGGTCCCCAATAGTTACTAAGGAAGACTTTGCAGGATTGATAGGGTTGTATTTGCTGTCATGATTTCCAGTGCCTTAGTCGATGCCAGGTGATGTGTCCAGTTTTGTTTCTCTTTTCCTTTCCAAAGTTGAAATAACTGGCCATTTCAGAGCACAGTTAAAAGTGAACCACATTGCTATCAATCTAGAGTTACATGGAGATGAGACAGGGTAAGGACAGCTGTTTCCTTTCCTAAGGACATAAGTGAACCAGATGGGTTGTTATGAAAATCAATAGTATCATGGTCATTAGATTGTTGTGATGTGTCAGTGATTAAGCAGTGTTTCACTCATCCCACAGCCTTCACATTAGTTTCCTCCATCATCTTCCTGTGAGCCTACATCACATTAATATTCTTGGATTGACCAAATTATGTCCGGTATATTTTTATGATGCCTGTTGAGATTGATCATTTCTAAAAATAAATTTCTAGTTTCAGGTTTTGTAACATTTACTGTAACAAACAATGAAGTTACATTTTGAAGGCAAATTGTACTTTGAACAATGGAAAGCAACATTCCTGTTACGTACTTATTATATTTCACACTCTACACAGAATCACAGTTCTTACAGCAAACAGAACAGACACTTGCAGCTTCAATGAATTCACATTTTCCCCAATTCACTAAAGAGGACCCTCGAGTGCTCATTTATCTGTGCTTTCCTTGGTTTTTGTAGACTTTTCTAAACCTACAACCAAGAGTACAGACTATCCAATGATTCTTCTTCTCTGGTTATACCAGGACAAATCTGTGGGGATTCTCAGAAGGCTGGAGAATGTATCTATTTGACTAGTCATGATTTGGAGATGCCAGTGTTGGACTGGGGTGTACAAAGTTAAAAATCAGACAACACCAGGTTATAGTCCAACAGGTTTAATTGGAAGCACACTAGCTTTCGGAGCGATGCTCCTTCATCAGGTGATTGTGGAGGGCTCGATCGTAACACAGAATTTATAGCAAAAATTTGCAGTGTGATGTAATTGAAATTATACACTGAAAAATTGATTGTCTGTTAAGCCTTTCATCTGTTAGAATAAGTGATAGTTTCACTTCTTTCTTGTGTAAATCAATCTAAACATCAGGTCATAGACAGAGAACACAGGGGGCTAACACCTTCAACATATTGTCTAGCTATCACCATTGTTAACAGTTAACCCTGAATGCAACTTTTAAAAAAAGGGTTTTGTGATTTACACATGAAAGAAGTGAAATTATCATAGAACCTGATAGAATGCATCCACACAGTTATGCTAATTCCTTATTCCTGCCCTTAATGTGTTTTCATTTTAGAAGTAAGTGGACAGAAAACAGATGTCCAACCTGATATATTTTCAACCAGGATGTTGAGGACTCACAGTCTTGACTGCAAGCTCGCAGACTGCTGATACTTTAAAAAAAATTAAATCAACCTGCTCAGACGTGTTATGACACACCGCTGGAGCCGATGGGATGTGTATCTGGGTCTCTGGCTCAGAAGTAAGGATACTCCCACTGAACCAAAGAGCTCTCTCTGGTCCTGTGGGCAAAAAACAAACTGCTTTGCCTACCCACCACTTGCTTACAGAAACCATGTCTGTTTTTAGCCAAAGAAAACCTACCCATAATGCCACTGGCACCTCAACTTGACCACACTCAGATCAGCAACTAACAGTGAAATGAAACATTACCTAAACAGTTTCCCGATGAAGAAACACACAACCTAGGTGATCTGCTAACTGGTTTTCCTATCTCACAATAGTATCACTGCTCCTGAAGCCCCGAGGGCATTCCTTATTTCCCCAGATACTCAATCCCCACAAAGCCCACGCAGACTAGGTGGCACCAAGATACCTGACAATAATGAACACTAGGTGAAAGTGAGGACTTCTGATGCTGGAGATTAGAGTCGAGAGTGTGGTGCTGGAAAAGCACAGCAGGTCAGGCAGCATCCGAGGAGCAGGAGAATCAACTTTTCGGGCAAAAGCCCTTCATCAGGAATGAGGCTGGGAGTCTTGGGGGGGTAGAGAGATAAATGGGAGGAGGTTGGGGGTGAGGGGATAGTGGCTGAGAGTGCAATAGGTGGATGGAGGTGGGGTAATAGGTTGGTGGGGAGGGTGGAGTGGATAGGTGGGAAGGAAGATGGACAAATGGGGTAAAAACAATGACTGCAGATGCTGGAAACCAGATTCTGGATCAGTGGTGCTGGCAGAGCACAGCAATTCAGGCAGCATCCGACAAGCAGCAAAATTGACGTTTCGGGCAAAAGCCCTTCATCAGGAATAAAGGCAGAGAGCCTGAACTCTCCACGCTTCAGGCTCTCTGCCTTTATTCCTGATGATGGACAAATGGGACAGGCCATGAGGACGGTGCTGAGCTAGAAGGCTGGAAGTGGGGTAAGGTGGGGGGAGGGGAAATGAGGAATCTGGTGAAATCCACATTGATGCAATGGGGTTAGAGGGTCCCAAAGATGAGGCATTCTTCCTCCAGGTGGGTGGTAAGGGAGTGGCAACTGAGGAGGCCCAGGACCGACATGTCCAGGGCAGAGTGGGAGGGGGAGTTAAAGTGTTTGGACACAGGGCAGTGGGGTTGATTGTTGCGGGTGTCCCAGAGATGTTGTCTGAAATGCTCTGCAAGTAGGTGTCCTGTTTCCCCAGTGTAGAGGAGACCACATCAGGAGCAATGGATACAGTAAATGACATATGTGGATGTGCAGGTAAAACTTTGATGGATGTGGAAGGCTCCTTTGGGGCCTGGGATGGAGGTGAGGGGGAAGATTTGGCAGAGGCTTTGCAATTCCTGCGGTGTCAGGGGTAGGTGCTGGGAGGGATGGGTGGGTTGTTAGGGGGTGTGGACCTTATAAGGTAGTTATCTTCAAGGAGAAAGTGAGGTCTGCAGATGCTGGAGATCAAAGTTGAAACTTTATTGCTGGAACAGCACAGCAGGTCAGGCAGCATCCAGGGAACAGGAGATTCGACGTTTCGGGCACAGGCCCTTCTTCAGGAATGAGCAGAGAGTGTTCAGCAGGAGAACACTCTCTGCTGAACACTCTCTGCTCATTTCTGAAGAAGGGCCTGTGCCCGAAACGTCGAATCTCCTGTTCCCTGGATGCTGCCTGACCTGCTGTGCTGTTCCAGCAATAAAGTTTCAACTTATGAGGTAGTTGCAAAGAGAACGGTAGTGTGGTCTGTTTGTAGGTGGCAGACATGGCGGAGGATGATGTGATGTATACGGAGGTAGGTGGGGTGGAAGGTGAGGACGGCGGGGTTCTGTCTTTGTTGCAGTTAGAGGAGTGGGGTTGGCGGGCGGAGGTGGGGGATGTGGATGAGATGTGTTGGAGGGCATCATCAACCACATGGGAGGGGAAAGTGTGGTCTTGAAAGAAGGAGTCAAATGGTGTGTTCTGTGGTGGAACTGGTCCTTCTGGGAACAGATGTGGCAGAGGCAGAGGAATTGGGAATACAGGATAGCATTTTTACAGAAGGCAGGGTGGGAGGAGGTGTAATCCAGGTAGCTGTGGGAGTCGGTGGGGTTTGTAGAAGAATGAACACTACCCTAGAATGTATTGAAGTCAGGATGCTAGCCATTAGCACCCGCTTCTGCAGATTAATTAAATCTCCTGTTACAGTTGTTAACTGATGAATACTGCCAGAGACTTAAGTAAGGCCAGTTAGTCTTACTTCGGTGGTAGGCAAAGTAATGGAAAGGGTACTGAGGGATAGGATTTATGAGTATCTGGAAAGACACTGCTTGATTAGGGACAGCCAGCACGGATTTGTGAAGGGTAGGTCTTTCCTTACAAATCTTATTGAATTCTTTGAGGAGGTGACCAAGCATGTGGATGAGGGTAGAGCAGTGGATGTAGTGTACATGGGTTTTAGGAAGGCATTTGATAAGGTTCCCCATGGTAGGTTTATGCGGAAAGTCAGGAGGCATGGGATAGAGGGAAATTTGGCCAGTTGGATAGAAAACCGCCTTCCTAACCTGCAATCTTCTTCCCGACCTCTCCGCCCCCACCCCAGTCTGACCTATCACCCTCACCTTGACCTCTTTCCATCTATCACATTTCCGACGCCCCTCCCCCAAGTCCCTCCTCCCTACCTTTTATCTTAGCCTGCTGGACAAACTTTCCTCATTCCTGAAGAAGGGCTTATGCCCGAAACGTCGATTCTCCTGTTCCCTGGATGCTGCCTGACCTGCTGCGCTTTTCCAGCAACACATTTCCAGCTCTGATCTCAAGCATCTGCAGACCTCACTTTCTCCTCATAGAAAACTGGCTAACCGGTCGAAGTCAGAGAGTGGGTAGATGGTAAATATTCAGCCTGGAGCCCAGTTACAATTGGAGTTCTGCAGGGATCAGTTTTGGGTCCTCTCATGTTTGTAATTTTTATTAATGACTTGGAAGAGAGAGTGGAAGGGTGGGTCAGTAAATTTGCAGATGATACGAAGATTGGTGGAGTTGTGGATAGTGAGGAGGGCTGTTGTCAGCTGCAAAGGGGCTTAGATATGATGCAGAGCTGGGCTGAGGAGTGGCAGATGGAGTTCAACCCTGTCAAGTATGAGGTTGTCCATTTTGGAAGAACAAATAAGAATGCGAAATACAGGGTTAACGGTAGGGTTCTTAGTGAGGTGGCGGAGCAGAGGGATCTTGGGGTCTATGTTCATAGGTCTTTGAAAGTTGCCACTCAGGTGGATAGAGCTTGTAAGAAGGCCTATGGTGTATTAATGTTCATTAGCAGAGGGATTGAATTCAAGAGTTGTGAAGTGATGTTGCAGCTGTACAGGACCTTGGTTAGGCCACATTTGGAGTACTGTGTGCAGTTCTGGTCGCCTCACTTTAGGAAAGATGTGGAAGCTTTGGAGAGGGTGCAGAGAAGATTTACCAGGATGTTGCCTGGAATGGAGAATAGGTTGTACGAGGATAGGTTGAGAGTGCTATGCCTTTTCTCATTGGAATGGCGAAGGATGAGGGGTGACTTGACAGAGGTTTATAAGATGATCAGAAGAATAGATAGAGTAGACAGTCAGAAACTTTTTCCCCGGGTACAACAGAGTGTTACAAGGGGACATAAATTTAAGGTGAAGGGTGGAAGGTATAGGGGGGATGTCAGGGGTAGGTTCTTTACCCAGAGAGTGGTGGGGGCATGGAATGCGCTGCCTGTGGGAGTGGCAGGGTCAGAATCATTGGTGACCTTTAAGCGGCAATTGGATAGCTACATGGATGGGTGCTTAAGCTAGGACAAATGTTCGGCACAACATCGTGGGCCGAAGGGCCTGTTCTGTGCTGTATTGTTCTATGTTCTATGTTCTATGTTCTAATAGTCCATAAAACAGACATATTCTTCATGATATGCTGCATAGTAATTTGATTATTAAATGAGATTCATTTGTACCCTACTGCCAGATGGGTGATCTCAAGTGTGTTTTTATGACAAAGATCCTTCTAAACTGCATTGATATATGATCATGCAGCAATCAAAATGTGCTGCACACAAAGAGCATGTCCACACATCTATTTTAAAAGATAGTGTGGTGCAATAAGACAGTGGCACATTGCAAACAAAAGTTCTAGAGATAATTGGTTAACAGTATACATGAAAAAGCTAATTCTAATATCCCAATACCTATCTGTCCATTTTCTTCAAATCATTGAGCAACGTCTTAAAAGAAAAGTATGAGAATCTTGGGAATAAAGGGACATTAATGTATTATTTTGTGTTTTTCTGCTTAGATGTCATTAATGGAGTGAATTTCCCTCCTGTTCACATATTGCATTAGGGTTTATTTGCCCGTGCCTTTTCCTGTTAGTCTCTCCTTTCCACTAAAACCATGGAGTCTATGTTTCCTCTGGCAAACATGGCAACACCAATTTTTTGATGTATGGTGTGCATTGCAGCTGGTATTACCATCAAAGACCAACAAGTTTCCAAAAACATAAGAGTTGCCTGTGGCCTTAGTTCTAAATGTTCTCTGTCATTCAACACTCTGCAATGACGATTGAGCATGGGATTGACACAAATGTGATACTTCTGACAAAGGTTCAGCAAAGACATGATAGGACAAATAGACTCCTTCAAGGCTCTATGCTTCTATGATCTTGGAGCAGGTAGAATAATTGAGCTGATCTCCTCAAAGGATAGAATAGCCATGGTATCTAATTATGGTGTCTTGTGTACTGATTGTTGTTTGTATACTACTGTTAAACCTGAAAACATTTGCTCTGTGAAATTGTTGATGCATTGAATGTTAAATAGTATTTCAAAACTAATATGCTTTCCTTTATATTTGACAGCATCTTGATGTTAATTCTGCATCATGTACAACTTAATATTATTGACAAGTAAAGCAATTTATGTACATGCATTTAATTTAAAATACAAATTCAGGGAGATGCTCACTACCAAAATGACACCAGTTTCACCACCAGCTGAAATTCAGGTCTGAAGTATACAATCACATTGAGTAGAAATTTAATGATCTTGGTCACAGGAAGAATCCAGTGAGCTCACAAGGTAGACTTCACATTTTAGGCCTACCTACACCATTACAGAACCTCGTCAAACTGGTCTCATACTGATATTTCTGCCCTCAGTGAATCACAATGCTCTTGTGAAGCCCAGCTTAAACTGGTGGAACAGTAATTCATTTTCCAATTAACAGCCTCCTGGACTCAACATTGAGTTCAACAATATCAAAGTCCACTGTGTTTTTTCTTAGCTCATGTCAGTCTGTATTTTGTTTTCATGTTTTGCTTTCAGACACAGCTGTCCTTCATTCTGCTATTAACCCGTAGATGAGGAACAATGTTTTGTTTCTTGACCTTTTTTATCCACTCATAGGATGTGAGTGTTGCTGGCTGGGCTAGCATTTATTGCTCAGCCCTAGCTGCACTTGAGAAGGTGGTGAGCTGGCTTCTACAATCATTATCACTCCTTTTACCTTTTAAAACAAAGAACAATACGGCACAGCAACACGCCCTTCAGCTCTCCAAGCCTGTGCCAACACATTTTGCTCTTACATATTAAAACTGTCTTCACTTACAGAACCCATATCCCTCTGTTCCCTTCCTATTCATATATTTATCCAGGCGCTTCTTGAATGCAGCTACTGTATCTGCTTCCAATACCTCCTCTGGCAGCACGTTCCAGACACTCACCAGCCTTTGTGTGAAAAATGTTTATTCTAGGTCATCTTTGGCATTTAATCTCTCCCACCATCAAACATATCCCTGATCTTCCCTTTTGGTTTTTCTGTCCCTCCCTTCCTTTTCAAAAGCATAAAACTCATCACATTTCTACATCTCCAACTCTGAAGTGTAATATTTCAGCCAAAAATGTTGACTCTGACTTTCTCCACAGATGCTGTGAGGCCTGTTGAGTGTTTTCAATACCCCTTCCTGCTTTTACCTCATAAAATTGGTAGTTTTTTATGGAGTAAGTTACACTGAAAGGTTTTGGTCATTGTAACTGTATAATTGATATGTCTGGGTGCCTGTTGTCACTTGAAGTTAATTCTCTGTGTAATTTAGGGATTTGAGCTGTCAAATTCCGCTCCTCGTTCTGAAATCTTCTCATCTGAGTAGATCTTTGAAACTGAATAGCAGTCTTGAACAATGTGGGGGAGAAACAACTATCATAAAGAAAATATTCTAAACTAATTGACAATTTAATCTCGCTATGCCAAAATTCATGACTTTACATAATTTGTATTTGAACTTCAGATGTTAAAATGCACTAGTTGCTTATTGTTGAATGAACTCACAATTAGTTTCCATTCCTACATATATTGTAATGTACGGTCTAGAGACTGAACGCATGATGGCGAACATATCACTTAAAAAAAATTATCTCAGTCAATTTTCTGAGGTGATATTTATGAAGGATTCATAGAGAGGATGATGTCCTAGATGGGGCCTGCTTGAAGGAGCATTCATTGACATGGTGGTAGAGAATTGTATCCAGCAACTTGCAGCTCTTAAAAACAGCAGCTGCTGTTTAACAGTTCTGACTAATATTTTTTGGCAGCTAGTGAGAAATATGATTGATGCAAGTCTGGATGCTCTTGTGAATCAAGTCCAGCCTGTCAGGGCACCCTCCTCTAGAAAGAAATGTGCGTGAGGCTTGGCAGAAGGTGATAACAGAATGAGTGATATTTTCAACATATAGAAAAGCTGAAGGCAGCTGAGGATAACATTAATGAATAGCCTGAGGAAATCAGCCAAGGAAAAGCTGGCCAGTATTTCACCTTATCAAGTAGATGGGCAAAGTATACAGGACACTAACAGTTTTCTTTCTCCCAGTTGAACCTTACTGAGACTGTAGATGAAGACCTCAAAAGCCAGTATTTCCCAAATTTAGTATCAACACCAATACCACAGCAGGATAAATGTTATTGTGGTTATAGCTGCAACTGTTGTTTGACCATTTGGAAATGTTTTCCTGGCCATTTGGAAAGGTTGCCTACAAAGCAAATTCAACCTGAAGTTGAAACATACACTGGATGACTATTTGGCTGGCTCTTATCCACATCCTTTTAGACTTCCGACACCTCAATACTATTTTGTCAATACTATTCAGTCAAAATTGCACAGTATAGAGGAGGATTTTCTAATTTTAAGTCTGTCATCCTGCATAAGTAGAACCCACTTTTGGTTTGTTCACACAGAGGGAAGTCAGGAGTGGTTAAACTGTATGGCTTAAAGACAGGTCAAAAACAATCCTTTTCACGTAATTCATTTTCCACTCTCTCTGTCAGTCACTCACATTGCAGCAGTTCATCATAACATATGTAATTAAATTTATAAGTTCTGTTTTCAGGTGTAGGGCAATTGGCTGGGAGAGCAGCTGATAGAGGTGGACATGTGAAAGATACACAGAGGGTATGAGGATCATTGTGCCAGGTTTGAAAAACATCGACATTACAGGAGAGTCATGAATTGATTGGTTGGTGAGGAAATGCAGTTAAGGACTGTGTATAAATTGTTGGAACGAAGAAAAATGTAACTTTTTTTTAACCAAGCTGTAATTGCCAACTTATGATTATTTAATAGACTTGAACAAAAAGGAATTAAGAAACTAATGATTTCATTATTTATCTCATTCTTAAGTGGTAAAGTTTATTGAATTCTAGTACAGTAAGTGATAGTGCCAAAAGATTTGCTTTATTTAATAATGAATTCATTACATTATGAATTACATAATTAAGAAAGAATAAGGATGGCAGGGCAGGTGAAGTGTTGTTATTGAAGAATATAGAAGCTCTAGGATACTGGTTGATCTAGAAGAAGCACATCTGTATTCAGCGTTTGCAGTTTAAACAGCTTTCATTCAGAGTTAGTGAGTTGGAAGCCAAAATACCAATGCTGAGACAGATGAGAGAGGGCTAAAGTTACCTAAACAGTTTATTCCAGTATTCAGTCACATCTAATTAGATTAGTATCTTCTGATTTGATCACCGGTGAGGGCAAGGAATGGGTGACTATGAGTGAGATAGGTAGGGGAATCCAGAGGACAGGAGTGTAGAAATCTTAGCTTTACAATTGTCCAACAGTTTTAAGGTTCTTTCAGCTTGCTTTGCATGTGAGTGAGATCTAAAGGGCGGATGAGCTAATTAAACATGGCACTGTTGCACAGGAAGCCATTCAAGTGGGATGAATTAAAAATGAAGTAATGTATGTATGGGGCAGTATAGTATAGGGGATTAACATGGTCATGTGCAGCAAAAAGCAAAAGTCCATAAGATTGTCCATTGCCAGGGCTCAGGACATCTGGACAGGGATGTAAGGTTTGAGAGGGAGGATTCAGTCATCATGGTGCACATAGGCACTAAAGACAAGAAAAGAAGGTTTGCATAGTCTGCATGGGGATGTAGACATCAAATTAAGAAGTGGAATCATGAAAGTAAAAATCTTTGGATTATTACAGAACAAAGAATTGCAGATGCTGGAGATCCAAAACAAAAGCAGAAAACCCAGTGGGTCTTCCAACATCTGTGGAAAAAAAAGCAGCGTTAATGTTTTGCGTCTAGTGACTCTTCATCAAAACTGGTATCTGTTTTAATCTCTGGATTATTACCTGAGCTACATGCAAGTTGACAGCCAGGTTTGCAAATGACACAAAAATAGTTAGGAAGGCAATTGGTGAGGGTGAAACTAAATGTCTGTATGGGAAAAGACCTGTTTAACAAGTGGAAAAAGCTTGGCAAATGGAATGTGAAATGGGGAAATGTGAGGTTATGCACTGTAGCAGAAAGAATAGAGGAGCTAGATATTATTAAAATGGAGAAAGATTGCAAAAAGCCATGAAAGAGGAATTTAAGAGTCATGACTCACAAAGCACGAGCATCAACGGTAAATGGGTAATAGAGAAAGTAAATGGAATATTAGAATTTATTTCAAAGGGACTGGAGTATAAAAATAGAGAGATTTTGCTAAAATAGTATAAGGCACTAGTCAGACCATAGCTGAAATATTATGAATTGCTTTGGGACCCTTATCTAAGAAAACTTCTACTGGCATAGGAAATGATCCAGAGAAGGTTCATTAGGCTGCTACCAGCTATGGACAAACTGCTTTATGTAGAATGGTTGAGTAGACTGGTCTTGCACCCATTGGAAAATAGAAGAATGAGATGTGACTTTGTTGAAACATACAATATTCTCAGTGGTCTTGACAAAGTAGATGAGGAAAGGTTGCTTCCACTTGTGAGACAGTTGAGGACCAGAGGGCATCATCTCAGAATAAGGGATTTATATTCAAGACAGAGATGAGGAGGAGGTTCTTCTCACAGAAGGTGGTGATTCTGTGAGATTCTTTACCACAGAAAACTGTCAATATTGGGGCATTAAGTATATTCAAGGTTGAGATACTCAAGGTGGTGACAGCTTAGTCTCTAACGTTAGACTTCTGACTGAGAGGTGAGTAGCTGAGCAACAGAGCCATGAATGACACCTAAGGCAGTTAACATATATTCAAAGACATTAATCCAGTCCATTTCCAATTGGCTGGTCAATTGTGCATTTTATGTAACACATCTTAACTTCAACAATAAGCTAAATCAGGAAGAGAAAAACCTAGATTCATTTAGCGTGCAATCAATGGAGTAAGTAAATAAGGAACATACATATGGTTCATATTATACTGGTGATATCACAGTACAGATGCCTAAGTACAGATTTCACATAGCTGCAAATCAAATGTCAAACTGTCAGGACTTACTAATACACAGTTTAGTGGCACTGTTAAGAAAGAAGCTTTAGGATTTTATGTACTAATGATCATAGAGCAATGATCTATTTCCAAGACTGGATGATGTACAAATTACTGGAGATCAGAGAAGTGATAGTATTCCTGTTGTCTATTTCTATCATTCCCTCGTTAATATAAATTATGGATTTAAGTGGTACTGTTGAACATAGTTTGGCTCAACTTACATTTTACATTATTCATCCATGTTAACATTTAGCCAGTTTTCAGTCCAGTTGGATAATTAGCCATTAATTTCACATGGTTTATTTTTCTTTGTAATGCTTAATATGTAAAGCTTTATCAAATGTAGCCTCTGTTGCCAAATATAATAACAAGCTATCCATAACAAGGTTAAAATTTTTTCCCAAGTAAAAGTTACCTGAATAATTTCAAACAAAGTTAATACAAATTTAATTAATTCTTGGTTTCAATTAAAGACAGGTAAATGAAGTTGGAATACAGATCATTCATGATTTATTAGAATAATGAACAGATTAAAGGGGTTCTACAACTATCAGCACGCCAAACTAAGCTGTTCCAGTCCAGCAGGGCAAAAGTGAGAACTGCAGTTGCTGGAAATTAAAGTCGAGAGTGTGGTGCTGGAAAAGTACAGTCCAGCTACAACTTAGGCATCCCTTTCGAGAATGTGGCCCTGGAAAAGTACAGCCAATCAGGCAGCATCCGAGGAGCAAGAGAATCGACGATTCAAGCCTAGACCCTTCATCAGGAATAAGGCATCCAATTGCCCAACAATATGGAAAATTGCTCACATATGTCTTAGCCACAAAAATCAGGGAAAATTCAATCCAATTACTTACCATGTCATTGGCCTTCACTCAATAGTCAGCAAGTGACTGAAGGAGTCATTGACAGAGTTTTAAGTAGTACGGTCACAGCAATAGCTTTCTCATTAATGCTTAGTTTGTGTGCTGCCTGTGTCATTTGGCTATTGATCTCATTATAGCCTTGGCCTGAATATGGGAAAAAGATCTGATCTGACGTATGGGACGTGGGAGTAATTGCCTTTGAACATAGTATTTGACTAAGTGACAGGAAGGAATTCTAGCAAAATTGGAGTTATTGGAAATTGGGAGGGTTATCTCTAATCCTTGGATTTCCAGCTAGAACAAAAGAAGATGATTGTGGTTATTGGAGGTCAATCATCTTAGTCCCAGACCATCACTGCAGGAGTTCTTGTGTGCAGTGGTCTTCAGCTGATTCATCAATGACCTCTCTTCCATCATAGGGTTAAAAGTTGAAATGCTGAGTGATGAATATACAATGTTGACCAGCATTCACAAATCCTCAGATATAGAAGTCCATGCCATATGCAGCAAGAAGTTGACTTCTATGGTACATTTCATGATCAGTCTTTCAGCATGCCATTAAAAGACTATCATACTAAATGAGCTGAAAAATGTGTTGCTGGAAAAGCGCAGCAGGTCAGGCAGCATCCAAGGAGCAGGAGAATCGAAGTTTCGGGCATAAGCCCTTCTTCAGGAACCCAAAATGTCGATTCTCCTGCTCCTTGGATGCTGCCTGACCTGCTGCGCTTTTCCAGAAACACATTTTTCAGCTCTGATCTCCAGCATCTGCAGTCCTCACTTTCTCCTATCACACTAAATGACCTTTGAGAGTACAAAGGTCTCAAATTCCAATTTACCTTTAAGCACTTGAAACATGACAACTTACTTGAAGTTGTTTAGTTGTAAATTAATAGTTTAACATTAGTCCAAATACTAATGTGCCTGATGAATGTAATGTTTGTTTATGGCAGTTCATTGCAGTAAATGGCTGTTGGATTCTTCAATACCATAATATTCATACTTAACTTCTTACATTATGGGATAACAAATATTGCTGCAGGTACAATTCTCTGTCCAAAGGATGCTCTCACTATTGTAGCAGCAGTGGCCATCAATGACTAGCAAGACAGGAGTTTTGGACAATAGAGAATTTGGACAAAGGGAATGTCTCTCAATCTGAAGCCGCACCATCTTCTATAGGTATAAACACTTATTCATATCTGTAGATTTGGCATTAATCACTAAGAAAACAGAAATTTTTATTCACTTCTGGGATGTAGGCATTGCTGGCTTAGCCAACATTTATTGCCCATCCTAAGTTTCTCTTGAGGTCATTGTGAGCAGTCTTTTTGAACCACTGCAATCCATGTGCTGTAGGTAGATCCATGATGCTGTTAGGGAGTGAATTCTAGGATTTTGACCCAGCAACAGTGATGGAACAGTGATATATTTCCAAGTTAGGATGGTGAGTGGCTTGGAGGGGCACTTATAGTTGGTGATGTTCCCATGTATCTTCTGCCCTGCCCTTCTAGATGGTATGGTCATGGTTTTGGAAGATGCTTTTGAAGAAGACTTGGCGGATTTTGGCTGTGCATGTTGTAGATAGTACCCACTGACGCTACTGAACATTGGTGGTGAAGGGAGTGGATGCTTGTAAATGTAATGCCAATCAACCTGGCTCCTTTGTCCTAGATGATGCCAAGCTTAATTTACGTTTAATCAGAACACAACAGGTCATTTCAAGCCATATAAAATTTCCAAGATTGCCTTAATTTAAAAATACAATAAATATGCTGAAGTGCAATCTTGACTAGAACACCATGCCGGTGCTATGAAGTATAGAAAGTAGGATGGCTAAAATGCTCTGCTCCTGATAGTTGATATTGAATGCTGTGCTCCTGATAGTCTGAAAACAATTGCAATGTCTTTCTATTAATGGAGCAGCAATATTAAAATTACATTTGGAAAACATTAAGATAGAATCATGGGATTGCAAAAATCTCATTCTAGACTGGGCACTCGATGTCACCCTTACTGAATTACAACTATTTAAACTCCTGCAGTTTGATTAATCAAACTAAAGCATAGATAATCCCAAAAAACAGATGCAAATATTTTGCCTTCCATTCACAAGGAAGGGATTGGCAGAATCAATGCAATCCATTTTTCCATGGATGATCAGAAATATCCAGAAAAGCTTTGGAAGGTTCAAAGATAAGAATTAACTTTAGGATTAACAGACTCCAACACATTTTATACAGACTGCAATTCCAAGTGTTTATTGAGCATTTTGTACGAAGATGCCATAGCAAAGGGCATGTGTATGACTTTTTCGAAGAGGAATGCTCAGAGAGGCTCATTTTTAAAATTATAATTTCTTAACTAATTAAAGGCTTTAGGAAAGATCTTTGGCAAGATAAGGTGCTATCCCGTCGATAGATTACTTTAGTTTGAACACACATATGAAGCCATCATGACAAGACAGCAACAATTATATGCTTTAGGTGCAACCAACAATATTGTTATGATCAACAAAATGCACCAAACCAGCAAGCTCTGTAAGTGTTTTGGTTTGTCACATCTATCAAAAACTGTCCAAGTTTTCTTGATATCTATAATGGATATCGTGTTCTTGGGTGTGCATGTGCAGGAAATCTGGTTTCAAAGTTCAAGTGAGACACCAGAACAGCACACAGCTAACCAACAGGTTGGTACACACCACAGTACAAGCAGGAAGGAAAGTATTAAGAATGTATACAAATATAAGTGCTTCCATGAGCTTCATAATCGACTAAATGAAAGGCAAATTTCAGAATATGACCAAGTTTTCCATCCTATTTACCTCACACACCCTGTGGAAGGTATAAGGTGATCAGATGCTTTTACAATAGTTCATATCATATATTGTAAAAAAATGGTCAAAGTATGTTAAAAGCTAAAATCAACATGGAAGACAGTACCAACTTATCAGAAATGTGCATCCTGAAAGACATGAACCGAGCAGGTGACACTCTATGGTTCAACCTATGAAAATCCATCTCACAGCAAGTAACAGATCACCAAATTATGCTTTAACATCATCACATTGCAATGCCAATATGCAAGGTCTTCAACCATACTGTTTTGCATAGTTCCATTCAATTTAAAGTAAGATGGCACCGTAAGTGTATGATTAAATATAAGGCACTTCAACCTTTCATTTAAAATGTGTGCACACAAAATATCAATACTAGAAGAACTAAAACCTAAATTTTCTGGGATAAAGATTCTTTTTCAAGCTATATGCAAAGTATGAATACTGGTCTGTCCTTTTTGCAGACCTCAGAACATTTAGGATACCATTGGATGGTAGTGTTTCTGACACTATTTGGGCTATTATATGGTTTGCCAAGATGTGTTACAGAAGTACATGGATGGAACTATTCGGAATGTACCTCACTGTAATTTTATATTGGATGATTTTGCCTTTGTGGCTAAGATAAAGATGTTTTGTTTTCTCCACCCATGAAGTCTGATCTGATTCAGATAAGAGTAAGAATCTTAAACAAATTCTGACCCTTCAGGGTAAACATATTCAGGATACAAAATGTCCATGACATTGTTTCAGATACTTTAATTTCCTCTTGACATATATTCGTAGTTTGGGGGCAAGGTATCTCCACTGACACAAAGGGTTTTGACCAAAAGACCATAAGGCATAAGAGTAGAAGTAGGCCATTCGACCCATTGAGAGCTCTTTGCCTTTCAATGGGATCATTGCTGATCTGAGAATCCTCAACACAGCTTTCCTGATTTATTTCCATAACCCTTGATTCCCTTAATGGTTAGAGATCCGCCTATCACAGACTTGAATATACTTAATGACCGAGCCTTGACAGTCTTGGAGATTAAGTAATTCAATAGGGATAAAAAGTTTAGTGGAATTTAAAAATAGTTAAGATCTTATTGGCTGATGCTATATATTTGAGAGTTCATATGGCCTATTACTGAAGATGTTTCACATGTCCCTAAAGGGCACCAGATTTTTGAAAGATGTTTTCAGTCCTTTCAAAGGTTGTATGAGTTCAACAGTTGATGGTAAAACATTCTGCCTTATTTGCTTTCAGGATGTGGGTGGCACTGGCAAGGCAGGCTTTACTTCCTTTTGCATTTACGAGAGTATTGGGCCTTCATCACTGTAGCGATTGTTTTTTCAATTGAGTCACTAGCCAAGCTACTTCAGAGGGTATTAAAGGTCAACCACTTAGCATAGAAGTGAAGTTATGTTTAAGCCAGACTAGGTAGATGTTGGATGAAAACCTTCATTGAAAAATATTAGAGGATTATTTGTTTTTCACAGCAAACTTTCAGCATATTTATAGAATTCAACTGAGAAAGTTGAGATTTGATTTTCGTGAATGTTTGGTTCAGATGCTTTACTTAAGATGTGATTAGGTCCATCTTAATTCTTCATCCATATAAATCTCTGACTCTGGTCAGATCATATTTAGAATATAGTGATCAGGTTGGGCCCCCAAAACTAAAGAAGAATGTGCTGGCCTTGGAGGAGGTCCAGGTGAGAGTCACAAGAATGATCACAGGGATGAAGGGCTTGTCGTATGATGAGTGGTTGAGAACTGTACTCATAGTGTTAGAGTTATACAACACTGGAACAGACTCTTTGGTTCAATGTATCTGCGCTGAGCAGATAGTCCAAACTGATCTAGTCCCAATTGCCAGCATTTGGCCCACATCCATCTAAACCTTTCTTATTCATATATCAATCCAGATGCTGTTTAAATGTTGTATTTTTTCCAGCCTCCACCAATTCCACTGGCAGCTCATTCATTACACACACCATCCCCTGTGTAAAAATGTTTCCCCTCAGTTCCCTTTGAAATCTTTCTCCTCACACCTTAAACTTTACTTTTGGTTCTTGCCTACCCTGGCAAAAAGACCTTGGCTATTCACCCTATCCATTGCCCCTCATGATTTTATAAACCTCTGTAAGGCCACCCTTTAACATCTGACGTTCCAGGGAAAATACCCCCGACCTATTTAGCCTCTCCCTATAGCTCAAACCCTCCAATCCCAGCAACATTCTTGTAAATCTTTTCTGCACCCTCTCAAGTTTAACAATATCTTTTCCATTGCAGGGAGATCAGAATTGAATACAGTCTTCTAAAAGTGGCCTCACCAATGTCCTGTACAGCCAGAACATGATGTCTTAATTCCTATACTCAATACGCTGACCAATGAAGGCAAATGAGTCAAACTTCATCTTCACCACCTTGTCTACTTGCACTTCCACTTCCAAGGAACTATGTACCTGCTCCCCTGAGTCTCTTTATTCGGCAACAGTCTCCAGGGTTCAATCATTAACTGAATAAGACCTACCCTGGTTTGCCTTACCAAAATGCAACATCACATTTTTCTAAATTATCTAATTTATCCATCTGCTACTCCCCGGTTCATTGGCCCATTTGATCAAGGTCCTGCTGTACTCTGAAGTAACCTTCTTTACTTGATGGAGTTTAAAGGTTGAGGGGGGATCTCAATGAAACTTACAGAATACAGGAGAGCGTGTATGTTAAGAAGGTAGTAAGAGAGACTACAATCCAAGGTTATAGCCTCAGAGTAAAGGGACGATCTTTTAGAATTAAAATGAAGAGGAATTTCTTCAGCTGAAGAGTGGTGAATCTGAAGAAACCATTTCCACAGAAGGCTGTGGAAGCCAAGTCACTGAATAAATATATTTAAGACAGAGATAGGTAAGTTCTTTTTTAACTAAGGGGCTCTAAGATTACGGGGACATGGCAGGAGAATGTGGCTGTAAATATTTCAACCATGATTGAATGCCAGAGCAAGCTTGATGGGCCAAACTGCCTAATTCTGTTGTGATATCTTGTGGGAATATTTCTAACATCATTAAATTGCAACTGTAATACACTTGAATGTCATTTATTTGTGAGTTTGAAATTTTGCATTTTGAACTAGTGACATATGAGATTTTAAGCTTGATAGAGCTGAATGATTAATTTGTAAGGATTTCTGTAGTCATGGTGATTTATTTTCAAACATTGTGACAAAGATAGCCTCCAAGAACTAATATCATTGGGAGAGTTTGTGAATGAAGAAAGTACAAAATGTAATATGATAGGTTTTCTGATGGAAGATTCTGGATTTCTATTAAGCTTAAAGGGAAACACTGACAGATTGGAGAGACATCTCTTAGGTTGAGTTGGAATGGTAAATTCTACAGGAGACTTGGATGAAGATGAATGTGTGAAACAGTTGCTTCTGAAAAAAGGTAGCTTATATTTTAAAAAAAGCAGATTAACACAGTTTAAGGAGTCTAGTAATAGTTCTAGACCAGAAGTGTTTGGATTAAAATCTTGAAGAAGTAAACTGACAAGATTCTGGTGTAATAAGGCAACAGGATGAAGCTATCAGATTATCCAGACTCGGAGTTGAAATTATGCTAAATTACGCTGATAGAGTCGATAGAAAAGTGATTCACCACAGCGTACTGTAGAACACTGTAAGAGACATTTTTGGGGGATGTGCGATGGTGATAATTTTTTGGGAATTAGGGTGATTATATCTCACCTAAGCCTTTAGTTTTGTGTGCTTTGTAAATTGCTTCATTTATTCTATTTTGTCTTCATTTCTTTTGCCAAATAAACATTTTTTATTCTTAAAACCAAATCTACAATATTGCATGCTTAAAGCAAAAAAATTGAATGATCTATTAAAATAGATTTTAATCTGGGATCTGACTTCTCCAGTAATAACATTAGCTGGGATCACTGTCCTACAGTATACCTTGTATTGCATTTTTCTGCAAATAATTCTAGAGGTTTTGCATTCACTGTTTAATCTGATAGTTTGTTGTGTGTATTTGATATTCTTTGAATGAAGAAAAATTTAGTCATTTGGTAGTACAGAACTTACAGCTGTGAGGTCCACCAGCTACAGATTGGGAGAAGTGATAATAATGATGAATAATCATTAAGGAGTTGTTTTACATTCATGTGTTGGGAGATCAGTTAAGGTTTGGAGAATAGAAGCAGTAGTCCAAGAGAAGCTAGACAGGATGAGTTGGACAGCTTGATCAGAAAGAAGAACATGTGACTCTATTGGACACGAGTGCAATTAGTGTACTCATGTGTATGCTGACTTTTGTTTGTAATATTTTTTGATGTTCATGTTTTATAGTAAGCATTAACAATTTTAAGTATAGAAATATTTTCTGTGAAATATTTGTAATACTTTTTTTGTTATACCATGTACCCAACCTGTAGGCTTTTTACATTGAGGTAAAAGTATTTACAAGCCTTAGTTGAAGGCTGTAAATTGCCTGTTTCACAAGGATAAACAAATAATGCACTGTAAGGGAATTGGGAAATCATATTTGCATCAATTAAGGTGCCATTTGGCACAGAAGGAAGCCACTGAAGACATTGTGCCTACATCCATTGATCTGAGTATTTGAAGGGAATCACATCACAATTTGCCCCAAAACACTTCATACTGACTAGAAGATTATAATCTGTATGATTTGGGTATAGATCCTGCAAGAAAAGAATTCCCTGCCTGCTTTCCAGGTCTCAACAAGTTAACCTGCAGATCTGTTTTCTGAAACATGTCTCATGGTACCATAAGTAAATGTATCTGAACAAAAACTGAATGTGACTTTTTTTCTGCACCTCCTAGAGAGTTAGATTTCTGAGTGCCATAAAGTGGAGTGGTGCCTATGTCTGGAATGTCTGGTCTGTTTACTTAATTTGGGGAAGCAAATGCACTGTGGTGCTAAAAGTGAAATTCAACAGCAAAAGCAGCTGACTTAGTCATCTGTTTAACTTCATAGTTTGTACACAATAGAGTAATTTCCAGGTTTTTAACAAATTTTCAGTTTTTAATTTATTTTCCAGCCTCTAGATTTTAGAAGTACCTGGAGAACAATTATCATGGTAGGAAATGGAGTTATTTCAAATACTCTGTGAGTAACTTGCAGCTGTGCTATTTTGAAAAACTCTCAAACCTGGCTTACAAATTGGTAAGAATGAATTCCATCGACAATTTCCCACAGGATATTGGAAAAGCTGTTGAGGAAGGCAGACAGCAAAGGTCTGACAATTCCCCTCAGGAAGTGAGGGGCAAGTAGCATGCAAACTATCCATGTCTTTGTTACCTCTAGACTTAGCCCATAAACCCACTGCTCTCCTAGCCCATAAAGCACCCGCCATAGTATTGAGCTCTGCCAAATTACTGGCGCACATACCCACCAGCTATTCCCCAATGCTTGTTGACCGACAGTGACTCCTGTTCTGAAAACACCTGGATTTAAAAATTTGTAATCCTGTTTTCAATTTCCTACACGATTTTTCACTATTCTGTAATTTATGACCCTCTGGGATCCCTGAACTTTTTTTTGTCTCTTGTGCTTACTGATTTCATTCATTTCATCATTGATGACTGTGTCTTCTGCTGCTTAAACTCTGGAATTTCCTCCATAAATCCTTTCATACCCTGCCCCTCTTTCCCCTCTAAGATTTGTTTTGAAATCTTCAAAAAAGTGTTAATTTTCTCTAGCTTGTATATAGGCCCAATTTAATGGGTGGTAGACACATGCTAATTCTGCACTGGGAGTGCACCATGTTATAAGCCTCCAAGGAACATTTATTATTTGAGGAAGAACAAGCTCTGGTTTGTGGTTGGATGAGATGAGATCACCTGCTTCATTGCAAGCTTCCCTAGAATGCAAGGTGGCATAAGTCAGCACTCGTCTTACCTTGATTCCTCGCCTGTCTGGATTTGTTTCTGAATAGAGTGGTATGTCAATCATATCAAACTTGTTTTTGACCAAAGGCAATTTCTTTATGTAGGTCTGGGTCCTATTTCTTAAAGCAGTCATGAAGCATTCATCCTGTGTCAGCCCTCAGTGCTGCTTTTGCTTCAGATAGATGATTGGATGACAGGGTGGCTTTCCCATTGAACTTGACTTGTGATATCTGGAGGAACCTGAGTCGAGCTACAGAGGTAGCTTACAACAAGAGCCATATACCAATGAAAAACAGCACTCAAAATTTCTGTTCTTGACACCGAGGGAAGAGATTTGCAGTATAGAAATGCTTGGGAGGATTTAAACTAGTAAGGTGAGGGGGGTGGGACCCAGGGAGATAGTGAGGAAAAAGGTCGATCTGAGATGGGTACAGCTGAGAACAGAAGTGAGTCAAACAGTCAGGGCAGGCAAGGACAAGGTAGGAATAATAAACTAAACTAAACTAAACTGCATTTATTTCAATGCAAGGGGCCTAACAAGGAAGGCAAATGAACTCAGGGCATGGTTAGGAACATGGGACTGGGATATCATAGCAATTACAGAAACATGGCTCAGGGATGGGCAGGACTGGCAGCTTAATGTACCAGGATACAAATGCTACAGGAAGGATAGAAAGGGAGCCAAAAGAGGAGGGGGAGTGGCATTTTTGATAAAGGATAGCATTACAGCTGTGCTGAGGGAGAATATTCCCGGAAATACATCCAGGGAAGTTATTTGGGTGGAACTTAGAAATAAGAAATGGATGATCACCATAATGGGATTGTATTATAGACCCCCCAATAGTCAGAGGGAAATTGAGAAAAAAACTTGTAAGGAGATCTCAGTTATCTGTAAAAGTAATAGGGTTGTTATGGTAGGGGATTGACTGGGACTGCCATAGTGTTAAAGGTTTAGATGGAGAGGAATTTCTTAAGTGTGTACAAGACAATTTTCTGATTCAGTATGTGGATGTACCTACTAGAGAAGGTGCAAAACTTGACCTACTCTTGGGAAATAAGGCAGGGCAGGTGACTGGGGTGTCAGTGGGGGAGCACTTTGGGGCCAGCGACTATAATTCTATTCGTTTTAAAATAGTGATGGAAAAGGATAGACCAGATCTAAAAGTTGAAGTTCTATATTGGAGAAAGGCTAATTTTGACGGTATTAGGCAAGAACTTTTGAAAGCTGATTGGAGGCAGATGTTCGCAGGTAAAGGTACGGCTGGAAAATGGGAAGCCTTCAGAAATGAGATAACAAGAATCCAGAGAAAGTATACTCATGCCAGGGTGAAAGGGAAGGCTGGTAGGTATAGGGAATGCTGGATGACTAAAGATATTGAGGGTTTGATTAAGAAAAAGAAGGAAGCATATGTCAGGTATAGACAGGATAGATCGAGTGAATCCTTAGAAGAGTATAAAGGCAGAAGGAGTATACTTAAGAGGGAAATCAGGAGGGCAAAATGGGGACATGAGATAGCTTTGGCAAATAGAATTAAGGAGAATCCAAAGAGTTTTTACAAATACATTAAGGACAAAAGGGTAACCAGGGAGAGAATAGGGCCCCTCAAAGATCAGCAAGGCAGCCTTTGTGTGGAGCCTCAGAAAATACGGGAGATACTAAATGAATATTTTGCACCAGTATTTACTGTGGAAAAGGATATGGAAGATATAGACTATAGATGGTGACATCTTGCAAAATGTCCAGATTACAGAGGAGGAAGTGCTGAATGTCTTGAAACGGTTAAAGGTGGATAAATCCCAGGACATGATTAGGTGCACCCGAGAACTCTGCGGGAAGCTAGAGAAGTGATTGCTGGGCTTCTTGCAGAGATATCTATATCATTGATAGTCACAGGTGAGGTGCCGGAAGACTGGAGGTTGGCAAATGTGGTGCCACTGTTTAAGAAGGGTGGTAAAGACAAGCCAGGGAACTATAGACCGGTGAGCCTGACCTCGGTGGTGGACAATTTGTTGGACGGAATCCTGAGGGACATGATGTACATGTATTTGGAAAGGCAAGGACTGATTCGGGATAGTCAACATGGCTTTGTGCATGGGAAATCATGTCTCCCGAACTTGATCGAGTTTTTTGAAGAAGTAATAAAGAAGATTGATGAGAGCAGAGCTGTAGATGTGATCTATATGGACTTCAGTAAGGCGTTCGACAAGGTTCCCCATGGGAGACTGATTAGCAAGGTTAGATCTCATGGAATACAGGGAGAACTAGCCATTTGGATACAGAACTGGCTCAAAGGTAGAAGACAGAGGGTGGTGATGGATGGTTGTTTTTCAGACTGGAGGCCTGTGACCAGTGGAGTGCCACAAGGATCGGTGCTGGGCCCTCTACTTTTTGTCATTTACATAAATGATTTGGATGCGAGCATAAGAGGTACAGTTAGTAAGTTTGCAGATGACACCTAAATTGGAGGTGTAGACAGCGAAGAGGGTTACCTCAGATTACAACAGGATCTGGACCAGATGAGCCAATGGGCTGAGAAGTGGCAGATGGAGTTTAATTCAGATAAATGGGAGGTGCTGCATTTTGGGAAAGCAAATCTTAGCAGGACTTATATACTTAATGGTAAGGTCCTAGGGAGTGTTGCTGAACAAGACCTTGGAGTGCAGGTTCATAGCTCCTTGAAAGTGGAGTCGCAGGTAGATAGGTTAGTGAAGAAGGCGTTTGGTATGCTTTCCTTTATTGGCCAGAGTATTGAGTACAGGAGTTGGAAGGTCATGTTGCGGCTGTACAGGACATTGGTTAGGCCGCTGTTGGAATATTGCGTGCAATTCTGGTCTCCTTCCTATCGGAAAGATGTTGTGAAACTTGAAAGGGTTCAGAAAGGATTTACAAGGATGTTGCCAGGGTTGGAGGATTTGAGCTACAGGGAGAGGCTGAATAGGCTAGGGCTGTTTTCCCTGGAGTGTTGGAGGCTGAGGGGTGACCTTATAGAGGATTACAAAATTATGAGGGGCATGGATAGGATAAATAGACAAAGTCTTTTCCCTGGGGTGGGGGAGTCCAGAACTTTGTGGGCGGCATGGTGGCACAGTGGTTAGCACTGCTGCCTCACAGCGCCAGAGACCCGGGTTCAATTCCCATCTCAGGCGACTGACTGTGTGGAGTTTGCATATTCTCCCCGTGTCTGCGTGGGTTTCTTCCGGATGCTCCGGTTTCCTCCCACAGTCCAAAGATGTGCAGGTCAGGTGAATTGGCCAGGCTAAATTGCCCGTAGTGTTAGGTAAGGGGTAAATGTAGGGGTATGGGTGGGCTTCGCTTCGGCGGGTCGGTGTGGACTTGTTGGGCGGAAGGGCCTGTTTCCACACTGTAATCTAATCTAATCTAGATGGTATAGGTTTAGGGTGAGAGGGGAAAGATATAAAAGAGACCTAAGGGGCAACTTTTTCATGCAGAGATTGGTACATGTATGGAATGAGCTGCCAGAGGATGTGGTGGAGGCTGGTACAATTGCAACATTTAAGAGGCATTTGAATGGGTATATGAATAGGAAGGGTTTGGAGGGATATGGGCCGGGTGCTGGCAGGTGGGTCTAGATTGGGTTGGGATGTCTGGTCGTTATGGACAGGTTGGACCGAAGGATCTGTTTCCATGCAGTACATCTCTATGACTCTATCTTCAGTTTTGTGCAAGATGATTTTTGTCATCATGAGTAGTCAGCCCTTACCAGCATCAATTGAACTAGAAGTGTAGGAGGAATGTAGGAAAAGAATGATGGCAAGCACAAGGAGAATGAATTGGGATTGCAGATGGGAGAACAGGATTAGGACGAGCAGGAAGAAGATGAGAAAAAATAGGAATAAATCAGCAGTAAGACAAGGTGTAATGTCAGGAAGCAGAGGACCAGAAGACACAAAGGAAGAGGCAGAGGATGAGGAAAGAGAAGAACAAAAGGCAGAAGAAATGGAGGAGCAGAGGCAGAAGAAGAGTAAAGGGAGAGAATCGGTAATTGGAAGATTAACAGAAGGAGGAGCAAGAAGCAGAGGAGGAAGAGTGGAAAGAATAATGGGAAGGCCAAGAATGTTTCCTCAGTTGCAACAGCCTGGGACACAGATTATTGTTGAGTTTTAACTGACTGTTCTTCGGATGGCTATGGTGGTCAATTTTGATACGTTTTGGGTTTTGAGGGAGTGGGTATGGACTGGAATATCTTGATGTTGGCCACGGCAGTCTTGCCCAATTAACTTTATAACATTAACAAGAGCAATGTGGCGTGATTGATGATAGAAACATGCAAATTCAATGGATCCAAAGTCAATCTTCTGCTTAGTATTCAGTACTCCGTCACCTTGTGTACTTTTTTGAAAAGTTGGTCCCACTTACGGAACAATTACCTCAACCATGGATAGGGAAAGGAGGCACATCCAGAATCCACCCAAGCCAGAAAAGGGATCAAACCCCATTCTATTTGCTCCAATCTGACACCAGCAAACTGAGCTAATGGGCTATCTCAGGAAACCACGGTGCTATAGTAACAAACACTTCTACATGCTTGCTTTAACTGGATCATGAGGTAGTGATGTTAGAGGCTCTGATTTTGTTTTCATCAAATTGCTGACTAGGAATATTTTCCACTCTGACTACAGTATTGAAAGCCAACCTGTTCAGCCAAGTTATGGATATACCTCCTGTGCCATCTGGTCCTGGACTTGAACCCAGAACCTCTGGCTTAGAGGTGGACTCATTAACTGTGCATCACAAGACTTCCTGTCATTATTCCTATGCACTTTACAAGAGACAGGAGTAATGTTACAATTATTATGACTCTAATGGGAAGAGATACTGGTAATTAAGCCCCACTGCTTAAAGAGCTGCAACAAAAATGTAAACGTTTTAAGTAATCACCGGAATGGTCAATCTTTCTTTATTAGTTATACAGAACAAGAGTTTTGAGGAAGAGTCAATCAACCCGAAACGTTGACTCTGATATCTCTCCACAGATGCTGCCAAACGTTCTGAGCTTTTCCAGCAATTTCTATTTTGATTAGATTCCCTACAGCGTGGAAACAGACCCTTCGGCCCAACAAGTCCACACTGACCTCTCCAAAGAGTAACCCACCCAGACCCATCTCTCCACATTTATCCCTGACTAATGCACCTAACGCTATGGGCAATTTATCACAGCCAATTCACTTGGCATGCACATCTTTTGGACTGTGGGAGGAAACCGGAGTACCCGGGAGGAAACCCACACAGACGCAGGGAGAATGCAAAGACTCCACACAGACAATTGCCTGAGGTGGGAATCGAACCCAGGTCCCTGGGGCTTTGAGGCAGCAATGCTAACCACTGTGCCACCATGCCAACCAGCATTGCTGATTTACAACATCTGAAGTTCTTTTGGTTTTTAGAATAAATTTTTAATAGGTTTCTTTGGGTTGGGATATCTGGTTGGCATGGACGGGTTGGACCGAAGGGTCTGTTTCCATGCTGTACATCTCTATGACTCTATAACCCATTTCTAAAAACAAAATTATTGTCAACATAATTGGGAAAACTGATTATCAACTCAGGTATTATTCAGAATAAAACTAAACTCTCTTAATTCCAAACATACAATCATATGATAGACTAGACATTGCAATTCTACAGAGAGTATATGGGTTTTAAATAAAAAGTAAATGGGAAAAATATCCCAATTGGCCAAGGGAGGCTTCTCAGTTCAGTTAATTTTCTGTTATTGATATCACAATGCTGGCAAAATTAATGAGATCTTCAGATCAGATATCAGTTTAGATGATTTAGCAATCATGTGATCCTTCAACACCCTTACAATCCAGAGTGTTCAAACAATTTTATATGTCAGTTCCTTATATTACCTAAACACAAATATGTATTCCCAACATACTCCATAAAAGACGCTGTTAATACTGAACCCCAAAGCTCAAATGGCAAGTGTTTGATCATCCACAGCAGTAGAATGTAGTCCTGTCAGAGTTGTCAACAGAGATTCTATGATATTGAGTGTTACTGTTCTATTCATGGCAGTGACCACAAGCACCATGCTGTTTGGAATTTGCTAACACGATTTGGAGCAGGATTGTCTTATTAGCAATGCCTTCAAAAGCTATAGACCATGTTGACTCTGTCCAATTAATTATTTCTAAAATATCCAAAAATTACATACTTTATAATAGATTATATTAAATTCTAGCATTCTAATATTTTCCCTGCAATAAACATCAGGCGAACAGGTCTGTAGTTTCTGCATTCTCACTCCCTCCTTTCTTAATTAGTGGGGTGACATTTGCAACCTCCAGTCTCAGGTACTTTGGCAGAATTAATAGTATTTTGAAAGATGATCATAAATTCATTCATCATCTCCGTAGCCAGCTCTGACACCACTCTACGGCGAAAGCAATCAGGTCCTGGGGATTTGTCAACTTTCAATTCCATAAATTTCTCCAATACTCCAATAACTCATACTAATTTATTTCAGTTTCACATTCTCACTAGATCCTTGGATCTTAATTATGAACAGAAACTCTATAAAGACAATTACATATTTAACTTTTTGTTCATTTCATTATTTCCTTTTATAAATTCTTCCGTCTCTGCCTGTAATGGATCCACTTTTGTCTTTGCTAATCTTTTCCTTTTTACATGCCTATAGAAACATTCACAATTCATTTTTATCTTAAATTCATTTTCTATTCACAATTTCATGGTCCTTATTTGCTGAACTCTAAACTCTCCCAATCTTCAGGCTTGCAACTTCTTTGGCAACTTTAAAATGTTCTTCCTTTGATATGATTCCTCCTAATACTGTTTTTTATATCTGTTGTCGGCCATGACTCTCACTTTTTGTTGGGGATTTTTGCTTTAAAGGAAGGTATGATTTGTTAAAAACCAAGCATTCATTCTTAAAATACCAGCTATCGCCTATCCACATCAAACCTGTTAATCTATTTTTCCAAGCTATCACACCAGACTTCCTCTTTATACCTTCACAGTTATTTACATTTAAGACTCAAGTTTCCGAGTGAACTACACATTTCTCAACCATAATGCAAACTTTTATCACATTATGCTCTTATGCCTTCAAGGTAATTTTACAACAAGGTTACCTTTCACATAATACTCCTTCTAAAATAGCCTACGCTCTAGTTGGTTCCTCAATTTATTGCTCCAGAAAACAATCTTGAACATATTGCATTAGTTCTTCCTCCACACGCTGGTACTTATTAGCCATACAATTTGTACATAAATTAAAGTCACCATGATTAATGTAATCTCCTTGTTATATTGTTATGACACATGGGAAACCCTCCTGCTTAATTTAAAATCAGCAACACAGAAAAGATTTATCCCGTGCAATAATCTGTAAAACTCCAAATGGCCAAGAACTATTTAAAGAAAAATTGACAACTTTATTTCTTAAAGTATAACAGAGAATAATTAACTAACCACTACTTATGATTTCTTCCTCTAACCTATCTTTTACCATCCCTTCTATATTAATAGTCCAATAAAACTCCCAATTCAGATTTACAAAGCCACACTTCTTATCTCAATACCAGGCATATTTTGTGCTTCTATTCAGATCATCCTGTGTCTTCTTCTCTTCTTCTTAGGAATTTATGCATCACAGGTAACTGATCAAAAAGGTACCTTTTTAAAAGAGCTATTTTTCAGGCAGTCTGTTTACATGTTGGGCTTGGCAGTTCTCCTCTCAACTGTTCAATACCTCCCAAAGCATCGAGTTGTGTCATTGGCTTTTAAGATTGTCAATATACTCAAATCAAACTAGATTGGAGTTTGATATTTTTCGGGGTATAAGTTAAACTGATTGGCTGAATTCAAGTTTGTATTTTTTTTGTCCCATAGCATCTCAGCCAATGCTGTTTGTTCTTAATCAAATGTTACTTTGTAAATTTTCCAGCACTTGGTGCACTTACCAAGTCCTTCATTCTCTTAAAGGTACACTCACCTCTTCAAAATGTCTCCCCCCTTAAGAAAAAATGAACCATCATAATGAAAAAATGGCTTCATTTTTTCTCTACTTTTAAAACACATTACCCTAACATACAGATAACTTTAAATAAGTTCACCTTAACTTTTTCCCATATACGTGTATATGTATAACATTAAATAAAGACAAATCTCATCTAAATGCTATCAATTAAATCTGCGATAACGCACCTGCAATTACCTTCTTCCAACCTGCAACATGTATGATTTTTAAGGTAAAAGTCTGTAACATAAGACTCCATCAAAATAGTCTCATATTCTGACATTTAAAATGTTCTAAGAATGTAAGTACACAATTGTCTCCGACACATTGTTCATGACATACACATTAATATGCTGTAAGGCCATTACCAAACACAATAGCTTCTTTTCAAATGTGGAGTATTTCCCCTGGTGGATGATGATCTTCTTCAAAAAGTAACCAACTGGCAATTCAATCCCATCCTCATCTTCCTGTAGAGGTGCAGCTCCAACTCCAATGTCACTAGCATTCATGGCGACTTTAAAAGGTTTTGAAAAGTTTCATGTAGCTAAAACTGGTTTGGTGGTTAATATCGATTTCAAATGGTCAAATATCTCCTGGCATAGTTCTGTCCATGGAAAGTTTGTGTTCTTCTTCCACAAATCGGCTAACTGTGTTACTACTCTGCTGAAGTTTGGAACAAATATCCGATAGAATCCGTGGAATCGAAGTACTTCCTTCTTCCAGGTTGGTTGTGGAAATTCTTTGATGGCTATCTTTGTGTTCCATGGGGTCAACCTTCCATAATCGATGTTACATCCCAAAAACATCACCTCTGCTTTTGCAAATTCCATTTTATTTAAGTTTATCACCAGTTTTGCTTCTCGTAGTCATTCAAAGAGCTCTGCCAACTGTACTATGTGATCTTTGCAGCACTTACTAAAAACTCACTACATCGTCCAGCTAGACTTCTCAGTTTGTTAACTCAGCCACAACTCTGTTCATGAGGTTTTGGAATGTGGCGGACACATTCTTCATTCCAAAGGGCATCACTTTAAATTGATATAGCCCATTTAGGGTTACAAACACAGAAATTTCTTACGCCAACTCTGATAAAGGTACCTGCCAGTAACTGTGCATTAAGTTCAACTTGGTGATGTAACTGGCTTGTCTGACTTTCTCGATGCAGTCCTCCAATTGGATATGAGTCTGATTTTGTGACGGTGTTGACCTTCTGATAATCCACGCAGAATCATTGAGACCCGCCTGGTTTGGGAACTAAGGCGACTGGCCAACTCCACTTGCTCTGGCTTGGTTGATGATGATCTCATCAAGCATGGCCTCCACCTCCATCTGGGCCTGTCTAGCTTTGAAAGGATTAAACTGATAGGGGTGTTGTTTTATTGAAGCAGTATTTCCTAAGTCTATTTCATGCACAATGGGCAGCCCGGTGGCTCAGTGGGTGGCACGGTGGCTAGCACTGCTGCCTCACAGCGCCAGGGACCCGGGTTCGACTCTGGCCTCGGGCGACTGTGTGGAGTTTGCACATTCTCTCCGTGTCTGCATAGGTTTCCTCTGGGTGCTCTGGTTTCCTCACACAATCCAAAGATGTGCAGGTCAAGTGAATTGACCTGCTAAATTGCCCATAGTATTAGGTGCATTAGTCAGGGATAAATGTAGGGTTGGGGAGTGGGTCTGTTGGGTTACTCTTCGGAGGGTTGGTGTGGACTTGTTGTGCTGAAGGGCCTGTTTCAATAGTGTAGGGAATCTAATCTAATAGCATTATACCTAGCCATCTGATTCTTACATATGTCCTTGTATTGTAGTAACAAATCTTTCAACTCTGTTCTATGCTCCTGAGACAGATAGCTTATTAATCTATTCCATTCCTCAAGGACTTCTTCACTTTTTAATCTATTTTGAGGAAACTCAAAATCCATATCATCTGGATTTGATTCCTCACTCTGCAGGGCAGTAACTAACACCTGTTTCTCCAGTTCTTTCTCTCTAGTGTATTATGGTTTCAACATGATCACGTGACATATCCAATACCTTTTTTTCTATCTGGTATCTTTATTAGAAGGTTCACCTGACTCAACTTTTTCTCAATTTGATCGGGACCACTAAACCTGGCTTTGAAGGGATCTCCTATCATTGGCAACAGTATTAACATGTTATCCCCTTGGGAAAACGTCTGAGTCACAGAGCTTTAATCTGCCACATGCTTCATTCTATACTATGCCCGCTTTAGGTGCAGTTTAGCTAACTCACCTACTCGATTTAATCTCTCCCTCACCTCTGATACATAATGTAATTGTGAGTTCTCCGACTTAGGTGGTGTCAATTTTTCTTCGATTAATTTCAAAGTGTCTCTCACTTCATGACCGAATATTAACTCAAAGGGGATAAACTGAGTAGATTCATTTGGGGCATCTCTAATGGCAAACAATATGAATGGGATACCTTTATCCCAATCATTTGGATAATCCTGACAGTACGCTCTCAACATGGTCTTCAAGGTCTGATGCCACCTTTCTAAGGCTCCCTGGGATTCAGGATGATATGCATTGGATTTAAAGTGCTGTATACCTAACCTCCTTAAACAGCCTAGCAGTGAAATTTGACGCTTGGTCTGACTGAATCTCTCTGGGTGACCCATTCTGTATGAAGAAAGCTACTAACTCATCTATTACCCGTTTTGCCTTGATACTCCGTAATGGAATTGCTTCCGGAAATCTGGTAGACACATCCACTATGGTTAACAAGTACTGGTTCCCACTTTTAGTTCTTGGGAGAGGACCTACACAGTCAATTCTAACCCATGTGAAAGGTTCTTCAAATGCGGGAATTGGCAACAAAGGCGCTGGTTTTATTACTGCCTGTGGCTTACTTATCATTTGGCATGTACGGCGCATATGGCAAAAGTTAACCACGTCCTTGTGCATTCCAGGCCAATAAAAATGTTTTTGTACCTTAGCCTCAGTCTTTTGTACCCCTCGGTGACCTCCTACAGGTAGTTCATGTGCTATCCGTAACACCTCCTGTCTGTATGCTACCGGCAATACAATCTGGTGCATTTCGGCCCATTTTGTCCTCTGCACTAATCTGCCACGGTCTCCATTTCCATCTGAGGATTCCATCTTTCAGATAATAACCTTCTGGAATATTCTCTGCCTTCTTTTCAGAGTACGCATCCACATATATATCTTTTATCGTCTTGTCTTGCTGTTGCAAGTCTCTTCAGCTTTCAGGACTAAACACTTCTATCTGACCCACTTCTATCAGGTTTTTCCTGCACCATTACGTCAAACAGAGTATCTGCTAACTGAAAGTCAACTCCTTCATCTTTCTCTTTATGTTTCACATCATGCTGTGACTTATGATAGTGGGATCTGGTTACCACACAGTCTGGGAAAATACCAGGATATTTCTGTTTTAATTCTTCAGTTTCTTGGTTTTCCTTGCACTTCTCCACAACAAGAGGTGTCACTCCCACCTTGGATCCTGCTAAATCATTCCCAAGAATAAACTGAATTCCTGGAACTGACACTCTGTCAATCACTCCCACTGTAACTTCCCCAGTCTTGAGTTGGCACTCCAAACTCTGTCCATCTACCTCACAAATTACCACACTCTTGGGTAACAGATCAGAAAGAGTGCATATTCGCTCATCCCATACTGTCAGCAAGTGGTTCGATCCTGTCTCTCTCAAAGTTCTAACTTCTTCTTCTCCTTCTCCCCCTGTTCTTTCTGAGTAAATTTTACCCACAGAGGCGAATTCTTTGTAGAGATCAGGTAATAACTCCCACCCAGCCCCTGCCGAGGCTGTGCACTCTCCTGCAGCTCCTCGGCTCTTCTTGGAGTCTCTTTTACTACCTTTACTAATGCCACTGGCTTAGCTTCTTTTACCACATGGTTTCCTAGAGTGCCTTTCTTTAATGACCAGCACTGTGTCTTCACGTGTCCCACCTTCTGGCAGTGAAAACGCCTTTTCCCAGTGCCCTTCTGAAACCACCGGCACTGTACTTTTCTGTGTTCCACTCCATTACAGTGAAAACACCTGAGGCCTTTCACCTCCTGTCCACCCTTTTGGGCCTCTTTAACCTGTGGTAAAATTTTACCAGTGCTCTCTACTCTGGGTTTCGTAGCATAAGATCTCCCTGTCTCCCAACTTCTATCCCTCATAGGATGAAATTCTGGCCAGAATTTTGTCTTATGCACCAGCATGTACTCATCTGCCAAATCTGCTGCCCTTCTCACTTTCTGAACTTTCTGTTCTTCCACATGAATTCTTACCATCTCTGGAAGTGAATTTTTAAACTCCTCCAGCAAAATAATCTCTCTTAGAGCCTCAAATGTCCTATCTATTTTCAAAACACTCAGCCATCGACCAAAATGGTTATGTTTAATTCTTTCAAACTCAACAGAAGTCTGACCTGGTTCCTTCTTTGTTTCTGAATCATTGTCTATATGCTTCTGAGCCAATTCATAAGTTCTTAAAATAGCCTGTTTAACCTCTTCATAATGTCTTGGCACCTCATCTGACAGAGCGGCAAATACCTCACTAGCTCTGCCTACCAGTTTATTCTGAACTAACATTACCTATAAATCCTTGGACCATTCCATCTGCCTAGTCAATTTTTTGAATGAAATAAAGAAGGCTTCAACATCTTTCTCATCAAAATGTGGCAGAGTTTTGACATATTTCTATATATATATATCATTACCTTGTCTTTTAATCTGCATCCTGTTAACTTGACTTGGCTGACTAAGTCACCACTTCTCAAGTTCAAGTTCTCTCTCTTTCTCGTCTCTCTCTTAGCTCAGCCAAAAACCTTCTCTCGCTCTTTTTCCTCTCTCTCTTTGTTTATCTTCTAACTCCATTTTCCTCAATAGTAATTTAAGTTTTTCCAGCTGTACTGCATTTGTCTGTTTCTCTGACACACTTCCTTGGCAAATCTGAGAATCATCTTCAAATCCCTGAGCCTCTTTAGCAACTTTAAGAGCCATTTCTCTCATTTTTAATTTAATCAACCACATGTCACCAAAATTAAACAAATTGTCTCACCTACGTTTTATTTAAAGATCGAGGACACTAACCTCCAAGTGTTTTAATCTGCTGGGACTTTTCGTAGCCACAAATCTATTCAGATCTGTCTAAACCAGTTCAAATCACAGACCCAAGCTCCCCAAAATGTTATGACATGAGGGAAACCATCCTACTTAATTTAAAACCAGCAACACAGCAAAGATTTATCCCGTGCAGTAATCTGTAAAAATCTGAGTGGCCAGGAACTATTTACAGTAAAAATTAACAACTTTATTTCTTAAAGTATAACAGAGAATAATTAACTAACCACTATTTACAATTTTTTTCCTCTAGCCTATCTTTTACCTCCCCTTCTATAATACTGATCTGATAAAACTCCCAATTAAGATCTACAAAACCACACTTCTTATCTCAAAACCAGGCAGCTTTCGTGCTTCTATTCGGATCCTTCTGTGTCTTGTTTTCTTCTTCTTAGGAATTTTTATGTCACAGGTTACTGATAGAAAAGGTACTTTTAAGAGAGCTATTTTTTCAAGCAGCCTGTTTACATGGTGGGCTTGGCAGTTCTCCTCACAACTGTTCAATTTTCCCAGGTCTTATACCCCCATAGCATCGGATTGTGTCATTGGCTTTTAAGATTATCAATATGCTCAAATCAAACTAGATTGGAGTTTGATATTTTTTGGGGTATAGTTTAAACTAATTGGCCAAATTCAAATTCATGGTTTTTTGCCTCATAGCAACTCAACGAGTGCTATTTGTTCTTAATCAAATGTTACTTGTAAATTCTCTAGCACTTGGTGTACTTGCCAAATCCTTCACTCTCTTAAAAATTTACCCACATCTTCATAACATTATGAAATCCTAATTTTTTTTAATGCCCTTTGTTATCATTACTATTTGGTGGCTTTTAAACCACTTCCACCAATATTAGTTGCCTTTTGCTGTTTCTTAGCTCCACCCAGACTTTATATTTTTAATTAGTGGTCATCTCTCACTAATACATTTGTACTGTGCCTTATTGTGAGCTCTGAAGTCAAGAGTGTGGCACTGAAAAAGTACAGCCAGGCAGCATCCAAGGAGCAGGAATCCTTATGAAGGGCTTATGCCCAAAACGTCGATTCTCCTGCTCCTCGGATACTGCCTGACCTGCTGTGCTTTTCCAGCTTCACACTCTCAACTCTGATCTCCAGCATTGCCATCCTCACTTTCTCCTTATTATGAGCTCTACCCCACCTTCTTTTACTTTTTGCCTTTACCTCCTAAATTTCAACTACCCTTAAATGTTCAGTTCCCAGTTCCCAGTCTTGGTCACCCTTCAATCATGTCTCTGTAATGGCAATTAAATAATACCCTTTTATTATTATTTGCACCATCAATCCACCTATCATGTTATAAAAGCTGCGTGCACTCAGGTCCAGTCCTTTTAATTCTGCCGTTTTAACACTGTTGTGTAATTTAACCCTGGTTGATTCTACAATTTGTTTCTGCTGCTTTCTCCTTTTATTTACAGCTTTTCTACTTCACATAAACAGCATTGTTTCCCAACACCTGACAAGTCAGTTTGAACCCTCCCCAGCAATACAAACAAATCTCCATGTGAATATATTGTGCAACACATCATCTTTGTATAAGTCTTACTTGCCCTAGGATTGGTCCCACTGTTGAAGAAATCCAAAACCCACTGTCCTCCTCCGTTTTCCAGTGATATGTTTTAGAACTCAATCTTCCTATTTTTACATTCACCAGAATGTGGTACTGGAAACAATCTTGTGATAAATGCCTTAGAAATCCTACTTTTCAGTCTCTTGCCTAGCTCCCTAAATTCTACTTTCAGAACCTCATCCCTCTATACTGACCTCATTCACCAATCCTGTTTGTGCCATCGTGCCACAACTTCTGACTGTTTATTCACCTCCAAAGCTATGCCCTAATGAGTGTGCTTTCAATTTAAGGTGTGTGGCACCTTGCAATAACTTTGGTCCGAGGGATTTTGACTCTTTACTTGATTTTGCAGGTAGAGGTTATGCAACAAACCTGAAAAGAATCTGGTTGCTTGAAGTGACACCATTGTTTTGCCTATGGAGAAATTGAAGACTGCAGATGCTGGAGAGTCAGAGTCAAAAAGTGTCGGAAAGGCACAGCAGGTTAGGCAGCATCTGTGGAGCAGGAGAGTCGATGTTTCGGGCATAAGCTCTTCATCGGGGGAAGAGGGCTAAGTGATAAATAAGGGGGTGGGGAGGAGCTGGGGAAAGGTAGCTGAGAAGGTGATAGATGGATGCAGGTGTGTGGGGGTGATTGTGATAGGTTAGTGGGGAGGGTGGAGCGAATAGGTGGGAAGGAAGATAGACAGGTAGGACAGGTCAAAAGGACATTGCCGAGTTGGAGGTTTGGATCTGGTATGAGGTGGGGGGGGGTGGAGGGGAGATTTGGAAACTGTTGAAGTTGATGCTGATGCCATGTGGTTGAAGAGTCCCAAGGCAGAAGATGAGGCGTTCTTCCTCCAATTATCAGGTGGCTTGAATTTGGCTGTGGAGGAGGTCCACAATTGCATGTCTTTGGGGAAGTGGGAGGTCACACTTTTCAACAATGTTTTGCCTATGCCTTGCAGACAGAAGAAGTTAACTTAAATGAAACAAATGGACTACTGGGGGGTGCCAAATCACAGATGGATGCCATTTGGCCTGATTCTCTGAAAGAGCTATTCAGTTAATTCCATTCATCTACTCATTCCCTAAAGTTTTGCAAATGTTTTCCTTTAGAAGTGAATTTCAATTTCCTTTTGAAAGATGCTGTTAAATCCATTTCCAACTCCTAATGAGAAAATGCATGCCCTAACTCCGTATATAAAAACATTCTTCCCATCTCCTCTTGGCGCTTTAGCCGATTGTCTTAAGTAAAAGGAAAAGGACTAGGAAGGGAAAACAATATTAGGGAGAACAGGACGTGTGTTCCATTTTCTTTTTAATTTACAGAGTGATGATAATTACCCTGTATCTGTGAAGAGTCTAAGGATTTTTTTTCAAACACACCCATCAGGTGAGCTAGGCATGTGTTAGGCAAAATGATACACTGGAAAAATGATTAGTTTGATCAGAAAGCATGTGAACAAAGTAGATTCATGTTTAAAAAACAGCTGACAATTATTTTTTAAATTTAAAAAAAATTTGAATGACAATCTGGCTGAAGATTCCATTGATGGTTTTTCAATGCAGATGATCAAATACTCTATGGATAACTCAGATTTAGTCTTACTGGGAAATGCCACCTGCATAGTGAAACTAGTCAAGGTTGCGTAATATAGATTATAATGTCAGAATGATAGCTGAAGCTTTTGATTTATTGCTCAAACCACTAGGAATTGTGTGGGCTGGGCCACACACTCATCAGTTCTTCTACTTCAGTGTGAGCCACTTGCTGAATATTGTGTTTCAAATAACTGCAGGGTTAACAAGCAAATGAAGCAATTTCTCACATTCTTGTTTGTGAGAATACGCTGTGCGCAAATTGACTGCCAGGTTTCCTGTATTACAACAGATAAATCACATGAGAAGTACTTCACTGTCTGTGAAGTACTTGGCTTGGGGGCGTGAAAGCTGCTATATAAATGCAAGTGTTTATTTCTTTTACAAAGAATGTGTATTGTTTACAGTATTTGATCATTGGACTTTAAGAGTCTCAATAGTTTTACACAAGGCTTGCAATCAGTCATGTGGGGCCCATGGTTGGAAACCTAGTGATCCTGAACTATAAAAAGCACTAAGAGAAAGCAGCTGATTTTGAAACCAAAACCTGGAGTTCATATGCTGCCTGCGTGTTTAGAACAGTTGGAGAGTGTTGTGTTGCATTGAAAGCTGTATTTTAAACCATCCCAGTCAAGGGAAATTACTGTTCTGGTAAAACTGATGATTATTTCCGCTAGATATGGAACATTTTAGTTAATGATAAACCAATCTTTATAATCTGGGTAATCAATGAAAGGCTTCTTAAGTGGCACAGTGTAAAACCCTAATTCAATAAGTGGTATAGTACAGAGCAATATACTGTGAGATTAATATTCAAATCATAACTTAGACATAAATCTGATTTACTTTCATATTACAAGAAACATTATTGTACAGAAGTTCCAGGAGGAATTGCTACTTATTGTCAACATATCATGCTTTTAAAAAGCCTTTATCAGATTTGAATTGATTATAACTCTTTTTCAAATTACATTTTTGCTGATGTTTAGTTTTTGTGAACTTGCTTTCACAAATATTATACATATTCTCAAAATTATAGATGTGATTTAGCTGAGTAGTTTGACCTGCTGTAACAAAACACACGATTATCTGAAAATGAGCTTTGTATAACATGATCAGTTCCTTTCATACCCATATATTCATGTAGTTGATGAAATCACTGTAGAGTTTCAAAGCACAGATACATAATGGAGAATAAATGCATTAGGATTGCTGACACAGCTGCACTTACATTGGATGGAATTGACTTTTAAGAATTAAGAGTGTTTCTATATTGTTCAAACAGATTTTCAACTGGTAAAGGAAATGCACACTGAGCATTGTGATTAATTTCTAGAGGGATAGAAATGTAAAGCAGGAAGTTATGTTAAACTTGCATTGAACTTTTGTTGGACCACACTTGGAGTATATTCACAGTTCTGGCTTCCATATTATAAAAACAATATCGAGGCGCTGAAGAGAGTGAAAAAATGATTCACTAAAACTGAAGGGATCTGAAACTCTCCCTCATTTAGCACTTCTGTGGCCTTCTTACAAAAACAGGGCTCAGCAAAAATCACTTTATCGTAGGAACATATGCATTAAGGTGTGCTATGTTTTAATCTGAAGTTTTTGTATTAAAAATCCATCGGTTACATAGAACATAACTGACCCAAGAATCCTCTTGCTAGTTACTATTCTTATGGACTTATTACTTAAACTTTAACATTTAGAAGTTAACATCAAACTTTGAAAACCCTGAAAAGGCAGTTTAACAGTTAACACTTTAATAGTTAAAGAGAATTAGCTATAAGTGACACAAAAACAAATTATTGCAGTATTGGAAATTTGAAATAAACACAGAAAATGCTGGAAATTTTCAGCAGATATGTGGGGTCAGAAACAAAGTTAACATTTCAGGTTCAAAAACAAAAATTGCTGGAAAAGCTCAGCAGTTTGGCAGCATCTGTGAGAGAAATCAGAATTAACGTTTCGGGTCAAGTGACCCTTCCTCAGAAGGATCCTCAGGAGAGGAATGATCATTTGATCTAAAACATCAACACTGATTTCTCTCCATAGACGCTGCCAGACCTGCTGAGGTTTTCCAACAATTCTGTTTTTGTTTCTGATTTACAGCGTCCGGAGTTCTTTCGGTTTTCATTTAATATTCCAGGTTGATGACCTATCATCAGAACGGTGGCAACTGCTGACCTGCACAATGATTAATTACTGTAAACTAGAAGTGGACTGAGTAGTGGAATGTTGCTCAGAAGATGCATAAAAGTACAAGATTTCAGCGAAGGCACAGACTGTATCCATCATCACACATAGACTAAATGCACCACAAACAGAATGAGAATTTAAGAATCTGGAGAATGTGAGAATTTGGTATAGAGAAAAAAAAAGTTTATTTTTGTTTTTAATATATTTGTGGTTTGTACACACTTAAGCCATTAAAGCACAGAACCTTTACCAAATATTTCATTGAATTAATAATTTAACATAGGTAAATTAATTAGTGGTTTAATAAATCAGAAAAATTAATGACCTCAAGCTTTGAATAAAGATATAAAATAAGGTTAACTAGAGATGGCAGTGTGAAAAATATGTGACATCTGCAGCACATGGGAATTTGCGGCGACTATTTATGACCCCAGAATCCAATGTCAGTGGTTAGTCTACAACTTGAGGACCTTTATTGGCTTAGAGCTGTTTAGCTAGAATCAAAAATGTAGGTATTGTGATAGATCCGGGAGGATATTGTAACAAGAAGACTTTGACCAAGGGGATAGGGAAATGGGATAAACACAAGCAAGTGGAACTAGTTTAGTTTGGGAAATTGGTTGGCATGGACTTGTTGGACCAAATGGTTTGTTTCCATACTGCATGACTCTATGACTTTATGACGCAGGAGGTTCTCAAACTCAAATCAAAGCAAAATACAGCAGATGCTGCAAATCTGAAACAAAGACAGAAATTTCTGGAAGGACATACTGAACTTAAAACATTAATTCTCTCCACAGATTTTGCCAGACCTGCTGAGTTCCTCCAGCATTTTCTGTATTTGGTTCAGGCATTTGCACTTCTAGGATGGATAGTGGTTTAGATTGGGTTAAATCTAAAAGAGTTATAAAGAAAAGTAAGATCGACAATGAGAAAATAACTAACACAGAATATAATGACAGATAGCAAAAGTTTCTATAAATATATAAAATAAAGAAACAGTTACTAAAGTAAATGTTAGCCCAATAGAGGATGAGAAGGGGAATTTAGTTATAGGATATGATGAAATGGCTGAGGCATTGAACAGGTATTTTGTATCTGTCTTTGTATCAGAGAACACTAAAAACATGACAGTAATTGACAGAGAGACGAAGGTAGGTGAGGACCTGGAAACGATCATTATTATGGGAGAGGTAATGTTGGGCCAGCTAATGGAGCTAAAGGTTGATATGTCTCCTGGCCCTGATGGTATGCATCCCAAGGTACTAAAAGAAGTGGCAGGAGAAATAGCAGGTGCACTGGCAGTTATTTTCCAAATTCCACTGGACTCAGGCAATCCCAGCAGATTGGAAAATAGCAAATGTGATGCCACTGTTTAAAAAGGAAGATAGACAACAGATGGGGAATTATAGACTATTTAGCTTAACCTCTGTAGTGGTGAAGATGCTTGAGCCTATTATCAAAGAAGAAATAGCAAGGCATCTTGATAGAAATTGTCCCACTGGACAGATGCAGCATGGGTTCATGAAGGGCAGGTCATGCTTAACTAATCTTTTAGAATTCTATGAAGACATTACGAGCAAGGTGGACAATGGGCACCCAGCAGATGTGATGTACTTAAATTTCCAAAAGGCCTTGATAAGGTGCCACACAAGAGGTTGCTGCTAAAGACAGGATGCATGGTGTTAGGGGTAACATATTAGCGTGGATAGAGGATTGGTTAATTAACAGGAAGCAAAGTGGGGATAACTTTGTGTATTCTGGCTGTCAATCAATGACGAGTGGTGTGCCTCAGGGATCGGTGTTGAGACCACAATTATTTACAATTTATATACATGATTTGGAGTTGGGGATCACATGTAGTGTGTCAAAGTTTGCAGATGATACTAAGATGAGTGGCAGAGCAAAATGTACAAAGGACTGTGAAACTTTGCAGAGGAACATAGATACATTGATTGAGTGGGCCAAGGTCTGTCAGATGGAATACAATGTTAATAAATGTGAAGTCATCCATTTTGGTAGGAATAATAATAAAAAGGATTATTACATGAATGGTGAAAAGTTACAGCATGCTGCTATGCAGAGGGATCTGGGTGCCCATGTGCATGAATCACAGAAGGTAAGTCTGCAGGTACAAAAAGTAATTAGGAAGGCAAACGGAATTTTGTCCTTCATTGCTAAAGGGATTGAGTTTAAAAGCAGAGAGGTTATGTTGCAGCTGTGGAGTGCTGGCAAGGCCACAGCTGGGGGAATGTGTGCAGGTTTGGTCTCCTTACTTGAGAGAGGATGAACTGGCACTGGAGGGGGTACAGAGGAGGTTCACTCGGTTGATTCCAGAGTTGAGGAGATTGGTTTATAAGGAGAGACTGAGTAGACTGGAATTATATTCATTGGAATTCAGAAGATTGAGGGAGACATATTATAGAAACTTATAGAATTATGAAAGGAATAAATAAGATAGAATATGAGAGAATGTTTCCAATGGCAGATGAAGCTAGGACAAGAGGACATAGCCTCAAGATTAGAGGGAGCAGATTTAGGACTGAATTGAGAAGTCACTTCTTCACCCAGAGGGTTGTTAATCTGTGGAATTCCTTACCCAGCGAAGTAGTTGATGTTACTTCAGTAAACGTTTTTAAAGCTAAGGTAGATTTCTTTTTGAACAATAAAGGAATTAAGGGCAAGTGGATCTGAGTCCCTGAAAAGATGAACCATGATCTTATTGAATGGCAGAGCAGGCTCAAAGGACTGGACAGTTCTGCACCTCGTTCTTATAAATGTTAAAACAGGAGAATACCACTCTTATTCAGGCAGATAAAATTGTTGTTCATCCAGTGATGAAAGAATCTCATCTCTTTTGATTGTCCAACAAATGTGAGGGACTAGATAGTGTTGTAGACAAGAAGAGAGACAGCAGGGTGAACGAAGCACTGCTGTCGTATAGAAGAATTTTCAAACAGGGAACAATAGAAATACCTGTATGTTGGAATAGAATAGTTGGAGGGGAGAGACACTGCAGATGCAACAAGAAGTTCTTAAGGCTGTTCCTACAGTAAGGACAGCTCCCAGTAATTAAAGAAGGTGGGAGAAAATGCAAATGACACTGTCCATGTAAGAAACAACTACATCAGAAGAGTTGGGAGCGAGGTTCTCCTGAGGAGTGAGGATACAAATTAAAATGTAAAACCTCAAAGTGGTAATTTCTGAATCACCTCCTGAATCACTCATCTATTGATGAAGTGATAAACACTTCCTAAGTATAGATTTTCTTTTGTACTTTCATGATATATGCAGCAGAATTTAAAAAGAGAACAGACTGCTTGGCTGACCAGAAGGATATTCAGCAGCTAGCCAACAGACTGACAAAAGCCCTGCCCCTCAGAAATCTCTATGGATGGGCTAGGTTGGAGCAGAGAGATAGTTCTGCCACTCAAGGGGAGGAAATTCCAACCTATCCAATAGATTGACTGGCAGAACCAACAATTCTGGCAGTGCCAAGAGCTTGGCAGCAGTCACTGCCAAGGCTGCAACCAATCCCAAGATATATTCCCCACTGGATCAAGGATTCAGGAAAGTTGGGGAATTGGACAGAAAGGATTCAAGCATCTTACAAAGTAAGTGAGTTAGATTGGTATGGGTGTGATGTTGGCGCTCTGAATCTCTGCTCTCTTTTGTATCCACCTGCTGAAAACATCCTAGATAGAGGCAAGTAAAACTGAGCCATGGGATTTTGCTGGTAGACCAGCATTTATTGTTTATTCTGAATTGTTCTTGAGAAAGTGATGAGCCATTATCTTGCATGATTGCAATCCATGCAGTGAAGGTACACTCATAGTGCAGTCCTGCTACATCCAGCCAGCAGAAAGAGCTCCAAAACATCCTGACTCTCAATGATAATTGAGTGTATCACATCAGTGCAAAAGTTAATCCTGAATCAATTGCATCTACCCTTGCATTCACCTTGGCCTCCTCTTGAGGTTCCCAGTGTCACAGATGCTAGTCAACAGCCAATTTGATTAATTCCACATGATATCAAGAAATGGCTGCTAGGACGAGATACTGCAAAGGTTATGTGCCCCGAAAACGTTCTGGCAATAGGACTGAGGACTTGTATTTCAGGATTCTCCATATAGACAGGAAAGATGTTTCGTATAGCTACAACATTAGCATTTGCCCTGCAATGTGGAAAATTGCCCAGTAATGTCCTGTTCATAAAAAAACAGGACAAATCCAACACCATAAATTAATAGCCCAACAGTTTACTTTCAATCTTCAGCAAATTGATAGAAAAAGATGTCATCAGTTCTATCAAGCAACACTTGCTCAGCAATAACTTGCACATTGACGTTCAATTTGGGTTTTCCTGAGCCAATCAGCTACTGGACTTATTACAACCCGGGTACAAACACCGAGCTAATGACCTTCACTCCAGAGGTGAGATTAAAGTGACTGTTCTTGATGTCAAGGCAGCATTTGAATGAGTACAGTATAATGAGATCCTTGCAAAATCAAAGTCAGGGGTAAAACCCTTCACTGGTTTGAGTCGCATAAGCCACAAGGAAGATGGTTATGGTTGCTGGAGGCAAAACATTTCAATCTCAGGATATCTCTAAAGAAATTCCTCAGAGTTTTTTTAAATATGTATTGTTAGGATGAGGACTAATGAGGCCAACAGTTGTCTGTATTTAATTGCTCTTGCAAAGTGATGTGTTGCCTACTTAAGCTGCTGCAGTCCCTGGGTTATGGGCTCCACAACTGTGTTGTTGCAGAGGAAATTTCTGGATTTTGACCTAGCCACAATGAAATCAGAGCAATATAATCAGAATGCTGTGTGGGCTGGAGAGGAATTTGCAGTTTGTTGAGTTCCAACATATATCAATTGACTTTGTTCTTCTAAGTGGCAGAGGATTGGAAATTGCTCTCTAAGGAGCCTTGGTGAGTTGTTGAAATACATTGTATAGACATTGCTGTTACTGTGCATCAGGTGTAGAGGGAGTGTATGTTAATGGCTGCCAGTCAAGTGGCTACTTTGTCGTGGATGGGGTCAAATTTTCTTAGTATTGTTGAAGATACATTCATTGAAACAAGTGGAGAGTATCCTACCACATTCCAGACTTGTGTTTTTAAATGTTGGACGGATTGAGGAGTCAGGATGTGAGTTATTCATTGCAGAATTCCCAGCCTTTGTTCTGTTTCACTTCCTTCCTGTGCATTTGGATGAAGTCTGTCATAGCCAAAACAGCAAGGTTATTTCCTGCCTGTCTAATTTCTGATGGTCTCCATCTACCAATGGCCTGGGCTATTTCTTCCTCAGTCAGCTGTACAGCTGTCATGGTGAGGTATTCATCACATTGTATACCCCGCTTTGCATGATGATGGTTCCCTCCCAGGTCTCAGTATCTGAGCTGGTGGGTGTACACATTGCCAGTGCTTCCTCTAATGATTCAAAGATCCAAGAAGGTGGTTCTTCTTCAGCTGCCATTTCTCTGTAAATGTCATTGGAATGCTTGCAGATCTGTGAGGAAAATGAGAGAAAAAGCACCATGCCTAGTGGTGTGCAATGCTTGAGAATGACAGTGGGATTAATGGGATCAACATGCAGAACGTTACTTACTTGTTTGATAACACATGGACGTCTTGGCATCAGGTCACGGCAAGGACCAGGATTATCTCTTCATGGGGGTGAGGGGGAGGATTTGGGCTTCCTCTGCCCTTTTATGAGTTGTAATGGGAAAAAAAGAATGGAATGAATGAGGTGAGAATGTGTAGTATATCTGTTAGTGCTGTGCATGTGGAAAAATGTGATGAAGAACTCAGGTAGCAGCGCAGAAGGTGTTCTGGCTTAGTAGTGTCAGAAATAGGAGGGGAAGATGTGGGGTTGAGGGGGTGTGTTACATGCAATAGTGAGAGTAATGGGGCGTGAACCTTGTTGTGAGATGAGTGCAGTAGCAGAGGTAGAGTGAGTGTGAGGTGAAAGGGAAAAAAATGGGCATTTACCTTGGTGGAGTGGAGACCATCTTTCTATACTGTTGACAATTTCTCTGCACGTTGGAAATGGCACTGACCCAGGCAGAGTTCTCAAAGTAGGCTGGCAAGGTCTGGAGGTCATCTAGGAAGAGGACACATCTCCTCTGGATGACCCCATCCACCATGACTTCCTGCTCTTCTGTCAGTGAATTACACTTTCATCTTCTCTTTCTCTGACATGTTCAGATGTGTTCATCAATGTGGGGCACCTTCAAATTACCAGTATACATTCGGGTGTACTGTGGCATTTTAAAGATGGTGCAAGCACAAGGGAGGCCAGAGTTTCGGTGGATATTTGCTGAGTGGCAAGTTGTCCCAGAAAGGGCAAGTAGTAAGATTGGGTACAGAACAGATGTGAATAATGTGGTAACATAGAGTGAGAAAATTAACGAGGTTTCATGTTGACAACTTCTTCAAAAAGACTCCTCACAACTCAGAATTAGCCAAAACAAAATTCAGATTCAGTTCAATGTTACATTTAGATAGCTTGGTAATTTTAAAAAAAATTCTCTCTTGTGAAATAAACTTCTGTCTTATTGTTAAAACTTAATCCATAGCCTTGCATGTTTATCTTGAAATGAAAGACTGCCACGTTAAATAACAAAAAAGAAATTATGACTTGTTCAGCAGTTACATCAGCTGGGTTCACAACAATGTGCAGGAAGCACCTGGCAAGACACAGACAGAAGTTTTAATACAGTGGACACATGCAATTTACAAAAATGGCTCCTGTGTGAAAGCTGTAGAAAGTCTACTCACAGCCAGCAGAGAATTCTTTCCCCTGGTGGTCTCTAATGAAACCTTTTAAAGGTCATATTTGTTCAACATTTAGCAGACAGCAACAATTCCTAAGTCTCTCCTTAGTGATGTATCACATATATGGAATTCTTGCTACAAATCACATTGAAGCCACGTTTGTAAGCTCTTTTCATTGTAAACTAGTTGCTTCAGAAACAGAAGGGCACGTGGTACAATGAGTACTTTCCTCATTTAAGGTATTTTTAAAAAAGCTATCGCTTTGGCCTCTGTTGGTCATCCACCCTATTATCTTACTAAGTGGCTTAATGTTTAATAGTCCTGAGTACTCCTCTGAAACATCTTGGGACATTTTACCAGACTGAAGACACTACATAAATGCTAATTGTTATTATACATGGCTCATAAAATTGCACAGATGCAGGCAATCTGTATCTTAAGTGATTCAGCAGAATGTGATTATAATGGTGAGGTGAGTGATGTCTTCTTTTGGTACATGGAAAGTAAATATTCAGTAATAGATCACACTTTTGTTTCCACCTACAGTGTTACAATAATATAAAAGAACACAAACTCAAAATGTCTGACGGTATCTTCCCAACATGTGTGTTGGTGAGAAAGTTAGGAAAATAGGTGAGATCGTTAGTGATAAGATTCTTATCGTTGAAGGTAAAAGGTCTGATTCTTCAACCAAATGTTAGATGGTGAGACGAGAGTCTATATACTGATCAGTGAAGGTCGTATTTGCATCAATTTGCATGTGTTAACATTATTTACATGAGGTTTCTCATTTTCCCACCTGTCAGATAGAAACTAGGTAGAGACAATTTCCAACATGGAACAACATAAAATACAAACAGCCAACTCACCTCCTGTCCCCCAAAGTCTCCCTCCATTTTACAAGCTAAAAGTCAGGACTGTGATGGAAAACTCACCACTTGCCTGGATGCACATAAGTCCAACTACACTCACAAAACTCAATGTCATCCACGATAAAGCAGCCTGCTTGATTAATACTCTACACACTACCCTCAATATTCATGTGCTTCACCATTGAAACACAATGGCAGCAGTGTACATAATCCACAAGATGCACAGCAGAAACTCACCAAGGCTCCTCCGTTAGTGCCTGAGAAACGCACAATGCCCAACTCTTAGAAGGACAAGGACAGCAGATGATTGGGAGCATCACGACCTATACATTCCCCACCAAGCCATACAGCATCCTGACTTGGATCAATGGAGCCGTTCTTGGAACTCTCTTCTTACCAACATTATTCCTATAGTACATTATCTGCAGTAATCCAAGTAAGTGCTCACCACCAGCACTTCAAGGTCAATTATGAATGGACAATAAATGATGTCATATCATAGAATCACAAACCTGTTATGGTGCAGAAGAAGGCCATTGGCCCACACTTTTGGCACTGGCTCTCTTAGCATTTTGGCTTAGTGCTAATTTCTTGCCTTTTCCCTTTAACCATGTTTATTGTTTCTGTGCAAATAATTACCTAGTGCCCTCTTGTATACCTCAACTAAATCTGCCCTCTTCATGTCCATTGTATTCCAAACCCTAACTACTGGCTGTATGAAGAAGCTTTTCCTTTTTTCACATTTACTTGTTTTGTAAAACATTTAAATCTGTTCTCTCGTTCCTGATACTCTCATGAGTGACAATATTTTTTTAAAAAATCTGGACTAGGACAGTGCTCCTGAAATCTCCACCTATGAAACCTTTGGGAAACTCTCAAATTTCATTGTACAAACCATATGCCACATCACCAATTAGTTTAATGTTTAATTAGTTTTCCATATTAGATATAGAATCAGCCCAACATGTCCACACTGACCCTCTGAAGAGTAACCCATCCCCCCCAGATTAATACACCTAACCCACACATCCCCAACATTTTGGGCGATTTAGCACGGCCAATTTACCTAATGTGCACATCTTTGGACTGTGGGAGGAAACCAGAGCAACCAGAAAAAAATCCATGCAGACACAGGGAGAATGTGCAAACTCCACACATACAGTCACCTAAGGCAGGAATCAAACCCAGGTCCCTCCCGCTGTGAGGCAACAGTGTTAACCACTGAGCCACCCCAGTCACACAGTTACTATTTTCTAAGCACACAGTCAGCTTTTACACTCGCCGCACAGACTAAATGAACAAGCCTCTTCTTCTATTGAAAGTTTAATTTTAAATGAATCTGCTCTGTTTAATACTGTTTCAAAACAATACTTTTGCCCCAGCTGTAATTAATAATATAACATATTTAATTGTGACATATCACTATAATCTGCTTACGACTTGAGGGTTCAATTGATCAATGACAAAGGTGGTGATGAATCTTTTTATTTGGTTTCTCTGTGTCGGAAGCAAATTGCATGTCTAATTTTCTAGACTGAGTCTTATTGATTATGAGGATACCGAAACTTGAAGAAATTGTATGTTACAGTGTTATGGGCATGTGAAATAGACTCCCAGGTAAAGAAATCAATTCTGTGCTAACAAGTGCCTACTGGAAGAATTGGATGACAATTTATAAGGTAAAATGCAGACAGGGATAATGAAATGCTAAATTGCTGGAAACAAACACTAATATCCAACAGAATCTGTAAAGATGAAGGCAATTAACAATTTGTGGGCTGGTCATTTGTCAGAATATAGTGAATTTGCAGCTTTGCAGAATGTGATGGCTTGTAAGCCATTACTGCAAAATGTCTCCTTGCTCCCAGTGGTAAATTGAGCCAATTTTCATAGTAATTATCTAAACTTATAGACTTTAAAGACATTTTGTTAAGCTTTCTTCTAGATAGTAAATTGTTTTAGCTGAGTCCAATAAAATTTCATTATCCATGATGACTGAGAAGAATAGGATTCCTTAGCTACTTTTAAAAATATTTTTAATCAGTCTGCTCAGGCATGTAGCAGGAGCAGGTGGAACTTGAAATCAGACATGTGTGCATGTGACATTACCACACTGTCCTCATAGCTTTTATTAAATATTGCAGAAATTTCCATTCTAATTTGTATAACCTGCATTTCTATCAATGCAATGGATTTTGCTAGTGGGAATTACTCATGCTGTTCTTAATTTACACATTTCCCATCCATTCAACCTAATGTTTTAAATAGAGCTCATGCCATTATGACACAAAATGAGTTAAAAATTTTGATCAAGATTTTGTTCATCTAGCTACTATTTCATGAGAATGGATGTCAACATCGCTTTACAGTTTTCCTGTGAAGTAACTTAGCGCTGTTTTATTTCAATTATATACTTTCATTAGCAAGTTGTTACATTAAATTTACATCTTTCATGATGACCTGATCATGTTTCACAAATTGCAATATTTTTGGCTGAATTTCATTTTGCAACTAGTATAAAGTCAGTGCAGAAATTGCTAGATGAAAGGAAATAAGTTAATATAAATAAAAGATTCCACAACAATAATACATCTAGAACCAACCTATTTAATATTATGGTAATAGCAAGCATCAAATTTAAAACAGGTAACTGCTAGCTTTGAAATTGATATAATGATATAAGGAAAGTTGTGATCAATAATGTTAAGAATTATATTAGTTAATATTTATGTGAAATAATTTGAGTTTAGTCTGCTTGTATGTCTTTTTGGATGCCAGATATAAAGCAGTCTTCCTTCAACAAAAGAGATATAAATAATCAAGGAAATACATCTTTGTTAATGATGTATTACACACTTAAAGTTATCATACTTGACACTGTTAGCAATATGTGATTCAAAATGATCAGGAGTCTCAAAGAAGGTGACCATGTTTTTAGCCAGGTCTTGTGCCTCATTGATCCAGCTATCTCAAGAAGCAAGTTCTATCTGCGGGTTTGATTATGGTGTTAGATGACCATTGTAATGCAAGCACTTACGTTGGTATTGTGTTTATGCCACTTCATCAGATATAATGGAACAGATAGAAATGGTGACATCATAACTTTAAAATGATGTTAATGTGTTATTGAGGGGTGAATTAAGATTTTTTTCAGTTTTTAATACAGAATATTTTAATGTTCAAACAGAATCATCCAGTCAACAGATCAAGCAAAGATCCTGCAGAGATCTGCAATTGGAATCCATTTAAATGAATTTGAATTGTAATGAGAGAGACCAGGACACATATTCACTGAGCATTTCTTTTTGTGAAACTGAATGCATGACAGGCAGATATAGAAATAGGCACTAGGTGTCTTACTGGAAGCAACCAGAGAAGAGACACATTGTCTGTTCAACAGGCTTGGGGGAAAGAGTCAGTTCAGTATCCAGAACCAGCAAAAGCAGGAAATAGATGTCAGGTCTCAAGAAATCTGTTACGGTAAGTCAATAATAATGCTCTACATAGCTGTGGTCCCTGGCCAAGTACATAAGCAAGCAACACCTCTCTGCTAACAATTTACTCTTTTATTTCTGCAAGATACTAAGTCTTGTCAGAGCTCGATGTAGGAATGGCATTTTAAAAATCAGGCTAAGAAACATTTTGTTTGAATGGACATATGTATGGAACTGTGTGTACCGGAGGGGAAAAATTTTTTTAAAAACATCAAAACTGGGAAATAAATGCATTGGTTGTATTGGAGGTCCATTTCCAGGTACAAAATGAGTCAGACCAATTTTGCATCGTTCGTCAAATTTTATGAGTTTTTCATTCAAGGAGGTTTCACGCAATAAAATGGATGCTTAATTTATGGCATTGCACTGAAACTACACAATACTGTCAGTGCTTTCTGTATGAACACCAAATCTGTGCTATATTGCTTTGCCTGTACAAACACTTTTCAAAAGCGAGTCAACATTCTTATAAAGGTGGCAACTTTATGATCACGGGACAGGATAACATCAAGTCAGTGAGGGATAATGAAGCATGGAGTTTCCTCCAAATTTAATAATATTCATATCATGATCTATGGTTCTACTGAGCCATCACTATGCAGTACTCAACCTAAACTGAGTAGCATCATATCCAGTATGAACTGAATTCAGATAATGGAGGTTTCACCTGCTGGCAGAGCCTCATGTTGCTTCAGTTGGGTAAGTCCACCATATTAAGTGTATATCATAAGTGACTGTTGTTGAGCCTTCCACAGGATTAAGGATAGTTGGGGTGTAAGTCCTGACCACCACCAATCCAAGAGCGACCTTCCAATCAGAAGCCAAAAGTGCTCAATTGCGTGTCAACACCACCAGGAGCAGGGGGAATTCCAGAAAATTCACCCATCAATGGCCCAGGATCAACAAGACCAGCAGATCAAAGGTGAGTGCGAATGGGAGAGGGGTCATTGGTAGGGTCACAGGAGAGGTGGGGAAGAGGTTTGGGGCAAAGGCAGGAGGTGACTTTCAGCAGGCATCTCGTCCTCCCTGATACACTGAACAAGGGATACCCGCACACCCCATCATGGGGAGCCTGCAGGGCTTCATTTTTGAGTAACCCCAAAGGCAGTTCCCCGAGCCACCCACCATGGGGTTGAATAGTAGCAGTAATGGGCGAAACCCTTAAGTGGACATTAATCAATTGAGCGTGCCACATATCATTGGCCCTATTCATTGCATTTGTCTGAATGAATTCCTTTTTCAATGTTTAGCCCACTCACATAGAAGATCCAAATCACAAAACATTGAGTCATGCTGCACTAAAGGAGGCTCAGTTGTCTATTCATTTCATAGTACTGTCCATTTAGTTAACTCCTGCTCTTTTCCTATAGCCTTGTAAATGTTTGACTTCTTTTTGAAACATATTTCACTTCTCTACAACTTAAACCCTTGAACAGAATTTGAAGTTGCCTGAAAATGAGAGTGCAAATACTCCCACTGACCAGGATACAATAAAGGCTGTGAAAACAAATGGATGCAGGACTAGTTCCTAGACTATATCATTAGTAACATGTCTGTGAGGTCACCTAAATTTGATTTGGTTTATTATTACGTGTACCTAAGAACATCGAAAAGCTTTGTTTACGAGCAGTACAGGCAGATCATAGCAAGCAAGGACATACAGATCTGTTAACTGCAGCAATGAAAGTAAAGTTAAACGCATTTTGGACAACAGGCATGTGCAAAAAATCTATATAGGAGGAATTCAGAGGTGTTGAATGTTTGTTTACTGAAAGTTGTTACAGAGAAAGGAAGACATAATGTAATAGAGTGAGGAGAAAGCAAAGATGAGAAATTTAACATAAAGGTGTTGCTGCATTGGAAGTCAATGTATATCAGCAACCATGGAGCAATGGACCAGCAGAACCTTTGGACATATTTTCTCTACTGCTTTAATAGGATGACAGCAATACTGCATTACTATTATTAGTCCTGCCAAAGGTGGAATGATGGTAATCTGGGATGTGCAAGATGCCAGAACTGGATGTGACTCGATGTAGATTGGAACTTCAGATCAATTAGGATTGATGCATCAGAGATTTAGATAAATTCAAGGTCATAGAGGGTATAAGATCAGTGACCAACCTAAAAAGGACTAGAATAGATGAATGACGTTGCTGAGGTGAGAAGTTAGCTCCATTAAGTTATCTCTCGTGCAATCATACAGAAAAAAATGAAGGTACAACACTTTAAACAAATCATCAGCAAAGCAAGCAGAAAGAAACCCTACATTGGTTACCAACTATCCAGGATTATCCCAGGTTCGCTGGCAATTAAGTTTAATTTCATGGACAATATTGCAAGAAACCAAGTAACAAAATAATAGTAGGGTATTAAAAGAACTGGTATTTCTTCTGACCTTTCATTGTACACAACTGTCTGTTATGAAGATATTAGAGATGGGAAAATTTGACCAGAGAGGATGATTAGGGGTATTGTGATGAAGCCTCTGTGATTATGTTTGCCAGAGTTGGCAAACCGAAACATAAAACTTATTTACCAATGGAGATTGTTGCTTGAGTGGCATTTTTCAAATATGTCATATTTTTGTGCAAAATATATTTATCAAGGAATATGCAACAGGTCATTATGCCAATAAAAAATGCTTAATTTAGAATTTACCTCTACTTTTATGCAAGCGTAGTATATAGAAAATGCTTGCTAAGGAAATTTTGACAGACAATCAATCATAAGGTAATAGCTAAATTGCTCAGGTTAAAATAGAAAGCAAATGGAGGTATTAATTCAACTTATAGGGTGACAAAAAGGAAAGATAATATTTCAAAGTATCAGGACCAACTATCAAAGTTTGCCTGATAATTTAAAGTCTTATCTTTCTTTCTTATCACCCATTAATGCTTTGTAGAAATGTTTGAGATAAGGATTGCATAAGTGAATCTTCAATGGATTTTATAACAGTAATTTAAAGCAAACGTAGTTCTGTGTTTTACAAAATTCTATGCAAGATCTAATTATCTGCAATGATTGATTAAGTAAAGTCATATTTTAAAAAAATTATATTGTATCGTGGGTTTTAACTGATGTTTTGCAGTAATAGTATCCCGACCTCTTGGCTAGAAGTTCTAGGTTCAATCTTCCATCATTTCTATTTGAGGAATGTTTAGAATTAGAGACCCTACAGAGTGGAAACAGGCCCTTCGACCCAACAAGTCCACACTGACCCTCCGAAGAGTATCCCACACAAATCCATTTCTCATTACTCTACATTTACCCCTGACTAATGCACCTAACCTACACATCCCTGAAGACTATCGGCAATTTAGCATGGTCAATTCACCTAACCTAACCAATTCACGTAACCTAAATATTCTGGATTTGAGCATAAGAGGTACAGTTAGTAAGTTTGCAGATGACAGCAAAATTGGAGATGTAGTACTCAGTGAAGAAGGTTACCTCAGATTACAATGGGCTCTTGATCAGATGGGCCAATGGGCTGAGAAGTGGCAGATGGAGTTTAGTTTAGATATATGCGAGGTGCTGCATTTTGGAAAAGCAAATCTTAGCAGGACTTATACACTTAATGGTAAGTTCCTAGGGAGTGTTGCTGAACAAAGAGACCTTGGAGTGCAGGTTCATAGCTCCTTGAAAGTGGAGTCGCAGTTAGATAGGATAGTGAAGAAGGCATTTGGTATGCTTTCCTTTATTGGTCAGAGTATTGAGTACAGGAGTTGGAGGTCATGTTGCAGCTGTACAGGACATTGGTTAGGCCGCTTTTGGAATATTGCACGCAATTCTGGTCTCCTTCCTATCGGAAAGAGAAACTTGAAAGAATTGAAAAAAGATTTACAGGGATTTTACCAGGGTTGGAGGATTTGAGCTATAGGGAGAGGTTGAATAGGCTGGGGCTTATTTCCCTGGAGCGTCGGAGGCTAAGGGTTGGCCTTGTAGAGGTTTATAAAATCATGAGGGGCATGTATAGGGTAAATAGACAAAGTCTCTTCCCTGGAGCGGGAGAGTCCAGAACTAGAGGGCATAGGTTTAGGGTGAGAGGGGAAAGATATGAGGCTAGCACGATTGCAACATTTGAGAGGCATCTGGATGGGTATATGAATAGGAAGGGTGTGGAGGGATATGGACCAGGTGCAACTACATTAGGTTGAGATATCTGGTTGGCATGTGTCGAAGGGTCTGTTTCCATGCTGTATATCTCTATGACTCTATAACCTGCACAGCTTTGGACTGTGGGAGGAAACCCATAAGACACAGGGAGAATGTGCAAACTCCACAGAGACAGTCGCCCAAGGGTGGAATCAACCTGGGTTCCTGGTGCTGTGTGGCAGCAGTGCTAACCACTGAGCCACCATGCAGCCCCACAGTTCATAGCATGATCCAATGGGCTGATATCCTTCTATCTTTCCTCACTATTACCAAAATGGACAAAAGTGTGCACAAAGATATGCTAAGAAAAGAACAGCTGTTTCAACATTCAGATTTCCCAGTCTAAGCAATTGTATGCCCAATGGAAACTGTAATTTGGAATATTATGATTTTAGATTATTTTACATATCTCTTCAGTTAGCTTTCACCTTGTAGAAAACCAAAAATACCCAGAAGGAGGGTTGGAAGAAGTGCCAATGTGAAAATTGATATCTGTATTTAGACTTTAACCGCTCCTTATTATGATCTGAAGTCCCCACCTGCTTCAAGAAGACCATCGTCATCCTGGTGCCAAAGAAAAATCATGCTGCATGTCTCAATTACTATCACCCAGTAGCTCTGACCTCCATAATTATGAAGTGCTTCAAGAGGTTAGTCATGGCTCACATTAACTTCAGCCTACCAAATTGCCATGACCCTTTGCATGGTAACTCAGTGGTTAGCACTGCTGCCTTACAGCACCAAGGAGCCAGGTTCGATTCCACCCTCGGGTGACTGTCTGTGTGCAGTTTGCACATTCTTCCCATGTCTGCGTGGATTTCCTCCGTGTGCTCCAGTTTCCTCCCACAGCCCAAAGATAAACAGGTTAGGTGGATTGGCCATACTAAATTGCGCATAATGTCTCAGAATGTACAGTCTAGGTGAATTAGCCATGGGAAATACAGGGTTACAGACATAGGTAGGAGGGTGGGTCGGGGTGGGATGCTCTTCCGAGCATCAGTGTGAACTCAATTGGCAAAGTGGCCTGCTTCCACACTGTAGGGATTCTATGACTCTATGATTTCACCTACCGGTGCAACAGGTCCACAGCAAATGCCATCTCCCTGGCCTGACACTCATCCCTGGAACATCTGGATAACAAGGATACTGGTATCATGCTCCTCCTTGTTGACTAAAGCACCGTCTTCAACACCATAGTTGTAAACAAACCCATCTCTAAAATCTAAGCCCTAGGTCTCGGCTCCCCCTTCTGTAACTGGATCCTCAATGTCCTGACCTATAGACTGCAATAATTAAGAATGGGTGACAACACCACCTCCGCAGTAATCCTTAACACCAGAGCCCCGCAAGGCTGCATACTCAGACCCCTATTGTACTCCTTTTATACTCACAAATTTGTGGCCAAATTTCATCCCAACTCCATTTACAAGTTTCCTGATGACACCGCCTTTGTAGGTCTGAAACAACAATGAGATAAAATACAGGAAAGAGATTGAGAACTTAGCGGCATGACGTTAAGACAATAATCTCTCCATCAATGTCAGCAAAACGAAAGAGGTCATTGACATCAAGAAATGGAGTGGATGGCATGCCCCTGTCTGCATCAATGGGGCTGAACTGGAGATGGTCAAAAGCATCAAATTCCCGTGAGTAATGATCACCAACAATCTGTCTTGGACCACACACATTGATGCAATGGTCAAGAAAGCACAACAGCAACTTTACTTCCGCAGAAGACTAAGGAAATTTAGCATGTCCATAAGGATTCTTACCAATTTTTATAGATGCACCATAGGTAACATCCTATCTGGATGCATCACACCATGCTATGACAACCGCTCTGCTCAAGACTGCAAGAAACTACAGAGTCATAAACACAGCCATCCATCATGGAAACCAGCCTTCCATTCAATGACTCCACATATACTTCTTGCTGCCTTGGGAAAGCAACAAACATAATCCAACCCCGGTTATACTCTCTTCCACCCTCTTCCACTGGGCAGAAGATATAAAAGTTTATATACGAACACTAATAGATTCCAGAACAGTTTCTTCTTTGCTGTTATCAGACTTTTGAATGGGCTTCTCAAATGTTAATTCTGATCTTTTTCTCTCTGCATCTTCTCTATGGCTGCAACACTGTATTATGCACTGTGTTCTGCTACCCTGATGCACTTTGTATGGTAGGATCTGCCTGTAAAACACGCAATACAACATTTTTCATTGTATCGCAGTACATGTGACAACAATAAATCAAACAATTAATTAATCATAGTTGCCCACCAGATCAATACTTCTTTTTCACTCATTGTTTGTTCCTGTTCTTGACATCACCCACAGTAGTTGGAGAAGCAGGAACTTGCTGTGGAAGGGTTTCACAGCATAAGTATGTTCCCTTTCTCAGAATCGAAAAGTGAGGCGCTGGAAAAGCACAGTAGGTCAGGCAGCATCCGAGGATCAGGAGAGTCCTTCATCAGGAATGTGGTGGGGAGGAAGGGGGCTGTGAAATAAGTAGAGGGTGGGTAGGGGGTAGCTGGGAATATAATAGGTAAATGCAGGTGGGGGGTTGATTGTGATCGATTGGTGGGGAGGATGGAGTGGATAGAGTGGCAGTGCTGAGTTGGAGGGTTGGATCTGGGATGAGATGGGGGAGGGAAGATTTCAAAACTAGTGAAGTCGATGTTGTGCCGTGTAGTTGAAGGGTCCCAAGGTGGAAGATGAGGTGTTCTTCCTGCGTGGTTGCTTGGAGGCCCAGGACTTTCATGTCCTTGGTGGGGTGGAAGGGGGAGTGGAAGTGGTCAGTCACAGGCTAGTGGGGTTGATTGGTGCATGTGTCCCAGAGATGTTCCCTGAAATACTTTGCAAGTTGGTGTCCTGTCTTTCTGATTTGGAGGTGACCACACTGAGAGTGGGCGGCACGGTGGCACAGTGGTTAGCACTGCTGCCTCACAGCGCCAGAGACCCGGGTTCAATTCCCGACTCAGGCGACTGACTGTGTGGAGTTTGCACATTCTCCCCGTGTCTGCGTGGGTTTCCTCTGGGTGCTCCGGTTTCCTCCCACAGTCCAAAGATGTGCGGGTCAGGTGAATTGGCCATGCTAAATTGCCCATAGTGTTAGGTTAAAGGGGTAAATGTAGGGGTATGGGTGGGTTGCGCTTCGGCGGGTCGGTGTGGACTTGTTTGGCTGAAGGGCCTGTTTCCACACTGTAAGTAATCTAATCTAATCTAATCTAATGGACAACCACAGCCTTGAAACTCATAGTTCTGCAACCCGACACCACCTTGTTCTATCTCTTTCCCGGACTGACTGACAAACCTGACTGTCCCGGTCAACCTTTTGTCTCTGCCTGCTCCTGCCCCACGCATCTTATCTCTTCATATGTTGATGATGTCCTATGCACATCCCTCCCACCCTGGTCCAGGATCTCCTCACATACATTTGGGACACCACCCACACCCTCCACCTCCTCCATGACTTTCATTTCTCCAGCCCCCAACATCTCATCTTCACTATGGACATCTAGTCCCTACATACATCCATCTGCAATGGCGAAGGCCTCCAAGCCCTCTATTTCTTCATGCCCCACTGACCCAACCAGTCTCCCTCCACCGACACACTCATTCAATTGACGGAACTGGTCCTCACCCTCAACAACTTCCCCTTTAAATCCTCCCACTTCTTCCAAACCAAAGGGGTAGCCATGGGCACCTGCATGGGCCCCAGCTATTCCTGCCTCTTCATTGGGTACGTGAAACAGACCATCTTCCACATTACACCAGCACTGTCCCCCACCTTCTCCTCTGTTACATTGATGATTGTATCAGCACCCACAAGAAGGTTGGACAGTTCATCAACTTCACTAATGCCTTCCACCCTGACCTTAAGTTCAACTGGACTATCTCGGGCACCTCCCTCCCCTTCCTGGACCTCTCTGTCTCCATCTCTAATGAATAACTCAATACGGACATCCATTTCAAACCCACCGACTCCCAGAGCTATATGGACTACACCTCTTCCCAACCCCCTCCTGTAAAAATGCAATCCCTTAATCTCACTTCTTCCACCTCAGCTGTATCTCCTCCTAGGAGGAACAATTCTGCTCCAGTACATCCCAGATAGCCTCCTATTTCATAGGATCCCACATGATCAATAATGCCCTCCAAAGCAAGTCCTCCACTCGCCACACCTATGCCAATTAAACTCACCAACTCCAATCACAACAAGGATAGAAACCTCCCTGGTCCTCACCTTCCAATCCACTGATCTCCAGATACAGTGTATCCACTATTTTCACCACCTAAAATCAGATGCCGCCACCTTCTCACCTCTATCTGTGTTCCTGCAAGAGGTGTAAAACCTGCACCCACACCTCCCCCTCACCTCTGTTCAAGACCCCAAAGGATCTTTTCACATCCAACATAGATTTTCCTGCACATCCACCCACCTTATCTACTGTGTCTGTTGCTCTCCTCTACATCATGGAGACAGGATGCCAACTCACCAAGTGTTCCAGGGAACATCTCTGGGACATGCACACCAAACAACCGCACCACTTTTTGATTGATCACTTCAACTCCCCCTCCCACTCCACCAAAGACATGCAAGTCTTAGGCCTCCTCCACTGACAAATCCAAGCCATCTGACAACTAGAGGAAGAATGCCTCATCTTCCACCTTGGGAACCACACGGCATCAACATCGACTTCACTAGTTTCCAAATCTCCCCTCCCCCCTACCTCATCCCAGATCCACCAAAGATGCTCCTCCTATCCACTCCACCCTCCCCACCAACCTATCGCAATCATCCCACACCTGCATCTACCTATAACCTTCCCAGATACCTTCCTCCCAGCTGTACCCCCATCCTCCTATTTATCTCTCAGCTCCCCACCCCCCACATTTCTGATGAAGGGCTTATGCCCGAAATGTCGCTTCTCCTGCTCCTTGAAGGCTACCTGACCTGCTGTGCTTTGTCAGCATCACACTTTTCGACTCTTACTCTCCAGCACCTGCAGTCCTCATTTTCCCTCTTTCTCAGAAGAATTGCGCATGTAAAAACTTGGCTTGTTTTTTAGATATAAATGACGAGTAATAATCTGACCTGACTGCCTCATTCTAATGCGAAGAGATGAAAATAGGGCTATGCAATATTTGCTTGTTCGGTGGTTTGATTCCACAACATGCTAACACATAATACTGTACAGCTTAATTTTGTGTGGTATCAGAGAAGAAGGTTAATAGTAAATTTATTACTATATATGATTGCGAGCAGGTGAGAAGGGACAAATTGGCTCCCCACTTTGAAAAAAAAACCCTCAGTTGACCATAACAAAAATTTTTAATTCATTTTAGCACATATCTATATCACCCTTCAATTAAAATGTATGTTTGTCAAAATTAAGGAGCCAGTTGCAAGATCTTTCTTAGCCTCTTGCTGAGATATTTGTATCATCGACAATCACAGGTGAGGTGCCGGAAGACTTGGAGGTTGACAAACGTGGTGCCACTGTTTAAGACAAGCCGGGGAACTATAGACCGGTGAGCCTGACCTCGGTGGTGGGCAAGTTGTTGGAGGGAATCCTGAGGGACAGGATGTACATGTATTTGAAAAGGCAAGGACTGATTCGGGATAGTCAACATGGCTTTGTGCATGGGAAATCATGTCTCACGAACTTGATTGAGGTTTTTGAAGAAGTAACAAAGAAGATTGATGAGAGCAGAGCAGTAGATGTGATCTATATGGACTTCAGTAAGGCGTACGACAAGGTTCTCCATGGGAGACTGATTAGCAAGGTTAGATCTCATGGAATACAGGGAGAACTAGCCATTTGGATACAGAACTGGCTCAAAGGTAGAAGACAGAGAGTGGTGGTGGAGGGTTGTTTTTCAAACTAGAGGCTTGCCACAAGGATTGGTGCTGGGCCCTCTACTTTTTGTCATTTACATAAATGATTTGGATGCGAGCATAAGAGGTACAGTTAGTAAGTTTGCAGATGACACCTAAATTGGAGGTGTAGTGGACAGCGAAGAGGGTTACCTCAGATTACAACAGGATCTGGACCAGATGGGCCAATGGGCTGAGAGGTGGCAGATGGAGTTTAATTCAGATAAATGCGAGGTGCTGCATTTTGGGAAAGCAAATCTTAGCAGGACTTATACACGTAATGGTAAGGTCCGAGGGAGTGTTGCTGAAAGAAAGAGACCTTGGAGTGCAGGTTCATAGCTCCTTGAAAGTGGAGTCGCAGGTAGATAGGATAGCGAAGAAGGCGTTTGGTATGGTCTCCTTTATTGGTCAGAGTACTGAGTACAGGAGTTGGGAGGTCATGTTGCGGCTGTACAGGACATTGGGATATTGCGTGCAATTCTGGTCTCCTTCCTATCGGAAAGATGTTGTGAAACTTGAAAGGGTTCAGAAAAGATTTACAAGGATGTTGCCAGGGTTGGAGGTTCTGGGCTATACAGAGAGGCTGAACAGGTTGGAGCATCGGAGGCTGAGGGGTGACCTTATAGAGAATTACAAAATTATGAGAGGCATGGATAGGATAAATGGACAAAGTATTTTCCCTGGGGTCAGGGAGTCCAGAACTAGAGGGCATAGGTTTAGGGTGAGAGGGGAAAGTTATAAAAGAGACCCAAGGGGCAACTTTTTCACGCAGAGGGTGGCACGTGTATGGAGCTGCCAGAGGAAGTGGTGAAGGCTGGTACAATTGCAACATTTAAGAGGCATTTGGTTGGGTATATGAATAGGAAGGGTTTGGAGGGATATGGGCCGGGTGCTGGCAGGTGGGACTAGATTGGGTTGGGATATCTGGTCAGCATGGACGGGTTGGACTGAAGGGTCTGTTTCCGTCCTATACATCTCTATGACTCTATGACTCTAAATGAAAGATAAATTTCTTACTTACAAACACTGAGGATAATAATAAAACGTGATATCAAATGCATGCCCACGTAAAGGTAAACATAATAGGGTGTTAAAGAACATGCTATTTAAAAAGCTCTTAGACTCTTAAGTTGTGGCACCTGATCTTCAGATCATGACTGTTTATTTGATACCTTGTATAATTAAAAGTAACAAGACTTGTATAATCCTGCATTCCTGGATTTGTTTCATTATTAGATGCTTGGTTCCAATTAGGACAAAATAGCTGAACTCCAGAGAGGAGGTGAGCATGAAAGCACTTCATGTCAGGATCATATTTGACTGTGTATGGGATCAAGAAGGCTGTGTAAAATTAAAGTCAATGGGAATCTGGTGAAATCTTGGTTGGAGTTGTATCTAGTACAAAAGATGGCAATGGCTAGTGGGGGTCAATCATCTGAGCTCCAAATCATCTCTATAGGAATTCCTCAGGGTCATTTTCAAGGCCCAACCATCTTCAGCTGCTTCATCAATGACCTGCTCTCCAGCATAAGGTCAGAAATAGGAATGTTCTTTGATGACTGCACAATGTTCAGCACAGCAAGACCTGGCTTATACACAAGCTTGGACTGACAAGTATGAAATAATATTTGCATTATACAGGTACCAGCAATGATCTTCTCCAAAAAGAGAGAATCAATCCATTATGTTTTACATTTAATGGCATTACCACCACTGAATCCCCCACTATCAACATGCTAGGGGGTTACTATTGACCAGAAACTGACCTGAATAAGTCATAAGAATGCTATGGTTACAAGAACAGACCAGAGGCTAGTAATCCTACAGCAAGTGACACACTTCCTGACTCTCCAAGGCCTGCCACATTTGACAAGGCACCCGTCAGGATTATGATGGAATATTCTCTGTTTGCCTGGATGAGTGTAGTTCCAACAACACTCAAGCAGCTTGACACTACTCTAGGCAAAACAGTCCACTTTATTGACACTGCATCTATAAACACATATTCCCACCAAGACAGATGCACAGCAGCAGCAGTATGTACCATCTACAAGATGCACGGTATAAATACATCAAGGGTCCTTTGACAGCACCTTCAAAACAGGGGACCACTACTATCCAGCAGGGAAAGGGCAGCAATTATAATGAAATGCCACCACCTCCTAAGTTCCCCTCCAAGCCACTCACCATCTAAATATGCGCACAAGCAATTATCATTGTATACCAACAACAGAGGTTGGACTGGTCTTGGTTCTGGATTTGGAATTGTATCACCATTCTTTCAGTGTGGCTGAGTCAAAAGATGGAACTCCCTCCCTAAATGCCTGGTGTGGGTATATCTATATTGTATGGATTGAAGTAGTTCAAGAAGGCAGCTCACTACCACCTCCTCAAGGGAAACTAGAGCAAGGAAATCAATCTTGGACCTGCCTGCAAAGCCCACATTCCATGAATGACTCAAAAAAAAGGTTTCTTGCTGGACTCATCCAACAAGATACCTGCGTGCAGCAGTGACTATTACTTTTTCTCTGTAATGTGCTTTGGGATGGCTTGAGGTAATGAAAAGCAGTTCTTTCTTTACCTGACATTGCAGTAATAAAATAATCTAAGAAAACTGGATATTGAAGAAGGCGTTTGGTATTCCTTCCTTTATTGGTCAGAGTATTGAGTACAGGAGTTAGGAAGTCATGTTGCGGCTGTACTGGACATTGGTTAGGCCACTGTTGGAATATTGAGTGTAATTCTGGTCTCCTTCCTATCGGAAGGATGTTGTGAAACTGGAAAGGGTTCAGAAAAGATTTACAAGGATGTTGCCAGGGTTGGATGATTTGAGCTATAGGTAGAGGTTGAACAGGCTGGGGCTGTTTTCCCTGGAGTGTCAGAGGTTGAGGGGTGACCATATAGAGGTTTACAAAATTATGAGGGGCATGGATAGGGTAAATAGGCAAAGTCTTTTCCCTGGGGTCAGGGAGTCCAGAATTAGAGGGCATAGGTTTAGGGTGAGAGGGGAAAGATATAAAAGAGACCTACAGGGCAACACTTTCACGCAGAGGATGGTACATGTATGGAATGAGCTGCCAGAGGATGTGGTGGAGACTGGTACAATTACAACATTTAAGAGGCATTTGGATGGGTATATGAATAGGAAGGGTTTGGAAGGATATGGGCCGGTTGCTGGCAGGTGGGACTAGATTGGGTTGGGATATCTGGTTGACATGGACAGGTTGGACTGAAAGGTCTGTTTCCATGCTGTACATCTCTATGACTCTATGACCCTATTACAGCATAATACTCCAAAATAATCATTCTGGCATAAATGATGTCAAACGGAGCGATCGCTGAAATAATCCCACACTATAGTAATAGAAGATAAAATGAGAATTTCGAATATTGAAAACCTGAAATAAAAGATACTAGAATCTTTTTTTTAAAAAAAGCATGATTAAAATGTAATATAAGCTATTCAGCATTTGATTGAATTCTCAAATTCTGGAGAAGCAGCCTGAAATCATAATCTTCATTGAATCAGCAGGTAAGAATGCGAAAACGAATATTCTGATATTCTTATATTGCACTTCTAAAAGATTGCATATTGAAGACAAAATCAAAATAGGAGCTAATTCTTGCTGATCAAATCTTTTAATATTTCATCACTGTCATGTATTTGCAAAAAAGGGAGCAATTGCAGAATTACAGGTTTCAAATATATTCAAGTATGGATTTGGGAATGGAACATGGTGTCTTGGTGGCAAGGTAGCACAGCCTACTGTTGTACCAATGCATTACACCATTGAGCACAAATGAATGGCGAGTTCCTTGTTTCAAATTGGTTGTAATAGGAAAAGATAAATGGTAAACGGACGGTCAGAAGGAAGTATTAAAAAAATTGAAGGCAATTCAACCTGAGTACTTGCCCTCTTGCACCTCCTAATGGCTCATTATACAGATGTATTGATAAAGTTCTGGCAGCAGATTGTCATATCTCTTATCCATAGCACAGTGTGCATTGTGGCAGGATGCTGAAAGGGAGAAGGACAATAAATATGATAAAACATATGAGGTAACTAGCTGCAATTAGGTGTTAATCTCAACTGGGGCCAAACATCTGCCAGTCTAGTTGGAATTTTTAAAAGTATATTGTAAGCATTATTAAAGAGATATCAATGTTGTCTTATAATCAGTTGTTTGTTAAAAGTAGGAAAAATATCCTTGATTTAATGGAATAGGTAAGGGCTTCCCAAGTGTAAATGAGTTAACATTTCAAGTCCAATAATGACTCTTCTTTAGGATAGAAACTCAGTTTCTTGCTCTACAAATGCTGCCAGGCCTGCTGTGTTTCTTCAGCATATTCTATTTTATGAACTCAGTCCCTTGAGATTACTTTACCTTTCAATTTGTGTGCAGTAGTGCAGTTGTTATGTTGTTGGACATAACAAAACACTCCAGGCTTGGCTAATATTCCAGGAAACAACAGTTCAAGGTCTAGTACAGCAGTTTGAGAATTTGATTTATGTCTTAAAAATTTGGAAATAACTTTGAATATTGCTGAAAAGAGAGACTTTTTGCTGAAGCTTCCTGTCTTGCACACATCAAGGCAAATGCAAGAATGACAATTGTCACATCGTCTCACAAGAATTGATATCAGAAGAGAGTAAGATGTTAATTAGATGTCAAGTTTGGCTGGGGCATTGCAATTGGAAAATAATATGGAACCACAGCTCCCTTCCCTCCTTCCAACCCCCCCCCCCCCTCAAAAAAAAGCTGCCAGGTAATTCAAAACAGAGCTGAAAAGTGTGTTGCTGGAAAAGCGCAGCAGGTCAGGCAGCATCAAAGGAGCAGGAGAATCGACGTTTCAGGCATAAGCTCTTCTTCAGGAATCCTGAAGAAGGGCTCATGTCCGAAACGTCGATTCTCCTGCTCCTTTGATGCTGCCTGACCTGCTGCACTTTTCCAGCAACACATTTTCAGCTCTGATCTCCAGCATCTGCAGTCCTCACTTTCTTCTAATTCAAAAAAGAGTCTAGATTAGAGTGGTGTTGGAAAAGCACAGCCGGTCAGGCAGCATCCGAGGAGCAGGAAAATCAACATTTTGGGCAAAAGCCCGACTGAAGACAAGGAGCCTCCAGGGTGGAGAGATAAATGGGAGGCGGGGGGGTGGGGGGTGTAGAGAGAAGGTAGCAAAGAATACAATAGGTGAATGGAGGGTGGGGATGAAGGTGATAGGTCAGAGAGGAGGGTGGAGCAGATAGGTGGGAAGGAAGATTGGCAGGTAGGACCGGTCATGAGGATGGTGCTGAGCTGGAAGATTGGAACAAGTGAAGTATGAGTAAAAGTGGCAATAAGTGTGTCACATTGTTTTGATACCCTAGGGTGTTATCTCTTGCAGTCAGTGTGATGGGTTGAAGTGTGTCTATTTTAACACAAGAAGTATCAGGAATAAGGGTGATGTATCTAAAGCATGGAATCAATCAAACTTAGAGGAGATGTCAGAGATATGTTCTTTACCAACAGAGTGGTGGGTGTGTGGAATGCACTGCCAGTTGTGGTAGTAGAGTCAGATACATTAAGAACATTTAAGCAACTCTTGGATAGGGACATGGAAGGTATTACAATGAAGGGCATGTAGTTTAGTCCGATTTTAGAATAGGATAAAAGGCCGGCACAACATCGAGGGCTGGAGGGTCTATACTGTGCTGTACTGTTCTATGTTCTATGTTTAAACCTGACCTCTGAAATCCAGGTATCATTCTTTAAAGCCTATATTGTACTCTTTTCAAGACCAATATAACTTTCCTAAGTTGTGGTGCAGATCTTTCCTCAGTACTGCAAGAGAGTTCAAACAGGGTTTGGTATAGCTACAGCATAACTTCCTATCTCCTCATACTCCAATCCTTCAGATATAAAGACCAACATTCCTAGGATTTTTTCACTACTTCTTGCATCCGTTCATAGCATTGCAAAGATCTATATACCTGAATCCCCAAGTCACTTTGGACATCCACTACATTTAATTTCATACCATTTAGATTTAAGTAATTTTAAAAATTACTTAATGACAATCTATACTTCAACTCTGTTTGTAATTGCTCTGAATATCTAGATACTCGCACCAATCAAAATCTATCAATCTCAATTTTGAACATTTCAAATCATTCAGCATATGAATTAGCAAGAAGATTTCTTACCCAGTTTTGACTGAATGACCTTATGGAATGTGGAGTGCATATTGAAAACTTCCAAGAACAATTCCATTGCCTGCATGATGTGTTTGTCCTGCTGATAGGACAGGATATATCCAAGGATGGTGATGAAAGAGGAGAAAGTGAGGACTGCAGATGCTGGAGATCAGAACTGAAAATGTGTTGCTGGAAAAGCTCAGCAGGTCAGGCAGCATCCAAGGAACAGGAGAATCGACGTTTCGGGCATAAGCCCTTCTTCAGGAATGAGGAAAGTGTGTCCAACAGGCTAAGATAAAAGGTAGGGAGGAGGGACTTGGGGAAGGGGCGTTGGAATTGCGATAGGTGGAGGGAGGTCAAGGTGAGGGTGATAGGCCAGAGTGGGGTGGGGGCGGAGAGGTCAGGAAGAAGATTGCAGGTTAGGAAGGCGGTGCTGAGTTCAAGGGATTTGACTGAGACAAGGTGGGGGAAGGGGAAATGAGGAAACTGGAGAAATCTGAGTTCATCCCTTGTGGTTGGAGGGTTCCCAGGCAGAAGCTGAGGTGCTCTTCCTCCAACCGTCGTGTTGCCATGGTCTGGCGATAGGGGAGTCCAAGGACCTGCATGTCCTTGGTGGAGTGGGAGGGGGAGTTAAAGTGTTAGGCTACGGGGTGGTTGGGTTGGGTTGGTCCGGGTGTCCCAGAGGTGTTCTCTGAAACATTCTGCAAGTAGGCGGCCTGTCTCCCCAATATAGAGGAGGCCACATCGGGTGCAGCGGATGCAATAGATGATGTGTGTGGAGGTGCAGGTGAATTTGTGGTGGATATGGAAATGTCCCTTGGGGCTTTGGAGGGAAGTAAGGGGGGAGGTGTGGGCGCAAGTTTTGCATTTCTTGCGGTTGCAGGGGAAGGTGCCAGGAGTGGAGGTTGGGTTGGTGGGGGGTGTGGACCTGACGAGGGAGTCACAGAGGGAGTGGTCTTTTCGGAACGCTGATAGGGGAGGGGAGGGAAATATATCCCTGGTGGTGGGGTCCGTTTCGAGGTGGCGGAAATGATGGCGGATGATACGTTGTACATGGAGGTTGGTGGGGTGGTAGGTGAGGACCAGTGGGGTTCTGTCCTGGTGGCGGTTGGAGGGGCGGGGCTCAAGGGCGGAGGAGCGGGAAGTGGAAGAAATGCGGTGGAGGGCATCATTGACTACGTCTGGCGGGAAATTGCGGTCCTTGAAGAAGGAGGCGATCTCGGTTGTACGGTTTTGGAACTGGTCCTCCTGGGAGCAGATGCGGCGGAGACAAAGGAATTGGGAATATGGGATGGCGTTTTTACAGGGGGCAGGGTGGGAGGAGGTGTAGTCTAGGTAGCTGTGGGAGTCGGTCAGTTTATAGTAAATGTCCGTGTTGATTCGGTCACCCAGATAGAAATGGAAAGGTCTAGGAAGGGGAGGGAGGAGTCTGAGACGGTCCAAGTGTATTTGAGGTCAGGGTGGAAGGTGTTGGTAAAGTGGATGAACTGTTCAACCTCCTCGTGGGAGCACGAGGCAGCGCCGATACAGTCATCGATGTAGCGGAGGAAAAGGTGGGGGGGTGGTGCCAGTGTAGCTGCGAAAGATGGACTGTTCCACATATCCTATGAAGAGGCAGGCATAGCTGGGGCCCATGCGGGTGCCCATGGCTACTCCTTTGGTTTGGAGGTAGTGGGAGGATTGGAAAGAGAAGTTCAGTCAGTCGAAGGAGTGTGTCGGTGGAAGGGTACTGGTTGGTACGGCGGGAAAGGAAGAAGCGGAGGGCTTTAAGTCCTTCGTGATGGGGATGGAGGTGTACAGGGACTGGATGTCCATGGTGAAGATAAGGTGTTGGGGACCGGGGAAGCGAAAATCATGGAGGAAGTGGAGGGCGTGGATGGTGTCCTGAGTTCTTGGACTAAGGGGACAGGACCGTGTCGAGGTATGCAGAGATGAGTTCGGTGGGGCAGGAGCAGGCTGAGACAATGGGTCGGCTGGGGCACTCAGGTTTGTGGATTTTGGGCAGGAGGTAGAAACGGGCGGTGCGGGGTTGTATTTCCCTCCCCTCCCCTATCAGCGTTCCGAAAAGACCACTCCCTCCGTGACTCCCTCGTCAGGTCCACACCCCCCCCCCACCAACCCAACCTCTACTTCCGGCACTTTCCCCTGCAACCGCAAGAAATGCAAAACTTGCGCCCACACCTCCCCCCTTACTTCCCTCCAAGGCCCCAAGGGACACTTCCATATCCGCCACAAATTCACCTGCACCTCCACACACATCATCTATTGCATCCGCTGCACCCGATGTGGCCTCCTCTATATTGGGGAGACAGGCCGCCTACTTGCGGAACGTTTCAGAGAACACCTCTGGGACACCCGGACCAACTAACCCAACCACCCTGTAGCCCAACACTTTAACTCCCCCTCCCACTCCACCAAGGACATACAGGTCCTTGGATTCCTCTATCGCCAGACCATGGCAACATGATGGTTGGAGGAAGAGCGCCTCATCTTCTGCCTGGGAACCCTCCAACCACAAGGGATGAACTCAGATTTCTCCAGTTTCCTCATTTCCCCTCCCCCCACCTTGTCTCAGTCAAATCCCTTGAACTCAGCACCGCCTTCCTAACCTGCAATCTTCTTCCAGACCTCTCCGCCCCCACCCCACTCCGGCCTATCACCCTCACCTTGACCTCCCTCCACCTATCGCAATTCCAACGCCCCTCCCCCAAGTCCCTCCTCCCTACCTTTTATCTTAGCATGGTGATGAAAGAGCCTAATTCACAAAAATATGACGGGAAAGGTGGCTCAACAATGACTAACTAGGGAAATTAGGGATAGTATTAAATCAAAGGATGGGACATACTAATTGACCCAGAAAAACATCAGACCTGAGGATTGGGAGCAGTTTAGATTTCAACAAAGGAAACAAAAGGATTTATTAATAGGAGAAAATACAGCACTAGAGTGAGCATGTGGGGCACATAATAATTAATTTTTAAAAATTTTATAGCTATGTAAACAGAAAAAGAAGACAAATGTAGATTCCTCACTGTGAAAAATAGGGGAACAAAGAAGTGGCAAACCAATTCAATACATGTTTTGGTTTTGTCTTCACAAAGAAGAACACAAATAACGAACGGAGATGCCGGTGATGGACTGGGGTGTACAAAGTTAAAAATCACACAACACCAGGTTATAGTCCAACAGGTTTAATTGGAAGCACACTAGCTTTCGGAGCACGCACCTATCACCTGATGAAGGAGCGTTGCTCCGAAAGCTAGTGTGCTTCCAATTAAACCTGTTGGACTATAACCTGGTGTTGTGTGATTTTTAACTTTGTACAAATAACGAAGAATGTAACAGGCAGTCTAGTGAGAGGGAGGAACTGAAGGAAATCAGTATTAGAAGTGGAAATGATGCTGGGGAAATTTATGGGATTAATGCCAATATATCCTTAGGATCCAATAATCTCCATCCCAGTGTAATTAAGGAAATGGCCCTAGAAATAATTGTTGCATTAGTGGTCATCTTTTAAAGCTCTGCAGACTTGATTAGCTAAGTTGACTAGACAGCTGGTTTGCAATACAGAGTTAAAACCAAAAACATAAGTTCAATTCCTGCACCTTCTGAAGTTATCTGGAAGTACTGTCTTTCTCAATTGCTCCTATTGCTTTAAGGCATGGTGACCCTTTGGTTAAAACAGTCCAGTCATCTCTAATGACAGAGTAGGACTATGATGACCTTTTATAGACACTGCAATAGTTACTATGGATTGGAGGGAACCTTATGTAACCAGACTATTTTTTAAAAATGGAGGTAGAGAGCAAACAAGCAATTATAGACCAGATAGGCTGACATAGAATCATAGAGTCATAGAGATGTACAGCATGGAAACAGACCCTTCGGTCCAACCCATCCATGCCGACCAGATATCCCAACCCCAATCTAGTCCCATCTGTCAGCACCCAGCCCATATTCCTCCAAACCCTTCCTATTCATATACCCATCCAAATGTCTCTTAAATGTTGCAATTGTACCAACCTCCACCACTTCCTCTGGCAGCTCATTCCATACACGTACCACTCTCTGCGTGAAAGAGTTGCCCCTTAGGTCTCTTTTATATCTTTCCCCCCTCACCCTAAACCTATGCCCTCTAGTTCTGGACTCCCTGACCCCAGGGAAAAGACTTTGTCTGTTTATCTTATCCATGCCCCTCATAATTTTGTAAACCTCTATATGGTCACCCCTCAGCCTCCGAAGCTCCAGGGAAAACAGCCCCAGCCTGTTCAGCCTCTCCCTGTAGCTCAGATCCTCCAACCCTGGCAACATCCTTGTAAATCTTTTCTGAACCCTTTCAAGTTTCACAACATCTTTCCGATAGGAAGGAGACCAGAATTGCATGCAATATTCTAACAGTGGCCTAACCAGTGTCCTGTACAGCCGCAACATGACCTCCTAACTCCTGTACTGAATACTCTGATCAATAAAGGAAAGCATACCAAACGCCTTCTTCACTATCCTATCTACCTGCGATTCAACTTTCAAGGAGCTATGAACCTGCACTCCAAGGTCTCTTTGTTCAGCAACACTCCCTGGGACCTTACCTGCTAAGGTTTGCTTTCCCAAAATGCAGAACCTCGCATTTATCTGAATTCAACTCCATCTGCCACTTCTCAGCCCATTGGATCTGGTCCAGACCCTGTTGTAATCTGAGGTAACCCTCTTCGCTGTCCACTACACCTCCAATTTTGGTGTCATCTGCAAACTTACTAACTGTACCTCTAATGCTCGCATCCAAATCATTTATGTAAATGACAAAAAGTAGAGGGCCCAGCACCGATCCTTGTGGCACTCCACTGGTCACAGGCCTCCAGTCTGAAAAACAACCCTCCACCACCACCACTCTCTGTCTTCTACCTTTGAGCCAGTTCTGTATCCAAATGGCTAGTTCTCCCTGTATTCCATGAGATCTAACCTTGCTAATCAGTCTCCCATGGAGAATCTTGTCGAACGCCTTACTGAAGTCCATATAGATCACATCTACTGCTATGCCCTCATCAATCTTATTTGTTATTTCTTCAAAAAACTCAATCAAGTTTGTGAGGCATGATTTCCCACGCACAAAGCCATGTTGACTATCCCAAATCATTCCTTGCCTTTCCAAATACATGTACATCCTGTCCCTCAGGATTCCTTCCAACAACTTGCCCACCACTGAGGTCAGGCTCACCAGTCTATAGTTCCCTGGCTTGTCCTTACCACCCTTCTTAAACAGTGGTACCACGTTTGCCAACCTCTAGTCTTCTGGCACCTCACCTGTGACTATCGATGATACAAATATCTCAGCAAGAGGCCCAGCAATCACTTCTCTAGCTTCCCACAGAGTTCTTCAATAGGAGAGAAATACTAAACATCCATTATAAAATATTTAATAGCAGAACACTTGGCAAATGCTGACAGGATTGGACAGAGTCAGAATGGATTTACAAAATGGAAATCATGCTTGAGAAATCTACTGGAATTCTTTGAGGATGTGACGAGTATAGCTGGTAAGTGAGAGCCAGTGGATGTGGTTTACTTAGACTTTCAGAAGGCTTTTGATGTGATCCATATCAGAGATTAATATGCAAAATCAAAGTGCATCGGTTTGGGGGTAGTGTACTGACATGGATAGAGAACTAGTTGGCAGATGGAAAACGAAGAGTAAGAATAAACTGGTCTTTTTCTAAGTCATGGGCAGTATTCACAATATGTCTGCATGACTTATGTCTGTAGGAGCTAAATATAATATCTCCAAGTTTGCAAATGATACAAAGCTGTTTAGGAGGGTGAACTGTAAAGATCATGCAGAGATGCTTCATTGTGAATTGGATAAGTTGAGTGAGTGGGCAAATTCATGTCATATGAAGTGTAATGCAGATGATGTGATGTTATCCACTTTGGTAGCAAAAACAGGAAGGTAGATTATTACCTGAATGTTGATAGATTGAGAAAGGGGAAAGTACATTAAGGCTTGGGTATCCTTGTACACCAGTTGCTGAAAATAATCATATCAGTAGAACAGATGATGAAGAAGGAAAAACCTTCATGACAAGAGGATTTGAATACAGGAGCAGGGATGGCTTGCTGCAATTTTGCAGGGCCTAGCTGAGGCCACACAATGGAATATTACGTAGAACATAGAGTCATAGAGATATACAGCCATCTTTGGTCCAACTCGTCCATGCCAACCAGATATCCCAATCCAAACTAGTCCCATCTGCCAGCACCCAGCCCGGATCCCACCAAACCCTTCCTATTCATATACCCATACAGATGCCTTTTAAATGTAGCAATTGTACGAGCCTCCACCACTTCCTCTGGCAGCTCATTCCATACACATACCACCCTCTGCATGAAAAAGTTGCCCCTTAGGACCCTTTTATATCTTTCCCCTCTCACCCTAAACCTATGCCCTCTAGTTCTGGATTCCTCCACTCCAGGGAAAGCACTTTGTCTATTTATCCTATCCATGCCTCTCATGATTTTATAAACCTCTATATGGTCACCCCTTAGCCTCCGACACTCCAGGGAAAACAGCCCTAGCCTATTCAACCTTTCCCTATAACTCAAATCCTCCAACCCTGGCAACATCCTTGTAAATCTTTTCTGAACCCTTTCAAGTTTCGCAACATCCTTCCGTTAGAATTGCATGCAATATTCCAAAAGTGGCCTAACCAATGTCCTGTACAGCTGCAACATAACTTCCAAACTCCTGTACTCAATGCTCTGACCAATACAGGAAAGTGTACCAAATGCCTTCTTTATTATCCTATCTACCTGTGATTCTACTTTCAAGGAGCTATGAACCCACACTCCAAGGTCTCTTTGCTGCACTCCAACATATATAACATAGAATAGTACAGCACTTTGCAGGCCCTTTAGTTCTTAGTGTTTTGCTATCCTTTTATCCTAATCTAAAATCAAACTAACCTCCATACCCTACATTTTACTATGATCCATGTGCCTATCCAAGAATCACTTAGATGTCCCTAATATATCTGGCTCTACTAACATTGCTAACAGTGCATTCCACGCACCCACCATGCTCTGTGTAGATAACTACCTCTGTCATCTCCCCAAAACCTTGCACCAACCACCTTAAAATTATGCACCCTCATGATAGCCATTTCCACCCTGGGAAAAAGTCTCTTGCTTTCCACTCTATCTATGCCTCTCATCATCTTTTACACCTCTATCAAATTCCCTCCCATCCTTCTTCACTCCAGTCAGAAAAGCCTTAGCTCTCTCAACCTTTTTTCATAAGACATGCTCTCCAGTCCAGGAAACATCCTGGTAAATCCCCTCTGCACCTTCTCTAAAGCTTCCACATCCTTCCTATAATGAGGCAACCAGAACTGAACACAATATTCCAAGTGTGGTCTAACCAGGGCTTTATAGAGCTGCAGCATAACCTCATGGCTCTTAAACTCAATCCCTCAGCTGATGAAAGCCAACACACTGTATGCCTTCTTAACAACCCTATCAACTTGTATGCCAAATTTGAGGGATCTATGGTCATGGACCTCAAGATCCCATGTTCCTCCACACTGCCAAGAACCCTGCCTTGAACCCTGTATTCTGCATTCAAATTTGACCTTCCAAAATGAATCATTTCACACTTTTCCAGGTTGAACTCCATCTGCCACTTCTCAGCCCAGCTCTGCATTCTGTCAATGTCCCATTGCAACCTACAATAGCACTCCACACTATCCACAACCTCATCAATGTTCACATCATCAACAAGCTTATTAACCCATCCTTCTACTTCCTCATCCAAGTCATTTACAAAGATCACAAAGAGCAGATATCCTAGACCAGATCCCTGCGGAACACCACTGGTCACTGAGCCCCAGGCCAAATACTTTCCAACAGCTACCACCCTCTGTCTTCTATAGGCCAGCCAATTCTGTATGCAAACAACCAAATTTCCCTGTATTTCATGCCTCCTTACTTTCTAATTGAGCCTACTATAGGGAACCTTATCAAACACTTTGCTAAAGTCAATGTTCACCACATCCACTGCTCTTCCTTCAGCAAGGTATTTTGTCATATCCTTAAAGAATTCAACAAGCCTTGTGAGGCATGACCCACCCCATATAGATCAATGCTGACTATCTCTAATCAAGCTATACTTTTCCAAATAATCATAAATCCTGTCTCTCAGAATCCTCTCCAATAGCTTGCCCACCACTGATGTAAGACCGACTGGTCTGTAATTTCCAAGATTGTCCCTATTCCCTTTCTTGAACAAGGGAATAACATTTGCCGCCCTCCAATCATCTGGTGCTTCTCCAGTGGACAGTGAGGATGCAAAGATCATCGCCAAAGGTGCAGCAATCTCTTTCCTCACTTCCCATGATAACCTTGGGTATATACCATCTGGCCAGGGGACTTATCTCTCCTCATGTATTTCAAAATTTCCAGCTCATCCTCCTTCTTAACATCAATCTGTTTGAGCGTATCAGCCTGTTTCATGCTGTTCTCACAAATGACAAGGTCCCTCTCACTAGTGAATACTGAAGCAAAATATTCATTAACGATCTCCCCAACATTCTCCGACTCCAGACACAAGTTCCCTTCACTACCCCTGATCGTTTCCAATCTCAGTCTGGGCATTCTCTTGTTCCTCACATAAGTGTAGAATACCTTAGGGTTTCCTTAATCCTACCTGCCAAGACTTTTCCAAACCTCCTTCTAGCTCTTTTAAATCCATTCTTCAGTTCCTTCCTGGCTACCTTATAATCATCTAGAGCCTTGTCTGATCCTTGCTTCCTTAACTTTAAGTAAGCTTCCTTCTTCTGCTTGACTAGATGTTCCACATCTCTTGTCATCCAAGGTTCCTTCACTCTACCATCCCTTCGTTGCCTCAGTGGGACAGACCTATCCAGTATTTGCAGCAAGTGCTCCCTAAATAACCTCCATATCTCTGTCGTGCATTTCCCTAAGAATATTTGTTCCCAATTTATGCTCCACAGTTGTTGCCTGATAGTATTGTAATTCCTCCTCCCCCAATTAAACATGTTCCATAAGGTCAGTTCCTATCCCTCTCAATGAATACAGTAAAGGTCAAAGAGTTGTGATCACTATCACCGAAATGCAGTCCCACAAGAGATCTGACAACTGACCTGGTTCATTGCCAAGCACCAAATCCAATATGACCTCCCCTCTAGTCGGCCTATCTACATATTGAGTCAGGAATCTTTCCTAAATACACCTGACAAATTCTGAAGCTCTTATGCTACTTTCTCCCAACCCCCACCCTCCTCTCATTTATCTCTCCACCTTTCAGGCATTCCGCCTATATTCCTGATGAAGGGCTTTTGCCCAAAACATTGATTTTCCTGCTGCTCGGATGCTGCCTGAACTGCTGAGCTTTTCCAGCGCCACTCTAATCCAGAATCTGGTTTCTAGCATCTGCAGTCATTGTTTTTACCTAAATTCTGCGCCATCCAAACTATTTGCACTAAGGAGGTTTCAATCAATATGAGGGAAGTTAAAGTCACCCATGACAACAACCCTGTTATTTCTGCACCTTTCCAAAATCTACCTCCCAATCTGCTCCTCCTGTCTCAGTTCCGACTGGGTGGGCCTATAAAAAACTCCCAATAAAGTGACTGTTCCATTCCTGTTTGTGACTTCCACCCATAATGACTCAATAGACAAACCCTCCTTGATGACCTCCTTTTCTGCAGCCGCTATACTATCTCAAATTGACAATGCCATTCTTCCACTTCTTTTACCTCCCTCCCTATTACTTTTGAAACATCCAGATGCCAGAACATCCAACAACCATTCCTGCCCTTGTGATATCCAAGTGTTCGTAATGGCCACAACATCGTAGCTCCAAGTACTGATCCATGCTCTAGGTACATCACCCTTATTCCTGATACTTCTTGCGTTAAAATAGATATACTTCAACCCATCACACTGACTGCAACTTTGCCCTATCAACTGTCTATCCTTCCTCACAGACTCTCTGCATACTGTATTTGCCTGTTCACCAGCTACCTCATCCTCTAATCCATAGCTCTGGTTCCCATCCCTCAGCCAAACTAGTTTAAACCCTCCCAAAGAGCTCTAGCAAACCTCCCACCCTGTCCCCCCGCCCCAGGATATTGGTACCTCTCCAGTTCAGGTGTAACCCGTCCTCCTTGTACAGATCCCACCATCTCCCGAGAAGGTATCCCAATGATACACATATCTGAACCCTCCCTCCTACACCAGCTCTGCAGCCACGTGATTAGCAGCACTCGCTCTCTATTCCTAGCCTCTCTTGCATGTGGCACTGGTAGCAATCCTGAGATTACTACTCTGCTCGTCCTGCCTTTTAGCTTCCAACCTAACTCCTTATATTCACTTTTCATGTCCTCATTCCTTTTTCTAGCTATGTCATTGGTACCAATGTATGCCATGATTTCTGGCTGCTCACCCTCTCCCTTAAGAATCCTGTAGACTTGATCTGAGACATCCCTGACCCTGGCACCTGGGACGCAACATACCAACCAGGAGTCTCGTGGACTCACCTTCATCCCCCTCCGTCCACGCATCAATGCATTTAATACACACCGTGACGTCGAACAGTTCTTCCGTCGCCTCTGCCTCCGAGCTTACTTTCACAATCAGGATTCCTGCCCACCTTCCGAGGACCCCTTTGCCCACCTCCAACATACTGCATCCACCTGGACACCCCGCGCTGGCCTATTACCTGCTCTCGACCTCTTCATTTCCAACTGCCGCCGGGACATTAACCGCCTCAACCTGTTTACCCCCCACCCCCACTCCAACCTCTCACCCTCACAACTCGCAGCCCTCCAATCCCTCTGCTCCAATCCCAACCTCACCATCAAGCTAGCGGATAAAGGGGGCGCAGTGGTAGTCTGGCGCACTGACCTCTAAACCACTGAAGCCAAACGCCAACTCGAGGATACCTCTTCCTACTGCCCCCTCGACCATGACCCCACCCCCCATCACCAAACCATCATCTCCCACACCATACAGAACCTCATCACCTCAGGAGATCTCCCACCCACAGCTTCCAACCTCATAGTCCGGGAACCCCGCACTGCCCGGTTCTACCTCCTTCCCAAGATCCACAAGCCTGACCATCCTGGCCGACCCATTGTCTCAGCATGCTCCTGTCCCACTGAACTCGTCTCTACCTACCTCGACACTGTCCTATCCCCCCTAGTCCAGGAACTCCCCACATACGTTCGAGACACCACCCATGCCCTCCACCTCCTCCAAGACTTCCGTTTCCCTGGCCACCAATGCCTCATCTTCACCATGGATATCCAATCCCTCTACACCTCCATCCACCATGACCAGGGTCTCCAAGCCCTCCGTTTTTTCCTCTCCAGACGTCCCCAACAGTACCCTTCCACCGACACTCTCATTCGTTTGGCCGAACTGGTCCTCACCCTTAACAATTTCTCCTTCGAATCCTCCCACTTCCTCCAGACCAAACGGGTAGCCATGGGCACACATATGGGCCCCAGCTATGCCTGTCTCTTTGTTGGCTACGTAGAACAGTTGATCTTCAGTAATTACACCGGCACCACTCCCCACCTCTTCCTCCGCTACATTGATGACTGCATTGGCACCACCTCGTGCTCCCGCGAGGAGGTTGAGCAATTCATCAACTTCACCAACACATTCCACCCTGACCTTAAATTTACCTGGACCATCTCTGACACCTCCCTCCCCTTCCTGGACCTCTCCATCTCCATTAATGACGACCGACTTGACACTGGCATTTTTTACAAACCCACCGACTCCCACAGCTACCTGGATTACACCTCTTCCCACCCTACCTCTTGCAAAAATGCCATCCCGTATTCCCAATTCCTCTGCCTCCGCCGTATCTGTTCCCAGGAGGACCAGTTCCACCACAGAACACACCAGATGGCCTCCTTCTTTAGAGACCACAATTTCCCTTCCCACATGCTTAAAGATGCCCTCCAACGCATTTCGTCCACATCCCACACCTCCGCCCTCAGACCCCACCCCTCCAACCGTAACAAGGACAGATCGCCCCTGGTGCTCACCTTCCACCCTACTAACCTTCGCATAAACCAAATCATCCGCCGACATTTCCGCCACCTCCAAAAAGACCCCACCACCAGGGATATATTTCCTTCACCACCCCTTTCCGCCTTCCGCAAAGACCGTTCCCTCTGTGACTACCTGGTCAGGTCCACGCCCCCCTACAACCCACCCTCCCATCCTGGCACCTTCCCCTGCCACCGCAGGAACTGTAAAACCTGCGCAGGCACCTCCTCCCTCACCTCTATCCAAGGCCCTAAAGGAACCTTCCACATCCATCAAAGTTTTACTTGCACATCCACTAATATCATTTATTGTATCCATTGCTCCCGATGCGGTCTCCTCTACATTGGGGAGACTGGGCGCCTCCTAGCAGAGTGCTTTAGGGAACATCTCCGGGACACCCACACCAGTCAACCACACCGCCCCGTGGCCCAACATTTCAACTCCCCCTCTCACTCTGCCGAGGACATGGAGGTCCTGGGCCTCCTTCGCCACCGCTCTCTCCCCACCAGACGCCTGGAGGAAGAACGCCTCATCTTCCGCCTCGGAACACTTCAACCCCAGGTCATCAATGTGGACTTCAACAGTTTCCTCATTTTCCCTTCCCCCTCCTCACCCTAGTTCCAAACTTCCAGCTCAGCACTGTCCCCATGACTTGTCCGGACTTGTCCTACCTGCCTACCTCCTTTTCCACCTATCCACTCCACCCTCTCCTCCCTAACCTATCACCTTCATCCCCTCCCCCACTCACCTATTGTACTCTGTGCTACTTTCTCCCCACCTCTACCCTCCTCTAGCTTATCTCTCCACACTTCAGGTTCACTGCCTTTATTTCTGATGAAGGGCTTTTGCCCGAAACATCGATTTCGCTGCTCCTTGAATGCTGCCTGAACTGCTGTGCTCTTCCAGCACCACTAATCCAGAACCACAGAACCTCCTGTCTGTTCCTCTAACCATTGAATCTCTACTGTGAATCTCCAACTGCACCTTTGTGTGCAGTTTTGGTCTCCTTACGTGAGAAAGGATGTTCCAGCTATGGAGAAAATGCAGCATTTCTCTATCCATGTCAGTGCACTGATTCATGGAATGGCAGGACTGACTTGTAAAGACAGTCTCGATCAGTTAGGACTATATTCATTAGCGTTCCGAAGAAAGAGTGGAGGGGTGTGTGATCTATAACATTTTAACAGGACTAGATAGGGTAGTTACAGGAAGAATGTTCCCAGTGACTGGAGAGTCCAGACCAGAGCTCACAGTCAAAGAATACAGGATAAACCATTTAGGACTGAAATGAGTAGAAACTTCTTCATTCAAAGAGAAGTGAGGCTGTGAAATTCTTTGCCTGAGAAAGCCAAAACATTGAATGTTTTCAAGAAGGAGTTAGATATACTTTGTAGGACTAAATAGATCAAACAGTATGGGCAAAACTGGAAACTGGGTCCTGAGTTGGATGATTAGCTAATATTAAATAGCCTATTCTTGTTATTATTTTCTATATTTCTAGACACTAGCCATTAAGAAAGATTCTGTCAGTATAACTCTCAGCTGTCATCTGGCAAAAATTGGGCATCTTTCCAAAACTTGGCACAAATCCCAAATTAGCCTGTCTAAATTATTTCATAATTTCTCTCTCCCATCTGCAGATCTTTGCACTGGCAGGTAGATTCTGGCCAATGGCAGCATTATCATGGCAACACCATGACCAATTAAAATCTGCCTGTCTAGTCTGTGAACCAAGGTTGGCAGTTAACTTCTCCCACTGCATCTCAATGTCAAAAATTACCCAACCAATAAGCACACACTTCTCGTACTGATCTCTCTTTTTACAAGTCAGCTTCTTGCATCTTATCTCTGATGAATGCAAGATGAAAAGCTTTGACTTCTTATCTCTTTCTAGCAAAGTTTAAGTCATATTCTGTTGTGTAGACTTTATCAAGTGCCACGTAGGAGTCTATATAGACAACTACTGTAGATCGTATCAAGGACATCAGTGACCTCTATAGACTAGTCAGACATGAGCTATGCTTCACAAATCCCTGTGACCCAACTTGAGTAGCTGACAGTTGCTCAGGTCCTCAATGACTTTCTCAATCTAGTAAGCGTCATGCAACTTATTTTAATCTGATGCATCTGAATGTGTGGTTTGTGCTATCCATGTAGCACCCTCAGTCCTGGAGGAACGCTGTCTCATTTTTATTGTATCAATTGTATATGGTAGAAGTGACAAATAAAAAAAACTACTTTACTCTACTCAACTCTACCTGGTTTCTGCCTCTCACCCTTGCTAAAAGATGTGACTCATGGCATTTGTGTAATTATAGGGAACAAATTTACAATTTCCTCATTTGTTTCTTTAAATATCCTGGGATGCTCATCAGGATCTGGAGATTTATCTATCTGAAATCTAGTTACCTTCTCCATTCTCATTTATTAAACTTACACTGAATATAATAAATTCCTTTCAATTACTTTAAGTTCCCAGCTAACAAAAGTATTTTGACCTGATTACCTACTATGAAAACAAATGCCAAATTTGTCACTTTTTTATTATCCATTCAGCCGTTTGGTATTTCGGAACTTCGAAATCCTTGAATTGAGTTACTCCAGTTATATTACGCCAGCTATATTACATTGCTTTCTCTCTGGCAATGTGTTGACCAATCAGATTCAGCTTATCAATCAGCAGCTTTATCTCCAATGGCATACATTTTTCCGATTGTTTGAAATTTGGCATTCTTATGTTTGCCCAGATGAGTGCAAGATAAAAAAAATCTCCAGCAATACGTTTCCCTTTCAGCATTATTGCCCATAATTACCTCACCTGCAAGTTACAAAAGGCCTGGATGCCGCTTTAACTCTCTCCAGTCTTAATGCATCGATTATACATTTCTGAACCCAATTTTGATTTCCTTGAGAATGCATCCAGTTGTACATTTTAAAATATAGAGTAAGGATTTCCTAAAGGCATAGAACATAGAACATTACAGCGCAGTGCAGGCCCTTCTGCCCTTGATGTTGTGCCGACCTGTCATACCAATCTGAAGCCCATCTAACCTACACTATTCCATGTACGTCCATATGCTTGTCCAATGGCGACTTAAATGTACTTAAAGTTGCCGAATCTACTACAGTTGCAGGCAAAGCATTCTATACCCTTACTACTCTCTGAGTAAAGAAACTACCTCTGACATCTGTCCTATATCTATCACCCCTCAATTTAAAGCTATGCCCCCTCGTGCTCACCGTCACCATACTTGGAAAAAGGCACTCCCTGTCCACCCTATCTAACCCTCTGATTATCTTATACGTCTCTATTAAGTCACCTCTCAACCTTCTTCTCTCCAACGAAAACAGCCTCAAGTCCCTCAGCCTTTCCTCGTAAGATCTTCCCTCCATACCAGGCAACATCCTAGTAAATCTCCTCTGCACCGTTTCCAAAGCTTCCACATCCTTCTTATAATGCGGTGACCAGAACTGTACATAATACTCCAAGTGCGGCTGCACCAGAGTTTTGTACAGCTGTAGCATGACCTCATGGTTCCGGAACTCGATCCCTCTGTTAATAAAAGCTAAAACCCTATAAGCCTTCTTAACAACCCTGAAAATGTGTTGCTGGAAAAGCGCATCTGGTCAGGCAGCATCCAGGGAACAGGAGAATCGCCATTTCGGGCATAAGCCCTTCTTCAGGAATGAGGAAAGTTTGTCCAGCAGGCTAAGATAAAAGGTAGGGAGGAGGGACTTAGGGGAGGGGTGTCGGAAATGTGATAGGTGGAAAGAGGTCAAGGTGAGGGTGATAGGTCAGACTGGGGTGGGGGCGGAGAGGTCAGGAAGAAGATTGCAGGTTAGGAAGGTGGTGCTGAATTCGATGGATTAGACTGAGACAAGGTGGGGGGAGGGGAAATGAGGAAACTGGTGAAATCCGAGTTCATCCCTTGTGGTTGGAGGGTTCCTAGGCGGAAGATGAGGCGCTTTTCCTCCAACCGTCGTTTTGTTGTGGTCTGGCGATGGAGGAGTCCAAAGACCTGCATATCCTTGGTGGAGTGGGAGGGGGAATTGAAATGTTGAGCCACAGGGTGGTTGGGTTAGTTGGTCCGGGTGTCCCAGAGATGTTCTCTGAAACGCTCCACAAGTAGCCGGCCTGTCTCCCCAATATAGAGGAGGCCACATCGGGTGCAGAGGATGCAATAGATGATGTGTGTGGAGGTGCAGGTGAATCTGTGGCGGATATGGAAGTTTCCTTAGGGGCCTTGGAGGGAGGTGAGGGGGGAGGTGTGGGCACAAGTCTTGCACCTCCTGCGGTTGCAAGGGAAGGTGCCGGGAGTGGAGGTTGGGTTGGTGGGGGGTGTGGACCTGACGAGGGAGTCACGGAGGGAGTGGTCTTTACGGAATGCTGATAGGGGAGGGGAGGGAACTATATCCTTGGTGGTGGGGTCCGTTTGGAGGTGGCGGAAATGACTGCGAATGATGCGCTGAACATGGAGATTGGTGGGGTGGTAGGTGAGGACCAGTGGGGTTCTGTCCTGGTGGCGGTTGGAGGGGCGGGGCTCAAGGGCGGAGGAGCGGGAAGTGGAAGAGATGCGGTGGAGGGCATCGTCGACCACGTTGGGGGGGAAATTGCGGTCCTTGAAGAAGGAGTCCATCTGGGTTGTGCGTTTTTGGAACTTTTCCTCCTGGGAGCAGATGCGGCGGAGTCGAAGGAATTGGGAGAATGGGATGGTGTTTTTACAGGGGGCAGGATGGGAGGAGGTGTAGTCCTGGTAGCTGTGGGAGTCGGTCGGTTTGTAGTAGATGTCTGTGTTGATTCGGTCACCTGAGATAGAAATAGAAAGGTCGAGGAAGGGGAGGGAGGAATCTGAGACTGTCCAGGTGAATTTGAGGTCGGGGTGGAAGGTGTTGGTGAAGTGGAACAGTTCATCCACTTCACCAACACCTTCCACCCCGACCTCAAATTCACCTGGACAGTCGCAGATTCCTCCCTCCCCTTCCTCGACCTTTCTATTTCTATCTCAGGCGACCGAATCAACACGGACATCTACTATAAACCGACCGACTCCCACAGCTACCTGGACTACACCTCCTCCCATCCTGCCCCCTGTAAAAACGCCATCCCATTCTCCCAATTCCTTCGACTCCGCCGCATCTGCTCCCAGGAGAACCAGTTCCAAAAACGCACAACCCAGATGGCCTCCTTCTTCAAGGACCGCAATTTCCCCCCCAACGTGGTCGACGATGCCCTCCACCGCATCTCTTCCACTTCCCGCTCCTCCGCCCTTGAGCCCCGCCCCTCCAACTGCCACCAGGACAGAACCCCACTGGTCCTCACCTACCACCCCACCAATCTCCATGTTCAGCGCATCATCCGCCGTCATTTCCGCCACCTCCAAACGGACCCCACCACCAAGGATATATTTCCCTCCCCTCCCCTATCAGCATTCCGTAAAGACCACTCCCTCCGTGACTCCCTCGTCAGGTCCACACCCCCCACCAACCCAACCTCCACTCCCGGCACCTTCCCCTGCAACCGCAGGAGGTGCAAGACTTGCGCCCACACCTCCCCCCTCACCTCCCTCCAAGGCCCCAAAGGAAACTTCCATATCCGCCACAGATTCACCTGCACCTCCACACACATCATCTATTGCATCCTCTGCACCCGATGTGGCCTCCTCTATATTGGGGAGACAGGCCGGCTACTTGCGGAGCGTTTCAGAGAACACCTATGGGACACCCGGACCAACCAACCCAACCACCCTGTGGCTCAACATTTCAATTCCCCCTCCCACTCCACCAAGGATATGCAGGTCTTTGGACTCCTCCATCGCCAGACCACAACAAAATGACGGTTGGAGGAAGAGCGTCTCATCTTCCGCCTAGGAACCCTCCAACCACAAGGGATGAACTCGGATTTCACCAGTTTCCTCATTTCCCCTCCCCCCACCTTGTCTCAGTCTAATCCATCGAATTCAGCACCGCCTTCCTAACCTGCAATCTTCTTCCCGACCTCTCCGCCCCCACCCCAGTCTGACCTATCACCCTCACCTTGACCTCTTTCCACCTATCACATTTCCGACACCCCTCCCCTAAGTCCCTCCTCCCTACCTTTTATCTTAGCCTGCTGGACAAACTTTCCTCATTCCTGAAGAAGGGCTTATGCCCGAAACGTCGATTCTCCTGTTCCCTGGATGCTGCCTGACCAGCTGCACTTTTCCAGCAACACATTTTCAGCTCTGATCTCCAGCATCTGCAGCCCTCACTTTCTCCTCAAAGATTCTTAACAACCCTGTCAACCTGGGTGGCAACTTCCAATAATCTGTGTACCTGGACACCGAGATCTCTCTGCTCATCTACATTACCAAGAATCTTACCATTAGCCCAGTACTTTGCATTTCGGTTACTCCAACCAAAGTGAATCACCTCAGACTTGTCCGCATTAACCTCCATTTGCCACCTCTTAGCCCAGCTTTGCAGCTTGTCTATGTCTCTCTGTAACCTACAACATCCTTCGTCACTTTCCACAACTCCACCGACCTTAGTGTCATCTGCAAATTTACTAGCCTACCCTTCTACTCCCTCCTCCAGGTGGTTTATAAAAATGACGAACAGCAGTGGACCCAACACCGACCCTTGCGGTACACCACTGGTAACTGGACTCCAGGATGAACATTTCCCATCAACCACCACCCTCTGTCTTCTTTCAGCAAGCCAATTACTGATCCAAACTGCTATATCTCCCACAATCCCATTCTTCCGCATTTTGTACAATAGCCTACTGTGGGGAACCTTATCGAACGTCTTGCTGAAATCCATATACACCACGTCAACCGGTTTACTCCCATTTACCTATTATGGGGCAAGGGCTTTACTTACATTTTGTGAGGCTTTAACAAATTTGGTGCCCAGACTCTTGGCACCACATATATCTCTACATTAAATTATGCTGCAAAAAGCTGATCACTAAATACTATGGGTCACTTGTGCTCAGTTCAGATTGGTAGATGAGCAGAGAGATCGCGGTCTGCAGGTACATAGATCCTTGAAAGTTGCCACCCAGGTTGATAAGATTGTTAAGAAGGCATATGGTGGTGTTAGCTTTTATTGAAAGAAGGATTGGGTTTCGGAACCATGAGATCATGCTGCAGCTGTACAAAACTCTGGTGCAGCCACATTTGAAGTATTTAGTACAGTTATGGTCACCACATTATAGGAAGGATGTGGAAGCTTTGGAAAGGGTTCAGAGGAGATTTGCTAGGATGTTGCCTGGTATGGAGAGAAGATCTTACAAGGAAAGGCTGAAGGACTTGAGGCTGTTTTCGTTCGAGAGAAGAAGGTTGAGACAGTTAAGATAATCAGAGGGTTAGATAGAGTGGTCAATGAGAGCCTTTATCCTTGCATGGCGATGGCTACCATGAGGGCACATAGCTTTAAATTGAAGGGTAATAGATATAGGACAGATGTCAGAGGTAGTTTCATTACTCAAAGAGTAGTAGGGGTGAGGAATTCACTGCCTGCAGCAGTAGTACACTCACCAACTTTAAGGGCATTTAAATGATTCTTGGATAGGCATATGCACGAGAATGGAATAGTATAGGTTGGATGGGCTTCAGATTGGTTCCACAGGTAGGTGCAACATCGAGGGCCGAAGGGCCTGAACTGCACTGTAACATTCTATTTTCTATGTTCTGTGGTGCTACTAGCATCAAGCTTCACATCATTGGTCCCATATTTTTCCAGTCAATGAAAAGTACATTATGGTGAAATGCTTCAGAGTTCAAGAATTTAATTACCTTTCTCATGTTAGCATCCCAAAACAGAAAAATGCCTGGTCAGTAAAGAGTTGTTGGATATTATAATGGAGTTGAATTTATTAATAATGCAAATACAAAAAGTAATTTATATGTGATCTTATCCTTGTAACTTAATGGTTCATGCCATATTAGTCTGAACGAAGGTTAGCTATGGATCATTGAACACTGCACAACAAACAATCCGATACATTAGCATTCAGAATTTCCATTTCAACCAAATATCCCATTTATTTTTAATAGTAAGATGTGTAGCCATCTATGTGGAAATGTATTTATCTTAATTTAGTATCTTGCCATTGAAGGCTACTTCAGAAGCTGGCCTTCAAGAAGTTTTGGCATTGCAATAATTGTTTATCAGTTCTCTGCTTTGGTGAGGTGACTTACTCTGAATAAACCAGTTCCAGCAATAATTAAATTTATTTATATTTTCACGAATAATGTTTTATTTACCTGACATATTTATGTATATGTGTTCTTTTTCAATTATAAAATTTACTCTGGAAATGCTAGTGAAAATTGTGTGCTCCACTCACAAGACTTCTTGTTTTTAATATTTAGGGATTACATATCTGTTTGCAACTTCCACATGTCCAGTGAATTTCCCATTGAAGGGCTTGCAGAGGCTATTGAACAAGCTCCAGCAGAAATTTAAACAACTCCACTCTTGCCCAAAGGTTGGACTAAAAAACAGTTCTCAATTTATACTAATAGATTTGCAATGCGCACCAGAGCTGATGCTGCTGGAAGGAAGATGGTCCTCTTTAGCACTGAAGAGTGCCATCCACAGAAACACCAGGTCTGGCAGCAGATAACTTACACAATAAGTTTTCCCACAAGCATCCAGATGATCTGGATTGAAATGTACAAGGATGCTTTTAATTTAAAGGCTACTGAATGGCTTCCTTTGCCAAGTATACTGCCCTGAGAATAGTTGAAACAAAGAATTTCCCTCTATTCTATTTGCTCTATTCAAAACATTTATACGATCCTATAGTTATTTGAATTTTACCAGGCATAGCCTCAACACAAACTGCAACTTATATCCATATTGTCACATCATAAACTCCGCACAGAGCAAACCATTCCAATGTAAAATATGTTCCTTCACTTGCATGCTGGATAATTCTAGCTTTTATGCAAATTTGTGTCTGTATGTGCTTTTTAAGCATTTCAAAACTATGCTTACATCATTATTTAAAATCCTTCTCTTTGAGGAGATAATGCTACATATTATTGGATTTGGAAGCTTCCAGTGAGGAAGGAAGAAGGAATCTGGGAATCTCCCTGAATGTTAGAGTTAATCATCCTGATTTGGTCATACAGTATTCTACAGTCAAGAAAAACAAGGACCAGTATCTCATAGTGTGGCAGCTGGATGGATTTCATAATTTCTGCTCTCCAATTTCAATGCGTGTCTTCTGCAAAGACACCCTTAAACATAGCTAATAATGATAACCATGACCTCAAAGGGACAATTCATGCAAACTTTCTTTGTTTCAAATAAACCTGGCTCAAATATTTGTCAGAAAATTAATTGCACAATGCCTTTTGTCTTAGAGCTGTGCCATATAGTGTTGACATTAGATAATAAAGAACTCTTTTCTGCACCCATCATAACATTGTGCCACAGGAATGAGAGACTTGGTGTATTTTGAAAAAGCCAAAAACATGGAGGATTAAAGCAAATGCTGAAGATCTGAAATAAAAAAAAAGAGAAAGCTGGTGAAACTCAACAGGTTTGGCAACATCTGTAGAGAAAAAAACAGAGGGCTGAATCTTGTCACAATTTGGCTAAGTGTTAACTTTGTCAAATGTAATGAAGCGTTTTTCTCAAGACCCAGAGCTCGGTGAGACACAGCAAGATTTGTTACTATATCATCACAAACTCATGACATTAGCTACCTACACCCTGCTAGAAAGGCAGCACTCTCATATAATGCTGTCCAATTCTCTCACTCTCTGTACCCAGAAGAAATATCTATTGCAGGGATATCCTGAAATTGGCAGTGTTCCCTGATGCCAAAGGCATTTAAAAGGCTTGTGTGAACCCACACACACAGTTAGTCTGGAGCTTCTCTGCATGGTGAGTGGCATTTGTCCTGGACATTTCAGAAAAAGAGAAATTGGTATTAGTTTTGCAGATAGGGAGCTGGAAGTTCTGGTGAACAAATTGGTACAAAAGGGAGCAGTCCTCTCCCCCTAGGCCACTAGACCATGTCAGCCTGTGTTGAGCTTGCCAATGTAGTCTCCTCCATCTGGGGTGGCACAGTGCTCAATGGTTTGCACTGCCGCCTCACAGTGCCAGGGACATGGGTTCAATTCCTGTCTCGGGTGACTATCTGTGTGGAGTTTGCATATTCTCCCCGTGTCTGTGTGGGTTTCCTCCCACAATCCAAAGATGTGCGGGTGAATTTGCCATGCTAAATTGCCCATTGTGTTCGGTGCATTAGTCAGGGGTAAATATAGAGTACGGGAATGGGTCTGGGTGAGGTATTCTTCGCAGGGTCAGTGTGGACTTGTTGGGCTGAAAGGCCTGTTTCCATATTGTAGGGGATCTAATCTAACCTGGAGGAATACCCACTAAAATAGGTAGAAAGTGAATGACCCTCTCCACCACGCTAGGATAACTGTCACAATCTTTGCTTTGCTAACTCTCATTCACTGTAACTCAGCTACTACATACATCTCCTACCAAACCTCGTGATCTTCCACTCTCACTAATACTTGAACAGACTTCGTTCACTTGCACTCTTCCACTTCAACACCTGACACCATAGCCCCACATCCTGGTTTTACGATACCTACTCACTCACATAAATAACTACTGTTCTCCAAACTGCACCAACGTTAACAGCTATGCTACCTACTTTCATCTTACTTAATCCCTCCTTTTCTCTTATTCCTGGGGAAAACAGGCCACAATAGGGTAGAAAGATCGAAGATGAATGGATGTGTCTCCAACATTCCACTCATACCTCTTGTGAGGAAAGGATTCTGACCCTGACGACAAAAGTTGTTGTCTATTTCCAAGCCCTTTGTCAGGTATCAGAGGCTGCCCTTGATATACTGTGCTTGGACCCAATGACCCAAGGCTGTGTCCTTGATGTGACTGACTGACACTGACAACCGTGTCAAGCTTTCTGAGTTTGTGGAAAATGTCAAGGCAAGACAGAAGTACCATGAACCTCATATCTCTGGATCAGGGAGTAAAGTGCTAAATTGCAAAGAAAGGCACAAACCAACATCCAGGTAGGCTCACAGTGAATGGTGTCTAAGTGAGTGAGAAACTGGCCCTGAGATGCAACTTGGTCCAACCACGTGTGTAAGGTGTTGTAGCAATATTTCAATGCTCATCACCAGTGCACAAGGTGCAGTGTTGAAGTACAGAAGCATTCTTCAAATGAATTGGAGAGATGCTATGGTGGTTCTAAGAGGCTGTCAGCTGTCACATGCTAGCATCCAGAGTTACATGTGACTGATGCACTGAGACAATTATTGCCGAATGTCCATGCTGGCAGCCTGAATGACCAAGTGGTGAGCTGGCACCACCTAGTACTTGCTCAGACTTTCATGTTGGGAACTGTTGATATCTAGTTTCCTTGCAGTGGTGGTAGGATAGGAAGCTGCAAAATAATGTGCTGAGATACAGTGCTAATGAGGTTGTTAACAAGCAATAACTCTTGTTATTTGGCATCTTGCTGCTGCTTTGTGAGAATCTTGTCCCGATGCCCAGAACATATTTGGAAAATGTGGCGAGTTGCTCCTGACATTGAGAGAGGCCTTGCTGGATCTCCAAATTTCTTGCAATAGCATCCATAACATTCTGCAGAGACTTAATGTTTCAAGTTCAATATGACTCTTCTTCAGAATGTGGGGTATTTGGACAACTTCATCCTGTTTCTGTAAGGAGAGAGATGTAGATCTTGGGTAGACTGCTTTGCTAATAACATGTTTGGTATACTCATCAACAATTTGATATACTCATCAATAGGAAATTGGATAACAAAACAGATGTCAAAAAGTATGGTGCTGGAAAAGCACAGCAGGTCAGGCAGCATCTAAGGAGCAGGAGAGTCAACGTTCCAGGCCTAAGCCCTTCAATAGGAATGTGGAGGGGTGAAGAGGGCTGAGAGATAAATAGGAGGGGGGAAGGGCTGGGGAGTGAAGGTAGTTTGGATGCAGATAGATGCAAGTTGAGAGGTGATGGTGTTAGGGTGGAGCAGAGAGCGGATAAGTGGGAAGGAAGATGTACAGGTGTGACAGTTCAAGAGGGGGGTGCCGAATTGGAGGGTTGGATCTGGGATGAGGTGGGGGGAGGGGTGATGAGGAAACTGGTGAAATTGACGTTGATGCCATTTGGTTGGGGTGGTCCCAAGTCTGAAGATGAGGTGTTCTTCCTCCAGGCATCGGGTGGCTAGGATTTGGCAGTGGAGGAGGCCCAGGACTTGCATGCCTTTGATGAAGTGGGAGGGAGAGTTGAAGTGGTCGGCTATGGGGCAGTGGCATTGTTTGGTGTGTGTGTCCCAGAAATGTTTTCTGAAAAGTCCCGCGAGTTGGCGTCCTGTCTCCCCAATGTAGAGGAGACCGTATCGAGAGCAATGGACACAGTAGATGAGATGTTTGGATGTGCAGGAAAATCTCTGCTAGATGTGAAAGGATCCTTTGGAGCCTTGGACGGAGGTGAGGGGGGTGGGGAGTGGTGTGGGTGCAAGTTTTACACCTTCTTGCAAGGGAAGGTGCTGGAAGTGGAGGATGGGCTGGTGGGGGGCATGGACCTAACGAGGAAGTCACGGAGGGAACTGCCTGACCTGCTGTGCTTTACCAGCGCCACACTTTTTGACTCTGATCTCCAGCATCTGTAGTCCTCACTTTCTTCTAACAAAACAGATGTGTCTTGCTGTAACCCAGAAACAATTGGAGACATAAATGTTGAAAGCATTGTCACCCTGGCTGTCACTCACAGTGCTGCTCTGATGGTGGAGGTTGACCATATGTTACACATAGCTCTGTCCTTGCAGAACATGCAGCAGCAGTATTTCTATCATTGTCAGTAGCTCTGGGTGGCTCACTGAGGGATATGGGTAAATTTGTCTTTGATACGGCATGACATCTTTGCTATTAATTCTTTATTCTCTATCATTAAAGCAAGAGAGGAATGCAATGAATACAATCTCTTTATCTCACAGATGTTGTTCAGTTAAAAGAAACAGAAAGTTCTGCATTAAATATCCTTCCCAACTTGTGAACCTTGATAACATTCAATGACCATTTAAAATTGGGCAAGATTAGTACACCACATATGTGTGACATAGAAATTGAAAAGCTCATGTTTGCTATACAATACTATTCAGTAGAAGATTTGCATTATTAATATACATATAGTTTGTAGTGCTATAGTACTGTCAGTTCAAAGACAATATTAAGCTCAAGAAGTGAGTGTGTTCAATCACTTCTAATATTTCTACCACTGCAATCACGCATTCTGTGTAAATATTTAGTGATGAGTATCTTTATACAGATGGATTTTAAACATGAGGTAAGTACACTCAGTTGATCGAAAGACACAGCTAACTTAAATTATAGTCAGTCTATTTTCCATCTGTTGTCACTTTGCTCCTACAGTTTATTTTCTTCCCCATTGTCAATTCCTTAGTCATACTTCAGCAAAATTATAGCCCTTAGCTTCAATCTTATATTATCTGTAATTTGTTTTGGTGGCCAGAGTTGGATCACTTTTCCCATTAAGATTAACATTTTTAGGGGAATGTAGATTTAGTGCAAATTATGAATAATTGTTTAAGTGCTTGTCTTTGTTTATCTTCCACCATGTATGTTTAATGTAATATTCTCATTAATCTTAGATGACTTGCCCCCATACCCTCCATACTTTGCTATATTCCAATTTTGTATGCTATTTTTTATGCACAGTAGTTAGCACTGGTCACAGCACAAGGGACCAGAGTTTGATTCCAGCCTTGGGTGGGTATCTGTGTGGAGTTTGCACATTCCCCCTGCATCTGCTCTGGCTTCATCGCACAGTCCAAAAACGCACTGGTTAGGTGGATTGGTTATGCTAAATTGCCCTGTAGTGTGCAAACTATGTGGAAGGTAAATGCAGGGTTACAGGGATAGAGGGAGGTGCGGGGGGGTCTGGATAGGATGGTCTTCAGAAGGTTGGTGCAGACTCACTGGGTTGAATAGCCTCTTTCAGCACTATAGGAAATCCATGATTTTATAATATTCTATCATGTTATGATCAATGTTCCATAACCACTCTTCTATTACGCGCTTCTGAATTAATTTTCAATTATTTGCATAATACTAAATGTAAACTAGACTGTTCTTTAGTTGATTTATGAACATGCTGATCAAGAAAGCCTTCCTATATGCTTTCCTCAAAATTGTCCTCAAGACAAGTTTGGTTTGCCGAGTCTAAATGAAAATTAATGATAGCCAACACAGATGAAGGAGCAGTTGACCGCGAGGAATGAAAGCCAAATATTCAATTATTAATGTACACATTAATATTTAATTATATAATAGATTAAGGGGTTACTAAACTTAAACAAAAATACTTAAGAAGTAAGGACAAAAACCAAACTATCAGCTTTAAGTAAATAGATGGATTACGCTAAATATACTCAACCGAGAAACAGAAATACCTCATAGGATTCAAATTAAATCTATCAGATCAAAGGCAAATCAAGAAGGAAAGAGAAATGCTGTAAAATGGATTAATAAATACAATAGATAGTGACAGCACAGGCAATGTATCATAGCTAAAGAATATGGGAAGTTGTGGCCAGTCCCGAGTGATCAGCTGAACTAGAGACACAATAATGTTTACGAAAGGAAGAGGATTATTTGGATAGTTTGCTCTAGAACTCTGTCGCATCAAAGGCAAACTCATATTTATTTGGCTAAGTGTGAGTTGCATCACATTTGGTGGAGTGATACTTGTCACAAGGCAGGATATGTTTTCTCAAAGTTGCTGCTTTAATTGTCAGAGATTTGACTATGGAATAAAAACAGAAATAGCTGGAGAAACTCAGCCAGTCTGTCAGCATTTATGGCACAAACTATTTCTGTTTATGTTTCACACTTCCAGCATCCACAGTTTGTTGTTTCAATTTCGGGCTTGACAATGGAGTAGGTTCCTCTCCCGCCATCTGCACAATTTGTGCAAAGTGGGGAACTTGCAGCAAAATAATCTCAACATTGAGAAGACCAGCACACCCTTCAGATGCTCATACAATTCTGGCTCAAGTAGACAGATACAAGGACAGAAGGAGGAATGTCTGACTAACAGCCAACATGTTATGCAAAACTAATGTTGCAGGGGAGAAGGAGCCACAGTGGAGTCAAAATGATTCAGTTAAAAGGAAATCATTTTGAACTAATTTATTGAAATTCTCTGAAGGAGTAACATGTGCACGGATAACTCAGAGCACATGAACACATTGCACTTACATTTCTGATAATCTGATAAGGTGTTACATTAAAGGTTACTGTGGAAAATTAGAGCTTATGATATAAGAGGTAACATATTGGCAAAGATAAAATATTGACCATCTGGCAGAAAACAGACAGCGTGCATAAATGGGTCTTTGCCTGATTAGCATGTTATGGTGAGTAAACTCCTGAAGGGTCCTGAGCTAGGGCCTCAACTTTTTAAAATTTACATCCATGACTCAGATGAGGGGGGAGAAAATATGACAGCTAAATTTTTGGATGACACAAAGAGAGGTAGGAAGTATGTTGTGAATAAGACATAAGAGTTTGAAGCTGCATATGAAGATGTTGAGTCAGTGGGCAAAAATCTGGGGGAATGGAGATATGAAGAATGAATAAAAGCAGAGTATTACTTACACTCATAATGACTGTGGAATTCCAAGGTGCAACAGGATTTAAATTTTGCAATGCATGAGTCACAAAACATTACTGTGCAGTTACAGCACATAATCAAGTGTGCAACTAGAATGCAGTCCTTTATTACATGAGGAATTAAATATAAATTAAGCAAGCTGTGTTTCATTTATACCAGGAATTTATGAAACAGTATCTAAAATTGTGCGTATAGTTTTGGAAAGATATAAATGTGTTGGAGGCAGTTCAGATGAGGTCTATTGGAATGAGCAGGCTGGCTAATGATGAAAAAGAGAACATGTTAGGCATATTTCCATTGGAATTTAGAAGACTGAGGAGTGAATGATTGAAGTGTATAAGTTCCTGAATGACAAACTGAATGTGAAAAGGATGTTTTCTCTTCTGAGTCGAGACTCAGGAGCACAGTTTTAAAGTTAGAGATCACCCTTTAGGACAGAGATTGTGATATAAGTTGTGTGAGATTCATATATTATTATTATTATTTATTTTAGAAATTGAATTTGAGCTGGTGGCATGTGAGTTTTTATCTATACGTATAAGGAGTTTGACTTGTCAGCTTTTCTGGAGTCAAGATTTTTAAACCATATATAAGACAGGCCAGCACTTATAGTGTTAAAGGAAACTGGGTTGTATTGTGAGAATTTTACGATTAAAAAAAAGTAAGCAGTGAAAAGCATCGGTTTGCATTTGGTTCAAAAAGATCAGGAATATATATGAAAGCTTTTCATTTCAGTTTGCAGAGAATTGACTGAGGTTAGAAGTGAGAACAGTTTCTCCTGGAGAAAGGAATTAGTTCAGAACAGTTTGTAAATTGATTACCTCAGGGCTTTAGTGAAAACAATTACAGACCAGAAGTGTTTGGTTAGGAAGCTGAATGGATTAATTGAAGCTAAGAATGTTTAAGTTCAGTTGTGTATATAAACATAAAAAAGGCTATCAGACTGCCAAAATCAGGACCTGAAACGGTTATGGCAAACATGTGAACATGTTTACTATAGGAAAGATACAGAGACTTTGGAGAGGGTGTAAAGAAGGTTTACCAGGTTGCTGCCTGGACTGGAGGGCTTGCCTTATGAAGAAAGATTGAATAAGCTCAGACTTTTCTCTCTGGAGAGAAGGAGGAAGAGAGGAGACCTGATCGAGGTGTGCAAAATAATGAGAGGAATAGATAGAGTCAATACCAAGAGACTTTTCCCCAGGGAAGAATTGATTGGTACGAGAAGTCATAGTTTGAAGATATTAGGAGGAAGATATAAAGGAGATGTCAGAGGTAAGTTCTTTATGCAGAGAGTTGTGATTGCATGGAATGCATTGCCAGGTGTGGTGGTGGAAGCAGAGTCACTGGGGACATTTAAGCGACTGCTAGACATGCACATGGATAGCAGTGAGTTGAGGGGTGCCTAGGTTAAGTTACTATAGTTTACATTAGAATTAAATCTCGGCACAACGTCGTGCGCCAAAGAGCCTGTTCTGTGCTGTACTTTTCTATGTTCTATGTTCTATGATACAAAGGAAATTCTCTCTGTGTTTTTAGTACTTTGAGGAGATTTTATTTTGTTGCATGTTTTAAAATGTTTCATATTGGATTATATTGAAATAGCTTTGTTTATTTTATTTTATCAACATTTCTTCTGATATGTTGTGAAAAACAAATCTACAGCATTGCATGATCGTGATTCTGTGAAGGACCATGTCACTAAAATAATACAAAAACAAAATATAATCTATCAAGCCAGATTTCAGCCTGGGATTACAACTGTCCAACAGTAACATCGGCTGAAGTCATAACAAGTGGGGATTCTTGCAGGATTTATATTCATTGACTTTATGACAGAAGTGTGCCTTTCCTTTCAGAACAACAGGTATGTGGTGAACATAAAACAGCAGTGGTATAGTAACATTTATTGCACAGATTTGGTAAATAGATTTACATGTTATAAGAGTTTTCTGGAAGTGGAAGATATAAGAGCAAGTTATTTAAATATATGATTGAATCTAAACTGAGAGTTTTAGCAGATAAATTGAAGGTGAAAGTAAAAGTAGGATCTCATAAGGATATGATTAGATTAGATTACATTACAGTGTGGAAACAGGCCCTTCGGCCCAACAAGTCCACACTGACCCGCCGAAGCTCCACCCACTCATACCTCAACCCCTACATTTACATTTACCCCTTCCCTAACACTACAGGTAATTTAGTACGGCCAATTCACCTGACCTGCACATCTTTGGACTGTGGGAGGAAACCGGAGCACCCGGAGGAAACCCACACAGACACGGGGAGAATGTGCAAACTCCACAGTCAGTCGCCTGAGGCGGGAATTGAACCCGGGTCTCTGGCGCTGTGAGGCAGCAGTGCTAACCACTGTGCCTCCGTGCCGCCCACATGATGCTTCATGTGATTATCCAACATTTAGAATTTCAGGAAGGAAAACCTGAAATCAAGGTGACACTGTTGGAATTAGCTAAGGTGCAGTTAGAAATGAAAAAAAAACACGGTTAGAATACTATGAACAGATTTGGGCCCCTTATCTTAAGAAAGATGTACTGGCATTGAAGAAAACCCAGAGAAGGTTCACTATGTTGATCCCGAGTATGGACGGTTTATCTTATGAGGACAGGTTGAGTAATTTGGGACCAAATTCATTGGAGTTTAGAAGAATGAGCGATGATCTTATTGAAACATGCAAGATTCTTAGGGGAATTGACAGAAGAGATGTAAAAACATTGCTTCCCTGGATGGGAGAGTCTCGGATCAGAGTTCATAATCTCAGAACAAGGGGTCGCACTTTTAAGACAAAGTTGAGTAAGAATTTATTCCTCTCAGTGCGTAGTGAATATGAATAACTCTATAGAGGCTGGGTTATTGAGTACAGCCATGGCTGAGATAGACAGATTTTTAATCAGGAAGGGAATCAGTAAGAGGAAAAGACAGGAAAGTGGAGTTGAAGATTATCAGATTAGCCATGATTGAATTGAATGTCAGGATCAATGGTCTGAATGACCTTTTATCTGGCATTCTTCTTCCTTGTCCATCTGGCACCCAATCTTCCTAAGCACCCTAATATCACACATAACTTATGTACTTAACTTTGACAGCAGCTGTCAAGGTAACTGTCAAGAGCTTTAATTTCAGAATATGACAGCTGACTGCTATGGTAAGGGGGCATAATTTACTAAAGTTCTGCAGTACAAACAGTACAAAAGACATAAAGTTCAAAATCTCTGCATATTTACCTAAGGCATGTACAAATTGGCAGTGGGAAAATCAGATTACAGAAATGAACTCATTGCTCCAATACTGGTGCAATGGGTTACAATTTGTGAGCCACCAGCACCAGTATTCAGCAAAGCAGGATCTGTAGCAATAGGACAGTTTTCCTCTGATTCATATTGGGGCTAGTACTCTTAGTAACTGCATAATTAGAAACGTTAAGAAGATTTTAAACTGAGTTGTGAGGTAAAGTATCAAATGAATCAAATTTGGAAAGAAAAGGTAAGAGTTTTACTATGTGGCAAAAACAATGTAGCATTGCAGAAAATGATAAACAAACAAACAAACACCCAGGAAGGGTTAGAGAGTATGAATTAAATAATCAATCAATGGATAAGATTAAAATTTACAAAAAAAAAGTAGGCTAAAGGCTCTGTAGATTAATGTATGTAGCATTGAAAATAAAATGGATGAACTGAGAGTGCAAGTAGAAATGAAAAAGTGCAAACAGGTAGTCATTACACAGACATAGCTACAGGATGACATGGACCAAACCTCAAAGGATATAAGATATTTAGAATGACAGGAAAATAGGAAATGGTGAAGGGAGTCTCTGTAAGTTCATGAAGATGTTATCACAATAGAGAAGAATGACCCAGGTTCAAGGAACCAAGATGTGGCAATAGACTGGGTAGAAATGAGAAATGATAAAGATAAGAAATCACTTGCAGGAGTGGTGTAACAGCACACTAGCAATAACCACACGTCAGGGTGGGGCATAAAGGAAGTTATAAAAAGACTTTTCAGAAAGGCATGGCCATAATCATGGGAGATTTTAATCTATATATCAGTTGGAAATAGGCAGAGGTAGCCTAGATGAAGTGTACATGGAATATTTTTGGAATAGCTTTTTAGAACAGCGTGTTATTGTGCTAACCAGAGAGCAGACTATACTATACAAATACTAGAACAATGCAATGAGAAAGAATTAATTAATGACATAGCATGTCCTAGGCGATAGCAAGAATAATATGATTAAACTTTACACATTCCATTTGAGGGAGAGTGAAATGTGTCAAGACTATTTTATAAATTTTCATAAGGGAAATTGTGAGGGCATGAAAGCAGAACTGACTAAAATGAATTGATAAATTATGTTAAAGGATAGGTCAATAGAAATGCATTGGCAGACATTTAAGGTGATTAAAATAAAAGCACATTGTTGTCCAGACACAGGTGATAGGTCAGAGATTGGACAGAACATTAAAAAAAACAAAGAATGACTGGAAACTGACGAATGAGTCAAAAATTAGAGCATGAGAGAAGGATGACCAGAAATATACAAACAGGTCATGTTTTTCTATATGTATTTAAGGAAGTAAAGAATTAACAATATCAATATTGGTCTTCAAAGTTTGTGAGAATGTTGATCTTATACAAAGTTAATGTAAAGTGTCTATAATGGATAATAAGGGAATGGCAAATGAATTGAACAGGCATTGTGAAACAGTCTTCATTATGGAGGATACAAGTAACATTCCAGAGCAGCAATAAATCAGGAAATTGAAATGTGGGAGAAACTCAGGAAAATCACAATCATCAGAGCAACAATATTGAGTAAATGATTGGAGTTGTGGGCTGACACATGATCGGATCCTGAGGTCTTAGAAGTGACTAGTGAGATAGTTGATGTATTCATTTTAATTTTCCAAATCTCCCTTGAGTTGGCGATGGTCCCATTAGATAATGAATGCTAAAAAAGGCAGGGAGACATAAAATATTAAACTGTAGGACAGTCGGTTTAGCATCTGTCATATGTAAAATGTTAGAAGCTATAATTAAAGAGGTTATTGCAGGGCACTTGCTTAAGTTCAAGGTAATGAGACAGAGTCAACATGGTTTTGTGAAAGGGAAATCATCATTTGCCCAATCTAATGGAGTTCTTTGAGGAGATAACGTGCTATAGAAGAAGGGAAACTGGTAGTTATATTGTACTTATGTATGAAGGCATTGGTGATGTACCACATCAAACATTATTGCATATATAAAAGCTCACAGTTCAGGGGTAGCATGTGGCATGCATAGAAGATTAGCTAGGTTAGAGTAATTGTAAATTGCATCAGCAAGTGGCATTGAAAGGCTGCTTCAAGAAGGCTTCGCATGCCTGGACAGACACCCAGCTCACAGATTGGACTAGGCTGTGCACTCGGCAAGATGGCGGCGATTCTGTAAGACTGCTGTGGACAGTTCTGCCTAACAGCCAAGGCATACCGGTGTTTTTTGCCATCCCCAGCCAACTTATGTATTGGAAATATTAGTTTAAAACCTTACAGAACACACATTTGTTAATATTTGGGAGTGGGAAGGATGCCAAAGGGAAAAGGAGCCGGCAAACAGCAGCAGGGAGGACACCAGACACTGCAGCATCAGTAGCCTCTCCTGAACCCTCCGGGTACCTGACAGACTCACTGGAATTGGCTGCAGCGATGGAGAGACTTACCTTGAAAGTTGCGGATGCGATTGAGGAAATCCGTGGGGAAATTCGTGCCCAAGTGCAACCTATTGCATCCATGCTGCAGAAGCATGAACAGGAGATCCAGGGCCTCGGGGAGAGGCTGCAGGAGGTGGAGGGTCGAATGAAGGCTTCAAAAGCTGCGATGGAGTCCTCATCCAGTCAGATCCAGGCGCTGGAGTGAGAGGTGCAGTCCTTGCGAAACCATATCGACGTCCTCGAAAATCGAGGTCTGAGGATAAATCTCCGAATTGTCAGGCTCCCTGAAGGTGAGGAAGGTGAGCAGCCAGTCAGTTTCTTTGAAAACTGGCTGCCGAAGTTTTTGGGCCTTCACATTGAGTCCAGCAGGCTGCAGATTGAAAGGGCGTATCGGGTTACAGTACATAGGTCAGGGCCGGTGCAGCATCCCCACCCAGTCGTCGTGTACTTCCACTCATACAAGGACAAGCAAAAAGTCATAGAAGCTTCCAGATCCCTGGGAAAAGATCCGCAGGTGCTGCTGTACAAGGGATCAAAACTCACGTTTTTCCAGGATTCTTCAGCAGCTGTAAACCGAAAGAGGAAGTCCTTCGATGAAGTTAAAAAAAGGCTGAGTACTGGGCATCCAGTACTCCATGAGATACCCCGCAGTACTTCGTTTCAGCCATGAGGACTCAGTTTATACATTTGACTCAGCTGATAAGGCTAAAATCTTTGTGGACACTTTAAAATAGATGGATTGGCCTGAAGAATATGGTTAATGTTTGTTCCCTTTTCTATTTTTCCCCATGTTTTCCCTTCCTTTTTTTAAATTCCTTACTTTCTCCCTAATAATTTCCTTTGTGGAAAGGGGGGAAAATCTTTGGAATAAGTTGTTCCTTTTTTTAATAACTGTATTCGAGGTCTGAGGATAAATCTCCGAATTGTCAGGCTCCCTGAAGGTGAGGAAGGTGAGCAGCCAGTCAGTTTCTTTGAAAACTGGCTGCCGAAGTTTTTGGGCCTTCACATTGAGTCCAGCAGGCTGCAGATTGAAAGGGCGTATCGGGTTACAGTACATAGGTCAGGGCCGGTGCAGCATCCCCACCCAGTCGTCGTGTACTTCCACTCATACAAGGACAAGCAAAAAGTCATAGAAGCTTCCAGATCCCTGGGAAAAGATCCGCAGGTGCTGCTGTACAAGGGATCAAAACTCACGTTTTTCCAGGATTCTTCAGCAGCTGTAAACCGAAAGAGGAAGTCCTTCGATGAAGTTAAAAAAAGGCTGAGTACTGGGCATCCAGTACTCCATGAGATACCCCGCAGTACTTCGTTTCAGCCATGAGGACTCAGTTTATACATTTGACTCAGCTGATAAGGCTAAAATCTTTGTGGACACTTTAAAATAGATGGATTGGCCTGAAGAATATGGTTAATGTTTGTTCCCTTTTCTATTTTTCCCCATGTTTTCCCTTCCTTTTTTTAAATTCCTTACTTTCTCCCTAATAATTTCCTTTGTGGAAAGGGGGGAAAATCTTTGGAATAAGTTGTTCCTTTTTTTAATAACTGTATTCGAGGTCTGAGGATAAATCTCCGAATTGTCAGGCTCCCTGAAGGTGAGGAAGGTGAGCAGCCAGTCAGTTTCTTTGAAAACTGGCTGCCGAAGTTTTTGGGCCTTCACATTGAGTCCAGCAGGCTGCAGATTGAAAGGGCGTATCGGGTTACAGTACATAGGTCAGGGCCGGTGCAGCATCCCCACCCAGTCGTCGTGTACTTCCACTCATACAAGGACAAGCAAAAAGTCATAGAAGCTTCCAGATCCCTGGGAAAAGATCCGCAGGTGCTGCTGTACAAGGGATCAAAACTCACGTTTTTCCAGGATTCTTCAGCAGCTGTAAACCGAAAGAGGAAGTCCTTCGATGAAGTTAAAAAAAGGCTGAGTACTGGGCATCCAGTACTCCATGAGATACCCCGCAGTACTTCGTTTCAGCCATGAGGACTCAGTTTATACATTTGACTCAGCTGATAAGGCTAAAATCTTTGTGGACACTTTAAAATAGATGGATTGGCCTGAAGAATATGGTTAATGTTTGTTCCCTTTTCTATTTTTCCCCATGTTTTCCCTTCCTTTTTTTAAATTCCTTACTTTCTCCCTAATAATTTCCTTTGTGGAAAGGGGGGAAAATCTTTGGAATAAGTTGTTCCTTTTTTTAATAACTGTATTTTCTGATGGGAAATTTTGTGGATGTTCTTTATTGTCTCTCTCCCTTTTTTTGTTTGTTCTGCTTCTCTTTTAGTCATAAGTAGGGGTGTCATGAAGCCAGGGATGGGTGGAGTGCTCATCCTGACTTTGTCTTTTGATTTAAGGATCATCTCTTTGTTTTTTTTCTGGCCTAACGTTGGTGCACAGTCCAGATTTGAAGGAGCTATGAAGAAGGGGATGGGCAGGGTGAGTGCTCCCTATGGGCAGGGGGAAGAGTCTTCCATTCAAGGACTAGGCTGTATTTTTGGGTTCTGGATCAGTGGTGCTGGAAGAGCACAGCAATTCAGGCAGCATCCGAGGACAGGCAAAATCGACATTTCGGGCAAAAGCCCTTCATCTGGTTTCCAGCATCTGCAGTCATTGTTTTTACCTCGTGTATTTTTGGGTTGCTGGCTTTCACTCACTTATCCCTTGCCTGTCACTCACAGCATCCCTCCATTGTTTTAACATGTCATAAACCAGCTCCCAGCTCTGATTAGACTGGTTTGGTACAGAGATTAAAGGGTATTGAGAGATCTTTTTGCTTATATGTAAACAGATGAGACTTCAGGCCAAAGTGATCATGTTTTAGAAGTGACCTGTTTAATGAAAGGGGAATGGTCAGCTCTCTAGCTGAGAAGTTCAGTTCACAACTAGTTAGGAGTTCAGCTGTGTGGAAACAGGCTCTCTCTCTCTCTCTTTCTACCCTTTAACTTCAACCTGTAAGCATCTGTTCCATGTTTAACTTTTTTTAAGGGGGTTTGCTTATTGGGACTGGTGTTTATACTCAGAACAGAATAATTAAGTCTAGTTTGGATAGACTGAGTTCTGTACAGGTTTTTTACTCTTTTTTTGTGTTTCATTATGTAATTTTGTGAATAAATTTCTGTCTGGATTAAAACCTAGTAGTCAACATAGCTAACTTACTCCAGGAAATTTTCATTGTACACTTACTGAAACAAATTGCAAATTTATGCTCTGGGGGTTGCGTCCTCAAGAATATTTTGAGTGGTCTGGCCTAGTCCATAACAGATTTGGGGCTTGTCCAGGATTTTAAACAGTGAGTGGTAGTGTCTTTATTTTGGGGGTTGGTTTGGTTGGGTAGACAAAGCTTGGGATAATAATGGCTCTTTCAGTCACCAAACATTTTCTGGATGTGGATGCGGTAACTTTGGAGGTTTTGCAAAAGGTGAATAAGACCAAGCTGCAGGAATTAGCAGACAAGCTGGAATTGGAGCTGCCTACATCTGTGAGAAAAGGAGAGACAAGTACAGCATTAGCTCAGTGTTTAAACTTGCTGGAGAAACCATCAGAATCTATAGAGATGGCAAGAATTCAGTTGCAAATGAAGCAGCTTGATTTAGAGGTGAGAGATAAAGAAAGGGTAGCAGAAATGCAACAGTTGGAGTTACAATTAAAAGCAGAAGAGAGGGAACAAGAGAGAGCATAAGAAGAGAAATAAAAAGAGAGAGCTTTTGAACTTCAAAAACTGACACTTAAAAAGAAAGGCAGCTTAAAAGGCTGGAGATAAAGGCTGAAGGTAACCTTAGTGAGGAACTCATGTGGCAGATCAGAGAGTTAAAATGGCAATGTTAGCAGCTGAAGTGGGTGATGATTATGAGCTGGTCCATAAAACACGGTTTGGCTTCCAGAATCAATGTCAGTCCATGAGGGATAGCAACTGAGGCAAAGAGAAATCCTCACGTGGAAAGGGAAAGGTAGATTTCAGTGAAGATCATTCGGAGTACTTACCACAGGGTAAAAAAGAAACCCTTGAGGGGGACAAAGAAATGAAAAGGCTCCGGTGTTTTCATTGCAATAAAGTGGGCCACATGAAATCATAGAGTCGGTGGGCTAGGAGAAAGTCAGATGTAGGAAAATTGGATTGCCTCAGAGTGTACAATCAGAGGTTGATTCAAGAGGAAGTGCCAGATGTGCTTAAAAATATACATGCAAGGGTATAGTTTATTCACATAGGCCAAGAGTAGTAGATAAAGAGGTTACAATGTTAAGGGACACAGATCCTGTGTCTGTAATGCTGAAGGATGAGGAGATATGTGCTCCTGAGGGACTATTGCCAGAAAAGGTACTGGTAACAGGAATTCATGGTGAGACAAAAAGTACTCAATTATGTAAAGTGAGGTTAGAGAGTCCAGAGAAGAGTGGAGAATTTGTGGTAGGAATACTGGACAGACTCTCAGCTCCATGAATACAATTTGTCATTGCAGGTGTTATAACTGATTCACCAGTAGCAGTGCTGCCTACTTTAGTTGAAAATCCAGTGAAAACACAGGCAACTGAAGACATGAAGGATCTTTATTCAGGAATTTTCCCTGATTGTGTGGTCGCAAGATCACAGAGATACTGGCTGAAGCAGGAGAGATCAAAAGGCACAGATAAGGAAGCTGACATAGCTTTATCCGAGACATTCCTTGATCAGATAAGACAGAGCAGGAGCAAATAGGTAAACATGCAAGTTTCTTTAGCTCTGCTAAGCTTATCGAATTACAGCAGAAAGATGAGAACTTAAAACAGTTGTATCAAAAGGCATTTACAGAGAAGGAGAATGAATGCATCCCTGTGTGTTAGTACTTAACAAATGATGTCTTAATGAGGAAATGGAGACCATCACACACACACAGACGAGAAATGGGCAGAGATTCATCAAATTGATTTGCGAGTAGGGTATAGAAAGGAGATGCAGCGAGTGGAACATGATCTACCACTTGGAGGTCATTTAGGGGTGAGGAAAACACAAGCTAAAACACAAAGACATTTTTATTGGCCTGGACTATACAAAGATGTTGTTGAATTTTGCCAGACGTGTCACATGTCAGTTAATCGGAAAACCACAAGCAGTAATAAAATCTGCACCTTTAATACCTATTCCAGCATTTGAGGAACATTTCACAAGAGTCTTGATTGATTGTGTAGGTCCCTACCTCAAACAAAAAGTGGCAATTGGTATTTATTAACAATAATGGATGTATCGACTAGATTTCCAGATGTAATCCCATTGCACAACATCCCAGCTAAAAGGATTATAGAAGAATTACTTAATTTTTTTAATGAGATGCAGACTACCAATACAGATCCAGTCAGATCCAGAATCCAACTTCACATACAAACTATTCAAGGAGATTATGGATAACTTGGGAATAAAGAAATTCAAATCTACTGCACATCATTCTGAATCGCAGGGAGCGCTAAAGAGATGTCATCAAACATTAAAGACCATGCTGAGGGAATGTGGTCAGGATTATCCAGATGATTGGGACAAGGGAGTTTTGTTTGTACTTCTTGCGATCAGAGATGCACCGAAGGAATTGACCAAATTCAGTCCATTTCAATTAATTTTTGAGCATGAAATAAGAGGGCTGTTAAAATTGATTAAGGAGAAATTAGTAAGTCAGAATTCAGAGACCACCCATTTGGAATATGTGTCAAATTTTACAGGACGATTAACTAGAACTGGAGAGTTGGCTAGACAGCATTTAAAAGTATCACAGTATACAATGAAACAGGAAACGGATAAGAAATCACAAATTCACAATTTTGCAACTGGGGATAAGGTATTGGTGAGCCTTTAATAACAAGTGAGCCTTTAAAAGCAAGGCTTAGTGGACCTTATCAAATCAAGAGCAAATTGAGTGAGGTGAACTACTTGATAAGGACTCCAGACAGGAAGAAATCTCACAGAGTGGGTCATGTGAATATGCTCAAAAGATATTTCGATCGGGAAGGAAAGCAAGAGGAGGAGGTGTTAATGATTACAGCACAGAAGGAAGAACCAAATTCAGAGGATTCTGAATTTAATATTCCTCAAATCAAATTGGACAATGAGGAAGTTGCCAAAAATTAGGATAAATTATTGAGTTATCTTCCACAAGGAAGTCAAAAAGACCTAAAATACTTATTACTCTCACATGAGGAGATATGCAGAAATAAACTGGGAAGTACTAACCTAATTGTGCATGAGGTAGAGATAAAAGACGCTGTGCCAATTAAGCAACATCCTTATAGGCCTAACTCTCTAAAGTTGGTACAGGTTCAGAAGGCAATCGAGTGAATGGTCCAAGTTAGCATAATCGAAGTGAGTTACAGTGACTGCAGCTCACCCATGGTCGTGATGCCAAAGACAGATGCTACCCAGCGGTTATGTGTAGACTACTGCAAAGTCAGTGCCATTACAAACACTGGTGCATGTCCAATTCCATGGTTGAAGGACTGTGTCAAAAACGTTGGACAAGCAATTTTCATTTTTAAGTCAGACTTGCTCAGAGGCTACTGTCAAGTACCTCTGTCAGAGAGAACAAAGGCAATTTCAGCTTTCGTAATGCCAAATGGACTATATCCATTCAAAGTCATGCCATTTGATTTGAAAAACGTTCCAGCCACACTTCAGAGACTGACTAATAAGGTAATTGCCGGGTTACTCAATTGTATTGTTATATCGATGACCTGGTGATTTTTAGTCACTCATGGAAGGAACATTTACAGCATTTATTGGATTTGTTCGATTAACTTCAGAAGGCAGGCTTGGTGGTAAACATAGCTAAAAGTGAATTTGCCAAAGCCCAAGTCACCTTCATGGACCATATTATTAGACACGGACAAATGGCCCCATGGGATGTGAAAAAGAAAGTAATTTGGGAATTTCCCACATCGTCGACAAAAAAAGCCGTACTACGGTTCCTGGGATTGAGTGGATTTTACTGAACGTTTGTGCCGAGCTTTAGCAGTGTGGCTGCTCCACTCACTGAATTGTTAAAGAAGGGCAAGAAGTTTCAGTGGACAGGAGACTGTCAAAAGGCGTTTGACAGCCTAAAAACTGTCTTAACCATTACCCCAGTATTAGGCACACCTGATTACATGAAGCCTTTCAAAGTGGCTATCAATGCCAGTGATGTGGGTGTCAGTATGGTGCTCCTGCAGGAGGATGACAAGGGAATACAAAGACCCATCGGGTATTTTTCTAGGAAGTTGAACATTCATCAACAGAAATATTCAATGGTGGAGAAAGAGACTTTGTTGGCATTTCAACATTTCAGTGTTTATATTATTAGCAATGCATCTGAGACAATCGTGTACACTGCTCATAGCCCATTAGCATTTGTGGAAGAATTTAAGGACAAAAAAGGCCTGGTTGTTTAAAAGGAGCTTGTTGTAGCAGCCATTTAATTTGGCAATTCTGCAGGTGGCAGGTCGCGAAAACGTGATTGCCGATGTGTTATTGAGACTCAAATGAGATACGGAGGCATTTGTTAGCACGTGTGTCACAGCCAGAATTCACATGTGTTTGTGCATGTTTGCATGCTAATAGCTAGTATAGTGTATATGTGTGTTTTAGACTGTATTGATGGCTCATTTTTTAAAGTGGGGGGAGATGTCACAAAGCTGGTCCCATTTTCCTAAAGGCTGTTCCTTTTCTCAAGGATACTGTGTCCTTGGATTTTATCAGAGGGGCCATAACCAAGCTCCTGGCTCCGATTAGAGTGGTTTGGTACAGAGATTATTTGGTATTGAGAGGCCTTTTTGTTTATATGTAAATTGATGAGACTTCAGGCCAAAGTAGTCATGTTTTAGAAGTGACCTGCGAGCGAGCTGAGCAGTTCAGTTCAGAACCAGTTAGGAGTTCAGCTGTGTGGAAACAGGCTTTCTTTCTTTTTCTGCCCTTCTAACTTCAACCTGTGAGCATCTGTTCCACTTTTTAACTTTTTTAAGGGGGTTTGCTTATAGGGACTGTTGTGTGTATTCAGAACAGAATAATTAAGATAGCTTGAATAGATTGAGTTCTTTAGGGGTTCTATTTTCTGTTCTTTGTGGTTCACTGTGTAATTTTGTGAATAAATTTCTGTCTGTTTTAAAACCTAATAGTCAACCTAGCTAACTTACTTCAGGTAATTTTCACTGTACACTTGCTGAAACAAATTGCAAAGCTACGGTCTGGGTTGGCTGCTCAAGAATGTTTTGAGTGCTCTGGCCTAGTCCATAACAGTTGTCACCAAACTCCATGTCAGGCAACTATCAGTCAGGAGATCCTGGTACAGTAGATCAAGGGCAGCCACCAAAACTCGACCAGATGATTGGCCACAGTCAAGTGTCCTACCACCAAGCCAATTTTGTATCTAATTCTCCAGCTCACCTTGGATTCCATGCGATGTAACCTTCTAGAGCAGCCAACCATGTAGAACCTTTATGAAAGGCCTCACTGAAATCCATACAGACTTCATCTACCGCCCAGCCCTTGTCAACCTTCTGATCAAAGAACTCCCTGGTATATTGAGGAAGCACTTGCCAAAGAACACTCACTGTTGTCTTCCATTATCCTGGAATTCAAAAGCAATACCTCGAGTGGGCAAAGCAATGTCTGGACTAGTGGCAAAAACTAAAATTATACTCCCTTGAATTTAGAAGACTTCAACATAATATTCCCTCTAAGCTGCATGACTATACAGCCACTGAGAGGTTCTGCGCATGCCAATCAGTGTGCCAATGGACTGGTTTCCACTTTTGGAAGCTCCTGTTACGCACAGATCTGGGGGTCCACAGAGCAGAAAAAACATCATTGGAAAAAACATTGCTCATTGTCCTACATACACACTGTTTGTCTTTTGTTCAGATGTGGCAGCAGGCTCTCAACACAAACATTGATCCATGGTACGTCCTGACAAGACAGAGTTAGACATCATGCTGGCAACATTACATTTGTGTTTACAGAGAGAATGAAACAAAAAAAAAATAGTGTAAAGGCAATCACATGATACCTAAAAGTATGACACTTCACATATAGTGCAATGTCATCTGTGCCACCAAAGTGCTTTCAATGGGTTTGTTTCCTTTCTCTCTACTCCTCTTCATCTTAGTGTTGTCTCAGGTTCCGCAGCTGGACTAGAGTGAGCCTCATTGACAGTGGAGCCCATTGGTCTTGGAGGTTTGGTCAGGAGACCTTGGCGATGTTTATGTCCCAAGGGCCCTGGCATGCTGAGGGTCTTCTTGTCAGAGGTTAGTGCAACATCCTCGTGAAGTTTCAAAAGTGAGAAGGAGGGAAGGTAGGATGTAATGGGAAGGCTCAGCCATCTCTGGAACATTCTGAGATGTTACTTCTGAGGGGCATCTGTGTGGTTTCTCCCCTGGGTGATCTCTACCTGGTCCTACTGTGTTTCCTTTTGAGGAAGGGGCATCAGTAGTACGTAACATCTGCAGTCACTATCCATTCAGTCCTCAGACCAATGGCTGTGGTAGGGGGTACAGATGAGTGTGTCTCTCCAAAGACCTTGACTATGTTGACTGGCTGTTTATATAAACCACCAACCTGTCAATAGAGACAACCATGCATTGCACATTTTGGTCAGTTGGACTTCTGCAGGCTCTGGGCAATGAGGGTGATTACATTCCACACTCTTGTTTGAAACTTCTGTTCCTCCTTGTGCATATGGACAAAGTCCTTCATTGCCGACACCAAAGAATTCTCTCCTGCCTGGAGCTGAGTTGGGTGCCTTTGTAATCCTTTGATTACCAGCAGCGGAGGGTGTTTCTTCGTTGGACCTGCAGACTTGATGCAGGGAGGGACTAACTAGAATGTGCTTCCAAACCTTCTCATGCTAACGTTCCCACTGAGGTGTCAGTATCTGAGCTGATAGAGACACACGCGAAGGAGTCATGCTGAACCTTCCTCTGACGCCTCAGTACACTCAGTACACAGAGGTTGAGGAGGAGGCTTCTGCAGTTCCTCCACAGAGGTAGTGAACATCCACTGATACCTTGAAGAGAAAACAGGGAGAAGGTGCCACAGCCAGTGGTTAGAAGTGGTGTTCAATTAATGACACTGACAACGAGGTTAGTGTGAGAGTTGTAGTGGAATGAAGAGTGATATTTATTTGGTTGGCATGGATGTTTTGGCAGGAGCAGTCCTGTTCTTGTCCTGCAAGTTGCCCTTGAGAAGGTGTTAATGAACTGTCTTCTTAAACTGCTGCAGTACACCTGCTTTCGGTTGATTCACAGTGCCCTTAGGGAGGGAATTCCAAGACAACAGTGAAGGAATAGCAACATATTTCCAAGTCAGAATAATGAGCAGATTGGAGGGGAACTTGAAGTTAGTGGTGCTACCATACATCTGCTATCCTTGTCTTTCTAGATGGACATGGTCATGGGTTTGGAAGGTGCTATCTAAGGATCTTTAGTGAATTTCAGCTTATAGATAGTATACTGAGCCTCAATAGCGGAGAGAGTGGATGCTTGTGGATGTGGTGCCAATCAAACAAGTTGCTTTGTATTGGATAGTTATAGGGTGTTGCTGGGGCTGCAATCATTTAGGCAAATTGGGGCATATTCCATCAAGCTCCAGCTTTTTAGGTAGTGGACAGGCTTTGGGGAGTCAGAAGGAGAGTTACTCTCTGCAGTATTTCTAGCCTCTGACCTCCTCTTGCAGCCATTATGTTTATGTGGCAAGTCCAGATGAGTTTCTGGTCAATGCAAACCCCAAGAATGTTGATAGTGGGGATTCAGTGATGGTAATACCATTGCATATCATTAGCCTGGGCTAATGGTAGTGACATTATCAACAAGCCATCATTTCCCCTGCATAACAGAGGTAGCTAAAGATTTGAGAGAGGCAATGGAAGTGTGGAGTCTGATGTTATTCGCATACATATCAAAGCTGACCTTGTGTTTGGACAACAGCAGTATGTAAATAAGGAAGGACAAAAGTACCAAGGATAGATCCTAATGGAGTCAAGAGGAGCCTTTGCTGATAGATTGTTGGGCTGAGGTGGGATAGCAAGTGGGCAAAGAGAGGAGGCATTATTTTTATTAGATATATAAGAATCCAAGCAAATTAATGAATCTCATTGAGGCAGAGAATTTGTGAGAGGCATTGGAGGGTCAATTATGGGCTTGTTGTGCTGGTACAGTCAAATAGGTTGAGGAACAAAATAATGATAGTTGCAATCGCAGAGGATGTCATTGTTAACTTTGATTGATGCTGATCAATGCTACGCAATTGTGAAATCTTGAAATGAAGCATTGAAAGAGGCTTTATTGGCTGAGGCCAGAACGACATTCTCTCTAAGCTGCCCAGCTACTCTGACAGTCTGCACACAGGGATCAGCGTGCCAGTATGGATCACTGCATTGATTCTAGAAGTTGCTGCCACGTACAGATCTTGAAGGTCAATGCAGAAGAAAAATAAATTAGAGTAATCGCTGGCCAGGAGGTCCTCCTGGCTTCATTCCATTCCTTATATTTTGCAGCAGTTTGACACAACTGACTGGCTTTCCAGGCTTTTTCAGACTCATTACTATGGACTTTGTGTCATGGAGAAGGCCAGACAAAGACTGCAGATATTTTTCCTTAAAAGAAGAGCATTGTAAATCAGAAGAGCTTTTGCAACAAGTTTTTAATTCCATATTTAAATGATTGAATTAAAATTCCACAGTCTGGCATGGTGCAATTTGAATCCAGGCCTCCAGTGCATTAGCCTGTGTCTCTGGGTTATTAGTCTAGTGACATTATCACTAGGCTACCACCTCTCAAGTTCTTGTCTTTTTATATTCTCAGGACTAAGTCAGGAGAGAACCTGAAGAAGAACTTTAGCTTGGTGGCGAGGAGAAATGGGAAGCAGCAGGCATAGTTGAACTGATGGTTTCCAATGTAGAGACAAAGAAGCCATTAAATTCCTCACACATTTTGTTGAAGGCGAGAGTGAAGAAGACAAGAGAGACAATGGTCCTTGTAAACAGTAGTTTTTGTTGATATGGAAGTTTTTAAAATGGAATGGAAGCTGAGGGGTTTTATTGCAGCAACAGTTTCAACACTCAAGTGCCAGACAATAACCACCTTCAAAGCAAAAGAATCTAACCATCTTTCCTTGGCATTCAATCGGATTACCATTGCTGAGTGCCACAGTAACAACAACCTAAACCACTGACCAGAAACTGAACTGGATCAGTAACATAAACACAACTTCTTGGGAACAAGACAGGTCAGAAGCTTACAATTCTGAGACAAGTGATTCAACTCTGGACTCCCCAAAGCACTCTCACCATCTAAATGGTACAAGCGAGGAAGACAATTGTAGTTCCAAAAATATATTAGAATTGGAGTGGAAGACTGTGCCATATTAGAAGAGAGACAGGAGGTGCTAACAGGTTAGCAGCCTTAAGAGTGGATAAATCTACAAGCCTGAATGAGATACAGGCAGTTGAGAGATACAAGGGAGGAGATATGAAGACTCCTGGCAGTCATTTTAAAATTCTGTCTGGCTGCAGGTGATGCACAAGAGGACTGGAGGATGACTAACATTGCTCCATTACTTAAAAATGGAGGAGGGATAGACCAGAATGATACAGGCCATGTAGTACAATGTAGGAGGTGGAAAAGTTATTATAATAAACTCTGAGGGATCAATTATTTTAGCACTTGGAGAGATAAGGATTCATCAGGGCTAGTCAGCATGATTTGTTAAGGGAATGTCATTGTTTGACAAATTTATCAAATGTTTGAGGAGGTAACCAGGAGTGTTGATAAGGGTAATGAATTTGATGTGGTCTACACAAACGTCAGCAAGGTATTTGATAGGGCACCTTATACTAAGCTGTTCAAGAAAGTTAAGAGCCCAAGGGATTCAATGTAAATTGGCAAATTATATCCAAAACTGATTAAGAGATAAGAAGCAGAGGGTGATGGTAGAGGGCTGTTTCTATGACCGGAAGTCTGCTTCCAGGGGGGTTCTGCAGGGTTTCATGCTGGGGCTGTTGCTGTTTGTACATCAATGATTTAGAATTAAATATGGGGTGAATAATCAAGATGTTTTCAGATAACATAAAAGTTCATAGGGTGAGGAGGATAGACAACAGGAAGATATCAATAGATTGTTCTGGTGGGCAGAGCAGTGACAAAATAAGTGCAACCCTGGAAAGTATGATTATTCTGGAACTGTATAAAGCACTGATCATGCTACATCTGGACTACTGTTTGCAGTTCTGGTCGCCACACTATAGGAAAGATATGATTGCACGAGAGAGGGCACAAAGGAGACTTTCCAGGATGTTATCTGGACTGGAGGGACTGAGCTACAAGGAAAAATTGGATAGATCAGGGTTATTTTCCTTGGATCAATGAAGGTCGAGAGGGGACCTGGTCAAGGTGAATAACATTGTGAAGGATTATAAGGTAGATAAGAAGGCACTTTTTAAATTAGTTGAAGGGGTCAATAGCTGGAAGGTGTAGATTTAAGGCAAGTCATTGGCTAAGAGGAGACTGAAGGAGAATTGTTTTCATTCAGTCTGGAATTCACATCGTGAAAGCATTTGAGTCAGAAACTCTCATGAAATTTAAGCAGAATTTGGATATTCAGTTGTGTTGCCATAGCCTCCAGGGCTATTGACCAACAGAAGGAAAATAGAATTTGTGTATGATGTGGGTGGACAAAGTTAAAAATCACACAACATTAGGTTACAGTCCAACAGATTTAATTGGAAGCACTAGCTTTCAGAACACTGCTCCTTCACCAGGTGGTTGTCAGAATTAGTGCAGTAAGATTTTTATTGATCGATGTGGATATGATGGGCTGGATGGCCTCCTTCAATGCTGTGAATGTCTATAAGCTCAGCATTGTCCGGAACAAAGCAGCCCACTTGGTTAGTAATCTGTTTACCAATTTTAAAGTTCAATCCAGCCACCTCTGGTACATAATGAGTGAAGTATGTGCTATATACAAAATGCAATGCAGCAGCTTAGCAAGGTGCATTGTTAGACTGAAAGTACCTAACAGGTTCTTTTAGGTCTGATCAAAATGATTACAAGAAGGCACGTGTGTTTTGATATAAAGCAAATTTATTAGCTTAATCTACTTAAAATATATACAAACTAATGAGTCAATATAGATGCACATTACTGCAAATGCTGGAATCTGTACTGAAAACAAATGCTTGAGATCACAACAGGTTAGGCAGCATCCACAGAGAGGGAGCAAGATAAAGTTTCGAGTCTCGATGACTGTTCATCAGAACCGAAGTGACTGTGGAAGGGGCAGCATTTATGCTTTAGTTGGGGGAGGGGGTATGTGTTGGAGTGTAATGTGCTGGGGGAGAAAGGATGATGATAGTTCAGATAAAGTGATTGGAATGTGGGAATGGCAGAACAGGGAGTCCCACTGGGATGGGGAATAGGGTTAGAGAGGACATGGTGACAGAGAATGTCACAAGTAAAGTTAAAAGAAAGGGAAGGAATGTGGAGTCGGTTCATAATTTGAAGGTATTGAACTCACTATTAAGGACAGATGTTGTTCCTTCACTGAGATTCACTGGAGTACTGCAGCATGCTGAAAACAGACAAGTGAGTATGTGAGCAGGGCGCTGTGTTAAAATGAATAGGAAGATCAGGGTCATGCTTGTGCAAGACTGGAAATATTCTGCAAAGAGGCCACCCAGTCTGCATTTGGTTTCTCTAATGTAGAGTAGGCTAGAGTAGGTGCAGTGAATACAATACACAAGATTGGAGGAGGTGCAGGTGAAATGCTGCTTCACCTGGAAAGACTGTGTAGGCCCTTGGATGGTGAGCAGGAAGGAGGTGAAGGGGCAGGTGTTGCGATTACATGGGAGGTGCCATGAGAAGGGGGTCAGTATTAGTGATCGATGAATGGACGAGGGTGTCCCAGGAGGAAAGATCCCTGTGAAATACAGACAGGGGGAGTGAGGGGAAGATGTGTTTGGTGGCAGTGTTCTGCTGGAGTTGTCTGAAATAGTGGAAAATGATCCTTTGAGTGCGGAGGCTGGTGAGATGAAAATTGAGGAAAGGGGGACCCGATCACCCTGTTGTGAGTGATGGGAAGGAGCAAGGGCAGAAAAACGGGTGGTAGATTGGGTGCAGTAGAAGGCCCTGTCAACCACAGTGGGTGGGAAACCACATAATGGAAGAAGGAAACCACGTCAGCTGTGCTGTTTGGAAGGCAAATCTATTAGTTTAACCCACATAATATGTGAGAACTAATAAGTGAATCTATTAGTTTAAACTACTCTAGACATGCTTAACAATGTGTCTCACTGCCTTCTGCCTGTCAGGGACCCCGTGCTGGTCTGGAGAACTTGGGGCTTCCTGGCACCAATCACAAATTCAGTCCGAGGTGAAGGCCAATGAGTGCTGAAGAGTCCCTGATATTAATTCTGGGTGCTTTCAGTATTTTCCCAGACATTCTATTGTGTCGAAAACCATGCTCCAGGTGGCCATGTCACACGGCTCCCTGACAGCCGAAACAACCGTCTTACACTAAACCTGTAATTTTCTATTCTTATGCAATTGCTCATTGTCATGTCCAATTAATCCTTAATAATTCATCCTTAATGATCTGATTTGAAATTTGTGTTCAACTAATTTGCTGCAATTTATTTTGAAGAGGTGAAAGACTGGGGTGACAGGATAATACTGTTAAGATGGTAAACGTTGTTTTGAAGAAGGTGTTTGATACAATGCCTTACAACAGATTTATATGTTAAATTGTAGCTCATGGTATAAAAGGGACAGTGGCAATGTGGATACAAATTTGCTGAGTGAAAAAATAACTCACGGTTAATGAACAAAAACCAAATGAACTGCAGACGATGGGAATCTGAAGCAAAAATAGAAATTGATGGAAAATCTCAGCAATATATGGAGAGATTGACAGCGTCTGTGGAGAAAAATTAGAGTTAATGTTCTGGGTCCAGTGAATCCACTTCAGAACCTTCTTCATGATTAGTGGATATTTTTTGGACAAGAGGAAGGCTTGTTGCAGAATTTGCTAGGGTCAGTATAGGCAGTCTTGTTTTTCCTAATATATATTAGTGATTTGGATATTGGTGTGCAGGCATCAATTTCCAAGTTTGAAGATGAGACTAAGCCGTGAAGAGGATAATGTCCAACTCCAAAAGGACATTGATAAGTTGGTGTAGTGGGCGGATAGGTGGCAGATGAGCTTTAATCCAGAGAAGTATGAGGTGATGATTTGGTTGGAAGAACAATGAAGACAATATAACATAGGGGGCACAATTCTAAAGGTGGTGCAGAAATCTGCACAGATCATAAAAGGTGGCAGCACAAGTAGAGAAAACATGCAGTGCTCTCAGCTTTACTAATACAGGCACAGAGTACAAGAGTAAGATTGAACTTTTACAAGATACGTGTTCGACATTGTGTATTATGTATAGTTGTGGGCATCACATTATAGGAAAAATGTGAATATATTGAAGAGAGTGAAGATGTGATTTACTAAAATTGTTCCAACTATGAGAAACTTCAGCTATGAGGATAGATTGAAGAAGTTAGGCTTGTTTATCCCAGAGAGAAAGCTGAATGGAGATTCAAATTTTTAAAATTGTGAGCACTCTGGACAGAGCAGATAGGGTGAAGCTGTTGCTGCTTGTAAAAGAACCAAGAACCAAAGGGCATGGATTTAAAGTGATGTGTGAATAAAGCAAGGGTGAAAAAAAAACATTTTCACACAGCAGCACGGTGGCAGTGTGGTTAGCATTGCTGCCTCACAGCGCCAGAGACCCGGGTTCATTTCCCGCCTCAGACGACCGTGTGGAGTTTGCACATTCTCCCCATGTCTGCGTGGGTTTCCTTCAGGTGCTCCGGTTTCCTCCCACAGTCCAAAAATATGCAGGTTAGGTGAATTGGCCTTTCTAAATTGCCCGTAGTGTTAGGGGCAGGGGCAAATGTAGTGGAATGGGTCTGGGTGGGTTGAGCTTCGGCAGGTCGGTGTGCACTTGTTGGGCTGAAGGGCCTGTTTCCACACTGTAAGTAATCTAAAAAGTTGTTAGGGTATGGAATCCACTGCCTAGAAATGTGAGGCATGTTGACAGATCCAGTGTTGTGGTCCACATTGGCACTAACAACATAGGCAAGGCTAGGAAGGAGGACCTGTTTGGGGAGTATCAAGCAGTAGGAAGGAAATTGAAGAACAGGTCCTCGAGGGTCACAATCTCTGGATTTCTGCCCGAGTCACGTGCTAATTGTGATAGGGATAAAAGTAGGGAAATAAACATGGGGCTAAGAGATTGATGTGGGGAAAGAGGGATTCCATTTCATGGGACATTGGTATCAGTTTTGGAACCAGGGTGATCTGTACCGATGGGACGGTCTCCACCTGAACCAATCTGGAACCAGTGTTCTGGCGAAAAGGATAAATAGGGTGGTCACTAGGACTTTAAACTTGTGAGTCGGGGGGATGGGAAAGGGAAAGCAACAGGGAGTATGGAGTCAAGTAGAAAGATAAGCAGCAAGTTAGCGTGTGTGCAGGATTTAAGTTTAAGGCAGACTAGGAATGAAGCAAAAAGGAAGGATAACTTAGAACATATTTCTAGAGATGCTGGAAATCGTGAGGATAAAAAAATTAGCATTATGGTGCTTTACCTGAATGCTCGTAGTATTTGTAACATCGTGAATGATTATGATGTTGTAGGCATCACAAAGATGTGGTTGCAAGGGGTTCAGGTCTGGCAGTTAAACATCCAAGGATTTACAACTTATCGAAAAGACAGGCAGGTGGGCCGAGAGGGTGGGGTTGCCTTGTTAGTTAAGAATGAAATTAAATCTATGGCACTGAATGACATAGAATCAGATGATGTGGAGTTGAGAAACCACAAAGGCAAAAAAAACCATAATGGGCATTATATATAGACCTCCTAGAAGTGGTCAGGACCACGGGAGCAAGATGTACCAGGAAATAGATAGGGCAAGTTAGAAAGGCAAGGTCACGGCGATCATGGGGAACTTCAGTTTGCAAATGGACTGGGTGAATAATGTTACTGGTGGATGTAAAGAATGGGAATTCATGGAATGCTTACAGGATGGCATTTTGGAACAGTTTATGATGGAGCCCACAAGGGAGCAGGCTTTTCTGGACTTAGTGCTATGTAATGAGCCAGACTTTATAAAAGATCTTAAAGTAAGGGAACACTTAGGAGACAGGGATCATAATATGGTAGCATTCAGTCCGCAGTTTGAAAAGAAGGCAAAATCAGACGTAATGGTGTTACAGTTAAATAAAAGTTATTACAGGAGCATGAGAGAGGAACTGATGGAAGCAGAGCCTAATGGGGATGACAGTAGAGCAACAATGGCAGGAGTTTCTGGGTGTAACTGAGGACACTGTACAGAGGTTCATCCCAAAGAAAAGAAAAATTATCTGCGGGGGGATTAGACAGCTATGGGTGACAAAGGAAGACAGGAAATGTATTAAAGAAAAAGAGAGAGCCTATAAAGTGGCCAAGACCACTGGGAAACCAGAAAATTGGGAAGGTTACAAAAACAAACAGAGGATAACAAAGAGAGAAATAAGGAAGAAGAGGATCAAATATGAATGTTAGCTAGCCAGTAATATTAGAAATGATAGTAAAAGTTTTTTCAATACATAAGAAACAAATGAGAAGCAAAAGTAGAAATTGGGCCGCTCCAAATTGATGCAGGAAGGCTAGTGATGGGAGATAAGGAAATAGCTGAAGAACTTAATAAGTACTTTTTGCCAGTTTTCACAGTGGAAGACATGAGTAATATCCCAACAATTAAGGACAGGCAGGGGGCGGAGTTGAGTATGATAGCCATTACTAGAAAGTGCTCAAAAAACTAAAAGGTTTAAAAGTCGATACATCTCCTGGCCCCGTTGGGCTACATCCTAGCGTTCTGAGGGAGGTGGCTGAAGGAACAGTGGAGGCATTGGTTGTGATCTTTCAAAAATCACTGGAGTAAGGGAAAGTCAGAGATGATTGGAAACTTGCCGTTGTAACCCCCTTGTTCAAGAAAGGATCAAGACAAAAGATGGAAAATTATAGGCTGATTAGTCTAACCTCGGTTGTAGGTAAAATTCCAAAATCCATCGTTCAGGACGAGATTTCTAAATTCTTGGAAGTCCAGGTCAGATTAGAACAAGTCAGCATGGATTTAGTAAGGGGAGGTCATGCCTGACAAGCTTGTTAAAATTCTTTGAAGAGGTAACAAGTAGGTTAGACCAGGGAAACCCAGTGGATGTTATCCATCTAGACTTCCAAAAGGCCTTTAGAATAAGGTGCCTCACAGGAAGCTGCTGAGGAAGGTGAGGGCCTGTGATGTTTGAGGTGAGCTACTGGCATGGATTGAGGATTGGCTGTCTGACAGAGGGCAGAGAGTTGGGATAAAAGTTTTTTTTGGAATGGCAGCTAGTGACAAGTAACATCCCACAGGGTTCAGTGTTGGGGCCACAGCTGTTCACTTTATATATTAATGATCTGGATAAAAGGACTGGCGGCAATCTGGCAAAGTTCACCAATGATACGAAGTTAGGCGGACAGGCAGGTAGTATTGAGGAGGTGGGGAGGCTGCAGAAACATTTAGACAGTTTAGGAGAGTGGTCTAGGAAATGGCTGATGAAATTCAACGTGAGCAAATATGAGGTCTTGCACTTTGGAAAAAAGAATACAGGCATGGACTATTTTCTAAACGGTGAGAAAGTTCATAAAGCCCAAGTACAATGGGATCTGGGAGTGCAAGTCCAGAATTCTCTAAAGGTTGACTTGCAATTGAGCTGGTGGTTAAGAAAGCAAATGTAATGTTGTCATTTATCTCAAGAGGGTTGAAATATAAAAGCAGCGATGTGCTACTGAGACTTCATAAAGTTCTAGCTAGGCCCCATTTAGAATATTATGTCCCCACATCTCAGGAAGGACATACTGGCACAGGAGCATGTCCAGCAGAGATTCACACAGATGATCCCTGGAATGGTAGACCTAACATACGATGAACGGTTGAGAATCCTGAAATTGTATTCATCAGAGTTTAGAAGGTTAAGGGGAGATCTAATAGAAACTTACAAGATAATGCATGGCTTAGAAAGGGTGGAAGCTTGGAATTTGTTTCCGTTAGGTGGGGAGACTAGGACCTGTGGGCACAGCCTTAGAACTAGAGGGGGTTAATTTAGAATGGAAATGAGGAGACATTTCTTCAGCCAGAGGGTGGTGGGCCTGTGGAATTCATTGCCACGGAGCGCAGTAGAGGCTGGGATGTTGAATGTCTTCAAGGCAGAGCTTGATAAATTCTTGATCTCGCAAGGAATTAAGGGCGATGGGGAGAGTGTGGGTAAGTAGAGTTGAAATGCCCATCAGCCATGATTGAATGGTGGAGTGGACTGGATGGGCTGAATAGCCTTACTTCCACTCCTGTGTCTTATGGTCTTATGTATATTCAATTGATGTATTCAAGAGAGCATTGAGTGGTTATTTGGATAGTAATGGGTGTGCAAGAATATGAGAATAGACAGGAGATTGGCACTAGATAATATAGCAGGTGTAGGCACAATGGGCTGAATGGCCTCCTTCAGCACTATAACAATTCAGTGATTCTCTCATGGAAGAATAAAACAAAATGTGTATTTATAATCTGTTCTCTCTATGTTAGATGATGTGTGGTTTGGTGACTCACCATCATTTTCTCAAGGTCAACCAGGGAATTAGCAAAAAAATGCTGGCCTAGCCAGCATGTTTATGATGTATGGAAGAATTTTAACAAAAATAGGCCATCTGCTCCATCAGACTGCTGCTCATAGTGAAGATGGAACTTTCACACACTGTGCTTTATAGAGATAACTGGCAAATAAAAGTTGCATGCAATGCATCAATTTGTTACACATCATTTTGGCATTTCCACTTTCAAATAGAGGAAACACAAGAGGTTTTGAGAAAATTGATGACCTGGATTGAAAATCCTTTGATTTGGGATTTCATTTCACAGTGAGCGGAAAACAGTTCATTTGTTTTAATTAAGAGCTGAGACCTGTCATTTGAAATAAAAGAGATGCAATAGTGCAGCTGCTGTGTTTATTTATAAATTACGTCTAAATTTCACTGCTCAATTATACTTCCTCTGAGCAAACAATAGAATTAAAAATAAATTCTATCCTGATGGACAACATGAAAGATTGAATATGACATAAATAAAGTTCAGGCTGGATTGGGAAGGCATTAAAATCTTGGTGTGCTCCAATCCTGGACCCCATTAGGGAATTAATCGTGTGATAAGGATTTAAAAAGTGCGTCAGAAACAATCAGACATTTATTTTTTTGGACAAAAGCTTTTCATAAATGTTTAGGGTTTTTCTGGCAAGTTATTTTGGTCAAGCGAAATATGGTTAAAATAAAGCAAAGTAAGTTTTTTTTTCAGGGTCATATTACTTTGACTTTTCACTTTAAGTCTGAGCTGTGAAGTGAAATGAGCACTTCAACATCAAGATGGAAGGTTACAATGAAAACCCAGAGCAAATCTATAGCAAGATGTTGGTTTACATGTCAAAGCCAAGGTCTGCAGGTATAAATTATTAAACTTTACATAAATGCATTATCATAAGCTTTATGGAAATCAGTTTGTATACTTTACAACCTTGACAAGAATACATTCAATTTATAATCAGGGCACTTAGAGTCATAGAGATGTATAGCATGGAAACAGACCCTTTGGTCCAACTCATCCATGCCAACCAGATATCCTAACTGAAGCTAGTCTTACTTGCCAGTACTTGGCCCATATCCCTCTAAGCCCTTCCTATTCATGCACCCATCCAGATGCCTGTTAAATGCTGTAATTGTACCAGCCTCCACAACTTCCTCTGGGAGCCTATTCCATACAAGCACCATCCTCTGCGTGAAAACGTTGCCCCTTAGATCCCTGTTAAATCTTTCCCCTCTCACCCTAAACCTATGCCCTCTAGTTCTGGACACCCCCACTTCAGGGAAAAGACCTTTATCCTATCCATGCCCCTCATGATTTTATAAACCTTTATAAGGTCACCACTCAGCCTCTGACGCTCTAGGGAAAACAGCCTCAGCTTAGTCAGCCTCTCCCTATAGCTGAAATCCTTGAACCCTAGCTACATCCTTGTAAATCTTTTCTGAACATCCAGTCTGAAAAACTACCCTCCACCACCACCCTCTGTCTTCTACCCTCGAGCCAGTTCTGTATCCAAATGGCTCGTTCTCCCTGTCTTCCAAGAGATCTAACCTTGCTAACCAGTCTTGCATGAAGAACCTTGTTGAATACCTTACTGATGTCCATATAGACCATGTCTATCACTCTGCCCTCATCAATCCTCTTAAATAATTAACTTTTGGATGAACAGTATTAAAGTGGATTATCTTATCTGAGAATGCGATATTTTAAACCTGACACTTAGCAACAATATTAAAGCTAGAAATGTTGACAAGATTACAATTTGAAGAATGTTACAGATGCTTACTATGATCTACAAAAGTTAACATTCAAGGTCAGGGGTAATAGGCAAATGACCTGTTGGCCTTTATTTCAAAAAATATAGAGTATACAAATAACAAATTCTTGCTGATACTGTACAATATGCGAATCAGACCACAGCGAGAACGCTGTGAGCACTATTGTTCCCCTTATGAAGGAAGAAAATAATGGCATTGAAGGCTGTCCCCGAGAAATTTCGCTAGATTGATTCCAGGTGTAAAGGGATTTTCTTATGCGGAGAAGTTGAATAGGCTGGGCTTATATTGATTTGTGTTTAGAAGAATGAGAAGACACTTAAAAAAAAATTCTTCAGGGCTTGACAGGGTAAAGTTAGAGAAGTTTGTTTCCCCTTGTGGGAGAATCTAGGATGAGAGGGCATAATTTCAGAGTAGGGGGTTTCCTATTTAAAACAGTAATAGAGGACCAAATGCTGAGAAAAAGCCTTTTGGCACATTGGTCTCAATGGTCAAAATCATGCACCAAACAATTCTAATCCCATTTGCCAACGCTTTGCCAATAACCTTGTATGCCTTGGATAAAGGAGGTATTTCTTCATTCAGTGGATTCTGTGGAATTCTGTACTGCTGAGTGATGTCAATTCTAAGTCATTAAATATATTCAAGGCTGAAATGGATAGATTTTTAATCAGTATGACTATCAAGGGTAGTGATATGGCAGTATCAGACCAGCCACAATGTCCTTGAATGGCAATGTTGACTGGGTGGGCCAAATTGCCTCCTTCTGTTCCCAGAGTCCCGTGATGATGTGATTTTTAATATGAATAAATGCTCTGTTTAGACTCTGGCCCCAAAAGGGGAATGGCGGGGTTGGTTTAAAGCAGCCAACAAACGCCAAAAGCCCTAGCAACCATGACGTTCAGCCATCGTTTTCATAAAAGTAACCGGGTAACCCGCTCGGCAATCCAAGCCAATCCACTACCTAACACTAAAATAAAACAAAAGACTGCGAAACAGAAACAGAAATTTCTGGAGAAACTCAGCAGTTCTGGAAGCACTCTGCTTTCTCTCCACGGATACCAGGTGGTTGATAAATCGCCGGCGATAAATTTAGCGACAGGAAGTTAACATTCAGATCTGGAGATGGGACGTTTTCGAGTGGGACCATTGAATAACTGAGACCAGAAAAGCGAAAGTGAGGATTGCAGATGCTGGAGATTAAGAGTGTGGCGCTGGAAAAGCACAGCAGGTCAGGCAGCATCCGAGGAGCAGGAGAATCGAGGAATGCCCAAGAACACATTGCACGACTTGGTGAGGAGCACTCCTGCCCCAGTGACTTGCAGCAAAAAGTAAATTTCTCAAATATCTTCTCACTAGTACTCTGCACAGGACCAGACTTTTGATGTTAATTTACACTTGTGACGCAAGTAACGTCATTGTATCATGACCTTTCCATGTCAAATAAGTTTACGCATACCTTAGCGTAAATGACCTGGTTTGCTGTGTTAAATATTACGATTATTGCGAACACAATGTTTTAGACAAAAAAAAACTCCGAAAGAACTGCGGATGTTGGAAATCTGCAATTTAAAAAAAATGAGTTGGTTTTGCGGTACAGAAAGTTCACGTTTTTTAACCCCTTTTACGCATGCCTCGTCTCCGCTGGATGAAAGGGGTTAAAACGAATGGGTCAATTCCCAGTTAATTTCACATAATTTAAATTCAATCCCTTGTTGACAGCCCCGTGCAGACTGGTTCACAGCCATATGGAATCAGACAGAAAGTACACAAGAAGCCAGCCAGGAGGTGGAAAAGAAGAAAAAAGATGTAGCATCTTTCTTAGAAGTCTCGGCCATCATCAGTCCTTTGCTCGTTTATGTTGACAGCGCCTCAATGTTAGAATTTTCATTTTAATCTTTTCAAAATAATAAATCTCAACGCATTGCCCTCCGTGTGTTCAGAATCTCTTCTGTCAGTACGACTTGACAGGTTCTGTTTCTGTCATTTCTGATTTTAATTTTCCACTATTGGCAGGTCTGCCTTCAGCTACTAATGCCCGTTGCAATTCTCTCCCTAAATCTGTCTGCCTCTCTTTCCTATTTATGTTCCTTAAATAACTTTTTAAAATAATCTTCTGGTCGCCTACCAGAATATTTGTGTCAAATTTTGTTAGAAAATTCCCTTGTTTTATCCTGTTAAAAACACTATATAAGTACTGAAAAAAAAGAACGTCCTGTGAAATAGTCACAACCTGTCACTCGAAATCTTTTTCAGATCATCTCCATACATAAATTTTCATTATCAGGATTACCACTTCAGCAGGTTATGCCTGCTTTAAGTCACACTGCTAATGTTGGCAGGACATGATTAATATCAGTGATGTCAGCGCAATTAAAGCAGAACGAGAACCTTTTCATTTGCACTCCTAATTATACCTGATTTCAAAGAAAGCAACATTTTACATTCCCTAAGAAAAGTTTTCTGATTGGTTCAATAGTAACTGGCCAATGTGTTGACACGGAGAATGCACCAAGGAAAACTGACACCACTTTTGTTTGATTCAAAAAAAAGATACAATGCCTGAACATGCCCCTTTTGTCTGCAGAGGGAAGATCCCTGTTTTTGAATATATGTAGATTCTATTAAGTGTAAATGAAGCACATTAATTCTAATTTATAATCTTCAATAAAAGATAAAAAGACATGACATGGAAATGTCATTGCACTGTTGTGTGATGGATAGTTATCTAAAATCAAATACATAATTATCTAAAAAAGTTTTCTTTTAAATGTCAGAGTGAAATGCTAGGACTACAGGAAGAACTGATTTTGGTTGCCTGGGACATATTTTCTGCTGCGTATCTTACTGTTTTTTCAAGGTTTTCAGCAACCTTTTTGTTTATTAACTGATTATACTCACATGTGTTGAGTTACTTATTTTCCTATGTTCTGACTAGTCTTGTCCTAATCTTGCCTAATTTTATATCAATTAAAGCATTAGTCATAGTATTTTACTATGACAGTTAAAAAACAAAATGAATATTTTACTGAGACCGTTTTGTAACGTAAAGTCAAATAAATAACTATCAATCACAATGTTTGTTTATATTTGTATATCTTTTATAGGTGACTCCTGTGTGCAGTGATGACAGAATTGGCCAGTGAAAATACAATCAGGTAATATCCAATCTAGAATTTTCAGTAAACCAGTATTGCCACCTAATCACTGGAGCTGATTGCCTGGTTACTTATTAATGCAGCCTTTTCCAGCACATCACTCAATTACAATCATTAGGTGGCAGCTGGAAGATTAGACGACTGGACAAGTTTTAGGAAATTAGGCATTGGTTTTTACCTTCATCTGAATTTGCTATTACATCTACATAATCTTAATATTTTAATAATTGTACACAGATGTAATAAATTTACTTTTTAGTGTGTAAAGAAAATGCGGAACCTTGTCTATTACTGTAACACTGACAGCTCATATCTGTTCTCTCTAACATTTATTATCTGTTAATGTAACTGAAATTTTTACTGCTCATAATTTTCAATAATTTGAAGACCTTAAAATCTGCCACTTTTGATGAATATAAAAAGAAAAAAAACCCAAAGCAGGTACATCGGTGGGTTTATTTGCAATCTGCGTACGTTTTCAACAGTCAAAGTTGACATTTTAAAAAGAATGTCATTTTTTAAACCCAGCGTCTTTCCACCAAATACTTTTTTTTCAAAAAATAGTTTTCATTGTTTTTAACGAAACACCGTCCAGGGTTCAGAATATTCCAGGTGGATTCCTTGCCTGTTACAGTACTAAAGAATTACTTTGAATTTCCAGGGCAATATTGCAAAGTCTCAAAATTTCTAGAGCATAAAAGTTAAATGACGGGGCCCAATATTTTAAGTGGATCTTTCAGTATCTAGGCGCTGAAATTTCACCAAATGTCCCAGAAATGAAAAAAACAGTGTGGTTCCGAAAAATATAATTTAATGTTGGATGCCAAGTTTCTCTCTCGATTCTGTTTTTCTTTGGAAAAATCGCATGCATTCTTAAACCCTTTCAGCAAGTAACCACGGATTTTAATTAAAGTCAAAGTAGTGCAGATGCTAGAAATCTGAAATAAATACGAACGCTCGTGGATTCAGCTGCTAGAACTGCTGAATTTCTTTAGCATTTTCTCCGTTTATTCGGGATACATTTTTTAAATCGGCGTTTAACTTTATAGCCTCTTTTAAGTCGTTTTCCTATTTAAAACCTGGCATTTCAAATATTTAACTACGTTAAATCAACGTTAAATGTATTGCTATATTTATTTAGCGGCAGCACTTTTAACTTACAAATTACATACCAAATTAATTTTTGACGTTGCGACCTGATCTTAAAAATCAACCCACTGAAGACGAAATAAATGTAGTTAGGATGAGTTTCTGCTTAAAGGCCATTGTTTATCTACGTAAGGAATTAAAGTCTTCATCTTGATTTGACACCGAATTTACAAGTGTTTCGCGAATTAGTTTTTTTTCTCTGCCAATGTTTTGAACTGTTTTAAAGATCATTATCGGGTTGTCCTTATGACCTCCATGTATTTCTAAGGCGGTTCGGAGCACAGAAAGGAAGAACTTCCACATTCTACTCCAAAGTATAAATCCTATGCCGTACGCCCGGTCTGGTTTTGTAAGATTGAATTTCATTCTAATATACGAGATAGTATTTCTTATCCACGCCTCGCCTCGTTTGTAAATGGTCGGATTTCAACGTCAATCACAAAGGAGGAGGTGGGATTTGGTTTGGACAAAGTTTCATTGAAGGTGGAGGGAAGTGGAGTCAGATGTTAGCAGAATAGCAGGAGCAGCTGGAAGCTAGAACCAGAGAAGGGCATTGCGGCGAAGCTGAAATTTCAAGCCTGTTCCAGCAGGATTTAAAAACCATACTGTCACAGAACGCACCCACTCGCATATGGTTTTCCAAAGCAAAACTGTGAGTGCTTTCCCCACTCCCCAAAAGAAAACTGGAATCGCAAGGTAACGAATAAATTGACCCTCGGCAATGGAATACCCTCATATTCACGTTGCAGATGTGAATCTTCTTGTGTAAAAAAAACTGGATGAAAAAAAAATGCTAGACCAGAAGCACCATCAGTGAAACGTCTTGGGCTCCGATTCTGCTTCAGCGGTGAGTCGTAGGGGCCAAGGGATTTAACAGCAGAAGTTTTTGAAGTCTGCTGGCTAGAAAATAGGAAACAAATTGGCTGCTGGATCATTTCTTACACCATTTCGTAGCTTCATCGCCTTCTTTTGTTGTTGCACAAAGCCGCGCTTAAAAAAAAGGAAAGGACGACATCGAAGGTGGGGCGATATTGCTTGCCGGACTCCCCGGGCGTTATGAAAATAATTTGACTCCATCGGACAAACCGGTGCTTGATGGGCTATTCCGGCAATGCTAACAATCAGTTGACACTTCCCGGTTCAGGAGGGTAAACTCAGGAGGCTACCATGACAAGATTACTTTAACTTTCGGCAAGGCCGGACCTGCAGTTGATTGGGATTTTTGCACATTTTAAATTTATAATTGGTTCGCTGTGTTCAACAAGTATTTGAATACCCTTTGCAGTTTTGAGAAAAGAAACGTCTTCTTGCAATGGCATCGGAAGTGGTGTGTGGGCTGATCTTCAGATTGCTTCTTCCTATCTGTTTAGTTGCTGGTAAGAGTGCTTTCAGATAAGAAAAATAAACTCCATAACCCTTAGGTCGAAAGGTTTTTTTAATGCATGCGTCGTCTCTGTGAATGCAAAAGATGTCTGCTTTTAATCAATTATAGTATAGTTTTAAAATTATGTTTAAATTTCTGGGCGAAGTTCATTCATTTCATTGATATTGTGGCCATTGGCTGAAATATACACTGCTGAAGTATTACGTTTTTGAAGGTATATTACTTAAAAGACTAAGTGAGTGCACGTCGGAATTTACAACATGAGGCGGCAAAATCTCACGTACAATTGATTTTTTTCTTTCATTTAAAAGGTACTTTTAGAATGCATTTCAGAAGTAATGGTCGCTAACAGGAAGCTGTTTTGCAATCGATCAGATTTATTTATCCCATATCTATCACTCTTTCATGAGGCGACAGCAAACGTCAATGTCGATTGAAATAAAGCCGGTGTTCCCCCCCCCCCCCCAAAATGTACCAAACAAAATATAAATTGGCATAATCACAATTGCGAAATACTTTCCACTGTGTTCAATGTCGAGCAATGCCGCGGCAAGCAGCAGAATCGGTTTGAACAGCAGACTGACTTTACGAGGTAGGAACTTGTAGGAAGAGAATAAAGCCGATTAATGGCAAAGCCAGGAGAGAAATAGCTCTGACCTTACGCCACGACTGTGGTTAAAGCTTAAATAGAAAACAGAATGCGCGGTTTGCTCCAGTCCAGTTTCTGGGATGTATTCAAAGCCTCATTGAAATTAGCGTGAAACAAAAAAAAGGGCATCAGTTCAGGCCGGTTGGCGGTGAAGTACATCCGTCTCCTGACCTTGTATCCCTTTCCCATTTGAAAGGTTCCTGCAGCGGAGGAAGGGGCGGATCGCCAGCCCTCTGATTTAATCCCAGTGGATTGGGGATACCATACATCCCCCCCCCGAGCTGCATTTTGTTGCTTTAAAGCTTACTAGTGAACAAGATCTGTTGCGAAATATGTAGTCAAATCGGGTGTTCTGACAGTGCTCGTGGCAGCATTACCTGACAATGCCTTCAAATTCGCTTCAGCAAACTGTTACTTGCCGATTTCTAAATTGCGCTTTGAATTTATTTTGGTACCATCTATTCACTACTTAAGTAAGCGGGGGATTCTTTTGACAAATAAAGTGTTCTGCTGTTCAAGACAAACGAGTCCAACACCCAATCTCGCACACAAGTGTTAGCAAAGCGAACCCTGGTGTTGGGGGAGGAGGGGTGAGGTAGAGTTCGGAAAAGGCTTCGCGATTAAAATGCTAGTTAAATGCCTCTTAGCACAGTTAGTGTAAGATTTCAACTTCCTTTTGCTACTCGTTGCCTACACGTGACAGGAATGTATCAGGTAGAAATCCAGACGTCCAGTGAAGTAATTTAAATAAACATCCCCCTGCCTCTGTTCCCTTCATAGTCACGCACTCAGCATATTTCGAAGAGCCGTTATTTTTTACACTTAAGGGCTTCCAGATGACACCGCATGCACCCACCCACAGTTGAAGAAATGTTTTTTGCTGTCTCACCGAGGCGTTACAGTTTCCTTGTTTTCTGAGGTGGTGGGGAGGGGGAACAAATCACTATTATTTTTGTATGCATGATAACTGGCGGTCTGTGTTTGAAAATATAAAACGTCTGAGCTTTTTTGTTAGGAGCAAGGAACAAAGGAGAGCTAGCAGTTATTCTTTGGTGCACAAAGCGGGGCTTTGCGAGCTCAGCACCCTCGCGTGCTGGGCAGCGAGTCTCCTCGTGCTGCTTTCTCCCGCGCTTTCGCCTTGCTCCTCTAATGGCGAGCGGAGAAGATGACGCCTGGGCTCGCGGCGCGGTCGCTGTCGCGTGGTCTCGGGTCACCTGGGCTCGCGCTGAGCCAACCGTCAACTCCTCCATTTTATTCTGTTGGGGTCTGTCGGGGTTGTTGTTGGGGGCTGAAATACATGCGCCTCTGGAGGTTGTTGAGAAATTCCTTTAAAGTGTGCGTGAATGGGTGAGGGGGTGAAATAAACCTGGGCACCGACTGAACCAGACTCCTGCGAAAACTGAAGGATGGTTTAAGCGGGAACAATAAACAGATTCAGACACTTCGTTTTTGAAGAAACAGACGGTAGTGTTGCTTAAGCATTAATCTTCTTTAAGTTTTCTCATTTGATAAAGTGTGGAATTGTATTTCTTTCAGATTGAGGAGATCATATTTTGTAACACAAGTGTGATTTGGTAGTTAATCTTTGTAATGGAGTTCCTTACCACAGAGCGAAACATGAAAATTATAATATTCTAATATTAAACTTGCGGCTGCAAAACTGAAGATGAAGGTTGACAAATAGGGATTCCTGATGGAAATATCCCGGTTTTCAATATTACAGTTACTACATTAACACATTCCTTTTTTACTGCACTATACAGATGCAACATCAAAACTCAATGCCATACCCTGTAACTTTTATTTTTCAAACATGGCTTTCAGACATTGCTATTTGGGAAAACTCTTGCAAGTAGAAGGCCCTAGCTACACTGGTCGCTGTATTATTTGCAGCTCAAACTTAAAACAATTTTTGGTGCAAAATCAAAATGATCCGAAAGATAAAGTAAAACAAATCACAATGCTATGAAATGTAAAATTCAGTGATTTTTATTTAGAACATTTTTTCAGTTGTGTGAGATGATTTAATTAAGTATTCTAGGCCACAATTAGTAGGATAGCATGCAAAATGACGATACTTTACCTAATTCTAAAAATTGTACAAAAATGAGTGACGAATGAGCACATGTATGTATTGCAGGCATCGGAGAGACCGTTGTAGTGTGGTTTTATTCATTCATGGGATGAGGGTATCACTGGCTATGTAAGCATTTATTGCCCTTCCCTATTGCCCAGAGGGCAGTTTAGAGACAATCCCATTGTGGGTCTGGAATTACATGTAGGCTAGACCAGATAAGGATGGCAGTTTCCCTCCCTAAAGGATCTTAGTGAACCAGATGGGTTTTTCTGACAACTGGCAATGGATTCATGATCATTACTAGACGTTTTATTCCAGAGTTTTTATTAAATTCAAATCTCACCATCTGCTGTGATGGGAATTGAACCTGAGTCCCAGGATAATACCTGCGTGGCTGGATTAACAGCCCAATGATAACACCACTGGACCATCACCTTCCCAGAGATGAAGCCCACTATAAACATAATACCTGAACAATTACAAACTTGGAGTTCTCTAATAATGGAAAATTAAAATAAAATTTTAATTTATCTCAGTGATTGTTGTGACGGAGCACTTTGAGGCAAGGGAATGCATAACCCAAACACTGGAGTAAGACTGAGTTAATTTACTTTTATGACTGAAGTTAGAATATTTCTGTTGCATTGAAAACTGGTGTTTCATTATACATTTTGAGAGATGAATGCAAACTTAGATGTAAAAGGAAAGTGCTATTATAGTGATGTGATAGTGCTAAGTAAGTGCTAAGACTTCCTGAGACATACATGTATATACCCATATCAGTGATCTGGACCATGGTATGTGAGGGACAGTTTCAAAGTTTGCTAAATTTGGGACAATTGTAAACTGTGAGAACAGTTTGGAACTCTGAAATTACATTGGCAAGTTGATGGAATTGATAGACAGGTGGAAAATGAGATTCAATGCAGAGAAGACATAGGGTAATAGACATATATAGCACCGAAACATCGCTTGGTCCAACTTGTTCATGCTGAGCAGATATTCTAAATTGATCCAGTTCCATTTGCCAGCACTTGGCCCAAATCCCTCTAAACTCTTCCTATTCATGTATCCATCCAGATGCCTTTTAAATGTTGTAATTGTACCAGCCTCCACCACTTCCTCTGGGAGTTCATTCCATACACACACCACCCTATGAGTGAAGAAGTTGCCCCTTAGTTCCCTTTTGAATCTTTCCCCACTCACCCTAAACCTATGCCCTCTAGTTCTGGACTCCCCCAACCCAGGGAAAAGATTTGTATCATCGATAGTCACAGGTGAGGTGCCAGAAGACTGGAGGTTGGCTAACATGGTGCCATTATTTAAGAAAGGTGGTAAGGACAAGCCAGAAAACTATAAACCAGTGAGCCTGACGTTGGTGATGGATAAGTTGTTGGAATCCTGAGGGACAGGATTTACATGTATTTTGAAAGGCATTATGATTATGGATAGTCAACGTGGCTTTGTGCGTAGGAAATCATGTCTCACAAACTTGATTGAGTTTTTGAAGAAGTAATAAAGAGTATTGATGAGGGCAGAGCGGTGGATGTGATCTATGTGGACTTCAGTAAGGCGTTCAATAAGGTTCCCCATGGGAGACTGGTGAGCAAGGTTAAATCTCATGGAATGCAGGGAGAACTAGCCATTTGGATACAGAACTGGCTTGAAGGTAGAAGATAAGAGAGTGGTGGAGGAGGAGGGTTGTTTTTCAGACTGGAGGCATATTACCAGTGAAGTGCCACAAGGATAGGTGCTGGGTCCACTACTTTTCATCATTTATATAAATGATTTGGATGTCAGCATAAGAGATATAGTTAGTAAGTTTGCAGATGACACTAAAATTGGAGGTGTAGTGGACAGCGAAGAAGGTTACCTCAGGTTACAACAGGATCTTGATCAGATGGGCCAGTGGGCTGAGAAGTGGTAGATGAAGTTTAATTTAGATAAATGCAAGGTGCTGCATTTTGGGAAAGCAAATCTTAGCAGGACTTATATACTTAATGGTAAGGTCCTAGGGAGAGTTGCTGAACAGAAACGCCTGGGAGTGCAGGTTCATAGCTCCTTGAAAGTGGAGTGAAGAAGGCGTTTGGTATGCTTTCCTTTATTGGTCAGAGTATTGAGCACAGGAGTTGGGAGGTCATGTTGCGGCTGCACAGGACGTTGGTTAGGCCACTTTTGGAATATTGCTTGTAATTCTGGTCTCTTTCCTATCAGAAGGGTGTTGTGAAACCTGAAAGGGTCCAGAAAAGGTTTACAAGGATGTTGCCAGGGTTGGAGGATTTGAACTATAGGGAGAGGCTGAACAGGCTGGGGCTGTTTTCCCTGGAGCATCAGAGGCTTAGGGGTGACCTTATAGAGGTTTATAAAATCATGAGGGGCATGGGTAGGACAAATAAAGTCTTTTCCCTGGGGTGGGGGGGGGGGGGTTCCAGACCTAGAAGGCAAAGGTTTAGGAAGAGAGGGGAAAGATATAAAAGAGACCTACAGGGTAGTATGTGAATGGAATGAGCTGCCAGAGGAAGTGGTGGAGGCTTATACAATTGCAACATTTAAGAGGCATTTGGATGGGTATATGAATAGGAAGAGTTTGAAGGGATATGGGCCAGGTGCTGACAGGTGGGACTAGATTGGGTTGGGATATCTGGTCGGGATGGACGAGTTCGACCAAAGGGTCTGCTTACGTGTTGTACATCTCTCTGACTCTATTTACCCTATCCATGTCTCTCATGATGTTATAAACCTCTATAATGTCACCCCTCAGCCTCCGTTGCTGCAGGGAAAACAGTCTCAGCCTATTCAGAAGTAGTAGATGATTCACTTTGGTTGGAAAACATTGAAATACAATATAACATCAGGTGTACAATTCTAAAGGTGGCAGAAGAGCAGAGAGATCTGGATGTATAGATGTACAGATTGTTAAAGGTGGCAGGACAGTTGGAACGAGCAGTTAATGAAGCCAACTGCTTGGCTAGTAATAGGGGCTGAGAATACAAGGTGGTTTACTTGTACAGATTGCTGGTTAGAACTCAGTTGAGCATTATGTACAGTTGTGAATGCCACATTATAGGAAAGATGTGAATACACTGGAGAGATTGTAGAAACGATTTGTAAGAATGGTTCCAGGAATAATAAACTTCAGTTATGAGGATAGATTCAATAAGTTGGGACTGTTCTCCTTGGAGAGAAGAAGGCCGAGACGAGATTTAATTGATGTTTTCAAAATCATGTGCAAGCCGACAAATAGGTGAGGAAAAGCTGTTCCTGCTCACAACAGAGAGAAAAGATAATGAGATGCTCTAAACTTATATTGAGGTACAAATGAAGCAAACTTTTTCATAATGAGTAGTTTAGAATATGGTATGCACTGCCTGGAAGTGGGATGGAGACAGGTTCAATTGAGATAGTTGAGAAGGCATTGAATGATTATTTGGATAGACATGGTGTGCAGGCATTGGGGAAAAGGCAGAAGATTTGCAGTAGGTGATAGAACCAATTCAGATACAATGGGCTAAATGGTCTCCTGTGTGATAATAATTCTGTGATTTAGCAATATATAATTTATATTGAACATATCTGAAAAAAAATGTTTGAGTAAAGTTGTGAAAAACTTGTGTTGGGTGATTTTTAAGTCGTCATGAGTTTATTTTATACAATACAATACAGCACAAGAACAGGCCTATCAGCCGACCAAGCCTCGGCTGATTCCAATCCTTACTTAAACCCTTACTTATTGCCCAGGAGTGGTATCTATCCATCTACTTGCCTCATGTTCATGTGTCTATCAAGATATGCCTTAAACATTACTAAGGTGCCGGCTTCCGCCACCTCCACTGGCAGTGCATTCCAAGCACCCACCACCCTCTGAGGAAAACATTTTCCCCACACTTCTCCCTTAAACATTTCTCCTGTCACCTTGAACCTGTGCCCTCTCGAAGTTGACCTTTCCACCCTGGCAAAAAGCCTCTGATTATGCACCCTCTGTATGCCTCTCCATAATTTTGTAGATCTCTATCAGGTCACCCCTCAGCCTCCATCTTTCCAGTGAAAACAATCCAAGTTCATAACCACAACCTTTCAGACCATGTGGTAAACCTTCTCTGCACGCTTTCCAAAGTATCCACATCCTTCTAGTAATGTGCTGACCAGAACTGCTCACAATATTCCAAATGTGGCTTAAGTAAATCTTTGGATTCCAGCATCTGCAGTTTTTGTCTGTAACATAACTTGCCAAAAAATGTAGCGCTGGAAAAGCACAGCAGGTTAGGGAGCATCGGAGGAGCAGGAGAGTTGATGTTTTGTGCATAAGCCTGATGAAGGGCTTATGCCCGAAACATTGACTGTCCTGCTCCTTGGATGCTCCCTGACCTGCTGTGCTTTCCCAGGACCACATTTTTTGACTCTGATCTCCAGCATCTGCAGTCCTCACTTGCTCCTTTATATTCGATGCCCCATCCAATGAAGGCAAGCATACTGTCTATCTTCTTGACCACCTTATTAACCTGCCAGTTTCAATGATTTGTGAACCTGTACACCCACATCCCTCTGCCATTTATTGTATAATTGCCACCTGAATTTGATCTTCCAAAATTGTTGTATTTGTCTGGATTATGTGCCATCTGCCATTACTTTGCCCAAATCTGCAATCTATCTGTACCCCACTGTATCCTTTGACAGTCCTCCTCACTATCTGCAACCCTGCCAATTTTCATGTCATCTGCAAACACACTAATCAGATAACCTACATTTTTCTCCAGATTATTTATAAATATTACAAACAACAAAGGTCCCAGCACTGATCCCTGCAGAACACCACTAGTTATTGGTCTCCATTTCAAAAAGCACCCTTCCACTGCCACTGTCTTCTATGATGAAGCCAATTTTGTATCCATCTAGCCAGCTCACCCTGGATCCAATCAGACTTTAGCTTCTGTACTAGCCTGCCATGAGGTACCTTATTAAATGTCTTATCAAAGTACGTAAAGACAATATCCACTGCCCTTCCCTCATCAAACATTCTTGTCACATCCTCAGAAAATTCAATCAAGTTGATGAGAAATGACTTTCCCTGCACAGACGCATGATGCCTATCACTAACAAGTCCGTTCACATTTTGGAAGAATGTGGATAAATCCTTCTCTCAGTATGTTTTCTGATGGCTTCTCCACCACTGATGTAAGGCTTGCTGTCTTGTCATTACCTAGATATTTCTGTTTCACTTCTTAAAGAAAGGAACAAAATTGACCATTCTTTAGTCCTCTGGAATCTAGCTGAGGCCAAAGAGGATGTAAAGATATCTATTAAGGCCGCAGCTACTTCCTTCACATGGGTTATTTGTCTACAAGTGCAACAGGTCCACAGCAGAAGTCATATCCTTAGCCCTACAGTGATCCCTGGAGCTTGTGGATAATAAGGAAGCCTATGTCAGGCTTCTACTCATTGATTACAACACTATAATCCCAATCAAACTAATCTCTAAACTTCAAGACTTTGGTCTGTGCAACTAGGTCTCCTCAACTTCCTGACTAACTGACTGCAATCAGTGAGGCTAAGCAATAGCATCTCCTCCATGACTATCCTTAACACTGGCACGCCACAAGGCTGCATACTCGGCCCTTTGCCATACTCCCTGTACACTCATGACTGTGTGACCAAAATTTGTCTGAACTCCAACCACCAGTTCGCTGATGACACCATTGTTGTAGACCGAACATGAAACAATGATGAAACATAATATAGTAAAATGAGTGCTTGGTAGCTTGGTGTAAAGATAACAATCTCTCCCTCAATGTCAGCAATACTAAAGAGCTGATCATCAACTTCAGGAAGTAAGGAGGATGGCACATCCCTGTCTATATGAATGTAGTTGAAGTGGAGATAGTCAAGAGCGTCAAGTTCATAGGAGTGATGATCACCAACAATCTGTCCTGGACCAATCATGTTGATGTGATGGTCAAGAAGGCACAACAACACCTCTTCTTCCTCAGGGGGCAAAAGAAATTCAGCATGACTATCAAGCCTGTAATCTGATTTTTATACATGCACCATAGAAAGCATTCCATCTGAATGCATCATGGCTTGGTATGCAACTACTCTACTAGGACCATAAGAAATAAGAGTTGTGAACACAGCCCAGTCCACCACACAAGCCAACAGGCAGCCAACATCATCAAACACCCTTCCACCCTGGTTATAATCTCTTCCAACCTCTTCTGTCAGGAAGAAGATACAAAAGCTTAAGCCCACAGACCAACAGGTTCAATAACAGCGTCTTTCTTCTATTATACTTCTGAATGGACCTCTCAAATTTCAGATCTAATTTTGATCTTGCTTTCCTTACAATTTTTTTGCAGCCATAACTTTATTTTCCTTGCTCTGTTCTATCACTCTATGATCTTTGTGCATATGATCTGCCTGTACTTCACGCAAAACAAAACTTTTCACTGAGCTGAAAAGTGCAGCAGGCCAGGCAGCATCCAAGGAGCAGGAGAATCAACATTTTGGGCATAAGCCCTTCTTCAGGATTCCTGAAGAATCATAGCTACCCTCTTGCTCTTAAGGATTCCTGAAGAAGGGCTTATGCCCGAAATGTTGATTCTCCTCCTTGGATGCAGCCTGACCTGCTGTGCTTTTCCAGCAACACATTTTTCAGCTCTGATCTCCAGCATCTGCAGTCCTCACTTTCTCCTAAAACTTTTCACTGAACCTAGGTACATGTGACAATAATAAATCAAACCAAAAATCAAAATCCTCCCTCGTTTCCGACATTACCCTGGGATAGATTCCATCTGGCCCTAGGACTTGTCTACCTTCCTCTTCCATTATGTTGACTTTTCTTTAATCTCAACATTCTTCAGTGCATCTGATGTAAAGTGCTCATTAAGGATCTCTCCCATTTCTTCTAGCTCTACACATATTTCCCTCCTTTAATTTAGAGTGGGCCTACTTTTTCCCTAGCTACCCTCTTGCTCTTAATATATATGAAAACAGTCTTAGGATTCTCCTTAACTCTGCCTGCCAAGGACATTTCTTATCTCCTCTTAGCCCTCCTAATTCTCCATTTAAGTTCTTTCCTACTTAGTTAAAATCCTTGAAGAATATAGACAGTTTTTAGTTGACTAGACCTTGGGTATGCCGCTTTATTTTGACTTAAACTGATAATTTCTCTTGTCATCCAATGTTCGCAAATCGTGCCATTCCCATCCTTCATTTACACAGGAACATGCCTATCCTACACTCTAACCAACTGGTTCTTAAAAGACCCCCACATGTCAGATTGGATTTACCCTCAAACAGCCACTCTTAATCCACATTCTCCAATTCTTAACTAATTTGGATATAGTTGGCCTTTCTCAATTTAAGGAGAATGTGAGGTCTGCAGATGCTGGAGATCAGAGCTGAAAATGTGTTGCTGGAAAAGCGCAGGTCAGGCAGCATCCAGGGAACAGGAGAATCGCCGTTTCAGGCATAAGCCCTTCTCCTGTTCCCTGGATGCTGCCTGACCTGCTGCGCTTTTCCAGCAACACATTTTCAGCTCTGATCTCCAGCATCTGCAGACCTCACATTCTCCTTAAATTGAGAAAGGCCAACTATATCCAAATTAGTTAAGAATTGGAGAATGTGGATTAAGAGTGGCTGTTTGAGGGTAAATCCAATTTACCCTCAATTTAACACCTTTGTCCGTGGTCTGATCTTGTCCTTATCACAAATATACAAATAACTTAGAAATTATGGTCACTATTCCTAAAATGCTCTCCCTGTTAAACTTTGATCACCTGTTCAGACTCATTTCTCAATTCAGCTTCAGTATGGTCCCCACTCCCATTGGATTATCCAGTGTTTCAAAAAAACCTTCTTGGACACACCTAACAAATTACTCCCCATCCAAGGGGCACTAAGGACACTAAGGGACTCCCAGTCAATATGTGGGAAGTTAAAATCACCCCCCGCAACAACCCTGTTATTTTTACATTTTCCCAGAGTCTAACTATGTATCTCTTCCTCTATCTCCCACTGGCAGATGGGAGGTCTGTAGTACAATTCTAGTATTGTGATTGCACCTGTCCTATTCCTGAGCACTATCCATAATGCGTCACTGCAAGATCCATCCAAGGTGCCTCAGTACAATTGTGATATGCTCCCTAACCAGTAATGCAACTCCCTCACCTCTTTTGCTTCCTCCTCTGTCTTATCTAAAACATAGATATCTTGGAATTTTAAGCTGCCAATCCTGTCCCTCTTTCAACCATGTTTTTGTGATAGCAAAAACATCATAATTTCCTGCGTTAATCCAGGCTCTAAATTCATCTGTCTTACCTGTTATTGTTCTTGCATTGAAAAAATACAATCCAAGCTCTAGTTCCACTGAGCTCAGAAACCTCTGCCTGACTGATATTCCTCTTAGCTATATTTTCCTTAGACTCAAGCTCTTCCCCACTCTCAATACTTACTGACCTGTTGCTTTGGTCCCCACCCCCAACCGCACTCGTTTAAACCCTTCCATGTGACACTATCAAACCTCCCTGCCAGGATATTGGCGCCCTTCCAATTTAGGTGCAACCTGTCCTTTTTGTACAGGTCCCATCTTCCCTGGAAAACATCCCAATGATCCAACTATCTGAAGCCCTCCTCCCTACACCAACTCTTTTTAGCCATGCATTCAGTTGTATTCTATCTCTGCTCATAGCCTTAGTGGCATGGGGAGTAATCCTGAGATTACTACCCGAGAGGTCCTGCATTTTAGTTAACTATCTAACTTCCTGAATTGTAATTGCGGAACCTTGTCACTCTTCCTACCTATGTCGCCTGTGAAAATATGAACAATGAATTCTGTTTGCTAACCTTTCATTTCAGGATGCCATATACCTGCTGAAAAACACTCATGACCCTGGCACCTGGGAGGCAACACTCTGCTCTAGAGTCTCTCTTGCAGCTGCAGAAGTGTCCATTTGTGCCCCTGAGTATTGAATCTCCAATTACTATGCTTGTTCCTCCCCTCTGTACAGCAGGGACAGCTGTGGTGCCACTACTCTGGCTGCTGCTGTTGTCGCCTGATGGGCTGGCCCCCTCATCAGTATCCAAACAGAATACTTGCTTGACAGGGGGACAGCTACAGTGTGGAAAAGGACATGGAAGATACAGAATGTTGGGAAATAGATGGTGACATCTTGAAAAATGTCCATATTAGAGAGGAGGAAGTGCTGGATGTCTTAAAATGTATAAAGGTAGATAAATCACCAGTGCCAGATCAGGTGTACACCAGAACTCTGTGGGAATCTAGGGAAGTGATTGCAGGGCCCCTTGCTGAGATACTTGAATCTTCGAGTCACAGGTGAGGTGCCAGAAGGCTGGGGTTTGACTAACATGGTGTCACTATTTATGAAAGGTGGTAAGGAAAATCCAGGGAACTATACACCAGTGAGCCTGACATTGGTGATTGTTGGAGGGAATTCTGAGGGACAGGAATTACATGTATTTGGAAAGGCAAAGACTGATTAGGGATTGTCAACATGACTTTGTGGGTGGGAAATCATGTCTCACTAACTTGATTGCAGTTTTGAATAAGTACCAAAGAGGATTGATGAGGGCAGAGTGGTGGATATGATCTAAAGACTTCACAAAAGTGTTCAACAAGGTTCCTCATGGTAGACTGGTAAGCAAGGTTAGATTACATGGAATACAGGGAGAACTAACTATTTCGATACAGAACTGGCTCGAAGGTAGAAAACTGGAGGCCTGAGACCAGTGATGTGCCACAAGGATCGGTGCTGGGTCCACTGTTTTTCATCATTTATATAAATGTTTTGGATGTGAGCATAGGAGATAGACTTAGTAAGATTGCAGATGACACCATAATTGGAGGTGCCGTGTACAACAGGATCTTGATCAGATCGGCTAATGGGCCGAAGATTGGCAAATGGAGTTTAATTTAGGTAAATGTGAGGTGCTGCATTTTGGAAAGGCAAATCTTAGCAGGATTTATACACTTAGTGGTAAGGTCCTGGGAATGTTGCTAAACAAAGAGACCTTGGAGTGCAGGTACATAGTTCCTTGAAAGTGGAGTCTCAGGTTGATAGGATAGTAAAGAAGGCATTTAGTATTGTTTCCTATATTGGTCAGAGCATTGTGCATTGAGTATAGGAATTGGGAGATCATGTTGTGGCTGTACAGGACACTGGTTAGGCCACTTTTGGAATGTTGTGTGTAATTCTTTCTCCCTCTTATAGGAAGGATGTTGTGAAACTTGAAAAGGTTCAGAAAGGATTCACAAAGGATGTTGCCAGGTTGGAGGGTTTGAGCTATAGGGAGAGGCTGAATAGGCTGTGGCTGTTTTCCCTGAAGTGTCAGAGAGGTGACCTTACAGAGGTTTTTAAAATCATGATAGGATAAATAGACAAGGTATTTTCCCTGGGGTGGGAGAGTCCAGAACTAGAGGGCATAAGTTTAGGGTGAGGGGGAAAAATTTAAAAGGGATCTAAGGGGTCAATCTTTCATGCAAAGGGTGGTGGCTGTATGGAATGAGCTGCCAGAGGAAGTGTTGGAGGCTGATACAATTATAACATTTAAAAGACATTTGGATGGGTGCATGTATAGGAAAGGTTTAGAGGGATATAGGCCAAATGCTGGCAAATGGGACTAGATTAGGTTAGGACATCTGGTCGGCATGGATGATTTAGACCTAAATGTCTGTTTCCACGTTGTATATCTCTATGACTCCTGCACTGACTGTGTGCCCTGTTTAGCAGTCACCCATCTATCTTTTTGTACCTTGGGTGTGGCTACGTTTCTGTGATTTCTATCTGTGATGCTATCTGCCATTTGTGTGCTCCTTAGTGTCTCCAACTTCCACTAAAGCCAATCCATTCATTAGGTGAGCAGTTGAAGCTGGGTTGATTTCCTGCAGATGTAATTATTGTGGACGCTCTTTGCATCTCACAGGCAGAACACAAAACCCCACCATTTGAATGACTAACCCTCTATTGTTTGTTAGTTTACAAATTAAATGTTAATTAGCTACTGAAAATTACAGTTATTGCTTTCTAACAAATAGCATCCCCCCCAACTTACTATCTGAATTTCCTGTACGAACCAGAAGATGAACTAACTGTACTAACCCTTTAGAAAGACTGAGACACACTTACCCTTAAGCAGTGAGATTTCTTCACCTGTAGCTCCAAGGGAATAAAGAAGTTAACACAAACTAGCACCTGACCAGCACTGACCAGTCAGAAACCATGCTCCCTTCCCCTGTGAGGTCATCAGGATGCTTTCCCAGAATAGGTAGCTGCTGGCTTCTCCTGAAGAAATGCACCTGAAGCAAAACTGTCTTTTTTGAGGAACATCCAGTATGTAATGACTGAAACTCTTGTTACTTAACAATCTTATAGGTAGTCAGAAAGTAATGCCAGATACTCAAACCAAACATTTTCTGAAGCATAAATAAAAACTGAAAGGGCTGCAGATGCTGTAAATCAGAAACAAAAACAGAAATTGCGGAAAAGCACAGTAGGCCTATCAGCATCTGTGGAGAGAAATCAGAGTTACTGTCTCAGGTTGAGTGAAGGTCACTTGACCTAAAACATTAATTCTGATTTCTCTCCACAGATGCTGCCAGACCAGCTGAGCTTTTCCAGCAATTTGTTTTTATTTTTTGAAGCATTCTATATAAATATAATGCTGTATTTTAAGAACTTCTAAGAATGATTTGCTGGTAGTAGAGTAAGAAGTAAGTCTCGAGAGGCTTTGGAGAGCAGTGGCTCTGCAAAAAGTACAGGCAAGCTCAGGTAAAGTCCTTTTAACTTTTCTTTTTAGTTTTACATTAGTTAAGATGGCAGTTAGGGCAATCAAATGTTCCTCCTGCAGGATGTGGAAGCTGAGGGAGACTTCCATTGTCCCTGATGACTGCACCCAGCTGCAGTTCCTGGGAAACCGTGTTAGGGAGCTGGAGCTGGAGCTGGAGCTAGATGCACTCAGGATCATGCAAGATGCTGAGCGCCTCCTAGATAAGAGTTTTAGTGAAGTCACATCTAAGTTCCTGATGAAAACCTTATATCAACTCTCCTACTCTTTGGATGCTGTCTGACTGGCTGTGCTTTTCCAACACCACACTTTTTGATTCTGATCTCCAGCATCCGCAGTCCTCAGAGATGAAATAACTGAAGGATCATCCAGTGAGGCTTTGTGGGTGGAGCTAAGAAATGAGAAGGGGACTGTGCCGTTATTGGGGTTGTACAACAGACCCCCAAAGAGTCAACGGGAATTGGATAAACAAATATGCAGAGAGACTGGGGAGACTTGCAGGAGCAATATGCTTGTAATAGTAAGGGATTCTTTTTCTCCCCAACAGGCTGGGATTGCCAGAGTGTTAAGGGCTTAGATGAACCTGCACTCCAAGGTCTCTTTGTTCAGAAACACTCCCTAGGACCTTACCATTAAGCGTATAAGTCCTGCTAAGATTTCCTTTCCCAAAATGCAGCACCTCGCATTTATCTGAATTAAACTCCATCTGCCACTTCTCAGCCCATTGGCCTACCTGGTCCAGATCCTGTTGTAATCTGAGGTAACCCTCTTTGCTGTCCACGACACCTCCAATTTTGGTGTCATCTGTAAACTTACTAACTGTACTTCTTATGCTCGTATCCAAATCATTTATGTAAATGACAAAAAGTAGAGGGCCCAGCACCGATCCTTGTGGCACTCCACTGGTCACAGGCCTCCAGTCTGAAAAACAACCCTCCACCACCACCACCCTCTGTCTTCTATCTTTCAGCCAGTTCTGTATCCAAATGGCTAGTTGACCAGATATATCCAAGGGCACTGCAAGAGGCTAGAGAAGAAATTGCAGGGACCCAGGCTGATATTTTTGCATCATTGCTAATCAGGGGTGAGGTACTGGAAGATTGGATGGTAGCAAATGCCATTATTCAAGAACGGCTGTAAAGAAAAGCCTGGGAACTACAGACCGGTAAGCTGAACATCTGTGATGGGTAAGTTACTGAGGGACACAATATACATGCCTTTGGAAAGACAGGGTTTCATTAGGAGTAGTTAGCATGGTTTTGTGAGTGGGAGATCATGCCTCACAAATTTGTATGGGTTCTTTCATGAAGTGACGAGGAAGTTTGACGTGAGCAGGGCGCTGTAGTCTATATGGATTTCAGTAAGGCCTTTGATAAATTTCCACATGGTGATATGCATATGGAATGAGCTGCCAGATGAAGTGGTTGAGGTGGGTCCATTAACAAATAAATAGGAAGGGATTAGAAGGAAATGGACCAAGTGTGGCGATCAGGTTAGCATGGACGGACATTTTGGTCAGCATGGACCAGTTTGGGCCAAAGGGCCTGTCTCCATGCTGTAGCATTCTATGACTGTAGGCATTGGGAGGTCATGTTAGGGCTGTACAGGACATTGGTTAGACCACATTTGGAATATTGCGTGCAATTCTGGTCTTCCTATCGGAAGGATGTTTTGAAACTTGAAAGGGTTCAGAAAAGATTTACAAGGATTTGAGCTATAGGGAGAGGCTGAATAGATTGGGGCTGTTTTCCCTGGAGCATCAGAGACTGAGGGGTGACCTTATAAAGGTTTATAAAATCATGAGGGGCATGGATAGGATAAATAGACAAAGTCTTTTCCCTGGGATAGGGGAGTCCAGAACTAAAGGGCATAGTTTTAGGTGAGAGGGGAAAGATATAAAAGAGACCTAAGGGGCAACGTTTTCACGCATGTATGGAATGAGCTGCCAGAGGAAGTTGTGAAGGCTGGTACAATTACAACATTTAAAAAGCACCTGTATGGGTACGTGAAGGGTTTAGAGGGATATGGGCCAAGTGCTGGCAGGTGGGACTAGATTAGGTTAGGATATCTGGTTGACATTGGAGGATCTTAGCTACAGGGAGAGGCTGAACAGGTTGGGGCTGTTTTCCCTAGAGCGTCGGAGGCTGAGGGCTGACCTTATAGAGGTTTACGAAATTATGAGGGGCATGGATAGGATAAATAGGCAAAGTCTTTTCCCTGGAGTCGGGGAGTCCAGAACTAGAGGGCATAGGTTTAGGGTGAGAGGGGAAAGATATAAAAGAGACCTCAGGGGCAACCTTTTCATGCAGAGGGTGGTACGTGTATGGAATGAGCTGCCAGAGGAAGTGGTGGAGGCTGGTACAATTGCAACATTTAAGAGGTATTTGGATGGGTATAGAATAGGAAGGGTTTGGAGGGATATGGGCCAGGTGCTGGAAGATGGGACTAGATTGGGTTGGGATATCTGGTCGGCATGGACAGGTTGGACTGAAGGATCTGTTTCCATGCTGTACATCTCTATGACTCTATGCATGAACAAATTGGACTGAAGGGTCTGTTTCTATGCTGTACATCTCTATGACTCTCTGGCTCTAACTGCTTTGTAATTACTTATAACAATATGGATCTAGAGCAAACCTTCTTTATAATCTATTCTCTAATATTATGTGCAGTATTACTAATTGAACAAATAATAGTCTGTTCAGATATTTGCCCACCAGGCACTATAAATAATCTTCAATTTTTATTTACTTCAGCAAAAGTTTAATGAGATTCACATCAAGTTGTGGTGATAATATCCAGAGAATAAGTTTATAGCTTATATGGCAACAAGATAAATCTCTGCCCTCAACCCTTGTTGCAAATCTTAGTGTGTATTTCTTATTTATTATTCTTCGTTGTATTTAAAATTGTGATAATATATTTTCAAAGTTTTTTATAAACTTCTTTTAGGGAAAATTATGTGTTTACATGAACACTTTGTCTCATAATAAAACTAAACAGACATCAAAGTTCGTAGATAAAGCAAATATTTTTCTCGAAATTCATAATCTCTGTTATGCTTTAATATTCTATGGTCATAAAAATAAATTAGAAGGAATGAAAATGGAAAATAAACATCAGTTAAAACATTCATTACAGATAGGCCATGCAATCCAGATTTTATCCATGAAATATGTTGTGGAAAGATTTTGTCTTAATGTATTATTCTTTGTGAGGCCCAGTGCTGTAATTTGAAAATCCATTTCTCATTCCTGCGTGGTCAAGTTCAGTATACAATCTCTCAATCGAGTGCATCAATGTTTTAGTGTGAATATTATTCTTGTTCCATTCTTCCAAACGCTGTTTGTGTGGCAATGCCTGAGATTTATTAAGTACACTATTTGTACCTAGGTGATTGAGATCTGGAGCTTCAAGATTTGAAGAATTATAGACACAATCCAATTCAATATAAAAAGAAAATGAGCTAATTTTATACAACATGAGTATGAAGTCTAATTATACATCTCTTTCGCTGTTGCTAAGTGGTTTCATTCAATCTCTAGTAGTTACTGAACATATTTACATAGGGTGCCAAACTCTCTGTTTTACTGGTTTGAGAGTTTTACAAAGTAGTGAGACTTATTTCTTGTGATGTGGTCTGTTGGGGGAATATATACCCATGTGTTTAGCATCTAGATTCTTAAACTGATCTATTAACACACATCACTGTTTTCATCTGTAATTTTGAAAAAGCAATACAATTATTTTATCAGTATAGTTCTGAAAAGTCTTAAAAGGCTGAAAAACAATGTGATATATTTAGCACCCTTATGAAAAATAAATCATTAAAATATTAGTAATGCGACAAATGAAAGTGATCAATAATTAAGTAGCATTTTTACCTGCCATTATCTGGGTATTTTTAAAGTAATTTTTCAGTAGACTTGAATATAAAAGGTTCAAAGATTTATATTGATTCTGTTCTAAAAAAATACATATGCATATTTCCATCAGTTTGTCCATACCTTTTGTTTTGGCTACCTCTCATTCTCTTCCTGCTCAGATTTAGGACATACTGTGCAAAAGTTCTTTAATTGTTTGTTATGTCAAAGTTGCTATAAATGTGCTGTTATTTTAAAATATTTAGTTAGAGACTTTATTAATAGAGACTGGTTGAAATTTTGATATGTCTGAGCTTTGGACTATATGTCTTGAAGTAGTGATTAGCAGTCGAATTGAAATTTTAAGATAATATAGGATTTCCCTTTTGAGTGGTCAATATTAAAATGAGAGTAAGATTAGAGACATTTTTCCTTTTGGTACAAAATGAGTTGGTTGCTTATTGGCTAAATCTGGGCAGGAAGAGAAGAATGGAAGCCAAAAACAGCCTGGACAATTAGAAATATGCAAGTGCATTTTTACAAGCATTATCAATATAAATTGTTGAAACTTTTATATTATAATTATACTTTGAATATATATGAAGAATAGCTTATGTTAGGTGTTCTGATATTATGTTGCATTTTAGATGTTTTATTTCAGTAGATTTCTTCATTCAGGTTTTTTTTTCACAAGGATTTTGAACATTTTTTAACAAAACAGTTTTTGATTAGCAACCACAATTGAAGAAAATGAAGAATTGTTACCTGGCAAGTTATCAAAAGCTTTGTGGACAAAGAACACTAATCAAAGGGCAAAAATTGCATGGTTTGCAGAAAGAACAAGGGAGTGAGAATCGTTAGCTCGTTCTTTCAAAGAACCAACATAAGCATAAAGGCTAGTGTCAGATAGCTTTTGGGAAGTTTGATCTCTATTATGCAAATCTCATAATTGATTTTACCAAGCCTAGAGCTTAAGTTCTTGTTTATCAAATATCTGTTTTAGATGTTTTATTTATCGTAGTAGAGCTAATGCTACACTTATATAAATTTTTTTTCCTAATAGTGATGACCTTTGCCTTTACCTCTAGTTTCTGCTAATCACAGACTGCAGTAATGAATGGAAGAGAGGGTTTGGGGGCTGTGAGAGACAATTGAGAGGAAGAAACATAAAGTACATGTTCATTCAGATGCTAGTTTTAATACCTTAGAGTTTTATAAGCTTAAACAAACATGTAAATAATGTTTTACGAAGTTCAACTTCAGAAAGATAGTGCAGTCAAAAAATGTACAGTACAGCACAAGAATAAATTAATCCACTTTCTAGTTAAATTTGTCTGATCCTAAGCTGCTCTTTTTCTCCAGATGGACATTGCCTCATAATGCTGTTTAATTATAAATTTTTTATTATGTCAGACAGTAAGGGATACTGTTACAATTGTAGTAAAAATGGGCTATCAATATTCAACTTCCATCATCTGATATTAAGACCTGAGACCTTGATAGAGGAAAATGACTTTTGAAAAATATAAATATCTGTCCTGATCAAAAATGTCTGCTGTGATTACCTGACCAAAGATTAAGGTAAAGTTTGTGAAACAGTAAGGGATAGTGATCATCTGCATTGAACTTACCATTTCATCCATAAACAGTGAAAACAGACAACATTCTTAAGAAATTTGCATCATATTTATATGTCTGGTAATTTCAGCTAGTGTGATGAAAGGCTCACTTGCTAGTTAGCTAGCTTCTTAAAACAATGAGAAGACTCAGGAGTACACAAATAAATTTACATCAACAAAGCTTGATCAACGAAGCAGGAACAATGAATTATAAGCAAGAGCTGGAAGACACTAGCTGTTTATCTATATTTCTCTCTCTCTCCCCGCTCTCTCTCGACCTCAGAAGTCAGTGTCCAGTGAACAAGCAACTTTGAACAATCACTATTCACAGAGAACTCGAAATCTGCAATCTTCATCACTGTTGAAGAATTAAGACAACAGCTAAACACTCAGGTCATTCCCATAACTCAAGGACTCTAGGAACTTTAAGCTGCAACTACCTTTATATTTCTATCTATATAGACAGTTCCCCACCCCCTGACAGTTTTTTCACTTGATTGTCATTTGTTTTCACTTGTGGGATGTGGGCATTGCTTGTGAGGCCAGCATTCATTGCCCATCATGTTTCTTTCACTTGTGGGATGTGGGCATTGCCTGTGAAGCCATCCATATTTGGCTTTGAGAAGGTCACGATAAGCTCTCTTCTTGAACTGCTGCAGTCCATGTGTTGAAAGGAGATCCACAATACCATTACGGAGAGAATTTCAGGACTTTGACCCAAAGACACTGAAGAACTGGCAATATTGTTCCAGGTTAGCATAGCAAGTCGCTTGGAGGCAAACCTGCAGGTGGTGGTGTTCCCATGTATCTGCTGTCTTGACCTTCTAGATGAAAATGCTTCTAGTTTTGGAAGGTGATGTCAAAGATTTAGTGAATTTCTGCAGTGCTTCAAGTTCATGGCATATGCTGATGCTACTGAGTGACAGTTGTGGAGTGAGTGGATGCTTGTAGATATGGTATCAATCAAGTGTACTGCTTTGTACTGGATGATGTTACCCTTTTGCCTGTTGTTGGTGCTGCACCCATCCAAGTTAGTGGGTGGTGTTTCATCACACTCTGAGTCATGTTTTAGAGATATACAGCACAAAATCTGCCGACCAGATTGATTTTTAATTAAAAATCTGTAACATTAAACTCCAACGAAATAGTCTCTCATTCTTATCCTTAAAATGTTCTAAGAATGTAAGTGGATTGTGATCCATGTATTGCTGTAAGGTCAGTACCAAATTCAATAGTTCCTTTTTGATTGTGGAGTATTTACTCTGGTGGATGTTGATCTTCTTCAAAAAGTAGCCAACTTGCAGTTCAATTCCATCCTCATCTTCCTGTAGGAGTACAGCTCTGACTCCAATGTCATTAGCATTGATGGCGACTTTAAAAAGTTTTGAAAAGTTTTGTGTAGCTAAAACTGGTTTGGTGGTTAATATCTTAAATGGTCGAATGTCTCCTGGCCTGGTTCGGTCCACTGAAACGTTGTTATTCTTCAGCAAATTAACTAACGGTGCCACAACATTGCTGAGGTTTGGAACAAACTTCCGATAGAATCCACTGACTCCTAAGAATCAAAGCACCTCTTTCTTCAAGGTTAATCGTGGAAATTCCTCGATGACCTTCGTCTTTGCGTTCCGTAGGGTTAACCTTCCATACCTGATGTTGTGTCCCAAGAACGTCACCTCTGCTTTCATGAATTCAATTTTATTTAAGTTTATCACCAGTTTTGCTTCTCTTAGTCGTTCAAAGAGATCTGCTAACTGCACCATGTGATCGTTCCAGGACTTATTAAATATCATCACATCATCCAAATAGACTGCAGTTTGTTAACATAGCTGCAACTCGTTCATGAGTTTTTGGAATGTGGTGGGTGCAATTTAAAATTGGTATAGCCCATTTAGTGTTACAAATGCAAAAATTCCTTTCACCAACTCTGATCAAGGTACCTGCCAGCAACTGCACATTAAGTCCAAGTTGATGATGTAACTGGCTTGTCCCATTTTCTCGATACAGTCCTCCGATCTAAGAATTGGATGTGAGTCTGATTTTGTAACAGCGTTGACCTTCTGACAATCCATGTAGAATCTTTAGTCTTCTCCGGTTTTGGAACTAAGGTGATCGGTGAACTCCACTCGCTCTGGCTTAGTTCAATGATGTCCTCATCAAGTACGGCCTCCATCTCCATCTGGATCTGTCTGGCTTTGAAAGGATTAAGCCGATAGGGGTGTTGTTTTATCTCAACAGTATTCCATACATGTACTTCGTGTAAAGTTGCATCAGTCCTCCCCGTCTGATTCTTACATATGTCCTTGTACTTTTGACTCTGTTCTATGCTCCTGAGTCAGATAGCTTACTAATCTATCCCACCCCTCAAGTACTTCTTCATTTTTAAATCTATTTTGGCGCACCTCAAAATCCATATCATCTGGATTTGATTCCTCATTCTGTGGGGCAGTAACTAGCACCTGTTCCTCCAGTTTCTTCTTCCTGTTATAATAAGCTTTGAATGTGTTCACATGACATACCCAATGCCTTTTTTCTATCTGACATGTTTACTCGATAGTTCACCTGACTCAACGTTTTTCTCAATTTGATAGGGACCACTAAACCTGGCCCTGAAGGGATCTGGTACCATTGGTAACAGTACTAACACGTTATTCCCTTGGGAAAACGTCTGAATCTCAGAGTTTTTATCTGCCACTTACTTCATTCTATACTGTGCCCTGATTAGTTACTGTTTAGCTAACTCACCTATTCGATTTAATCTCTCCTTCACCTCCGATAGATAATCTAAGTGTGAGATCTTTGACTTTGGTCCTGTCAATTTTTCTTTAATTAATTTCAAAGGCCCTCTAACTTCATGACCGAATATTAACTCAAAGTGAGTAAACTGAGTAGATTCATTTGGGACATCTCTAATGGCAAGCAATATGAATGGGATACCTTTATCCCAATCATTCAGGTAATCCTGACAGTTTGCTCTCAACATGGTCTTAAAGTTTGATGCTACATTTCTAAAGCTCCCTGGGATTCAGAATGATACACACTGGATTTAAAGTTTTGTATACCTAAGCTATCCATAACCTCCTGAAACAGCCTAGCAGAAAACTTTGTCTCTTGGTCTGACTGAATCTCTATGGGTAGCCTTTAACCATGTGAAGAAAGCTACTAACTCCTCTACCACCTTTTTTGTCTTGATACTCAGGAATGGAATTGCTTCTGGAAATTTGGTAAACACATCCATTATGGTTAACAAATACTGGTTCCCACTTCTAGTTCTCGGGAGGGGACCTACATAAGCAATTCTAACCCATGTGAAAGGTTCTTCAAATGCGGGAATCGGCAACAAAGGTGCTGGTTTTATTATCGCCTGTGGCTTACCTACCATTTGGCATGTACAACAATAAAAATGATTTTCTACCTTAGCCTCAGTCTTTTGTACCCCTCGGTGACCTACTACGGGTAGTCCATGTGCTACCCGTAACACCTCCTGACTGTATGCTACCGGTAATACAATCTGATGGCCCGTTTCTCCTCTGCACTAACCTGCCATGGTCTCAATTTCCATCTGAGGATTCTACCTTTTCAGATAATAACCGTTCAGAATATTCTGTGCCTCATTTTCAGAGTATGCATCCACATATATATATCTTTTATCGTTTTGTCTTGCTGTTGCAAGTTTCTTCACCTTTCAGGACTAAACACTTCTATCTGATCCTATGCCTGTTCAGGTTTTTCCTGCACCATTACGTCAAACAGGGTATCCACTAACTGAACTTCAACTCCTTCATCTTTCTCTTTACTTTTCACTTCATGCTGTGACTTATGATAGTGGGATCTGGTTACCACACAGTCTGGGAAAATACCAGGATATTTCTGTTTTAACTCCTCAGTTTCTTGGTATTCCTTCGACTTCTCCACAACAAGGGGTGTCACTCCCACCTTGATCCTGCCAAATCATTCCCAAGAACAAACTGAATTCCTGGAACTGACATTCTGTCAATCACTGCCACTGTAACTTCCCCAGTCTTGAGTAGGCACTCTAACCTGATCTTACACAGGGGAACACTAAATTTCTGCCCATCTATCCCACAACTTTCCACACTCTTGGGTAACAGAGTGGAAAGAGTGCATATTCGCTCATCCCTTACTATCAGTGACCGGTTAGACCTATCTCTCAAAGTACTAACTTCTTGTCCTTCTCGCCCTGTTCTTTGAGTAAACTTTACCCACAGAGGCAAATTCTTGGTAGAGATCAGGTACTAACTCCATACATAGACCCTGCCTAGGCTGTGCATTCTCCTGCAAAACTCCTCAGCTCTTCTTGGGATCTCCTTTTACGACCTTCACTAATGCCACTGGCTTAGCTTCTTTTACCACATCTTTTCCCACAGCGCCTTTCTATAATGACGAGAACTGTGTCTTTACATGTCCCACTTAACCACAGTGCAAACACCTGAGGCCGTTCACCTTTCCACCATCTTGGGCTTTTTTATTCTGTGGTAAATTCTTACCAATGCTCTCTACTCTTGGTTTAGTAGTGCAGGATCTCCCCTTCTCCCAAGTTCTTAGAGCCTCAAATGTCCTATCTATTTTGAAATCATGCACCCATTGATCAAAATGACTATGTTTAATTCTTTCAAACTCAACAAAAGTTTGACCTGGTTCCTTTTTTGTGTTTCTGAACCCCTGTCTATATGCTTCTGGGACCAATTCATAAGCACTTAAAATAACCTGTTTAACCTCTTCATAATCTCTTGACACCTCATTTGACAGTGCGGCAAATACCTCACTAGCTCTGCCTATCAGTTTAGTCTTAACTAGTATTACCCTTAAATCCTCAGGCCATTCCATCTGCCTAGCCAGTTTTTCGAATGAAATAAAGAAGGCTTCAACATCTTTCTCATCAAAATGTGGCAGAGTTTTGACATATTTATATATATCACTCCCTTATCTTTTAATCTCCATCCTGTTAACTTGACTTTGCTGACTAAGTCGCAACTTCTCAAGTTCAAATTCTCTCTCTCTTTTCTCTTGCTCTGTCTCTCTCCCTTTATTTTCTCTCTCCTTCTCTCTCCCCTTCTCTCTCTTTGCTCAACCAAGAACCTTCTCCCTCTCTTTCTCTTTCTTTCCTTTTTCTCTCTCTCTCCCCTCTCTTTTTCCTCTCTCTCTCTTTGTTTATCTTCTAACTCCATTTTTCTCAATAGTAATTTAAGTTTTTCTATCTCTACTGCGCTTGTCTATTTCTCTTGACACACCTAAGTGTTTGAGTAACTCACTTACAATTTCAGCTTTAGTTTTGTCCTTGATTAAGAGAACTATCTTTCCGGGCCGTGTGCAGATGTTGTTGGCTGGGCAGTTCTCCTCCCAAATGTTCAATTTTAAGATTGTTGGTATACTCAATTCAAACTGGATTGGAGTTTGTTTTTTTTGGTGTATAATTTAAACTGGTTGGGCGAATTCAAATTTGTTTTTTGTCTCCAGGCAATGAACTAATCGAGTTGTTCAACTAGTGTTACATTGTTGCCTTATTGAGAACACTTGGTGCTGTGTCCAGTAGTTCTGCTGCTTTTATCTCTCTTAAAGTACGCCCACGCCTTCATAACAACAGCCTACATAAGTGGCATCATATTGGCACTGACGTTCATATATCAATTTAATCACTTATGTGCTCGGCAAAATGTCTTTTTGCCTTGATAGCAGCATCCTATTAGTGGAGAACATTATTTGTTGGTTTACTGAATGGTAACAGTGTTACACATCTAACTTTATCTGTTGTTGAAATTTTTGAGACTCCTTCTAATCCAGGATAAGCTGATGTAGGCTGGGCTTCTTTAGAGTCATAATTGAGAACATAATTCCTTTCATCAGATTTTACAATATACAGTGACTTGATTAAGGTGTTCTGGTGCATGAGTTACACAAAGTTAGTATGCAGATAAAGCATAGAATAAATTAGTCTAATGGAATGTAATCCTTTATTATGAGTGGAATTGAACATAAACGAGAGTATATTATGCTTCAGTTATAGAGGGCATTCTTGAGAGTATATCTTGACCACTGAGTTGAATTTTGGTCTCTTATTCAAGGAAGCATGAAAACACATTAGGTGCAGTTCAGAGATTTACAAGACTTGTCTGGAATAGGTGTGCTTTCTTATGAGGATAATTTGGACAAAGCTGGGCTACTTTCCACTGGACTTTAGAAAGTGTGGGTTGCTTGATTTAAGTGTGTAAATTCTGGAATGGTTTTGACAAGGTGAATGTGGAAACATAAGAACATAAAAAGTTGGAGCAGAGGTAGGAAGTTCTGACAAGCCCTTGAGCTTGTTCTGACATTTGATTTGATTGTGGCTGCCTTGACTCGACTTTCCTGTTTGCTTTCCTTAAACCTTTAACTCATTATGAATTAAAAATGTGTCTATCTCCTTTTAAATTTATTCAGTGTCCTGGCATCCACTGCAGTATCGGATAGTGAATTCCACAGATTAATGATTCTTTCAGAGGAGTAATTTCTCCTCATCACTGTTTGAAATCTGCTATACCTTCTCCCAAAACTATGACCTCTCATTCTAGATTGTGCCACATGAGAAATACCCTTTCTGTACCTATTTTGTCAATCCCCTTTGTCAATCTGCCTAAGCTATATATAACCATTTGTAAATTTCATATTTCTTTACTACAGCTTACTTTCCCATCTATTTTATGTCATCCGCAAATTTAGCTAAAGTGCTTTCAATACCCTCATCTAAGTTAATATATGACTGAATACTGTGACATCCCATTAGTTACATCTTGACAACCAGAAAAATACTTGTTTATCCCAACTGTCTGTTTTCTCCTGGTTAGCCAATCCTATGTCCAAACTAATAAAATATCTCTGACATTGTATGATCTTAACTTACGTATTAACCTTTGTGCAACATATTATCAAATGCTTTCTGGAAGTTCAGATGTATGTCATCTACAGGATACGCGTTATCCTCATTGCTTGTTTCCTCTTGTGGGTGAATCCAGAACACTGCTGTACTATTTCAAATTAGTAGTTGCCCTTTTAGAACAGAGACAAGAAACATTTTTTTTTCCTTTTGACTGTTGTGTGACTTTGGAACTCTCTCTGCCTCAGAAGGAATTGGGGTCATTAAATGTTTTATTAAGGGAGAGTTTCTTGCTAGGCAAGTGAATCAAAGATTATTGGGGTAAATATGAATATGAAATTTCAAACATGCAAACAGATTTGCCATGATCTTATTGAATGGTGGACCAGGCTCATGGGGTCCATTTTTTTGAAACCCATTTCTAGTGCCCTAGTCCTGATGAGTGCAAGATAAAAAGCTTCAACTTCTTATTTTTAGCAATGTTAAAGTTCTGTACTACCAGAAAACTATTTACATATATTTTTAGTGCATATCGTTGATCAAAATTATGTTAAAATAATAATGATTATCACGTGAGTACTTCCTCAGTTTATCAAACTTCTAGAATTGTGGCTTAACAATGAGTACAAAACCCATGATTTGGAGATGCCGGTGTTGGACTGGGGTGTACAAAGTTAAAAATCACGCAACACCAGGTTATAGTCCAACAGGTTTAATTGGAAGCACTAGTTTTTGGAGCGCTGCTCCTGCAGAGAATTCTCCAGATGTGAAGATTTACAAATATTGTCTTTGTTCAGTATAGATTATTAGGGTAAACCTACCAATCACAAACTAACTCTGGTGGTGAGGAAGCTTCTGGAAATAATTATTCGGGACAGAATTAAAGGTCACACAGAAAAATATAGATTGATTAGGATTTTCTTAAGGGATAATCATGTTTACCTAACTTTCTGGAACTGTTTGAAGAGGCTTGAATCCAGCCCAGACAAATAAATTTGAAATTGCAGTTTAAACAGATTTTCCTGTTGTATTGCTATTGTTGATAACATAACAGCAGATAAATCAAATTTGATAGAATTTTATCATTTAGCTTGTGTTTTAAATCAATCTGATTTAAATGTTGTTTTTGTCATATTAACTGTTTTTAATTCTAGAACATGAGTTTATGGGTCAACTCTTAATGGTCAGCCAGTGTGACTGCTTTCCTTCACCTTGTCACTCTGTTACTCGAGGTGTATTATTGTAGCAAGAGGTTTGGAGTTATTAAGCTCCTCAAGGAGAATTATTTCAAAGCTTTTCATAAGTGATGGCTGTGTGAAGCGTCCATACCAACTGGATGAAAGCAAGTTGCTTAATGGTAAGCCTTTCTAACTGCCTTGTCATCAGTGGCACTTGCCTCAGGCAATAGCAAGTAAATCTAGTGAGATTTCCTATCAGCTTACTCTGCAATAATAGGGTTCTATGCTTTACTGGCCACTTTAACTTCTGTACCAATCATTTGAAAGAGATTTGGAAAACATCTACCTCTGTCTTCAGAAACTTGGGATTTACTGGTCAAATTATATTCCTCAGCCCTGAAGTCCAGGCTAGTCATGGCTCCTGCTCTCAACTCAATCTCAAGTTTAATCTCTAATTCTGTTTTCCTAAAACTCTCTTCTCTCATTGCTCTTACTGTTTCTTGTCTTTTTCTTTCTCCCTCTCAATTTCTGACTTTTTTCTTAAAATTTTAAAAATTTTAGAAGCTCTTTTGCTGCAGTACATAGCGCCACTGTGAGTTCTTTAATGATTGAGGCAAAGCAGCACACTTCATTGGCAAGCACTCCTATATAGTGCCGAGTGTGCATTGCTGGAAAAGCACAGCAGATCAGCCAGCATCCAAGGATCAGAAGAATTGATGTTTTGGGTATCAGCCCTTCATCAGAAAGGACTTATGCCCGAAAAATCGATTCTTCTGCTCCTTAGATGCTGCCTGACCTGCTGTGCTTTTCCAGCAACACATTCTCAACTCTGATCTCCAGCATCTGCAGTCCTCACTTACTCCTACATAGTGCTCCCTGCATTGTTTCGTGGGAAGTGGAGATAGGCTGCTTATCTCTCTGGTGCAAGGCATTGAGGATCATGGCAGCCAGCCTCATGATACAGACACACTGAAACTATAGGCTATGCATTTTGGCAGGAACAGCAGTTGTAGCTGTGATAAATACTACATACAGAGGACTCTGGCAGAGGAGCTGGATAACTAGTGGGAGATCAGCATGCCAAAATATTAGGAGAACTCTCCTCCTCCTCAGCCACCTCCACAGCTTTCGGTTGTCATTCAGGTGAATAGGGAAATCAAGGGTTATGGGGAAAAGGGCATGAAAATTGGCATGAGTATCAGCCATGAACCTGTTGAATGGTAGAGCAGGCTTGAGGGGCTGAATGCCTTACTCCTGTTACTATTTCTTATGGGTTATATGGGGCAGGCTTATGGGATACAGCAGGAATCCCTTCCAACAACTTTTGTTCCACTTCTGCAAACATCCTGCTCTTTGTGTACTCATTAGAGATGAACATTAATATTCTAAATGGACTGCTGTTGCCTGCTGAGTGAGCCTTGAACCCATGCAAGATGTTGCTGTTCTCTTGCTTGTCTGATGTTACATGTGTCTCACCAAAAGTTTTGCCATAGGTTAAATGTTTTTGACCTGAGCTCATCATCTCAGTAGTGAAAATCCAGCCCTGCGTTGTTGATGTGTACAAATGGTATTTGGTGTATGCACAGTGCATGGATATCCTTTTCTTCATTATTGTAGAACCCTATGTAGGTGGTTCATTAATGTTCTTTAGGGAAGGAAATCTGCCATCCTTATCTGTTCAGGCTTAATCTGATTCCAGATTCACAGCAATGACTTTTAATGGCTCTGTGGGAAATTAAATGCTGGCCTTACCAGCGATCCTGATATCCCATGAACAAATTTTAAAAATGGACTTCCTGAGAAACTTTTGTATATTCATGGGTCTCAAGAGATTGGATATAATCTGCTCACAATATTCCAAAATGGCAGCAACACGATAGCTCCTTTAGGAGATTTAATTAATTAATTAATAACCAGCCACATTCTTTACCCATTGGGCAATCTTCACTGATAACTATGCAATGCACCAATTGAATGCAGAATTTCTTTAAGAGCTATGGTTATCAGAAATGAAAATTGGCTTACCTATATTAGCTACACAAACTGTAACACTAGTTTTGTGTTCAAGTAGAACTGGAAAATTGAAAATTTAGCCCCAATGAAATACCTTTTTTATTTAAGCAAGTGAAAGCACTCTTAAGTATAGGAATTTAATGCTAACGTTTGACTAGAACATGGAAGCTATACATATCTAAAAAAACTTTCAAAATGTAATAGTTTATAGTTGTTTGTAGACAGTGTTCTAGTAATGGTTTATTAAAAACAGATTGTAGCTGTCAGAGCATATTACTTTAACTGGATAGTGTCATAATTACCTGTTATTTCTATGAGTAAAATAGGTTTTGAAGATGTGACAAAAATAAATTTGGTGACGAGCTTGAAAGGTTTATACAGATACACATGTGAATTGTGTATCACATGGAGGTTAAAGTAAACCTTCTTTCCTCAATTAATAATATACAATTCTTTTTGGTATGCATCACAATCATATACTGTAGATAATTAAAAGAAAGCAAATACATTTTGATGGCATACTCAAAAAATTCCCAGTTTGAAAGAGGATATTAAACTGAAATTTGAGACTGAATCTCTGGTAGTAGAAGTCCTCAATACATTATTTTGAATGATCGCTTATTGTCTACCAAAAGAAAACTGTTTCCGTATCATTATTTCTTCAAATCAGCACATGGTACCAAACAAAGAAATAATTAGAGACATTTATGAAATTCGTTATTTTTTCTCTCAATTTTTTGCCAACCCTAAAGCTAAGGAACAAAACAAGTAAATTATTACCTATTATGATTTCTAAGTACATCGAATTTCTTTAAGGGTCTTGTTTTTGAGCAAGGGCATGAGATACCAATAAGATAGCTATGTGCATATCTACATAAATACTAACTGAAAGATGTTATAGAAATTACAAAAAAATTGCAAATTAAGTGGAAACCAAAACATTTTGAGTGGAGACTGAGTGTCAACTCCTGGAGAGTTTCTGCCACAGCTGGTTTTCTTGCTGTTGATTAAGATACTCGCTGAGATGTGCAGGGACGCTTCAGCCTACAGATGATGTGGAAAAAAAAATCATCGTAAAAACAAACCGGCAACAAGTATTGAGGGGAAATTTCTTTTTAGATACTTTTGGAGCCTTTAGATCTACCTTTGCTGAATGAGGCTTCATTTTGCTTTAAAAAAGCTTCCACCTGAACTTCTGCTAGGAGGTCATGATTATTTAGCTGGCAATTTCCACCTCATTTGGGAGTCAATGTTAATAGCTTGGTAGAGTGCCCCTTAATTGGGCCTTTGCATATTTAACTAAAGGCAATCAGTAGCCTGCCCATTTTCAGATGCCCAGTCAGGACATGGCTGAGAAGCTGACTCGATTCAGCTCCTCACAAATTTACTTAGATCCTTTCCCTCCTTGCCTTCCTTAGCAAGATTTTGTATGTTCTTATGTTTGTGTTCCTTGCCTTATCTTACCAAACTTGCCTCATTAGCTACCTAACTTGGTTCTATGAGCTCTATCTTGTCACATGCCATTCTCGGAAAAAAACGTGCCCCTGAAAAAATATCAGTTGAACAACCAGCATTCCTTGTGCCTGCATCATCTTCAAAAGCCCATTGTGCATTCAGGCAAACACTGTTCGTCCGGAGCTGCCTTGTAAGGTTCCTGATGTTTGTCCCAGACATGTCAGGCAAAGAGAAATTGATGCCTTAATTTGTGGACAAGCACCTTGAGGTTCTGGTGGATGGTATGGTACAAAGCAGGGCCATCCTGTACCCCTCAGATCAGCAGAGGACGCTATGCCATCTGTTCCTGCCAGCTGGTCCAAGATTGCTACCTGGGATATATGGTCTCTGGTGTCTGGAGGAAGACTCAGCAGAGAAAGCAGAGCTGTGATTTTTCTCTGCTCCGCCAGGATAATCTTGTCTCTACTATCTCACACTCCGTGCACCCACCTCCCATCAAAACTCATGCTACACCATTCTCCATATTGCCTGCCACATTCATTGTTATCTACCCAATCCCAACTAATCCGTACGCCTCTGCACTGCCTACTCACTCCCCTGGTTCACCTCCCCAGAGTACCAAAAGTAACTGCTGTATCACCCATTTTTGTTTCCCATTGTATCTGCCTGTCTGTCATTGCAAGAGGAACAATAGCATAGAAAGACTCAAGATGGGTGGTTGGCTACCTGACATTCGGCTTTTCACCCTTGTGTGGAGAGCATCTTGACTTTGACTGGCCTGAGTGACTGACTCTAACTATTTCCTTTAATATTCTCAGATCTGATACATCAGGTTAAGACGACTTATTGCCTTTAGTTTTTCTAGTACTTTTTCTCTCATGATAGTTCTTGTATTTATTTCTTCCTTTTTTGTCCTTTGATGTTTTAGTACTTTTGGAATGCTTTTAGTGTCGTCTGCTATGAAGACTGGTGCAAAATACTATTGAACTCCTCTGCCATTTCCTGATATGAAAATGTGTTGCTGGAAAAGCGCAGCAGGTCAGGCAGCATCCAAGGAACAGAAGAATCGACGTTTCGGGCATAAGCCCTTCTTCAGGAATCCAATTTCCTGATACTCCATTATTATTTTCCCAGTTTTTTTTTCTCTAAGGGACCTATGTTTACTTTGGTTTACTATGTTTACTGTCTTCCTTTTTAAAGATATTGAAAGGCGCTCTGACCATCTAACCTTTACTTTATCCCCAATCTAGATTCCTTAGATAACATTCAGTAGACAAGATTGAACAAAGTGCAGGTAAATTGTTGCTTCACCTCCAAGGTGTGTCTGGTACCTTAGATGGTGAGAAAAAAGGAGATAAATGGACAAGTGTTGCACCTTCCATGAGTGTGTGGGAAGCTGCTATTGAAATGGAGGAAGAATGGACCAGGGGTGTATAGGAGAAAATGGACCCTGCAGAATGCTGAGGGAAGGGGCTTCTCTTTGGAAATGGCAGAAATGGTGATTTATAATCCTTTGGATGTAGAAGTTGGTGCAGTTTAATGTGAGGAAAAGTGGAACCCTGTCACTATTGAGAGACTGGAAGGGGTGAGCACAGAAGTGAGGGAAAATGGCTGTCAACCAAGATAGTGGAATCCTCAGCTGAGGAAAGAAGGCAGACATCTCTGAGGGCGCACTCGAAACTCTTCTGGAGCTTGAATTGAACCAAGACCGTTTTGAGGTCAGGAATTAAGAAGCCCTGATGGAACTGAAACTGAACATCCAGATCATTGATGTAATTTGTAAATTGTTGAGTCCCCAGCACCTGAGTCATTTCACTGGTTATAGTTTGCCAAACTGAAAATTTACCATTTGTTCCTTCTCTGTTACTTGTTTGCTCAACAATCCTCTATCAATGCTGGCATGTTATCCTTCTATACCACGAGCTCTTATTTTGTGTAGTAGCTTTCAAAGCTGCAGCTTACTAAATGGCGACTAGAAATTAATGTACACTACTTCTTCTTCCCCTTTATTTGCATTGCTTGTTACATAATCAAAGAATTACACTAAATTCATTCAACTCACTATGCCTTTCGCAAACTCAAGTTGGCTCAGCCTGATTTCCTTATGATTTTCTGAATATTTTCCTACAACTACCTTTGGGATATTTTGTTGCATTTTGTTATGGCACATATTAGGCTCAGTAACCTGTAGTTTCCATCTTTCTGTTTCCCTCCTTTCTTGAATGAAGAGTTCACGATTGATATTTTTTAATCAATGGGAATCTAGAAAAATTTGGAAAATTATGACCACCATATCCATCACCTCAGCAGCTACTTAATAAGAGCCTGAGGTCTTGGAGATGTGTCAGCCTTTAGAGGAATCCAGATTAGATTCTTGTGTCCTGTGTGGATGAGAGTGGCGACTGTAGAAAGGATGAGAAAACTGACCAAAGCACCATGGTACGGGGACCCATTCAAAGGGGGCAATATAGAGAAATATAGGAATTGGGGATAAGTGGAGTCGAGGGAATAGACACTGTTCTCTGTGGCTAGAATCGAGCGTCTTGAAGCTTGTATTGCCAGCATGTTATCTGGATACAGGGTATCTCAACTGAGCTACAAAGGAACTTGGAGTAGGAGGGGAAAGATACAATTGTTGTAGTCCACATAGGCATCAGCTGTATAGGTAGAATAAAGAAAGAGGGGATGTGAGCAGCTAGGAGTTAAATTATAAAGCAGAACCAAAAAGTTGTTAATCTCCACAGGATCAACAAGATTAAAGTTGCAAACATATAGGTCAAAGATTGGTGTGGGAGAAACAGGTTTGAATTCATGGGACATTGGCACCAGTACTGGGTAAGGAGGGAGCTGTTCTGATTGGATGGGCTTCATCTGAATTATGCTAGGACCAGAGTCCTGGCAAATCACATTGCAATGGCTGTAGGTACAGCTATAAAATAAATATTGGGGAGAGGTGTGAGGGGGATGGTGTTCAGTTGCATGGAAAATTACAAGATCAAACATAAAGGAGAAAGTACAATTGCAAGTTAGTGATAGAGTTGATGGTTACCAGAAAATAAGTGTCAGATTACGTGTCAAATCTTAAGAAGTGTAGAGAAATTTGATAAGAGAACAAACTTGAAGGCTTTTTATCTTAATGTATGAAGCATTCAGAATTAGGTAGATGAACTAATGGCATAAGTCAAGATAAATGAATATGATCTCATCACCATTCTGGGTGTAAGGAGATCAAAACTGGGAAGTTGACATTCAGGAATATTTGACCTTTCGGAAAGACAGGTGGGATGAAAATGGTGGTTAGGTAGAACTGTTAATAAAAATGAAATGAGGACAATTATTAGAAAGGGTTCAGAAAAGATTTACAAGTATATTGCCAGTGTTGGACGGTTTGAGCTATAGGGAGAAGATGAGTAGGTTGGAGCTATTTTTCCTGGAGGGTAAGACATTGAGGGATGACCTCAGTCATGAAGGGCATGGATAAGGTGAATAGTCAAGGCCTTTTCCCCAAGGTAAGGGAGATCGAAACTAGAGGGCATAGATTTAAGGTGAGAGGGGCAAGTTTTAAGAAAGGACCTAACGGGTAATATTTTCATGCAGAGGATGGTGTGTGTATAGAATGAACTGCCAGAGGAAGTGGTGATGATGGCTGGTACAATTCAACATTTAAAAGGAATCTGAATGGGAATGTGAATAGGAAGGGTTTAGAGGGATATGGGCCAAATGATGGCAAATAGGACCAGGTTAATTTAGGATATTTGTTCGGCAGATTTCTGTGCCATACATCTCTATCACTAATACAGGAGGAATTGATGCCTTCAACATCAATGGACAAGTAGTATTAGACAAACTAATTACAGTAAAGGCAGATGAATCCCTTACAATGATTGTTTGCATCCTAAGATCCTAAAAGAAGTAGCTATAGAGATAGTGGATGCATTAATTGTAATTTGCAAAACATCCTTGGCTTTTGAGAAGTACCAGATGATTGAAAGGGAAGGAGGCAAAAAGCAGCTAATTATAAGCCGAGTGACCTAACATTTATTGATGGAACAATATTGGAATCAATTATTAAGGAGTTCATTGCAGAACATTTGGATCTAATCATGCAGAGTTACCATGTCATTGTGAAAGGGAAATGGTGTCTGACTAATTATTAGAGTTTTTCAAGGAATTCTCGTCTGGAGTGGATGGATGAAGCCAATATATGTGTTATATTTGGACTTCCAGAAGGCGTTTGACACATTATTTCACAAAAGGTCCTCATTGGTTAAGAGGTCGTGGTGTTGGAGATAATATATTGGCTAATGGGTAAGAGAGCAAGTGGGGATAAAGGGATCTTTTTCAGGTTGGCGACCTGTGACAGGTGGGATTCCACAGGGATCAGTGTTGGGACCACAACTGTAGACAATATATCTTAATGACTTGGAGGAAAGGAAGTACATTTGCAGATAATATGTGGAAAGGCATATTGTGAGAGGGATATAAAGGACCTAACAGGCAATGTTTTCATGCAGAGGATGGTGTGTGTATAGAATGAACTCCCAGAGGAAGTGGTGGAGGCTGGTACAATTGCAACATTTAGGAGGCATTTGGATGGGTATATGAATAGGAAGGGTTTGGAGGGATATGGGCTGGGTGCTGGCTGGTGGGACTAGATTGGGTTGGGATATCTGGTCGGCATGCACGGGTTGGATCGAAGGATCTGTTTCCATGCTGTATATCTCTATGACTCTACCTGAAGCAAGTGGGCAAAATGTTTGAAAATTGGGCACAATATGGAAAAATATGAAGTTAATTTTAGAAAGGAGAATGAAAGAGCAATATTATTTAAATGGAGAAAAAAAACTACAGAAAGCTACAACACAAATGGATGTATGGATACTTGTGCATGAAACACAGGAGCTATCACACAGGTCCAACAGATAATCAGGAAGGGTAATTGAATATAGGCCTGTATTTCAAGAGGTTTGGATTATAAGAATAGGAAAACCTTTCTGAAACCATACAAGCTGCTAGTGTGACCACATCTGGAGTACTGTTAGCAATTTTGGTTCCCTTATGTAAGGAAAAATGAAATAGAAATTAGAATAAAAATTTATTATAATGTGTACTTTTACATGAAAAATACATTCACTATAAATTTTATAAGTCATCCCACCATAACGGCTACATCAATAACAGTAGTCATACATAATAATAAATAAAAGTAAAATTAAAGCAAAGTTCATCACAGTTCAGTTAAAGGCTCTTGGAATGGGGGAAAATTGATTTAGGAATGATGGAATCGTCTGAAGACGCAGCTGGGATGAGACCGCCATGCTGGGCAGAGTCTGCGACTCGTGGACGAGACCGCCTTCTGAACTGCTGGAACACCTGGACATCGAAGACGAAGAAGACCTCCAAAAATGGGATGAGACCTCCAGGCAGGGACAAGACTGCCACACTGGGATAACACTGTCACACCAAGAAACTGCCAAACCAGGAGACTACGATGCCAGGGCGACACCGCCTTTCTCCTTTTAAGCACCTGGGTCTACCTGCAGACCTGGAACTTCAGCCTAGCCTGTGATCCAGACTAGGGGAGTCAGCCCAGAACATGTTCCTCGCTTGCTGGGATACAGTGGGCTAGGATCGAGCCTTGTCGGCTCATCCTGGCATTGTTGCTGCTGATACAAGCGGCTTAAAAGAAAATAATTAAAAAACAGCAAAGGTAAAAAGAAGAAAAAGAAAGAAAGGAAGTTGACAGCAGTGGATGAGCTCATGGCTCAGAGACCCTGCTCTGTTGCTATCTTGTACAAAAATTTATTCCATTGGAGGCAGTTCAGAGAAGGATGATCCAAGCATGATCCCCAATATGGAAGGATTGTCTTATGAGCAAAGGTTGAACAGGTTAGAACTTACTGCAATTTAGAAGAATGAAAGGTGATCTCTTTGAAACATATAGGATTCTTAAGAGGCTTGACAGGGTAATTACAGAGAGGATGCTTCCTCTCATGGGAAAGTTTAGGACCGGAAGGCAGTGTCTCAGAGTTCAGATGTACCAATTTGAGACTGAGATGAGGAGGAATTTCTTCTTTCAGAGGATTATGTGTCTTTGAAACTCCTTGGCACTGAAAGCTGTTGAGGCAGAGTCTTGTGTATATTTAAGGCTGAAATAGATTGATTCCTGGTTAGTTGGGGAGTCAAGGGTTATGGGGAAAAGATCATCAAACCTATTGATCCTCCAGTTGTATGTTTTATTCCCATTTTTAAATGTTTGAAAATTGGCCTACTTTGTATACAGGTGCAAAAAGTTAAACTAAACATGATAAATTTTTTTTCTCCCTTTGGATCAACATCATTGAACCTATAGGCCAGACAAAGTCTTTTTGCAAATAAAGAGGAAACATCATACATTGTGATACCTCTGATCTATTCAGTTTACACTGGCCCTATAATTATTGATTTCATCTCTTTTTCATTTATATATTTTCAACAAGGTGATAAGACAGAATCAAATCTGAGGGAACTTTGGAATTTTGCTTAAAGTCTGCCAGTTTGATGTGTGTTTCCTCTTGTGCTACGTCTACTTATTCCCACACTATTACGTTGTATTTGGTAAAACATGTTAAAAATAGAACTTTGTGGAGCTAACCTGGAATGACAAAGATATAATAATAGGCTATTTTTCTGAAATTTTACATAAAAATATGTTGAATGAAAACTGAGCTCCAAGGAATTACATATATAACTGTCGTTTGCTAGACTCCTCATGATCTGTTGTGTGCTAGACTGCTGAAATTATTGTTTGTTACTTGAAACTCATAACAGGCTAGAGGTAAAAATGACTGCATTATTAATGTTTGTACTTGTATTATCCCTATTGAACAGGAAGAACTAAATATAAGCAAATTGTTGCATTACTTTGAGGAAAGCTTACTTATGGAAATATGCATGACTGTTTTAAAGAAATGGCTAATCCATTTTTAAAAATATCTATATGATTATTATAAAACAATTGACAAATGAAGGTTTGCTTTATTTTCTATATATTAAGTCAAGACAGAGGAAAAAAGAAATAACATACATTGCTATAACACCTTCTATATTCCAAAGTGCTTTTACTTTTGGAAGTGTAGATATGGCTGTAAATTAAGATGCTGCTTTCCAATAAAAATCTCCTTAAACTCTAAACTATATGAAAATTGATGAATAAATAATCTGTGCATAAAGAACTAACTTATAAGTCATAAACTCTACATTATAGCCATCAGTATACTTTAAATCACACCAGCTGAGTTATTGTTTTCTTTTTGTATAATTTATAATTTCGAGTTTTTCTTTGTTCACTGCATGTTTCAAGCTTTTCATTTGTTCTTACAACAGGTGGCTAGACGTACAGATTTTATTTTCAATCAATAATAGTGGAGCCATTTTGCTTTCTTTGACAAATCAATTTAACTTGATTTTTACAGTGTATCCATTTATGTGAAAAAGCAATCAGTCTTCAGTGTGGATTTCCAGTTAGTATGAGATAAATAAATTGGTTTAAATTTGAATTGTACAAATAATTCTGACAAGCTAAAGCTTAAACTAAACACTTTGTTAGCACTGCTCCTTCCCCTTTTTAGTGCTGTTGTCTCAAACATAATTCTTGATTGCATACCTGCCCCAAATGAAACTCACCACTTTGTCATTTCCCTATTTTGCTTGGTGCAATCTTTTAAATGTGAAAAAAATGAACTAATTCAAACATTAATTGATTAAAATTTGTCGCTAGTCTAGGTGCAGTCAAATGTAACCAATTTTAAACTAATCATGAACAATCATGTTGTTGTGATAACCCAATTTCACAATCTACTAACCTGTTCTTTTTGTACTTCACCTTGAAATGCAAATGTTTCTCTATAAATTAAGCAGCTCTTCAAATTTTGAAGAGCTAATTGAATTCAACAAACTACATATTTCGATAAAACAAAGGGAAATCTCTTCTGTTTATTATTTAATATAGTTCACACTGCTAATGCAACAGTTCATAGAAAAGCAGTTGGTAGTATAAACTCTATGACTCTATGATTTAAACAAAAAAAGATTTGTTTTGTCAACAAGAATTATCTCCTGGATGGAAAATTTTCGTCATAGTTTTTACTTATCAATTAGATTTTTGAGTTCAGTGTACAGAATATTCTGTCAAAAAAGTCTTTAGAATGCACAAACAATTTTATGTTTTCACATCGTCACATATTTTGTTTGATAGATGTTAGCTATAATACAAGTGATAAAAAGTTTTTTGGACAGCGTTTTCAAAACATGTTGGAACTGAGGTTGTGAGTCTGTGGGTTCTGAAAATCCTGGGAATAAAAATTAAAATAGGATGCCAGTGTGATCTTATCTTCTGAATTTCTCAAGAATAGGATTAAAGGAGAGTAGATAAATTTCTCAGATCTGTTGGGTAAATTACTAAGAAGTCATTTATTTTTTGGGAAATTTCTCAGATCTATCGGGGAAGAGTTATTTTATATTTTCTAATCAATATGTCCAGAGATGTTAGTACACATCTCGGAAGCAGATGGGCCATGAACTCAGGGTTCCTGGCTCAGTGGTAAGAAGTAAGAATTGTCAAGTGGGTGAAGTTGTTAAGAAGCCAATTATCAGCAGTTTTAATCTGAGTCCTGGATATTACAGCCAGAAAAGCTGTATCTTGATTTGTCAGCAGGGTCAATGAGGAGAATGCACAGCAGAAAGAGTTTCTTCAATAATCCAACAAGCTGTGAGTCTTTGATCAGTTACAGTGAAGAACTTTATTGAATTCAAGAAATGGTGATTGAGATACTGCTGTTCAAAGCACTTTGTTTCAGAGTGTGAATTCATTGTTTAATGGGTAATTGGTAATTTGTTTGAAATCAGATTCTTTTTCTGCTGGCGAGATTATATTGTTTTGAATGTCTAATTGCCCTTGAGGTCATAATGAGTTGCCTGCTTGAACCACTTAGACCAAGCAGCTTTTAGAAAGAGGGCCAAGTTTCTAGTGCCACGATGTTCTCAGTCAAAATGAAGTGTATTTTTGGGGTATCATTGAGGTGGGGTGATTGAGGTCTCAGGGTTAGAAGTTACTATCAAATGATCCTTGACATACATAGATGGTGTATACTGCTGTTAGTATGTGGCTGGTGGAAGGAGTGACTAAGGTGCTGGATAGGATGCCAATCAAATGGATTTCTTTTGGTTGAATCGTTGTGAGTTTTGGTTGTGTCAGACCCCAGGCGATGTTCCCCAAATTATTTTGATTCCAAATGGGATATCCTAAACTTTCAATCTTCTGGGTAAGGAAGAATTAACAGATATCCTTTATTCAATGGGCCCTGTAGTTGGTTGCAGCAAAGTTAGTTTATGAAGGAACTCCTCCTCCCTTTTGGACAACCACCTGATGAAGGAGCAGCGGTCCATAAGCTAGTGCTTCCAAATAAACCTGTTGGACTATAACCTGGTGTTGTGTGATTCTTAACTTTGTAAACCCCAGTTCAACACTGGCATCTCCAAATCATCCCTTTTGGATAGTTTTCTTCCAGATCAGGTGAATTTGCATTTTGAAAGGAGGCAACTTAACCAGACTTGTGTGGCTAACAAAAGAGTGGGTTTATTAGTTCTGATAATAATGCAATATCTATATATAGATTAGTATTAAAAGAGGAGTCCATAAAAAATAAAAGCTAAAACTAAAAATTATTCAGATCACTCTTTGAGTCATTCATAAAGAGTGGATAGTCAATCTTTGTGGCCGTTACAAAAGATCTTTGGATGCTTGTCCGCAGATCCCTAAAGATGACAGGATAGGTTAATAAGGTATTTCAGAAATTAGTTAAGCAGGACATTTGTCTTTATCAGCCATAGCATAGATCCTAAGAGCATGGAAGCTATATTAATCTGTATAGGCATCTGGCTAGGCTGCAGCTGGAGTAATCTGTGGAGTTTTGGCTTCTTGTACAACAGGAAGTATGTGATTGCACTGGAGGGTTTGCAGACAAAATTCACCAGAATGTTGCCTGGAATGGAGCAGGTTAGCTGTTAAATTCAGGTTGTTGTCTTTAGAGCAGGGAAGGCTAAGAAATCCATGTCAACCAGGGGTTCTAAGGTTATAGAAAGCACACGTTCCCATTAGTTGAAGGATCGATTACAATGGTCCATAATTACAACAGTCCTGAAAGGCAGGAAGTTTAGAGTGGATTTGAAGATGGGCTTTGTCCAGAGTGTGGTGGGAATCCAGAATGTTTTGCTGGAGGATAGTTGAGGCCAGAAATCTCATAACCTTGAAAAGCTAATTGAGGTTTTTGAGAAGATTTGTCGCTCAGGTTGTGGATGTGATTGTTGGTTTGCCTGCCGAGCTGGTTGGTTTGTATGCAGATGTTTTGAAAAGTACTTGGATTCATGCTTGAAATGTCATAACATTGAAGGCTATGGACCAAGTACTGAAAAGTGGGACTGGTGCAAATTTAGAGTAGCTTTTTGTTGGTACAGACTTAATGGTACAAAAGGTCTCTTTTGTACTGAATGATCGATGATTCCATGATAAATGTTGGAGTAGGCTCGAGGACCTGATGTGCCTACTTGTGCTTCGAGTATTTACATTCTTATTGTCACAACTACAGATGTCAAATGCTTTAAAAGGGAGTATCTATGACCTTTGAGCTTCCTAGTGTCCTTCCAAAAGATATGGTTCAATGATGACTGGAGGTGAGCATGCCAGGAGCAGCACCAGACAAACCTAAAAATGAGGTGTTAATGCAGTGAAACTACAAAATCAGACTATTTACATGCCAAACAGCAAACGCGGTAAATCATAGACATAGATAAATGATGCCACATCCAAAGATCAGATCTGAGTTCTTCTGTCCTGTAGTGAATGATGGTGGGCAATCAGACAACTCATTGGAGAAGGAGGTTTCACAAATATTCCCATCTCAAGATGAGAGAGCCCAGCATATCACTGAAAAGGAAAAAACTGAAGCATTCATAAGAATCTTCAGTTGGAAGTGCTGAATGGATCAGCACTTGGCTTTCTTCAAGGATTTTCATCATCACAGGTGTTCGTCTTACGGCAATTTGTTTAGCTCCACGTGATATCAAGAAACAGTGGAGGCATTGGCTATTGCAAAGGCTGTGAGCTTTGACAACATTCTGACAATATTACTGAAGACTCAAGCTTCACGACCTGCTACAATTAAGCTGTTCCAGCACTGCTACAACACCAACATCCACCTGACATTGTGGAAAATTGCCCAATTATGTCTGTACCCAAAAATCAGGACAAATATGAGATGGCCAGTTACTGCCCCATCAACCTACTATTGATCATCAATGAAGTAATAGAAGGTGTCATCAACAATGCTAACAAGTAACACCTGCTCAGCAATAACCTACTCTTTAACACTTGGTTTGGGTTCTGCCAGGGCCACACAGCTGCTGACATCATTACACCCTTAGCTTAAACATGGACAAAAGAATTGAATTCCAGAGGTGAGGTGAGGTGAGAGTACAGCCCTTGACACCAAGGTTGCATTTGAACAAGTGTGACCAATCAGTGGAAAAACTCTGGTGACTGGGGCTATGCCTGGCACATAGAAAAATCGCTGTGCTAACTGGTTGAACAGTAGAGTTTGGGACCTAGCTTTGCTGCTCCTCTCCCTTGTAAAATTGCTGTTGTATACAGCTGTAAATGTTAACAGTTTTTTGTAAAATATTTTGTAATTTGTTTAATAAAATAAAAAAAATTTAAAAAATAAACAGGAAAAAAAAATCGCTGTGCTTGTTGAAGCTCAATCATCTCAGATCCAGGTCATCTTGCAGGAGTTCTTCAGGGTAGTTTCCTTGGCAGAACCAACTTCAGCTGCATCATTGGTGACCTTTCCTCCATCATAAGGTCAGAAGTGGGATGTTTCCTGATGACAACACAATGCTAGGCACCATTCATGACTCCTCAGATACTAATTCAAATTAAATGAAATAGCAACAGCTTTACATACATTGGAAGTCATCAACACAGCAGAAATATTGGATTGGACACGAAACGTTGATTATAAATTGTGAGGAGGATAGTGTGGAACACCGATAGGACGTTGGCAAGTTGGTGGATAGATGGCAGGTGAAGTTCAACTCAAAGAAGTGTGAAGTGATGCACTTTGATCGCCGCAAGTGCTATGAAAGACAATATAAAATGGAGGTTACAATTCTAAAAGGGGTGCAGGATGGGAGGGACCATGGTGTGCTTGTGGACAGATCATTGAAGGTGGCAGACTGGTTGGGAGAGTTAGTTAATAAAGCATACAGTTTTGTTGGCTTTACTAATAGGGGCACAGAATACGACAACAAGGTGTGATGTTGAACTTGGGCAAGACATTTGTTAGACCTCAACTGCAGTATTGTATATAGTTATGAGCACCACATTATAGGAAAGATGTAAATGCATTAGAGAGAATACAGCAGTGATTTACAAGAAAGGTTTCAGAAATGAGAAACTTAGTTATGAGAATAGATTGAAGAAATTGTGATGGTTCTCCTTGGAGAGAAGGAGGCTGAGAGGAGATTTGATAGAGGTTTTCAAAATTGAGTGGGCTGGACAGAGTAGATAGGGAGAAGCTATTTCCATGTGTAAAAATAAAAAACAAATGAAAGGGGCTATATTTAAATTGACATGCCAATGAAGAAAGGGTGAGGTGAAAAGACTCTTTGTCACACAGTGAGTAGTTAGGATATGGAGTGCAGATGATTATTTGGATAGAAATGGTGTGCAGTTATATGGAGAAAATGTAGGAGATTGGCACTAGGCAATAGAACCCGTGCAGACACAATAGGCCAAATGGCCTTTTTTTTTTGCACGATAACAATTTGTGATTCTGAATCTGAAATATGAACATTTGTTCTGATCATGTACTTATGCAGGAATGACACTTTTCAGGGAATGAACATCATTCCAGGAATGAAAAGACGCTAGACAAATTGGTAACAAAAATGCACATACATGTCATTAAAAGACCTGATTTGGAGATGCCGGTGTTGGACTGGGGTGTACAAAAGTTAAAAATCATACAACACCAGGTTATAGTCCAACAGGTTTAATTCGAAGCACACTAGCTTTGGGAGCGTTGCTCCTTCATCAGGTGATAGTGGAGGACTCAATCCTAACACACAGAATTTATAGCAAAAATTTACAGTGTGATATAACTGAAATTATATATTGAAAAATTTATTGTCTGTTAAGTCTTTCATCTGTTTGAATACCATGATAGTTTCACTTCCTTCCTTCTTGTGTGAATCACAAAACCTTTTTTTAAAAAGCTGCATTCTCAGGTTAGCTGTTAACAATGGTTAGCTGTTAAAAAAGTGAGATAACGGAGTTTCACATGAATTCATGCAGTTTTTGATCAAAGTACAATGTAACCCTGCAAGTACAAATTCACCCCACAAAATATATGTGTGCATGTGGGTCTTTGTCTGTCTGTGTGCGTGTGTCTGTCTGGGTTGGGGGTTGTGAGTGTGAGAAAGTGTATGTGTGTGTGTAGTGAGTGTAGAGTGTCTTAAGTCTGTGAGTTTGTGTGTGTGTGTGTGTAGTGCAATGGTGGTCACCTGTAATGACACATGAACCCAAGGTCCCAGTTGAGGCCCTCCCTATGTGCACCGAACTTAGCTATCAGCCTCTGCTCGGCCACATTTCCCTGCTATACACATACACACACACACACACACACACACACACACACACACACACACACACACACACACACACTTGTACACATGGACACACATATACACAGACGCGCATACAGACAACCACGCACACACTCCTACACTCACAAATGCATCCCCTCACATACTTAAGACACTTTAAACTCACTATACACACACACACACACACATACACTTTCTCACACTCACAACCCCCAACCCAGACAGACACAAGCACACAGACAGACAAAGACCCACATGTACACACATATTTTGTGGGGTGAATTTGCATTCATGTAGAACTCTGTTATCTCACTTTTTAGATTAGAATCAATCTAAACATCATGACATAGACAGAGAACACAGGGGGCTAACAGCTTCAACATATTGTCTAGCTATCACCATTGTTCACAGCTAACCTGAGAATGCAACTTTTTTAAAAAAGGTTTTGTGATTTACACATGAAAGAAGTGAAATTTTCATGGTATTCAAACAGATGAAAGACTTAACAGACAATCAATTTTTCAATGTATAATTTCAGTTATATCACACTGTAAATTTTTGCTATAAATTCTGTGTGTTAGGATTGAGCCCTCCACTATCATCTGGTGAAGGAGCAACGCTCCCAAAGCTAGTGTGCTTCGAATTAAACCTGTTGGACTATAACCTGGTGTTGTGTGATTTTTAAATTAAAAGACCTGAAAGCTTTACAGATAATGGATGTAATGCGTGTTCAAAAACTGATGAAAAAGATTTTTCTCTCCTTACCTAAGAAAAGATATATTTCCCATTGAGGGATTGCAGTACACATTGAATCAAATGGGTCCAGTATTCACTTAAGTTTAGAACAATGCGAGGGCATCTGCTTGAAACATAAAATTATGATAGGGCTGGATTTGGGGTTGGTGATTCCCCTGACTTTGGAGAAACAAAGAATCACAGTCTTAGGGTTCATGATAGATTATTTCAGACTGAGACAAAGAGAAATCTCTTTGCTCTGAGAGTGATGAATCAGTGAAATTCTCTTTCACAGAAGGTTTTGGAGGCCAAGTTATTGAATATATTTATGAAATAAGTTGTTGGATTTAGAAAGTCTAAAGACTTAAGGGTATGTGGAGAGAGTAGGATTGTGCTGTTGAGAAAGAAGATCAGTCAAGATCACGTTGAATGGTGGAGTGGGCTTGACGGGCCAAAAGGGCCTGCTCCCATTTTCTATGAAAGTGAGATAGATTAAAATTATCAGCTTGTTTGTTAATGAATGATAATTTTCTTTGACTAAGTATGTTGAGTAACCATGTAACTTATAACAACAATTGATAAAGCATGCAATTTTTTTATGCAAAGTGGGATTATTGGCACAATACGTTTCTGCAAAGTGCACCAGCTTGCTTGCTGTCGTCACCTGGCTGCTACTTCCACTGGGACTTGCTTTTACTTTAGTTAATGGCAGTCATTAAATACATTACTTGAAAAGTTTCCTGCCACTTGAGGGGTAGAAGTCTCACTCTATACCAATTTATGATCTGTCTGTTGAATAGCTTCTTCCTAGCTTGTTGGCTAAGTGCTGAAGTGCCTTCTGGAGAGGAGTTATATGTAAAACTTCGCTCAAAGATTTACAATTACTGATGAATATAAACTGTACAGATAGATTAAATACGCAGTTAAAATTTGGCAGATGGAGTATGTGAACTTGTCCCCTTTGGTTGGGAGAATAGATAAGTAAATAATGTAAATGGAGAGGGATTGCAGAACTCTGGTACAGAAGGATCTGGATGTCCTTGTCCATGAATCACAAATAGGTAGGATGCAGGTACAACAAGCAATTAGGAACTAAAGTAGAAAGTTGTTGTTTATTCCAAGGGCACAGAATATAAAAGTAGATAATTTTTGCTACAGATGTATGGATGACATCTGGAGTACAATGTATAGTTTTTGTCTCCTTATGTAGGATATAATTGTATTAGAACTGAGCTTCCTAAAATTTGTCCAGATGTGAAACTACTTAATGCCACGAAGTGCAAATTTCTTGAATGGGTGAGCTGGGACATTTCAGCTATTGAGAGTGAGTCTTCACTTGTTAGGAAGGAAACTTCAGCTATTAGGGAGGAGACTTCAGCTGTTGGAGGGAAGCTTTAATGTTTAGGGGAAGGCCTCAGCTGTGGAAGAGAGGTTTTAATGTTTTGAGGGGATGCCTCCGTTGTAGTGTGAGGAGATTCAGTTGAAAGGGAGGGAAGCTTTAACTGCTCAGGTGAGGTTTCAGCTATTATTGGGGGAAATTTTCAAACGTTGGTGTGTGGAGCTTGTAGTTTTTGACCAGTTGGGTTAAGGGAACAGAAATTGAACATCTAGTAAGTTGATGAAAGCGCTTTCTACAAAAAAAATCTATTTATTCACATTTTTTTACAACAGTAAGTAACACATGTTTGAATTCAGTCCATTAGACCAAAGCTAGGAGCATTTAAAGAGATCTGTCAGTTGTCAGAAATCAGTCTGAGCTGTAGAACCACCTTTGCTGCCTTGGAGCTCACAATCCCAAAATCTTGGTTTGTGTCCCAGTTGTGATCAGAACCACAGTTTGGCGAGCTCTACATTAGAAGCAATTCATAAAAGATTCACTTGGCTGAATCCTGAGATGGAAGCATCATCTTATGAGGAAAGGTTGGAGAGGTGGAGATCATGTCCATTAGAGTCTAGAAGAATGAGAGATGATTTTAGGGCGGCACGGTAGCACAGTGGTTAGCACTGCTGCTTCATAGCGCCAGAGACCCGGGTTCAATTCCCGCCTCAGGCGACTGACTGTGTGGAGTTTGCACGTTCTCCCCGTGTCTGCGTGGGTTTCCTCCGGGTGCTCTGGTTTCCTCTCACAGTCCAAAGATGTGCAGGGTCAGGTGAATTGGCCATACTAAATTGCCCATAGTGTTAGGTAAGGGGTAAATGTAGGGGTATGGGTGGGTTTCGCTTCGGCGGGTCGGTGTGGACTTGTTGGGCCGAAGGGCCTGTTTCCACACTGCAATCTAATCTAATCTAATCTAATAGAACATATCAGATCTTGAAGGGATTTGACAGGGTAAAGCTTAAAATAATGCTTTCTTTTATGAGAAAAACTAGCATGGGAGTCACGGTTTAAGAAGTCTATCTTTTATGTCAATGATAGGGAGAGTTCTTTCCTCTTGGGGTCATCAGTCTTTGGAACTCTGTCTCAAAGAATAGTGGAGGTAAAATCGCACTATTTTTTAAGGCTGAGTTATATTAATATGGTACTGGAGATTAACCCTGACATTGCCTTCCAGACATAAAAATGGTCCCTACAAGGACTGAGTGAATTAATAGCAGCCTGCACATTTGTTATTTACATCAAAATTATTCTTCTACAAGAATGGCTTAGTTAAGAAACCAAATCCTTACTTACATCTACAATTATGGCAAGTTTTCTATTTCATGGTGAATTTAGAAATGTTCTGTGGTTTTATACATTGACTTTCTTTTACTCAGTTCTTTTCACAAAGGCACTTCTGACCCTCAGCGCTACAACATTGAAGGTAAGGATGTATATCTTGAATCAACATTTGTCAAAATAGGAATTGAATCATGCTTTGTTGGCACCAATTTGATTCTTGATAGAGAGAAAATTGGCAAAGGGAGTAGACAGCACAGTGGAATTGAGGTTGTAATTAGATGTGTCATGATCTTATCAAATGACAGAACAGGTTGGCAGGGCTGAATGGCCTATTCCTGCTCGTAATTTGTATTACTGTATATGTGTTTGTATGGTTCTGGGTCAAAGTTTATCACACTGGCATTTATGTGGTATGAATGTTATTTGCTGATTATCAGTTCAAATTTAGATGCTATTTGCATTTTGCTGCATGTGGGCTTGAATTGTTTCAATATCTGAAGAGTTGCAATTACAGAATACTACAATCATCAGCAAACATCTTCAATTCTGACCTTAATACGAAGAGAAATTAATTGTTGAAGCCAGGAAGATGGCTGGGCATAGGGCACTTTCCTGAGGAACAACTATAGCAATATCTTGTGGCTGAGTTTGTTGGCCTTCAACAAGCGGAACAATCTTTCTCTGTGGTTGAGTTTCCGCAGATTGCTATTGACTTAAATTTTACCAGGACACCTGGATGCTGCACTTGATGCAATGCTGCCTTGTTGTCATAGGCAGTCATTCTCTTTTCACCTTTTGAAACTTAGATTTCTTGTGTTCATGTTTAGAAATATTTAGCTGCGCGCACATCTTCAGCCTTACTTCAATGCCAACTGCCTTCAATAGAGCATGCAATCACTTAAGCTTCTGCAAATTCTACCTATGCTGAGGGGCCAGACCCAATACTACAAAACCAACAGCAGCAGGAGCAACACACCTAACAGCAGCACCAGGTTACCACCTTCTCGGGTGTATGCCTCCTGCAGGACGGATGGGTTGAAAACTGATGCATCTGGAAGGAGACAAGGCTGCCATAGTTGGATCTGGAAGCAGAGGGTCAGCCCTCTCAAAATATCTGAGTATCAGTACTTCTGAGCGCTAAGGTTCTCAAGGTGGGTTATTATAGACATTTGTACTTTCCTAGAAAAAAAATGTTCATAGTGGAGTAATGGAACACATTGCCAATGTTCAACGATTTGGCTGACAGTCAAAGGCCAGTACATACCCCTCCTATCAGAAGTGTGTGCTGTCTTTGGCAAGGACAGAAAGCAGACTGATGTTAGTGGCTCTAATGGTTTGTGTAGACAGGAGATAAGATAACTTTTTTTTTGCATGACTATGAAGCTTAAGGATGAGAGGACAATAATTTTAGGCTGAGTGTTAATTGTTCAGATTGGGTTGTGATCTGAATAGAGAGGGAGGATTGGAGTAGAGACAAAGGTGCATTGGTCTGAAGAGTGCTGTACAAGAGAACATTGGGCAAGTTAGGATGTGAGATGTAGCACTTGAAAGTGTTATGCCAGCTTGTCATGTCCTCCTGAGGCCCTGAGCCCTCTTAGTTCATCCAGACAAATGAAGAGTATTTACTTGTACTTTACAGATGGTGAACAGATTTTGAGGAGTCAGGGAGTGAATTACTTGCTGCAAGATTCTTAGCCTCTGATCTGCTTTTGTAGCTACAGTATTTATATGGCCAGTCAAGTTCAGTTTCTGATCAGTGTTAAATGCCTAGAATGTTGATAATGGGGAATTCAGTGATGGTAATGCCATTGAATGTCGAGGTGTTATTTTCCACTTTTCATTCCAAGCCTGGATATTGTTCAGGTGTTGCTGCATTTGGGCATAGATTGCTTCATTAACTAAGGTCAAGAATGGTGCTGAACATTGTGCAATCATAAGTTATTATCCCCACTTCTGACGGCAGGAAGTTCATTACTGCAGCAGCTAAAGTTGGTCAGGCCTTGAACTCTGAACTGAGGATCTCACAATGGTAATATCTCTACCTCTGGATCAGAAGGTCTGGATTCAAGTTCCACCTGTTCCAGAGGAGTGTCACAACACTTCCAAACAGTTGAATAGAAAATATCTACACTGAGCATCTTGCAGTGGTAGTGTCACTACCTCTGAGCCTAGAGGCCTGGGTTCAAATCCCAACTGCTCCACAGGTGTGTGAGAGCAACTCTCAGTGGGTTGACTAATAAAAAATACAATGAGGATCTCCTGCAATATGTCCTGGAGCTAAGCTATCTGACCAACAACGACTGCAACCATATTTCTTTATGCTAAGTATGATACCAACTAGATTAGACATTTTTCCCATGACTCCCATTGACTCCAGTTTTGCTTTGGCTTCTTTATGCAACACTTTGTGAAATGTGCCTCGATATCAACTCTGGCATTTTGCTTATTTGTCCATGTTTGAACCGAGGTCGCGATAGGGTGACAGACTGGCTTTAGCAAAATTGAAACTGGTTGTCCATGAGCAGGTTATTTCTTTGCAAATGCTGCTGGATGGTACTGGAGATAAACTCTCACATTGCCTTCCAGACATAAAAATGGTCCCTGACAAGGACCGACTGAATTAATAGCAGCCTTCATATTTGCTACTTATATCAAAATTGTTCTTCTACAAGAATGGATTAGTTAAGAAAGCAAATCCTCACCTACCTCTACAATTATGGCAAGTTTCCGATTTCATGGTGAATTTAGAAGTGTTCTATGGTTTTATACATAGACTTTCTTTTACTCAGTTCTCTGCGCAAAGGCACTTCTGACCCTCAGCACTACAACATCGAAGGTAAGGAAGCATATCTTGAATCAACGTTAGTCAGAATGGGAATTGAACCGTGCTTTGTTGGCATCAATTTGATCCACACTGGTTGTCCAGTCAACTGATGGAAATGTGTTGCTGGAAAAGCGCAGCAGGTCAGGCAGCATCTAGGGAACAGGAGAATCGACGTTTCGGGCATTAGCCCTTCTTCAGGAAAGTCAACTGAACCAACTGGCCCCTCTAATAGTCTGAGTTCCTATGAAAATTGACAAATTTGGAATTGAAAGTAAATTGATGACTGAGGTGCCTGATGTAACCCTCTAACTCACCAACAAAAGGTGAATCGTCTTCATTCTTGTATAAGTTGATCTTTACAGCATGAGTCCTATTTAATAGCACTAAAAATCAACATTTGCATGCATAACTTTTGCTCCTTCATATTTTACTTATTCTCAGATTTAAAAAGGATAGAAAATTGTTTGTAATTTTTGCCATTTTTATCTCTTTCTGTCAATTCTATATATTCTGATCTTTTTTTCACTTACTATACAAGATCTGACAGTTAATTTATTTGCTTTGTATTCCCTAGTTCAAATGTTCTGAGCATCAGTAAAATTATTTAGGCAAAAGTGGGTACTGCAGATGGTGGAGATTAGAATCAAGATTAGAGTCGTGCTGGGAAAGCACAGCAGGTCAGGCAGCATCCAAGGAAGAGGAAAATAGACGTTTTGGGCAAAAGCCCTTCATCAGGAATTAAAGAGATACACAGCTACTTGTCCTATTCATATAGGTCAGAGCACTGAAATAGTTTTCTAATCATCCTGTTCAGGGCAAATACCCACAGGAAGTGTGGGTATAATGAAGGAAGAGTATTGATTATTTGTAAAAGAAATATTTTATGAAGAAAGTGCATTTCATTACTAAAAGCAAAATACTGTGGATGCTGGAAACCTGAAGCAAACACAGAGAATGCTGGAGAGTCACAGCAGGTCTGGCAGCATCTGTTAAAATAGATATCTATACAAGTAGTTTAATATTTATGAAAGCCAGAAAAATCAGTTGAAGAGAAAATTGGATAAAGTGCAAAATAGGTCACTGATTCATTATTACTCATGATCGATATTACAATTTATAATCCAGTTTCACCAGTATTGTTGTACCACTGCATGATTAACATGTATGTACCTTCCTTCTTTTGGGAGAACAGAAAGGGTGCTGTTTCTTCCTTTTATTGACCAACAAATATTTGGTTACTGCATGCCATTCCTATCAGCAATTTAGCTGAGTGTTGAAAATATTTATTTAACCAAATAAGTTAGCTCAACTGACAGGGATTTATGGGATCAGGAGTGTATCTTTCACTCTGTTTGTTTTGGTGCCATGCTTGAGAATACTTGAGCTACAAAACTCATTCTTCACAGTACAGGTGAAATATGCCAGTAGACATGTTGACCCTAACTTTTGGCTTCCTTGCAAGAATGGCTAAGTTTCAATAATGAACCTTAAAAAGAAAATTAAACCATTTCAAAATATTTTTTAAAAGGTGTTATTCAATACATTCAGAAACCTATATAAATTATTTTGCATTAAAAGTCAATAACACAATTATTGCATTGTGAATTTTAAATATGGGATGGGGTCCCAGTGTTATTTAAGGGCTTATTTATGAGTTTTGTCTATCACGAGTACAGGAAATGGGCATGGGGTGATGATATGGGACATTTAGGTATAGGTAGGGTATTAGGAGATTTGGAGATATGTGGTCTATGAGGAAATTTGGGGGATATAAGTGAGGGGGCATAGTAGATATGGTTGCGTAGAGGTGAGAGTTAGACTGCCTATCAATATGTACAGAATTGGACCAATAACTTATGGAACTTAAGCTGGCCTTTTAACCTGTGAGGCAGAGAACCTGACTCCAGCCTGCTCCACCCTCCTAAAAGCATAGGATGGCACAGCTGGGTAGGGGGCAGGAAGTGTTAGCAATTTTGGGAAATGGCCTGAACCTTGATTTCCATCTTGAGGATCCAGGCCTAAGTCTACTATATGTGGTCAAATAATGGGTTTTGATTTGATAGATGAGAGAAACAATTTGATTGACAGTAAACTTGGTAACTAGATGGCATAGCTTTGAGGTAATTGTCACAAAAGTAATGGTGGCAAAAAGAGAATTTATTTCATTCATTGAGTTTTAATGAACTGGTAAAAGCTTGGAAGCTGATTCAATAGGAGTATTTAAAGTGGGATTAGATCTATTTAAAAATGAATCATCTGTGCAGTACAGAAAAGTTGGTCTGATTTGACTCTCATGGGGGGAATACTTGGATTCTGACTTCCATGGTTTTGCACCTGCCAGCCTCTGCAGGTGACACCTGTGAGACATGCTTTTTGAGAAAGGCCATTGTGTAGGTGATCCAGTATGCTTCAAAAGTAAATAACTTTATCCTGTTACCATCATTTACCACTCTATCTCATCAACTGGTCTACTCTCAATCATCAACAAGTGTAGAAGGAGTTGTCAACAGTGCATTTTATTGTAATTTAACTTATTTTTCTAATCAACTTTTTGATTAGATTCCCTACAGTGTGGAAACAGGCCCTTTGGCCCAACAAGTCCACACCAACCCTCTGAAGAGTAACCCACCCAGACCCATTTTTCTCTGACTAATGCACCTAACACTTTGGGCAATTTATCGTGGCCAATTCACCTAGCCTGCACATCTTTGGACTGTGGGAGGAAACCAGAATACCTGGAGGAAACCCACGCAGATACGGGGAGAATGTGCAAACCCCACACAGACAGTCGCCCGAGGCTGGAATCGAACCTAGGACCCTGGTGCTGTGAGGCAGCAGTGCTAACCACTGAAAATGTTCAGAGATGTTATTACGTATCTCTGGAACAGGTGGGACTTGAACCTGGGCTTTCCAGTCCAAGGGTAGAGAAGCTACCACTGCCATTACAAAGGAAAATGGTTGTGATTGTTGAAGGTCAATCATCTTAGCACTGCAGAAGTTCCTCAGATCTAACTATCTTTAGCTGCTTCAGTCTTAGGTCTGACCCTCGATCATCAGGTCAGAAGTGGAATGTTTGATGATGAGTGCTCATTGTTCAGCACTGTTTGAAACTCCTTGGATACTGAAGTAGTTTATGGTCATATGCAGTATGACCTTGAAAACATCCATATGTGGGCTGATAAGGGCAAGTAATATTTGTGACATACAAGTGTAAGGCAATGACCATCTCAACTAGAGAGAATGTAATCATCAAACCTTGACATTCAGTGGTATTATCATCATTGAATCCTCCACTGTCAAGACCTTGGGGTTTTCCCTTGACCAGATGCACTGTGACTATAAGAGAATGTCAAAGGTTAGGAATACTGAAGCAATTTTCTCACCTCCTGTCTGTTATCTGCAAGTTACAAGTCGGAAATGTGAAGGACTGCTGACCACTTTCCTGGATAGATGCAGCTCCATTAGCACACAGGAAGGTTGACACTATTCAGGACAAAGCAGCTCATCTGATTGGAGCACATTACCAATGTCAGCATTCATCACCTCCACCATAGGTGATTGTAGCAGCAATGGATATCATCTACAGATTGATTCCAGGTGAAGCAGCACTTTACATTTCACACCTACATTCGGGAATATGATCCCGAAATATGATCCCGATCTTCATGATGACTGTCACTTCAACACAGTACCATATTAGAACATAAGGACATAGGAACTAGGTATAGGTTCTTTGAGCCTGCTCCGCCATTCGGTAAGATCATGGCAGATCTTTTTGTGGCTTCAGCTCCATTTACTGACCCTGTCACTGTATAACACTTAATTCCTTTATTGTTAAAAAAAATCTATCTTAGCTTTAAAAACATTTACTGAAGTAGCATCACTGTTTCATGCAGGAAATTCCATAGATTCACAACCCTCGGAGTGAAATTCCTTCTCAATTCAGTCCTAAATCTGCTCCCACTAATTGAGGCTATGTCCTCTTGTCCTCATTTCATTTGCCAGTGGAAACATCCTCTCTACACCTATCTTATCTATTCATTTCATAATTTTATATGTTTCAATAAGATCCCCCTTCATTCTTCAAATTTCCAATGAATATAATCTCAGTCTCTTCCCATAAGCCAACGCCTTCAACTCCAGAATCAACCTCTTGCCAGTACATCCTTTTTCAAGTAAAGAGACTAAAAATGGATGCAGTTTTCTAGGTGTGGCCTCATTAGCACCCTATACAGCTGCAACATAACCTCCCTGCTTTTAAACTCGATCCCTTCAGCAATGAAGGACAAAATTCCATTTGCCTTCCAATTACCTGCTGTACCTGCATACAAACCTTCTGTGATTCATGTGCAAGGACACCCAGGTCCCTCTGCAGAGCAGCAGGCTGCAACTTTTTACCATTCAAGTAATTGTCCTTTTTACTGTTACTCCTACAAAAATGGATGACTTCACAATTATTAACATTGTATTCCATCTGCCAGACCTTTGCCCACTCACTTAAAGTATCTGTATTCCTCTGTAAAGTTTTACAATCCTCTGCACACTTTGCTGTGCCACTCATCTTCGTGTTGTCTGCAAAATTTGACACACAACACATGGCTCCCAACTCCAAATCATCAATGTAAATTGTGAATAATTGCAGTCCCAACACTGATCCCTGAGGCACACCACCAGTTACTGATTGTCAAATAGAATAGCACTCATTTATCCTCAATCTTTGCTTCTTGTTAGTCAACCAATCCTCTATCCATGCTAATACTCTACCTGTAACACCATGTATCTTTCTCTTATGCAGCAGCCTCTTATGTGGCACCTTGTCGAAAACCTTTTTGAAATCTAGGTACACTACATCTACTGGGTCCCCATTGTCCACCGTTTCATAATGCCTTCATAGAATTCTAAAAGATTAGTTAAGCATGACCTGCCCTTCATGAACCCATACTGCATCTGCCCAATGGGACAATTTCTATCTAAATGCCTTGCTATTTCTTCCTTGGTAAAAGACCCATGCATCTTCCACACTGCAGAAGTTAAGCTAGCTATTCTATAATTCACCATCTTTTGTGCACTGCCCTTTTTAAACAGTGGCTTCACATTTTCTGTTTTCCAATCGGCTGGAACTGCCCCAGAGTCCAGCGAGTTTTGGAAAATTACCACAAGTACTCTTTTAGTACCCTGGAATGCATTCCATCAGAGCCAGAAGACCTGTCTATCCTTAGCCTCATTAGATCACCCAACACTATCTCTTCCATGATAATGATTGATTCCAGGTCCTCACCTACCTCAATCACTTTGTCAATTACTAGTATGTTATTCGTGTCCTCCATTGTGAAGACTGACACAAAATACGTCTTCAATGCCTCAACCATATCATCCTATCACATGACTAAATGCCCCTTCTCATCTTCTAAAGGATCAACGTTTATTTCAGCCATTCTTTTTCATTTTATATATTTATAGAAACATTTGCCACTTGTCTTTATATTCTGAATTAGTTTTTTCTCATGTTGTATCTTACTTTACTTTACAGCTCTTTTTGTGGCTTTCTCTTTCAACTTGATAGCCTCCCTTATTTCTTTAGACACCGATGGCAGATTACCCCTTTTCCTTCCAGTCCTTCCTTTTCATTGAAATATACTTTTGCTGAGCACTTGAAAAACTTGCTTTGAAAGTCCTCCACTGCTCGTCAACTGTCCCATCATAAAATCTTATTAGCCAACTCCTCCTTTATCTTCCTTGTTTTAGCACAGGACCCTGGTATTGGATTTTATCTTCACACTCTCCATCTATATTCTAAATTCAACCACACTGCGATTCCTCCTTCCAAGAGGATGCATAATCATGAGGTCATTAATTATTCCTGTCTCATTACACAGGACTAGATCTAGGAAAACTTGCTCCCTTGTCGATTCCATTGCATACTGTTCAAGAAGACTATCGCGGATACTCTCAACGAACTCCTTCTCAAGGTTACCCTGACTGAGCTGGTTCGACCACATGTAGATTCAAATCCCCCATAATAATTGCCATACCACTTTTACAAGCATTAGTTATTTCTTTGTTTATTGCCCGTCCCAATGTGTTATTATTTCATGGCCTATGGACAACATGCATCAGTGACTTTCTTCTTGCCAATATCTCTTTCTCTGACTTGCTACATTGCCTCAGTAAAGCTGAGTACAAACTGGAAGAATAGCACCTTATTTTCCACTTGGGATTTCGGGTTTCTATTGAGGTCAATCATTTTAATCCCTGAGCACTTTTTCCCATGTCTATTCCCCAACTCTCATGCACCAAGCCTTGTCATCACATGGGCTGCTCCCACAACCAACCCATTGTCAGCTATTAATTGCCCCCATCAGCTGACCCTTTTATGCACCCCTTGGTCTATCTAATTGTTGTTCTCTCTCTCTCTCTCTGAGTTCCATCTCCATCCATCATTATTCTTCTCTCCTTCCCCATCCCATCTTCAGCATATATAGAAATCTTCTTCCAGCTACAATCCGTTCTAAAGAAGGGTCACTGGATCTGAAATGTTAACTCTGTTTTCTCTCCATTGATGCTGCTAGACCTGCTGAGTTTTTCTAATAATTTGTTTTTGTTTCTGTTTTTGATTTCCAGCATCCACAATTTTTTAAATATCATTTACATGTTACACTGAAGTAATTTACCAAGCCTCCTTTGACAGCATCCTCCAAGTCTATGTTCTCGGCCACCTAAAAAGACAAGGACAACAGATGCATGCAAACACCACCAGCCTCCAAGATACAAGTATGGATTGCAGCAGTTCAAGAGGACATTTCAACATCACCTTCTTCAGGACAGTTTTAGATGGGCAACAAATGCTGGCTTCGCCAGCCACACTCACATTCCATGAACAAATAAACAATCTTAACCTATCACTTTATTCTTCTGTTCCTTTCTCCCACATATTCTAGCTGTCTCTTAAATGCATTCATTATTCACCTGAACTATTTGAAATACCACATCCTAACCATATTCTTTGGGCAAAGAACTTTTCCTGAATGTTTTCCTTGATTCCTGAATACAAATTACCTTTTCACTTGTTTGGAATGGATGAGGGAAAATAATATTTAAATTTTGTGTTGTGCTGTAGGCAGTTTCAGGCACAGCACTGAAGCAATGTGTGATGATTTCCTGGAAGGGGTCTTACAAAACTGACTGTATTTTAATTTGTAGAACTTCAATTTGAACTACATTATTCAGTTCACAATGAATTGAATATGAACATCTTCTGATAAGTCCAACCTGTTAAGTGTATGCAGGTGTGGGGGTATGATGTTGCAATCAAAAATGTGTGATTCTATTGCTAAAGTTTTAAATTAGTTTGTATTCTGCTTTGTTTGATCATCTTTGGCATTGTATTTATAAAACCGGTACATATGTTTCAATGAATAACATGAATTATTCTAATTACATTGATTTAACTGATCAAATACTCTTCAGTTAACTTTATCTTGAAACTTGAAGTGAAACCTAGCCTTAGACTTAACATTTAAATTGTAATCAAGATTATGTTTAGCAAGGTCAAATTACACTTATCATTTAGCTATTGCACTACATTCAGCTTTTCCTGATGATTTGATACCTTACTAAAAACAAAGGTGAGACCAACAGCTGCGAATTTAGTCTATGGAAAATATATTTCAAAAAAGAATTTGTTGATTGATTGGGAAGACTGTAATAAGTCTTTTGTTGAAAAATGTCTGGAAATGATATGAGGCACTGTATTTCTAAAGAAAGATGTAGGAAAAGACATTTGTATGTTATAACTGTGTGTTTTTACATGTCAGTGGTAAGTATTGTTGTACAATTTAACAGGAGTGCCAATTTGAGGTTTTGAATGCAGCTGTAGTAAACTGATACCATCTGTAAATGACTGACAAAGAACTACAATGAAAGATTCACAATGATTAGATTGTAATAATTTCCCACAGCTTTACAATAAAAGGATGAAACACCTTGTGCTTATAGGTTTTATTGATACTGTTAAAAATAAATTTTAAAAGGTTTCCATTAATTTTCTTCTACCAGTCCTTTTCCCTAATGTTTTAATATTCACCTTCCAAACCCTTGACCACTACCATCTGGAAGGATAAGGGCAGATATATGAAACACAACCACCTTCAAGCTCCCTTCCAAGCCACTCTCAATCCTGACTTGGAAATAAATCACCATTCTATCAATTTATCACACCCATAATGCATTATGACATTGACAGGCAGGATTATTTTGTCTGGCTTGAGAGGGCTCTTGTGACACTCTGGTAGTCTCTCTAACTCTGTGCCAGAAAGTCCTGGTTTAAGTTCCAGGAAGTGTATTGTAACATGTCTGAACAGATTGATTAAAATAACTGTATTGCCTGGCTTAAATCTGTCAGCTGGTTATTGACTTTGCTTATTTCTTCTCCACAATTCTGAAACTTTTAAACTTGCTGGGAGATTTGTCAACTTTAGATAATGGTTCAATCTCAACAATTTCTAACCTTTATAACAAATAACAAGAACAGTGTACAGTGTAGAGATAGTCACAAATTTATGCATAAACAATGGATCATTGGATACATTTTTTTGTTTGAAAGGGTCTTTTGAAGTCTGGGTAGAGAAATGTGTTATTTTATAAAGGATTAAAAGTAGCTGATCCTCTTTTGCTGCAAAATAATGGACTGCATTATATTTGAAAGTCTATGGTTAAGGTATAATAATATAAAAATGCAGTTTTTGTGATTTTTTTTTGCATCTGAGGATAACTTTAAAGCTTAAGCATTGCCCATCATTAGAAATGTTTAAAGTAAGTACAGTAGTGTTTCATTGAGAACTTAATAGCTTTGTGGTAAGGGTAATTGCTTTTAATATGTAATCAAACAATGCAAATTTGATAAAAACATTTTGTCGGATAAATATTGAATTATTAAGCATTAACATTAATTCAATTAGTATTCAAAGTGTTAGAATTAAAAGCAAGAGTATTTTGATAACTGATCAGGCAATAATGCTCAGGATGGCTGTCTTGAACAATGATAAATTGGTGTAACTAAATTGCTGCAAAGGTGATTTCTTTACACTGAATCACCATTTGCTGTTTTAGATGTAAACTGAAATGAAAAGCAACAGATTGCTTAACTATTGTTTCTGCATTTGTTGATTTTTCTTTACCAAATTTTACATGCCAGAAATAGTGATTTACATTGTACAGTAAGTTCCTGCTTTATGTTGACCCATAACATTATCCTACATTAAGCTTGTTAACAAGGTCATGTCAGTAAACGGTTCAACGTCAGTTTCACTTTAGTGCCATTTGCCAGACATCCAAATCTGAGGCTTGTTTGCTCAGATGACTTTCTCCTCAATAATTGGTTTCATATGCCTCCAAACATGTTTCCCATTAGGCTTCATGTTCACCTCCTATCCCAGTCTCATCTCCTTCCTGGTTTGTCTCTCTCTCAGTCTAGTCATCCTCCCATCCTGGTCTTCTGGCTTGCTTAGCCTTGGCCAAGTCTCCCCAATCTTGATATCATCTTGTTGCTTCCTGCTTATTTTCAGCCTGGCCTTGGCTCCCCCTGCAGCCTACTTCCCATCTCTTTCCTTAGTTTAGCCTCCAGGTATTTTTTTTTCCCTACTGATTTTGCTCCTGAATTTGCACTGAGATCCTGGACTTCATTTATTAACATAATTTTGTCAGTGCATGTAGTTCTGCGGATCTGGCTGCTACCTTCAATTACCAACTTCTGCCATTAAATGGAACATGGCTAATTGAACAATAAAAGTGAGTGTAGAATGTTCTTAAATTATTGTAATGTTTTCTTTTATATTCAATATTGCATATTATTTGCAACTTATTTCAGTTATGAATGGAGTACAGTGCAGTATTTCAACTTCTATATTGATGGTTGTTGCCATGTGAGAAACGCCTGAAGGAACCTAACTCTAGCATTAATGCTGATCCTTAAAAAAAATGATTTATTAAAGCCACTTCACTTCAAATTTTATCTTTCAGGAATGTGAATACAAATTAAAATGAGGACTTTAGTGTATCAATTTACATGAGTTATATTTCTTTTGGCCGTACACATTATTATACAAATGCACCAGTTACACAGTTGATTGTATTCTGCCCTCAAGGCCAAAGATTGTTGGTTCTATATTCATTTTAGAAACCTGAGCACAAAAATCTGTACTGATCCTGTATTGTAGGACTGAGTGCTGTAGTGCAACAACTGTTAGCTGTTGATCAAAGCAGTCAAGGCCCTGCCTATTCCTCAGGAGGTTGTAATAGATCCTTTTGCAAAAATAACTTTTTTGAGGATGAGTAGGGATGCAGTCCCTTGATGTCTTGGCCAATATTTAGTCCACAGTTAGCATCACTAAAGCAGATACGTGGTCACATTCAAAAACACATTGCTGCAGAAACTCAGCACGTATGGAATCATCTGTGGGGAAAAAACAAAGTTAATGTTTCAAATCCAGTTACCCTTCTTCAGAACTGGTCACATTGTTAGAGTGATAGAGATGTACATCACGGAAACAGACCCTCTTGGTCCAACTCGTCCATGCCAACCACTTATCCTAAATTGGTCTTGTACTATTTTGTTTGTGGACACTCGGTGGACAATTTGGCTGCCACATTTTCTATATTACAACAGTGAGTACATTTTAACAACAAACCTGAAAAAAAGCAATGTTTTTGTGAAGCTGAAGTAAATTGGCATAATATTAACACAAAAATATCAATGGCTGTACCATGTTCCCTGTTTTACTAGCACTTTTTAAAAATTTGCTAGGATGATAGAATACCACAGCAGAAAGTAGCTATTTAACCTGGATGAACCTGGATGCTTACAGCATCCTTGTTCTGCCTTGTCTTTTTGTGCTTTGGTCCTTCAACCTGACCTTAAAAGCTCATAGGATTTGTGCCATACCTTGCCTTTCAGACACAAAGGTGGACAGCTTATGCTTGCTGTCAACAGTCATCAGTCAAGGGCAGTGGACATGTTGGTATGTGGCACGCAGTGCTACATTAGTGTTACACTGTAACATGCTTCAAGCAAATGGCTATGTCTCAATCTAAGGTCCTCCTTGACATCCATGGAGACACCCTTCAAGCAGGGAGTACTGCCACAGTCAATGAAGAGCAGCCTCTGATATTGATCCGGTCAGTCACCGATTAGGGGGTCAGGGTCAGGGGATCCAAACCTCTATAATCTAAATAATGAGCCATGTCATTCTTTCAACAGTTGGGGACAAGTATAGATATCAGTCAAGGATGTGGCCACTAAGGCTGAAACTTTAAGGTTAGGGTTAGAGTTGACTGGGATTCTTGGTGAAGTTCAAAGCCTTGGGGTTGACAGGGAGGACTGCCAAGAAGGGAAGACTTATATTTGATAATTCATTAATAATGAAAGGCTGAGCCTGAGATTCACTGCTGAAGGAGTGACCTGTGCTGTTTCTCACCCTTCTGTTAATATTAAGTATGCGATGGAGTTAGAAATGGCTGTGATCACACATGGAATGGGTGGACTAAGTTTTTATTTTGTGAGAAAGGGGACTTCAATTGAATGAAGAGAGACCCTTCAAAGGGCAACAGCATGACACAGACACCATACATTAGAATTGAAACACATCTGTTATGTGAAACCTAGTCATTACCCTCCTGTCTGAAGTCCACATCCTTGCTCCAACTACTCTTGACTACATTGTGCAAGATTATGAATCAATCCCACAAATGATTGATGCAGTTGTAATGTTTGGTTACCTGGATAGATTGATTCTATTGCTAAAGTAGCAAGCAACTTTACATCACCAATGGCCTGCACATGGTGTAGTTCTAACTCAGTTCAAACCTTGGACTGTCCAACATTTTATAGTGCTAAGGATAGCTGGGCTCTCTAACGTCAATGTTCAGTTGTGGTTGTATAGACATTCAGACACACACATTTAAATGTGATAACTTCTTGTTTTGATTTACTTGGGAAACTGCACTGATACTTGAATTTCACTACTTCTGGGGTCATCACAAAGTTAAATATTTAATCAAAGTATTCAAAGTCCCCGATTTTCCTGTCTGATAAACTCAATTTAGAGAACACACTGACCAGGTTTCTGTTTTTAATAAGGACTACTTATTACAAATACATTGATTCGAACCACAAAGTTATAGATTATCAACATATAACTCAACTAGCTGAAACTCTAAGAACTCTCTTAAACCCCTAAATACATATAAAGGCAGACTGAGACAAACAAAAAACAATTAAAACTATGGGTGGAAGAGAAAATATCAGGGATAGCATCAGATGACAGGTGTCCTTTTTGCTTCCTAAAACCTTCTGTTTTATGAACTCTTTTTATTTCCAGAGTCTTTCAGTTCTTTGTGGGAGATATGAGGTAGTAAGCACACAGGTTGTAAGTTACTGGTTAAAGGCAACAGCTTACAGGAGCTTGTGAGAAAGAAAGAATATGTAGCTGTCATCTAGGCTTTGGTTACTTCACTGCAAAGGGAGAATGGGAGAGAGACTCTGAAGTGAATGTACATTTTTTTGGTTGTGAGAGTTGCATCAATTTTTTGGAAGGATTCTTACTTTGGTACCAAGTGAGATTTCTCACTATCTTAACAATGCACTTTGTTAACTATTTAGTTCATCCCTATGGGGTCTCTCACATCCGATTCTAAATCCATCTTACCATGTGCATTTCCTGGAATAATTAGGCGCTCATTGCGTATCAACCAAACAAACTGATACCTCTTCCACTTTTGAAAGGCTGTGTGTACCCATATAGCATTGTTTCCTTTCACCATAGCCACAAAGCCATGCTACTCAAGGCACATAGCGTATGGTTGACATGCCTTGCACAAACAACTCCATTCTCTCAACCATGAAACCACAAAGATTGCCTGTTCTTAGCTACATCCCATCTAAGCACCTTTTCTAAGTTACCATCACTCTTTCCAAACACTCATTGGACACACACATCTTGTCATTGTCCTGTAAGGGAACATTACATACAGACAAGTAGTCAGAGAAATCTAAGCATGAACTTTGATTGATGGGCAACAAAAGGGACCACAGAGGAAACAAAATGCAGGCTGCTGTTTGTTCCGACATTGTGAGTCCTTGACCTTGACAGTCCATGATGGTCTTTTGCACCCAGCTAGTATCTGCCGGATAGAAGAAGAGTCCAAAGAAGAGTCTTACTGATTAAATCAAGTTAACTTTTTCTCTTCACAGATGCTGCCAAACCTGCTGAGTTCATCCAGCACTTTGTTTTTATTTCAGATATCTGGCATCTGCAGTATTTTGGTTTTAATTTAGTATCCACTGGAACTGTGTGTCAATCAAATCATGTCTGCCTTGTAGAAACTGCTGCCTCGCAGCTGAACTCTGCCATGCACAAGGAGAACTTCCTCCAGCTTAAAGACCCCATTTCTTCTTGAATGATGTTCCCCTGGTTCGTCCACAACTACTACCTTGCCTCATTGCCTGCTCCAATTGTGCAGAACACAGGACGCCACGATTGAATTGAATTAAGTTGAATTAGCTTTATTTGTTACATGTACAGTAGTCACATGAGTACAGTGAGAAGTTTACAAATTGCCTCATATGGTACCATCTTAGGTACGAGATACCAAGGTACAGATTCTTGATTACACATTCTTAGGAAAAGAATATTAGAAAATGAGAAGTCCAAAAAGGACCTTCAAAAGTACAAAATCATAGTAATGAATTATAAAAATAAAGAGATTAAGAAGTTCAGATTAACAGTCCTTCCATGATAAGGTAATAAAAGAAAAAATATTAAGACAAAGTCCACTTAGTCCATTTCATGATTCTGGTCTCAATGACCTGACCACCCTCCACTCTTAGAATCCTGGACCTGATCCAGCACGATGCTGAAGAAAATGCCATATGAAGACTGACTGAAGCTGCTACAAGGAGACTCAGACCGATGCTAATGAAAACAGCAATTGAAGCCGCCAAAAGGACTCGCAGGTCACTGCTAAGGCCACCTAAAAGAATCCCAGGCTGGACCAGACCAGCCACATTATCACAAAGACACTGCAGAGGCCTTAAGGAAAACCTGGACCATTGTAATCCCAGGCCCGGACCATTGTTGCCTTCAGTCACGAAGAACGGCTGGATCCCTACGGCATTCTCCACTGCAGCAATCTCCTGGAACCACCTCCTTATCTGAACTTGCCAAAATAAGGTAAGATGAACTTGACGTTGAGCAGGTGCTAGGACCACCTTGATAGTAGCTGCCGAGAACCCGAACATGCCTCCAACATCTCTGCCATATGTTCTCGCTGCTGTTCCCTAATGCCGCTGATGCCGTTGCCATGACCAAGCTATCATACACTCTGTCCTGATGATACTGGAGAGTCGGAAGTGTCCAAGCTCTGAAGTTAATCTTCAAAATCTATACCATCTGCTTCACCACAGCTCTGGTTACAACAGGTGCACCAACTTGGTGAAGGTGTCGTGCCAGCTGAGTAGCAAATTCATAACTTCCAAAGGGAGTCTGCTGAACTTTGACTCTTCCCATCCTAGACCTACTTACACCATTCATTTGTTGCACTCATTAGAATCATATTTACATGACACATGCTGCAGCAATATTCTCGTGGCATTCTTGAAAATTCCACAAGTGAACAGGTGCTTTTGAAGAAGCATTTATGTAGTTGAGAACAAGGATGGTGATGGGAGGGTGGAGAGCAGTAGAAACACAAGTCTCAATGAATTACAGTAATTTGTCTTGCTCAAAAGGAAGCGTCTCCTTCTGCTCTCTTTTGTTTAAAACAAGGATTCTGGATAATCCAAGATGGAGGACGGGAAAAATCTCTGGCTGTAACAACTGCTCCTTTTTTTATGAGGTATTTTAGGTGCTGGAGGTGATTTCCTCGAATTCCAGGAGCAGCACATGCTGTTGCATTGTTTTGGAACTTTGGAAACAAAAAGTCAAAACAACAGCAGGAGAAGAACAGACAAAGGAAGCACATGGTGAGGACAGTGCAGGAGAGAGGAAGAGAGAGAGTGAACCTGCACAGTTACTGCCTTTGCTGTTTTGAATTCATGTATCGCTGGACATTTCCCAGACACACTCAAAACAGTGAAATTCACAACTAATCTTAGAGGAACCTGTTTGGGCGAAGTTCACAGCACAGAATCAGATAAGTTAATCGTTGTTTTAAGTGTGTTCAAGAGAAAGGCTGCAGTAGTGAGTAGAGTAGGTTCTTTCTTGATTATATGTTTTTGGAGATTGTCTCTTGATTAAACTTAAAATATAAGTCATAACTATTAATTTAACCTGGGGCAGTGTTTTGTAGAGGAATAATACGGTGTTTCTTTCTGGGTCTGTAGATTGTGAAGGAGCAAAAATGGCCTTTTGTACAGTGATATGTATTTCTTGTCAGATGTGGGAGTTTAGAGAGAGTTTAAGGGTTACTGCGGATTATATCTGTCATAAATGCTGTAGGCTGTGAATCTTATCAAATCGAATGGATCGGTTGGAGAGACAGTTAGAAGCAATGAGGAATTTCCAACAGCAACATATGTGATGGATGGTAGTTATAGGAAGAGGGGAAAGTCTCAGATACAATCACATAGATGGGTTAACTCCAGGAAAGGTAAGAGAGATAGGCACCTAGTGCAGGAGTCTTTTGTGGATATACCCATTCTGTTTTGGAAAATGTAGGGGGTGATGGATTCTCAGGGGAACGTAGTACGAGCAGCCAAGTTTCTGGTATTGAGACTGGCTCTAATGCAACGAGGGGTAGACAGCTTCCAAGAGATCAATTGTGTTCGGGGATTCTGTAGTCCGAGGTATAGACAGAAATTTCTGTGGCCAGCAGCGAAAAATCAGAATGGTGTGTTGCTTCCCTGGTGCCAGGATCAAGGATATCTCAGAGGGGGTGCAGAATATTCTCACGGCGGAGAGGGGCCAGCAAGAGGTCATTGTCCACATTGGAACGACATAGGAAGGGAAAAGGTTGAGACTCTGAAGGGAGATTACAGAGAGTTAGGCAGGAATTTAAAAAGGATTACTCCCGGTGCTACGAGCTAGTAAGGGCAGGAATAGGAGGATAGAGTAGATGAATGCATGGCTGAGGAACTGGTGTATGGGAGAAGGATTCACACGTTTTGATCATTGGAATCTCTTTTGGGGTAGAAGTGACCTGTACCTAAATTGGACTAATATACTGGCAGGGAAATTTGGTAGAGCTGCTCGGGGGGATTTAAACTTGTAAGGTTGGTGGGGGGGGGGGGGGGGTGGTGTGGGACCCAGAGAGAGAGTGAGGAAAGAGATCAATCTGAGACTGGTACACTTGAGAACAGAAGCGAGTCAAACAGTCAGGGCAGGCAGGGACAAGGTAGGACGAATAAATGAAACTGCATTTATTTCAATGCAAGGGGCCTAACAGAGAAGCAGATGAACTCAGGGCATGGTTAGGAACATGGGACTGGGATATCATAGCAATTTCAGAAACATGGCTCAGGGATGGGCAGGACTGACAGCTTAATGTTCCAGGAGGCTGAGTGGTGTCCTTTACAGAGGTTTATAAAATCATGAGGGAGATGGATATGATAAATAGACAAAGTCTTTTCCCTGGGGTGGGGGAATCCAAAACTAGAGGACATAGGTTTAGGGTGAGAGGGGAAAGATATAAAAAAGACCGAAGGGCAACCTTTTCACGCAGAGGGTGTATGTGTATGGAATGAGCTGCCAGAGGAAGTGGTGGAGGCTCGTACAATTGTAATATTTAAAAGGCATCTGGATGGTTATGCGAATAGGAAGAGTTTGGAGGGTTATGGGCTAGGTGCTGGCAGGTGATATTTGGTTGGGATATTTGGTCGGCATGGACAAGTTGAATTGAAGGGTCTGTTTCTGTGCTGTATAACTCTGGCACTCCACTTAGAGACAGTCATAATGTGTCCATGAAGACAGTCAGACAATTATATGCCTGAGGCATCAGTGTCCCAACCATGCCTCTGCAGTCCTGCACCTGTTGTGGAAGGTTGCTTAATGCCCCTGAAAAACCTGCCTGCTGCTCTTGTAGCTGTTTGTACACTTCAATGGAGTCCCTAATTGCTGGGGTCTTTGCCTACCTGGGAGCTGATCTCTGGCATTCCTTTCATGTCAGCAATCTTTGGTGTTTCTCCAATAGTAGCTGCAGAGATGTGGCAGTGAAGTGCTCACCATTGTGTATTACCAACTCGAATCCTTCTAATGTAACCATCAAGTTGTCAGTATCTGTGCTTTTGGGTGGGGTTACAGGAGTCAATCTTGTTGGTGCTTCCTCTGAAGCATCCATATTTCCTTTCTCAGAGGTGGAAAGAAATAAAATGTTGTGGCATCGTCCTCTTGACCATGGACACTGATGAAGAAGCAGCGCTCCGAAAGCTAGTGCTTCCAAATAAACCTATTGGACTATAATCTGGTGTTGTGTTATTTTTAACTATGGCTGCTCCACTGATACTTCGAGAAAACAAAAGGTAGTCATTATGGCATGATAATCATACATTCATAGTGCAGATACTGGGAAAATAGCATAACAATGACTAAATTTCTTATTGGCTCGCTTGCATGAAAATTTCAGCATCTCCACATGACTGGTCCTCGAGTTCAATCATCAGGACCAGAATCCTTTCTTCATAGGAGACAAGGAGCTGAATGTTGGAACCCCTATACTTAGCAAGGTTCTTTCTGCCCTATTATGTGCTCTTTTCTTCTGGAAGGAGAGGGAGTGTTTGAGTGATATAAAAGGCACAGCTGTTAATACTGTTATAAGTAGAGAAAAGGTGTTGAGATATCCAAAGTGAGTGAGTGGACAGAACAGAAATAATGCAGGGTTATTAGGGTTAGGGTGCTGGGATGGACAAGAGCAAATGAGGGTGGATGTTGCATGCAACACTGAGAGTGGTAGAACATGAGCCTTAGAGGTAGGCACATACAGAGTGAGTGTGATACGAGAGCGACGATAGTGGCACTTATCCTGGCAGAGCATTTGTTGAATTGCTCCAAGTTCCTCCACAGTGTGGTGATCGTACAAGCCCAAGTGTAAATCTTGGCTCAGGCTTTCAGGGTCTGGTATAGTGGTCTCCTCTACCTGTCCTGGGGGAAGAGAACGTCTCTCTATGCACCACCACATCTACAAGGACCCGCAGGTCCCTGTCGCAAAGTGGGCACCAATTTACCCTTATTTCCTATGACTAAAGCAAATTCCTCTATGTAGAATGGCTATGAACTACCAATACTTGACCAGGTGCTCAATGATTTTTTTTAAAGGTGCTGCAGCAGGGAGTCCAGCACACTCTGGCTGTGGCAAATACTTCTGCGTATGGTTTGTGGGAGATTTGGGCTAGCATCAATGAGAGGGGCCTCTTAGAGTACATAGTTAATTAGGTGAATTTGGGACGATCATGCAAGAATTTGCTCGGCCTTGCAGGGAGAAATCTTCCATGAAACTCAATGAAACTGCTCAGTCAGTGAATATTTGTTTTCTTATCTCATGGAATGTGGATTTTGCTGGCTGGGTTAGCATTCATTGCCTGGCACTAATTACCTTTGAAATAATGGTGGTGAGCTGCCTTCTTGAATTGCTATAAATTCATGTGCTGTAGCTAGACCCACAATGCTGTTAGGGAATTCCAGGATTTTGACATTGTGACACTGAAGTAATGGTAATATATTTACAAGTCAGAATGGTGCGTGGCTTGGAGGGGAACTTGCAGCTCGTGAGGTTCCCATGCATCTTCTGCCCTTGTCTTTTGAGATGGACATAGTTATGGGTTTGGAAAATGCTGTCAAAAGAATTTTGGTGAATTTCTACAGTGCATCTTGTACATGGGTACACACTGCTGAAATTGAAAATCAGTCGTGGATGTTTATGGATGTGGTGCCAATGAAATGGATTGCTTTGTCCTGGATGATGTCAAACTTCTTGAGTGGGCAGTATTCCACCACAATCCTATTTGGGCCTTGTAGATAGTGAGGTCTGCAGATGCTGGAGATCAGAGCTGAAAATGTGTTGCTGGAAAAGTGCAGCAGGTCAGGCAGCATCCAGGGAACAGGAGAATCGACGTTTCGGGCATAAGCCCTTCTTCAGGAATGAGGAAAGTTTGTCCAGCAGGCTAAGATAAAAGGTAGGGAGGAGGGACTTGGGGGAGGGGCGTCGGAAATGTGATAGGTGGAAAGAGGTCAAGGTGAGGGTGATAGGTCAGACTGGGCTGGGGGCGGAGAGGTCAGGAAGAAGATTGCAGGTTAGGAAGGCGGTGCTGAATTCGATGGATTTGACTGAGACAAGGTGGGGGGAGGGGAAATGAGGAAACTGGTGAAATCCGAGTTCATCCCTTGTGGTTGGAGGGTTCCTAGGCGGAAGATGAGGCGCTCTTCCTCCAACCGTCGTTTTGTTGTGGTCTGGCACATCACATCATCTATTGCTGCAGCAAGTTCTGAAGCACTGTTGCTGGAATATTTCAGAAATTATAGCTTTTGCAGCATCCAGTACCTCCAACTGTTTCTTGATTTCACGCAGAGAGAATTGAAGTGGTCGATGATTGACGTAATGATGCTGGGGACTTCTGAAGGAGGCTGAGATGTTGAAGGCCTCAACAATTTCTCCCCTCATCTCACTCAGTATTCTGGAATTGATCCCATCAGGTATTTGTCCAACTTATGTCACGATACTGTGGCTTTAAGACATGTATTTGTTCCTTTTTGTTTGAAGAGAGGTTTTAAGACAGAGGTGAAAAGCAGTCCATTAGAGTCACTGGAGTAATTGGTTTATGGGGCCTTGGGGTTTTTAAGAAAACATTGGAACAAAGCAGGCTAAATAAGTGTGGCTAAGCTCCCATAGAATCTGGACTTTTGGTTTTAGTTTTCAGTAGTTGCTGTTGGGATCTTGAAGTGGAAACTATTTTTCCCTCTTTCTGTTACAGCCAAAAGCTGGGGTTCTCTACTTGTTACTGGAGTTTGATGTGAGACAATTTGATTTCTGAATTTGCTTTTTGCCAAGGGTGTGTTGATGGGATGTTACCGTATGGAACAGTTAATTATAATAGTTACTGTATCTATTATTTTTATAAGTTTTCCAGTAGAGTTAAGTTATTCCAGTTATTTCTTTCTTTTGTTGTATTTTAACTATTGTTAACGAATAAAGTGTGCTTTGTTTTAAACACAGGGATTTGAATAATCAACTTACATCTGGAGCACAACACCTTAACATTTTACCTTTAAAATAAGAAAAGGTTGGGTCCAGACTATCTTAGTATTTTGAAGGTGTTTGGTCTAGTCCATAACACTTAATGCTTTTTAAAACACCCAACACTTTATTTATATTGACATGCTCTTCAATAACATCATAACCCCCTCTGCACTCTCCATCCATCGTGTCATTTTCCTCTGCAAATACCGATGCAAAGTACTGTATTTGCTAAAGAACTCACCCACTTCCTCTGACCCCATATATAAATTTCCTCCTTTGTCCTTGATTAGATCTACCCTTCCCCTTGCCACTGTCTTGCACCTTATATATGTATGATACCTTGTACTTTCTTTATATTCTTTGAGGGCTCTGTATTCAGTTCTGACACTTTTATGGTATGCCTCCTTTTTTCTTTTTTGACTGAGCTCATAATTTCTCTTGTCATCCAAGGTTCCCGAATCTTGCCAAACTTACCTTTCGTTTGCATTGGATGAGGCAGCAAAGTGCAAAAAGGCAAGGTGGAGAAGTTTTGAGCAAAGAGGATGAGCATAAGAAAGTGAACTCTAATCAACTGACCTTTAAAAGCTTCCCACATGATAGATGTGGATTTATCCTCAAGCAGCTGCCCCATATCTTTTTCAGTGAGAATCTTTTTCCACGTATGGAGTCAGCTATTACAAGGGCTAATGCCCGAAACGTCGATTCTCCTGTTCCCTAGATGCTGCCTGACCTGCTGCGCTTTTCCAGCAACACATTTCCATCTCTGATCTCCAGCATCTGCAGACCTCACTTTCTCCCCTAATATTGTGGTAGTTAGCGTTCCCCCAGTTTACTACTTTCGTCCGAGGATTATTTTTATCTTTATTCATAAGTAACTTAAAACTTAATGTAATTATGGTCACTGTTTCTGAAGTGCTGGCCCAGTGAAACTCCGATCATCTGGCTGGGCCCATTCCTCAAAACCAGATCTACTATGGCCACTTCACGAGTTGGACAATTTATATGTTGCTTGAAGAAACTTGCCTGGATGTACAAAACAAATTCTCCTCATCCAAGTAACAAAGAGGATTGATGAGGGCTGAGCGGTGGCCATGATCTATATGGACTTTAGTAAGGTGTTTGAAAAGGTTCCCCGTGGGAGACTGGTTAGCAAGATTAGATCTCATTGAATACAGGGAGAACTAGTCATTTGGATACAGAACTGGCTCGAAGGTAGAAGACAGAGGTGTTGGTGGGTTGTTTTTCAGACTGGAGACTGTGACCAGTGGAATGCCACAAGAACTGGTGCTGGGTCCACTACTTTTCGTCATTTATACAAATGATTTGAATATGAACATAGGAAGTACAGTTAGTAAGTTTGCAGATAAAAACAAAATTGGAGGTGTAGTGGACAGCGAAGAAGGTTACCTCAGGTTACAACAGGATCTTGATCAGACGGACCAATGGGCTGAGGAGTGGCAGATGGAGTTTAATTTAGATAAATGCAAGGTGCTGCATTTTGGGAAAGCAAATCTTAGCAGGACTTATACACTTAATGGTAAGGTCCTTAGGAGTGTTGCTGAACAAAGAGACGGTTGGAGTGCAGGTTCATAGTTCCTTGAAAGTAGAGTCGGAAGTAGATAGGATAGTGAAAAATGCATTTAGTATGTTTTCCTTTATTGGTCAGAGCATTTGGTATAGGAGTTGGGAGGTCATGTTGCAGCTGTACATGACATTGCTTAGGCCACTGTTGGAATATTGCAGGCAATTCTGGTCTCCTTCCTATCGGAAGGATGTTGTGAAACTTGAAAGGGTTCAGAAAAGATTGAAAAGGATGATGCCAGGGTTGGAGTATTTGAGCTATATGAAGAAGCTGAATAGGCTGGGGCTGTTCTTTCGTGGAGCATTGGAGGCTGAGGGACAACCTTATAGAGGTTTATAAATCATACGGGGGATGGATAGGATAAATAGACAAAGACTCTTCCCTGAGGTGAGGGAGTCCAGAATTGCAGGGCATAGATTTAGGGTGAGAGGGGAAAGATATAAAAGGGACCTAAGGGACAACTTTTTCCCTCAGAGGTTGGTGCATGTATGGAATAAGCTGCAAGAGGAAGTGGTGGAGGCTGGTACAATTGCAACATTTAAAAGGCATTTGGATGGGTATGTGAATAGAAAAGGTTTAGAGGGATATGGGCAAAGTGTTAGCAAATGGGACTAGATTGGATTGGGATGGACGAGTTGGACCGAAGGCTCTGTTTCCGTGCTGTACATCTCTATGACTCTGAGCACCTGGCATGAAGGGAATCCCAGTCAACATAGAGAAAGTTGAAATCACCTACCAAACAACCCTGTTGATTCTACATCTTTCCATAATCTGTCCACATATTTATATCTGTAAGTTTCACTGGCATTCAGGAGATCTGTAGTACAACCCCATAAAAGTGATTTTACCCTTCCTATTCTTGAAGTCCGTCCATATGGCCTCAATAGATGAGCCCTCCAAAGTGTCCTCCCTCAGTACAACTGTGATAATCTCTCTAATCATCAACGTAACTCCTGCACCTCTTTTACATCCCCCTCTATCTCATCTGAAACATCTAAATCGTGATATGTTAAGCTGCCAAACCAAGTCTCTGTAATAGCTGCAACATAATAGTTAGATGTACTAATCCAAGTTCTCAGTTCATCTGCCTTACATGTCATATTCATTGCATAAAACAAATATTCTTCAGACTGCCAATTCTTTCTCTTAGCCTTATTGGTCTCAGTTTCTAACTCCTCGGTCATTTTACTTGCTGACCTACTACTCAGGTTCTTACCTCCTGCCACCGTCTCAAGTGACACCAGCAAATTTCCCTGCCAAGACATTGGTGCCCCTCCATCATTGCAACCATCCTTCTTATTGAGATCTCACCTGCCTGGAAGACATCCCAATGATGTACCAATGTGTACCATGACTTCTGGCTGCTTGTCCTCCCTTTTGAGAATGTCCTGTGCCCACTCAGAGATATCTTTGACCTGGCATCAGGGAGGCAGCAAATCATCTTGGATTCTCTTTGCAACCACAGAAATGCCAGTAGATGATAGAAACCCCTAGTACTATGCTCTACTGCACTTTGACTGCCTCTACCATGCAACAAAACCAGCTGTAGTACCACCATTGTGGCTGCTGCTGTCGCCACTTCCAGATGAACAATCTCCTCCAGCAGTATTCTGAAAATTTTACTTGTTAGTCAGGGTGATAGCCACAGGAGACTCCTGCACTGTCTGCCTGCCCTTCTAGTAGTTGCTCATCTATCTGTCAAAAACCTTTGGTGTGTCTATATGTTTGAAATTCCTGTTTCTGACACTTTCCACCTCTTCCATGCTCCTGAATTTCTCCTCCTGCTCGCTGATCAACGTGGTTTGATAGGAGCTGCAGTTATAGAGTCATAGAGTCATACATTATGGAAACAGGCCCTTTAGCCTAACTCGTCCATGCTCAACCAGGTTTCCTAAACTGGACAAGTCCCATTTGCCTCCGCTTGGCTCATATCTCTCTAAACCTTTCCTGTTCATGTACCTGTCCAAATGTCTTTTATAAATTGTAATTGTAACACCCCGAGTACGTCTTCTAGCAGCTCATTCAATAGTTGCACTATTCTCTGTGTAGAAAAATTTGCCACAGAGATCCCTTTTAAATCTTTCCCCTCTCACCTTAAAGCTATGCCCACTAGTTTTGGACTCAAAGCCCTTCTCTATTCACCTTATCTGTGCGTCTCATTATTTTATAAACCTTCATAAGGTCACCCCTCAGCCTCTTTCCTGCAGATGTAGTCAGGGACATTCAAAGTGAGTCTGATTTTCCACATTCCACAGGATAAGCATAATACTCCGCTGACTGCCATTTTTCCCCTCCAGCAACAATATAATGAAAAATAAATTGCCATTAAAATAATTTATATCTAGCCAGATGGTCTTTACTGTTAGATTATCACTAAAACAAATACTATATACACTATTCTGTAAACAATAGTACTGTATCACTCTACCTCTAGCCTAAATTCCACTACTCCAAAACCTTATGGCTGTGAAAAGGTTAACAGAAATTGAAGGTAAGAAAGAAAGAATCACCTGACCACTAATTAACAATCAGGAACCCTTCTGTCCATATGGTCACTTTTGAATTTGAGGTGTCACGACATACAGCTTCCACGAATTAACAACTCACGCGCTTGAATTTTTAACTGCTCTGGTTGCTGTCTCCTCCCTCTGGCTTCTGTGATTCTGGCCTCTGCCTGCTGATCAAGGCAAAGCTGCTAGAAGCTAGCAATTGTGGTGACTGTGGGCTGCTCAAAAAGCACAGCAGGTCAGGCAGCATCTGAGGAGCAGGAGAATCCATGTTTCATGCTAAAACCCTTCATCAGGAATGAGGCTTGTGAGCCAAAGGGGTGAAGAGAGAAATGGGAGAGGTGTGGGGTTGGAGGGTACAGTTTCCTCATTTCTCCTCCCCCCACCTTACCTTATATCCAACCTTCCAGCTCGGCACCACCCTCATCAACCTGTCCATCATTCTTCCCACCTATCCACTCCACCCTCTTCTCTGACCTATCACCATTACCCCCACCTTCATCTCAGCTACCTTCCCCCCAGCTCCACCCCCTCCCATTTATCTCTCTACCCCCAGCTTACAAGCCTCATTCCTGATGAAGGGCTTTTGGCCAAAACGTCAATTCTCCTGCTCCTCAGATGCTGCCTAACCTGCTGTGCTTTTCCAGCAGCATATTCTCAACTCTGATCTCCAGCATCTACAGTCCTCACTTTCTCAATTGTGGTGACTGTGCCAACCTTTCCCCCTTCTTGGAATCCTCCTTGGTTGCTTCCCACTGGTGCCATCTATTGGTTGCTATTCCTCTTATTGAGAACCAGATCCCTTGCTGTCCCCTTCTCAGTCGTGGCAACTAGGCCAACTGCTCCTTGAATCCTCCCTAGTCACTTTTCATCTTATTCACTAATTAGAAGCAGTAGCTTATCGCGACTATTGAGAGAGAAAAGCTCATTGACTTCCAGGCTTTCATTACTTCTCTGAAGAGGGAGAGAGAGCATTTGTCTTTGCTGCAGTCTGGAAACCTGTGGCCTGTATTGTAAACACAAGGCTGTTGACCAACTCAGGAGCCAATCAGAGAGTTGTCATCATGCTGATGTCTTCTGACAATCACATCTAATTCTAATTGCACAAACAAATTAGCAATGTGTCAGCACACAAAGCTCGCTCTGTACCTCTCCTCTCCCCAAACTGTGGTGTTTTTGATCTCTTCCCTCATTGCTTGAACAAAGTAATACTATAAATACAATGTCTGGTCAGTGTGGAGCAAAAGGGCTGTTTCTGTGCTATATAACTCTATGACTCTGACTCTATCATTCACAATGAGTTCTCGGAACATGTTTTTACAAGTACAGCAACTCCTACAGTTCTTTGTTTTAAACAGTCATTTTTTCCATGTTTCCAATTCAAATAAAGAAAATTAAAAAGATGTTAGGCAAAATTTCATAGTGGTCTTTGTGATGTGAGCTATTGTGATGAAATGTGCCTTTTAGAGGGATTTGTTTTCTCCTGGTCCTCCTTGAAGAGGGTGTTGTCAATTGATTACCAAGGTGTATTCTGCATGGTAAGCAGAGTAACTAACTTTTTTTAAAAGTAAACAAAAGAAGTATGAATGGGTGGAGCCAGTCTTACACAGTCCCAAGGTTTTAGTTTTGCTTTCAGTTGTTAAATTTGTGGTTTTGGAGTTGAAGCTGCGAGATCCAGCTCTCTCTCTCTGCTGCTGCAAAAGCTTAAGTTCTCTTTCAGCTGCTAGATTCATTCTGTCTTCTCTTGGACTGGAGATAGCAAATGAGGAAAATCTGTTTTGCTGAATCTGCCTTTGCCAACAGTGTGATTATGGGATGCTGCTGTATTGGAACAGTTGATGAGTGCTGGTTAAAAATATACTATATTGTTAAATACTTTGTTTGTATTTTAACTGTGGTGTAAGAATAAAGTGTGTTCTACTTAAAGCCTAGTAGTTTGATCAATCAAATCACACCTGGAACACAGTGTCTTACACAAGATAACAATTAGGGTCTATGCTGTCTCCTTGTAATGTTTTGAAGGGGTTTTGTCGAATTCATAACACTATTGTAAAATGTATGGTAGAATCAGATGAGAGAGCTGGCAAGCCCCACCTCAATGTTTGAAGTATCTTGCTCTACCTTTACTGCTTTTCACAAGTTTCTAGTTTAGCAGTGATGATATACCAATCAATAGGAGTTATCACTTGTTAAGCACATTGCTGTTGACAGCACAACTGGCCTTGCTGACATCTTATTTTATCCTATTCTATCTTACCAAACTCACCAGATAAGCTCCAGGTTATGAAAACTCAACATGAAACCAGAGTGGATACCTAAAGAATTCAGTTCACTGCTTGCTCCGAAGGATCTTCATGTTGGACACTGGGCACCAACATCTCAGGGCACAATCCATGGGTACTGGCCGTATGTGCCTCATGTTCTTGGAATTGTTCCAACCTTTAAGAACTCATGATATACCTAAGATCCTGATATCCAAGGGCTTGAAAATCATCGTTCAGCCACTCAACAGTCAGAGTCAGATTGCCCTGTCTTTAAGGGAGAGAAGCTGGATTTTATGCAGGCCACCATCCATTTGGGTTTTTCAACTGTATTGGGGAATACTGTCTTCCTCGAATGACAGAGATGCAGATATTAAGATGGGTGACACAGCTATTAGGTTTGGTGCAATGGGGAGGTGTCCCAAACAAATGATTAAGCAGTGCTGAGGGTGTGCAGGGTTAGTATTCTTGTCAGTTGGTATTGTGAGAGCAAATGAAAGAAGATGTTGCAGATAATAGAGAATGGTAGAATGTGAACATTGGTGGAATGTCAGTATAGGAGCAAAGACATAGCGAGTGAGATATTGGAGAGAAGAAGGTGGCACCGAAGTTGGCAGTGTGGAGAAAATTATTGACTTTCTTGTACATTCCTCCAGTTCCTGAAACTGCTTTATATGCAGTCCTGAGACAGGCTAGCATAGCCTAGTGTTGTGACCTCCACTACTGGCCCTGAAGGAAGGGGAACTCCCATTTCTTCAACATCCTGTTGGCGGGACCTCCATGTCCCTGCTCTCACAGCAGGGCTCAGATTTCCCCATTTCTGCCATATCCAAGACCAATTATACTGGGCATCTCTAAAATCACCGGATGCACAATGTAATTCTAAAGGTGGCACAGGTGCAAAGGATACTGGTGAATACCATGATATCCACCAGGTGATGACTTATTCTCGAAATATTGCATTGAGATGGGGTCAGAAGTGGACAAGTGAATGCCATAGGTGCTGGGTAGGTGGTGAATGAGGCAAATTTGGTAAGATATGGTGAGTAAATTCACTGGGCTTTGTAGTGGAAATTCCTTAAAAAAACTCAATGCAACTCAGATTCAAAAAATGTAGGGTTCAGCCTGTGGTCTTTACAGCAAGCAAATTGTCTTCCATCAATGCCAAAAAGAAAATAAGAATTGCTATCATATAACTTTGTAATTCAATATCTACCCATTTTACATTCCTGCATCCCCCCCCACCTCCACCCCTTTCACAGACAGACAGTTTGGCTAAAGTAGACAAAACATGGGTATTAAGGATGGAAAAGGAAACCCAGCTCAATAACACCAGTGGTTGATGAGTTGGTTTCTTATGGTTTCTTCCAATTCCTTTTAGTTATTTGCTGTTGACAGAAGGTTGTTTGAACAAATATTCTCTTTCATTCAAGGTTGAAATTTTGTCCCTTTCAAAATATCTGAAAGTGATTTTTCCTTTATCAAAAGGGGATGTGCAGAGAAAGATGAGCTCCACACAATGCCGTTGGTCAATTGGTCAGGAACAAATCAAAACGCTGTTATTAGCAATTGTCCACTCATGGTTCTGAACTCATTGGCTTTGAGCTGTCTGTTCTTACTGTCAGTGTTCAAGGAAAAAATAGTATTTTGTTGTATTATAATGTGCTCCTGTATACATGATTTTGTATAACTTAAAACTGCAACCACATTTTAAATTTAAATTTATCTTGACTTGAAACAGCACCTTTCTTATATATTCCATAGTACAAAAACAAGCAAAATAAAATCTTGTGGGACAGAATCTTACAGGGCTCTGAATGACAGGTACTACTGCCAAATATTTAGGGTGGCATTGTGGCTCAGTGGTTAGTATTGCTGCCTCACAGCAGTAGGGACCTGGGTTCGATTCCAGCCTCAGGTGTCTGTCTGTGTGGAGTTTGCGCATTCTCCCCATGTCTGCTTGGGTTTCCTCTGGGTGCTCCAGTTTCTTCTCACAATCCCAGAAGTGCAGATTAGTGAATTGGCTGTGCTGAGTTGCCTGTGGTGTTCAGGGCTATGTGGATTGGTTGCATTGGTCAGAGGTAAATATAGGGTGGATTGATCTTCGGAGGGTCAGTGTGGTCTTGTTGGGCGGTGGGGGATCTGTTTTCACACTGCAGGGATTCTAATTCTAAAATAAATCTGGGAGAGGATCACAAGAAGGGCGGCACGGTGGCACAGTGGTTAGCAATGCTGCCTCACAGCGCCAGAGACCCAGGTTCAATTCCCGCCTCAGGCGACTGACTGTGTGGAGTTTGCACATTCTCCCCGTGTCTGCGTGGGTTTCCTCCGGGTGCTCCGGTTTCCTCCCACAGTCCAAAGATGTGCAGGTGAGGTGAATTGGCCATGCTAAATTGCCCGTTGTGTTAGGTAAGGGGTAAATGTAGGGGTATGGGTGGGTTATGCTTCAGCGGGTCGGTGTGGACTTGTTGGGCCGAAGGGCCTGTTTCCACACTGTAATGTAATCTAATCTAAGTCTAGTGAAGCCTTTCTCAATGTAAGAAGCAATTAGTTACATTTTATAATCAAGTTATGACATTGAGATAAAATTCTTGCTAGATCGTGCTGAGATGCAGTTAAGGGGTATTATTGCTTGTTATTGGCATCTTTAACTATATTACTGCACATTTTACTATATTAATATGCAGCTTCCTATTCAACACCTACCATGAGAAAACTAGACACTAGGAATTCCTAATATGAAAGACAAAGTGGATGCCCGGCAACTCCAGCTTTCCACTTGTTCTTCTAGACTACTATCTTGGACACCCAGCAAAACATTTAGGGCCCGCTTCAAGGCACTGCCTGAACTTGTTCTCTTCCCTTGATACTAGCATCCAACACTTGGCAGTATCTCAGGACCTTCATGGCACCTCTGATCCACCTCTGCACTTGATAGTTGCACACAAGGCATACTGAAGCGAATTATCACACCTGGCATGGTCAGCTTATATGCAGAGTCTGGGTGGGAAAAGTAGGCAGTGTGGATGGCTTGAGTGAGGACTTGAGAAAGTGAAATCTGTGGGCTTAACAAGATGGACTACTAGGATAGGGATGTGGATGCTTGGGGGCTTATCAGCATGGTCAGGCTGAGGCTGCGCAAGCAGTTGAGTGTGCACTGTTACTTTCCATTGTGATGAAAATTGGAAGTGTACAATGGAGAATAAAATGGCTGTGAGCACACTTGAGAAGGCAGATGGAGGGGCTGCACTAAATATTAGTAGCTTGGTTTTTAAAGAGAAGAACATAGGTCACAAGCCAATGCAATATATAACACACAGACTTGCAGGCTGCCTGTCTTCTGGTATCAGAATGTTACCATGTTGTCTATGTATGATCTTGTGCTATAAAGTCTGTGTCTTATAATCCTGTACTACTAGCTACCTGATGAAGGAGCAGCGCTCTGAAAGCTAGTACTTCCAAGTAAACCTGTTAGACAATAACCTGGCGTGTGATTTTTAACTATGTATAGAATAGTGCACCACTGGAACGAGACCTTAATCATACCATTATGTGCCGAACATAATGTCAAATTAAACTAATCCCTTCTCCCTGCCATTAGTCCATATCCCTCCATTTGTTGCATAGTCATGTACTTATCCATAAATCTCTTAAATGCTCCTATTGTATCTGCCTCCACCGCCACCCCTGGCAGCAAGTTTCCAGACTTCTACCACTCTCTGAAGAACTTGCCCTGCACATCTCCTTTGAATTTTCAACCCTCGCCTTAAATGCCCCTTAGTATTAGACATTTCAACTCTGGGAAATAAGATTCTGACCATCAACACTATCTATGCATCTCATAACTTTATAGACTTCTATCAAATTTCCCCTCAGCCTCTCCCGTTCCAGAGAAAACGACCTGAGCTTTTCTAGCCTCTCCTTATCCCCTATGCCTTCTAATCCATGCAGCATTCTGGTAAACTTCTTCTGCACCTTGTCCAAATTTTCCACAGTCTTCCTGTCATGCGGCATCCAGAATTGAACACAAAATCTTATAAAGCTGCAACATGACATCTTGGCTCTTGTACTCAGTGTTGCATCTCTCTGGCACACCCACTGCTGGACAAGTTTTTGGCAGCTACAACTCTACGAGTGAAGGGACCCAAATATTAGACACATTGAATGAGGAATGAAAGTATCATCATGATTAAATACCATATTTACACATTGTTCCCTGGATGGTGAAGTAGGCTTCTAACGCAACGATTCCTGGAAGCTTGTGTCTGGCCATGAAGTGTTGCTGGGAGATATCAATATGCATTTAGCATCTACACAGAGAGACAAAAATTTACAAGTTAATGTTAGGAGCATTTATGAATAAACTCATAATGGCATACAAGCATTGTCACTAACTCCTGTCGATATGTTTTCTTTCTTGCACTCCTTCTATATCTCAATGTTGTATCTGGTCATACAGCTGGGATGGAAAAAGCATGGTCAGTAGTAAAACCCATTGATCCTACAGGTTGATGGGGTGAACCTGGGGATACATGTGTTTAGATGGGCTCATCATAGCAGAGTTTTGACTGTCCTCAGCTTGATCTTCCAAGGTTTGGAGAAGTTCAGACAGTGTGCAGTTGTCCTGAGTGGACAATGCAGATGGGCCTACATGTGGTTCCATGTGTGGCTGAGTGCCTCCTATATCCTTGTGAGGAGGTGGCGCCGGGAATGGAGTCAGGGCTCCTGCCCCATATCATCATGTCTTCGGTGCATAAGACCAATGGTGGGGCAATGGAGTACAGGAGTATATATGTCTCCAGCAGTCCGTAAGGGTGCCAAGTGCTGGCTCCCCATGGCAGCCACTAGCTATTAGTGGAGATAACTCGAGGTCACAGGATTTGCTCCATTGATGCAGCTTCTCGGCAATGAGGACCAAATGATATATTTCCTTCCCAGTGCTAGGGTTAGGTATGTCTCAGAGTGGCTGTAGGGCATTCAGGATGGGCATAACACTTCTTCAGGATTCGAGGTGTTGGGGAGGAGGGTGTATGAGGAGCTGCAAATAAAGAGCAAGGGGGTTTTGGTGGGGTGAGGAGCAGATTAGTGAGGTAGTAATAGATGAACACAGGTGGTGCGTACGACTTGGTTGGTCCATGGGGGGAATGAGTTCAGTTGGTAGCTGGAAGGGTGAGTCATTAGGTGGAATGGAAGGGAGAAAGCGGGGCTGGAAAGGGAGTTGGTGGATAGGTGGGAAGGTTGTTTGAAATTGAAGAATTCAATATTGAGTCCTCCGAGTTGTTGGCTGCCCAGGTGGAAGATAAGGTGTTGTTCCTTTAATTTGCAATTGGATTCACTATGGCAATGGAGGAGGCCGAAAATGGATGAGAGGGAGTGGGAAGAGGAATTGAATTGGGTGGCCATGCAGCCTACAGTATGGAGGACTCAACATTGAGTTCTTCAATTTCATCTATGCTTTCCTACCCATCCCCTAAATCCTTTTCCAGCCCTGCCTCCTCCTTTCCATTCTACCTACTGTATCTTTCTTCCAGCTACCAAACTGATTCATTCTTCCCATTGGCAAACTAGGTTGCACCACCACCTGTGTTCACCTATCACTACCTCACCATTCCATCCCTCTCCCTACCCAAACCCCTTCACCTGTCTTTTTATCTGCAGGTCCCCCTTCCCCCAACTTCCTGAAGAAGGATTATACCTGAAGTGTTGACTTCTCCTGCTGCAAGGGCCTGGTTTGCTGTGTTCTTCCAGCCTCCTGCTTGTCACTTTGAATTCCAGTGTCTGCAGTTTTGTTTGGCTCATATCTGTTCATAGCAGCTGATGGAATTAAACTTCAATTAATAAACTGAATTTGAAAGCCTGTCGCATTTGTAACCATGCAACAATCATTAATTTTGATAAAAACTATCTATCACTAATATTGTTTAGGAAGGGAACTCTCCTGGTCTCGCCCAGATATGACTCCAGATGATAATAATGTGGTTGGCTCTTAATTAGCCTTTGCAAATTACTCTCTGTGATGACCACTGAGCTCAAGGGGCAGTAGAGGTCGGCAGCATATGCTAGCTTTGTCAAGGAAGCTAGACCTGTATTGATTGCAGTTTAGAAAAATAAGTGGATCTTATTGAAGAATGTAAGATCCTGAGAGGACTTGACAAGGTGGTTGCTGAAAGGAGGTTTCCCTTTATGGGAAAGACTAAAACAAGAAAAAAACCTCTTCAAATAATGGGTCTTCTACTTAAGACAAAGATTAGGTGAACTTTTTTTTTGTTTTCAGAAGGCTTTCCTTTGCAGAAAGTATTTAGGCAAAGTCATTAAATATTTTTAAGGCAGAGGTAAACAGATTCTCAAATTGAGAGAGTCAAAGCTTATTGGAGGTAGATGGAATGCAGAGGTCAGATTCAGGTCAGCCATGTCTTATAGAATGGTGGAGAATGGTTGAGGGGCCAATTGGCTAGTCTTACACCTAATTCATATGTTCCTTTGTCTGTAATGCTTGCCAGTGCATGTTGCTGTCTGACAAATTTCATTTCAGCAAAAAACAATTATGCACAAATAATTAAAATGAAAGCAGTGTGATGTGGAATATTTGCAAGTTTTCACAAATTAAGAGCTTACTCTACTGCTAACTTCAATGTAGTTTGCATGCATGAGTGAAGAGTCATAGAGATGTACAGCATGGAAACAGACCTTTCTGCCCAACTTGTCCATGCAGACCAGATATCCCAACCCAATCTAGTCCCACCTGCCAGCACCCAGCCCAAAACTCTCCAAATCCTTCCTATTCATATGCCCATCCAAATGTCTTTTAAATGTTGCAATTGTACTAGCCTCCACCACTTCTTCTGGCAGTCCATTCCACACATGCACCATCCTCTGTGTGAAAAAGTTGCCCTTAGGTCTCTTTTATGTCTTTCCCCTCTCACCCTAAACCTATGCCCTGTAGTTCTGGACTCCCCTACCCCAGGGAAAAGACCTTTTCTATTGACCCTATTCATGCCCCTCATGATTTTATAAACCTGAGGTCACCCCTCAGCCTCTGACACTCCAGGGAAAACAGCCCCAGTCTATTCAACCTCTCCCTATACTCAAATCCTCCAACCTTGGCAACATCCTTGTAAATCTTTTCTGAACCATTTCAAGTTTCACAACACCTTTCCAATAGGAAGGAGACCAGAATTGCACGCAATATTCCAACAATGGCCTAACCAATGTCCTGTACAGCTGCAACATGACCTCCCAACTCCTGTACTCAATACTCTGACCAATAAAGGAAAGCATACCAAACACCACCTTCACTACCCTGTCTACCTGTGACTCTACTTTCAAGGAGCTATGGACCTGCACTCCAAGGTCTCTTTTTTCAGCAACACTACCACCTTCACTACCCTGTCTACCTGTGACTCTACTTTCAAGGAGCTATGGACCTGCACTCCAAGGTCTCTTTTTTCAGCAACACTCCCTAGGAACTTACTATTACTGTATAAGTCCTGCTAAGTGTTGTTTTCCCAGAATGCAGCATCTTGTATTTATCTAAATTAAACTCTATCTGTCACTCCTCAGCCCATTGGCTCATCTGATCAAGATCCTGTTGTAATCGGAGGTAACCTCCTTCGCTGTCCACTACACTTCCAATTTTGGTGTCATCTGCAAACTTACTAACTATACCTCACATCCAAATCATTTATATAAATGGCGAAAAGTAGTGGAACCAGCACCGATCCTTGTGGCACTCCAATTGGTCACGGGCCCCCAATTGAAAAACAACACTCTACCACCACCCTCTGTCTTCTATCTTTGAGCCAATAGAAGGTAAACGAGTTAGGAATGGATTTAACGATGAGAATAGGGTATCATCCCATCTGTAATATACACCACAGTATCTGATTTTATCTTGGATAGAATATTATACAAATAAATGCATGGTCTATCATGTTTGAAGTAAAGTATGAGACATAATTAACAATTAGTATTAAACTAACCATGTAAATGCTGAAAGAAACCTGACACTGATAATCTAAGAGTTTCAGGCAAAAATTATACAGTATGCAGGTCAAGCTGCATCTGTTCAATTCTAATATCACACAGCAAGGAAGACATTTAAACCTTGATTGGTGCAGGACCAATCATGAAGCTGATCCTTAATTTCAGGGGGCTGAGTTATGAAGAGAAATATGGAATTGTGCAGCCTTGAAAACAGCTGAATGAGATTATATAAGTTATACAAGTTCATAGTGCAAGGAAATAGATTAACTAAGAGTACTGTTCATTAATTAACAATAATTGTAGGAAAAAGGTACAGTACACTTCTAAAAAAACTGATAAAAAAGGATATCAGTAAGACTTTCTTTACCCAGAGTGATGAATTTGGTCTGTCCAGTATAGTAAGATAGAATATTTGGAATTATTTAAGAACAGCTTGAAAGTGTGATGGAAATTTTTGGTTTTTTTGGAATAAGGAGCTGACTGAGCCAAATGATTTGAGCCAGAATATTTCCTCTGGTGTAAAAATTTAAAACAAAATCTTAAAATTAGAACCAGACTGTTTTGGGTGATGTCAGGAAGCACTTCTTCACACAAAGCCTTATGGAGAACTAGAATTGACAAAAGATGTTGAAAATAGGTCAATTGACTATTTTAAAACTGAAATTCAGAGAGTTTTGTTAGGCAGAGTTTTAAGATGAATAAATGGAGTGAAAAGACATTTGAGTGGCAGAACAGGGTGCACATAAATAAAAATTCATTAGCAAAGGGATTAATGCCAGACGATTCACAGATAGCTAATATGATTCTTGCATTTATAAAGAGAGATGGAGCTATAACCAATTAAGTTAATATTAGAGGTAAGAAAAATAATGGAATCTTTACTCAAAGATGTCATGGAAAAATATCTATAATCTGAAATTAAATTAAAGAGTGGTCAATATGTATTGCAGAAGTAAATGTTAAGATTGACTAGCTAGTTGAATTAGAGTCATAGAGATGTCCAGCACAGAAACAGACCCTTCAGTCCAACTCGTCCATGCCGACCCAATCTAGTCCCACCTGCCAGCACCCAGCCCATATCCCTCAAAACCCTTCCTGTTCATATATCCAGATGCCTTTTAAATGTTGCAATTGTACGAGCCTCCACTACTTCCTCTGGCAGCCCATTCCACACACACTCCACCCTCTGTGTGAAAAAGTTGCCACTTAGGTCTCTCTTATGTCTTTTCCCCTCTCTCCCTAAACCAATGCCCTCTAGTTCTGGACTCCCCCACCTCAGGGAAAAGACCTTGTCTACTGACACTACCATGCCCCTCATGATTTTATATCCCTCCATGAAGTCACTCCTCAGCCTCCAACGCTCCAGGGAAAATAGCCACAGCCTATTCAACCACTCCTTATAGCTCAAATCCTCCAACACTGGCAATGTTAAAAATCACAGATTATAGTCCAACAGGTTTATTTGGAAGCACTAGCTTTCAGAGCACTGCTTCTTCATCACGTGGTTGTGAAGTATAAGATCATAAGACACAGAATTTATAGCAAAGGTTTATAGTGTGATGTAACTGAAATTATATATTGAAAAAGACCTGGATTCTTTCATCCTTTAGAATGAACATGTTGGTGTCAGTTCTTTCACATGTAAATCACAGAACATTTTTAAAAGTTGCATTCTCAAGTGAACTTTAACAATTGGTGTCATGTTGGACCAGATAATGCATTTAAGGTGTGGGCTGCCCTGTGTGAGACTTTGTGCCACACTGGTTAGACTGATTCTAATCTAAAAAATGGATTTACAGAATCTTACATGGATTCATGCAGTTTTTGAGCAAAATAAAATGTAATTCTGCAGTACAAATTCACCCCACAAACTTACGTGTGCGTGTGTGTGTGTAGTGCAATGGGATCACCTGTAGTGTGACATGAACCCAAGGACTGTAAACTTTTGCGATAAATTCCGTGTCTTACGATCTTATACTCCACAATCATCTAATGAAGGAGCAGCATTCTGAAAGCTAGTGCTTCCAAATAAGCCTGTTGGACTATAACCTGGTGTTGTATGATTTTAAAGTTTGTACACCCCAGTCCAGCACTGGCATCTTCAAATCATAACCCTGGCAACATCCTTGTAAATCTTTTCTGAACCCTTTCAAGTTTCACAAAATCCTTCCAATAGGAAGGAGACCAGAATTGCATGCAGTATTCCAACAGTGGCCTAACTAATGTCCTGTACAGCCGCGGCATGACCTCCCAACTCCTGTACTCGACACTCTGACCAATAAAGGAAAGCATACCAAACGCCGCCTTCAGTATCCTGTCTACCTGCGACTCTACTTTAATGAAGCTAAGATCCTGCACTCCAAGGTCTCTTTGTTCAGCAACACTCCCTAGGCACTTACCATTAAGTGTATAAGTCCTGCTAAGATTTGCTTTCCCATAATGCAGCACCTCGTATTTATCTAAATTAAACTCCATCTGCCACTCCTCAGCCCATTGGCCCATCTGATCAAGACCCTATTGTAATCCAAGATAACCTTCTTCATTCTCCACTACACCTCCAATTTTGGTGTCACTTGCAAACTTACAAACTACAGGGGGACCTCGATTATCCAAACAAGATGGGCGGGCATTATTTCATTCGAATAATCGATTATTCAGTTAATCGATTAAATTCCTTTCCTCTAGGGCTTGAGTTTTTAAAGTATTCTCCCCATTCAGGAGACTAGCAGCAGCACACAGCACACGAGTCCCCGCCCCAACACCACCCCCCACCCACCCCCCGGCCCCGTTCAACACCCCCCCCCGCCCCTGTCTAACACCAACCCTGACCCGGCCAGCACCACCCCGGACCCCGTCCAACACCGCCCCCCCCCCAACACCGCCCGCTCCCCTCCCCGCCCAACACCGCCACCCGCCCCGTCCAACACTGTTCCCTGCTCCCTGACCCCATCCAATACGTTCACCACCCCTGTCCAATACTGCCCCCCAAACCCCATCCAAAACTGTCCCCACCCCTATCCAACACAGCCCCCCGGCCCGGTGCTACTCTGCCCTCCCCACCCCCCAACACACGCGCACACACACACACACACCCCGTGCACCTCACTGTCCACAATCCCCCCCCCCGCCCCCTCTCTGGGGCAGCCCGACTGGACACCAACAACAAGACTGCTGCTGCAGCTGCCTTTGTTGGGTAGGTCTCCGAATAGCGTGTACACACACACACACACACACCACAGTCACACACACACATTTTTACTGCACCTTTTTGACATATTCCACGTTTGCCATGTACAGGGCAATGTTGGAGAGATTTTTTGGGGGGGTTTAGGGTACGCCCCTCTGTAGAAGTCCAGCAAAAGTGTGGGGAGAGAGCGAGAGGGCAGGCAGTCAGTCATTTGGAGACAGTGCCTGTTTAACCACTGTAAACAAAAGATGCGATGTTGGAAACACGTCTTTGATGTAATGTTTCTATCGGGACCTCGAGATCTCCTTCGGATAATCCGACATTTGGATAATTGGTACTCAGATAATCGAGGTTCCTCTGTATACCTCTTATGCTCACATCCAAATCATTTCTATAAATGACGAAATTTAGTGGACCTAGCACCGATCCTTGTGGCACTCCACTGGTCACAGGCCTCCAGTCTGAAAAACAACTCTCCACCACCACCGTCTGTCTTCTATTTTTGAGCCAGTTCTGTATCCAAATGGCTAGTTCTTTCTGTATTCCATGAGATGTAACCTTGCTAACCAGTCTCCCATGGGGAACCTTGTTGAACGCCTAACTGAAGTCCATACAGATCATGTCTACTGCTCTGCCCTCATCAATCCCCTTTGTTACTTCCTCAAAAAATGCAATCAAGTTTGTGAGACATGATTTCCCATGCACAAAACTATGCTGACTATCCCTAATCAGTCCTTGCCTTTTCATATATAGACCGGTGAGCCTGGCGTCTGTGGTGGGCAAGTTGTTGGACGTAATCATGAGGAACGGGAGGTACATCCTGTTCCTCATGATTACGTCCAACAACTTGCCCACCACAGACGCCAGGCTCACCGGTCTATAGTTCCCTGGTTCGTCCTTACCACCTTTCTTAAACAGTGGCACCACGTTAGCCAACCTCTTCCAATCTTCTGGCACCTCACCTGTGACTATCGATGATACAAATATCTCAGCAAGAAACCCAGCAATCACTTCCCTAGCTTCTTGTAGAGTTCTAGGGTACACCTGATCAGATCCTGGGGATTTATCCACTTTTATGCATTTCAAGACATCTAGCACTTCCTCCTCTGTAATCTTTCCAAGATGTCACCTTCTATTTCCCTACATTCTATATTTTCCACTGTAAACACTGCAAAATACTCATTTAGTATCGCCCTCATCTCCTGCGGCACCACACAAAGGCTGCCTTGCTGATCTTTGAGGGGCCCTATTCTCTCCCTAGTTACCCTTTTGAGCTTAATGTATTTGTAAAAACCCTTTGGATTCTCTGTAACTGTATTTGCCAAAGCTATCTCATGTCCCCTTTTTGCCCTGCTGGTTTCCCTCTTAAGTATACTCCTCCTGCCTTTATATTTGTCTGAGGATTCACTCGATCTATCTTGTCTATACTTGACATATGCTTCTTTCTTTTTCTGAACCAAACTCTCAATTTCTTTAGTCATCCAGCATTTTCTATACCTACCAGCCTTTCGTTTCACCCTAACAGGAAAATACTGTATTTGGACTCTGGTTAACTCATTTCTGAAGGCTTCCCATTTTCCAGCCGTCTCTTTAACTACGTACATCTGCCCCCAATCAGCTTTTGAAAGTTCTTGTCTAATACCATCAAAATTAGCCTTTCTCCAATTTCGAACTTCACTTTTAGATCTGCTCTATTCTTTTCCATCACTATTTTAAAACTAATAGGTTGCTGGCCCCAAAGTACTCTCCCACTGACATCCTATGGAGATGAATTCTTTGAAGGAGCAGCAAAAAGGGTAGATAATAATAAGAGTAGAAATAATGAATTGAATTATATGCTTTTGTGTTGGGTCATATGCAGGTTACAACTTTGGTGCCCAATTTCTTCCTGCCTTTGCAATATTCCCAGGGGTGACCAGGAACAGATTGGATGGGGTTCCAAAGACAATTAGGGATGGCACATTGGACATGTGGGAGGTTGAATTGGTGCACTAAAACTGTTAATTGCTTTTGGAGAGCGATCTCAAAGAGGCGCATTGAATCCTGTGTTTTAGTAGCACAAATTGATCTTTATTCTGAGCTCATTGCCACATTGTCTCTGGAGTCATTCTCCAAGATGCTCTTACAGTTCCAATCAAATACAGTATATTCATACATTCTTGCATTACAATAGCTACATGCACATTGATCTCATCATAGTTTATTAGATTAAAGAAACTAACAATAACCATTTCCCTTCAACAAACAACATTGACCTATATCCTCACTGTGACACAAAAACAGACGTTGCTGGAAAAGCTCAGCAAGTCTAGCAGTATCTGTGAAGGAAAATCAGAGTTAACATTTCGGGTCTGATGACGCTTCCTTAGAACCCTCACTGTGATCTTGTCTGACTTTTAGAATTCTTGTTATCTCCTGATTGCTTGAAATAATTGTCTAACATAATCACATCACAATGGCCACTTAGATCTCATCATAACTGACTGTTGTTTGGTCTTTGGACTTTCTGTTCCTTCTGCAGTGGGTGGGAGACTTAAAGGAGGCATTGATGGGCCCACAGTCTGCTGTTGAAATGTTGACCAATGCATAGCTGAGTTTTGATTTCAAAATGGGTCTTACCCTCTGTCAGAAGGGATGTATTTGTCCAAAAGTTAGCACTTAATTGATATTAATTAGTTACTTATTGTTGCTGGATGAATAGCTGGTGCCAGTCAGAACCCATCGCTGGAAAGTTTTCCCAGAGCAGGATTGTATTAAAGCGATGACTCGATCTGAAATTTCCTAATTGTGATCCTGATCTCACCTCTAAATCAGTTTCTTTGGGGTTAGGGAAATTTAGTGAAATATGTTTGGATTTCCAAACAGTTGTGATAAGGTACTTTCATAAGGTACTTGGTTCATAACTGATGTCGGACATGGAGAGTTAGGATCAAGTAACACAATAGGAGTATCAGTTAGAAGTATTGTTTTGGTGATCTTTACCTTCATCTTCACAGATTAGCTGACTATAAAACAAAAAAATGAAGAATTAGAAATAGTTACTAATATCCCCAAAAGATGGGAGGTTGTGTTTCATAGGGATCAGTGATGGGAGCACCATTGTAGATCTGCTACTTTCTTGTCTCCAATATTTGTCTGTATTCATACAAACCTGAGGCAATAAATATTTCTGGTTTATTTTTTGTCCAGTATTTAGTTTAAGTTAGAGTGTAGAAAAAGAAGAGAAAAACTTAAAACTAATACTATTGATACAAATAAGTAATCTCAACTGAGATATTATCATTGAGCAAGTTGTGTGTTGGGCCTAGAGTGTGCAGGAGTTTGTGAACATAGAGAGTATCTGGGCTCAGCATATCTACAATTGATATCTATCTTGATTCTCTTCCATTCATCTGCATTATCTGGAATTGAGATGGGATAGAGAACGAGAAACTGTAGAAATTAATCTAACAGGGGTGATATGCTTGGTGTTGGTAAAGGTAAAGGTAAAGATTACCAAAACAACACTTCTAACTGTTACTCCCATTGTAATATTAGATGGCCTTAAACCAGCCTGTTTGCATAGTAGCCTTCTTGTTGCCAAGATGTTCATGGTTGTCATCCTCATTGAGGAGCTAACATTGGGGTTCCCTATAGAGCAAAGGCCAAAACATTTTTTGAGTGCCTTGCCTGAGATTTTGGAGGCCACATTTTGCCTTTAGAAGCTACTTTTTCATTCTCACCATCTCATGTATTAGGAGATACTGTCATAAAGAAATAAGTCTGTGCATTTTTGTGTTGATATTTGGATTCCTGGAGAAGCATAATTAGAAGAATTCACCAATATCTACAGTTATTTACAAGAATTTTATTATCTCAGTAGTTTCAGGGTTTTCCTAGCTCCTGGTTAGTCACATTTTCATTTGTTGGTAGTTTTAACACTCCTCTCTCTCCTTTGCAGCCTCAATCTAGCCCACCATTTCTGCATTCTTCTCCCACAGCATGTTTCAAACCACCTTCTACACACTCATCCCTTTTGTAGTCCTCTTATTCTTCCTGCATCCCTTGGAAACTTTTCCTCTTGTTGTCACATCCTGCAAATCAAATGAAGAGCCATTTTACATATCCTTTGTTTACTGCCAGCTAGCCAAGTTTCTACCCTTATTAAAATATTTTTCCCCTACAGTCTGATTTTGTTTTGTAATACACTTTGATGTGACAGCTTATCAAATGGTTTCTGGAAAGGGTCACCTTTATCCACAATGCATGTTGTTCCTTTAAAATTAAAAAAAATCATAGAAACTAGGCAACACTGCTAGACCAGCATTCATTGGCCATCTCTACTTTCCCTGGAGAGTTGGTTAATCCGGATCTACCTTTGACACATCCATGTTGACTCTTCACAATTACCTGAGCTTTTCTAAGTACACACTATTTTTTCAATGATTAATTCTATCACATGGCAAATGTCAGGCTGACTACAGTGTTCTTTTTCTGCACCAACCTTCTTAAATAGAGGGGTTATACGATAAGGAACATTTAACATCTAAAGAAGGTTTGTACAGGCTTAATGAATGGGCAAGAACATGGCAGATGGAGTATAATATGTAAAAATGTGAGGTTACCCACTTTGGTAGGATACACAGATGTGTGTAGTATTTTCTTAAATTATATGAAGTTGGAAAGTGTAAATGTACAAAGCCATCTTAGGTGTACTTGTTAATAAGCACTGAAAGCTAATATGCAGGCGCAGCAAGCTATGAAGAAGGCTAATGGAGTGTAATTCTGTATTGCAAGAGGATTTGAGTACAGGGGTAATGAAGACTTGCTTTTGTATAAGATATTGGTTGGACTGCTTCTGGAATATTGTGCACAGTTTTATTCTCCTTACTTTGGGAAAGAAATGATCATTGTTAAGGAGTGTAGAAAAGGTTCACCAGACTTTTTCCCAGGATGGTAGACTGTATTATAAAGCAAGATTGTGCAAACTAGTCTGTGATACCATAACCATAACAGCATTAGACATAGGAGCAGAATTAGGCCATTTGGCCCATTGAGTCTGCTCCACCGTTTGGCCATGACTAATGTGTTTCTAACCCCATTCCCCTCCCTTCTTCCTGTAACTCTTCATCCCCTTACCAATAAAGAACCTATCTACCTCTGTCTTAATACAATTAATGATTGCCATCCACAGCCCTCTGCAGCAATGAGTTCCACAGATAAACCATCCTGGTGAAGAAAGTCCTCCTCATCTGTGTTCTGAAGGACTGTCCCTTCACTCTGAAGCTGTGTTCTCAGGACCAAGTCTCTCCTGTAGTGGAAGCTTCTTCATGTCCATTACATCCAGGCCACTCGGTATTCTATAAGTTTCAATGACATACCCCTTATCCTTCTTCACCCTTAGGATCATTATATAAACCTCCTCTGGACCCCTCCAAGATACAGGGTCCAAAGTGTGCTCTGACTGGAGCCTTTTACAGCCTCAACAGTATCTCTCTGATCTTGTATTTTAGCCCACTTGAAATGAATGTTAAAGCTGCATTTGCCTTCCTAACTGCCAACTGAACTTGCATGTTAATCTTAAGAGAATCCTGAACTAGGAGTCCTAAGCCCCTTGTGCTTCAGATTTCTGAAGCCTGCTCCTGTTTAGAAAATAGTCACTCCATTGATGAAGGAGCAGCACTCCAAAAGTTTGTGATTTTAAATAAACCTGTTGGACTATAACATGGTGTCATGTGACTTCTATGTCTACCCTCAGTCCAACAGCAGCATCTTCACACCTTGGGGAAATGAAGATCAGACTGGGTGACTGCTTTGCAGAACATCTATCTGGTATCTACAAAAAAAAGCCCTGAGCTCTTAGTTGCCTGTCACTTCAACACACGACTATGTTGCCTGGCCAACATCTCTGTCTCAGGCTTGCTGCAGTGCTCCAGGGAAGCTCAGAGCAAGCTGGAAGAACAGCACCTTATTTTCCACTTGGGAACTCTGCAGCCTTCTGAACTTAATGTTGAGTTCAATAATTTTAGGGCCAGAGGCCATATCCTCACCCTAACCCTCGTGCACCAGGCCTTGTCATACATGGGCTGCTACCTCAACCATTCCTGAAGAAGGGTTTATGCCCGAAATGTTGATTCTCCCGCTCCTCGGATGCTGCCTGGCCTGCTGTGTTTTTCTAACATCACATTTTTCAACTCTGGTTTCCAGCATCTGCAGTCCTCACTTTCTCCTGCTACCTCAACCATTCCACTGTGACTTCTAATAGACCCCAAAAAAAGCTGTTGATTCCCCAAGGCTGACCTTTACCCATTCCTTTGACCGTCCAACTGTCGTATTCTCTCTCTCTCTCTCTCTCTCTCTCTCTCTCTCTCTCTCTCTCTCTCTCTGGGCTTGATCTCTGCCTATCATTTACTCCTATTTCTCTAAACAATCTGTTCAGAGATTACACACCTTTGCAGCAGATAGATCCTGAAGACAGACTTCTTGGCCTGGGGATAGGGACACTACTAATATGACACAAGTAGGCCCTCTCATTTAGATTAGATTACATTACAGTGTGGAAACAGGACCTTCGGCCCAACAAGTCCACGCCGACCCGCCGAAGCGCAACCCACCCATACCCCTACATTTACCCCTTACCTAACACAACGGGCAATTTAGCATGGCCAATTCACCTGCCCTGCACATCTTTGGACTGTGGGAGGAAACCGGAGCACCCGGAGGAAACCCACGCAGACACAGGGAGAACGTGCAAACTCCACAGTCAGTCGCCTGAGGCGGGAATTGAACCCGGGTCTCTGGCGCTGTGAGGCAGCATTGCTAACCAGTGTGCCACCGTGCCGCCCAATAAATTAATTATTTACTCCTCCAAACTCCCCTCACCCCATGTTTAGCATATGTAACAATCTTACCCTAGCTACAATCAGTTTAGAAGAAGGATCATTGGACCCCGAACATTAATTCTGCTTTTTCTCCACATATGTTATCAGACCTGCTGAGTTTTCCCAGCAATTTTTGTTTTTGTTTTTGATTTCCAGCTTCTGCAGTTCTTTATTTTTAATTTATTGATTATTTTCTAATTATGAGTGATGGATTGTGGGGATGAGGCAAGTGCATGGCACTGAAGTGTTCGATCAGCCACAATCAGATTGAAAGGTGGGGCAGGCTTGATGGGGTGAATGGCCTATTCCTGTTCATATGTTCTATACAACTTTCTAGTTGGATTGAACCTTTCCTGAATCTAGAAAATCCAGTAAAATTAAAACCAATATATCTGCAACTATTTCAAGACTCAAGGATGAAGTCTGTCTGGACCTGAAGACTTGTCAGTCTACAGCTTATCAGTTTGCTTAGTACCACTTCCCTCATGATTGTAATATTATCTTTCCCTTCCATTTCTAGATGTATAGCTATTATTGGAACGCTTTTTAAATAGAGTCAGAGAGATGTACAGCATGGAAACAGACTCTTCAGCCCAACACTTCCATGCCAACCAGATATCCCAAACCAATCTAGTCCCACCTGCCAGCACCCGGCCCATATCCCTCCAAACCCTTCCCATTCATATATGCATCCAAATGTTGTAATCGTACTAGCCTCCACCACTTCCTCTGGCAGTTTATTTCATATACGTACCACTCTCTGTGTGAAAAAAATTGCCCCTCAGATCTCTTTTATATCTCTTCCCTCTCACCTTAAACATATGCTCTCTAGTTCTGGACTCCCCCACCCAGGGAAGTGACTTTGTCTATTTATCCTACCCAAGCCCCTCATGATTTTATAAAACTCTATAAGGTCACCCTTCCACCTCTGACAATCCTGGGAAAACAGCTCCAGCCTATTCAACCTCTCCCTATAGCTCAAATCATCCAACCCTGGCAACATCCTTGTAAATCTTTTCTGAACCATTTCAAGTTTCACAATATTCTTCCGAAAGGAAGGAGACCAGATTTGCACCAATATTCCAGAAGTGACCTAACCAATGTCTTGTACAGCCGCAACATGACCTCCCAACTCCTGTACTCAATACTCTGACCAATAAATATCTACCTGCCACTCCACTTTCAAGGAGCTATGAACCTGCACTCCAAGGTCTCTGTTCAGAAACTCTCCCCAGGACCTTACCATTAAATGTATAAGTCCTGCTAAGATTTGCTTTCCCAAAATGCAGCATCTCGCATTTATCTAAATTAAACTCCAACTGCCACTTCTTAGCCCATTGGCTCATCTGCTGAAGATCCCATTGTAATCTGAGGTAACCTTTTTCACTGTCCACTACACCTCCAATTTTGCAAAATGCTTTATTATAATTACAGAATATAAAATATTCATTCATTTCTTCTGCCAATTCCATGTTATCTTCTGTCAACTGTCTGTTCTCACTTTCTCAAGGATCAGTCCTTCTTTCGATCCGATCTTTTTCATTTCAAATTGGATTTAAAATTCAATCATATTGTGGTCGCTGCTACCCAGGGATGTCATAACTCTGAGGACATTGATTCTGTCACATAACAGTCATAAATCGGATATAACCTGCTCTCTGGTCAATTTTAAAATGCACAGCTTTAAGAAACTTTCTTGAAAGCATTTTAATTTAGCACTTAGGTCCTCAGTCTGCAGAATCTCTTTCCTTGTTCTACCTATTTAATTGGAATCTAAATGCACTGCAACAATTGCATCCTTCCCTTTCTATTGCTAGTTCCTTTCTCGCCCTGAGCAAATATTCAGAATTCTGGCATCAGGCAGGCAACACAACTTTCTGGACTGTTGTTGTATACTGCAGAGAATGGTGTCAATCCCCCTCACTGTACTATAATTTCATACTGTTACATTCCTTGTTGTGTCTCTGCTTGAATGGCTTCCTGTAGCACAATGCCAAGGTCACTTTGCTCATCCACTGGGCAATCCCCATTCTCATCCAAATAGACTCAGACCTATTGTACAACTGCACTCCTGCCATTTGGGTCCTCCGGCGTGCCTCACTCACAATCACGCCCACCTGCGATGCCCCTGACCAACATTATCCTAAATGACATCATTGTCGCCTGGGGTGCAAAGAATTCAGGTAACTTATCCCCCCTCCTGCTGCATGGCTTTCAATCCTGCTTTCAATTCATAAACTCTCAGTTGGTGCAACTAAAACCTACACTGAATACCTTGTGTGACAAACAAAAACAAAATTGCCAATATTGGAGTATGTATCCCAATGGTGACCATCCAGGGGTTTCAGTGGTCATTGAAATAGGTTGTAATTACTTTGATTAAATTCTCCAGAAAAATAACTTAACTAACCTATCCTTCGTTGGCATTAATTCAATTTATGACCTCTGTTTATTTATGGCAGGACAATTGTCATTGTTGAAACAATAATCAAGTTGTTGGGATACCTCCTGTAAATAACATCAACTTGAACCAATAGTAATATGAAACAATTTGCAATTTTTGAGTAATTTGACTTCTCATCTCCAAAAAATTAGCCCAGTCTTTAAAAATTTTAAAACTTTATCCTGAAAAAGCAAAGGATACTGTGAACTATTCTAAATATAACTTTTAGCATTGTGAAAAGAAAGTTAGGCATGCTTACATTTTCTTGAATACTTTTCCTATTTTCCAGGTTAACAACTTATTTCTTAACCCTGTGAAACTGATTCTTTAATACCTTATTCAACAAAGTGCTATCATGTGGGTTTCTATATTATATCAATTTGCTTATTATTTATTGTGGATGCATAGAGATAGTGTGAGATAAATGGGCAAGACATATCATGACAGCAAGTTATTTGGTAAGAACAGCTACAAGCAGAGGCATAGAGAGAGGCTTATTACCTGTGGGAGATTTTGTTTTAAACCTCTGTAGCTAAGACAGGGAAGGCCCTTTAGGTTAGATGGGTAATCTTCCTGCCTCTGGGCCAAAAGCTGTAGTGTGGAATAATTTGCAGGATTTGATTAGATTAGATTACTTACAGCGTGGAAACGGGCCCTTCGACCCAACAAGTCCACACCGACCCGCCGAAGTGCAACCTACCCAGACCCATTTCCCTACATTTACCCCTTCACCTAATACTACGGACAATTTAGCATGGCTAATTCACCTAACCTGCACATTTTTGGATTGTGGTAGGAATACGGAGCACCCGGAGGAAACACACGCAGACACGGGGAGAATGTGCAAACTCCACGCAGAGAGTCACCTGAGGTGGGAATTGACCCTGGGTCTTGGGCGCTGTGAGGCAACAGTGCTAACCACCGTGCTACTGTTCCCCCCTTGATCAATTAAGGTGTATTCCTAACTCAACCAAACAGATTGAGGATAATGCTGCATATCATTTCAACAGATGCCAATGGCAGATGGAACAGTGGGAAAAATGCCTGGTCTGCTATCACTATCCAGACTACAACCTGCATATAAAAGTGCATGTTGCTGTAGAGACTAGGACACCATGAGTGAAACCATGAACAATACCAAGTATGTGCCGTGCATAAAGAAATACTGAATACATTTACATGAATATTTTTTCACATTCACACCTACCATGGGGAGATGGTAATGTAGTAGCAATGTTACTGAACTAGTAATCCAGAGACTTTGTGAAAGTGAGGAGTGTAGATGCTAGAGGTCCAGAGGCTTGCCTACCACACAGGTTCAAATTCCATTGAAATTAAAAGAAGATGACATCTGTTATGCACCAGGCCAGACCCCCTCAAACATTTCAAGAAAGTAGCCACGACCCTAACATTTCTAGTTGTTTTGAACAGGTGTGTACTGGATATTCTAGGAGTGACGCAGCTGGTCAAAACCCTCAGTTTTACACAAAACAATTTATTTACAGAGTACCGAATGAAACACAAAAAAGAGATCAGAGTACCAAACAGCTTAACCTATCTGAAAACCCAGTTGACTCTATTGCAACTTAATGATGCTATTTCAAATACTTGCGACATCCCCATAAACACTGCTTGGCAAAAAAGGTAAAATCAAACACAGGGTCTTATAGGAGAAACAGATGTCAGAGAGATTCAGCATGGAGCACCTTCCATGCAGCTGTTTCTTTGACCAACAGCTTCAAAAAAACTGACTGCTTGCTCTAAACAGACAGACCAAACCAAACCAAAGGAAAGCTGGGCTGGGAGAATTGGACACTCCCCTTTCATTGTAGAAGTGTTTGTTTAAAAACTTAAGAGCTTCTTAAGTAGATAGGTTCTGAAATGTCTGGGTTTATGTGTTTACAAACCCTCTGACAAAAAAAACTAAGGACAACCTAACTTTGTTAAAGGAGCAGCATCATCACCCACCTATGACCTTGAAGTTATAATTAATAGTCAAAACCAATCTGGTTCACAAATGTCTTTATGGAAGAAATTCTGTCGCCTTTTAACAAAAAAAAACAAAGAACCGCAGATGCTGGAAATCAGAAACAAAATCGTAAATGTCTTGAACGTCTCAGCTAGTCAGGCAGCATCTGTGGAGAGAAAGCAGAGTTAATGTTTTGAGTCCAGTGACCCTTCTCAGAATTTCTCAGCATGTGGGAGTTCTAAAGAAGGATCACTGGACAAAAAATTTTAATTCTGCCTTCTTTTTGCAGATGCTGCCTAACTTGCTGAGATTTTCCAGCAATTTCTGATTTTGATTCTGCCATTGTTACCTGGTGTGACTTTTTCCCAGACTCCAGGTAACAGGAATGTCAGTAACTCTTAACTGCCTTGTGAAATATTGTATGCTAACTACTCAATCCAGGGGTGATTAGTGATGGGCATTAAAGACTGCCCTTGCCAGTGGCACAGTCATCTATGAAAGAATAAATAAATGAACTAACTTGTAGTTGTAATTGGAGTACTGAGAGCAGATCTGGGCATCACATCTGAGGAAGGATATATTGATCTTGAAGGGAGTATAACATAGATTTACGAGAATGATACCTGGACTTCAGAGGTTGTTATGAAAGGAAATTATACAAATTATTTCTCTAGAATTATTTTCCCTAGAATTTCGAAGGTTAAGGAGTCAAAGGTTCTCAAATCAAAGATTTTAAGATTCTAAGGTTGAAAGATTTTAAGACAGGGATAAACCAACCATTGCTAACCAAGGCAGGTAAGAAGTGAATGAAATTGAAAGAAAAAGCTTATGAGAATGCTGAAGACCAGGATACATTCAGAATCCAACAAAGGAGGACTAAAATGATATGAAAGAGAGAAAACAAAATTACAAGGAATATGAAATCTGACAATAAGAGCTTGTTCAAATAGAATAAACTATCCTTTATTATCATGTGTACTCAAATACAGAAGTACAGGAGTATAGTGAAAAAATTTACAATTTTTTCACCTCTTATGGTGCCACCTTAGGTACAAGTACCAAGGTACAAATTTTAGACATAAAAGAGGTAAAAAAAAAAGAAAAGTAGTTGCATTTCTTTAGTATTTAAACAATAAATTAAAAATAAGACATAGTTAGAAGATTGACATTACAGTCAGAAAAAAAATTCAGATAGTCATTGCATTGCTGAGCACAGGGGTTTCCATGCATGGGCTGAGTGCAGAGTCTTTCGCTTGTGGTCTGACGGTCAGTGCCAGGCCCCAGTCCAACAACGTTTTTGCTCCATTCCAAGCCACCAGACCACTCTGCACCAGTTTCAGCTGCTGCAAGGGTAAGTTTCCTCATGGAAATGAATCTAGGAGACAGTTTTAGGGAATAAGAAAATGGAAGAGGAGTTAAGCATATATTTTGCAGCTGTCTTTATGGAGGAAGATAGTTTGAACATTTCATTAATGCAAAAGAATGTGAGGGAGGAAATAATATCATCACCACATATTACATTGTACCTTTTTCTCAGAACACTTGGTGCTGTCAGGTAGTTTTTGCTAGCTTTTAACTCTCTTAAAGATACAGTACATCCACAACCTCATAACACATTCCTATAGAACCTCATAAGTTACCGGCTTCCAACTTGAAAAGAAACCCATTATCCCTGCTCACTGTTTCCTCACCTTGAGGCAATTCTCTATCCATGCCAATATACTACGTCTAACACATTGCATTCTTATCTTGTGACTTAAACTTTTGTTGGGTAATTGTTAAGCATCATTTTAAAATCAAAATATAAAACATCTACTGGCTCCCCTCTTTCCACTCCGGTTTAGACTTCCTCAAAAACTCAAATAAATTAGTGAGATACAATTTCCTTTTGATCGAGACATGCTGACCCTGCTTGATTATGGTTTTCCAAATGTTCTGCTATTACTTCCTTAATAATTAATTCCAGTACTTTTCCAACACCAGATATTAGGCTAACTGGTCTATAGTTACCCACTTTTTGCCTCCCTCTATTTTTGAACAGGGATGTCACACTATCACTTTTTCAATCCCTCTGGTACTTCCCTAGAATCTAAAGATTTTTGGAAAATTACAAGCAATGGATCAATTATCGCTCCAGCTGTCTTTTTTAGGAACATAGAATACTGTGATGATGCTATTGCTTTAAAAGGTGTGTTTGTCCTAGTTTCTTTTACAGAGAGATTGGGGGACAGATACCAAGCAGTCCATGAGAGGATAAAGAACTTGTGAAGCTTTGGATTTCTTTTAAAAGTTACACAATAGAAGCAGCTTGAATGGGTGTAGTCAAGCTCCTAACCACAGAACCAGAGATTTTAGGTTTAGCTTTCAGCAGCTGCTGTTCGTCTCCTGAAGAAGTGGAAACTTCGTTTTTCTCAAAAACTGGGGGGTTCTCTGCCTGCTGCAGGAGTTACATGTGAGACAATCGATGTTCTGAATTTGTCTTTTGCCAAGGGTGTGTTTCGGGGATATTACTATATTGGAGCAGTTAATTAATAATAGTTACTGTATCCATTATTCTGTTAGGTTTTCCAATACAGTTAAGTTATTCCAATTCCTTCTTTCCTTTGTTGTATTTTAAATATAGCAAATTATTAAGGCATGTTTTGGTTTAAATCCAGTCGTTTGACCAATCAAATTGCATCTGGAACACAATACCTCACATTTATCTTTAAAATAAGAAAAATTTAGAGTCTAGACTGTCTTCTGAATATTTTGAGGGGGTTTGGTCTAGTCCATAACAATGCAAACCATCAGGGCCAGGGGACGAATCTGCCTTTAGCATCATTAGCTTGTCTAATGTTGCTTCTTTAGATTAGATTAGATTACATTACAGTATGGAAACAGGCCCTTCGGCCCAACAAGTCCACACCGACCTGCCGAAGCGCAACCCACCCATACCCCTACATTTACCCCTATACCCAACACTACGGGCAATTTAGCATGGCCAATTCACCTGACCTGCACATCTTTGGACTGTGGGAGGAAACCGGAGTACCCGGAGGAAACCCACGCAGACACGGGGAGAACGTGCAAACTCCACACAGTCAGTCGCCTGAGGCGGGAATTGAACCCTGGTCTCTGGCGCTGAGAGGCAACAGTGCTAACCACTGTGCCACCGTGCCGCCCACTTCAGTAACCTGTGAAGCAGAACCCCCAAAAAGAAGAAAAGAAGACAGGAATACAAAGAAAACTGAAAGCTGCCTGGTTTTGAGATAAGATGTTTTGTGTTGTAAATCTTGGGAGTTTTATTAGACTAGTATTGTGGAAGGGGAAGGTAAAAGATAGGTTAGAGGAAGGACTTGTTAAGAGTTGTTAATTAATTATTCTCTGTTATACTTTCTGAAAATAAGTTGTTAATTTTTACTTTAAATAGTGCTTGGCCTCTAGAATTTGCACAATTTGCATGAGATAAATGTTTTCTATGTTGCGGGTTTTAAATTAGCAGAGGGTTTTACCTCATGTCGCAACAATTTGGGGGCTTGGGTCTGTGATTTGAATTGGTTTAGACGATTTCAATAGATTTGGGGGTATGAGAACTCCCAGCAGATTCAAACGCTTGCAGGTTAGTGTCCTAGATCTTTAAATAAAACATAGATGAGACAATTTGTTTACTTTCGGTGACTTGTGGTTGAGTAAATTAAAAGTGAGAGAAATGGCTCTTAAAAATTCGAAAGAGGTTCAGGGATTTGAAGATGATTCTCAGGTTTTCCAAGAAGGTTTAGAAAGAAAGAAAAGGGCCATACTTTTAGAATTAGCAAATAAGATAGATTTGGGTGTTTAACCAAGGACAAAAGTAAATTGTAAGGGAGTTACTCAAACACTTAGGTGTGTCAGAGAAACAGACAAGTGCAGTAGAGGTAGAAAAACTTAAATTACAATTGAGGAAAATGGAGTTAGAAGAGAGAGAGAGAGAGAGGAAAGAGAGAGAGGGAGAAGGTTTTTGGCTGAGCAAAAAGAGAAAGACGAAAAGGAGAGAGAGAGTCATAGAGATGTACAGCATGGAAACAGACCCTTCGGTCCAACCTGTCCATGCCGACAAGGTATCCCAACCCAATCTAATCCCACCTGCCAGCACCTGACCCATATCCCTCCAAACCCTTTCTATTCATATAACCATCCAAATGCCTCTTAAATGTTGCAATTGAGAGAGAGAAAGTTCTTAGCTGAACAAAAAGAGAGAGAATTTGAACTTGAGAAGTTGTGACTTAGTCAGCAAAGTCAAGTTAACAGGCTGGAAATTAAAAGAGAAGATAGTGATATATATAAATATGTCAAAATTCTGCCACATTTTGATGAGAAAGATGTTGAAGTCTTCTTTATTTCATTTGAAAAATTGGTTAAGCAGCTGGAGTGGTCAGAGGATTTACAGGTAATGCTAGTTCACACTAAACTGGTAGGCAGAGCTAGTGAGGTATTTGTAAAGTCACAGCGTTGGCCAATAAAGATAGACACTGTGGGAATGATGTGGTAAAAGTGCTAAGCCAGTTGCATTAGAGAAGCAGTAAAGGAGATCCCAAGAAGAGCTGCAGGAGAGTGCACAGCCGAGGCAGGGGCTGGGGATGGAGTTAGTACCTGATCTCTACAAAGAATTCGTCACTGTTGGTAAAGTTTACTCAGAAAGAACGGGGAGAAGGACAAGAAGTTAGAATTCTGAGAGATATAGGATCTAACCAGTTGCTGGTAGTAAGGGATGAACGAATATGCACTCTTTCTGAGCTGATACCCAAGAGTGTGGTAATTTGTGGGGTAGATGGACAGAAATTTAGTGTTCCCCTGTGTAAGATCAGATTAGAGTGCCAACTCAAGACTGGGGAAGTTACAGTGGGAGTGATTGACAGAGTGTCAGTTCCATGAATTCAGTTTGTTCTTGGAAATGATTTAGCAGGATCCAAGGTGGTAGTGACACCCCTTGTTGTGGAGATGCCAAAGGAAGACCAAGAAACTGAGGAGTTAAAACAGAAATATCCTGATATTTTCCCAGACTGTGTGGTAACCAAATCCCGCTATCATAAATCACAGCACGAAGCGAAAAGTAAAGAGAAAGATGAAGGCGTTGAGGTTCAGTTAGTGGATACCCTGTTTAACATAATGGTGCAGAAAAAACCTGAACAGGCAGAGGGTCAGTCGGAAGTGTTTAGTCCTGAAAGGCTAAGAGATTGGCAAAATCAAGACAAGACAATAAAATATATGTATGTGGATGCGTACTCCGAAAAGGAGGTCGAGAATATTCCAAAGGGTTATTATCTGAAAGGTAAAATGCTAAGATGGAAATGGACACCACGGCAGGTTAGTGCAGAGGACAAATGAGCCGAAGTGTTGCCAGTAGCATACAGACAAGTATTACGGGTAGCACATGAAACGACCTGTGGGAGGTCCTGTAGGGCTAAGGTAATAAAAACAGTTTTATTGGCCTGGAATGCACAAGGATGTGGTTAACTTTTGGTATTAGTGTCACACATGCCAAATGGTAAGTTAGCCTCATGTAATAAAACCAGCACCTTTGTTGCCAATTCCCACATTTGGAGAACGTTTCATGTGGGTTATAATTGATTGTGCAGGTCCCCTCCTAAGATCTAAAATTGGGAACCAGTACTTGTTAACCATAATAGATGTGTATACCACATTTCCGGAGGCAATTCCATTACAGAGTATTAAGGCACAAAATGTGGTGGGGGAGTTGGTAGCTTTCTTCATATGTATGGGCAACCCAGAGAGATTCCGTTGGACCAAGGGTCACATTTTGCTGTGAGGCTGTCTAAGGAGGTTATGGTTAACTCAGGTACACAGCACTTTAAATCCAATGTGTATCATCCTAAATCCCAGGGAACTTTAGAAAGGAGGCATCAGACCTTGAAGACCATGTTGTGAGCATACTGTCAGGATTATTCAAATGATTGGGATAAAGGTATCTCAATCGTATTGTTTGCCATTATACATGCCCTAATGAATCTACTTAGTTCACTTGCTTCAAGTTAATATTCAGTCATGAAGTGAGACACCCTTTGAAATTAATTAAAAAAAAATTGACAGGACCAAAGTCAGAGATCTCACACTTAGATTATGTATCAGAGGTGAGGGAGAGATCAAATAGAATAGGTGAGTTAAATAAACAGCACCTAAAGAGGGCACAGTATAAAATGCAGCAGGCGGCAGATAAAAGCTCTGAGACTTGGATGTTTTCCAAAGGGGATAACATGTTAGTACTGTTACCAGTAATAGGAGATACCTTCAAAGCCAGGTTTAGTGGTTCATATCAAATTATTAAAAAGTTGAGTCAGATGAACTATCTAGTAAAGATGCCAGATAGAAAAAAAAGATATAGAGTATGTCATGTGAACATGTTGAAACTGTATTATACTAGAGAGAAAGAACTGGAGAAACCGGTGTAAGTTTCTGCCCCACAGAGTGAGGAATCAAATCCAGATGATGTGGATTTTGATGTGAAGGATCGGAATAGGTTAGTAAACTATCTGTCTCAGGATCATAGAATGCAGTTGAAAGATTTGTTACTGAAGTATAAGGACATATGTAAGAATCAGATGGGGCAGGACAAATGTTATTGTAAATGAAGTCGATGTAGGGAATACTGCTCCAATAAAACAATACCACTATTGGCTTAGTCCTTTCAAAGTCAGACAGGTCCAGATAGAGCTGGAGGCCATGCTCAACGAGAACATCATCGAACCAAGCCAGAGCAAGTGGAGTTCGCCGATCGTCTTAATTCCCAAACCGACAGGACTCAATGATTCTGCGTGGATTGTCGGAAGGTCAACACTGTTACAAAATCAGGCTCATACCCAATTCCTAGATTGGAGGACTGTATCGAGAAAGTCAGACAAGCCAGTTACATCACCAAGTTGGACTTAATGCACAGTTACTGGCAGGTACCTTTATCAGAGTCGGCGAAAGAAATTTCTGCGTTTGTTACCCCAAATGGGCTATATCAGTTTAAAGTGATTCCCTTTGGAATGAAGACCACGCCTGCCATATTACAAAGACTCATGACCAGAGTTGTGTTAACAAACTGTGCAGTCTATTTGGACAATGCAGTGATCTTTAGTAAGTCCTGGAAAGATGACATAGTACAATTGCTCCAACTCTTTGAATGACTATGAGAAGCAAAACTGGGGATACACCTAAATAAAACTGAATTCGCGAAAATAGAGGTGACGTTCTTGGGTCATAGCATTGGTCATGGAAGGTTGCCACGGAACGGAAAGACAAAGGCCATCGAGGAATTTCCACGACGAACCTTGAAGAAAGAGGTGCTTCGATTCTTAGGACTCAGTGGATGTCTGTCGGATGTTTGTTCCAAACTTCAGCTGTGTAGTGGCACCTTTAACTGATTTTCTGAAGAAGAACACAAAGTTTTGGTGGATAGAACAATCCCAGGATGCTTTCAACCATTTGAAAGCCATATTAACCACCAAACCAGTTTTAGTTATACCAAACTTTTCAAAACCGCCATTGATGTGAGTGACATAGGAGTTGGAGCTGTACTCCTACAGGAAGATGAGGATGGGATTGAACTGCCAGGCGGTTACTATTTGAAGAAAGTCAACATCCACCAGACGAAATACTCTGCAATCGAAAAGGAACTATTGAGCTTGGTACTGGTCTTACAATATTTTGATATGTATATCATGAACAATGTGTTGGAGACAGTTGTGTATATGGATCACAATCTGCTTACATTCTTAGAGTGCTTCAAAGACAAGAATATGAGACTATTTTGTTGGAGTCTTATGTACAGACTTTTAATTTAAAAATCGTACAAGTTGTGGGTCGTAAGAATGTAATTCAGATGCGTTATCACGGATTTATCTGATAGAGTTTAAATGAGATTTGTATCTATTTAATGTTATACATATATTGGTGTATGGGAAGAGGTTAAGGTGGGCTGATATTAAAGTTATTTGTACAGTAGGATAATGTGTTAAAAAAAGAAAAATAAATGAAGCCATCTTTTCATTCTGATGATTCATTTTTTTCTTAAGGGGGGAGGTGTTATGAAGATGTGGGTGTACTGTACCTTTAAGAGAGTTAAAAGTTAGCAAAAACTACCTAACAGCACCAAGTGTTCTGAAAAAAGATACAATGTAGGGTATCTACTAGGGTAGCTGGTTGCTTGGAAATGACAAAACATATTCGAATTTGGCCAATTAGTTTAAATTATACCCTGAAAAATACCAAACTCCAGTCCAGTTTGAATTTAGTATATTGACAATCTTAAAAGCCAATGACACAATCTTTGGGGGTGGGGGGGGGGGTGGGGGTATAAGACCAGGGAAAATTGAACAGTTGAGAGGCAAACTGCCAAGCGACCAGCATGTAAAGACTGCCTGAAAAATAGCTCTTTCAAAGATACCTTTATCGATCAGTAACCTGTGAAGCAGAACCCCCAAAAAGAAGAAGACAGGAATACAGAGAAAACTGAAAGCTGTCTGGTTTTGAGATAAGAAGTTTTGTGTTGTAAATCTTAATTGAAAGTTTTATTGGACTAGTATTGTGGAAGGTAAAAGATAGGTTAGAAGAAGGATTTGTTAAGAGTTGTTAATGAATTATTTTCTGTTATACTTTCTGAAATGAAGTTGTTAGTTTTTACTTTAAATAGTGCTTGGCCTCTTGAAATTTCACAGATTACGGCATGGGATAAATCTTTTCTGTGTTGCATGTTTTAAATTAGCAGTGGGGTTTACCCCGTGTCGTAACAAATCAGTGCTGGGATTGCTACTGTTTGCAATGTATGTTAATGACTTGAAGGAAGGAAGTGAATATACTTAGCCAAATTTGCAGACAATGTTAAAATAGGTAGAGAGGGAAGTTGTCAGAGGAATACAAATAGTTTACAGAGATTATTGATAGGTTAGGTAAGTGCACATTGATAGCCCATTCCTATTTACCCTTGAGAAAGTGGCGGTGAGATGCCTTCTTGAATCACTGCAATCCACTTGCTGTAGGTTGACCCACAATGCCAGTACAGAGGGAATTCCAGAATTTTGACACAACGGCTGTGAAGGAATGGTAGTATATTTCCAAGTCAGGGTGGTGAGTGGCTTGGAGGGGAACTTGCAGGTGCTGGTGTTCTCAAGTACCTGCTGTCCTTGTCCTTCTAGATGAAAGTGGTCAGGGGTTTGGAAGATGCTTTCTAAGGATCTTTGATGAATTTCTGCAATACATCTTGAAGATAGTATACACTGCTGCTATTGAGCGCTGGTGGCGGAAGGATTGAATATTTGTAGATATGGTGCCAATCAAGTAGGTTACTTTGTCCTGGATGGTGTCAAGCTTCTTGAATGTTGTTGGAGCTGCACCCATCCTGGTAAGTGGGGAGTATTCCATCACATTCCTGACTTGTGCCTTGTAGATGGTGGATAGAATTTGAGGTGTCAGGAGGTGAGAAACTCACCGCAGTATCCCTAGTCTCTGACCTGCTCTTGTAGCCACTGTGTTTATGTGGTGAGCCCAATTGAGTTTCTGAGCAATGGTAACCTCAAGGATGTTGACAGTGAGGGATTCCGTGATGGTAATACTGTTGAATGTCAAGAGGCGGTGGTGAGAGTATCTGTTATTGGTGATGGTCATTGTCTGGCATTTGTGTGACGCGAATGTTACTTGCCACTTGTTGTATATTGTCCAGATCTTGTTGCATTTGAGCATGGATTCCTTTAGTATCTGAGGAGTCGCGAATGGTGCTGATCACTGTGCAAATATCGGCACACATCCCCACTTCTAACCTTATGACAGAGGGAAGGTTGTTGATGAAGCAGCTGAAGATTGTTGGGCCTAGGACACTACCCTGAGGGAGTCCTGCAGAGATGTCCTGGAGCTGACATGACTGGCTCTCCACAACCACAACCATCTTCCTTTGTGCCAGGTATGACTCTAACCAGCGGAGTGTTTGCCCCTGGTACCCATTGATTCCAGTTTTGCCAGAGCTGCTTTATGCTACACTTGGTTAAATGCGGCCTTGATGTCAAAGGCTGTCACTATCACGTCACCTCTAGAATTTAGCCCTTTTGTCCATATTTGAACCAAAGCTGTAATGAGATCAGGAGCTGAGTGACCCTGGTGAAACCCAAACTGGACACCACTGAGCGGGTTGTTGCAGAGCAGGGTTGAGAGTATGATACTGGAGAGCAGGGGCTGCTTGATAGCACTGTTGATGACCCTTTCCATCACTTTACTGATGATGGAGAGTAGACTGATTGAAGGGTAATTGGCTGTGTTGGATTTGTCCTGTTTTTTATGTACAGGACATAGCTTGGCAATTTTCCACATTGTCAGGTAGATGCCAGTGTTGTAACTGTACTGGAAGGGTTTGGCTAGGGGAGCGGCAAGTTCTGGACCACACTTCAGTACTATTACTGCAATGTTATCAGGGCCCATTGCCTTTTCAGTATCCAGTGCCTCCAGCCATTTCTTGATATCACGTGGAGTGAAACGAATTGGCGGGAGACTGGTATCTGTCATGCTGGGGCCCACTAGAGAAGCCCTAGATGGATCATCCAGTTGGCACTTCTGACTGAAGGTTGTTGCAAATGCACCAGTCTTGTTTTTTGCACCAATGTGCTGGGCTCCTCCATCATTGTGGATGGGGATATTTGGGAGCTGCCTCCTCTAGTGAGTTGTTTAGTTGTCCACCACCATTCACGAGATGTGAAAGGACTGCAGAGCTTAATTCTGATCTGTAGGTTATGGGGTTGCTTAGCTGTGTCTTGCTGTTTGGCACACAAGTAGTTCCTGTTTGGTAACTTCACTAGGTTGACACCTCATTTTTAGGTATGCCTGATGCTACTCCTGGCATGCTCTCCTACACTCTCCATTGAACCATGGTTGATCCCCTGGCATGATGGTAATAGTTGAGTGGGGAATATGCCAGGCCATGAGATTGCAGATTGTGCTGGAGTACAGTTTTGCTGCTGTTGATGGCCCACAGTGCCTCATGGATGCCCAGTCTCAGGCTGCTAGATCAGTTCAAAGTCTGTCCCATTTAGCACGGTGATCGTGCCACACAACACAATGGGTGTTATTCTCAAAGTGAAGCTGGGACTTGGTCTCCACAAGGTCACTTTTACCTATAGCATCATGGACAGATGCTTCTGCAGCCGACAGATTAGTAAGGATGCGGTCAAGTATGTTTTTTCCTCTTGTGGGTTTCTTCACCGCCTGCCACAGTCCCAGTCTAGCAGTTATATCCTTTAGGACCTGACAGCTCAATCAATAATTCTGCTGCTGAGCCACTCTTGCTAATGGATATTGAAATCCCCCACACATTTTGTGCCCTTGCCACCCTCAGTGCTTCCTCCAACTGTTGTTTAACATGGGGGAGTACTGATTCATTAGCCAAAGGAGGATGGTGTGTGGTAACCAAAAAGAGGTTTTTTCACCCATGTTTAACCTGAAGCCATGAGACGTCATGGGGTCTGAAGTCGATGTTAAGGACTCCCAAGTCAACTCCCTCCTGACTGTATACCACTGTGCCGCCACCTCTGTTGGTGGGACAGGACATATCCAGGGATGGTAATGGTGGTGTTTGGGGTGTTATCTACAAGGTATGATTCCGTAAGAATAATTATGTTAGGCTGTTGCTTCAGTAGTCTGTGAGACAGCTCTCCTAATTTCAGCAGTAGCCCCCCAGATGTTGGTAAGGAGGACTTTGCATGGTCAACAGGGCTGTTTGTGTTTTTGCCGTTGTCTTTTCCGGTTGCAAGGTCGATGCCAGGTGGTCCGTCCAATTTCATTTCTTTGTTGTGACTTTCTAGCGATTAATACAACTGAGTGGCTTGCTAGGCCATTTCAGAGGGCGGTTGAGAGTCAACCACATTGCTGTGGCTCTGGAGTCACTTGTAGGCCAGACCAGGTAGAGATGGCAGATTTCCTTCCCTAATGGACATTACTGAACTGGATGGGTTTTTCCAACAATTGACAATGTTTTCATGGTCATCAGTCGACTCTTAATTCCATTTTTTTTATTGAATTCAAATTCCACTATCTGCTGTGGTAAGATTCAAACCCAGGTTCCCAGAGCATTATTCTGGGTTTCTGGATTAATATTCGAGCAATAATACCACTAGGCCATCACCTCCCCCATTAACAGTAATAGACAGGTTAGATAAATATAAGCTATTTCCACTGGCTGGAAATTCTTGAATTAGGTGGCATGGTCTAAAATTTAGAGTCAGACCATTCAGAAAAGACAATCAGAAGCACTTTTATACTCAAAGGGTGGTAGAAGCTTGGAACACTCTTCCACAAATGACAAGTGATGTTAGATCAGTTATTAGGCTTGAAAGGCTGAATGGTCTGCTCCTGGTTTTATGTTTCTAAGTTGAGACTGCTAATGCTGATGTCATTTAAAATTGCTAAAACTATGGAAGAGAGAAGATATTTATATTGTCAGCTGGATTTAAACGCAAGTTTCAGTTGAATGCATCCTGTTTCAGCAATCCGTTCCAATTTGAATTCCCACCATTTAATTGTTAATTATTTGGTCATCAAAATTTAGAACAGTAACAACATTTCAGAACAAGTTCATTCATTATCTCTAAATCACTCTGTACCAGTGTGAGGTGAGGGAAAATGCTGTGCATTGATCCAATACTTTTGGTTTTGTTTCAAAGTATACTGCTGTCGATGTTCTTGGTGTAGAGCCATGTCTAAAGGAAATCTGCAACAAATCTTAAATTTGATCTCTCAGAAAATTGAAATTTAGAGCAACTTTAGTAAACTTTTCTTATTTGCAGCAAAACAGCATTGTGAAAAAAGCATAATAATGAGATTCTTGTGACAATATAAAATATTTCCTCTTTATAGTTCACTGCCAACTAACTGAAATCATTTCATTTTTTGGATGCAGTATGCAAAATAGTTACTAGTTTCATAAAAATGTATAATGCACATATGCACCATAAATATTTTGCAACAGATTTTTTTTGGAAGATGATCTGCTAAAGACTGCTAAATAAGGCAAAGACTGGATTTTCAAAATAACTTTAAATATACAAACCAACTATTCTGTGAGTTTGGCCAGGAAGGCAATATACGTACCTAAAATATAGTCATTCTCATGGCAATACTTTATTACTGATGTGATTGTTTAGATGAGCATGTGAAATTGTGCCAATAAGCAGAGAAATTACTTGAAAGAATTTTTAAATGCAACATTTTTTAATGCATTTCATAAGGCACAATAAAGAGAATATGCTTTAAAATTATTAGGACAATGTTCCAACAGATTTTTTCTATTATTGACAGAATTTGGATGAATGAGCCAGTACTGAGGGGTATTGGAGGTGTTGAGGCAGCTTTCAAAGTTTACCTGCCTGTTTACCAATAAAATTGTGAATGTTAGTATCATGGCTTTACCAACCTGTTCTGTATCTGAAATATTCCCAATGCTAGCTGAATAAATTAAATTCTAGAACACAGTGCTGAGTGGTGTTGGAGGTATTGCGCAGATTTCAAAATTTACCTGCCTGTTTACCAACAAAGCTATAAACATTAACATTATGGCTTCATCAACCTATTCTCTTTCTGAAATATTCCCAGTGCTAGCTAAGTAAGCTAAATGTTTATCCATCATATTCTAGAACACTGGCTGTATTGTGTGTTTATAAAATAGTAGTTCTGCAGGTCAAAGCTGCCTATTACCTCTCAATACTTTGAGATGCTGTCAGGGCATGAAAACTGCCACATAAACACACTTTATTTAATTTTTTCTTTCTAACATAGTTCTTGCTCATTCTTCACTCTGGACATATTTCTGTTGGACCTTCATGATATTCAGTTCATTCTATTCCTTTTAAAAGGGATTTATTATCATCAATTTCTGAAGATGATAGGCAGGTTCTTAAAACTTTTGATGTTTTTGAAGAAATATTGCCCAGCAGGCATTCTTCTTGTTTGGATCGTAGGAACAGGAATTAAGTAAAGAATAATCCAGATTTTTGTTAAGTTCAAATCCCACCATCTGCCCTGGTGGTATTGAATTCTGCTCCTCAGAACATTCCCTGAATCTTCGAATTAATAGTCTGGCATTAATGCTCTAGCAATGTAATCACTGTGCCATTGCCTCCCAAAGGGGTTGCTTTGTCTTATTGTGAATTGAAAGAAGTTTCAGGATTTTAACCCAGAAACATGAAGGAATGGCAATGTAATTCCAAGTTAGGATGGTGTTCGGCTTAGTTGGTGGGGACGGAGTATGGATGCTTTTAGGTACTCATGGTATTTCAGGTACTCCGGTCCCATGCAGTTACTTGGCCAGTCCTTTGTAGGTTCTAAATTGTGGCCAATACTCTCACCTCACATCTGGAGTTCAGCTCTTTGTTCTTGTTTGGACTAAGGGTTTAATGAAGTCAAGTGCTGAGGGGCTCTAGTGCAATACAAACTAAGCTTCAGAGATCAGGTACAGCAAGACTTTACATGTCCAACTTGATAGCACTATTGATGACCCCTTTCATCACTTTACCTATGATTGAGAGTAGATTAATAAATTTGAATTGACAAGACTATATTTATCCTGCTTTTTCTTCACGAAGATATCTGTGTGATTTACCACATTGTTGGCTAGATGCCAGAGTTGCATTGCCTGCTATCTTTTCATAACCAATGAGCAAGGACACAAGGTCTTTTTTGGGTGTTGCTTTCAAAACTTCCCAATTTCTCAGCATTTAAGAAATATTTTGCCTTTCTGTTTCTTTCAAAGTGGATAACCTCATACTTATTCACATTTTGTTTTATCTGTCGTGTTCTTGCACATTCATATAGCCTTTCTGAGTCAATTCAGGAGTGCTTTACTTCAAATTATTCATTCCCATAGAATTTTATGTCACCAACTAACTTACCACATGGTGACAGGCCTGTTTGAAGCTCGGTTAATGCCAGTGGCAGTAGGTTAAGACCCTTAAGTGTTCCTTACGTGGCCACTTAAGGGCCTCAAAGTTTGGCTGGGCAGCAAGGCTGACCATGGGCCATACAGCTGAGAGCATAATTCCAGTGGAGGCAGGAAGGCATTGGGATTCTGATAGGCCCTCACCCAACTTAACCCTTTCATGGAGGAAAAATCTCTGCACTATTTCAAAGAAGAATTCTTCCTTGTCTTCTAGTAGATGTTTAACCCTCAAGCAACATTATTAAAACAAATGATTTCATACTTATCCCATTAAGTTTGTGGCCCCTTGCTATGTGCAATTTGGCTACTACACTCCATACATTACAACTAAAATTACACTTCAAAACATATTTCATTGTCTGAAATGCTTTGAAATTTCTTGAGATCTTCAAAGACTCCCATTAAATGTAAGCTGTTTATTTCCTGCACTGTTGTTTTAACATTCAGGATACTTGCAAACATGGTGAAAGGAACACACTGTCCTATCCTGACACACATTTTGATATGCATATGTATTTTGCCCATTTTGCAAGTGCAAATTGATTATGGTCTAGCAGCGTAATGGGATGTATCCTGACCTCACTAATGTTGGTTGCATTTCTAAAATGAAATAAAATGTGGACTAATAGTTTTTGTTTTAACTATGATTAGTTTCATGGTGTTATGGTAGTTGAAATCTCTTAAAATCAACAATACATAAATACTACAAATATTTTTTGTCATTCTGTAATTAACCAAAATCCTTGAATTGTCTTATTATGGTATTTTAATTCAACAATCTTAGTGGAAGCTGTTCAGATTTCTCTAAGTAGTTGGTACTCAAAGAAAGTTATTGTCTGTACTGGGATTGCTGATCAAAGAAAGGATTTGGGGAGGCAAAGTTACACAGCAGAGTACAGACCAGAATGCTGGAATCCTGCCAAGGATTTTAACAAATTCCAGATGTTTCAGGGTTGAAATGGTAGTATTACATTTCAGCAAAAATTACTGAAACTTATTAAACTACATATACAAAGGCATCACAGTTCCTACTATAACAGCCATCTGCAAATTGTGCAGCTATTCATCTAGAGTCTTAAAGTCAGTCTTCAAGAGGATCATTGATCTGTTGACAAGAGTACATGTAAACACAGTACGAATTTTGGTCCATGACTCATGACTTCCCTTTCACCGAGTGTCTGTAGCAGGCTCATCAGTAATAGGTCATTAACATAACACAATATATACGTATTGCAATCTATTTTTGCTGGATGACATAAGAATAACTTGATTTTTGTTGTTAAAAAATGTCCTATTTTATTGGATATCATTTTAAAACTACCATAGCAACAAAATAATTTTTAAAATGTTGCTTAGACACTAGTTGCAATTTAGTGAAGTAGGTAAAATTCTTTGGAATGTCATAGCCAGAAGGCATGTCTTTTATTTCGGTGAAATTTCCTATTGGTCTTTTAGTTTGCTTATCCCTCAGGTTCTAGTCTTCAAGTCTTGTATCACTTCTTGCTCTGGCTTTAATTTCATTTCCTACTAACAAGGCAATCCTGCCACCTTTGCTCATCCTTTTGATAGGACATATATCCTTTGATACTTCGTTCCCAGCCTTAATTCCCTTACAGCCATGTCTTTATGATACTCTATGCATCATACCCATCAGTTTCAATCTGAGTTATAAGCTTCTTTACCATGTTTTGTATACTGCATGTATTTAAGTCCAATGTTGACCACCTACCTTCTCACAGTTATCCCCTTGTCTGCTGTCCTGACCTTAGATTCCTGACCCTTTCCATACTCAGTCCTATGATTTGTTCTGGAAATTTTAAAAGCCTCTTCTGAGCCCTCCCCTCCCTTAATTAGTTTAAAGTCTTTGTGACCACTCTATTTAGCCTTTCTGCTAGAATACTGGTCCTAGATCAGTTCAAGTCGAGCCCATCCCAAAACTAAACTTCCCTCTTGTCCAAATACTGATGCCAGTGCCCCAAGACGTGAAACCTCTTTTTCCCATGCTACTCCTTTAGCCACATGTTAACTTGCCTCCGTGCCAATTTGTGCTTGGTTCCAGAGATTACAACTTTTGAGGTCCTGTTTTTCAAGTAAGACTTTGCAGGGTCCATAGGACTATGTAATGGACAGGGTGAATAGAAAGCACCTGACCTCCTTAATTGAAAGGTCAATAACAAGGGGGCATAATTTTTAGGTAAATAGCAGCAGGTTCAGAGGGGATTTGAGGAAAAGTGTTTTCACCCAGAAGGTGGTGAAAATCAGAAATGCAATGCCAGGGAAAGTAGTTGATGTGAGAAATTTCACAGCTTTTAAAATGTACTTGGATGAGCATTTAAAATGTCATAATATTCAAGCCTTTTGGACCAAATGCTCAAAGGTGACCCTAGTGTAGATTTAGTGTAGTTTTGTTGATTCAGACTCAATGGGCTGAAAGGCCTCTACTGTACTATATGGTTCTGTGGCTAGTTTGCTCATATCATTTATAGTGCCTAGGTTTATTCTGAGTGGTCTGTCTGGTTTCATTCTATTATTTTAGGTTTTGTAGAAGTTTTGATAGGACTGGGTTACATGCTAGGCCCAGAGGGCAGGTGAGTGCCAACCATTTTGTTCTGGGAAAAAAAACCCAAAGAACTGCGAATGTTGCAAATCAGACACAAAAACAGAAATTACTGGAAAAACACAGTACGTTTGGCAGTATCTGTGGAGAGAAAGCAGAGTTAATGTTTTAGGTCCTGTGGCCCTTCTTCCGACCTTTGTTGATTACAGAGTAAATTGATTAGATTACTTAGAGTGTGGAAACAGGCCCTTCGGCCAAACAAGTCCACACCGACCCTCTGAAGAGCAACCCACCCAGACCCATTCCCCTGCATTTACCCCTTCACCTAACACTACGGGCAATTTAGCATGGCCAATTCACCTAAACTCCACATTTTTGGACTGTGGGAGGAAACCGGAGCACCCGGAGGAAACCCACGCAGACACGGGGAGAATGTGCAAACTCCACACAGACAGTTGCCTGAGGCAGAATTGAAACCAGGTCTCTGGCGCTGTGAGGCAGCAGTGCTAACCACTGTATTGAATTGAATGATTTATTGTCACCTGTATTTAACGAATAAATGTACTGAAAAGTGCAACATGTTGCCACACCCTGGCGCCATTTTGAGTTATAAAGGACATTAAGATATAACTAAAATATCACTAAAAAGACGTTTTCCTCTCTTCTTGTGCTCTACAACGGGCTGTGTACACACCAATGCCCATTCCAGTCCAGGAGTCCTGCTCCGGGGCCACCACCGCCATCATAGCTCTATCGCCCGGAGCATCACAGTGGGCCTAATACAACCACCACTCCCATCAATCAGCCAGGAGTATCAACTTGGGCCTACCGCATTGCTGCAGTTCGCCAATGCCAACTGCAGATGTTGCCTTCTCAGCCAACCACAGAGGCTGTCCTGCATTGCTACCATCTTGAAATCCTGAGCCACCACCACTGTCTGAAGTCCTCTGTTGGGTGTATAAACATCAAGATCTCCATATTCTAGCGCCATCTCTCACCACTGGGTCCACACTCATGAGCCCTCCAAGGGCTCACTCTCCTCTGCATTGGGCTCGCTGTCCCCGAGGAGCTGACTCCTGCCACTGCTGCCGCACATGCTTCGGAGACCAGGCCTGCTTTCACCCTACTGAAGATACCGAATAAATCCCCAGGGTGGGGAATAAAGTAAAAAAGAGGAATAGCAAAAAGCAAAAGTTAAAAGAAAAAAAAGCCAAAGAAAGCAGATGGAAGCGGACGAACCCTGGGTTGGGAGCTCAGATGCAGTGCCACTACTCTGCTGCCATCTTGGACCAGTCAACCTAGTCAGGGTTGGAATTGAGAGCACAGAGTGCAATCAGCTCAGAGAAAGATAGGTTCGAATTGGTAAGAAGGCACAGAAATTGAGGTGACCATTGTCTCATTGACGGTTATCGATGAGCAGGTCAAAAACATGTTTAAGGCCAGAGGGAGGGGTCCAGGTGGAGGAAGAATGTTGGAGGCAGATTAAGGCATCTATGGAACAGGACGAGGTCTCTTTTGCAAAGACATAGGCACAGACATGGAGGGACAATGGAAGAAAAGTTCAATGTCATGCTATGCCTGAAATTCATTGAGGTGGGGGCACAAGGAGCTAAACTAAGGGGAACAAACCTTGAATAAAACCTTGCGGAGTACAGAATTTTGGGCATCAGAGTATGGAAGGTCAGATGGTATAGTAAATACATGACAAAAGGTGGCGTTGGGACTGGGTATGGAGTCAGAGGAAAGAGGAGGGGCGGAAGGTTCCAGAGGGATGTGGGTGTCTCTGAATTTTTGTATCTTGCATTTTTTAATGCCCGAAAAGGAAATAAAAAGTTTCTTGTTTGAACATCGAATGAGCCAGAGAAGAAGTGGAACTGGAGGGGCAGAGCAGTTCTGAGCTATCGTGAGGCAGTGCTGATGGAGAGAGAGGTCAAGAGTGTGCATTTGGTGATGCATGGCACTGAGTGTGGATTGCAGAATGAGGCAAGAACAGCGGTCTGAGGATCATTGTACTTTTGGGCGATACCTATAATCCTGGGTGGATTTGAAGCATAAAGGATGAAACTGGAGTTGGAAACCGTGTGGTGTGGGTGTGAGTCTGACCCAAACGCAGTCACTGAGAACTGTGATGTGGCTGTGGAAATGAGTTTTGGCGAATACCTTGTTACATCAGAAGTGACAAAGTAATGGCATTGAAGAAGAAAAGAAGATTAGTACAGAAATTCTGTCAGAGAGAGGAGCAGAACTTATTCAAGCTGGATATACCTGGAAGAGATGTGGCAGTAAGTTAATCACTAAAACCAGAAACAAAAACAGAAATTTGCTGAAAAATCTCAACAGCTCCAGCAACATCTGCGGAGAGAAAGTAGGGTTAAAGTTTTGGGTCCAGTGACCCTACTTCAGACCCATATTGCTGTGGGTTTACAGTCACAACGTAGCTTCTCTAAATTAAGGATAGAATTAATTCCTAATAAGGGTATTATTGACTCTGATTGGTTTGTATGATAAATAAATGGTCAGCATTCGGCTAGCTTTAAATCCAGGTTTTTATTTATTTCACATCTCAGCATCCACCATGATAGTATTCGAACCTATGGTCCCAGAACATCAGGATTACTAGTTCAGTGATATTACCACTATGTCACTACCTATTTCTCCCAATGACAAGACTCGTTATGCAATTGAGCTATATATATGTATTTACGTTGTAAATAAATTCAACGTGTCTAGTTTTCATTGTTTTGTGATGTGAAAAATCTTGGAGAATTGCAAGGTTATGAATTTCTTTTGTAAACATGCTAATTTGAGAGGAGTCAATGAAAAATAGTACATATCCTTTTGATATTTAGAAAACGCTAATCTAATCATAACATTATAAATCTTTAGGTTCTATGAGATACAGAAAAAAGTTTAGGCCTGATAAATTGTGTAAAACTCATATTTTTAGTTAATTACATCCAATTGAGTTTGGAATGATTATTTGTCCAAAGCAATAATGCAAGCCACCACCAAATTCAAACATGTCAGAAAGAAGAAAATGCAAATCAATAAAGTGGACAGCGAAGGTTACTTCAGAGTACAATGGGACCTTGATCAGATGAGCCGATTGGACGAGCAGTAGCAAATGGAGTTTAACTTTGGTAAATGTGAGGTGCTGCTTTCTGGAAAGGTAAATCAGGGCAGGACTTGTATACTTAATGGTAAAGCCCTAGGAAGTGTGGCTGAGCAGAGACCTTGGAGTGCAGGTAGTTCCTTGAAAGTGGAGTCGCAGGTAGACAGAGACGTTTGCCTTTATTGGTCAGTGCATTGATAACGGGAGTTGATAGGTCATGTTGCGGCTTTACAGGAAATTGGTCAGGTCACTATTGGACTACTGCATTCAATTCTGCTACAGGAAGGATGTTGTAACTCTTGAAAGGATTTGCAAGGATGTTGCCAAGCTTGGAGGGTTTGAGCCAAAGGGAATGGCTGAATAGGCTGGGGCTATTTTCCTTAGATTGTCAGAGGCTGAGAGGTGATCTCATATAGGTTTATAAAATGATGAGGGGCATGGATAGTGTGAATAATCAAGGTCTTGTTCCCAGGATAGGAGAGTCCAAAACTAGAGAGTATAGGCTTAAGGTGAGAGGGGAAAATTTTAAAAGGGACTTAAGAGACAATTTTTTCACACAGAGGGTGATGTGTGTATGGAATGAGCTGCCAGATGAAGTGGTGGACGCTGCTGCAATTACAACATTTAAAAGGCATATGGATGGTACATGAATGGGAAGAGTTTAGAAGGATATGGGCCAAATGCTGGTAAATGGGATTAGATTAATTTAGGATATCTGGTTGGCATGGACAAGTAGAACTGAAGGGTCTGTTGCCGTACTGTACAGCTCTGTGACTATGATTCTAAGTGGAAGGACAATTGAGTGGGCTTGATTTTCCTAATCAACCTATTCAGAGGTGGTTTTCACCCTTCTGGAGCAGGTTGACCTTGGATCCAGGCCTCTTGGTTCAGAAGTCAGGACTAATGTATTACAAGAGTTCCAATTTGAGTGAACCTTTTTTTTACAAGATCTGGATGTGTTATTGCACACAGCGAATGGCTTTTATGCCCACCACCACATCATCCATGATGAAATTCTAAGTTGAGTAGGCTTAGCTAAGGTGCATGATGTTCCTTAACTGATTTTCTTCAATGAGGTGGTGCGTTATTCCTGAGAGGTATAGAAGACAAACTACTTCATTAATTGGATGGAATCAAGCTTTGGTGTTAAATGGTGAAGAAAATCAGCTCAAACATTTTTATAAACATCATGCATCCTCTAAGATGCTTGTTAGATCCCTACTTGATATTATTTACTCTTGAGGTCAATGGAACTGAGCATCAGGCAGGAAGCATTATGGGCGGTCAATTCAAAATGCAGTTTGTACTACTGCTGAACACATGCTGCCATTATATGTTTTTGATTTTGTTGAAAGTGAACCATAATCTCAAGAGATATGTGCTTGAATCCAGCTCAGATTTGTTAAATAATAACTTTCTTGCTCTGTTTGTTTATAACGCATTAGTGGAATGAGTTAGTATTACCTAATACTTAATAAAAGCAGGTCAACAACAGAAGACTTGCACATTTCCCCTCATTAGTGTTAAATTGGGATTCTAATTCAGAGCAGGCATGAAACAGCCGATGTGGGAAAATGAAATGTCAAAGTATATCATGAACTTTAAGGCTATGTTTAAGGCAGGCTTAATTTTGAAGTCATAAACCTGCCAGGAATGGAGTTGATCTTGCATTCGGTTGTGCTGTAGTGACGTGAAAGTTCTTAATTGAAAATATATTACCCAAAAGGTTATTCAACTTTTTAAGAAGGGCAGACAAGAAATTAAAAAGAGGTACAGTTGTACTGACATTTAAGCTTGGGATCAGTGCATCAGTAAGGGCTGATCTTAGATCTGAAGGATAGTGTGGAATCTATTTGTATGCAGCTAAAAACCAGCAAAGGGCAGAAGAAATTGGAGTTGTTTACAGGCCACCAAGTAGAATGGCATTGTGAGGCATTGCATTAATCCGGAAATGAGAGAAGTTTGTAGGTTGATTACCTGGCCTGGTGATCATGCGTGATTTCAATCTGCATGTAGACTGGGTAAACCAATTGGGTACCAAAACTGTGGAGATCAGGTTTCGTGTGTGTGATAAGAATTTTTTTTTCAGAACATAATGTTGAGTTGACAAGAGGACAGGCTATTTTGGTTCTAGTATTATGTAATGCATAAGGGCTAGTTAATTTATTTGTAAAATAACCTTTGAGGATGAGTAACCAAATGTAATAGAATTGTCTCGAAAAAAAAGGTGCCAATTTAAGACTGATATGAGGAGGAATTTCTTTTCTCAGAGGGTTGAGAGACTTTGGAACTCATTGATACAGAGAGTCATGGGGGCAGAGTCCTTGTGCACATTTAAGGCTGAGATAGATTCTTGATCAGTAGGAGAATCAACGGTTACAGTAAAAATACAGCAAAGTGGGCTGAGGAATGTTGAATCAGCCATGATCCTATTGATTAGTGGAGGTCTGGTCTGTGGTTATTGTTCAGGCCAAAGCAGTCTCAGCCAACTGGAGGAATGATCAACCATACACACAGAAGGTTACTATCCTTCTGTCTACCACCTTCTCTCTGATTCCTCAAACTCAATCTATCTCTGTTACTGTACTCATCTCTGATCAAGGCTCATGCTGTACCAACCTCATTATTGCTCGCAACATCCTTTCCTTTCACTCTCTTCCACCCCAATCCACAACACCACTAAGCCTACAAGACAATAAAACATAAGAACAGCAGTAGGGCATTCAGCCTTTCGAGTCTGCTCTGACATTCAGTATGATCATGGCTGATTCAAGTTTCCTCATGTCCATGTTTCTGCCCTTACCCCATAACCCTTGATTCCCCCACTGATGAAGAATCTATTTATCTCAGCCTTAGATATACACAAATACAAGCCCTACAGCTCTCTGTGGCAAGGAGTTCCAAAGACACTCAAACCTCTGCGAGAAGAAATTCCTCATCATCTCAGTCTTAAATTGGTGCTCCTTCATTCTGAGAATATGTCCTCTGGTCCTAAGCTCTCTCCCATGAGAGGAAACATTCTCTCAGAGTTTACCCTGTCAACCCTTAGCACAACAACTCCTTTTCTCCCTCAGGCGGTTCAGGAAATTTGGCATGTCCATAAGCACCCTCACCAACTTCTATAGATGCACCATTGATAGCACACTGCCTGGGTACATAATAGTCTGGTATGGCAACTGCTTTGCCCAGGACCATAAGAAACTACAGAAGCTGCTGTGCACAGCTCAGACCATTACGAAAGCTAACATTCATGGACTCCATTTACACGGCTTGCTGCCATGGAAAGGCTGCTAACATCATCAGAGACCCATCGCTCTCTGGTAATGATCTACAACCTCTTCCGTCAGGCAGAAGATACAGAAACCTGGAGACATACATCAGCAAGAACAGCTTCCTGGCTGTTACTGGACTGATGAATGGACTCTCTAGCCTCCAATAATGCTGATCTTGCTAATGTTGATCTTGCTTAGTGCACACCCTGTGCAATATAATCTGTATGTGTTATGGACCAGGCCAGACCTCCTCAAAATATTTCAAGAAAGTAGCCCAGGCCCTAACTTTGCTTGTTGTTTTAAGTAGGTGTGGAATCAATATTCCAGGAGTGATGCAGCCTGCCCAACCACTTTAAATAAAGCAGAATTTATTTGCAAGATTACCAAATAAAACACAAACAAAAAAGAACAGAATTTAGAATAACAACCTATTCGAAAACCCAACAGATTATCCCAATTTAATGATGCTGTTCCAACTATTTGCAACAATCCCCATAAACACCCCTGGGCACAAAAGGTAAAACCAAACACAGGGTCTTTTAGGAGAGATATCAGAGAAAGTGAGGATCAGCATAGACCTGCTACTTTGGGTCCAGCAGCTTCAAAACTCTGCTTACTGAAACCAACCTAACCAGAGAAAAGCTGAGCTGTGAGAACTGGCCACTCCCCTTTCATTGTACGGTGTTTGATTATAAACTTGGAAGCCTTTTTCCTAAGGCAGTACCTGTTAGCTATAATCAAATTGGCCCTAAAACCCATCTAAGCCAGATCTTTTGAAATCACTGCTTTTATGACCTCTCTGAAAACAAAAAGCCAAGGACAGCATAACCTTCTGTCATATGCCTCTGTCTAAGTCTTCGTACAAACTCTGATCTGTACATCTGTGCTTACTAGGATCTGCCTGTATCACTTGTAAACTAAGCTTTTCACTGTACTTCAGTACAGGTGACAATAAATGAATAAATCAATCAATCTCCTTAAGAATTCTAATCTGTTTCAATGACATCACTGCTCATCCTTCTGAACTCCAGGGAGTTAAGCCTTAACCTGTTCAGATATTACTCATAAGACAATTCCTTCTTACCAGGCATCATCCTGGTGAACCTTCTTTGAACTATCTCCAATGAAATAATAGCTTTTCTTAGATTAGGGGACCAAAACAGCTCACTGTACTCCAGGTATCATCTCAACAGCACCCTGTACAATTGTAATAAGATTTTCATACTCTGGCACTGTAACCCCCTAGAAATAAAGGCCAACATTCCATTAATCCAGAGAAAGTATATTACTGTCAAGGTGAAAGGGAAGACTGGTAGGTATAGGGAATGCTGGATGACTAAAGAAATTGAGGGTTTGATTAAGAAAAAGAAGGAAGCATATGTCAGGTATAGACAGGATAGATCGAGTGAATCCTTAGAAGAGTATAAAGGAAGTAGGAGTATACTTAAGAGGGAAATCAGGAGGGCAAAACGGGGACATGAGATCGCTTTGGCAAATAGAATTAAGGAGAATCCAAAGGGTTTTTACAAATATATTAAGGACAAAAGAGTAACCAGGGAGAGAATAGGGCCCCTCAAAGATCAGCAACGCGGCTTTTGTGTGGAGCCACAGAAAATGGGGGAGATACTAAATAAATATTTTGCATCAGTATTTACTGTGGAAAAGGATATGGAAGATATAGACTGTAGGGAAATAGATGGTGACATCTTGCAAAATGTCCAGATCACAGAGGAGGAAATGCTGGATGTCTTGAAATGGTTAAAGGTGGATAAATCCCCAGGACCTAATCAGGTGTACCTGAGAACTCTGTGGGAAGCTAGAGAAGTGATTGCTGGGCCTCTTGCTGAGATATTTGTATCATCGATAGTCACAGGTAAAGTGCCGGAAGATTGGAGGTTGGCAAACGTGGTGCCACTGTTTTAGAAGGGTGGTAAGAACAAACGAGGGAACTATAGACCGGTGAGCCTTACGTCGGTGGTGGGCAGGTTGTTGAAGGGAATCCTGAGGGACAGGATGTACATGTATTTGGAAAGGCAAGGACTGATTCGGGATAGTCAACTTGGCTTTGTGCGTGGGAAATCATGTCTCACAAACTTGATTGAGTTTTTTGAAGAAGTAACAAAGAAGATTGATGAGGGCAGAGCAGTAGATGTAATCTATATGGACTTCAGTAAGGCATTCAACAAGGTTCCCCATGGGAGACTGATTAGCAAGGTTAGATCTCATGGAATACAGGGAGAACTAGCCATTTGGATACAGAACTGGCTTGAAGATAGAGAGTGATTAGATTAGATTAGATTAGATTACTTACAGTGTGGAAACAGGCCCTTCGGCCCAACAAGTCCACACCGACCCGCCGAAGCGCACCCACCCAGACCCATTCCCCTACATTTACCTCTGCACCTAACACTACAGGCAATTTAGTGTGGCCAATTCACCTGACCTGCACATTTTTGGAGTGTGGGAGGAAACCGGAGCACCCGGAGGAAACCCACGCAGACACGGGGAGAATGTGCAAACTCCACACAGTCGGTCGCCTGAGGCGGGAATTGAACCCGGGTTTCTGGCGCTGTGAGGCAGCAGTGGTGGAGGAGGAGGGTTGTTTTTCAGACTGGAGGCATGTTACCAGTGGAGTGCCACAAGGATCGGTGCTGGGTCCTCTACTTTTTGTCATTTACATAAATGATTTGGATGCGAGCATTATGAGGTACAGTTAGTAAGTTTGCAGATGACACCAAAATTGGAGGTATAGTGGACAGCAAAGAGGGTTACCTCAGATTACAACAGGATCTGGACCAGATGGGCCAATGGGCTGAGAAGTGGCAGATGGAATTTAATTCAGATAAATGTGAGGTGCTGCATTTTGGGAAAGCAAATCTTAGCAGGACTTATACACTTAATGGTAAGGTCCCAGGGAGTGTTGCTGAACAAAGAGACCTTGGAGTGCAGGTTCATAGCTCCTTGAAAGTGGAGTCGCAGGTAGATAGGATAGTGAAGAAGGCGTTTGTTCTGCTTTCCTTTATTGGTCAGAGTATTGAGTACAGAAGTTGGGAGGTCATGTTGCGGCTGTACAGGACATTGGTTAGGCCACATCGGAAAGATGTGAAACTTGAAAGGGTTCAGAAAAGATTTACAAGGATGTTGCCAGTATTGGAGAATCTGAGCTACAGGGAGAGGCAGAACAGGCTGGGGCTGTTTTCCCTGGAGTGTCGGAGGCTGAGGGGTGACCTTATAGAAGTTTACAAAATTATGAGGGGCATGGATAGGATAAATAGACAAAGTCTTTTCCCTGGGGTCGGGGAGTCCAGAACTAGAGGGTATAGGTTTAGGATGAGAGGGGAAAGATATAAAAGAGACCTAAGGGGCAACATTTTCACGCAGAGGGTGGTATGTGTATGGAATGAGCTGCGAGAGGATGTGGTGGAGGCTGGTACAATTGCAACATTTAAGAGGCATTTGGATGGGTATATGAATAGGAAGGGTTTGGAGGGATATGGGCCAGGTGCTGGCAAGAGGGACTAGATTGGGTTGGGATATCTGGTCGGCATGGACGGTTTGGACCGAAGGGTCTGTTTCCATGCTATACATCTCTATGACTCTATGACTGTGATCTTCCTGATTACCTGCTGCACTCGTGTATTAGTTGTCTGTGATTTGTGCACAAGTACCCCCAAGTCCCTTCGGGTTCCAGCTTTCTCCAATTCTTCTCCATTTAAATAATACTCTTATTTTGTTGTCCCTTCCAAAATGAACTTCACATTATCCAACATGACGCAGAACATTTGCATCCTACCTCCAAGCTATTGCTATATATTATAAACAGTTGTGGTCCCAGCACTAATCCTGCAGAACCCCACTGGTTATAGGTTGCCAACTGAAAAAGAGCACTTCCTGTTTGCTAACCATTATCCAATTCTCTATCCACGCCAACATACTATCTCCAATACCATGCATTCTTATGACTTAACCACATCTTCTGGTTCCCCTCTGTCCCCTCTGATTGAGACTTCCTCAAAATACTCTAATTAATTAGATACGATTTTCAAGACTCTGCTTGATTGGATTATGATTTTTCAAACGTGGTGCTATTACATCCTTTAATAATTGATTCCACCAATAGATGTTAGGGAAATCAGCCTTTAGTTACACTTTTTGCATCTTTTTTTTGAATATAGTGTCATAATTTCCAAACCTCTGGTACTTCTCCACAATCCATGGATGCCAATGCATCCAGTATCTTTGTAGCTATTTCTTTTAAAATCTTCAGATGCAATTTATCAGGACCAGGGGACATAGCTGCCTGTAGCTCTATTAGTTTGTCAAATACTGCTTCCCTAGTGATGGTAATGGTAATTCCTGGAGAAAGTGAGGTCTGCAGATGCTGGAGATCAAAGTTGAAACTTTATTGCTGGAACAGCACAGCAGGTCAGGCAGCATCCAGGGAACAGGAGATTCGACGTTTCGGGCACAGGCCCTTCTTCAGGAATTCCTGAAGAAGGGCCTGTGCCCGAAACGTCGAATCTCCTGTTCCCTGGATGCTGCCTGACCTGCTGTGCTGTTCCAGCAATAAAGTTTCAACTAATGGTAATTCCTCCCCCATATTCTTCAATGTGAATGAGGTGTTCAGAGCAAAAATTCTTTTAACTCCTCTGCCATTTCCTTGTTTCCCTATAGTGATCTTCCAAATTCATTTTCTAAGGGACATTTCTTCACTTTGACCTCTACTTCTTCCTAAATGTTTAAAGAAGCTCTTATTATCAGTTCTAATATTCATTGCTCGTTTGTCCTTGTAGTTTATTTTCTCTCTCTTTATTAACCTTTGGACCACTTTTGCTGAATTCTGAATTTATCCCAGTCTTCAGGGCTATCCCAGACTTTTGCGTCCTTTTTTCTTTCAACTTCATACTCACCTTTCTTGGTTCGCCGTAGTTGGTTCAGGATCTTAGGATCTTTCCTCCTAACTGGGATGTATTTTTACTGAAAGTCATGAATTACGTCTTTACATATCTACCACCGCTTGCTTACTGACTTTCCTGCTAATATATCAACTTCAGTTAGAGATAAAAGAACTGCAGTTGCTGGAATCCAAAGTAGACAGGCAGGAGGCTGGAAGAACACAGCAGGGCAGGCAGCATCAGGAGGTGGAGCAGTTGATGTTTTGGGTGTGCCCTTCTTTGGGCCTGGGAGTGGGTGTAGGGGGATCCATACATAAAGGGGGTGGCGAGGGCAGGGTGGTGAAGACAGAGCTGAAAAATGTGTTGCTGGAAAAGCGCAGCAGGTCAGGTAGCATCCAAGGAGCAGGAAAATTGACTTTTCGGGCACAAGCCCTTCTTTGAGAATGAGGAGGGTGTGCCAAGCAGGCTAAGATAGGGTGGAGGGACTTGGGGGAGGGGGGTTGGGAATGCGATAGGTGGAAGGAGGTTAAGGTGAGGGTGATAGGCCGGAGAGGGGGTGGGGGCGGAGAGGTCAGGAAGAAGATTGCAAGTCAAGAAGGCGGTGCTGAGTCCGAGGGTTGGGACTGAGATAAGGTGGGGGGAGGGGAAATGAGAAAGCTGCAGAAATTTGCATTCATCCCATGTGGTTGGAGGGTTCCTAGGCGGAACATGATGCGCTCTTCCTCCAGGCGTCGTGTTGCCATGGTCTAGCGATGGAGGAGGCCAAGGACCACTCCCTCCGCAACACCCTCGTCAGGTCCACACCCCCCACCAACCCAACCTCCACTCCCAGCACCTTCGCCTGCAACTGCAAGAAATGCAAAACTTGTGCCCGAACCTCCCCCCTCCCTTCCATCCAAGGCCCCATATCCGTCACAAATTCACCTGCACCTCCACACACATCATTTACTGCATCCGCTGCACCCGATGTGGACTCCTCTACATTGGGGAGATAGGCCGCCTACTTGCGGAACGTTTCAGAGAACACCTCTGGGACACCCGCACCAACCAATCCAACCGCCTCGTGGCTGAACACTTTAACTCCCCCTCCCACTCCGCCAAGGACATGCAGGTCCTTGGCCTCCTCCATCGCCAGACCATGGCAACACAACGCCTGGTGGAAGTGCACCTCATCTTCTGCCTTGGAACCCTCCAACCACAAGGGATGAATGCAGATTTCTCCAGCTTTCTCATTTCTCCTCCCCCCACCTTATCTCAGTCCCAACCCTCGGACTCAGCACCGCCTTCTTGACCTGCAATCTTCTTCCCGACCTCTCCACCCCCACCCCCTCTCCGGCCTATCATCCTCACCTTAACCTCCTTCCACCTATCGCATTCCCAATGCCCCTCCCACAAGTCCCTCCTCCCTATCTTTTATCTTAGCCTGCTTGGCACACCCTCCTCATTCCTGAAGAAAGGCTTATGCCCGAAACGTCGATTCTCCTGCTCCTTGGATGCTACCTGACCTGCTGCGCTTTTCCAGCAACACATTTTTCAGCTCTGATCTCCAGCATCTACAGTCCTCACTTTCTCATAGGTGAAGACAGGCAGAGGGTACCTGGTTGGTCAATGGGAGTAATGAATCCAGTAGGTGGTTGGGAGGAGTGGAAGGGATGGGGAGGGGATGGGAAGGAGTCGGGGAATGGGAAGGGAGGTTATTTGAAATTCGAGAACTCAATGTTGAGTCCTCCAGGCTGTAGGCTGCCCAGGTGGAAAATGAGGTTTTGAAATTGGAGAATCTACTTTAGCTAACTCTAAGCTCATTTCATTGTAATTCCCTTTATTTAAGTTCAACACAGTTATTTCCAGTCCAAGTGTCTCACAGTCCAACTGCCCTCTGCACTGCCTACTTACTCACTTGGACACATCTCCACCAGCACTAAAGTAATAGCTGTGCCATCCACTTGAATCTCCCATTACCTCTGTCACTCCTGAAGCAAAACATCCCACAGTGGGGTAGAAAGAGCCAAGACAGGTGATGGGCTCCCTGTCATTCATTGTATTCAGCTTACAGTCAGTTATGGGGAACAAAGATGTGGCAGACCAACTAAATATATAGTAGACAAACAGGAGGCTGGAAGAACACAACAAGCCAGGCAGCACCAGGAGGTGGAGAAGTCAATGTTTCAGGTACTAACCATTTTTTAGGACTAGATGTGAGGGTATGAGAAGATACGGATGAAGTGGGGGGGGGGGGGCATAGGTGAGGAAAGTGGCGGAATGATAAGATAGTAATAGCTGGGTACAGGTAGTGGGTACAACCAGGTTGGTTGATGGGAGGGATGAATCCGGTTGGACGAAAGGGTTGGCAGGTGAAATTGAAGGGAGGAGGCAGGGCTGGAAAAGGGTGGGCGATGGGTGGGAAGGTTATTTGAAATTAGAGAATCAATGTTAGGTCCTCTGGTCTGTAGGTATTGTTCCTCCAATTTGCGTTCTGACTCACTGTGGCAATGGAGGAGGCTGATGATGGACATGCTGGAGAGGGAGTGGGAAGAGAAATTGAAATGAGCGGTGCCTGGGAAGTCAGGCTATCCATTTCAGGCTAGGAGAAGATGTTCAGCTAAATGGTCACCTAGTCTATGTTTGGTTTCACCGCTGTATAGAAGACCACATTGGGAGCATTGGATGCAGTAAACTAGGTTGGGAAGATGTGGATGAACCTCTGTTTGATACGGGAAGAACTGTTTCGGACCCTGGATGGAGGTGAGAGAAGTGTACAGGCAGGTGTTGCCCCTTGTTTGGTGCCAGGGAAGATCCGGGAGGTGGGGGTGGTTGGACGGGTTGGTGGGGAGTGTGGCACGAACCAAGGATTGGCGAAGGGAACGATCCTTGTGGAAGGCAGAGAGAAATGGGTAGGGAAAGATGTTCTGGGTGGTAGGGTCTAATTGGAATTGGTGGAAGTATTTGAAGATGGTACATTGGATACGGAGGCTGGTAGGGTGGAAAGTGAGGACAAGGCCTGCAGGCCCTCAGTTTTTCCTCTCCAACACACCAATCCAGTTCCCCTGCCCTACCAACTACCAGTACTCTCCTCCACCTTGCTGAATTAGTCCTTACCCTCAATAACATTCCTTCAGTTCTTCCCACTTTCTCCAAATCCAGGGTGTGGCCATGGGCACTCGCATGGGCCCTAGATATACCTTGTCAGTTATGTCAAACAATCCCTCTTCAATACATACATTGGTACTGTTCCCAACTCTTCCACTGTTACATCAATGACTGCTTCAATGCTGCATTCTGCACCCAGACTTCACTAACAACTTCCACCCCATCCTCAAATTTACTTGGTCTATCTTGGACATCTCCCTCCCCTTTCTTGACCTCTTCATTTCCATCTCCAGTGATAGTTTACAGACCGACATTCACTGTAAACCCACAGCTACCTGGACTATACCTCCTCCCACTCTGTATCCTGCAAAAATACCATCCTGTTTTCCCAATTCCTCTGTCTGCTCTGACGAGGAGATGTTTCAAGCCCAAACATTCCAGATGACCTCCTATTTCAAGCAATGTTTTGTTCCGTCCTCTGTCATCCAGACAGCTCTTCTCCACACCACCTCCATTACCCGCTCCACTACTCTAAATCTCCTCCCAACCACATAATAAAGATAGGGTTCCCCTTGTCCTCACTTTCCACCCCACTAGCCTCCACATCCAACGTATCATCCTCAAATACTTCCATCACTCCAATTAGACTTTACCACCCAGAACGTCTTCCCCACTCCACCACTCTCTGCCTTCCACAAGGATCATTCACTTCAGCACTCCTTGGTTTGCTCCACACTCCCCACCCAATCCTCCAACCATCCCAGTAACTTCTCCTGTAACTGAAAAAGATGCAACACCTGACCTTACATCACCTCCCTCACCTCCAGCCAGAGCCCCAAACAGTCCTTCCAGGTGAGACTTTCATCTCCTCCAAACTACTCTACTGTATCCGGTGCTCCTGATGTGGTCTTCTCCACATTGTTGAGACCAAACGTGGACTAGGTGACCGCTTCACCAAGCATCTTTGCCTGGCCTGAAGTGCCAGCCTGACGTCTCAGTCACTGTCTATTTCAATTCCCCCCTCCCACTCCCCCTCTGACATGTCCATCCTTGGTCTCATCCATTGTCGCAGTGAATCAGACAGAAAATTGGAGGAACAACATCTTCTAACTGGACAGTCTCCAGCCCAGACAATTTAATACAAGAGAACTCCACTTCAAATAACCTTCCCACCCATCCCCCAGCTCCCCTTCCAGCCCTGCCTTCTCCTTTCTATTCCACCTATTGACTCTTCCTTCCAGCTATCCACCAGATTCATCCCTCCCATCGACCAATCAGGTCATACCCACTAGTTGTGTACACCTATCACGACCTTACCATTCCACTACTGTCCCCACCCATGCCCTCCCACCTCCCCCCCCCCCCCCCCCCCAACTTTATCTGTATCTTCTCATAACCTCACATCACCCCATCCCCTCCTCTCCTCTCTCTTTATCTGCAGCTTCCTCGACCCCCACACCTAGTCCTGAATAAGGGTTAAATACCCGAACCATTAGCTTCTCCACCTGATGATATCTAGCTTGCTGTATTCTTCCAGCCTCCTGTTTGTCAATTTCGGATTCCATCATCTACAATTTTTTTTGTCTCTAACCAATTAAATATATACTTAGGTTAACAAAAAAGTACAGAAAACATCCCAAAAATATTAGGAAACAAAGGATCTGGTGAGAATAAGGATCTAAAGGAAATTAGAAATCTTGAGGACTTGCTTGATCTACATTCTTGAAATAGGGATGCATTGGTGGTGATCTCACAAGATCCTACAGACTCTGGAACAGTTCCTATGGATTGGAAGATATATCGAGATCTGTGATAAGCTAGTACAAACAATGTTTTGAGGAAAGAGGCAGACGTGGGGAGCTGAATGGCCTACCCCTACTGCTATTCATTAGATCTCAGTCCACAATTTGTTCTTCAAACTGTGTTCTTCAAATTTTGGGCTCTTTGAATCCTCCAGTTTGACTGTCTGGTGGACAAGCCTCTTTTCTGTGGATTTTGTCATCAGGTTTTAAATGTTGCCTGTTGAAAGTCTATGAGTTTGCATATTTGTGTTCTTATCAAATCAGTCGTTGTATCTAAGTAGGATTCAAAAACCATCAGCAAACCCAAGCCAACATTGATATTGCATTAAACCCCACCATTGTAAAATAAGAATGATATTTGGTCTGAGCAATTATCAAAGCAAATAAATTTATAATTAACTGTACATAATATTTCCAGATATACCAAAAAATATAGGCTATGATTTTGAGGTCAACAATGAAAACACACTTCGTATTTGTCATTCTATTTAAAACTGATGCAAACTGATCATGGCTATGGCATAACAACTTAACTAATTTGAGAGCTATTTCAGTGCAGCAACCCTAACAGGATTTGGGAATCTAATGGACAGGACAGACTCCAGTATGTTTCTTCAAAAAATTGAAATTGAAAAATTCACATTGTGACATAATGGACATAATTTTAATCTAAATTGCCAGATAGGAAACCCATGGAAACAAATGAAATAATAGGAGCATTTAATAGCAGTATTCTTAACTGATCCATCAATCAACACACTGATGGTATTCATTGTTGGGTACACAATATAGCCAATTGTATTCTCCATTTGAGGTCAATGAGAAATACTGGGTGGAGTGTAAATTCAGCGTTTCACCTGATGTTGTGAGTTACTCACACCAAATTGGGTAAAACTTACCCTAGCAGAGTCTAAACTAAGAAATACGAATTAGAATAATTGCTTAAATTTACCATTGTGTTCCAAAAATAAACTAAACATGGAGATAACGAACGGTAGGACCGTGGGAAGCACCAAGGATCAGCGAGAGTTTGTATATATGCACAATGAGGTGTCCAAACAGTTGGATAAAGTGGTTAAAATGGCATAAGATATACTTGCCTTTGTTAGTGGTGGCATAGAGTTTAGGAGTAGAGAGGTTATACTGGAACTTTGTAAAACATTGGTTAGGCCACAGGTAGAGTATTGTGACTGCAGTTCTAGAGTTGACATGTTAGGAGGGATGTGACTAGAAAGGGTGAAGTGGAGATTTACCAGGACATTGCATGGGCTTGAGAGTGTCATGTTATGAAGAGATATGACAGACTGGGATTATTTCTCTTAGAGCGGAGGAGATTGAGAGGGGACATAGTCAATATATGTAGGATTAGGATAGATAGGAAGAAACATTTCTCCTTGATGGAGGTATCAGTGACCAGGGGCATAGGTTTAAGTCTAGATTAGAGTGGTGCTGGAAAAGCACAGCAGGTCAGGCAGCATCTGAGGAGCAGGGAAGATCGATGTTTCGGGCAAAAGCCCTTCGCATAGGTTTAAGGTAAGGCGAAGATTTATAAGGAGATATGGGGGAAAGCTTTTTCACCCAGAGGGGAATTCTGAAACTCATCACCTGTCTGGGTGGTAGAGGCAAAAACCTTCATAACATTTGATGCCAAGATACACTTGTGATGCCAAGGCATACAAGGACATGGACCAAGTGCTGGAAAATGGGATTAGAATAGTTTGGTGGCTATTTTTAATTGGTTGTTTGTGATGGGCCAAAGGACCTTTACTATAGATTCCTATGACTCTGTGATAAAAATAGATTGGTTTAAAAGACTGTGTAATAAAAGAAGTAGAAAAAAAACATATAAAAGGTACCTGGGACTGAATCTTACATTTTTTAGCTAAGTGACAATTTTGTCAAATTTCACAGAGGGTTTCTCTCCTTGCAGCCTAACACATTTTCTCACTGTATCATTCCTTACTCATGTCTCTAGCAACCTACTCCACCCTCATTATGCTCCTCATGGCTGATGCGAGGTAGGTTCTATCATTCAATGTGCTTGAAAGAATTTCCCAATGCCAGGATAATCTGGAATAGACCAGCATCACTGTGCAAACACCATCTTTAAAAAGCTGTTTCATATTCGGACAAGCAATATCAGTTAGGAGTTGCCCTGAATCATAGTGACACAGATGTGCCAGATAAGGGAAAATTGATGCCATACTTTGTGGACAGATACCTGGAGTTCTTGGTGAATGGGATGGTGCAGAGTTGGAATGTCTATTCCCGCCCACCCCATGCCAGCAAATGAGGCCATGACATCAGACCCTGGCAATCTAGTCCATAGTCTGAAGGAATGCCTAGCTGTGAAAGAAGAATGTCAGTGACCTTCTCTTCTCTGGAAAATGGAAGTGCTTCCATGTTCCCTCTGCTACCTCGCACTCACATAACACCCTATAACACCCGCATCCTAGTAAGACTCAATGCTCTATAACTCTCACTATTACATGCAACATTTTTCCTCACTTGCTGTCACCCATGCCAGCTCTCCACTCTACTAACCCTGCATAGTTTCTGTGCAAACTACTCATTCGGGACAATTCACCATTCTCACACCAGCACCAGCACTAACACTAACAGCTTCTGAATTACTACCAAAGGCTGTTCTTGACTTACTTTGCTGCACCCCTGATTGAAGGCTGTCTTCCTTAACTTGGTTGAGGCCTGCTGATGATCATGACAAGCTTTGATGTTTGTGCTAAACAGCAAGGAACACAAAATTTCGTGAGTCTGATAATTCTGGCTGGAGAGAGAGCCAAACCACACTGAGGCAAAGCAAGTATGCTGAGTGTATCCAGGCAGGTTCGAAGTGAGTGAGAGTTAAGTGATCAAGTGAACAGGCTGAGATGCAATCTGGTCCAATCTGAGAGATGGAAACTTATATGCAAAATTTCCTTGCAACAGCATTTAAATGGTAGTTGACGTTACACCACAAATTACAGCTTTAAGATGCAGAAGTGATTACATAGGTATTGTGAAGGTCCAGAGAGCCTGGCAGCCAAAAATGAGAAAGCAGCAAGTTGGAATGACCAGATGCCTGCTCTGATCTTCATGTAGGGAATTCTCAGCATCTAATTTCCTTCTGGTAGGTAGGAAACTGCATATAATAAGGTGAGATGTGCAGTTAATGAGGCTAGTAACAAGCAATAATACCTGATAATAGGTGTCACATCACTGCTTAGTGAGTATCTCAACTTGATATCCAAAACCTTTTTGGAAATACAGCTAGCTGCTTGAGAAGGGCCTTGCTGGGCTTCTCAGGTGATTCTTCCAGATTTCGTGCTATAGCCCAAATCCTTCAAGGGCCCTACAAGTTTTGCTCTTCATTTCTAATTTTTGAAAAATCTCCAACACTAATTAAAATATGAAGGAGTCAAATTCTACATTTGTAAATGTAAGTTTTTAATAAAAGCTGAAAGAATTGCGGATGCTGGAAATCAGAAGCAAAACCTGAAAAGCTCAGTTTTTCTCTGATTCTCTCCACAGATGCTGCACGTTTGGTCATTGGCTGTAATTGAGATTTATTGCGGTATTAAAATTTCAGTCACAACTGATTAGACACCCTCTAAATCTTTCAGCTGTGGTTCCTGTGGCTAAGTACAACAAGTTCAAATATTTCATGTGATTTCAAAATTTGTCAATTCAGTTCCACATTGTCACGATTGTTGCATTGGACTTGAGTTTAGATAAGAGTGGTGCTGGAAAAGCACAGCTGGTCAGGCAGCATCCAAGGAGCAAGAAAATCGACGTTTCGGGCAAATAGCCTGAATCGGCTATTTGGACTTGAGTTTGTTACAACATATTTTGTTCAGTCATGTTGCTAATCAAGTGGCTTTCAGAACAGGCATTTAATGTTAAGGCTATGCACCTCATTTGTGCAGTCTAATGGGTTAATAACGATGAGTGTAAATCACCAGTGAGGTAAAGACACATTGCTGCCAATTGATGCAGATTAGGTTGTACTAGCATTACATTTCAAAGGCTTATTGTCTCATTTAGCTTTGAGCTATATCATTTACAGTATTATTTCATACAGTACAGTTTTGAGGATGACAACATTAGCAATTCTAAGTCTCAACCATGGACCGACTTTTAATCCTCCACGAGGCAGCATATTATGAATATAGGAGAAAGTGAGTATTGCAGATGTTGGAGAATCAGGGTCAAAAATGGTGGAAAAGCACAGCAGGTCAGGCAGCATCTGAGAGGCAGGAGAGTTGATGTTTCTGGCATAAGTCCTTCATCAGGAATGGGATTATGCCCAAAACATCATTTTTTCTGCCCCTTGGATGCTGCCTGACCAGCTGTGATTTTCCAGCACCATCCTTTTCAACTCTGACTCTTCAGCATCGGCAGTCCTCACTTTTTCCTAGTTGCTGAAAATCTCACAGCGAAGCCTCTTACAAGGATGTCCACCTTGAAGAAGTTCTCCTCCTCCCTCCATAAGGACCTCAGCGAGTCTCTCTCCCACTGAACCCCACCCCACTCCCCCCACCCCAGGTCACCTCCTCTACCCTGAATGTGAAAGTGGATACTGCAGATTAGAGTCAAGATTAGAGTCCTGATGAAGGACTTTTGCCTGAAACGTCGATTCTCCTGCTCTTCGGATGTTGCCTGACCTGCTGTGTTTTTCCAGCAACACTGTAATCATCCTCTACCCTGAAGGTCTTCAACCATGTCCTGAAGCAGACGGGCTACTGGAGCCATTCCTCCTTCCTCAGCACCAGCCCATGCAATTGACTCATGGACTCCAGACTACATTTGGACACATTCCTGATTGAAGGGCTTATGCCTGAAACGTTGAAAGTCTTGCCCTTTGGATGCTGCCTGACCTGCTATGCTTTTCCAGCACCACCCTTTTTGATTCTGATTCTCCAGCATCTGCAGTCCTTACTTTCTCATAGTTGCTGAAACCTTACTGTGAAGCCTCCTCCAAGGATGCCCAACTTGAAGAAGTTCTTCTCCTCCCTCCACAAAGACCTCAAAGAGTCTCTCTCCCACTGCACCCCCCAGGTCATCTCCTCTGCCCTGAAGCTCCAACCACATACTGAAGCAGACTTGCTATTACAGCCAAATCCCCTTCCTCAGCACCTGCCTATGCAATTAACTCAACCCCAATCGACTCCAGACTACATTCAGACAACCTTCCGCATTATGAATATAAGGAAGACAGATTTGCTTGATTCAAAACTAAGGTAATTTTGATAACCAATATGCAAACTATACCGTAAAGAGCTTATTGCATAAATTAATCTAATTCCAAGAAATAAATAAACAGAAGTAAATTAAAATTGATTTACCAAGTTATACCATGGAAAATCGGTACTATGTAGTTGAATATTGTTCTGCTTTTAGAAACATAGGCCATTCAGTCCATCCAGCCTGCTTCACCATTTAGGTGATCGAACACCTCAATGTCTTTTACTCACACTGAAAATAGATATGGTTCAACTTACATAAAATTGCAATAATCAACGAACAATTGTGTATTTCATTATAGTTTAATGGATAACAAATAAATGAGTGTCACCTTCACTTAGCATCTCTCTAATTATAAAGTGTTTAACATTAGTTTTTGTCTGCGTGTTTTGATAGTAATGTTGGAGTGGTTAATATTTGATCAAGATAGCATGTATATGCCTACTTTTGTGACTCCATCAACCTTTCATGTTCATCAGGCTTACATAATTTATATCTGGTGGAAAGTAGCTAATGGAATATTCATTGCACAAATAGAAAAACAATTCAGTAAATTTATTGTATCAACAACAATATGTAGTCTTTGAAAGTTGAGTTCTTGATAACCCTGATCTATGGGATCAAGGCTAACCACCTGCTTCAATGCCAGTTTCCCAAGCTATCTCCAATGTGATGTCATTATTCTCCAGCAATTTAGTGATTTCGATCTTACAAATGATTGTTGGTTGCACACTACTTGAGCATTACTGAAAAAAGACACATTTTGGCAAAGCTTTTTGTCTTGGACAATTTATAAGAACTAACAAGGTAAAGGGAAAACACCATTTATACTGTCTGAAATGAGGATGGTGATTCTGGTAGAAGTATTGCTGGACAGTGTACCAATTAGATGGTGACTGATAGTTAACTGCTAAGCTTTGTTTAAATTTTAAACTAGGCAGGTTAACTTTGGTCAAGACAGTACCCTGAGAAATTAATCAAAGAATAGCTGCTACCTATTTTGTTGAGTTGAAACAATTGCAGATTGTGTTTCTGTCTGCAAAGAATAGAGGCTGCTAAAAAATGTGCCCATGGTGTTAGGGGCAAGGTACTGGCATGGAAAAAGTATTGGCTGACTTTTCCAGCAACACATTTTCAGCTCTGATCTCCAGCATCTGCAATCCTCATTTTCTCCTGACAGGCAGAAAACAAAGAATAGGAATAAATGGGTCTTTTTCATGATGGCAGCCAGTGACTAGTGGTGTTCTGCAGGGGTCAGTATTAGGGCCTCAACTATAACGTTGTAAATTAATGACCTGGATGAAGGAACGGAGGCATTGCTGCTAAGTTTGCAGATGAAACAAAGGTAGGTGGAAAGATAAATAATGTTGAGGACACTGGGAGGATTGAGAAGGACTTCGATAAGCTAGGAAAATAGGCAAAGAAGCGGCAGTTGGAAAATACAAAGCCATAGACTTTGGTAGCAAGGATAGAGGTGTATACTACTTTCTAAATTGGGAAAGGCTGCAGAGATCTGAAACACAAAGGGACTTAGGAGTCCTAGTTCAGGAGTCTCCTAAGATTAATGTGTAGATTCAGTTTGTGATTAAGAACAATGTTAGTATTCATTTCATGACAGCTGGAATACAAGAGCAGGGATGTATTGCTGAGGCTTTATAAGGCTTTAATGAGACAGTAGTTAGAGTATTGTGAGCAGTTTTGAGCCCTGTATCTAAGGAAGGATGTGCTGGCTTTGGAGCTGTCCAGTGGAGGTTTTTAAGAATGATCCCACTGATGAAGGATTTGTTATATGAGGGATGGTTGAGGATTCTGGGTGTGTACTTAATGGAGTTTAGAAGGATGAGGGGGAATCTCATTGGAACTTAGACAATACTGAGAGGCCTGGATCAAGTGGATGTAGTGAAGATTTTTCTAAAATTAGCAGAGGCTAGGACCAGAAGGCACCATCTCAGAGTGAAGGGAAAATGCTATAGAATTGAAACGAGGAGGAATTTCTTCAGTTAGAGGGTGGTGGTTCTATGGAACGCATTGCTATAAAAGGCTGTGGAGGCCAAGCTGTCGAGTGTATTTAAGACAGAAATGTTCTTGGTTCATAAGTTGATCAAAACTTACGGGGAAAAGGCAGGTGAATGGGGTTGAGAAATTGATCAGCTATCAGGAAATTCAACGTAAATACAGAAGTATTCGGTGATTTCAATTGCATTTAAATGAGTAAACCTAATCAGCACTAATTCTGTGGGGGATATATGTTGGAGTTTACATGTAATCGGTCTCTATATATCATTGGTCACTAGAGTAGTAAATTGGAAAATGACCTAGGGATTAGGCTGTTATAATTTTAGTTGTTCAATGAAAGTCTCATTAATAACCATTCTGTAAATGAGCCTTTGGGAAGTTCTTGATATTAAGTTTAAATGTGACATGGTTCATTCTGAAATAAAGGAATTAAATCTGGACAACTGAAGGTACAATGGTCAAGTTGGTTATTGAATATTGGGAAAATATGCTAACTGATTTTGTTGACTTGAAATGGATAGTATTTAAGGAAATTCTACATGGCATCCAAAAGATATGTTCTTCTAAGGCAAAAACACCCAATTGGAAAGGTGAATCAACTATACCTAACAAAAGAATTTAAAGATTGCATTAGATCAAAGAAAGGGCACCAGAAAATGTGATAAACCTGAGAATTAGGAGCACTTTAGAGCCCAGCAAAGCATATTCACCAAACAAATAAAAAATAAGTGAGAAGAGTCTCTGAATACAAGCTAATGGAAAACATACAGGCAGATTTGAGAAGATTAGAGTCATAGAGATGTACAGCATGGAAACAGACCCTTCGGTCCAACCCGTGCATGCCGACCAGATATCCCAACCCAATCTAGTCCCACCTGCCAGCACCCAGCCCATATCCCTCCAAACCCTTCCTTTTCATATACCCATCCAAATGCCTCTTAAATGTTGCAATTGTACAAGCCTCCACCACATCCTCTCGCAGCTCATTCCATAAACGTACCACCCTCTGCGTAAAAAAGTTGCCCATTAGGTCTCTTTTATATCTTTCCCCTCTCACCCTAAACCTATGCCCTCTAGTTCTGGACTCCCCGACCCCAGGGAAAAGACTTTGTCTATTTATCCTATCCATGCCCCTCAGAAAGTAAATGATTAGCTCGGACACATGTGGGTTCATTATAAGTTGAGACAGATGAATTTATAGTGCAGAACAGGGAAATGTGCATGGAAGAAGATACCAAATACCACCCAGACATTTTAGGCAATGAGGGACTTAGAAAGACATGAACATTTGTCAAGGGAGAGGTGAGAAAAACACTGGGGAGCAATTCAATAACACTGGTATTCAGAATTTGATAGGATGTTTCTTTTGTTTTGCATGTCTTTCAGATCTCTGATCTTTTCTTTCAGGGTTCTTTTACTTTTTCAGAGGAGGCACAGTTCACAAGTTCTCAGTTGACATTACCATGAAAGGTTGTCCTTCTCAACTTTCATTTTCCAGCAACACACTCTCGACTCTGATTCCTGATGAAGGGCTTATGCCCGAAACATCAATTCTTCTGCTCCTCGAATGCTGCCTGACCCGCTGTGATTTTCCAGTAATACAGTTTCGACTCTGTCCTTCTCAACTTCTCCATTTGCCTGAAACATGGTGTCCCTCTGATTAAACTAGCATTAGACATTTCTGTCTATTGAGAGAGCAGCCTATGAACTAGAAGGACTATAGTGATTTTATCTTAATCTCTAATTTATTGGTTAAAGGCAATAATTTAGAGCAACAGGTGGGAGAAAAGAACTGACTTTCTTCAGGACAGACACACACACACACATTTTCCAGGAGTCCAAAGATACTCTGTATTGGTCACACCCACACATTGTTCAGCTACTCAGAAAGCCACTAGAGAGTTGCTACTGGTCACAATCTCACAAAAGAAACAGTAGCCTGTAGCTGGCTGAATCGCATTTTGTAAACAGACCTCAGTGTCTACAAACAGCTTCCCCAGTTCAGTGACTGTTTTTAAAGTGAAGTAATTATTTCCATAATCCCTGTTTTTTTATGTACCCCTTTTTTACACTTTAGTCCACAATTAAGAAGAAAACCAAAAATTTACGATTTTATAACTCCTGCATCCAATCTGCCTACCCCTGCCGTAATTGTTTATTGTTCACTGTGGTCCCATCCCATTCTTCTAAATTCCAGTGAATACAGGTCCAGTTCATCCAAATTCATTTGACAAACTTGTCATCCCAGAAATCAGTCTGCTGACTCCCTGTTTGGCAGGTATATCTTAAGTAAGAATGCCAAAATTACACATAATATTCCAGGTGTGGGCTTTTCTGTATTGAATTCAAATTTCATGATCTGTTGTGGCGAGATTCAAACCTGGGTGTCCAGAACATCATCGAGTCATAGAGTCATACAGCATGGAAACAGACCCTTCCGAGCAACCAGTCCATGTTGAACATAATCACAAACTAAACTTGTCCCACTTGTTCCTTGCCCTATCCCTCCAAACATTTCCCTGGATTGGAAGAGTTAAGAACTAGAGGACATAGGTTTACGGTGAGAGGGGAAAGGTTTAAAAGGGACCTAAGAACATCTTTCTCATGCAAAGGGTGATGCTTGTATGGAATGAGTTGCCAGAGGAAGTGGTGGAAGCTGGTACAATTACAACATTTAAAGGGTATCTAGATAGGTACATGACTAGGAAGGGTTTAAAGGGATATGGGCCAAGTGCTGGCAAATGAAACTAGATTAACTTAGGATATCTGGTCATCATGGACGAGTTGGATCAAAGCGTCTGTTTCCGTGTTGTACATCTCCATGACTCTACTCATGTACCTATCCAAATATCATTTAATTGTACATACATCCACCTCTCCCTCACGGAGTTCATTCCACACATGAACCATCCTTGGTGTAAAGATTTTGCCGCTCATATCTTTTTTAAATGTCTTTCAGCAGAGTTTCTTGTTTAATAGCCTAGCAATAATACCGTTAGGTCATGACCTCCCCATAATATGTCTTCCTGACTGTTTGTGTACCTGCAGGCCTGTTTTCAGTGACTGGTATACAAGGGCATCTGTGTTTCGTTGTGTATCAATGTCTCCTAATTTGTCAGCACATGAATATTCGGGGTCCAAGAATTCGGGGGCCTGTGATAGCTGACTGGTTACTACCTTCCACTCTAAAAAAGACACATTTGCTCCTACTTTTATTTCTGTGCTCTGTTCGCTGTCTGCTAACCATTTTTTAATCCATGCCAGTATATCAATACCAATTGAACTTGCTTTGGTTTTACACGCTTTTCTTATGTGTGATCTTGTCAAAAGCTTTCTGAAAATCTAAAAACGCCAAATCCACTGACTCTCCCTTATATATATTGTATTCATTATGACTTCAAAAAGCTCTACTTTATCAAGCATTATTTCCCTTTCATCAAGCCACGTTGATTTTGTGTAATCCCGTAGTATTTTCTAAGTGTCCTGTAATCACATCCTTTATAATAAACTCCCTCCAGCATTTTCCCTCCCACTGATGTCAGAAGAACCAGTCTGTAATTCCCAGTTTAATTGCTGCCTCTTTTTTTTTAAACAATATGTTTTATTTACCACCTTCCAATCTGCCAAAATTGTTCCAGAATGTATAGACTTTGGAAAATCACAACAATTATTTCCATGGCCACTTTCTTTGTTACTCTGGTGTGTAAAATTGATTTGTAGACTAATATAAAGACACTGCTTGAAAAGTTAATTGGATTCAGCCAGGACTAGATGAGTTACATAGAAGAGTTTTGAAAGTGGTAACTATGAGATAGTGGGTGATGATCCTTCAAAATTCCACAGGTTTTGAAAAGATTCCTTCAGATTGAAAGCCAAAAATTTAATCTCACTGCAGACTAGATAGCAGCAAATGTAATCTCATTCTATAAGGGTGGGAGAATGGCAAACAACAGACCTGTTAGTTTGATGTCTGTACTAGGGAAAATGTTATAATGTTATTATAACGTTTTTTATTCTAAGGATTCACCACCTTCTGAATCTAGGCATTCCTCCTTCGCAGTCTTAAATGGCTTATCATCCTATGACAAGATTATAAGTCCAAAATTGGACACAATGTTCCTCATCTGATATTACCTTGACTCTATAAAAATGCAGCAAGACATCTTTTACACTCAAATGTCTTTGTAACGATGGTCGAAATACTATTTGCCTCCCTTTATTATTACAACATCTGCATGTTTGTCACACATATTTCTGCCTGACAGTGTTTGTAAACACCAAATGTATCTAGGAGGAAGTGAGGACTACAGATGCTGGAGATCAGAATCGAAGAGTGTGGTGCTGGAAAAGCACAGCCGGTCAGGCAGCATCTGAGGAGCAGTAAATGCGACGTTGTGACTCCACAGCCACTTGATGAAGGAGCAGCGCTCCAAACGATAGTGCTTCCATATAAACCTATTGGACTATAACCTGGTATTACATGATTTCTAACTTTGTCCACCCACCTCCACATCATAAAAAAGGTGACATCTCAGCTCAAATAATGCATTAAAGGTGTGAGGTTAGACTCTGTATGTATTCCAATCTAGAGTCAGACTGGTTCTATTAACAAAGTAGGAATTTATAAAATGTCACATCGATTGACTGCCTACAGATAGTGTGTTTCTGAATAAAATAGAATGTATCTGCAAATACAATTCTGCAAATGCAAATTCACCCCATAGATTTATATGTGTGTGTGCGTGCATGTGAGGGGGAGAGAGAGTGTGTGTGCGTGAGAGTGTGTGCATGCTTGATGGAGTACGTGCGTGAGTGTGATGGAGTACATGCCTTAGAGAGGGTGTGCGCATGGGTGTGAATGTAGGGTGTGTGTATGTGTATGAGTGTGTGTGTGTGTGTCTGTATATATGTATGTGTGTGTGAGAGAGTGTATAGTGTAGTGAGGTCACCTGTAGTATGACATGAACCCAAGGTTCCTCCTGGGTACCGAACTTCACTATCAGCCTCTGCTTGGCCACTCCACATTGTTGCGTATCCCCAAGTCCGCCTTCAAGGATGGTCACCTGAAGAACTGAGGTTGAATGTCCCTGACCGTTGAAATGCCTGATGATTGCCGCGCGGTGTCCATTTATCCGTTGTCATAGTGTCTGCTTTGTCTCACCAACGTACCATGCCTTGTGACATCCTTGCCTGCAGCCTATGAGGTAGACAACCTTGGCTGAGTCACATGAGTACCTGCTGTGTACATGGTGAGTAGTGTCCCCATGTGTAGTGGTAGTATCATAGAACATAGAAAAGTACAGCACAGAACAGGCCCTTTGGCCCATGATGTGCTGAGGTTTAATCCTAATGTAAAATATAATAACTTAACCTATGCACCCCTCAACTCACTGCTATCCATGAGCATGTCCAGCAGTCTCTTAAATGTCCCTAATGACTCTGCTTCCACCACCACAGCTGACAACGCATTCCATGCATTCACAACTCTCTGCGTAAAGAACCTACCTCTGATGTCTCCTTTATACCTTCCTCCTAATATCTTCAAACTATGACTCCTCGTACCAGTCAATCCTGGCCTGGGGAAAACTCTCTGGCAATTGGCTCTATCTATTCCACTCCATGTTGACACTCTGACATGTCTTGCAGTGGTTGCCATGACAAGGTTGTGCAGTGTTGAGATTGATGTTGGCCTGAAGACTGGGCAGTTAAATGATCTGTTTTAAGATTTGGTGGTTGTTTAAAGGTGAGAGGTGGAGGCATAGGAAGGTCTTAGCGAGGTCTTTATCGATAATGTGTTGCAGGCTGCGAAGAACATGGCGTAGCTTCTCCACTCCTGGGAAATACTAGTTAACGAAGGGTATCCTATCAGTTGTATCCCGTGTCTGCCTCCTAAAGAGGTCATTACGGTTTCTCGCTGTGGCACGGTGGAACTGGCAGTTGATGAGTTGAGCATCGTATCCTGTTCTTATGAGGGCGTCCTTCAGCACCTTTAGGTGTCCGTCGCGTTCCTTCTCATCTGAACAGATCCTGTGTATGTGTAGGGCTCATCTGTAGGGGATGGCTGTTTTAATATGTTGAGGGTGGAAGCTTGACAGGGCTGTAAACCTTTGCAATAGCCAGTGTCTTCAGCTATTATTTGATATTACATGGAGTGAATCAAATTGGCTGATGTTTGGCACCTGTCATGTGGGGCAACCTCAGATGGACCATTCACTCCATATGTCTTGCTCAAGTTCACTGCAAATGCTGTAACTTTTCACACTGATTTGTTGAGCTCCTCATCATGGAGGTTGGGGATTTTGTTTTATTAAGAGGGGACATAGAAACCCTATACTGTGGAAGCAGGCCATTCAGCCCATCGAGTCCACACTGACTTTCCGAACAACATCCCACCCAGATCCACTCCTGTCCCTATAGCCCGACATTTCCCACAGCTAATCCACCTATTCTGCACATTCCTGGACGCCATTGAGCAATCCACCTAACCTGCACATCTGTGGGAGGAATCTGGAGCACATAGAGGAAACCCATGCAGATACAGGGAGAATGCGAAAAGTCCACACACACAGTCACCTATGGCTGGAATCCCTGACACTGTTAGGCAGTAGTGCTAATCACTGAGTCACCATGCTACCCCAAAATTTTGTAGATCCTTCTCTTTAGGTTTGTTTAATTGCCCATCATCATTCATGATTAGGTGTGACAGGACTCTAGATTTTAGATCTGATCGAAGTTGTGGAATTACTTAGCTCTGTCTATCACTTACTATTCATGCTGTCTGGCATACAATTATGAGAGTTCGGATTTTCTTGGAATTAAGTTTTGCTACTGATGTCCCACAATGCCTCTTGGATGTCCAGATTGATTTGCTAACTCTGTTGAAATCTATCCCATTTATCACAGTGGCTAAATCACACAATAGGATGATGGTATCCTTAATGTGAATCCAGACTTTGTCCATGTGCCACTCCTTCCTAATCTTGTTTGTTGCCTCATTTTCCCATCTAGCAATTATGTCCTTTTGCATTTAACCAGCCTGACCTCCAAGGACACTTGTCCCAATCCTGCTCCCTTTTGAAAGGGTGATTCTTGTACGTAGGACTTTTATCCCCACTGTGATTTCCTCTGTCTTGAGTTTTTTAATAATTCACTTGTGAGATGTATTTTTCTCGTTGGGCCAATATTTATTGCCTATCCCTATTTGGCCTTGAAAGGTGGTGGTGAGCTACATTCTTGAACCATTGCAGTCTATGTACTGTAGGTAGACCCTTAATGCTGTTAGGCAGAAAAGTTCCAAGATTTTTAACCAGTAATACTGAAGGAATGGCAATATATTTTCAAGTCAGGATGGTGAGTGGCTTGGAGGGGAACTGCACATGGTGGTTGTAGTGATTGTAATAAAGTCAGCCAGCTGGACCTCATAGAATATGAATTCCCTGATTGGAGTTGTTCATCTGGTCCAATCAGAGAGCCCACCTGACACAAAAAGGTTGAGTGCCAGGGATATCAACACTCTCGTGCCTAACTCTGTATGAGGTAGTACTGTAGTGTTATGAAGGGATAGGCGTGTACTGTACCTTTAAGAGAGTGAAAACTAGCACTGACCTAGAAAGGCACAGTGTGTGCTGAAAAATTTTAAAATGTGACATTTGGTTGTGAAACAAATAGCTGAGCTGAGTTGTTATGCTACACAACAAATTTGAATTTGGTCAATCAGTTTAAATTATGCCCCATGATACCAAAATCCATTCGAATTAGAACTTTCCTGTTTTGAGGACATAAGCCAATGAGGTGGTCTGATGTTTTGGGGAATAAAAATCAGGCATTCTGAACAGTTAGCTAGAATGGTAAAGAGTACCATACAGCCTGTGGAGCCTCTCTCTGAAAGTTACCTTTTTATATGAAATCTGCAAAGCAGAAGACCGAAGAAAAGACCCAGGAAAATCTTTTGGAAGACCGAAAGCTGACTGGTTTTGAAGTTTGAATTTTTTGTTAAGCTTAATCGAGGATTTTTATCGGATCAGTATAGTGTTTTAGGGTGGAAGGTAGATAAATTGATGAGACAAAGGAGGATACAGTATAATGTTGCTGACTTTTTTTCTTGGAGTTAAAGAATACATTGTTAAATTTTTTCTTTAAATAGTAGGATTTGGTAAGTCTTTGTCACTCATGTTTTTTTGAGGTGAGGTGAACTTTTCTGTGTGTCTGATTTAAATTAGCAGAAGGATTTACCCCGTGTCAAGGACTGTTCATGTGCAGATAAAGGGAGTCTTGGTCATAGGATACTAGCCTCTGGAGACAAAGTAAAGCATAATCCTTAAAAAAATGCACTCATAGCAGTTGTATTTGAGTTGGGGTTTCTTCTATCATGCCTTGTTTGGGAAGCTTGACTCGTTTGATACTACTGTTGAGGACTGGGCCGAGTATGTGAAAAGAATGCATTCTGGGCAGACAAAAAACAAGAAGTTTTCCTAGTTGTTGAAACCGGAACATTAATCCTGCTTTTTCTCCACAGATGCTGCCCGACCTGCTGAGCTTTTCAGCGATTTCTGATTTTGTAAGCAGTTCTCCTGAAGGCCTTTGGAGCTGTAGTCTTTTCTGTCATTAGGACCCTAACGTTTCCTGAGGCATCAGATACTAAAACCTTGCAAGAATTACTGACATAATTAAGGAATATTATGGCCACAGCCACTTCTAATTCTGAGCCACTTTTAATTGGCAATTCAAAAACCAGGGGAATCCATATTAGGGTTTTTGACTAGGCTAAGAGGACTGGCAGAAGGCTATGAATTTGATTTAACTCTTAATGAGAAGCTTAGAGATCGTCTGGTATGTAGAATTAATAATGTAACTATGCAAAAATACCTGGTAGCTGAAGCTCAACTGGACTTCAAACACATGCTATAATTGGAAATTGCAGCAATTCAAGCATGTGAGTTCCAAGGTATTCCAATGGAAGTGGCCACCATTACCTGTCCAACTGAGCTTGGGGAACACAACTTAAGTTGAGGCAATTGCATAGCCTCAGTCAAGATGTAATCTGATCAGAGGGACTCTAGGTCAGTCCAGAGCAAAACCCCAAAATAAAACCAAGCCTTGGCTAAATGGTTAAAATTTTCTTCAGGATCCTGGCCAAGAAACCATTGTAATTTGTTGCTGGTGTGATTTTAAACAAACAGTAAACTGTTTTTCACAGCTAGATAAATATCCAATCCCTCAGACAGAAGATTTATAAGCAAAGCTAGCAGAGGTCTGGGCAGAAGTGGGTGCTGCAGATGCTGGAGATTAGAGTCAAGATTAGAGTGATACTGGAAAAGCACAGCAGGTCAGGCAGCATCCGAGGAGCAGGAAAATTGACATTTCGGGCAAGAGCCCTTCATCAGGAAGGGCAGGAGGTGTGTCCTTCACAGGGATGGAACCCACGGAAGCAGTCACCTCAGTGCCTCTTCCAGTGGAGGAAGAGAGTGGAAAGTCTACTGAGGCACGCCTGGTGCACAAAACGACCTTCGTGCATTACATGCTGCCCGTGTCAGACGCTGAGTCAAAAGAATGTGAACCGGTGCGAAAACATCCCAGAGACTCTCAAAGAAACCAGATTGGCCAATGTCTGCGGACTCAGAGAGGCATGCAGTGATTATAAAAAGGTCAGCCAGCTGAACCTTATAGAACATGAGTTCTCTGATTGGGATTGTTAATCCGGTCCAATCAGAGAACCCTGGTTCACATAAAAAGGTTGAATGCTGGGGACTCCGCAAGATGGCGGCAATTTGTGGAACTTCTGTGGACAGCTCTGCCTAATACTTTCCTTTATGGAAAGGAGGAAAAGACCTTGGAATAAGTTGTTCCTTTCTTTTTAATAACTGTATTTTCTGATGGGAAACTTTGTGGATGTTCTTTGTTGTCTCTCTCCCTTTTTTTGTTTGTTCTGCTTCTCTTTTAGCCACAAGTAGGGGTGACATGAAGCCAGGGATGGGTGGAGTGCTCATCCTGACTTTGTCTTTTTTCTGTTGATTTAAGGATCATCTCCTTGTTTTTTTTCTGGCCTAAGGCTGGGGCAGAGTCTGGGTTTGAAGGAGTTGTGAAGAAGGGTGCCCCCTCTGGGCAGGGGGAAAAGTCTTTCACTCAAGGTTTTATAGTTGGTTTTCTTTGTAGTTTTTTTGGTAGTAATAGTTGTTTATAGTTATGATAGAATAGTTTTTGTATCTATAGTTCTTCGACTCTGAGTCTTTATTTACTTATGCTCAGCGCTTTGTAAGCAGGGTTCTCCCTCTGAGGGATTCAAGGGTCTCTGAAAGGGGATATGGCTAAGTGCCTTATTAAATGGTTCACCTTGAACATTAAGGGAAATCATTTGCCTGTTAAAAGGAAAAAAGTGCTTTCTAGCCTTAAGAAGGAAAGGGTTGATATAGCTTTGTTGCAGGAGACCCATGTTGATGATGGCCAACACTTGAAATTACAACAGGGGGGTTATGACTGGGTATTGTTTTCATCCTTTACTACTAAAAGTAGGGGCGTGGCGGTACTTATCCAGAAAACATCTTCCGTTCACATTATTAGAGCAGGTGAAAGATGAGCAGAGACGGTTTGTGATACTTAAAGCCCTGATACATGGGGAGAAATATGGCATTTTAAATGTCTACTGTCCTCTGGCGCATCCCCTCAAATTTTTGATTAGTGCTTTCTCTAAGTTGAGAGCTTTTGGAACACGGCACATTATTATAGGGGAAGATTTTAAATGTCTTTTGGATCCGACAGTGGACAGGATGCCTTCTCGGCCCCCAACTATTTCTTTGCAGGCCAAGCAGGTGGTTGACTTATGCGAGGAGTTAGGGCAGGTGGATATTTGGAGATGCCTTCACCCTACCGGCAGGGACTTCACCTTTTTTTTCAAACCCACGTAAATGTCACACGAGGATTGACCTCTTTCTGGCTCCCTCGGCCCTTCTGGATTCGCTTATGGGTTGTAAAATTGGGAATATACCAATCTCTGATCACGCAGCAGAATATTTGGAGGTTAAGGCCAAGAGTGAAGGGCTAGGTTTGTGGCACTGGCGTTTGGACCCTTTTCTCCTTAAGGATTCCAAATTTGTGGAATACTTTTTGAAGGAGTTTCAGGAATTCTTGACTATCAACTCAGGCACGGCTAGTAGTCCATCCATGCTATGGGAGACTGCTAAGGCCTTTGCTCGGGGATTAGCTATTTCCTATTTGGCTAGTCAGAAATGACAGAAGAAGGAACAGCAGCATCTACTTGAGATGCGGTTGAAAGCCGCCGAGCTGGCACATTTTGCGTGGCCTTCGGTGACTAAACTGCAGCGAATCACGGCGCTCCGGGGTGCCTTGAATTCAATACTGACACAAAACATAAAGAAAGAACTTGCTTTTGCTAGACAAAGGCTGTTCGAATATGGGGATAGGCCAGGTAAGTATTTAGCGTACCTGACTCAGAAAAAGTGTGCTCCCCAATCCATAACTGCAATCAGAGACAGCGCCAGGGTCCTTACATACGATACTAAAAAGATTAATGAGGCTTTTCGGAGCTTTTACTCTGAATTGGATAGGTCTGAAGATTGCGAGGACAGGAGGGCCAAAATGGAGATCTTTTTTAAGAACCTGGACCTCCCAGGGGTAACCTTGGAACAGGCCTATCTCCTTAATGCCCCCTTGACAGATCAGGAAATACAGGAGGCAGCGAGGCAACTTCAGAGTGGGAAAGATGGTCTCCCAGGTGAGTTTTATAAGGAGTTTATAGGGATTCTGTCAGGGCTGATGTTGGAGAAGTACAATCACTCCTATATGCATGGATGCCTACCACCATCTTTGAGAGAAGCTAATATTTCCTTAATTCTTAAGAAGGGGAAGGTTCCTGAGGATTGTGCCTCATACAGCCCATTTCTCGATTAAATTCAGATTTCAAGATTCTGTCCAAGATTCTGGCGCTGAGATTGGAAAGGGTGTTGCCCCTTATTCTTAAAGAGGACCAGACAGGCTTTATAAGGGGCCATAGGTCCTCTAATAATATTAGAAGGTTGCTGAATATGGTTCAAGCTTGTCAGCAACGATCGATTCAGGGGTTGGTGATTTCTTTAGATGCAGAGAAAGCATGTGACTGCGTGGAATGGCTGTATCTTTTTTATGTCTTAGAACAGTTTGGTTTGGATGGAGTCTTTGCTAGGTTGGTGGAGGTTTTAAATTTCCACCCTCTGGCCGTGAAGTCTGGGAATTTTAGGATTGGGGGGTAGTCGGCAAGGCTGCCCCCTCTCACCATTGTTGTTTACGTTGGTGATAGAACCACTGGCAGAGGCCATTTGTCAGAACATCCACATAACCGCTGTGGAAATGGGATCGAGGGCACACAAGATTACACTGTATGTGGATGACGTCCTTCTGTTTTTATTGAACCCAAGGATCTCCGTACCCCACTTGATACAATGTATCAATTCATTTGGGGCTATTTCAGGATATAAGATTAACTTTGAAAAATCGGAGGCTATGCCTTTGGGGAACCTTAAGGATGTGCCAGAAGTTGAAGGTGGCCCTAAGTTCCCTTTTAAGTGGTCACGGACGGGGTTCCGATACTTAGGCATTTTTATTACCCCCAAGTTTGATCTGTTATTTCGGACTAACTTTGCTCACTTGCTCGACAATATTAGACAAGATCTCCAGAGATGGGAGGCTCTTCCAATTTCATGGCTGGGCCAAATATCTCTCATTAAGATGAATCTTCTTCCTCGTTTGCTTTATCCCATGTGTATGCTCCCTAAAATGTTTCACAGGTCAACACTGCGGAAGCTTATGTGATGGTTTGGTTCCTTTGTCTGGCATCGTAGGCAGCCCCTCATCAAACTTACTAAATTGCTGTTGCTTCAGGGAGGGGGAGGAGTTGATTTCCCAGATATCAGGAGGTATCAATTGAGTTCCCTGCTGTACTTTGTCTGTGATTGGGTAGGTAACGATCCAAACTCAATATGGTTGGATATTGACGCAAAGTGCCCTCTTATTAACCTGTTGTTCATGGATAAGATGAGGACAGTTATGGACCACTGCTGGGACCCCATTGTCATTAGTACAGTCAAGGCATGGAGGGCGATGCGTCAGAGTGAGGGTTGTTTATCCAAGACTTCGCCACTTACACCTATAGCTGGCATGCCAGGGTTCTGACCAGGGATGATGGACTCCGGGTTCAAACTATGGGCAGCAAGAAGAGTTTCTAGTTTGGGAGACTTGTTTGAAGGGGAGGTTATGATGTCTTTTGAGCAACTGAGCCACAAATATGGGTTGCCCAGCAGAGATCTTTTCTGTTTTTTTCAGGTTAGGGATTTCATCCAGAAGAAGACTACACTTCTCACTAAACCCTACAAGCCCGATACAGAGAGGTTGTTGCTACGTTCCACAAGCACCCTTTTGGTTAGTGCCCTCTATCACCTGCTGGGTGGCAGTGCCTGGCAAGATTTTAACCGGTTATGTGAGGTCTGGGAGCAAGAGCTAGGAATGGAGATCTGTTCTGAAACATGGGAGAACATATGGGTGAATACTCAAAAGATCTCAATCTGTAATAGGACATGCCGTGTGTAGTTAAAAGTTCTGCACAGGGCTCATCTGGCACAGACTGTCTGGCAAAGTTTGAAAAAGGGGCATCTTCAGTGTGACCCAAATGTAAAATAAGTGTAGGTACTCTTACCCATTGCTTCTGGACATGCCACAGGCTCCGTGTTTATTGGAGCGCTGTGGCGGGAGAGATAGGGAGGGTATTGAGGACTCAAGTCAAAGTAGACCCGATATCTCTCCTCTTAGGTCTACCAAATTTACCATCTTTAGACGGGCATGGGAAGAAACTATTTAATATTCTTGCACACTGTGCACGGAAGAATATTCTGATGAGTTGGGTGTCTGAAAACCCACTGGGCTTGCTCGGATGGCAGAAGTTAATTATGGAGCATGTTCCCTTGGACTTTTTTACAAACATGGTGCACCACACACTACGGTGGCACAGTGGTTAGCACTGCTGCCTCACAGTGCCTGAGACCTGGGTTCAATTCCCGCCTCAGGCGGCTGACTGTGTGGAGTTTGCACATTCTCCCCGTGTCTGCGTGGGTTTCCTCTGGGTGCTCCGCTTTCCTCCCACAGTCCAAAGATGTGCAGGTCAGGTGAATTGGCCATGCTAAATTGCCCGTGAGTGTTAGGTAAGGGGTAAATGTAGGGGTATGGGTGGGTTGCGCTTCGGCGGGTCGGTGTGGACATGTTGGGCCGAAGGGCCTGTTTCCACACTGTAATGTAATGTAATCTAAAAAACATGGCAGCCCTACTTGAGTTATTTGGATATAGATTTGTCAGTTATCTTAACTAGGGCGTTTGTTTAACCAGGATGGTTAGATTTGTCAAGCCCTGGGCCCTGGAGGGGGTCTCCTGAGTTAATATGGGTATATATACAATGCTCCTGTTCCTTTGTTTGGGAGCTTTGCGCCGAGCATAGCTATTCTGTATTTTGTGTTTTTTTTGCTTTTCTTTCTGTTTTTTTTGGTGTTGCTTTGCACAGTGTTAGAGTTTGTTTTGTATTATACGGTAGGTTAGTAGTTAGTAGACAGTAGTTGTATTGTAATTTGTGTTTTTCTTTCTTTTTATTATACTGATATTTGTTATTGATTGTATTTTTCAATAATTGTATATGTTCGTAAAGTTAAAAAAAATTGCTCATAAATATATTTATAAAAACAAGGTTGAGTGTCAGGAATATTGATACTCTGGTGCTTGACTCTTAGTCAAGGAATGTTTATGTGTAAATAAAGTGTGACTTGGTGAGAGATAATGACCTCTTGTTATCTCAGTGGTGTTTTTATGTATCTGTTACCCTTGTTCTTCTAGATGGAAATGGTTGTGTGTTTAGAAGATGCTGTTGAAGGAACTTTGCAGGACGTTTTTCAGTGCATTTTGTAAATGGTTCACACAATGATCCTGCTTTTTCTTCTGCTTCTCTGTATTCCCCATGCTTTCGTCTGTCTGAAACTTGGTGATTGAAAATAGCTTTCTGACCTGAAATATATCACAATATTTTGAGGTAGAACAAATGTGACGTGTATAGGAGGAGCAACTGATTTTAGAACTATCGTTCTAAAGTTTTCTGGAATTGGTGTTTTCCCTGTTTTTGGGTTCATTGAAAACTAATTGATAGAAGCTAATTACTATAATTGGAGTCAAAATCTGTTGTAGCTGTATTTTGCCACTACAAGCTTAAAGAAACTCGACAAGGTGAACATTTGTCTTTATCCATCTAGCAATTCCTATTGTTCCTATTTGATGCAATCAAACCAGATTTGCAACTCTAGATCACATTCCATTATCCCTTTGACATGATTACGGACCTAAAGGATTGAGAAACAAGTGATGATCTTTGAGCAACTCATTGAATTACCCTTTACAGAAAGCACGGTGGCACAGTGGTTAGCACTGCTGCCTCACAGCGCCAGAGACCCGGGTTCAATTCCCGACTCAGGCGACTGACTGTGTGGAGTTTGCACGTTCTCCCCGTGTCTGCGTGGGTTTCCTCCGGGTGCTCCGGTTTCCTCCCACAGTCACAAAGATGTGCAGGTCAGGTGAATTGGCCATGCTAAATTGCCCGTAGTGTTAGGTTAAAGGGGTAAATGTAGGGGTATGGGTGGGTTGTGCTTCGGCGGGTCGGTGTGGACTTGTTGGGCCGAAGGGCCTGTTTCCACACTGTAAGTAATCTAATCTAATCTAATCTAATCAATTCGCGTACATTAAAATATATTCAGTGTTAGTTTCCTGTAAAAGGTTTTGCCAAAAAACTTAAAATATTGAAACAATTTGTGTGATTTATAGAAATTTTATGGATTTTAACTTTTTTTTTCTAGAAAAGGGTCTAAATTATTTTTCTTAACTGCCTGGTATTCACATCATCCACAAAACAACACATACAGTTTATATTTCTATGGTAAAATATGGCCGGTTTTTTAGTGGGATCTCTGTAAAGTGTTAACGCTAATATTTACAAAAGCTTACCATGACCACTGGCATAGCTCAAATTCATGTCATGCTCGTGCTTGACTTTGCTTCTACAATCAGACAGGAAATGCATGTCATGGGTCAAATGTCTCTGAATAAGTCCATTGAAAGCAATTGGAAGATAAGCATCCTTTACCCACTATGTGGTATTTTCTTGAATTGATGATTACAGACAGCCTGAATTTTTATTAATGATTTTCCAAAAATACAAATAATTGTATCTTTCAGCAAGGTTTGGCTGTGTAAATTATGTGCAGCTGCCAGTTCCTTGACTTGAGCGTATTTTTCTGAGGTACAGTACTGCAACTTGAAAAGCAGAGAATAAGGTAAGTACACAAACCTAGTTGTAAAAGAATTCTGTTCCAGCCACACTTTTTATTAGTTAAATCATGCAATTTAGCTAGTTTTTAATCAGAACTTGGTTTGCTAAAACCAGATGCTAAAAATTAAACCTATTAGACTAGGTTTAAGGTCTGGACCTTCAGAAATTTCCCAATGGCTTAATGCTGTGACATTGAACCAACAGATTAAAAAGGTGTCAGGTTTAAACCTGTATGTGAAAAGCATATGACCTCACCTCATCTGTAATGCTTAACATTTGTGCAATTTACTTAGAATGAAAATGTACCCAGTTGCCTCTCTTGATCACTGTCCAGTAACTGTTTAAGTATGTACATTATCAATGAAATTAGGCAGATCTATAAGTTGCAAAATGGCTGCCTGTTTTTGATGTTTTAGGTATTGGTTGGTGATGACTTGTCAAACACTTATTATTTTAAACAGAATTTGTGTTGGTGCCCCCTTATCTTTCCTTTTATTTTGGTGACTTAATACTGACCATAAGTGGTTGGGCATTAAACCTGCATTAAAAAAAACCTCAGAACTTTCATGAGTCTTTTGGACTAAATGTCCATGAGGCAATGACCAACATTATGGGCTGAATTTTGCAGGCTTTTGGCTAAATTCAAGTTGCATTGAGTTTTTGGAAGACTTACCACCATGAACCTAGCCCGATTTCTTGCTGCATCTTACTAAACTTATCGTGTTAATTATCTACCACAGCTCTATGATGCCTCTCACATGTGGTTTCTATCATACCATATATAATGCCCAGAACAACTCAAACCCAGAACAATCCGAACGACAGCAAATATCTGCCTGAAGACTGGAACTTCGTGAGCCCACACCATCTTTGAAAAGCTGCTGTATAGTCAGACAAGCACTGTCAGTCTACAGCTGTCCTCTGTGGATCCTGAAGTTTATGTTCTGTGTCCTAGAATTACTCCTGGATGGCTGGTACTGTGCAGGACTTCTTGGATCTCCAGGACCAACAGCAGAGGCCACAACACCAGACACTGCCAATTTGGTCCAAGGTTGCCACTGGCTTAAAACAATCTCATCCATTTGAAGGAATGTACAACACTATAGGACAAAGGTCAATACCTTTTTCCATTTCATCATTGTTAGACTGTCAAATACCCTACACTCATTCAATCTCTTCTATTGTACCCACCTCCCACCAAGGCTCATGCTCTAGTACTTTTAATGTTGTTTGCAACATCTTTCTCACTTGCAGTCATGCATCCCAGCTTCCAATACTACAAACACTGCACATCCTCTGTGCTGCCTTCTCGTTCACTTGGGACACCTGCACAAAAAGTAATATCTGTGTTGTCCACTTACAGGAGATGTATTATCTGCCTGCCTCTCATTTCGTGAGTAAAACAGCTCTCGATAGGGCAGAAAGAGTCAAGATGGATGTTGTACAGCTCTTCATTTCATTCCTCACCCTTTATGAGGAGAGATTCCTGACTCATAGCGGGACATGAACTGATATTGAAACATGCTCCTAACTTGACATTCTGGGAATTTCTGAGCAAAGGCTATTCTTCCTTGACTTGACTGAAGAAATTTGACAACTATGACAAGTTTCCTGGCTTTGTTTCTGTCTACATCAAGGCAACAATAAGATGAGTCTGGCATCTTGGGCTAAGGAAGCAAAGCACATAAAAACAGGGCAAGGCAATGCAAGGCTGGGAGCTGTGATCATGCTCTGACATCCAGGTAGGCTAGAATAAGTGAATGATGTGATAGCAACTGAAGAGCCCAGACATGCAACCGAGTTTAGTCCATGAGCTGGGTGCATCCCTGAGTGAAAAGTGTCCTTGCTGCAGCATTGCTGTGTTCATTGCCAGTGCAGCATTGAAGTACAGAAGGATTGACCAGGGACTAAGTTAGGAGGAGAAATGATACAAATTAGGCCTGTTTTTTCTAGAATTTAGAAGCTTAAGGGTTGACCTGATTGAAGTCTTCAAGATATTAACAGGAAAAGGCAGGGTAGATAAAGGTAAACTATCTCCACTTAGGATTGTAAAACTAGGGGCGTAACTTTTTGTTAAGCAAATATATTATGGGATATGTGCCAAAGGCAGCTTTATGGAGTTAGGCTACATATCAACCATGATCTCATTAAATATCAGAACAGCCTCAAGGGTCTGAATGGCTTACTCCTGTTCCTATGTCAACTCTCCACTATTCTTGCTATGCTGTTTGTGAAAAGCATAAATGGTGGCACAAGTATCTTACAACATCGAGAAGGCTGTTGCTGCACTTTTTAAAATACATTCATGGGATGTGTGTGTCTGGCTAGACCAGCATTTATTGCCAATCCATATTTGTCCAGAGGGCAGTTAAGAGTCAACCACATTGCTGTGGGTCTGGAGTTACATATAGGCCAGCCCATGTAAAGATGAAAGATTTCCTTCCCTAAGGACATTAGAGAACCAGGTTTTTTTTGACAATCGACAATAGTTTCATGGTGACCATTAGACCCTTAATTCCAGACTTCCTTGTTGAATTCAAATTCCACCACCTGCCATTGCAGCATTTGAACCCAGGTCCTCAGAACATTAGCTAAATTTCTGGATTAATAGTCTAGCAATAATACCACTAGACCATCGCCTACCTTGCTCTTGGTTATAGTCTTACAGCTCTGCCACATATCTCAAATTGCTCAGATTTCTCTAAGATTCCACCCCATGATTTTAAGTGGCTTTGGTCTGCAACATCTGTTTACAGAGAAAAAGTTAATATTTCGAGTTCAATATAACTTTGTCAACTCAGTTCTGAATAAATAAATAAAGTTGGAAGGTGGGTTGATTGAAATAACTTTAAATAGGAGTCGTGTGAGTTGAAGCTCACACTAAACGATGTATGAATGATGACATCTACTTTGTGGGAAAGAAAAGATGTTGACATTTTTGGTGCTTTAGACAGAAACAGAAGTCAAAGTACAATCTTCCATATGGGCTATTCCTCCTTAAGGTAGCTTTTCTGGCTAATACTTCCTTACCTTGCATGTCTTCTTCCAGGGCTTTCATGAGATTATTTCGTCATAAAGCAAGAATATGCTGTACCATCACCTCTTTGTGGAACTAAATAAATATACAGTTGAAATACTTCTAAGGATTTTTAATTTTGGCACGGCTTTGTAGATTGCTTGTATTGATATTCCTTATTTGAAACCTATTACTGATAATCAACGTTCTACTTGTTCATATTTCAACAGAATACTGAATACTGTACAACCTATAAGTAATAGCAGAAGAATGAAATACTTAAATATTGTAGTTACAAAACTTGTAAACAGCCATATGTGGAGGTAAAGTGTGCAGACTACTAGAAGACTAAGATATGCAATCTCTGGAGTTAGTCATGGAGTTATCAGAGTGGTTTTACTGATAATTTATTAACTATTTTCATTGTTTAATTTTGTTGGAGTTCAGTTTAATATTTAATTTACTGTGGCCAAGAATGTCATAACTTAAGCGTTATTTAAAGGAGATGTGAAACAATGTTTAAGTTCAGTATAACTAAGCAATTATTAATGTGGTAATATTGGGTAATTTCAGATTATTATTGTTTAAAACACAATGAATCCGTAATTGTTATAATAAATGAGCCTATAGCTAGCAAGTTAGCAGGCTACATTACATCTGTGTCTGTTTCTATTGAGCATGATATCAGGTGAGTGTATATCAACTGTAGCGTTTTTATCCTACAACCTGAGCCACCATTCTAAAGTACATTTTGGTCATATAATTCTGTAGCTCAATGAAAATTTTCAATCATTTTCAATTCAACAACAACTGTTTCAAAATAAACTATTAGCCTATATTTTTGGCACTTCTCTTTAAACAGATGCTTCTTACTAATGTTTTGTTAAATCAACATACTTAACAGTTAGCTGCATTTATAGCTTTGGTTTTGGAACTATTCACTTTTTATTGGCACAGGTTTTTTGACAAGACAGAACAACTTTGAAACTGGATCTAAAAAGTGCAGTAGTCATGACCTTTACCTGCATGTAAAACTAATTTAAGTACCTCTTGAATGTCCTGAAAGGAGATTTCCAAGGTCCTTCCTCTGCTAGGGTGCCTACTGACACTCCTCCTTTTGAGGAAGGTGCACCGTGTCTGAGTCAAGGTGATCTGACTTCCTATTGCCTTGCTGTTGGTGCTGAGGACCAATGTGTAGGGCAATAGATTTCAGGACTCTGCACATTTCAACAGACTTTGAGGTTGCTGGGCATCACTGACCATGTCTAATGGCCAGTTGATTGCATACTTTATGTAGCTGGATATAGTGTAGCAGTAGTCCGGCAGTCTCTGGTATACAAGGTCCTGGTGCTTCTGTGTCGTCTTGTGTGTGCAAGACAAATGATTTACCATGCTCAAAATCTAATTTGATTAATATCAGCGCTGTCAGATGAGGGGTCAAGAGATGATGCAGATGTCAAAAAGGTTATTTTGAGTTCCTATGAATTGGCACCAGAAGCATACAGGCAGTGGTTTAGAAACATAAAGAAGGAACCAGTCAGACTTATGTTGGGTTTGAAAGAATTAAACATAGCAATTTTCATAGATGGGTGTGGGCCTTAAAAATAGACAAAATATGTGAGGTTCTAAGAGAGATTATTCTGCTGAAGGAGTTCAAAAGTTCACTTCCATAGATGATAAGAACTTGTGGATGAACAGAAAGTTCAAGAAGTGAGAATAGTGGCAGAGTTGGCAGATGAATATGCATTGGTGCATTAAGTGAAATTTAACTTCCGACAGGAATTTCATCCTGTGAGGGATAAAAATTGGGAAAAGGGGAGATCCTTCAATACAAAACAAAGAATCGATCACACTCGGAATAGTTTACCACAGGTGAAAAAAGAAGCCCAAGGAGATGGAAGGACTCAGGTGTTTCCACTGTGTAAAGTGGGATACACAAAGTCTCAGTGCTGGTTGTTGAACGTCACTGGGGGAAAAGATGTGGTAAAAGAGGCTAAGCCAGTGGTATTAGTGGAAGTAGTAAAGGAAATCCAGGAAAGGTCAAGGAGCTGCAGAAGAGTGCACAGCCTAGGCAGGGCCTGGGTATTGAGTTAGTGCCCAATTTCTATAGAAACTTCACCTCTGTGGGTAAAGTTTATTCAGGAAAAACGGGGGAAAGAGAAACAAGGTATAATTTTAAGAGATACAGGATCTGGTCATTCTCTAATAGTAAGAGATGAAAGTATTTGCACTCTTTCTGACATGTTACCCAAGAGGGTGATCATTTGTGGAATGGATGGACAGAAATTTAACGTTCCCCTGTGTAAGATCAGGTTGGAGAACGAAATCAACACTGGAGAAGTAACAGTGGGAGTGATTGACATAGTTTCAGTTCCAGGAATACAGTTTGTTCTTGAGAATGACCTAGTAGGATCTAAGATGGGAGTGAAGCCCATTGTGGTGGAGAAGCCAAAGGGAAACCAGGGAACTGAAGAGTTAAAAGAAAAATAACCTGAAACTTTTCCAGACTGTGTAGTAACAAGATCCCAATTTCATAAGTTACAGCAAGAAGGAAAAACTGAAGAGAAAGACAAAGGAGTTGAGATTCAGTTAGCTGACACCCTGTTTGATGTAATAATACAGGAAAAACCTGAACAGGTAGAGGGTCAGGCAGACGTGTTTAATTCTGAAAGGCTAATGGACTTACAATAGAAAAATGAGACAATGAAAGATATATATATATATATTGACGCATACTCAGAAGGAATCAATGTATTCCTGAGGTTATTATCTTAAGGATAAAATCCTAAGACAAAAATGGAGACCACGGTGGGTTAGTACAAAGGATGAATGGGAGAAAGTGCACTAGATTGTGTTGCCGGTAGCATGCAGACAGGTAACACATGATTTACCAGTAGGAGATCATCTAGGTGTGAGGAATACTCAGGCTAAGGTGGAAAAGCATTTCTGTTGGCCTGGACTGCATAAAAATGTGGTTTAAATTTGCTGTATATGTCATATGTGTCAAATGGTAGGTAAGTCACAGACAATAATAAATGTGGCCAGTTTCCACATTCAAAGAACTTTTCAGATGGGTTATGATTGATTGTGTAGGTGCCCTCCAGAAAACTAAAAGTGGGAACCAGTATTTGCTAACTATAATGGATGATTCTACCAGAGGCAGTTCCCCTATTATGGAGTGTTAAAGCAAAAATGATGGTGGAGTTGCTGGTAGCTTTCTTTACCCAATATGGGCTGCCCAGGGAGATTCATTCAGACCAAGGGTCTAATTTTACTGCTGGACTATTTAAGGAAGTCCTGGATAGTTTAAGCATACAGCACTTTAAATCAAGTGCGTACCATCCTGAATCCCAGGGAGCCTTGGAAAGATGGCATGAGACCCTGAAGGCCAGTTAAGAGTGTACTGTCAGGATTACCTGAATGATTGAGACAAAGGCATCCCATTCATATTGTTTGCCATTAGAGATGCCCCAAATAAATCTACTGAGTTTACTCCCTTTGTGTTAATATTCAGACTTGAAATGAAAAGGTATTTGAAACTAACTAAAGAAAAATTGATAGGACTGCAGAAGGAAATCTCACACTTGGATTACGTATCTGAGGTGAGGGAGAGATTAAACCGAGTAGGTGAGTTAGCTAAACCGTACCTGAAGAGGGCACAGTATAGAATGAAGCAGGTGGCAGATAAAAAATCTAAAATTCAGATGTTTTCCGGTATTTTAGTATTGTTACCAGTGATAGGAGATCCCTTCAAAGCCAGGTTTAGTGGTACCTATCAAATTGAGGAAAAAGTTGAAGCAGGTAAACTATCTGGTCAGGATGCTGGTCAATATGTTGAAACCTAACTTTAATAGGTACAAGGAACTGGGGGAACAGGTGTTAGTTACTGCTTCAGAGTGAGGAATCAAATCCAGATGGTGTGAATTTTGATGTGCCTCAATATGTTAAATAACAAGGAAGCTCTTGAAGAATGGAACAGAATAGTGAGATACCTGTTTCAGGAGCAAAGAACCGGAGTTTTGTTGCAGTAGTATGAGGAATAGAATGGAGAGGACTAACACTATTGTGCATGGGGTGTAGTGGACAACGAAGAAGGTTACCTCAGATTATAACTGGCTGAGGAGTGGCAGATGGAGCTTAATTTAGGTAAATGCAAGGTGCTGCACTTTGGGAAAGCAAATCTTAGCAGGACTTATACACTTAATGGTAAGGTCCTCGGGAGTGCTGCTGAACAAAGAGACCTTGGAGTGCAGGTTCATAGCTCCTTGAAAGTAGAGACACAGGTAGATAAGATAGTGAAGAAGGTGTTTGATATGCTTTCCTTTATTAGTCAGAGCATCGAGTATAGGAGTTGGGAGGTCATGTTGTGGCTGTACAGGACATTGGTTAGGCCACTTTTGGAATATTGCGTGCAATTCAGGCAGCATGTTGTGAAACTTGAAAGGGTTCAGAAAAGATTTACAAGGATGTCGCCAGGGTTGGATGATTTGAGCTCGAGGGAGAGGCTGAATAGGCTGGGGCTGTTTTCCCTGGAGTGTCGAAGGCTGAGGGGTGACCTCATAGAGGTTTATAAAATCATGAGGGACATGGATAGGACAAATAGGCAAAGTCTTTTCCCTGGGTGAGTCCAGAACTAGAGGGCATAGGTTTAGGGTCAGAGGGGAAAGATATAAAAGGGACCTAAGGGGCAACTTTTTCATGCAGAGGGTGGTTCGTGTATGGAATGAGCTCCCAGAGGAAGTGGTGGAAGCTACATGATACTATAACTAGCTCCATTACCAGTGATTGTAGTGAAAGCCTTGGGCCTAAATTTGATGGAATGAAATTGGTTGCAAAAGATTCAGCTAGATTGGCTCAACATTTTTCAATTAGAAAATGACTACCTGAGTGAAGTCCTAATTAAATGCCTGGATGTTTTCCAGGAAGGTCGAGGGATTATCAGAGGAGTCAAAATAACTTGGTATGTTGACCAGGCAGCAAATTCCATGATTCTGCAAGGCCTGTTCAGTGTCATTGCTTTATGGGCACTTTTGAGACAGAATTCAAGACTGTAAAGTGAGGAAATCTTCAAGCCAGTCCAAATAGTGAACTGGGCAGCATTGGTCATACTAATTTTGAAACCTGGTGGATCATTTCACCTTTGTGGGAGATTTTAAATGAATGTGAAATTGTTTTTCACAGTTGGTTAGATGCCCAATCCCTTAATTAGAGGATTTGTATACAAAGCTATACAAAGGAGGTTTGATCTTTGGGAAATTTGACATGAGCTACACTTACTTCCTATTGCTTTTAGACCTGGATTCTCAGAAGTATGTTGCAATTAATACTTTTAAAAGTTTGTGCCGATCTGCAGCCCTCAATACCAATATGCAATTCAGCATGTCATCAGCCTATTCAACTTTTCAGTGAATGATTTAGCAAGGTGTACCTTAGGTCGCCATTACCTAGATTACATCCTGATAACAGGGAAAACTAATAAGGAACACTGAGAATTTGGATATAGTCTGAAGGTATGTTTCCAAGGCAAGCTATGTCAAAAAAGGGAAAAATGTGTGTTCCAGCTCCCCAAGTGACCTACTTGGGCTACAGGGCCGACAATACTGAGTGACACCAGTTGGAAGATGAAGTGAGGAGATCAAGGGTTACAGGGAAAAGGCAGGGGAAAGAGATTGAGAAGTATATCATCCATAATCAAATGATGGAACAGACTTGATTGGGTTCGGAAGAGATTTACAAGCATGTTGCAAGGGTTGGAGGATTTGAGCTACAGGCAGAGATTGAATAGGCTAGGACTGTTTTCCCTGGAGTGCCAGAGGCTGAGGGGTGACCACATAGCAGTTTGTAAAATCATGAAGAGCATGGATAGGATAAATAAACAAAGTCTTTTCCCTGGGGTGGGGAAGTCCAGAACGAGAGGGCATAGGTTTAGGGTGAGAAGGGAAAGATATAAAAGAGACCTAAGGGGCAACCTTTTCATGCAGAGGGTGGTACGTGTATGGAATGAGCTGCCAGAGGAAGTGTTGGAGGCTAGTACAATTGCAACATTTAAAAGGCATCTGGATGGGTATATGAATAGGAAGGGTTTGGAGGCATATGGGCCAGGAGCTGGCAGGTGGGACTAGATTGGGTTGGGGTATCAGGTTGGCATAGACGAGTTAGACCAAAAGGTCTGTTTCTGTGCTGTACATCTCTGACTCTGATTCTATGGCTAAATGGCCTAATTCTAGCCCTATATATTGTGGTATCTGGGCTTTCAGAGCATCTTGGAGAAAGTGAGGACTACAGATGCTGGAGCTCAGAGCTGAAAAATGTGTTGCTGGAAAAGCGCAGTAGGTCAGGCAGCATCCAAGGAGCAGGAGAATCGACGTTTCGGGCATAAGCCCTTCTTCGGGAATGAGGAAGGTGTGCCAAACAGGCTAAGATAAAAGGTAGGGAGGAGGTACTTGGGGGAGGGGCATTGGGAATGCGATAGGTGGATAGGCTGGAGAGGGGGTGGGGGATGAAGAGGTCAGGAAGAAGATTGCAGGTAAAGAAGGTGGTGCTGAGTCCAAGGGTTGGGACTGAGATAAGGTAGGGGGAGGGGAAATGAGGAAGCTGGAGAAAACACAGCCCCCACTCCCACCTCCAGCCCCACATCAGGTCCTAGCTCCCAACCCTGCCGTATTTTCACCATTCCTCCAGACCTCCCCCTCTCTGAGGATGAAAGATCAGTCCTCAGCAGAGGCCTCACCTGCATCCCCCTATGCTCCCGGATTAACGAATTCAACACACGGCGAGACATCGAACAATTCTTCCGCCGCCTTCGCCTCCCCGTCTACTTCTTCAACCAGGACTCCAGCCCACCTTCTGACGACCCCTTCTCCTGCCTCTAACACAGCCCATCCACCTGGACACCCCGTGCTGACCTCTTACTCGCCCTCGGTCTCTTCATAGCCAATTGCTGCCGCGACATTAACCGCCTCAACCTGTCCACCCCTTTTACCCACTCCAACCTCTCACCCTCATAACATGCAGCCCTCGATTCCCTCCGCTCCAACCCCAACCTCACTATCAAACCGGCAGACAAGGGAGGCGCGGTGGTAGTTTGGTGCAGCGATCTTTACATTGCTGAGGCTAAACGCCAGCTCAAGGACACCTCCTCCTACTGCCCCCTTGACCATGATCCCACTCCCCGCCACCAAACCACCATCTCCCAGACCATCCATCACCTCAGGGGATCTCCCATCCACCGCCTCCAACCTCGTAGTCCCACAACCCCACTCTGCCCGTTTCTACCTCCTGCCTAAAATCCACAAACCTGACTGCCCCGGCCGACCCATTGTCTCAGCCTACTCCTGCCCCACCGAACTCATGTCTGCATACCTCGACACGGTCCTGTCCCCCTTAGCCCAAGAACTCCCCACCTACGTTCGGGACACCACCCACGCCCTCCACCTCCTCCATGATTTTCGCTTCCCTGGCCCCCAACGCCTTATCTTCACCATGGACATCCAGTCCCTATACACCTCCATCCCCCATCACTAAGGCCTCAAAGCCCTCCGCTTCTTCCTTTCCCGCCGACCCAACCAGTACCCTTCCACTGACACCTTCCTTCGACTGACTGAACTGGTCCTCACTCTTAACAACTTCTCTTTCCAATCCTCCCACTTCCTCCAAACCAAAGGAGTAGCCATGGGCACCCGCATGGGCCCCAGCAATGCCTGCCTCTTCGTTGGATATATGGAACAGTCCATCTTCCGCAGCTACACTGGCACCACCCCCCACCTTCTCCTCCGCTACATCGATGACTGTATCAGCGCTACCTCGTGCTCCCACGAGGAGGTTGAACAGTTCATCCACTTTACTAACACCTTCCACCCTGACCTCAAATTTACCTGGACTGTCTCAGACTCCTCCCTCCCCTTCCTAGACCTCTCCATTTCTATCTCGGGCGACTGACACAACACGGATATTTACTATAAAACGACCGACTCCCACAGCTACCTAGATTACACCTCCTCCCACCCTGCCCCCTATAATAAAAATCCCATATTCCCAATTCCTTCGCCTCCGCCGCATCTGCTCCCAGGAGGACCAATTCCAATACCGAACAACCCTCCTTCTTCAAAGACCGCAATTTCCCCTCAGACGTGGTTGACGATGCTCTCCACCACATCTCCTCCACATCTCCTCCACTTCCTGCTCCTCCGCCCTTGAACCCCGCCCCTCCAATCGTCACCAGGACAGAACCCCACTGGTCCTCACCTACCACTCCACCAACTTCCAGATACATCGTATCATCCTTCGTCATTTCCGCAACCTCCAAACAGACCCCACCCCCAAGGATATATTTCCCTCCCCTCCCCTATCAGCATTCCAGAAAGACCACTCCCTCCGCGACTCCCTCGTCAGGTCCACACCCCCCGCCAACCCAACCTCCACTCCTGGCACCTTCCCCTGCAACCGCAAGAAATGCAAAACTTGCACTCACACCTCCCGCCTCACTTCCCTCCAAGGCCCCAAGGGATCCTTCCATATCCATCACAAATTCACCTGCACCTCCACACACATCATTTACTGCATCCGCTGCACCGGACGTGGACTCCTCTACATTGGGGAGATAGGCCGCCTACTTGCGGAACGTTTCAGAGAACACCTCTGGGACACCCGCACCAACCAATCCAACCGCTCCGTGGCTGAACACTTTAACTCCCCCTCCCACTCCGCCAAGGACATGCAGGTCCTTGGCCTCCTCCATCTCCAGACCATGGCAACATGACGCCTGGAGGAAGAGCGCCTCATCTTCCGTCTAGGAACCCTCCAACCACAAGGGATGAATGCAGATTTCTCCAGCTTCCTCATTTCCCCTCCCCCCACCTTATCTCAGTCCCAACCCTCGGACTCAGCACCGCCTTCTTGACCTGCAATTTTCTTCACCACCTCTCTGCCCCCACCCCCTCTCTGGCCTATCATCCTCACCTTAACCTCCTTCCACCTATCGCATTCCCAATGCCCCTCCCCCAAGTCCCTCCTCCCCACCTTCCAGAGCATCTTGACATACATCCTGTAACATATGTCTCATCTCAAACAATCTGAACATCAGAATATTTAGGCCATTAAGGGGAGATGTGATGCCTTAGTAGTATTATCACTTGACTCATAATGCAGAGGCTCACGTAATTTTCTGGTGACCTGGCTTCAAATCCCATTATGTCAGATGGTGGAATTTATAATTCAGTAAAATCTGCGATTAAATGTATCATGATGACCAGAAAACTGTCAATATGTCAGAAAAAAAATCTATCTGATTCACTAATGCTCTTTAGAAAAGGAAATCTGCCATCCGAACCTGGCCTACATGTGACACCAGACCCAAAGCAATGTGGTTGACTCTTAACTACCCCCCCGTCAGCAATTAGAGTTAGGCAATAAATACTGGACTAGCCAACAATGCACACATCCTGTAAAATGAAAAAGAAAATTGGCAATTAATTAGAATGGTTATTACACATTAAAGCTTAAACACATTATTAATCACACAACACCAGGTTAACGTCCAACAGGTTTATTTGGAAGCACTAGCTTTCGGAGCGCTGCTCCTTCACGAGGTGGTTGTGGAGTATAAGATCGTAAGACACCTAATTTTATAGGAGAAAGTGAGGTCTGCAGATGCTGGAGATCAGAGCTGGAAATGTGTTGCTGGAAAAGCGCAGCAGGTCAGGCAGCATCCAGGGAACAGGAGAATCGACGTTTCGGGAATAAGCCCTTCTTCAGGAATGGGGAAAGTTTGTCCAGCAGGCTAAGATAAAAGGTAGGGAGGAGGGACTTGGGGGAGGGGCGTCGGAAATGTGATGCATCACACTGGAAACATTTGCTAAAATATTCTGTGCCTTACGATCTTATAGTCCGCAACCACGTGATGAAGGAGCAGCACTCTGAAAGCTAGTGCTTCCAAATAAACTTGTTGGACTATAACCTGCTGTTGTGTGATTTTTAATGTTGCCAGGGTTGGAGGATTTGAGCTATTGGGAGTGGTTGAATACATAGGGACTGGTTGAATGTGATTTATATATGAAAGAACTGAAACCAACATGTTCATTCTAAAAGATGAGACTTAGCAAACAATCCAGGTCTTTTTCAATATATAATTTCAGTTACATCACACTGTAAACTTTTGCTCTAAATTCTTTGTCTTACGATCTTATACTCCACAAACACCTGATGAAGGATCAGTGCTCTGAAAGCTAGTGCTTCCAAATAACTCTGTTGAACTATAACCTGGTGTTATGTGATTTTTAACTTTGCACACTCCAATCCAACACCAGCACCTCCAAATCATAAACACATTATTACACACTACACTTAAACATTGAATAAATAAGTAATGCATAATATGTTTTTTGGAAATAAACAGTAATCCCAAGTTACTTCTCAGACCACAGAAATGATTATTATTCTTTTCACTTGTCTTTCAGCATGTTTGTTTCGATACAATGGGCTATCGTTTGTGTACCTCATTTTTCTCCTCCTTATTCCTCTTTTTTCTGAACCCACAAAAAAGACAATGCAAGGTAAGAAATTGTGAATTATTATTTTGTATGCAAGCTGTGTATGATTGTATTTAATGTGTAATTGATAGCTCAGGAATTAATGATTCATTCTCATGAGTGTTGCTGAAAACACCAATATTTATTTCCCAAATCGAATTCCCTTAAGCTGATAGTGATAGTTTGCTGCCTTAAACTGCTGCAGTCTATGTGATACATGTATCACAATGCTATTAAGAATTTTTAGTTTTATCCCAGCTGCAAAGAAGAAATATACTTCCAATGCAGGATTAATTCCAACCTAGCTCAGTGATACCCCACGGAAGCTAAGGTACTGCTGAGGCTTCACAGCTGTCAGACCATGCTGTACATCTCTAACTTAGCTAACAGCATCTTCAGCTTGCCTGAGGTCTTTAGCTAAATGGTCAATCTGAAGGCAGCTAATTAGATAGCAACCTCTGGAGCATTGCCAAATGCATCGCAGGGCTGTCTTCTATAGATAAGGAATCCCTTCATTTTGGTTCAGTATCCCTACATGATATGAAACCAGACAATTTCTGCAATGATATTGCTCAGCTTTTGACAAAATCAACGTTTAAAAAAAAGGGTTAAACAGCATCCTTAACTCCTTTGACAGCCTTAAATTATTCTCAATCAAATCCCTTAATAACCCACCAATAACAGTGCCTATATCCACATAATTATTACACTAATTCACAAAAGTAACACTGCTCACAGTTATCAATATTCTAAGATCTCATTACATTAGCAGACCTTAAACCACACATCAGTTTAAATTTTGTAAAATTGACATGTATGAAAACATGAATTCGGAGAAGGATTAGGCTTCTTGTCCACTTGAGTCTGCTTTGCCAATTAATAAGGTCATGGCTGATTTGATTACAAGCCTACTGCATAGAATCTCTTACTATCTGTTTTTATATATCAAACTTCTTTTCACATTTTATTTTTCCTTCCTTTTTAATCTTTTATGTGGAGGTGCCGGTGTTGGACTGGGGTGGACAAAGTTGAATTGAAGTGAACTGAATATATTGTCATGTATACCAAGGCACAATAAAAAGCTTTGTCTTGCGAGCAATACAGGCAAATCACATAGTTAAATGCATATATAAGTAAATAATAGGTAAACGGCGGCAAAAACAAAAACAATCACATGACACCAAGTTATAGTCCAACAAGTTTATTCAGAAGTACAAGCGCATCAGTGTATGACATTATGATCTTTTGCTGTAGGTTCAGCATCCTGTGATCCTACTCCACTAGCTACCTGATGAAGGAGCAACGCTCCAAAAGCTTGTACTTCCAAATAAACCCGTTGGACTATAACCTGGCATTGTGTGATTTTTAACTTCAGTCTTTTAGTCATTCTTTGCCTTTGTTTAGATTTTATTCAAACTTCTGACCACCCATCCTAGCACAGTTGCATGTGTTTCCTGTAATTTTGATAACATATTTAACTCTTTTAATTTAATCTGTTTGAAATGTCCTTGGAATTTTAATTTCAAGTTAGAATGTCCCTTTCTGTGTATTCTGAAATATCCCTTAAAATATCTGCCATTGCATCTCTGTTGATCTATCCATTTATCCAATTAACCAGATCATTTTAGCTAGGTATTCTTTTATGCCCTCATAATTTCCCTTATTTATATGTATAACATTAGACTTGCACCCACTCCCTCAACCAAGTACAATTCAATACTATTATGATTGCTACCACTTTGGGGCCACTTTCATTACAAAGCTATCAGTTAATCATACCTTGTAACACAATATCAGGCCTAGTATAGGGTCAGTTCTGCTCAGCTTCAGAATGTAGGAGCAAATTACTGCAGATGCTGGAATATGTGCTGAAAGCAAAAAATGCTGGAGATCTCAATGCGTCGGGCAGCATCCATGGAGAGAGAGCAAGCTAATGTTTTGAGTCTGGATGACCTTTTATCTATTAGCTTGCTTTCTGTCCATGGATGCTGCCTAACCCACTGTGATCTTTAGCATTCTTTGTTTTCAGTACAGCTCTAGAATGTACTGCTCTAAGAAACTGTCCCAAATACATTTTTGAAGTCCTCATCTAGGCTACCTTTTACTGATCTGATTTTTCTAGTCCATAAGTAAATTAAAGTCCTGCTTTCTGATAAGCACCTATTATTTGCTCCTCTGTACTCCATTCTACCATGTGGTTAATAATATAGGGCCTGTGTGCACCATCCTCCCAAGTGACTTCTTGCAGAGAAAAATAGAAAATAGGTGCAGAAAAGGCATTCAGCCCTTCGAATCTGCTCTGCCATTCAGTATGAGCATAGCTAATCATCCAACTCAGCACCCTGTTCCACTTTCTCTCCATACCCTTTGGTTCCCTTTATCCCTGAGAAATGGATCTAATATAGATGCATAAAACATTCAAAGTTTTTGTCTCTGCCACATTGTGTGGCCGGGGATTCCACAGGCTCATCACTTTCTGGGGAAAAAATTCTCCCTCATCTTCATTTTAAATGGCCCATCCTGTGTCGTAAACTGTGGTTGTTCACTTACTGGGAACATCATCTTTTGGCTACCCTATCTAGTCCTCTTAGGATTATATAAGTTTCTTTGAGAGAGTCTCCATCATCACCATTAACCAGTCCATCATACATCAGTCTTAACTATTCCGGGAATCAGTCTGGTAAACCTCCATTTTATTCCTTCTGTAGCTAGAACATCTTTCCACTGATAAGGAGACACAATATTTCAGGTGTGGTTTCATCAAGGCCCTGTACAATTTTAGCAAGATATTCCCACTCTAGTACTCAAATCCTTTGCTATGAAGACCAACGTACCATTTGTTGCCTTTACTACCTCCTGCGTCTGCATGCTAACTTTCAATGACTGGTGTATGAGGATACCCAGGTCTCATTGCACATTCTCCTCTCTCAATTCATAGCCATTCAGATAAGAATCTGTCTTCATATTTTTCAAACCAAAATGGATAACCTCACATTTATCCACATTACACTGCATCTGCTATGCATTTGTCCACCCATTCAGCTTGCCCAAATCACACTGAAGCATCTCTGCATCCTCATCGCAGCTCAGATCTTGATCAGATGGGCCAATGGGCTGAGAAGTGGCAGGTGGAGTTTAATTTAGATAAATACGAGGTGCTGCATTTTGGAAAAGCAAATCTTAGAGGACTTATACTCTTAATGGTAAGGTCCGAGAGTGTTGCGGAACAAAGAGACCTTGGAGTGCAGATTTATAGCTCCTTTGAAGGTGGAGTCACAGGTAGATAGGATAGTGAAGAAGGCATTTGGTATGCTTTCCTTTATTAGTCAGAGTATTGAGTACAGGTGTTGGGAGGTCATGTTGCAGTTGTACGGGACATTGGTTCGGCCACTGTTGGAATATTGTGTGCAATTCTGGTCTCCTTCCTATCGAAAAGATGTTGTGAAACTTGAAAGGGTTCAGAAAAGAATTTAAAAAATGTTGCCAGTGTTGGAGGATTTGAGCTATAGAGAGAGGTTGAACAAGCTAGGGCTGTTTTACCTGGAGTGTCCGAGGCTGAGTGGTGACCTTATAGAGGTTTATAAAATCATGAGGGGCATGCATAAGATAAATAGACAAAGTATTTTCCCTGGCGTGGAGGAGTTCAGAACTAGACGGCATGGGTTTAGGGTGAGAGGAGAAAGATATAAAAGAGACCTAAAGGGCAACTCATTCATTCAGAGGGTGGTTCGTATATGGAATGAGCTGCCAGAGGAAGTGGTGGAAGCTAGTACAATTGCAACATTTAAAAGGCATCTGGATGGATATATGAATAGGAAGGATTTGGAAGGATATGGGCCAGGTGGTGGCAGGTGAGACTAGATTGGGTTGGGATATCTGGTTGGCATGGACAAGTTGGACAGAAGGGTCTTTTCTGTGTTGTACATCTCGATGACTCACCCTTCCAACTAGCTTTGTCATTTGCACATTTGAAGATTTCATTTAAAGATGTCACAGTTGGAGAAATCACATTGGCGTATAATAGAAAGCATTCTGAAAAGCTAAATAAACCATGTCCAATGACTCACCCTCATCAACTCTACTAGTTGCATCCTTGAAGAATTCCAGTAGATTTGTCAAGTATGATTTACCTTTTATTCATCTATTTTGGCTCCGTACAATCCTAGCACTGTTTTCCATGTGCTCAGCTATTACAAGTTTTATAATAAATTCTTGCATTTTCCCAACTACCAATGCCAGGCTGACTGGTCTATATTTACCAGTTTTATCACTATCTCCCATTTCAAATAGGTAGGTTATATTAGCTACATTCCAGTATGAATTGTTACAGAGTCTAAAATGTCTTGGAAGCTGACCACCAATGCATCCACTATTTCTAGGGCCACTTCTTTAAATATTCTGGGATGTAGGTTATCAGGACCTGGGACTTATTGTCCTTCAATTCCATCAATTTCAGAACACCATTTCCCTACTAATATTGATTTCATTCAGTTCCTCCCTCTCACCAAAACCTAACGTTTCTGAAATATTATTTATGTCCTCACTTTTTGCACAAAGAACCAAATTATGTATTTAGTTGGTCAGCCATTTCTTTGTTCCCCATTTTAAATTTCTGTTTCTGATTTTAAGGGACCTATATTTGTCTTCACCAATCTTTCTCTTCACATACCTATAGAAATTTCTATAATCAGTTTTTATGTTCATTGCAAGTTTGCTCTCATACTCCTTTTTCCTTTCGTTAATCCTTTTATCCTCCTTTGCTAAAACTTATCTGCTTCAACTCCTCGGGTCTGGTGTCTTTTGCTGGCCAATTGGTATACCTCTTCCTTGGACCTCATATTATCTTTAATTTATATACCATGGTTTGGCTACTTTTTTTTGTTTTAGATAGCAATGAACGATTGTTGCAGTTCCCTGTGCGCTGTTTAAGTGTTTGCCATTGTCTTTTGATCACCATTCCTAAAGTACTGTAAGACCACATGTAAAAGGAAAAGGAGAATGCTGTTTGGTCCCTTGAGCCTGTTCTGTCATTCACTAGGATCTTGGCTAATCTGACATTTCCCATGTCCATTTTGCTGCAGTTTCCTCATAACTCTTGATTCCCCTTCTGATCAAGAGTCTGTCTATCTCAGGCTAAATATTCATCAAGGACTCTGCCCTCACAGCTCTCTGTGATAAAGAGTTCCAAAGACTTCCAACCCTCTATGAGAAGAAATTCCTCCTCATCTCATTGGAATTCCTTTATTCTGAGACTATTCCATCTGGCCCTAGACTCTCCCATAAGGGAAAATATCCTCTTAGCATTTCCCCCATCAAGCCCATTAAGAATGCTAGATGTTTCAATGAGATCACCTCTCATTCTTCTGAACTCCAGAGAGTAGATTCCCAACTTATTTAGCATTTGCTGACAAAACAGTCTCTTCAAACTGGGAGTCATCCTAGTAAATCATCTATGAACTGCCTCCAATGAAATGTTATCTTTCTATTATGACACGGAAGGTCCAATCCCCTCTGTTTATTAAACCAAACACCCAGAAAAGCTCAACTCATCTTGTAATCCATTAAAATGTGAGTGAGCGACAAGAGCTCCTAATTTCCACTATTTAAGTTTTAAAAATTCAATTTATTTTTCTAACTTCAATAGTGAACATTAACCAAAAAAACTATTCACAAGTCCAAGCTCCCCTTTCTCTTAATTACTTACTATCTGACTCCAACTCTGCAAAAATATGATGGTCCAAAAAGACAATTATTAAAATTATATTAACTCCATCTGAAAACCAGAGTCTGTCGTCTTCTGTGACTTCACTCTTCTGGCTACTGATCTCCCTGAGTCATCTTCTTTCATTTTACTGTATGTTTCACATGAAAACTACCTTTAATGTAGAGTGTTTTCTAATTTATTTGACAGCAAGATGTTAGATTGGCAGTTAGTTCTCTGGTTCTAAAGCTGTTGCTCTCTGACCAATTTTCAAAATGTCCATGTTCTTATACCACCCAACATCAGATTGTCTCATTGGTTTGATGTTGGCAAAACAATAAATTTAAACTCGATTGGGTTTTAGTATCCTTGGGCATAAGTTAAACTGGTTAAATTCGAATTGTTGTCAAAACATCAACCAAAACACAGGTATCCATTTCTTAGCCAAACATTACATACAGCAGTCCCTCTGTATCTGCAGGAGATATGTTCCAAACCCTACCGCGAAAGCCTAAAACCGCAGATAGTGCAAACCCATTCATTTAAATGGGAAATGTACTTTCCCAGCAGCCTTCTGGTCCCTGGTTCTGGAACGTTCCCTTTTATATGTTTGGGCTATGGTAAACCGCAGGTAGCTGAAACCGCTGTAACCGGACCCGCAGATACAGGGGTTGCCCTGTGTTTTCAATGTTCCAGTGCATACTGGGACTGCTATCCAGTCATGTACACAGGTGCTTGAAATCTTTCAGTTCAAAAAGCATTCACTCTTTCTTAAAGGTACAGTACATGCCTTCAACTTCATAATATTAACTTAGCAGGACAAAAACTGCTCTAGAAGTGGTCTAACCAGCACCTTGTATAGTTACAGTATGACTTCCCTACTGTTATACTCCAACCCCTTGAAATAAGGTCCAACATTCTATTAGCCTTCCTGATTACTTGCTTTAAGTAACATTCCCAAATCTATCATAGATAATTCATGCTTCACACCATCAAAGTTTCCTCTATTTAGAATTAGGATCTCGTCTCAGAATCACTTTCCATCACGATGCAGAATTCAATCATGTTATGTTCACTCATCCCCAATGGATTTCACACAATTGATTGACAATTATCTCTTTCTAATTAGGGGAGAAAGTGAGGTCTGCAGATGCTGGAGATCAAAGTTGAAACTTTATTGCTGGAACAGCACAGCAGGTCAGGCAGCATCCAGGGAACAGGAGATTCGACGTTTCGGGCACAGGCCCTTCTTCAGGAATGATTCCTGAAGAAGGGCCTGTGCCCGAAACGTCGAATCTCCTGTTCCCTGGATGCTGCCTGACCTGCTGTGCTGTTCCAGCAATAAAGTTTCAACTTTGATCTCCAGCATCTGCAGACCTCACTTTCTCCTCGAAGATTTCAACCTACTGCGAATCCTCTTACAAGGATGCCTTCCTTGAAGAAGCTCTCTGCCTCTCCATTCCTGAAGAAGGGCCTGTGCCCGAAACGTCGAATCTCCTGTTCCCTGGATGCTGCCTGACCTGCTGTGCTGTTCCAGCAATAAAGTTTCAACTCTCTTTCTAATTACAATACCAAGTCTAGGATGGTCTCTTCTCTCATTGGTTCCTCAATGTGTTAGTCCAAAGAATCATCCTGTATAATTCATAAATTCCTTCTATACAGAATTGATACTAATTTGATTTATCCAATCTTTATGCAGATTTGTCACCCATCATTAAAGATTTTGTTTTATTGTATAAATCTCTAATTTCTTGTTTAATGCTATTACTAACATCACCCTTATAGTTTGGGGTTTTTGTACAGTCCCCATTAATAATTTTTGCCCCTTGTAGTTTCTCAGCTCTACCCATAGAGCTTTTATGTAGTTGGACCCAATATCTTCCCTCATTATTGCATTCATTTCCTCTTTAACTAGCAACTTCACTGCTCTTATCTTGTAGTCTGCCGTTCCTAAATATTGAATCCCCTGGATATTCAGTTCCTATCCCCAGTCACCCTGCAGCCATGTATCTGTAATCCTGACTATCCCATACCTGTTTTCTGCACAAAGCCATAAGACTTGCCATTTTTAACATTACTTGCCCATTCCCATAATTTTCCATTGTGTCCCTTTGGTTTTAGCCCTTGATTTGTCTGCTTACCACTTTTCTTATTCCCCTCTCTTTTCTATCTACTTAAATTTTGAAATTTAAAGATTTTAAACACATAGGTAAAAGTAAAATCCCATTATTCTCAAAACCGCCCTTCATAAATTGAAAAGAAACAAAATAGCTTTTGTATAACGCTCTAAACACACCTCAACCACAGAATCCCAAAGTACTACTTGCACAATATTCATAGCAGAGTCTCTGTATCCAACACCTGGGTCAGTTTAAGTTATTTGTGACTTCAGTCTTTAGATGGGAACTGCAGATATCTTCTTCCTGAAGCTTTGACACACCTACTTAATTATATTCAGCTTAAATAATTTCTTTAGAGTTTTATCACCAAATCCTCACTCTAAGGCAACCTAGTTCGCAAACCCACTAATTACTAATTTGAAAACCAGAACTCAAACTTACAAACATTATCCATAATGATAGAGTAGTCCAGCAAATCACAGCAAAACAGAAGGCCGAAGCATTTACAGTCCCTTTACCCAGACGTGCTATGTGGATGATCTATATTAGCCACTCCCCAATGTCCTGAGCATCAGAGGGACCAATCTTCAGATTTATTTCACTCCCGTGATATCAAGAGACGGTGAAGGCATTAGATATTGCAAAGGCTGTTGAACTTGACAAAACTCTGATAATAGCACTGAAGGCTTTTGCCCCAGTGCTAGATGCTCACCTCTCAATTAGTTCTAGTATATCTGCGACATTTGTTGTGGAATGAGACCTTCCATCACTTCAATGGCAATTGAGCATAGACTAACTGTTAGTAATAGTTTGCCATGGATTTGTCCTGTCTTTTGTGCATCCCAATCTATGCTGAATAACCATTAAAGTGATGGAAGGCCTCATCGACAGTGCTATTAAACAGCACTTTCTCAGCAATGATCTATTCACTGATGCCCAGTTTGGGTTCTGCCAGAGCCAATTTGCTCCTGACCCTATTACAGCCTTAATCCAAACAAGGACAAAAGAGCTGAACCTCAGAGTTGAGGTAAGAATGACTGCATTTGACATAAAGCAGCTTTTGACCAATTGTGGAAGCAAGGACCCTTGACAAAATGTGAGTCTGTCAAAAATCAAATGGAAACTTTTTACTGATGGGGTCATACTTAGCACAAAGGGAGATGATTGTGATTACTGGAGGCTAGTTCCAGTTTCTTAAGATATTGCCCAGATGTGACAGTACTATGGCTTTAAGAAAATTTTGTCCGTTTTCTTTTGAAGAAAGGGTTTAAGACAGATGCTGAGCTTTCTATTTGAAATCAAAAAATTAAACAGATTGCGAGGCCTTGGGTTTGTTAAAACGTTTGAACAATGGAAGCAGCCTGAATGAGTGGGGTCAAGCTGCCCTCAGAGCCTGGATTTTTAGTTGTACTGGAGAATTTCCTGTGCAACAATCTATTTTACTGAATTTGCCTTTGCCAAGGATGTGTTTATGGGATTTTACTATATTGGAACGGTTTCTGTTTCAGTGTAATAATGTTTGATTCTGTTAAATTTTCTAATAGAGTTAAGGTATTCAAGTTTCTAACTTTTTAATTATATTTTTAACTATAGTGTATGCATGAAGTGTGTTTTGCTTCAAGCTGGGTCATTTGATCAATGGGTTATTGCAGTCAGAATGCAACGACTGGTACTTGCCTTTAAAATTAAAAAAGGTTAGGGTCTTTGCTATCTCAACTTATTTTGAGGAGGTTTAGTCTGGCCCATAATTCTGGAGAACCATCTTTAACTGCTTATCAATTACATTCCTTTCATTATAAGGGCAGAACCAGTGATGCTTGCTGAGGATAGTACTATCTTCATTCAGTGATATTCATGAATCTACAAGTACTGAAGCAGCCTGTACTAATTTGTTGTAAAACTGAACAATACTAAGGCTTGGGCTACAAAGTGGAAAGCATCTTTCATACCACACAATTACCAGGAAATAAGACCGCATTAAAAAATCTTCCTTGCTATTCATTAAAAGATCCTTCCTGGTCATCAAGCTGGAGGTTACCATTGACTCAAACTGAATTGGACCAGCTATACAAATAGTATGGCTAACAGCTCAACTCTGAGGGTAGAAATTCTGTTGTGAGTAGCCCATCTCATAACTCTCCAAAGTCTATCCACCATGTCTAAGGCATAGGTATGAGGGTGTAACAGGACAGGCCACCATTTATTTCCATTCCCTAATTTATCAGAGGATTCATATGTAGGCCAGATCAAGTAAAGATGGCAGACTATGGTTTCATTGTGTTTTTCTTTTGTCTTCCTCCTCTCATTCCACATTTCTATTAATTCAGATTTTGTCATCTGCCATAATGAGATTCAAACTCATAATTCTGGAATTCTAGCCTGGGTTTTGAATTACTTATGACAGTATCACTGTGCCACTGTCTCCCACTATATCTGAAGTGTAATCCAATTCTGTTCATTTGTGTGGATGAGTGCAGTTTCAACAACACCTGAGAAACTTAATACAAAGCAACCTACTTGATTTACACCCCAGCTACCACTTTCAACATTCACACTCTCTATCATCTAAGAATGGTGGCACCAAGATACGTTGCAGCAACTCACTACTTCTCTTTTAAAAACATCATCCAAATCCACTACTTCTGCCATGTAGTAGGGCAAAGAGAATGGGAACACCATTCTGTCAAGTGTCCCTGCAAGCGAGGTGACATCTTGAAATGACATCTCTGTTCCTTCACAGTTGCTAGGATCGTGGAAGGGAAATCGTGGATCTCCCTTCTCAACTAGATGTACCTACACAAAGTAGAATGCAGTGGTTCAGGAAGCATGCCACTACCTTCCTGAGGGCTTTTAGGAATGTGCAACAATGCTGGCTTACTCAGCAATACCCATATCCCATAGACGGCTGTTACAAAATGTGCCTACAGTCTGTGTATAAAGTCAATGCAGATCTAATGCCTCCAGTGTTAAAACATTAAGGAGTGATGTGGTTTAAGAACTGGTGGGGGCGCATTGGGGGGGCAGTGGGGAGTCACACTTGGACAGGAATTGGGACAGATGGGGGGGTGGGGGCTGACTGTGGCGGGGTTGGATGGGGGTGGGTGGGTGTGGACGGGGGTGGGGGGCAGATGGGGGCGAGGATGGGGTGGGGGCAGATGGGGGAGCAGAGGCTCGCGCATAGTGTGCTGCTGCCTAATCTCCAGAATGGGGGAAGCGGATTTAGCAAGTACTCGCTGTATCAATCCCATTGAACTGATGGCTAGTGGGGGGGGGGGGGAACAGGAGGCTTCAGCAATGCTGCAGGTCCTAACACACAAGTGTGTTTCTGCTCAGAAACAAACCCTGAGACAGAGAGAGGGAGCAAGGCAGGCAGAGCGAGGAGAAAGGAAACTTCAGAAAACTCCGAGCTCCAGAGGAGAGGCACTGAATCAATTAACAGAAGAATCAATTATCCGAACAAAATAGTGCCCGCCCATCTCTTTTGTATAATCGAGGTTCCTCTGTATTTTACTAGCAATGTTGTCAAATCTGTCAGTTATACAACTAATTAAAAAAAAGATACTATTTGGGGCTGGGCAGACCAATTGGCCGAGGCAGTAGTTTCAGTCATATACTTTTGTTTCTGTTCCAAATCGAGCATTGGGAAAGCAAGCAGTTTTTTTTTTATAACTGTTTAGGATCTTATGTAAGTTCAGTTTTGGCAGTTTGAATCTAGTTCTCACTTGACTGGTATCAACATTGGAACATTTCATTAATTCAGTGCAGCCAATTAACTAAGAAAAAAAAAGGTGAGAGTACACAAGAGAGAATATTTTGGTGATTGCTGATAAATGAATGTTCAATATGTTATGAAATATTTGCTCATCAAGGAACTCTGAATGAAAATGACCAAATGAGATATCACATTGAAATTCTGTATCTTAATTTAAAAATCTACGTTGATCAGCTATCCAGACTCAATCAGTGATTTAGCCAATGTTTTTCTGAGATTAATGTGGAAGCCATTCTATTGGGACAGTAGAAATAATAAGTGTCATTAGAAACTGATTTTTACTCTTTAATTCTGTCATGGATTTTCTAATTAGTAAATTCAGTGCACAGGAACAAGTCAGCATTTTGGAGAGCAAGGCATCTGGTACAGGGTGATTTAGCCAGGCTAGTTCCTGATTGTAGGAAGTGAGGATTGCAGATGATGGAGATCAGAGTCGAAAAGTGTGGTGCTGGAAAAGCACAGCCGGTCAGGCAGTGTGATGAAAGGTTATGCCTGAAATGTCGATTCTCTTATTCCTTGGATGCTGCCTGACCTGCCGTGCTTTTCCAGTGCCACATTTTTCAACTAGTTCCTCTTAGTTACATTTTGCACAATCTGGCATTGTTTCTTGATCAGCTTAAAGTGTTTTTAATAATAAAAGGAGGAATAGTTTCCATGTTAATATTATGAAGTATTTGTAGAAAGTCTAAAGTGTTTTCTTATCTGTTTAGGGTGGGATTTGGTAATCTACACCAATTTGATGTGAATATTGGAGCTCTTAAAGGTTCAGAGATTTTTAGTTTTTATATTCAGTTTTAAAGTTCTTTATTAATACTGTGTTCTGTTATTTATTCTACTCAGCTGTTAACTGAAAATTTTCTTTACTTAGTAGATAATTTTTCTTCATAGAAGCATAAAATGGCTAAATATTTTCTGTGCATTCACTAAGAGCCATCTGGAATTGGGAGCATTTAATTTCAGCACCATTACTCCAAACTCACTACAGCTGAGGTGGAGTGATGTTTCATCCAAATTTTCTTGTCTGCTGCCTTTTTGGTGCATTGTGACCATGGGAATGTGTAGAGGCAATGGCCTAGTTGCTGTTATTGCAGGACTGTATTTTCGGAGACCGAGGTAATGTTCTGGGGACTTGATTCAAATGTTGCCATGGCAGATGATGGAATTTGAATTCAATAAAAAGAATACCATCCGATTTCCACCCCATCTCACCACGCATCATTCCTGGAGCAACTCCTCTCTCATTGAATATTCAAGAGTTGATCAGCATCACTGTACCAGCACCATATTTAAAAATAAAACTATTGTGAACCTGAATAAGCATTGTCAATCTAGAGCTGTCCTGCATGATAGATGTTAATTGCCCTGGATATGGTAGATATGGGAAATTAGCATTATGCTTTATGGGCATGTTTTGGAGCTCCTCCTGAATGTGGTACTGCACAGGTAGCACCTCCTCTATCCTCAGTTTCAGATTGGAGGCTATGACATCTATCATGCCAACCTGGTCAGAGGTTGCCACCCAGGTTGGAGCAGTCTCAGCCATCTGGAAGAATGTCGAGAATTGTCAGAAGAAGGTCAATGTCCTTATCCACTCTGCCAGTTTAAGTGCCACCATCTCCCTGATAACTCACGCTCACTCTATCCCTCTTAATGGGTCCAACTAACATCAAGGTTCATGCTCAAACACTTTTGCTTGAGCCCATTGAATCTGCAGTGGCCTATCCACACTAATATCACCTTCCAGTACTTGGCCCATAGTCTTAAATGCTCATCCACATACTTTTTAAATGTTGTGAAGTTTCTTTTCTCTATTTCCCTCCCAGGTAGTGCATTCCAGATTCCTACCACCCTCTGGTAAAAAAACAAATTTCCTCAAATCTTATTTAAACCTCCTGCCCTTCACCTTGAAATTATCCACCTTCATTACTGACCTTTCAACAAAGGGGACCAGCTGCATTCTCTCCACCCAGTCCATACATTCCTTATTGTATTGACTTCCATCAGGTCCCCCTCACAGTTCTCTGCTCTAAATGAAATAACCAAGCCTTAGCAGTCTCTCTTCATACATGTCCAGTTTTCCTTTGTCCAATTCATTTGTCCTGTTATTTTCTGAAATGACAACAAGATTGCTGCTACATGTATTTCCTCAAATGTTGGTAGGGCCTGTTCAAATTTAAACATTTCATTACTGGAGTTTAAGTTATAATTCAGATTTTCCCCATCAAATATTGCATTGGAACTTGATGTCTCCTGCTTCAACAGCAGCATTTTTGACCTATATTCATGGTCCATCTCTTTCTCTCTGTCTTGATTTCCATTTTTCCTTTGCAGTTCTAATTCTAGTTTTCTCATTGCTGTTTCCATATTTTTTACTCATTTCTAATTTCTTCATTTTCTCCTCATACTCAAGCTGCTTTAACTGTAGTTCTGTTCGCCGAGCTGGAAGTTTTTTTTGCAAACGTTTCGTCCCCTGCCTAGGTGACATCCTCAGTGCTTGGGAGCCTCCTGTGAAGCGCTTCTGTGGTGTTTCCTCCGGCATTTATAGTGGCCTGTCCCTGCCGCTTCCGGTTGTCAGTTTCAGCTGTCCGCTGTAGTGGCCGGTATATTGGGTCCAGGTCGATGTGTTTGTTGATGGAGTTTGTGGATGAGTGCCATGCTTCTAGGAATTCCCTGGTTGTTCTTTGTTTGGCTTGCGCTATAATGGTAGTGTTGTCCCAGTCGAATTCATGTTGCTTGTCGTCTGCGTGTGTGGCTACTAGGGATAGCTGGTCGTGTCGTTTCGTGGCTAGTTGGTGTTCATGGATGCGGATCGTTAGCTGTCTTTCTGTTTGTCCTATATAGTGTTTTGTGCAGTCCTTGCATGGGATTTTGTACACTACATTAGTTTTGCTCATGCTGGGTATCGGGTCCTTCGTTCTGGTGAGTTGTTGTCTGAGTGTGGCTGTTGGTTTGTGTGCTGTTATAAGTCCTAGTGGTCGCAGTAGTCTGGCTGTCAGTTCAGAGATGTTCTTGATGTATGGTAGTGTGGATATCCTCGCAATTTCATCAACAGATGCCTAAGGGAAAGACAACGGAACGAGGACATGCCGCAACACAAAGGACTAGCCACACTACCATACATCAAGAACATCTCTGAACTGACAGCCAGACTACTGCGACCACTAGGACTTATAACAGCACAGAACCACAGCAACGAGCACCCGAGCTACAAATCTTCTCACAAACTTTGCTTTAACTGTAATTCAACGTTACCTGATCCCAAATTGTCACAACCTGGAATACATTATCTCCTTTGAATTTCTACTAAACCCATGTGTTGTGCTGTTACCTCAATTATGTCTCCTTCCTAGTTATGTCAGATTCCCTGCCAATTCAATCAACCTAAGTTTTGAAAATTCAATTCGAACTATCAGGGGCTGCAATGGCAATTTCCAGTGCCATTGTTTTGTTTGCAGTACAGAACATAGCGTTTTATTTAAGTTTACTTTTTTACTAATAGATCATTGACTCTGTTTCAAAGCAAATCCCAGATGAGTGTGACAATGCAGCTCCTTTAACAAGGTTCTGCTGTCCTTGGCTTTCTTTTCCAGAGTGGTCGTAAAAGTAGCGATTCCAAAAGGTCTGGGTTTAACTACTTGAAAATACTTTCAAGTTTAAAAAAAATTTTTTACAGTGAAAGGGGAGTGGCCAGATCTCCCAGCTCACCTTTTCTCTGGTTTGGTTTGGCTTTGTTTGATTTTAACAAGCAGTCAGATTGAGGTTACTAGTCAAAGAAACAGCGACATGGAAGAAGGAGTTCCATGCCGAATCTCTCTGTCATCTCTCTGACGTCACTCCTGTAAGACCTGTGTTTGATTTTACCTTTTGTGCCAAGGGGTGTTTCTGGGTATTGTTGCAGGAATTTGGAACAGCATCATTAAGTTGGGATAGTCTGTTGAGTTTCTGGATAGGTTAGGTTACTCTATGTTCTGTTCTCTTTTTCATTTGTTTCATTTGGTAAACTTGCAAATAAATTATGTTTTGTTTAAAACTAAGCTGCATCGTTCTTAGAATATCCATTTTATACCTGCATAAAACAACGAGCAAAGTTAGGGTCCGGGCTACTTTCATGAAATGTTTTGAGGGGGGTCTGGCTTTGTCTATAACAGACTGCGGGCTCTTTATGAGATTTGTTCTATAGTTCCAATTGGAATTAGGGGTCTCAAAGGCAGCAAGTGGCAGGTGTTAGTTTGATTAGATTAGATTCCTTACAGTTTGGAAACAGGCGCTTCGGCCCAACAAGTCCACACCGACCCTCCGAAGAGCAAATCATCCAGAACCATTCCCCCACATTTACCCCTGACTAATCCACCTAACACTATGGGCAATTTAGTATGGCCAATTCACCTAACCTGCAGGCAGGAATTAAACCTGAGTCCCTGGTGCTGTGAGGCAGCAGTGCTAACCACTGAGCCACTGTGCCGCCCTGTGTCTTTTGTTATGGGTGTTGATTTTGGTTGGTTGGGATGGCAATGTCTCCTTCAGTCATGAAGAGTTTTCTTGGGGTAGAAAAAGTGACTTTGGAGGCATTGGAAGAGGTGAATAAAGCCAAGCTGCTGGAAATAGCAGACAATCTGGAGTTGGAGCTGCCTCCTTCTGTAAAGAAAGGAGAGATAATTACAGCAATAGCCCAGCATTTAAATATGCTGGAAATGCCATCAGAATCTTTAGTGATGGCTAAAATTCAATTGAAAATGTAGCAGTTAGATTTAGAAGCAAAAGACAAGGAAAGGACAACAGAAATGAAATAGTTTGAATTGTAATTAAAAGCAAAGAGAAGAGAGAGAAAAGGAGAGAGGAGAATGAAAGAAAGAGGGAGTTTGAACTTCAGAAATTGGCACTTAGACAGGAAAGTCAGCTTAAAACGATGGAGACGAAGACTGAAGGTAAGCTTAGTGAGGAAAAGTGTGAGAATGAGCAAACCGATGGTAGTCAAAGACCTGGTGAGTAACTGTTTAAATATATTCAAGCATTGCTTAAATTTGATGAGAAGGATGTGGAAGCCTTTTTCATCTCATTTGAAAAGGTGGCTAAACAAATGCGGTGGCCAGTGACCATGAAGGTTTAGTTGATTCAAACAAAACTTGTAGGTAGAGCTACTGAGGTATTTGCGTCACCATCAGAGGAGGTATCTGGGGTATATGAGGAGGTGAAGAAAGTCAGCTTGTGCCAGAAGGTTACAGACAGGAATCTATGGAGGGAGTCTGGTCAAACCTACATTGAGTTTCAAAGGATCAAACAAAGTAATTTTGAAACGTGGATAAGGGAACTAAATAGAGAGCAAACCAATAATGCTCTTAGAGAGATGGTTGTTTTGGAGGAATTCAAAAATTCACTTCCTGAAAGGTGAGAACTCATGGAAGTGCAGAGAGTTAAAATGGCAAGTTTAACAGCTGAAATGGCTTCCAAAATCAATTTCAATCCGTGAGTGATAGAAATTAGGGAAAAAATAAATCCTCATGTGGAAAGGGAAAGGAAGGTCTCAGCGAAGCTCATAAGGATGAACTACCACAGGGAAAGAAAAGGAAACTCTTGAAGGGGAATGAGAAGTTAAAAAGCTCTGGTGTTTTCACTGCAATAATGTAGGCCACATGAAATCATATTGTCGGTGAGTTAAGAAAAGCACTGGGAAGCCAGATGTAGGAAAACAGGATAAATCAGTGATTGTTTTTGGAGTGGTAACAGAAAGCACAGTGGAGGTTAGACAATTGCACCAGAATGTACAACCTTGTCAGAGGTTGGTTAAGGAGGAAGTGCCAGATATTCTTAAACCATACCCCTGTGAAGGTAACGTTTACTCGCATAGGCCAGGAGCAGCAGGTAAAGAGGTTACAATATTAAGAGATACAAGAACCTCTCAAACTTTAATGTTGAAAGATGAGAAGATATGTACCTCTGAAGGACTATTGCCAGAAAAGGTGCTAGTAACAGGAATTTACGGTGAGACAAGAAGTGCTCAATTATGTAGAATGAGGTTAGAGTGTCCAGTGAAGAGTGGAGAAGTCGTGGTAGGAGTACTGGACAAACTCTTGGTTCCAAAAGTACAATTTGTCCTTGCTAATGATGTAGCTGGTTCACAGGTAGGTGTGCTGCCTACTGTGGTTGAAAAGCCAGTGGAATCTCAGGCAACTGAACTGTTGCAGGACACATATCCTGGGATTTTTCCTGACTATGTGGTGACAATGTCACAAAATCACCAGATAAAGTAGAAGTGACCAAAGAGTATAGATAAGAAAGTTCAAGTGGAATTAGAAGTCACCCTGTTTGATCAGATGGTTGACACAAACCAGGAGCAGATAGATGACAAACATCTTCAGCTCAGACAAATTAACTGAGTTACAACAGAAAAATGAAAATTTAAAGCGAGTGTGTCAAAAGGCATATACACAAAAAGAATCTGAATGTACCCCTGAACGCTACTATCTGAAAAATGGTGTCTTAATGAGGAAATGGAGAACATCACATATTCAGGCAGATAAGAACCGCACAGAAGTTCGTCAAGTCGTATTGCCAGTGGGTTATAGAAAGGAGGTGTTGCGAGAGGCATATGAGCTACAATTAGGGAGTCATTTAGGAGTAAGAAAAACACAAGCTAAAATACAAAAACATTTTTCTGGCCTGGATTACACAAGATGTAATTGAATTTTGCCTGACAAGTAATAAATGCCAGGTAATTGGAAAACCACAGGCAGTAATAAAACCTGCATCTTTAATCCCTATTCCTGCATGTGAGGGACTTTTTCCAAGAGTCCCAATTGATTGCATAGGACCCCTACCTAAAACAAAAAGTGGGAATCAGTATTTGTTAACAGCAATGAATGTGTCCACTAGATTTCCAGTGGCCATTTCATTACATAATGTCATGGCTAAAAGGATTGTAGATGAGTTACTCAATTTTTCATTAGATACGGACTACCCACAGAGATACAATCAGATCAAGGGTCAAACTTCACATCAAAATTATTGAGAAAGTTATGGACAGCTTAGGAATAAAACAATTCAAATCTACTGCATACCATACAGAGTCACATGGAATGCTAGAAAGGTGGCATCAGACATTAAAAACTATGTTCAGGTCTTATAGTCAAGTCAACCCAGATGATTGGAATAAGGGAATTCTATTTGTACTTTTTGCGATCAAAGATGCGTTAAATGAACTGACCAAATTCAGTTATTTGAATTAGGTTTTGGACATAAAGTGAGAGGACCATAGAAATTGATTAAGGAGAAATTAATAAGTCAGAATTCAGAAACCACATATTTGGACTATGTGTCAAATTTTAGGGAATGATTAAATAGAGTGGGGGAGTTCCTAGACAGCATTTAAAAGTATCACAGCATATAATGAAACAGGAAGCAGATAAGAAATCAAAATGTGTAATTTTGCCATCGGTGATAAGATGTTAATGTTACTTCCAGTGATAGGTGAACCTTTAAAAACTAGGTTTAGTGGATCTTATCAAGTTGAAAGGAAATTGAGTGAGGTGAACTATTTAATAAGGATTCCAGACAGAAAGAAGTCTGAGTGTGTCATGTGAATATGCTGAAAAGGTATTTTGACGGGGAAGAAAGCCAAAGGAGACTGAGTTCTTGGTTACACCACAGAATGGAAAACCAAGTTCAGAGGATTCTAAATTGGACATTCCTCAAATTAAATTAGACAATGAGGAAGTTGTCAAAAATTGAGATAAATTATAGAGTACCTTCCAGAGGAAAATCAGAATGACCTGAAAGAGTTATTGCTATCACATGGGGTGATATGTGGAAATAAGCTGGGAAGTACTAACCTAACTAAGCATGACAAGGATATAGGAGATGCTGTTCTAATTAAGCAACATGCTTATAGACATATCCCTCTAAGATTGGCACAGGTTCAAAAAGAGATTGTACATGTGCCCCAAGACGATGTAGTCGAAGTGAATTATAGTGATTGGAGATGACCCACAGTAATAGTGCCAAAACCAGATGGTACCCAACGGTTATGTGTGGACTATTGAAAAGTCAATGCCATTACAAAGAATGATGCATATCAGATCCTATGTTTGGAAGACTGTGTTGAAAAGATGGGACAAGCAACTTGTATTTCTAAGCTGGACTTGCTCAGAGGAGACTGGCAGTTACCTTTGTCCAAAACATTGAAGACAATTTTGGCTTTCATAATGTTGAATGGACTGTATCAGTTTAAAGATATGCCGTTTGGTATGAAAAGATGTGCCAGCCATGTTTTAGCAAGTAACCAATGAGGCAATTTCTGGATTACCCAATTGTTTCGTACATATAGATGACCTGATGATTTTTAGTCACACATGAAAGGAATATTTGCAACATTTATCAGAATTGTTAGATTGACTTCGGGAGGCAGGCTTAGTGATAAATCTGGCTAAAAGTGCATCTGCCAAAGCCCAAGTCACGATATAGGGAAGGCCATTGATGAAGAGGCTGAAAGTAGATGGGCATAAGACATTACCTTGAGAAACTCCTGCAGTGATGTCCTGGACAGTGACAGTACTCCAACAATCTCAACTGTCTTCCTCTGTACCAGGTATGACTCCAAACTGCAGAGTTTTCCCCCTCATTCTCATTGATTCCACATTTGCTAAGGTTCCATGGTGCCATAGTTTGTCAAATATTCCCTTGATGTCAAAGGCTGCCACTCTCTCCTCACCTCTGGGCCATGTTATTGGACATGGACAAATGGCCTCATGGAATGCAAAAACAAAGGTAATTGAGGAGTTTTCCATACCATCAACAAAATGAGCAGTTCTACAGTTTCTGGGATTGAGTGAATTTTATCGAAAATTTGTACCAAATTTTGGCAGTGTGGCTGCTGCACTCACTGAATTGCTGAAGAAAGGCAAGATGTTTCAGTGGACAACGAACTGTCAGAGTACATTTGACAGCCTGAAAGCTGCAGTCCTCACTTTTGCCTAGTTGCTGCCTGACCTGCTGTGCTTTTCCAGCACCACTCTGATCTAAACTCTGGTTTCCAGCATCTGCAGTCCTCACTTTTGCCTAGCCTGAAAGCTATGTTAACCACTGCCCTAGTATTAGCCATGCTTAATTACACAAAGCCATTCAAAGTGGCTATTGATAGAAGTGGGTGTTACTGCTTTTTTACAAGACAATGATGGAAAACATGGAAAGACCTATCAGGTATTTTTCCAGGAACCTGAACTTACATCAGCAGAAATATTCAACAGATGAGAAGGAGACTTTGCACTTGGTGTTGGCTACAACATTTCAACAATGAAGGAATGGTGAAATATTTCCAAATCAGGATATTGGGTGGCTTGGTCAGGAACTTTCAGGTGCTGCTGTTTCCATGTATTGTTGTCTTTGTCCTGCCAGGTGGAAATTGTCTTAATTTATGAAGATGTTGTTTGAGGAGGTTTGGTGAATTTCTGCAGTGCATTTTGTAGATAGTACACAAAAGGAGTGAATGGAAGGAGTGAATATTTGTTGATATGATACCAATTGAGTGGGTTGCTTTGTCCTGGATGGTGTCAAAGTTCTTGAGTGTTGTTGCAGCTGCTCTCACCCAGACAAGTGGGGAGTATTCCATGATACTCCTGATTTGTGCCTTGTAGATGATGGGCAGGCTTTGGGAGTCAGGAAGTGAGTTGCTTGCTGTAGTATGCCTAGCCTCTGACCTGCTCCTGTACTCAATATTTATTTGATAACCACCAGGATGTTAATAATCAGGATTCAGTGATGGTAGCGCCATTGAATATCAAGGGGTGTTGGTTAGATTGTCTCTTACTGGAGATCAGAGTCGAGAGTGCAGTGCTAGAAAAGTACAGCAGGTCAGGCAGCATCTGAGGAGCAGGAGAACTGACGTTTTGGGCAAATGCCCTTCATCAGGAATGAGGCTGGGGATGGTGAGATAAATGGCAGAGGGGTGTGGGGTTGAGGGAAGGTAGCTGAGGTGCAATAAGTGGATGGAGGTGGGGGTAAAGGTGATAGGTTGGAGGGGAGGATAGAGCGGATAGGTGGGAAGGAAGATGGACAGGTAGGACAGGTCATGAGGGTGGTGCTGAGCTGGAAGCTTGGAACTGGGATAAGGTGGGCCTCATTCCTGATGAAGGGCTTTTACTCGAAATGTCGATTTTCCTGCTCCTCTGATGCTGCTTGACCTGCGCTTTTCCAGTACCACACTCTCAATTCTAATCTCCAACATCTGCAATCCTCTCTTTCATCTTGCTGGAGATGGTCATTGCCTAGCATTTGTGTGGCTCAAATGTTACTTACTATGTTTCAGCCTAAGTTGAATATTCTCCAGGTCTTGTTGCGTTTGGAACATGGACTGCTTCAGTATCTGAGCTGCTGCTTCCTGACTTCCTGACTTCTGACATTACGATGTAGGGAGTTTTCCCCCAATTCCCATTGATTCCACTTTTGCCGGGGTTCCATAGTGCCATACTTTGTCAAATATGCCCTTGATGTCAAAGGCTGTCAGTCTCGCTGTACCTCACCTCTGGAATTCAGATCTTTTGACCACGTTTGAACCAAGGCTGTCATGAGGTCAGAATCTAGGTGGGCCTGGTGGAATCCAAATTACATGTCGGTGATCAGGCTGTTACTAAGCAGGTGTTGCTTGATAGCAGTGTTGATGGCATCCTCTATCATGTTAATGATGATCAAGAGTAGACTAATGGGGTGATAATTGACCAGGTTGGCTTTGTCCTGCTTTTTGTTTAAAGGACATATCTGAGCAATTTTTTCACATTGTTTGGGTAGATGCCAGTGTTGCAGCTGTACTAGAACACCTTGGCTAATCTTATGGCAAGTTCTGGAGCATAAGCCTTTAGTACTAAAGGCAAAATGTTGTCAGAGCCCTTAGCCTTTTTGGTATTCAATAACTTGAACTGTTTCTTGATATTAGATGGAATGAATCGAATGGCTGAAGACTGGCATCTGTGATATTGGGGACCAGTGGAACAAGTTAGATAGGATCATCCACTTGACATTTTAGTTGAAGATTGTTGCGAATACTTCAATTTTATCTTTTGCACTGATGTGCCTGAGTCTTCCACTTTTGACAAATGGGGATGTTTGTGGAGTCTACTGTTGCATTAATTTGTTTAATTGTCCACTACCATTCACAATTGGATTTGAAGGACTCCAGACCTCAGATCTGATCTATTGGGTGTGAAATCACTCAGCTCTTTTTATCACCTGCTGCTTATGCTGGTTGGCATGGAAGTGAATCAGTTTGATATCTTCACCAGGTCATCACCTCATCTTAGTTTGACTGGTGTTGATCCTAGCATGCTCGCCTGCACTCTCCATTGAGCCAGAGCTGTTTCCCTGACTTAATGATAATTGTAATGGTTGCAGATTGTGTAAGAGTACAATTCTACTGCTGTTGATGGCCCACAGCACCTCATCGATGCCCAGTCTTAGATCATTTTAAAACCTATCTCCTTGAGAGAGTGATAGTGCCACACAACACAATAAAATGTATTCTCATTGTGAAAGCGGAACTTCATCACCATGAGGACTGTGCGATGATCACTCTTTCAGATACTGTCATAAGATGCAGCTGCAGCGGGCAGATTGGTGATGATGAGGTTAAGAATGTTTTTCCCTTTTGTTGGCTCCCTCACCACCGATTGCCGACCCAGTCTAGTAGTGATGTCTTTTAGGACCTGATCAGCTCGAATAGTAGTGCAGCTGCTGAGCTACTCTTGCTTGTGGACTTGGAAGTCTGGTTCAGTTGAAGACTAGTTCGCAAGTTATAAAGTATCTAACTTATTGGTTAAAAGCAACTATTTATAGCAACTGGTGGGGGAAAAAACTTTTTTTTTAGCTTCAGGTATTTTACTGGACAGAGGGGGACACATTCCTTTCCAGATGTCTAGGGCATCTCAATGTATTGTTCACAGCCACAAGCTATTCAGCTACCTAGGAATCAGTCAGAGAATTATTGTCAGGCTGATGACCTTTGGCATTCATGAATGGTCAAAATCAGCTTTTTGGTGCTGGCCGAATCTCATTTTGTTCACGTGCTTGCATGCCACACTCTTGCTATCTATTTACATCTGCACCCACTGCTTGAAAAGCAACAATAAGAATCCGATTTACAATGTTTCATTAACATGCTTTTTAAAAGAATAACAATTCCTTCCTCAGCAGTTTGTTGCAAAACAGTCCTTTTTCCAATTCAGTTCACAATCAATGTTAAAGTAAATTAAAGACTTGGTCTTTATAGCTTACACTAATTAATAAAGATCCTCCTACCACAGGCCAATTCTTGTCCTAATTGTCAGCTCTGAGCCATGCAAAAATTGTACTATTTCACCTGTTGTTATGCCTGTGCTTTAGCAATTGTTTCTGTTTCTTAACCATATGCCATCCATCAAATATTTAGACCATACTCATTTCAAAAGCCTTTTAAAGCAAAGACAAACATGATCGTTGAAAAATAACTCTCTTGATGAGCTTGAAGCGCTCTTGTGATACAATATGGCCCCTGGCACTTACTAAATATTTCAGCCATCATCAAGCTGACAGAGGACTCAGTCAGTGTGCCGGAAGCAAAAATAAGTGTCGCAGTCAGAGTATATGAGGAACAAAATAAAACAATCCATGTACTATTAAAGTCTTTGGGAAAACTGGGTGCAGCTTTTTCTCTCACAGAGGTATAAGCAGTCTAGTATTGCTGTCATAATAATTAAGATAATACATTGGAGACAAAAAAGGGTTCAAACTACAATGATGTATCAAAAATCATTCAATGTTTATCCTGTTGTTCAAATAATAGTCGGAAAGATTTGAGACAATTTCTGACAAAACTAGATGTACATTTTTGGTCAGAAAAGTTATTGGTCAATATTTGCCAATACAGCGTACGCTGAAATGGGTAAAAATTTCCTAAGGCTTTTTGTTACTCATCCCTGCTACTCTGATTAGCAAAGGTAGCAGTAAAAAAGAAAGAATTGGAAGATTTAAATTTGTTTTTAATGTTGTTTTAGGGTTTTAATTTGTGCATTCTTACTCACATTGTTCTTTTAATATAAATTTATCCAATCAGCTTGAGCCATTTCCATGACATAAATACATTGCTGATAAAGTCCTTCTCGTAGGCAGGTCCTGTTACAGAACAATGTAAAAATATGGGTAAAGAGAGACAAAGTGGGACAGACGTAGCAGAGAGTTTAACTGTTATAGTGCATCAGTGAGTAAAGTCTTTGGAAAGAATTGGATGAAAAAATAAAATTAAAGACTTTTTGGCTGACTGTATGAAGCATTTGCAATAACATTGGCATAAATAGAAACAAATGGTTTACATCTAATTGTCATTACAGAGCCATGGGTCAGGATCTTGCAGAGGCAATGGAGGTCTGAGCCATCAGCTGTCGAGTCAGCAAAAAGCACTGGGTGTCACCTCTTTTTGTGAAGATCTGCTGCACTGTGTTCCACTCAGGAACTTGATATTTTGGCCAGCAGCAGGCCTCCTCCTGGGATCAGCACCCCAAGGGATGGATGTCTGCCAGTGAAGAATTTTGTGCAAGTCAGAAGTTGGCAGCTATATTGGACACCAGTGCTGTTAGAGAGGCAGTGACTCCACCCAGTTGTATTACCCCACTTAGTCAAGCATCATTGCTGGATCATTAATTGCCCGTTTCAGTGCCTTAATTGATAGCAGGCATTCCAATCACAGTCATAATCAGAGTAAAGTCAAGAAGGCAGTGTGCTCCACACCTGTCACATTCTCATTTGATTAAATGCACATCTGCCTCAAGGATGGACTTGAGGCTCCATCCTTGCCAGAGTTTGGAAATAAAGATTCCAAGGTACACAACCTTTTGAAAAAAATCTAGAAAATAGAAAAGAAGGAGGAATAGCCCTGAAAATAAAGGGTAACAGTGATTAGTAGTAAGAGCAAGTTCTTCACTTAGAATATTAAGGAGTAGAATTAGTATGCTTAGATATTTAAAAATAGGAAGGCTCAGAAAACACTGTTGGGAATAGTCTATAGACTCCTAACAGTAGTTATACCACTGGATGTGTGATTAAACAAAACTTTTTGGTACATATGTCATAATTATGGGGTTCAATAATCTTCATAGAGACTGGACCACTCAAATTGGCAAGGTTAGACTAGACAATGAGTTTGTAGAATGCTTTTGAGATAGTTTCCTAGCAAAATAAATGCTAGGAGGGTTAATTAATATTTTATGTATCATAAAAGGTTTACAAGGATGTTGCTAGAACTGGTGGGTTTGAGTTATAGGGAGAGGCTGAATAGTCTGGGGCTTTTTTTCCCCTGGAATTTCAGAGGCCGAGGAGTGACCTCAGAGGTTTATAAAAATCATGAGCATGAATAAGGTTAATAGCCAATGTCTTTTTTCTTGGATGGGGGAGTCCAAAACTAGAAGGCATAATTTTAAACTGAAAGGGGAAAAATTTAATAAGCACCAAGGGGTAATTTGTTTATGCGGAGGATACTTAGTAGAAGCAGAATCTGAGTAGAATCACTACAGTGTAGACTCCCTAACAAGTCCACACCGCTCCTCCGAAGAGCAACCCACTCAGACACATTCCACTACCTCATTATCCTCCTTTTATCCCTACTAACGCACCTAACCTATATATCCCTGAACACAATGGGTAATTTAGCATGGCCAGTTCACCTAACCTGCACGTCTTTGGATTGTGGGAGGAAACCAGAACACCCTGAGGAAACCCACGCAGACACGGGGAAAATGTGCATACTCCACACAGACTGTCTTCTTAGGCTGGAATCAAACTTGGATCCCTGGCACTGTGAGGCACTGACCCACCATGCCACCCCTTGGATGGTGCATGTCTGGAATGAGCTGCCAGAGGAAGTGATAGAAGAGGGTACAATTACAACATTTGAAAGGTATCTGGATGGATATATGAATAGGAAGATTTCAGAAGGATATGGGCCAATTGCTGGCAAATGGGACTAGGTGAGATTGGGATGTCTGGTCAGCAAGGATGAGTTGGATTGAAGAGTCTATTTCCGTGCTATATGAATCTATGCATCTGTGACTCTACTGGAAAATAGTAGTCATAGTACACTTGAATTTCATATTAAGTTTGAAAATGATATACTCCAAATGCAAACAGGAATGTTAAACATAGTCATTCACATGGCAATGAGGGCAGAACTGGTTAAGTTTTGATTGGACAAACACAGGCAATAAACATGATAAATATTTTTTAAAAATTCATTAAGTTCAATGAAAATATATTTATTGAAAATGTTATTGTTCAGAGTGAATTGGATGTACTCAGAATAAGAATAAGAGTAAGCAAATATGCAGGTACACCAAGCACCTGGAGCGTCGGAGGCTGAAGGGTGACCTTATAGAGGTTTAAAAAATTATGAAGGGCATGGATAGGATAAATAGACAAAGTCTTTTCCCTGGGGTCGGGGAGTCTAGAACTAGAGAGCATAGGTTTAGAGTGAGAGGGGAAAGATATAAAAGAGACCTAAGGGGCAACTTTTTCACACAGAGGGTGGTACGTATATGGAACGAGCTGCCAGAGGAAGTGGTGGAGGCTGGTACAATTGCAACATTTAAGAGGCATTTGGATGGGTATATGAATAGGAAGGGTTTGGAGGAATATGGGCCGGGTGCTGGCAGGTGGGACTAGATTGGGTTGGGATATCTGGTCGGCATGGACGGGTTGGACCGAAGGGTCTGTTTCCATGCTGTACATCTCTATGAGAAATGGCATATTGGCCTTTATTGCAACAAGATGGGAGTACAAGAATAAGTAAACCTTGCTGCATCTGTATAGGGCTTTGGTGGATAAATAGGATCAACCACTGCACTATGTTGCTATTAAATATGATCTGAATTTTGTTTCCATTTCCAAAAATCTGTCTATCTCAGCTTTAAACATATTAAACAATGAAACAGCTAAAGGATTCCAAGATCAAATGAAGAAAATCTTCTTTTGGAATAACTGCTCATCAACTCCGCCACCCAACCACCCCGCACCACCACCACCACCCATTCTGAGATTGTGCCTATCTTTCTAGATTCCCAAACCAAGGGAAACATCCTTTCAGTAGATGTCCTGTCATGCCCCTTCAGATCTTGTGTGTTTCAACAATATCATGTCTCATTTTTTGATAATCTACAGAGTATAGAACCAATTTATTCACTCTGTCATTAAAGGTCTGTCTGGAGCTCCCTGCACACATCAGTCTGCCTTTTTAACCTCACTTTATTCATTACCTGGGACGTAGCGTTTTAAAAGATATTGTCACTGGTTTAGTAAACCAAAGACCTAGCTAATGCTCCAGGGACATGAGTTTGAATTCCACTATTGTAGGTGGTGAAATTTGAATTCAATAAAAAATTGGGATGAAAATCGAACAATGCAAGTGGATAAGTTAGTCCAGAAGGCATATGCCGTGTTTGCCTTCATCAGTCAGGGCATAGACTATAAAATTGGCAAGCTGTGTTACAGCTGTATAGAACATTCGTTAAGCCACATTTGGAATATTATGCACAGTTCTGGTCACCACACTGCCAGAAGGATTGGGAGGCTTTGGAGAGGGTACAAGAAAGGTTTATCAGGATGTTGTTTGTTTTGAAAGGTATTAGCTATAAGGGGAAATTGGACAAATATCAGAGGATGAGGAGTGACCTGATAGAACTTTACAAAATTAAGTGAGGTATGGATACTCAGAGTCTCTTACCATGGTAGAAATTTCAGTTACTAGAGGACATAGGTTTAAGGTTAATAAAAAGGGTAAGTTTAAAGGAGATGTGAGTGATAAGTTTTATTTTACACAGAGGATGGTAAATGTGTTGCCAGAGGAGGTGATGGAGGTAGATGAAATAGCAATATTTAAGATGAATCTTTACAGATATATGAATAGGCAGGGAATAATGGGATATGGACTCCATAGAGGCAAAAGGTTTTGCGTTTAAAAAGGCATCATGTGTCAGCGCAGTTTTGGTTGGCGAAGAGCCTGTTCCTGTGCTGTACTGTTCTTTATTCTTTGCTCTAATGACAACTATGAAATAGTGAATGATGGCAAGTGATTTTTTTAACCATTTTTTGGTCATCTGACTTGTCATCTCCTTATGTGGCTGTAATGTTTCTGTGAGACATGTTTTATTGAGATGTTTCATTACTTATCTTTAAATATAAATCCTTTACCATAAACATCTTGGGGGTTGCCACTGCCTACCAGAAATTTAACTGATCTAGCTATAAAAATAAAGATAAAATACTACAGATGCTGGAAATCTAAAGCAAACACAGAGAATGCTGAAGAAACTCAGCATCTGTGGAGAGAAATACAGAGTTTATGTTTTCAGTCTGATATGATTCCTTCAGAAGAGTCTTCAGAAGAGTAATTTTCTGTTTGTACTTCGAGTATAAGAGCAAGTTGAGAATTCTGTGGCATGAGTCCCATATACTCATTCTGAAAACCTGTCCAACATCTAATGTCTGATTCTTCCTAAATTGAATATGGGCATCGCTGGCTAGACAGCACTTATTACTTATTTCTAATTGCTCTCAGGTGGGTAGTAGTGAGTTGCCTTCTTCAACCACTGCAGTTTATAGAGGGTAGTTATATCCTGTGAGGAATGGCGTTCCATGATTTTGACGCAGTGGCAATGAAAGAATGGTGATATAGTAATCAGGATGGTGTGGCTTAGGAAGGAACTTGCGGGTGGTTATACAATGTGCATCTGCTTTCCCTGTCCTTATAGATTCTTGATGCTGGAGGTTTAGAAACTCATTTAGAAAGGGCCATTGTAAGTTACTGTACTGCATTTTGTAGTTGGTGCAAACCACTGCCACTGTGTATTGATGTCAAAGGGAATGATGTAAAATATTGTAGAGTCAAACAGAATAGAAACAGACCCATCAGTCCACCATATCAATGTCTACAACAAACACCAAATTAATCCCATTTACCTGAACTTGGTCCATCGCCAACCGTGCTGTCGCATTTTGTGTTCATCCAAATGCTTCTTAAATTTTATGAGAGTACCTGTCCCCACCAACCGCTCAGACAGAATATTCCATATTTCTACCAGCCCCTGGATGAAAAAGCTTTCCTCAGATCTCCTCTAAATCACTTACTCCCCACCTTAAACTTGTGGCTTCTGCTCTTAGACATTTCTACCATGGGGATAAGATCTTGCCTCTCATCATTTTGCATACCTCAATCAGATTCCCCATTGCCTCCTCTGCTCCAAGGAAAACAAAGCCAGACTATCTAGATTCTCCTTGTAACTGAGACATTTCATCCTGGACATTTTTGTGGTGAATCCCTGCTTCACCCTTTCTAGTGTAATTATGTCCTTCCAATCATGTGGCAATCAGAACTGCACACAGTATTCAATCTGTGGCCTAACCAATGCTTCATAAAGTTATAACAAGTCTTCCTTGCTCTATTTTCCATGCCCCAGCTAATGAAGGCAAGCTTCCCATAGGCCGCCTTCGGCACTCTGTGTTGACACCTTCAGGGATCTACGATTTATACACCAAGATCCCGTTGTTCCTCTGTACTTCTAGGGACCTACAATTTATTATGTATATCCTTCACTTATTAGACCTTCCGAAAAGTAATACCTCACACTTATCAGGATTAAATCCTACCTGCTGAAGCTCTGCAAATAGAGTATCTGATCAATATCAAACTGAAGACTGAGCCCATTCTCCTCACTATCAACAACACCACCAATTTTTGTGTCACCTGCAAACTTACTAATTATACCTGTGAAATTTACACTCAAGTCATTAACATAAATATCAGCAAGGGTCCCAGCACTCTGATAACTGCTGGTCACTGCCTTCCAATCACAAAAACAATTCTTCACCATCACTCTTTGCCTTCTATTTGCAAACCAATTTTGGATGTAGTTTGCTAACTTGCTTTGATCCTACCGGTTCTTATCTTTTGGACCAGCCTTCCATGTAGGGTCTTGTCAAGGGAAGTCCATGTAAACCACATCACTGTAGTACTCTCATCAAAATATTTAGTCACCTTTTTAAAAGAATCAATTAAATTAGTCAGACAAGATCTCCCTCTAACAAATCCATACTGACTATCCCTAATCAATCCCTCCATTTTCTAGATTAGATTCCCTACAGTGTGGAAACAGACCCTTTGGCTCAACAAGTCCACACCGACCCTCTGAAGAGTAACCCACCCAGAGCCATTTCCCTCTGACTAATGCACCTAACACTATGGGAAAGTTAGCATGACCAATTCACCTGACCTGCACATCTTTGGACTGTGGGAGGAAACCAGAGCACCCAGAGGAAACCCACACAGACACTGGAAGAATGTCTGTGTGGAGTTTGCACAGTCACCCGAAGCAGAATTTGAACCCGGGTCCCTGGTGCTGTGAGGCAACCGTGCTAACCTGTTGGTTAATTCTGTTCCTCAGAATTGTTTCCAATAATTTCCCGAATACTGACTGAAGTTACTCCATAGAGGCTAGTGTCTCATCAGAAGTCATCCTTTATTTACATGTGGAAAGTCCTTGACTCTGGCATAGACAGCACCCAACTACCAGAATCTCTGACACTCCTCTTTTTATATGTCAGTCATGGGTCCCTGATTGGACTAGATTATCAATCCCAATCAGGGAACTCATATTTTATGAGGTCCAGCTGGTTGATCTTGGTACAATCATTATGTTGACATTAGACTAACTGGTCTATAATTACCTGCCCTGCTTGAACAAAGAACCACATTTGCTATCCTCCAGTAATCTGGCACTTCACCTGTGGCCAACGAAATACTAAATATCTCTGCCAGGGCCCCAGCAACCTACCTTTGCCTTTCTTAGCTGCCTGGGAATCATTGCATCAACCCTGGGGATTTATGCACCTTTAAGCTGGCTAAAACATCTGATACTTAATATTAATTTTAGCATGTTCTAGAACCTCGCCATCCCACTGAAATACACAGTTGTCTTTCCCTTTATAAATACAGGTAAGAAATATCAATTTAAGATTTCACCCTTATCCTCTGGCTCCACATGCAGATTGCTCCTTTGGTCTCTAATAGGCCCCTGGTAATTCTACTCTTAGTATACAGCAAACTTAGTTTTAACCTCTAACTTATGAACCTGAACTCTCAATAAACCAGCAAAAATATATACTACAAATACTGTGAAGTTTATTGTGTTACGATACGGGGAAACTCTCCGGCTTAATTTAAAACCAGCAGCACAAAAAAGATTTATCCCGTGTAGTAATCTGTAAAATTTGAGTGGCCAAGAACTATTTAAAGTAAAATTTAACAACTTTATTTCTTCAAGTATAACAGGGAATAATTAACTAACAAGTATTCACAAGACCTTACTCTAACCTATCTTTTACCTTCCCTTATATAATACTAGTCTAATAAAACTTCCAATTAAGATTTACAAAACAAACTTCTTATCTCAAAACCAGACAGTTTTTGGTTCTTCTATTTGGATCTTCTTGTGTTTTCTTTTTTCTTAGAGATTTCTGCTTCAAAGGTTACTGATTGAAAACCATATTTTTTAAGAGAGCTATTTTTCAGGCAGACTTTTAAGATTGTCAATATACTGAATTTATTCTTGATTGGAATTTGATATTTTTCGGAGTGTAATTTAAAGTGATTGGCCTAATTTGTTTTTTGTCATTTCCAGCACCAAGTGTTCTCAATAAGACACAATGTAACATACGCTCCAGCTACTCTTATTGAGAACACTTGGTGTTGTTACTGCTAGCTTTTAACTCTATTAAAAGGTGTAGTTCACCCACATCCTCATAACAATTGTATATATTCTAACCAATTATTTCAATTTTAATTTATTTATTTCAATGTAATATACTTGTTCAATCAAATGGCCACATAAAATATGATTCAAGTTCAAGTCAATTTCTTCTCAAGTACTGCGATCTACCGCAATGTGCTATGTGAAGGTGCGTGTGAGAATGCTCTCTGCCGGTAGGTTGTATTTCAGGCAAAGTTGTATTATTATTTGATTGATTTATGCTGTAAATAAAGTATAACAGTGATCTGCATACAACCTGCATTATATTTCTATTACTTAATGTGTGTTTTTACATTGATTATATTGACCTCTTGATTATCCAGAATATGTGATCAATGGCACATTCATGATCAGATCGATGACAGTTAATAAAATACTTTGGGGTTTTCCTTAATCATACCTGAAAAAGATATTTTGTGATCCCTGTTTGTCCTTCTGATTTCTTTTCTAAGCATCCCAACTCTCTATATTCCTGAAGGTGCTCCCCATTTTAAAATCTGCTATACCTAATAAATGTTTCCTTCTTTTTCTTTATGAAATTCTTGATATCCCTTGACATCCAGGAATCCCTGGACTTGCTGCCCTTGATCTTCACTGTGAGAGGAATATGCTGACCCTCAATTCTCACTATACTACTTTTAAATGCCTTCCACATTCCAAATGCAGACTTATCTGCAAGTAGCTGCTCCCAGATTATTTGGCAGATTCTGTTTAATTGTTGATTGAAATTGGCCTTTCCCAATTTAAAACTTAACTTATAGAGTCATAGAGGTGTACAGCATGGAAACAGACCCTTTGGTCCAACTCATCCATGCCAACAAGATATCCCAACCCAATCTAGTCCCACCTGCCAGCACCCGGCCCATATTCCTCCAAACCCTTCCTATTCATATACCCATCCAAATGCCTTTTAAATGTTGCAATTGGACCAGCCTCCACCACTTCCTCTGGCAGCTCATTCCATACACGTACCATCCTCTGAATGAAAAAGTTGCCCCTTAGGTCTCTTTTATATCTTTCCCCTCTCACCCTAAACCTATGCCCTCTAGTTCTGGATTCCCCCACCCCAGAGAAAAGACATTGTCTATTTATCCTATTCATACCCCTCATGATTTTATAAACCTCTATAAAGTTACCCCTCAGCTCCAGGGAAAACAGCCCCAGCCAAATCCTCCAATCCTGGCAACATCCTTGTAAATCTTTTCTGAACCCTTTCAGGTTTCACAACATCTTTCTGATAAAAAAGAGACCAGAATTGCAATATTCCAAAAGTGACCTAACCAACGTCTTGTAGAGCCGCAACATGACCTCCCAACTCCTATACTCAGTGCTCTGACCAATAAAGGAAAGCATACCAAACGTCTTCTTCACTATCCTATCTACCTGTGACTCCACTTTCAAGGAGCTGTGAACCTGCACTTCAAGGTCTCTTTGTTCAGCAACACTCCCTAGGACCTTACCATTAAGTGCATAAGTCCTGCTAAGATTTGCATTCCCAAAATGCAGCACCTCGCATTTATCTGAATTAAACTCCATCTGCCACTTCTCAGCCCATTGGCCCATCTGGTCCAGATCCTGTTGTAATCTGAGGTAACCCTCTTCGCTGTCCACTACACCTCCAATTTTGGTGTCATCTACAAACTTGCTAACTGTACCTCTTATGCTCGCATCCAAATCATTTATGTAGATAACAAAAAGTAGAGGGCCCAGCACCGATTGTTGTGGCACTCCACTGGTCACAGGCCTCCAGTCTGAAAAACAACCCTCCACCACCACCATCTGCCTTTTATCTTTGAGCTAGTTCTATATCCAAATGGCTAGTTCTCCCTGTATTCCGTGAGATCTAACCTTGCTAATCAATCTCCCATGGGGAACCTTGTCGAACGCCTTACTGAAGTCCAAATAGATCACATCTACCGCTCTGCCCTCATCAATCCTCTTTGTTTCTTTTTCAAAAATCTCGGTCAAGTTTGTGAGACATGATTTCCCACACATAAAGCCATGTTGACTATCTCTAATCAGTCCTTGCCTTTCCAAATACATGTACATCCTGTCCCTCAGGATTCCCTCCAACAACTTGCCCATCTCCACTGTCAGGCTCACTGGTCTATAGTTCCCTGGCTTGTCCTTACCACCTTTCTTAAACAGTGGCACCATGTTAGCCAACCTCCAGTCTTCCAGCACCTCACCTGTAACTATCGATGATACAAATAACTCAGTAAGAGGTTCAGCAATCACTTCTCTAGCTTCCCATAGAGTTCTAGGGTACACCTGATCAGTTGCACTATCCTTATCCCTTTCCATAATGGCTTTGAAATTTAGAGTTATGGTCACTATGCCCAAAATGCATGACCACTGAAACTTTAACAATTTGACTGGCTTCATTTCCTTGAATTAGGTTTAGCACTGCCCCATACTGGCACAAAATGTTCTCCAAGATGCACTTTAAAAATTCTACCCAGTCTAATCCTTTCGCACTAAGGCAATCCCAATTAAGTTAGCAAGGTTGAAATCTCTGACACCTTTGTGATCTGCCTACATATCTGCTCCTCTATCACCCTCTAAACTTTGGTGGCCTATAATATCCCTGCAAAGTAACCTTTTCTATTTCTAATTTGTACCCAGATGGCCTCATTTGAGGAGCCAGCTAGAATATCTTTCCTCATTCCTGCAGTGATGATTTCCTTTATCATTAATGCAATGGCCCACCTTTCTTACATTTCCTCCAGCCCCCATCCCACCTGAAACTTCTGTACTTGGAATCTTGAGTTGCTTGTCCTGTTCTTCCTTCAACCATGTTTCAGTGATTGCAGCAAATACATATTTCTATGTGCTGATCAATGCTCTAAGTTCAACCGCTTTACCAGTGAACGTCCTTGCATTTAAATAGATACAATTTAGCTTTCCAGACCTTTCATGTGCCTTATAATGCCCAAGTCCTCGCCACCTGCTGGGCTGTCCCCACGTTCCTTTAATACCTCATTGGACCTTGTTCCCTACTTTATCTCTACTCTGAGCCCAGTCTTCAGCCAAGTTAATTTAAAACCTCCCTAACAGCATGAGCAAATCTCCCAACAACGATATTGGTCTGATTCCAGTTTAGGTACATTTCTGCCCAGCTTTTACAAATTCCATCTGCTCCAGAAACTGTCCCAATGATCCAAAAATCTAAAACCCTCCCTCCTTCACCTAACACTAGGGGCAATTTAGCATGGCCAATTCACCTAACCTGCACATTTTTGGACTGTGGGAGGAAACCGGAGCACCCGGAGGAAACTCCCCGTGTCTGCGTGGGTTTCCCCCGGGTGCCCCGGTTTCCTCCCACAGTCCAAAAATGTGCAGGTTAGGTGAATTGGCCATGCTAAATTTCCCCTAGTGTTAGGTGAAGCGATAAATGTAGGGGAATGTGTCTGGGTGGGTTGCTCTTTGTCGGGTCGGTGTAGACTTGTTGAGCCGAAGGGCCTGTTTCCACACTGTAAGTAATCTAATCTAATCTAATCTAATCTAATCTAACATTTCTTTAGCATTCATCTGATTTATCTTCCAACTCCAATACTTAGTAACACATGGCACTGGAATTTATCCAGAGATTATAACTTTAGCAGTCTTTCTCATAAATCTACTGTCTAACTCTCTGAATTCCTGATGAGGACCTCTTTTCTTTATTGCCCATGTCACTGGTACCAACGTGTAGCATTACTGCTGGCTGTTCACCCTCCCTCCTCAGAATGCCCGCAGCCTCTCTGAGACACCGCCTACCCTGGTACCAGGGAGGCAACATACCATTTAAGAGTCTTGTTTGCTGTCACAGAACCATCTGCCAGTTCCCATTATGATTATGCCCCCTCTCCCTCAATCTTCTTCCTCCGCTGCTGTGCAGCAGATCCAACCGTGGTACCACAGACTTGCTGCTTTGCCTTGGGAGAACATTTCTTGAAAAAGGGATGGCCAAAGGGGAGTCCTACACTACCTGCCCATGTTCATTTGTCTTCCTAGTGGTCATGCAATGCTTTTCTCCCTATGTAGCTCTTACTTTTGATGTAACCAGCTTGCGAAATCTGCTATCCACAATGTCCTCAGCATCATGAATGCTCTGTAGTGAATTGATCCATAGCTCCAGCCACTCATGCAATCAATCAGGAGCTGCAGCTCAACACACTTCCTGCAAACATGATCACCATGATTCCCACATTCTACTGGAGGAGCATTCTACACGACTGAGTTATTTTGCCATTGTGAACTTTACTAACTACAAACAATAAATGATAAATAAAGAACAAATTACTCAACCTTACCTACCACTCACCAAATCAGATTTCTCACTCTCTCTCTCTATTCCTAACAAATTACAAACCACAAAAATAAGGACATAACACTCTTTCTCCCTTCCTGTGCTACTCACTAAGTCCTAAAGCTGATTCCAAAGCATCACTTACTGGACTGTTACTTCAGGAGTTCTAAAAATGTGGGCTGGAAAAGCACAGCTAATCAGCAGCATCTGAGTAGCAGGAGAGTCAACATTTCGAGCATAAGCTCTTCATCAGGAATGGCTTCACCATTCCTGATGAAGAGCTTATGCTTGAAACGTCGACTGTCCTGCTCCTCAGATGCTGCCTGACCGGCTGTGCTCTTCCAGTGCCATATTTTCCGACTCTGACCTCCAGCACCTGCAGTCCTCACTTTCTCCTGTTACTTCAGGAGCTCTGTCTTCCCACTGCTGCTCTGACTGAGCTTGATTTGGACCAATCAAAGCAGTACCACTCAGATGAGCTATGTTATCTTGTGTGGTGTTAAGTATGTTGTTCAATTACACACATCCAGGCAGGTGGAGAGTATCGAGTCACCCTCCTGTCTTGTGCCTTTTAGTTAGAGGGCACGCATTCTGGAGACAGGAGGTGAGTCACTTGCTGCAGAATTGCTGGTCTGTGACCTGCTCTTGTAGAAACATTACTTATAAGATTTACTAAAGTTTCTGGTTGTTAATAATGGGGGATTCAGTGATGATTATGCCATTGAATATCAAGGGGTATTGGTTAAATTCTCACTTGTTATGAATTGTCATTAATTGGTACTTGTGTGGTGTGTTGTCATTTATCAGCCCAAGCCTGAACGTTGTCCATATTTGTGTGGATACAGATTGCTTCAACATCTGAGCAATCGTGAATGGTGCTTATGCAATCATCAGTGGAAGGCTCCACTTTTGATTTCATGATGAAGGGAAGATCATTGGTGTAACAGCTGAAGTTGGTTGGACAAGAATTCCTGCAGTTATATCCTGGGACATAGGTGACTGACCTATGTCAGCACCTTCCAGTACACAGCAGTCATTTTGATTGGGATCTGACCCACCTTCCTTTACTCTCTTTACGACAGTTGCAAGTTGGACTTCAGGAATTTTGCCAAGGTGCCTTTGAGAGCACTTTCTAAATACACCAGAATTGTGTGAGGATGTGGTAAAACTGTCGATGTGAAGTATGAGTTGAGATTGTAAGGAAATGTTTGGTAGTTTATTGTGCAAGATATGGTGAGTTGAGCACTGAGTGAGGCCAACTGCTTAATTTACAAGGATATGGTATTTGAAAATGTATTCACATTCACATTTCTGTAAGGTAATTGAGCTTCTTTCAGTACTGCATTCATGTCCTCATGGTTAGAATTGGTTATAATGGCCATACTCCCATTATTTCATCAGTGGATTTCAAGCACCTCCTTGTTCTCCATGGATACAGGAACTCTTTCCTCATGTTCTGACTTCTCACTCACCTCTCATCATGGTCTTTGCTGGAAAAGCTCAGCAGGTCTGGCAGCATCTGTGGAGAGAAATCAGAGTTAACATTGTGGGTCGTGTGATCTTTCCTCAGAACTGATGGTAGCTGGGAAACTGTTGGCTTATACGCAGAAGATGGGGTGGGGGCATTGATGAAGGGCTCATGCCTGAAACATTGACTCTCCTGCACCTCGGATGCTGCCTGATGTGCTGTGCTTTTCCAGCCCCACACTTTTGGATTCTGACTCTCCAGCATCTGCAGTCTTCACTTTCTCCTGGGGGCAGGGAGTAAAGAGTAAACGATAGGTGGGGATAGAACCCAGAGAGAGGAGAGCAGTTAGATAGACGAAAGTGTGGATAATGATCTGGCTAGGAGGGTGAATACTTGTTAATAGGAACTGTTGTGGCGAAAAATGGGTGGTGTATAATCGCAGACTATGTGATAACAAGGCCTGGTTGTGGGGGTTAGGATACGGACATGGGAGAGTTCAAGCCCTAAAGTTGTTGAACTTAATTTTTTTTTTAGATTACATTACAGTGTGGAAACAGGCCCTTCGGCCCAACAAGTCCACACCGACCCGCCGAAGCTCAACCCACCCATACATTTACTCCTTACTTGACACTACGGGCAATTTAGCATGGCCAATTCACCTGACCTGCACATCTTTGGACTGTGGGAGGAAACCGGAGCACCCGGAGGAAACCCACGCAGACACGGGGAGAATGTGCAAACTCCACACAGTCAGTCGCCTGAGGCGGGAATTGAACCCGGGTCTCAGGCGCTGTGAGGCAGCAGTGCTAACCACTGTGCCACTGTGCCGCCCACGAAATATTGAGTCCTACTGAAGCAACACTTTGCCTGCACTTCTCGCAATCTAGTCTACTGCATTCGTTGCTCATAATGTAGTCTCCTCTACACTGGGGAAACAAAGCGTGGACTGGGTGACTGCTTTACAGAACACTTGCATTCAGTTTGCAAAAGAGAGCCTGAACTTCCAGTTGCCTGCCACTTTAACATATCACCCTGGCCAATATCTCTGTCTCAGGCTTGCTGAGGTGCTTCAGCACAAGCTGAACAGCACCTCATTTTCCGCCTGGGGATCCTGCAGCCTTCCAGAGTCAATATCAAGTTCAGTAACTTTAGGGCTTGAGGTCTCCCATGTCCTTGCTCTCCCATGACTTTACCTAACTCCCACAACCAGGCCTTGTTATCATTATAGTCTGCTATTACCCACCACTCCTTGTTGGCCACTACCAGCTATTTATCCTCCTAGCCAGAATGTTACACACTCCTTTGTCTGTTTAACTGCTGTTGTCTTTTGTTGGGCTGTATCCCCACCTATCATTTATTCCTTACGCCTTCTCCCACCCTATCTTCTGCATATAAACTGACAGTTCTGAAGAAGAGTCACTCAACCTGAAACATTAATTCTTAATTTCTCTCCAGACCTGCTGACCTTTTCCAACAATTTATATTTTTGTCTCTGATTTACAGCATTCACAATTCTTTTGGTTTATCTCACCATGGTCTGCCTTCTGTCTTGTCCTATACTTATTCTTCCTACAGGTCAGACATACTTGCCCAGTCAGTTGTCCTGCTCTGCATCCAGCATATCCTAATATAGAAGATTGATGATATGTGGAATTCTTGACCAAACATTATTGATGAAAAAGAAACAATTTTTTTGTCGAAATTTGGTAGAAAAAAAGAGAAATATTGAAGAATATCAGTGACAAGTAAGCTTAAAGTCAGCTGAGATTGGGTGGGTGGTTGGATCACCAGAAAAAGTTGTTGGCTCAGATTTGATAGCCCACCTTCTTATTTCTGTACTGTAACATTCTTCAATTGTATCTTGAATGCCTGATTAACCACACTACTGGAAAATTATTTGGTTGTATCCAAATCACAGTATCTCATACTTTCAGTGCTGCTTTATGAATAAAGTCTATATTCAGCCAGATCAAATTTATTTATAGCATGCTACCATGCAAACCTCTCATGCCTGGACATGAGAAATTGACTGCCTCTCTTCACAACCAGATTCTGGATTAGTGGTGCTGGAAGAGCACAGCAGTTCAGGCAGCATCCAAGGACCTTCGAAATTGACGTTTCGGGCAAAAACCCTTCATCAGGAATAAAGGCAGTGAGCCTGAAGCGTGGAGAGATAAGCTAGAGGAGGGTGGGGGGTGGGGAGAAAGTAGCATAGAGTACAATGGGTGAGTGGGGGAGGGGATGAAGGTGATAGGTCAGGGAGGAGAGGGTGGAGTGGATAGGTGGAAAAGGAGATAGGCAGGTAGGACAAGTCCAGACAAGTCATGAGAACAGTGCTGAGCTGGACGTTTAGAACTCGGGTGAGGTGGGGGAAGGGGAAATGAGGAAACTGTTGAAGTCCACATTGATGCCCTGGGGTTGAAGTGTTCCAAGGCGGAAGATGAGGCGTTCTTCCTCCAGGCTTCTGGTGGTCAGGGAGCGGTGTGAAGGAGGCCCAGGACCTCCATGTCCTCGGCAGAGTGGGAGGGGGAGTTGAAATGTTGGGCCACAGGGTGGTGTGGTTGATTGGTGCGGTTGTCCAGGAGATGTTCCCTAAAGCGCTCTGTTAGGAGGCGCCCAGTCTCCCCAATGTAGAGGAGACCGCATCGGGAGCAACGGATACAATAAATGATATCAGTGGATGTGCAAGTAAAACTTTGATGGATGTGGAAGGCTCCTTTAGGGCCTTGGATAGAGGTGAGGGAGGAGGTGTGGGCGCAGGTTTTACAGTTCCTGCGGTGGCAGGGGAAAGTGCCAGGATGGGAGGGTGGATTGTAGGGGGGCGTGGACATGACCAGGTAGTCACGGAGGGAACGGTCTTTGCGGAAGGCGGAAAGGGGTGGGGAGGGAAATATATTCCTGGTGGTGGGGTCTGTTTGGAGGTGGCAGAAATGTCAGCGGATGATTTGGTTTATGCGAAGGTTGGTAGGGTGGAAGGTGAGTACCAGGGGCGTTCTATCCTTGTTACGGTTGGAGGGGTGGGGTCTGAGGGCGGAGGTGCGGGATGTGGACGAGATGCGTTGGAGGGCATCTTTAACTACGTGGGAAGGGAAATTGCGGTCTCTAAAGGAGGAGGCCATCTGGTGTGTTCTGTGGTGGAACTGGTCCTCCTGGGAGCAGATCCGGCGGAGGCGGAGGAATTGGGAATACGGGATGGCATTTTTGCAAGAGGTAGGGTGGGAAGAGGTGTAATCCAGGTAGCTGTGGGAGTCGGGTTTGTAAAAAAATGTCAGTGTCAAGTCGGTCGTCATTAATGGAGATGGAGAGGTCCAGTAAGGGGAGGGAGGTGTCAGAGATGGTCCAGGTAAATTTAAGGTCAGGGTGGAATGTGTTGGTGAAATTGAATTGCTCAACCTCCTCGCGGGAGCACGAGGTGGTGCCAATACAGTCATCAGTGTAGCGGAGGAAGAGGTGGGGAGTGGTGCCGGTGTAATTACGGAAGATCAACTGCTCTACTTAGCTAACAAAGAGACAGGCATAGTTGGGGCCCATACGTGTGCCCATGGCTACCCCTTTGGTCTGGAGGAAGTGGGAGGATTTAAAGGAGAAATTGTTAAGGGTGAGGACCAGTTCGGCCAAACGAATGAGAGTGTCGGTGGAAGGGTACTGTTGGGGACGTCTGGAGAGGAAAAAAATGACGACCGACTTGGAGGCCCTGGTCATGGCGGATGGAGGTGTAGAGGGATTGGATATCCATGGTGAAGATGAGGCGTTGGGTGCCGGGGAACCGGAAGTCTTGGAGGAGGTGGAGGGTGGAGTGGTGTCTCGAACGTATGTGGGGAGTTCCTGGACTAGGGTGGATAGGACAGTGTTGAGGTAGGTAGAGATGAGTTCAGTGGGGCAGGAGCATGCTGAGACAATGGGTCAGTCAGTGTGGTCAGGCTTGTGGATCTTGGGAAGGAGGTAGAACCGGGCAGTGCAGGGTTCCCGGACTATGAGGTTGGAAGCTGTGGGTGGGAGATCTCCTGAGGTGATGAGGTTCTGTATGGTGTGGGAGATGATGGTTTGGTGATGGGGGATGGGGTCAAGGGCTTTTGCCCGAAACGTCGATTTCAAAGCTCCTTGGATGCTGCCTGAACTGCTGTGCTCTTCCAGCACCACTAATCCAGAATCTGGTTTCCAGCATCTGCAGTCATTGTTTTTACCTCTCTTCACAACCATCTCTTGCAGCATCATCTTCACTTCAAAAGCCATCAAACAAGGACTGAATTTTATCAAACTCAGGGTGAGTTGATTGAATGTGGGAGGAGTTTGGTAAAATGCAGGTGCATCATGGGGGAGCAGAACCCCTCATCTTGCCTGCTACTGGCTTGTGTTTCAGATGATAGTAAAACAGTTGGTCAGAAGTGTGCACTACAACAGGCATTTAGTGGTTGAATTATAAAATGGCTGTTGCAGAGAAAGAGCCCATTCACTGATTGTGCCCATGCTGTTTCTACAAGGGCAAATCAGCATGTCCCTCCCCCAAGCCATAGCTCTGCAATTTTTTTTTCTCTTTGCACAGTTATCCAATACTCCTCTTAAAGCCATGATTGACTCCCTACAGCTCTCTTACAAAAACACTTGATGGTGCATACAGGTTTGGTCCATAATTATGCTTGGTTTCCTTTCCATTCATTGTAGTTATTTTCTAGCCCAAAGCAGTGTTATTCAATATATTAATTGTATTCTTCTAAAACAGAACTAGTTGCTTATAGTGAGCAACTTAAAGAATATATGGAGAGTGAGTGGGGATGGGGGAGGAATAGAATAGATGTCTTAAATTGAGAAAATCATGAGTGCAAGTTTAATAGATTGAATGAACTAATTTGTTTCTGTAATTTTCCATGATTCTATGAAATTAGGATTGTAAAGCGCAATCACTAATTTGAACTACTGACCCACAGAAGGTTCCTCCTGACTTGACCTAATATGAAAGGTTCTTTCTAAGATCCATCACACGTTTAGTCCCTGATCATTTGTAGCTTACTGCAGCAGTGACAAATGGAAAAAAAAACAGGTTTTTTTAAAGCAATCTTTTGTCCACCAATATTAACATATCGGAGTATATGTCAAAAAGTGTGGTGCCGGAAAAACACACCCAGTCAGGCAGCATCTGAGGATGTTGCCTGACCGGCTGTGCTTTTCCAGCATCACACTTTTTGACTTTGATCTCCTGTATCTGCAGTTCTCACTTGCTCCTATATTGGGGTATATGTTAATTTTGATATAAGAAGGCTTCACACAATTTCCTATGTCCAATTGTTTCACCCCTGTTCCTGTTCCCCACTTTTGTCCCACTCCACCACACCCATGGTCCTATTATTTGTCACTTGATATGACCATCCTCACCATGCATCAGATTTCTACTCCATCAAAAAGTGAATACATTCTTCTCTGCTTTGTTGGCTGATTCTTGACTGCCAAACAAACCGTTATGTCTTGTTCAAATATTTTTTAGAATTCATCAGCCAGCATGATTAAAGACAATATTTTTAAAAGCCAATATTTTTGACTACAATGATCATTTTTTTTCTTTGGCTGCTCACAGCAATAATCTAGAGATTAGTTTTTAATGCCTTGAGATTCTGCAGAAATGTGAAGGATTGAAATCTACTTTCATTGCTAAGTGGCAGTTGATTGGTTACTCACAAGCCCCAATTTTCTTTCCTGCTACCTAATGATTAATGTCATTAATGTCATTATCCCATTGATGTCTGGATGGCTCTTAGTGTCCAGAAAAGAAAGCCACTTGCTGTGTTATATGCAATCCACTTTTTGATTGAAGAATTTGATCATGAACAGCTACAGCAACAAAAATAGTAAGAGATGCAAACAATCTGCTGTCATATTTTCCACTGAAGGGGAGAATCACGAAATGAAAATCTCTTTCACTATTAACACATTCCATTGAATCATTTTAGAAAGGAATTACATTCTTTAATCAGTTTAAGATATGTATTTCAAGCTGGTCGATGCAAAATAGCTTTAACAACCTGTCATTATTTTTAAAACCATGCCAATATTTCCAAGTCACAGCTGGATACTCTCATGTTTTCAGGCTCAGCACAAAAACATTTTAAATAAAAAAAAATGATTGTTGCTGCAGTTGTTTCTGCAATATCACTAGATTTTTGAAAATTTAGCAAATATAACAGCCATCCAGCAATGTCTTTAGATGTGTGAGATAAATAGGCATTGCCAGTGTTAACTTCTTGCAGCATGATTTTTAAAACTGTTTATTTATGAAATAATGTGAAACTATGGAGGGTCTGAAGGTACAGAATTTTACACAGTGTTCTAAGAAATTTTAAGCCTGCTCTTTAATTGATTTCACTGAGAGCACCATGATTAGATTCTGGCAAATTACTGAGCTATGAGTCACATCATAAAAACTAATTAGAGTTTGCTTGCCAGTTTATCTTCCTGTTGTGGGTAGCAGTTAACTGGCATCTTAGATGATGTTCACAGTTCGCTCAAATTACTTTTTCATAAAAGTTTCATTTAAATGTAAAATAAATTCTCTTTTATTTCAGTTTATCAACTTTTAAAATGTTACTTGCTTCTAGAAGTATTTTATGTTTACACATTCTTCAATTATTACCAAATTTCCGAATATTTCAGAAGGGTATAAAATTCATTTTTCTATCATAATTACCTTAAGTCTGACTTTTTTGAATTGACAGAAAAATACTCTGGTCAAGCCAAAATATTTTGCCCCTGAATCCAGAAGCCATCATTTTAGGTGGTGGAAGTTAATATGGGTGGGTTGTAGATTGCACATTCATGGGTGGCCAAATATCAGGAATGTATGTTGAGGTTATTTTCTTACACAGACCACAGGAATATTCAGCTATAAAAGTTAACTTACCATTTACTCAAACGACCTGACAGAATGAGAATCTGTCTTAAACTGGCTAAACAAAACTCTGCCCAGCTTTGTCCCACCTCTATTTATTACAAAAGACCATCAACCTTTATCTTTTCTGCAGTCATGTACTCATATATTGCTTACATTTTATTTTTATATGATAAGCAATTTTTCAATCTTGATCTTTCTGTCTTCCTGTCTACAGGAATCTATTTACACTTTCTAATCTGCTCCCAAGGCTGATACAGGCTATTGGGTGGACGAGTGATCCATTCCAGTCATTTTTGCTGATGTTTTTATTTCAGGGGCAAAGTGCTCAGAGTCTATTTCAGATTCTGTGGATCTCAAATACTTTGTCTCAGAAGATAAGAATGGCTTTACTGGTCCAGGCCAAGTCTCTGAAAGGCAAAGTCGTTAGTCCAAATCTAATGTTTTTTGATAAATTCTTGAATGTGCAAGGCTCCTGGACTGCTTGTTGTGGTCAGAATCAAAAAAATGTGGCACTGGAAAAGCACAGCTGGTCAGACAGCATCCCAGAAGCCGGAGAGTCAGGAATGTGAAGAGCTTATGCTCAAAACGTCGACTCTCCAGCTCCTCAGATGCTGCCTGACTGGCTGTGCTTTTCCAGTGTCTTAAGTCTGACTTTTTTGTCTCCGATCTCCAGCATCTGCAATCCTCACTTTCTCCTGTTTGTTGTGGTACTTAATAGCTCGTGCGATATGACTAAAAACATAAAAAACACAAAATCTACCACAACTCTGTTTAGAAACCCAACAAGTTGTTAATATCCTATCTTATCTATGCATTTAGAAATGCCCAAAATTTATTATTGTCAAAAACCACATGTTTAACAATATGGAACATGCTGTGAAATTTTAAAAATAGCTGTCAGCAAAATGAGTTAACTCTCTGCTGGCTTGAAAAGAGTCAGGGCCCAAGCCACCAGGTGACACTGTGTCATAGTTTTAAATTGTAATTTGTTTTAAATCAGGTTATCTCTATGTTTCAATTCGAACTTGTCATAGCACAGAAAGCTTGTTTTCAAATCGAAAATTAAATACTATTTCCAAACGTTGGTCCAAACTTTTGAACTTTGAAAAACCAGTTTTGAATCTTTAATGTTAGCCAACAGCATCCTGTTTTACCAATGATTTCACACAAATGTAAGGAACAATTTCATTGTAGTAGCCATGGAACCTCTTTACAAATATGCAGTAATTTTCACAAGAGGGCTGTTTAACTTCACTAAGGGAAATTAACTTCTCTAACTGTGCTTGAGGGACCTTCACCTGCCCTTCTGTCCTGTCTTGGGTGACATCACACAGTGGTTTTGTCTCAGAAAGTACAGCCATAGTGACGTGCTCTCAACCAAGTTCCCAAAGCTACCAACCTTATTGTGTGAAATTGCAGTCACAACTGCTGTCTATTTACAGATTTCTGCTTGAAATGTTTTGATTTTGACTAAGTCGGGGAAAAGTCCATCTCATGATCCAGTCTATTCAATTGCAACATTGCAACTACATGCAGTCTTTTCCTGTGTAACACATTGCATTCTGTGGTGCATTGCTTTCCGGATGGCTATCCTTTAAACTCTGCAGCATCTTTTTATTAATTCCCGCAGCTCTTTATTTTCTTTAACAAGCTGAAAAGCATACAAGTGGACTGCACACATTAACTTATTCCAGATTATTTTTGCAATAACCAAATTAAATGATTGATAGACTTAAAGGATCAGTGTAATGAAAGCCTCATCTTCAAAGAACACATTAAATTCAATTTTAAATAACACTCTTGAGACTGAAGAAAGACTCCAGCTGTTGCCATGCCCACTGGTTGGATTGGCGGATGCTATGTTCCCTCTCGAGGGAGAGACAGCTGCAAACCAATGCTTGGATGAGAGGCAGGCAGTTGGGTCCAACATCTACCTGAATCCACAGCTATTTATCTTGGTCAGATCCAAGAGCAGGTTTTTTTTATATAGATATTTTTATTGAAGAAAGAGGAAATGTTTTAAACATTTTTTACAAACTTGCAAAATAACACAAACAAATATAAACACTAATATACCATTAAATAAATAATAACCAAAACGCAACAAACACAAAAAAAACACTCAACTAAGAGCTAATCTAACCTACAAATAACCAAAGCATATAATAGAATATCTTACATTACTCAAAAAAAAACATAGTAATTAAATAATCAGTTCATGCTCAGAATGAATTAACATCAAGTCATTATAAAACCCGTATTCATATGGGATTCTTCCCCTGGGGGGGGTCCCCGGACCAGCCAGAACCACTACCACAACTAGATAAAAGCTCTTGACAATATGGCCAAAATATCTGTATCTATATAGTTCAGGAAGGGCTGCCATATTTTATAGAATAATTCAGTTTTTTGGTGCACCATATTTGTAAGGAAGACAAGGGGAATACATTCCATGATTAACCTGTGCCAATCTGAAAGTCCTGGAGGGCCCTCAGCTACCCAATTTACTAAGATATTTTTCCTTGCACAAAAGGAGAGAATGGAAAAAAATTTCCTCCCGTGCACATCCAGGGAGGGTAGGTTCGGAAAGCCCAGGAGAAGAGATACTGGATCTACTCCAATTTGCGCTCCCAAGATTTCTGCTAGCACATTTGCTACTCTGGTCCAGTATTTACGGATCTTATGACATGTCCATAAACAGTGTGTGAGAGTGCCCACTTCTATTTTACATTTAGGACACATTGGAAATGTTCCTGCCCTGAATTTTGCCAATCGTTCCGGTGCTATATGAGTCCTATGGAGTATCTTTAGTTGGATGGCTTGTGTTCTATTACAAATGGTGAGCTTTCTGGCATTTTCCCAGATGTCATCCCACATTTCTGAAGGGATTTCCAACCCCAGTTCCTGATTCCATGTTTTAAACAATTGTTCCATGTCTTTCAATACTTCGTTCTGTAATGAGTGATAAAAAGTGCTGACCGAGAGTGGACCCATTGGCCATAACACTCTTCTTTCCCTATCTGATTTATAAGAGCTATCCAATAATGTGGTCTTCTTCTGTATATAAATATTGAAAATGGTCTCCATTAGGCAGTCCAAATTTCTGGTGCAGCTGTTCAAAAGATATCATAACCTCCCCATTGAACAGATCCCCTAAGCAAGAAATACCCCTGGACCTCCAGGTTTTAAATGTAGCGTCTGTGTGCCCCGGTTGAAAATCCCATGCTCCTACTATAGGAGTATAAGGAGAGGTTTTTTGTGAATTACTCTCATCTTGCCGCATTATCTTCCAAGCTTTAATTGTATTTAGATTAGATTAGATTAGATTACAGTGTGGAAACAGGCCCTTTGGCCCAACAAGTCCACACCGACCCGCCGAAGCGAAACCCACCCATACCCCTACATTTACCCCTTACCTAACACTACGGGCAATTTAGTATGGCCAATTCACCTGACCCTGCACATCTTTGGACTGTGGGAGGAAACCGGAGCACCCGGAGGAAACCCACGCAGACACGGGGAGAACGTGCAAACTCCACACAGTCAGTTGCCTGAGGCGGGAATTGAACCCGGGTCTCTGGCGCTGTGAGGCAGCAGTGCTAACCACTGTGCCACCGTGCCGCCCATTTAATACAATAGGATTTTTACAATGGTCCATAATGACTTTCATCTTAACTAAACATAAGAGATTAATGAGGGGACACTTTGCTTGAGAAGCCTCAATGTCCAGCCAGATTGATTGTGGGTCACACAAGACCCAGTCGGCTACGTAGCTTAATAGAGAACTCAGCTGGTACTTCCTAAAGTCTGGAAAATCCAGTCCTCCCTTGCTTGTGGGAGCTGCAGCTTCTTTAATTTAATAAGGGGCCGTCTATGATTCCAAATGAAAGCCAACCATATAGTTTATGCAATGCCGGCCTCGGCAACATCACAGGGACCATTCTCATAGGATATAAGAGATGAGGCAAAATATTAATTTTTAATTAGAGCTATTCTGCCGAACCAAGATATCGGGAGATCCCCCAGCGTTGAAGATCCTGCCTTATCCTCTCTAATATGTGCATAAAATTGGCTTTGTACAGCTGACCAAAAACTGGGGTGATAAAAATCCCTAAATATAAAAAACCCTCCAGAGACCACCGAAAGGGAAAGCAAGACGCATCCGATAAATTGGACACACTAGCGAAGCCACCCATTGGCATGGCCTCCGATTTTGTGAAATTGATTTTGTAACCTGAGAACGCACTGAATAAAGTAATTACTTGGATCAAGCGGGCATGGATATCAAAGGATTATTAAGAAAAAGGAGAACATCGTCTGCATAAAGGGTAATTTTATGTTTACCTGAACCAACCCTCGGAGCCATTATATTAGAATCAGCCTGTATAGCTTCCGCTAGTGGTTCATTTATTAGCTTGAATAATAACGGTGAGAGAGGACATCCCTGACAACAGCCCCTACCCACACTGAAGCTATCCAAGCCTAAACCATTAGCAATGAAGGGCTTTTGCCCGAAACGTCGATTTTGCTGCTCGTCGGATGCTGCCTGAATTGCTGTGCTCTTCCAGCACCACTGATCCAGAATCTGGTTTCCAGCATCTGCAGTCATTGTTTTACCTCATTAGTAATCATGGCTGCTTTGGGGTCATTGTACAATATTGAGACCCATTTCGCGAATAACTCTCCGACACCAAACTTTTCCAGTGTGTAAAACAGATATGACCATTCAACCCGATCGAATACCTTCTCCGCATCTAAAGAGACTATTATTCCTGGTATTCTTTCCTGATGACAGATTTGGATCATGTTTAAAACCCTTCTAATATTATTATATATAATATATATTACTATATGATAAACCCCATCTGATCCTCTTTTATAATATATGGTAAAACCCTCTCCAGCTTAATGCTAATGTTTTAGAAAGAATTTTAAAATCTACATTTAGCAAAAATATTGGTCTGTATGATGTGCAATCTTCTGGGGCCTTTCCTTTTTTAAGGATGAGAGGAATATTTGCTTCTCTCATCGAAGGTGGGAGGCAGCCCTGACTGTATGAATAATTGTACATATCTATAAGTGGACCAGCCAGTACCCCTATAAACTCTTTGTAGAATTCAGCCTGGACTCCATCTGAGCCAGATGCTTTACTGCTCTGAAGCTGCCTGATTGCATCAAGTACTTCCTGGGTTGTCAGGGGAGCATTCAGGATCGACACCTGTTCCGGGGTTAAGTCTGGAAAGGCCAGGCTTTTAAAAAAGGACTCCATCTTCTTAGCTCTGTCTTCACAATCCTATGATTTATACAGATAAGAATAAAACTTTCTGAAGGCTGTATTGATCTTTTTGCAGTCATGAGTCAAAGTACCAGCACTTTCCCTAATGTATGTGGTGGCTTGAGGGGGCTTTTTTCTCCTTACAAGATGTGCTAGGTATCTACCAGGCTTATCGCCGTATTCATATAGTCTGTTTTGAAAATAATATTTCCCTCTTTGCTGTTTCGGTAAGTGCGGTATTCAAGGCTGTCCTAAGGGCTGTAATTCTTTGTAATTTAGCAATAGAGGGCCTATCAACATACGCTATCTCAGCTGCCTTCAAGCAAGCCTCGAGTAGACGCTGTTGTTCTCCATTTTGTTTTTTCTGTGTCACCGAGTATGAAATAATGAGACCTCGCGCATAAGCCCTAATGGTCTCCCACATCAATGACGGGTTACTGGCCGTGCCTGAGTTAATTTCCAGAAAGGTGTTAAATTCTTGAGAGAAATATTTTACAAATTTACTATCCTTCATTAAGAAGAAATCCATACGCCAATGTCGGGGGCTTGTCTTATCGCCCCGAGTCTTAACTTCCATATATACTGGAGCATGATCAGAGATTGCTATGTTACCTATTTTGCAGGATAATATGGAGTTAAAAAGGGTCGAGGGAGCAAAAAACACATAAATTCTAGTATGACACTTTTGTGGATTAGAGTAGAAAGTAAAGTCTCTGCCCTGCGGATGAAGACACCTCCACACATCTACTAACCCTAGCTCCTTATTCAAATCCGCCAATTGTTTGGATCTAAGAGATATACCTGCAGTACTCTTGGGTATCCTCTCTATCTCTGGGTCCATAGTACAATTAAAATCTCCTCCTATAATTGTGTGATGAGCCCCAAAAGCCATCAGTTTGGAGAATGCTTCCATTATAAATTTGAAGGGGTGTGTGCCGGGTGTCAATAAAGATTCAAAATTCTATACTCCTCTCCATTTATGAGGGCTTTGATCAGTATATACCGTCCAGATTCATCTTTTATCTGACTTAAGATTTTGAAAGGAAGGTTCTTACGAATGAGAATGACTACTCCCCTACTTTTGGAACTAAAAGATGAAAAGAAGGCCTGATCGTATCCTCCTTGTTGTAATTTTAAGTGCTCTTTATCCAGTAAGTGTGATTCCTGTAAGAGAGTTATATCACTCCTTTCTTTTTTGAGGTTTGATAGTATTTTCTTCCTTTGGATTGGTGAATTACTCCACTTGACATTCTAGGTGCACCATCTAATCAAATGACTAACCATGATCGTCCAGGCAAGTCCGAGACCCCCCGGAAGGAAGAATCCCACCCAAAACACCGCGGGCACAGACCATAGAAAATTCACGAAAGTAGAAATTCTATAATACATTCACGCCATTATAGTTAAAAACTATTTCTAAATTTAAAAAAACACATTTAAAAGGAGATTTTCCCCCTTGTTCCCGGGGGCATCACTACCTATCAATAAACCCACCGTATCCTCTCCCAACCAGCGCCCCACCCTCGACCCAGGCACCACATAATAGAGTGAATAAATTAATGTGTACTGTAAAACCAAAGTTAGAAGTGAGTGCCCCACACCCCCACCCCCACCAACACTTAAATATGTTTAGTAACGATAATACAAAGTATAAACATATAAAACTATAAAGTTACAATAACGATAATACAAAGTATAAACATATAAAACTATAAAGTTACAATCCCAGCAAGTAATAGATAACTAAGTATGACAGAAGAAGAAAACAAAAGAACCCCGCTAAAACTGAGGTAGGACAGAGCGAATGCATAACCCCCCCCCCCCCCCAACGAATCAAGCAGGATGCCCAGCCTGTAAAAAAATAAGAAAACCATGTAGTGGATAACAAATAAGCCCCCCCCGCCCTGCCCCCTGGAGACAATAAAGGGGACGAAAAGAGAAAAGGTAAACCAGGGGAAGGGGGGGTGCAAAATAGCATCATTATCCATATGGTTTAATTCTTATAGTCTATTTAAGAGAGTCCAAAAATTCTTTAGCCTTCTCCAGTGATCCGAAGTTATAAACGGATCCTTCATAACTGAAGCGCAGCATTGCTGGGTAACACAAGGAATATTGGATATTTAAATCTCTCAAACGCTTCTTCGCCTCATCAAATGCCCTCCTTTTGCGGACCACGGCTGGAGAAAAATCCTGGAATGGCATAATCCTAGAGCCCTTGTACAGCATGGCCTGGGGATCCTTCCCCAGGATTCTAGAGGCTTCCAGAGCATCTGCTTCTCTCTATAGCATTGGAGCCAGAACAGGACAGGGTGGGGGTGCTGGTCCGACCCGGGCCTGCGTATAGCAACCCGGTGGGCCCACTCTACCCGCACCTGGTCTGATCCGGACTCCAGCTTTAATATTTCAGGGATCCATTGCTCCAAAAAAACTGCAAGTTGGCTTTCCTCTTCCCGTTCGGGAAGGCCCAGCAACCGAATATTTTTTCGACGACTTCGATAATCGAGGTCGTCGATGTGCTTCTCCAAGGTCCGGACTCTCTGTTTGAGAGCCCGGACCCAGCCCACGGCCAGTTCAGCAGCAGTCTCCGAGGTCGCGGCCTTTAGCTCCACCGCTCAAGCACGATGGTCGAGCTTTTCAATTTCTCGGACGTCTCCGCTACTGCTGGAGGGGGTGGGGGAGGTGTCCCCGCCTGTTGCAAGTTGCGGGCATTTTTTCCTTTAGTCATTTTAAGCACAGCACCAAACTATTCAAGTTTGGTGCAGAATGACTAAATATGCTGGGTAAAACTATTTTAAATGGTTTAGAGGATGTGGTGGAGGCGGGCACCCTACTTTGCCTGAGTCTTGGGCAGAGTACTACAGACTCAACTTGCTGGGTCACCGCCATCTTGAATCTCTCCACAAGAGTAGGTTAATGAGGGGGTCATCAGCACATGTGAACCCTCTGCACATGGTGTCCAACAATCAAAGATGTGAGGCTGTGAATTTCAGCCAGAAATTGAGGAGTTGCCCATAGTGTAATTTTATTGACTATTAAATTTTAAATATTGAGCTTAGCATTGTGCTATGTTTGGATTTTAGTGTGGCTACAATTCCAACCTCACATATACATACAATAACACATGTTTAATAAATCTGTTGTCTATCTCCTCAGTGTTCATAGATTTTATTGCAAACTTAAATATACCGAGAGCTTTGAACTTCCCCTGTGAAATAGCTTAGCTCATTCACATATGCACAAGGGGCCTGGATATCCCAACAAAGATAAAGGGTGGGGCGCACAAATCGAGTGAACACTTGGTGTCAAGGGTCATGGCAAATGTTTGATAAGGTTCCCCATGGTAAACTAATGGAGAAAGTGAAGTCACATGGTGTGAAGGGTGTTCTAGCTAGGTGGATAAAGAACTAGTTGAGCAACAGGAGACAGAGAGTAGTAGTTGAAGGGAGTTTCTTGAATTGGAGAAAGGTGACCAGTGGTGTTCCACAGGGGTCACTGTTGTTCGTGATATACATAAATGATTTGGAAGAGGGCACTGTTGGTATGATCAGCAGGTTTGCAGATGACACAAAGATTGGTGGAGTAGCAGAAAGCATAGGGAACTGTCAAAGAATACAGGAGAATATAGATGGACTGGAGACTTGGATGGAGAAGTGGCAGATGGAGTTCAGTCCAGGCAACTGTGAGGTGATGCATTTTGAGAAGTCTAATTCTAGAGCGAATTATACAGTAAATGGAAGAGCCTTGGGAAAAGTTGATGAGCAATGGGAGTTCAGTCCATTGTACCCTGAAGGTTGCTGCACAGGTGATTAGAATGGTCAAGAAGGCATATGATATGCTTGCCTTCATTGGACGGGGTATTGAGTATAAGAACATGTTAAAGTTGTACAAGACATTGGTTCGGCTGCATTTAGAATACTGTGTACAGTTCTGGTCGCCACATTACCAAAAGGATGTGGGTGCTTTGGAGAGGGTGCAGAGAAGGTTTACGAGCATGTTGCCTGGTATGGAAGGTGCTAACTATAAAGAGAGGCTGAGTAGGTTTGGATTGTTTTCATTAGAAAAAAGGAGATTGAGGGGGGACCTGATTGAGGTTTACAAAATCATGAAGGGTGCAGACAGAGTAGATAGACATAAGCTTTTTCCCAGGGTGAAGGATTGAATAATAAGAGGTCAGGCTTTCAAGGTGAGAGATGAAAGGTTTAGGGGGTATACACACGGCAAGTACTTTACACAGAGGCTGGTAGGTGCCTGGAATGTGTTGCCAGTAGAGGCAGGCACGGTAGATTCATTTAAGATGCATTAAGATGGACAGATGCATGAGAAGGTGGGGAGCAGAGGGATACAGGTCCTTAGGAATTGGGTGACAGGCTTAGATAGTGGATTTGGATCGGCTCAGGCTTGGTGGGCCGAAGGGCCTGTTCCTGAGCTGAAAATTTTCTTTGTTCTTTGTAAATACCAAGGGCTCAAAACAGCTGAAGTTCTACAGGAATATAGGCTGTGCAAATGGGAACTTAAAAGGGGGAAAGCAAAAAGCAAGTAACTATAGACCGATTACCCTAACATTTAATGACTTGGAGGAAGGAAGTGAATGTACTATAGCCAAGTTTACAGATGACTCATCAACAGCGGGAAAGGCAGCTTATGATGGGGTAATTGGGCAAAAGATTGGCAAATAGACCATAATGTGGGAAAATATGAAGTTGATTATTTATTATCATGTCTATCCAAGTATAGTGAAAAGTTTTGTTTATAAATGGTATAGGCAGATCATAGTAAGCAAGGATGTACAGATCAAAATGACTTAGTCTGAGGCATATAAGTTACTTTGCACAGGATGTGTGCTAGGCAAGATTAACATTGGCAAGATCAACGTTAGCAAGATCAGCATTATTTGAGGCTAGACAGTCCATTCAACAAACTGTTCCTGAACCTAGAGTGCGTGTATTCAGGTTTCTGTATCTTCTGTCTGACAGAAGAGGTTGTTGGAGATCATTACTAGGGTGCGTTGGGTCTTTGATAATGTTGGCGGCCTTCCTGCAGCAGTGAGTCCATGAATGGAAGGCTGGCTTCTGTGATTGTCTGGGTTGTGCACAGCACCTTTTGTAGTTTCTTACAGTCCTGGGCAGAGCAGTTGCCACACCAGGCAGTTATGCACCCAGACTGTATGCTTTCAATGGCACATTTGTAAAAGTTGGTGAGAATCCTTATGAACATGCCACATTTCCTGAGCTATCTGAGGCATTGTTGTGCCTTCTTGACTGTCATATCTATGTGGGAAGTCCAGGTCAGGTTGTCAGTTATCGTCACTCTGAGGAACTTGATGCTGTCCACCTTCTAAGACCTCAGTTGTATTAATGCAGATGGGTATGTGTTCTCCTCCTTTCTATTTGAAGTCAATGATCAGTTCTTTAGTTTTGCCGATGTTGAGAGGGAAGTTGTTCTCGTTGCACCACGTCACCAACCCCTCTATCTCCCTTCTGTATTTTGATCATCATTGTTTGATATCCATCCTATTACAGTGGTATCGTCAACACTTAGATGGCTAGTTTTGAATTTGGCAACAGAGTCTTGGGTGTACAAGAAGTACAGTAGGGGCTGAGGATGCATCCTTGGGGGCTCCAGTGATGTGTGTTATTGCAGGAAGGTGCAGTTGCCTATCTTCACTGATTTGAGGATCCAGATGCAGAGGATGGAGCGAGACCGAGGTCATGGAGTTTTGAGATCAGTTTGGAAGGGATAATGGTGTTGAAGGTGGAGCTGCAGTCAATGAGCAGGAGTCTAACATTGGTATCCTTGATGTCCACATATTTCAGGCATGAGTGCAAGGCTAGGGATATGGCAACTGCTGTGGACCTGTTATGTCAGTAGGCAAATTGTAGGGGATCATTGTTCATTTTGGACAGGAGTTAAAAGGAACAGTACTGTCTCAATGAAGAAAATCTGCAGAAAGCTTGTGCAGCAATACAGAAAGCTACCACACAGGTGTAGCAGATAATCAGGAAGGTGAATGGAATGTTGACATTTATTTCAAGGGGCTTGGAGTAAAAGAGGAGTTGGTTAGTTCAGTTGGTTAGATGGCTGGTTTGCAATGAAGAGTAATGCCAATAGCATGGGTTTAATTCCCACACTGGCTGAGGTTACCATGAAGGATACTCCTTCTCAGCCTCTTCCTTCACTTGAGGCATGGTAACTAGGGAAAGAGTAGTGCCCATTAAGGACCCAAATGGTAATTTCTGCATGGAATTGGAGGATGTAGGTAGGGTTCTAAATGAATACTTTGTGTTGGTGTTTTCTAGTGAGAGGGACGATGTGGGTACAGAAATTGAAGAAATATTATAGTATAATTAAACAAAGTAGCATATACAGAGAGGAGATTCTATGTGATCTGGCTGGCTTAAAAGAAAATAAATCATTAAGGCTCGAGGAAGTGTATCTCAGGCCGTTGCCTGAGACAAGGAAGAAAATTGAAGGGTCACTGGCAATAATTTTATTTTCCTTTCTGACCATAGGAGAGGTACCAGGCAACTGGAGCACAGCCAATGTGGCACATTATTTGAGAAGGGAGAAAGGGATAAATCAGGAACTACAGGCCAACCTCAGGGTGGGAAAACTATTGGAAGCAATTCTGAGGGACAGAATTAGTCTGGAAAGATAAGGATTAATCAAGAACAGTCAACATGGATTTGTTAAGGGGATGAACTCAATTGAATTTTTTGAAGAAGTGTGGCAATGAGTCTATTTGAATTTCATCAAGGCTTTTAATAAGGTCTCACATGGGAAACTTATAATTAAAAGCAAAATCCCAAAGAAAACCAAGTAAAATTGCATATTGGATCCAGAATTGGCAAATTGGATCCAGAATTGGCAAATTGGATCCAGAATTGGCAGAGTGACAGAAATCAAGAGATGTCAACTCTGCTTTCCATAGATGATGCCAAATCTGCTGAGTTTTTCCAACAATTTTTGTTTTGATTCTGATTTACAGCATCTGGAATTCTTTCGTTTCTTTGGCATAGATTTAAGGTAAGGGGAAGGAGGTTTAGAGGGGATATAAGGCAATATCTTTTCACCCTGAGGGTGGTGAATCTGGAACTCACTGTCTGCAAGGATGGTATAGACCGAAACCATCATAATAGAAACCCTCATAAATGGTACCAAGGGGATGAGCATAGTTAGATGCTAAAATGTATAGCCTTACATTTTCCCACACAATATTCCATATGCTAAATTTTTACTTACCTGCCCATATTCCTCTGTGGATTCTTTGTGTCATCCTCACCACCTGCCTTCTCACCTACTTTTGTATAATTCATAAACCTGGCTATTGTCCATTCACTTGCGTTATCAAAATCATTAACATATATTAGATATAATTGTGACACCATCATTGATTCCTGTGATACTCCAAGAATTACAGGTTGCCATTCTGTCTGTCAACAATTAGTTAGCCAATGGTCTATCTGAGCTAATCTCAAAATGAGCACTGTTGTCCAGTACCAGTTTTTAGTTTTTACCGCCTTCCTTTGCACTATACAAATAACCATACAAAGCTGTCTGACATGCCTCAGTTGAATCTTCCTCCTCTGCACTTCCAAGGCAGTGCATTTCATACCCTAACTACTTGTTGAGTGAAAATGTTTTTCCTCACTTCATCTTTGCTTCTTTTACAGATCTCTTTAAATCTATGCTCTCTTGTTGTTGTTCCTTTTATGAGCAGGACTCAAAACTGAAGTTCCTTGACCCTGGAACCACTCAAAGCTATGGATTATTGTACACTTTACTTACTGCTCACTTTACTTCTGCCCCAAACCCCTCTGAGAATTAACCCATGATTTTCTACTGTATTACAATGTACTTCTGACAAAATGCACCACACTTCTCTGTTTTGAAACTCATCTGCTACCAATGTGCTCACTTCATCAATTTGTCTATGTGCTTCTGGGATTCTACACTATCCTTCTCACTATTTATAATTCTTCCAAGTTTTGTGTCATCTGCAAACCTCAAAATTCTTCCCTGCACACCAAGATCTAGATAGTTACGACATATCAGGAAAAACAAGGGTCTCCACACCTGGGGAACTCCACTTCTTCAAATTAGTTCTTAACAAATGTCACTGGACCCAAAACATTAACTCTACTTTCACTCCATAGATGGGGTGCCAGATCAACTGAGTTCCTCTAGCAATGTATTTTTTTTTATCCCACATCAAACCTCCCTCTTGCCGAAGAAATATCCATTGATCATTACTCTCTGTATCCTATCACTCAGCCAATCTTGTATCCTTGTTGCTATTGACCCTTACACTCCATGACCCTTCCTTCCAAGTCTGTTCTGTGCCACTGTATCAAACACCTTCTGAAAGTCCATGGACACCACATCAACAGTGTTACACTCAATGAGATTTTCTGTTGTCTCTTTAGAAAGCTAGTTAAACATGATTCCCCTTTTGTAATCCACTCTTTTCCATGCAGCTACTTTTTCTATCCTGGATAATTATCTCTAGAACCGTGCCCAATTCTGAAGTTAAACTGACTAATATAAATAAAAGTACAACTGACATACTACTCCTAATGCCATGTCCAGTTATTTGATTAGGAACCTAAAGTGCTCTACCTTATAAAATACATTTTGAAAATTCAAATATATTTCATATCCCTGTTCACCCATATCAGTCATGATCTTGTTGAATGTTGGGGAAGACCTCAAGGACTAAATGATATACCCCCCCCTCCTCCCCCCCCCTTTCCTATTTATTTTCTTATCCTACTTGTCACCTGCTCAAAGAATTCTCAATAATTTGTCAGGCATGATTTCTCTTTCGTGAAGCCATACTTGTTTATATTGTGTATGTTTAAATCTGAGCTCAACTCTAATATTTTCCGAATGACAAATGCTAAGGTAACTGGTCTGGTTCACTGTATGTCGAACTCAGTGTTAAATCTAGAATGCTGTAAAGTGCCTAATTAGAAAGGCAGATATTGTTTTGCAATCTTGTGTTGAGCTCCAGTCACATTTGGCTGTAGACCAAAAACAGTAGGCCGAATCTTCCCACATCCTGAAAATGGGCTATGGTGAGAAATCACATGAGAACTCCCATGAGACCTTTCTCAATGTCATTAGCAATAAGTCACATATTCCAACTAAATTCCAGTTGGCTATGAAGTGGTGAGAGGCTTATTAACAGGGACTATTGCTCATTGTGACCCTCATTACAACTTGATCTCACTTCATTAACAAGAAATTCCCATCCAAGATAAGAACTGAATAGAAACTAATTGTTGACAATTCCTGACATGAAAGTCAGAGGGGTTATCTTACAACTCTAACTTGCCATTTGCCCCTCCAGATTTTCATTTAGACATTAGCTGCCAACATTTCAGAGCATACTTCATAGGCAGTGAACATGTGTTCCACATCCATGGGTGCTGGCATCTTACATATGCCAGTCTCTCTGCACCATTATGGCACATCTCCATCTACTTACAATATGCTTCTGCATTTCAGTACTGCTGCAAGGAAGCATTGCAAGCAGGGACAGGGACACAGCTTAGAGGTTGGACCAGGCTGCATCTCAGGGTTGCTCGCTTGCATTCTTAGTGATCACTGACTTAGCATCTATCCAGATGCTCACAGCCTCTTTGCTTTGCCTTTTAGCACTTGACCCCCTCAAACAGAGCTAATAGATCCACAGTACTTCTATCACATCATGGAGAAGTGATGGCCTTGTGGTATTATCTTTAGACTATTAATCCAGAGATGGAGGTACTGTTCTAGGGACCGGTGTTCAATTCCAACTGTGGCAGATTATGGAAGTTGAATTAAATAAAAGCTTGGAAAGAAGGGTATGATGTTGACTGCAACCTAAAGGACATAGCTGCCATACTGGGTGTGTGCAGGTGGTGAGAGAACCAACAAAAGAAGAAAAACACATTTGACTTCATCCTTACCAATCTGTCAGCTGCAGATGCATCTGTCCATGACAATATCAGTATGAGTGACCATTGCACAGCCCTTGTGAAGACAGAGAACCACCTTCAAATTGAGAATACCCTGCATCATCTGCACATGCCCATATGTGTACTCTGGATAATTAAGGGGTAGGTAATAAATGCTGCCCCACATCCTCTAAATGAATTAAAAGAAAATTTTGAAGCCAGGAAGCTACTTTATTTACTCATGGGATGTGGGCATCGCTGGCTGGGCCAGCATTTATTGCCCATCCCTAATAGTAATTTAGAAGATTAAGTTGCCTTTTTAAATTCCCACAATCTATTTGTGTAGCTATACTCACAATGCTGTTAGGGAGGGATTTCCAGGGTTCTGACCAGCAACACTGAAGGAATGGCAATATATTTCCAAGTCTGGATTGCAAGTGGCTTGAAGGGGAACTTGGTGGTGATCTACGTATCTGCTGTCCTTGTTCTTCTAGATGGTAGTAAATGTGGGTTTGGAACATGCTGTCTTAGGAATCTTGGTGAATTACTGCAGTGCATCTTAGAGGGTGTACACACTGCTGCTACTAAGCATCAGTGGTGGAGGGGTGAATGTTTTTAGTAGGACTTATACACTTAATGGTAAGGTCCTAGGTAGTGTTGCTGAACAAAGAAACCTTGGAGTGCAGGTTCGTAGCTCCTTGAAAGAGGAGTCGCAGGTAGATAGGATAGTGAAGAAAGCTTTTGGAATGCTTTTCTTTATTGGCCAGTATTGAATACAGGAGTTGGAAAGTCGTGTTGCGGCTGTACAGGACATTGGTTAGGCTATTTTGAAATATTGTATGCAGTTCTGGTCTCCTTTCTATCAGAATGATGTTGTGAATCTTGAAAGGGTTCAGAAAAGATTTACAAGGATGTTGCCAGGGTTGGATGATTTGAGCTATAGGGAGAGGTTGAATAGGCTGGGGCTGTTTTCCCTGAAGCGTCGGAGGCTGAGGGGTGACCTTATAGATGTTCATAAAATCACGAGGGGCATGGATAGGATAAATAGACAAAGGCTTTTCCCTGGGGTGGGGTAAGTGCAGAACTAAAGGGCATAGGTTTAGGGTGAGAGAGGAACGATATAAAAAGAGACCTAAGGGGCAACTTTTTCACTCAGAGGGTGGTATGTGTATGGAAGTGGTGGAGGCTAGTACAATTGCAACTTTTTTTTATAGATTAGATTAGATTCCCGACAGTGTGGAAACAGGCCCTTTGGCCCAACAAGTCCACACTGACCCTCCGAAGAGTAACCCACCCAGATCCATTTCCTCTGACTATGTACAGAACACTATGGGCAATTTAGACTGGCCAATTCACCTGACCTGCACATCTTTGGACTGTGGGAGGAAACCAGAGCACCCGGAGGAAACCCATGCAGACACGGGGAGAATGTGCAAACTCCACACAGACGGTTGCCCGAGGCTGGACTCGAACCTGGGTCCCTGGTGCTGTGAGGCAGCAGTGCTAAGCACTGAGTCCCCGTGCTACCCAAAAAGGCACCTGGATGAGTATGTGAATAGAAAGAGTTAAGGGATATGGGCCAGGTGCTGGCAGGTGGGATTGGATTAGATTAGATTAGATTAGATTACATTACAGTGTGGAAACAGGCCCTTCAGCCCAACAAGTCCACACCGACCCGCCGAAGCGCAACCCACCCATACCCCTACATTTACCCCTTACCTAACAGTACGGGCAATTTAGCATGGCCAATTCACCTGACCTGCACATCTTTGGATTGTGGGAGGAAACCGGAGCACCCGGAGGAAACCCACGCAGACACGGGGAGAATGTGCAAACTCCACACAGTCGCCTGAGGCGGGAATTGAACCCGGGTCTCCAGCGCTGTGAGGCAGCAGTGCTAACCACTGTGCCACCGTGCCGCCCATTGCAGATTGTGTTAGGATATCTGGCCTGCGTGGATACGTTGGACCGAAGGGTCTGTTTCCATGCTGTACATCTCCATGACTCTAAATGGGCTGCTTTACCCTAGACAGTGTCAAGTTTCTTGAGTTGTTGGAGCCGATCTCATCTGGGCAAGTGGGAAGCTATCCGTCACACTCCTGACTTGTGTCTTGTAGATGGTGGACAGGCTTTTGGGAGTTGGGAGGTGAGTTACTTGTTTCAAGATTCTTGCAAGACCTGCTCCTATACCTATAATAGGAGCTCCTGCTCCTATTTTTATAGCCCATCCAATTCAATTTCTGATCAATAGTAATGCTATTGAACATCAAGTGCCACTGGTCAGATTCCCTCTTGTCAGAGATTGTCATTGCCTGGAACTTGTATGTTACAATTGTTAGTTTCACTTATCAGTTCAAGCCTGGATATTTTTGAGCACGCATTGAAGTCATGAATGGTGCTGAATATTGTGCAGTCATCAGTGAATATCCCCATTTCTGACCTTATGATGGAGGGAAGGTTATTGATGAAGCAACTGAAGATGGTTGGGCCAAGGACATTGTCCTGAGGAACTCCTGCAGAGAGGTCCTGGAGCTAAGATGACTGACCTCTAACAAACACCATTCATCTTCCTTGAATCATGTATGACTCCAGTTTTACTAGAGTTCCTTTATGTTACATTCTGTCAAATGAGGCCTCGATGCCAAGGGCAGCCACTCTCACCTCACCTCTGGAATTCAGATTTTTTTTTGTCCATGTATAAACCAAGGCTTTAATGAGGTTAGCAGGTGAGTGATCCTGACCAACCTAATCTAGGCCTCACTGAGGTGGTTATGTTTAAGTAAATGCTGCTTGATAGCACTGTTGATGAAACATTCCATCACTTTACTGATGTTTGAGAGTAGATTGACGGGGCCGTAATTAGCCAGATTAGATCTGCTTTTTGTCTTAGTGTATTTTGTTGTTAAATTCAGATTAGAGTGGTGCTGGAAAAGCACAGCAGGTCAGGCAGTATCTGAGGAGCAGGAAAATCGATGTTTCAGGCAAAAGCCCTTCATCAGGATTCCTGACGAAGGGTTTTTGCCCAAAACATCGATGTTTCTGCTCCTCGATGCTGCCTGACCTGCTGTGCTTTTCCAGCACCACTCTAAACTTGACTCTGATCTCCAGCATCTGCAGTACCCACTTCCGCCTTTGTCGTTAAGTTGTCAATTTTTCCAATCTTCTGGGACCTCCCTGGAATTTAGGGAAGACTAAAATATTATAGTCAATGTCTCCGCAATTTTTATACTCACATTCTACATAATCTTTGGATACATCGCATCCAGTCCCAATACCTTATTAACTTTAAGTGCTAACAATCTGTGCAAGACTTCTTCCTTCATAATTTTAATTCCTTCTCATGACACAATTTCTTTTTCTGTCACCATGGCCGTGGCAGTATCCTTTTTTTTTAAAAAGACAGATGCAAAATATTCATTTAATACCTCAGCCATGCCACCTACCTGCGTCTGTAAATCCCCTTTTTGGTCTTTGATTGTCATACTCCTCCTTTAACCACTCTCTTACAGTTTATATGCCATAGAAGACTTTGTGATTTCCCAATGTTAACTGCTAGTCTTTCCTCATAGTTTCTCTTTGCTTTACTTATTTGTTCTTTCCACCCTCCCCAAAACCTTTGGTACTCCTGTTGATTTTCAGTTGTATTTTCTGAACCAATCAGTCCCTTTTAAAGAAGATAGGAGAGGAAAGAAAGATGTGGCGGTGGTGATATAATGCTGGAGGTTGTGGTAATAATGGAGGATGACCCTTTGAATGTGGAGTCTATTGAGGTGAAAAGTAAGAGCAAGGTGTACCCTGATTGTGGTTCTGGAAAGACTTTAACTGTATTTCTTTCTAAAAAGCTGTGAAACCCATGACATCTGTCAATATTCTCTTAATGGTGGTTACAGCCTTGGATTCGAGTAAACCATTAGAAGAGTATACTTGTTGAGACCTGAGTAAAGAATTGCATTAACAATATGAAGCTCCTGACATCCCTTTCATGCTTCAGGCAACATTCTCAGAATTTTCTACTGTTGGATCAACACATTGTATGATATTATCTGTAAAAGACTTGAATTAATATCTCCTGCAGCAACATATTGTTCTCAAGACAGCAATGCCAGGTGTTTAAAATGTTAGTGAATCCTGCTGACCATTGCCACTTGAATCCAGGTTCAACTCTAAGTAAAACTTACATCTTGCTTTGTCTTTAAAGTGCTTTATGGCTTCTGGCACAAATTTGCCAGATTCCTGGCATTTCTGTAGCGTTTTTAGCAGCTGTGAGAATATGTAGGTGATGGACAGGAAAATAAAGTTATGTCACAATCAGATCAGTCATGATCTTATCAAATTGCAGAACAGATGTTGAGGTCAAATGGACTATGCCTGCTCCTCAGGTCAGAAGTCACATGACCCCTTAGATACTGAAGCTGTTCATGCCCAAATGCAGCAAGACCCAGACAATATTCAGATTGGGCTGACAAGTGGCAAGTATCATTTGTGTCATGTGAAAGAGCAATGCTCCGAAAGCTTGTGATTTCAAATAAATCTGTTGAATTATAACCTGGTGTCGTGTGACTTCTGACATTTAGAATACACTTCTCATTCAAGCACAAACATATTGGTGCCCTCTTGCCTCATGGCCCACTCTACAGATATTTTGGTACAGCACCACCCTGACGGGATAGGATGGGGTCATAAATGGGAATGTCTAGAAACTTCAGCTGACATTCAGCCAACTCATTGCAGCTTTCACCCATCACTGACCATACTGTCGAGATCTGCACGAAATGAGCGTATCAATGTATATTCATGCCATGGTCCACCATTTTGGTGCATATTTCATGGGCACCTTTTTAATTCATGGGCCATCCCACTTTATTATCTGTAAAACCCTAAAGTTCATTCACTATTCCAGACTGCATCGGGGTTACAGAATCTCTTATAGCATGGTCCCAAGTTCTTGTGGCTTCCTGATTTGCTTCCAAGCATGCTCCTACATCAGATTTGATGTGATTAGATTAGATTAGATTACTTTACAGTGTGGAAACAGGCCCTTCGGCCCAACAAGTCCACACCGACCCGCCGAAGCGAAACCCACCCATACCCCTACATTTACCCCTTACCTAACACTACAGGCAATTTAGCATGGCCAATTCACCTGACCTGCACATCTTTGGACTGTGGGAGGAAACCGGAGCACCCGGAGGAAACCCACGCAGACACGGGGAGAACGTGCAAACTCCACACAGTCAGTCGCCCGAGGCGGGAATTGAACCCGGGTCTCTGGCGCTGTGAGGCAGCAGTGCTAACCACTGTGCCACCTTGCCGCCCACCAATGTGTTTGAAAGTGCACACCTCTCTGTTGCCTGCTGCTTGCAAAAGCATCTGTAAAGAAGCATCACAGAATCTTTGAAGAAACATTTCTATCAGTGAAGCTATTCCTTAGCAGCTTCCATGCCTCCACACTTCTGTCTCAATATCCTAAATATTACAAATCTCCTTTATTAATTGCATCCCCAATGAGATGTTGTCACTAGAATCCACCCATGACTTCATGGGCTGTAGGCTGAGCCAGCATTTATTGTCAATTTCTGGATGCCCTTGAGAAGGTGAAGGTGAGCTGCCTTCTTGAACCACCACAGTCTATTTGGTGTAGGTACACCAACAATGTCAATAAGGAGGGAGTTCCAAGATTTTGATCCAGTGTCACTGCAGGAATGACAATATATTTCCAAGAATGGATGATATGTAGTTTGGAGGGGATCTTGTGAGTAGTAGTGTTTCCATGTATTTGATGCCCTTGTTCTTTTAAATGGGAGCAGTGGTGGGTTTGGCAGGTGCTTACTAAGGTGCCTTGGTGAATTTTTGCAGTGTGTTTTATAGATAGTACGTTGTGCTGCTACCACTAAGCATCAGTAGTGGAGGGATTGAATGTTAATGGATGCCATGCCAATAAGGTGGGCAGCTTTGCCCTGAATGGTGTCAAGCTTTTTGTATCTTGTTGGAAGTGCATTCATCCATGAAAGTGTGGAATATTCCATCACCCTCCAAACATGTTTTGAAGATGGTGGTGTGAGACATTGTATTTTAGATCCCTTCACTAACCCATTCACAAGCACTTTATACTTCTCACTCACAAGTGCTTTATGTTTATTCATTCATAACACCTTTACTAATCCACTCACAAGTGAACACCGCATTCCCGCTTCATTCATTCATCACTCCCTACTATAATACGGTTTCATTCATTCATTCATAAAACTGCGGTTCTGTAGTATATTTTACTATCTTAAGATAGACCAAATTTAAAACAACCCTTTATAATCAAAACAACCCTTTCAAATCCATTACTGCATTTTCGCACCTCATCAGCCTTTGCTACAAGCAGTGTTTACCTCTGAATAGGTGTAGCGTACAGAAGAATACCATCCCCGCCATCATGTCTCTACCAAACCCTGTAATATTAATCAGCCCTTACCAACCATCTTCCGGACTTGAATAGATTACAGAACACCAGTTTATGTACTTGTTAAATACCTTGTAGCAGTTCCGTTACCCCTTTAAGAAATTAACTGTCAAAATGATGCTGAGAAGGTTGCGAGGATGGGCGGGCCAAGATTGAAACCTTTTTCAAGAGCCAGGGCCTCCCGGGGGTAACCTTAGAACAGGCCTCTCTCCTTAATTTGTGGGTGGCACGGTGGCACAGTGGTTAGCACTGCTGCCTCACAGCGCGAGAGACCCGGGTTCAATTCCCACCTCAGGCGACTCTCTGTGTGGAGTTTGCACATTCTCCCCGTGTCTGCATGGGTTTCCTCCGGGTATTCCGGTTTCCTCCCACAATCCAAAAATGTGTAGGTTCGGTGGATTGGCCATGCAAAATTGCCCGTAGTATTAGGTGAAGGGGTAAATGTAGGAAAATGGGTCTGGGTGGGTTGCGCTTCGGCGGGTCGGTGTGGACTTGTTGGGCCGAAGGGCCTGTTTCCACACTGTAAGTAATCTAATCTAATCAATGCCCCCCTGATAGTTCAGGAAATACAGGAGGCAGTTAGGCAACTTCAAAGTGGGAAAGTGTCCAGCCCTGATGGTCTCCCAGGTGAGTTTTATAAGGAGTTTACAGGGACACTGTCAGGGCTGATGCTGGAAATGTACAATCAGTCCTATGTACATGAATGCCTCCCACCATCTTTGAGAGAAGTTAATATTTCCCTCATTCTTAAGAACAGGAAGATTCCTGAGGATTGTGCCTCATACAGGCCCATCTCTCTATTAAATTCAGATTTTAAGGTGCTGTCTAAGATTTTGGCACTGAGATTAGAGAAGGTGTTATCCTACATTGTCAAAGAGGACCAGACAGGTTTTATAAGGGGCTGTAGGTCCGCTAATAATATTAGAAGTTTGCTGAATATGGTCCAAGTATGTCAGCAAAGATCGATCCAGGGGTTGGTGATTTCCTTAGATGCAGGAAAGCATTTGACCTGGTGGAATGGCTAGGTAAAAACAATGACTGCAGATGCTGGAAATCAGATTCTGGATTAGTGGTGCTGGAAGAGCACAGCAGTTCAGGCTGCATCCGAGGAGCAGTAAAATTGACGTTTCGGGCAAAAGCCCTTCATCAGGAATAAAGGCAGAGAGCCTGAAGCGTGGAGAGATAAGCTAGAGGAAGGTGGGGGTGGGGAGAAAGTAGCATTGAGTACAATAGGTGAGTGGGGGAGGGGATGAAGGTGATAGGTCAAGGAAGAGGGTGGAGTGGATAGGTGGAAAAGAAGATAGGCAGGTAGGACAGGTCATGGGGACAGTCCTGAGCTGGAAGTTTGGAACTAGGGCGAGGTGGGGGAAGGGGAAATGAGGAAACTGTTGAAGTCCACATTGATGCCCTTGAGTTGAAGTGTTCGAGGCGGAAGATGAGGCGCTCTTCCTCCAGGCGTCTGGTGGTGAGGGAGCGGTGGTGAAGGAGGCCCAGGACCTCCATGTTCTCGGCAGAGTGGGAGGGGGAGTTGAAATGTTGGGCCACAGGGTGGTGTGGTTGATTGGTGCGGGTGTCCCGGAGATGTTCCCTAAAGGTGACTAAGGAGGTGGACGAGGGGAAAGAGGTAGATGTGGTGTATATGGATTTTAGTAAGGCGTTTGATAAGGTTCCCCATGGTAGACTACTGCAAAAAATACGGAGGTATGGCATTGAGGATGAGTTGGAGGTTTGGATTAGGAGTTGGCTGGCTGGAAGAAGACAGAGGGTAGTAGTTGATGGCAAAGGTTCATCTTGGAGTGCCGTCACTAGCGATGTTCCGCAAGGATCTGTTTTGGGACCATTGCTGTTTGTCATTTTTATAAATGACCTGGAGGAGGGGTTAGAAGGTTGGGTGAGCAAGTTTGCGGATGATACGAAAGTCGGAGGAGTTGTAGACAGTGAGGAAGGATGTGGCTGGTTACAGCGGGATATAGATAAGCTGCAGAACTGGGCAGAAAGGTGGCAAATAGAGTTCAATGTAGCTAAGTGTGAGGTGATTCACTTTGGTAAGAGTAATAAAAAGATGGGGTACTGGGCTAACGGTCGGATACTTGGTAGTGTGGATGAGCAGAGGGATCTTGGTGTCCATGTACACAAATCTTTGAAAGTTGCCACCCAGGTAAATAGTGCGGTGAAGAAGGCATATGGCGTACTGGCTTTTATTGGTAGAGGAATTGAGTTCCGGAGTACTGAGGTCATGGTGCAGTTGTATAAGACTCTGGTGCGGCCGCATCTGGAGTATTGTGTGCAGTTTTGGTCGCCATACTATAGGAAGGATGTGGAGGCACTGGAACGGGTGCAGAGGAGGTTTACCAGGATGTTGCCTGGTATGGTAGAAAGATCGTATGAGGAAAGGCTGAGGCACTTGGGGTTGTTTTCATTGGAGAAAAGAAGGTTTAGGGGTGACTTGATAGAGGTGTACAAGATGATTAGGGGTTTAGATAGGGTCGACAGTGAGAACCTTTTTCCACGTATGGAGTCAGCTGTTACAAGGGGGCATAGCTTTAAATTAAGGGGGGGTAGGTATAGGACAGATGTTAGGGGTAGATTCTTTACTCAGCGAGTCGTGAGTTCATGGAATGCCCTGCCAGTAGCAGTGGTGGACTCTCCCTCATTATGGGCATTTAAGCGGGCATTGGATAGGCATATGGAGAATAGTGGGCTAGTGTAGGTTAGGTGGGCTTGGATCGGCGCAACATCGAGGGCCGAAGGGCCTGTACTGGGCTGTATTCTTCTATGTTCTATGTTCTAAAGCGCTCTGCTAGGAGACATCCAGTCTCCCCAGTGTAGAGGAGACCGCATTGGGAGCAACGAATACAATAAATGATATTAGTGGATGTGCAGGTAAAACTTTGATGGATGTGGAAGGCTCCTTTAGAGCCTTGGATAGAGGTGAGGGAGGAGGTGTGGGCGCAGGTTTTGTAGTTCCTGCGGTGGCAGGGGAAGGTGCCAGGATGGGAGGGTGGGTTGTAGGGGGGCATGGACCTGACCAGGTAGTCATGGAGGGAACTGTCTTTGCGGAATGTGGAAAGGGGTGGGGAGGAAAATATATCCCTGGTGGTGGGGTCTTTTTGGAACCTTCCACATCCATCAGTGTTTTACCTGCACATCCACTCATATAATTTATTGTATCCATTGCTCCCGATGCGGTCTCCTCTACATTGGGGAGATTGGATGCCTCCTAGCAGAGCGCTTTATGGAACATCTCTGGGACACCTGTACCCCATCTGATACAATGTATTAATTCATTTGGGGTTTTTTTTTAGGATATAAAATCAACCTTGCAAAGTCGGAAGCTATGCCTTTTGGGGACCTTAAGGAAGTGCCAGAGGATGAAGGGCCACGGGTGGGTTTCCGATACCTAGGTATTTTTATTACCCCGAGCAACTTAGCCTCAAATATGGGCTGCCCAGTCGAGATCTTTTTCATTCTTTTCAGGCTAGGGATTTCATCTCACTAAGCCCTATAAGCTGGATACAGAGAGATTGTTGCTACATACCACAAGCACCCTTTCAGTTAGTCCCCTCTATTGCCTACTGGATGCTAGGGACTGACAGGATATTAACCAGTTACGCGAAGTTCTGGGAGCAAGAGCTAGGAGTGGAGATCTCTTCTGAAACGTAGGAGGACATATAGGAGAACGGGCGAAAGATCTCAATCTGTAATACGACATACACTATGCAGTTAAAAGTTCTGCACAGGGTTCATTTGACACCATCTGACAGAGTTTAAGGTGCATCTCCAATGTGCCCCAAATATAAAATAAGTGTAGGTACTCTTAACCATTGCTTCTGGACATGCCACAGGCTCCCTGTTTATTGGAGCTCTGTGGCAAGAGAGATATGAAGGGTATTGAGGACCCGAAGTTAAAGTAGACGCAACATCTCTCTTTCTAGGTCTACCGAATTTATCATCTTTAGACTGACATGGGAAAAAAAACTGTACATATTCTTACTTACTTTGCAGGGAAGAATATTCAGCTGAATTGGGTGTCTCAGAACCCACCAGGCTTGCTGGGATGGCGAAAATTAATTATGGAGCATATTCCCTTGGATATTTTTCACACTATGGTGCACCACGCAATAGACGTGTTTTATAAGACATGGCAGCCTTTGTTGAGTTATTTGGACACAAATTTGTCTGCAATCTTAACTAGGGCATTTCTTTAACCAGGATGGTTAAGTTTGCTGAGCACTGGGCCCTGGAAGGGGGACTCCTGAGTTAAAATGGGTATGCATACAATGCTCGGAGACATTGTTTGGGAGCTCTGCGCTGAGCATTGTTATTTTGTTTTTTTTTGTTTTTTTTTGTTTTTTTTAGTCACTTACTTATTTATTGGCATTGTTTTGCACAATGTTTGTTTCTTTTTACAGGGTAGGTTAGTAGTTAGTAGGCAGTAGTCGTATTGTAATTTGCGTTTTTTAAATTATACTGGTATTTCTTATATTTTTCATAACTTTATATTTTTGTAAAAATCCAAAAAAAGTTTTTGTTTGCTTATGTTTACAAAAAAAAGTGCTGAAGTGAAAATGCATTAATGAATGAAACTCACACTGGTAAATAGTGAACAAATCTCACAACCCAGCTGCGGTAATCAGTTTAATATCCTTCATTCTTTTATTAAATACAGTACAATTTCTAACTTATTTGGAGCAGATAGGCCTATTATTTTTACTAACATTTACTAACTGAAAAGACAAAAGGACTAACACCTCTCAATTATGCAAGCAGACTGAACACACACTCTTAATCCCATCAGAAATAGCAACCAGCACTTAATACGTTTTAACCCATCTCCTGTCTTCCAGGACAGAAGACCCTCAAACTTTTGTGTACTATTGACAAAAAATGTAATACCATCGTAATGGAATTTTAATATTTTTAAGAACCGTGTATAAAGGGGCTCTTGTAAGAACTCTATTTCAGGATTCTATTGCCACATCGAACTTGTGCTACTTGAGGTTGCTAAATAAAGGAGACTAATTTCGCCACTCACCGATTTCAGTTGTTATTTGAACGCGATCCCACAGTGGGCAGGCTTTGGGGAGTCAGAAGGTGAAATATGCATTGCAAGACCCCCAGCTATTGAATTGTTGCTGTCCCCACAGTACCTATATGTTGAATCTCATTCATTTCTTGTCAATGATAATCACTAGGATGTTGATTGTGGGGAATTTCAGTGATAGTTTTTGAATTGAATGTCAAGGAGTGAAGGTTAGATTCTTTCTTGTTGCAGATGGTCAGTGCCTGGCGCTTACGACACAAATAACTTTTGCCACTTGTCAGCCGAAGTCTTGCTGCATTTGGGCATGAACTGCTTCAGTATCTAAGGAATCGCAAATTGTGCTGAACAAGAGTGAACATCTTTACTTTTGTCCTTATGTTGGGGCAAAGATCATTGGTGAATCAGACACTTGGGACAAGCACACTTCCCTGAGGAACTATTGCAGTGACTATAACCATTTTTCTTTGTGCCAGGTATACCTCCAATTAACTGAGAGTTTCCCTCTGATTCTCATTGATTTCAGTTTTTCTAAAGCTCCTTGATCCTACACTTCAAGTGTGACCTTGATTTCAAGGGCTGTCACTCTCTCACCATATCTGGAATTCAGTTTTTTTTGTCCATGTTTAGACCAAGGTTCTAATGAGGTCAGAGGTGAATGGAGCTGGCAGAACCCAAACTGGATATCAGTGAGCAGATTATTGCTAAGCAATTGCTGATTGATAGCACTGTTGATGACACCTTCCATCACTGTATTGATGATTGAGAGTCAACTGATGAAGAGGTAATTGGTTGCATTGGATTTGGCCTTTTTTTATGTACAGGAAATAACTAAGCAATTTTCCTCATGTTCAGGTAGATGCCAGTATTATAGCTGTAATAGAGTCATAGAGATCTGCAGCACGGAAATAGACCATGCAATCTAACTCATCTGCCAATCTAGTCTCATCTGCCAGCGCCCGGCCCATATCCCTCCAAACCATTCCTATTCATATACCCATCCAGATACCTTTTAAACGTTGCAATTGTACTAGCCTCCACCACTTCCTCTGGCAACCCATTCCACACACGCACCACCCTCTGTGTGGAAAAAGTTGCCTCTTAGGTTTCTTTGCTATCTTGCCCCTCTTATCCTAAACCTCTAGTTCTGGACTCGCCCAACTCAGGGAAAAGACCTTGTACATTTACCCTATCCATGCCACTCGTGATTTTAAAAACTTCAATAAGGTCACCACTCAGCTTCCGACGCTCCAGGGAAAACAGCCCCACCCTGTTCAGCCTCTCCCTATACAGTAGCGCCTCGACTTACGAACTTAATCCATTCCGGGACCCGGTTCGCGAACTGAATCAATTTTTCCCATTGTTCGGATAGCGTAAGAATGTTTGGACGGCTGTTCACAGCGCACGCACCAAAGACGAACTAAATGAGATCATGTGGGGCCCGAGAGCTTTTGCGTTCAACAAGCGCATAGCAAAGCAGAACAATGAAACCACGTGATTGCACATGGGCTTTTTGCGTTCGTATCTTCGTTCGTACCTTGAATTTCGTACGTACGTTGAAGCAAACTTTTACGTACAATCCTGTTCGTAAATCGATTTGTACATGAACGGGATCGTTCGTATGTCGAGGCGCTACTGTAGCTCAAATCCTCCAACCCTGGCAACATACTTGTAAATCTTTTCTGAACCTTTTCAAGTTTCACAACATCCTTCCGATACTGCATGCAATATTCCAAAAGTGGCCTAACCAATGTCCTGTACAGCCGCAACACGTCCTCCCAACTCCTGTACTCAATATTTTGACCAGTAAAGGAAAGCATACCAAACGCCTGCTTCACTATCCTATCCATCTGCAACTCCACTTTCAAGGAGCTATGAACCTGCGCTCCAAGGTATCTTTGTTCAGCAACACTCCTTAGGATCGTACCATTAAGTGTATAAGTCCTGCTAAGATTTGCTTTCCCAAAATGCAGCACCTCGCATTTATCTGAATTAAACTGCATCTGCCACTCCTCAGCCCATCGGCTCATCCGATCAAGATCTGTTGTAATCTGAGATAACCTTCTTCGCTGTGTACTACACCTCCAATTTTGATGTCATCTGCAAACTTACTACCTATATCTCTTATGCTCACATCCAAATCATTTATATAAACGATGAAAACTAGTGGACCCAGCACCAATCCTTGTGGCACTCCACTGGTCACAGGCCTCCAATCTGAAAAACAACCTTCCACCACTACCCTCTGTCTCCTACCTTTTGAGTTAGTTCTGTATCCAAATGGTGAGTTCTCCATGTATTCCATGAGATCTAACCTTGCTCACTAGTCTCCCATGGGAAACCTTGTTGAATGTCTTACTGAAGTCCATATAGATCACACCTACCACTCTGCCCTCATCAATCCTCTTTGTTACTTCTTCAAAAAAACCCAGTCAAGTTTGTGAGACATGATTTCCAATGCAAATAGCCATGTTGACTATCCTTCATCGGTCCTTGCCTTTCTTGTCCCTCAGGATTCTCTCCAACAACTTGCCCACCACCGATGTCAGGCTCAGCATCTATCATCCCTTGTTTTGTCCTTACCACCTTTCTTAAACAGTGGCACCACGTTAGCCAACCTTCAGTCTTCTGGCATCTCACCTGTGACTATCGATGATACAAATATCTCAGCAAGAGGCCCAGCAATCGCTTGCCTAATTTCCCAGAGAGTTCTCGGGTACACCTGATCAGGTCCTGGGGATTTATCCACATTTATGCATTTCAAGACATTCAGCACTTCCTCCTCTGTAATATGGACATTTTTCAAGAAGTCACCATCTATTTCCCTACATTCTATATCTTCTATGTCTTTTTCGACAATAAATACTGATGCAAAATATTCGTTTAGTATGTCCCCATCTCCTGCGGTTCCACACAAAGGCCGCCTTGTTGATCTTTGAGGGGCCCTATTCTCTCCCTCATTGCCCTTTTGTCCTTTAATGTATTTGTAAAAATCCTTTGGATTCTCCTTGACCCTATTTGCCAAAGCGATCTCATGTCCCCTTTTTGCCCTCCTGATTTCCCTCTTAAGTATACTCCTACTGCCTTTATACTCGTCTAAGGATTCACTCAATCTATCCTGTCTATACCTGACATATGCTTCCTTCTTTTTCTTAACCGGAACCTCAATTTCTTTAGTCATTCAGTATTCCCTATACCTACCAGCCTTTCCTTCAACCCTAACAGAAATATCCTGTCTCTGGACTCTCGTTATCTCAGTTCTGAAGGCTTCCCATTTTCCAGCCGTCCCTTTACCTGCAAACTTATGCCCCCAATCAGTTTTTGAGAGTTTTTGCCTAATACCGTCAAATGTGCCTTTCTCCAATTTAGAACTTAAATTGTTAGATCTGGTCTATCCTTTTCCATCACTATTATAAAATTAATAGAATTATGGTCCCTGACCCCAAAGTGCTCCTTCCAGTTTGCTTTGTCCTGAGTAGGGATGAATTTCCTAAAGCAGCTCAATACTTTTGCAGCTCAATTTGATTGTCAGTTCTGCCACTACTTCATAGTAGATTATTCCCAATTAACTAAAACTAATGTACTTAATTTCCAATGTAATAGTTTAACATCAAAGACGAATTTGACATCCTTATATTCCTCACTTCTTTTCTTGTTGCTCAGGTCTGCAGTGTCCCCTTCAGCTTGCATAGTCTTATCTTGCTCTAGGTTTCATTATGAATGTAGAATACTTCAAATGAGAAACATTTATTGCCATTGTAACAACTTTGCACATCTCAGTTTATGAACTGCTAAAACCCTCATCTCTGTCTTTGTTACTGCCAGACTTGCCAATTTCAATGCACCCTGGCTGGTCTCCTAGATTCTAGTTTTTTTTTAAATCACCCTGTTCAGAAATGTTACCTCATACAAGAAGCAGGAACACTATCACTGCACCCTGTAACAAGTTGAGGGACAAAACTCTGTTGCCTTGAACTTGAATTTAGTCCTAAATAGTTATGAACCCTGTGCTTCTGGATTAATGGTGCTGGAAGAGCACAGCAGTTCAGGCAGCATCCGAGGAGCAGTAAAATCGACTGCAAAAGCAAAAGCCCTTCATCAGGAATAAAGCCTGTGCTTGCCAAAGTATTATAGTTTCTGAAGAAGGATCACTGGACCCAAAACATTGCTCTCTCCTCATCGATGCTGCCAGACCGGCTAAGTTTCTCAAGCAATTTCTGTTTTTGTTACTTTGGTTTCTACGCAAGTAGTATCTGTTCTTTAAATTCTCATCCTTGTCTTCTAAATGCTAACTATGCCCCCACTCATCCCTAAACCTTCAAATTCCATCTATCGTGCAAACTTCTCAGAGACGTGTGCTCCTCTAATTGTTATTTCTTCAGCATCCTGAATTTTAACAGCTTTATCACTGATGGTTGTAATAGTTCTGCAATACCCAAGGCAGTCCTTAAAATCCAGCTTTTTGACCAAGTTTTTAATTATCTGACCAATACCTCTTTATTTATTTTGGTGCTGTATTTTGTTTTATAATGCAACTTTGAAGCACCTTGGGACATTTTACTGTGTTAAAGAAATGATATAAGTAAGAAAGTTATTGTTGTGGTTACAACTAATTTAAAGTACCTGAGATAGAGCAGCTTGGCTACAATTGTGGCAAGTTCTGGAGCAGAAGTCTTCTGCACTATTGCTAGAGTGTCACCAGGGCTTATAACCTTTTAAGTATTCAGTGCCTCAAACAGTTTCTTGGAGTGAATCAAATTGTCTGGAGTCTGGCATCTGATGTGATTTATTTGATTTCTTTAATGTTACATATTTTTTCTGACAACATACAGTGGAGAAGTGTTGTATAATGTCACCCCTCTCTGGCACCATCTTATAGCACAGAAAAATAAACTTAAACATGAATACAAAAGTGGAAAAATAAAGTAATAAAGAAAAAGTGTTCAATTTACAGTCCTTCTTTTGAAATGCTCCGACATGGGCCATGGGCCTGGTGGATAGACACAAGTCCTCTTGGTTTTGTCGCCATTGTTGGAATGAAAGACACAACTCTTCAAAGCCATCTTGCCTTTACTGACGCCTTCACCGCTATGAGTCCTTGCCAATACAGATGTCACCAATGCAGCCGGGTACTGCACCTGCCCAATTTGACTGTGCTGCTGTCATGAGTCTACTTTGAGTCCATCTCAATGATGCAGCCACTGCTGATCTCATCACCTGTGATTCTGGGGCCTCAAGTGCAGGTCAAGATGAATCATCATCTCAATATTTCTGGGTGAGATAGTTGCAAATGCTTCACCATTATGTTTTGCACTGATGTGGTGGGCTTCCCCACCATTGATGATTGGGTGCCTGTTGAGCTTCCTCCTGTGGTGTATTGTTCAATTGTCTAGTACTGTTCATGACTCAATATAACAGGAATGCAGAATTTAGATATGTTCTGTTGGTCTTGGAAATACTTGGCTTTTTCTATCATTTGTTGTTTATGCCTTTTGGTGTATAAGTTGTCCAGTTCTGTAGTTTCACCAGGTAGTCACCTTATGTTTATATATGCCTGGTATTGCTCCTGGCATGCGCTCTTGTTTTGATAGTAATGGTAGAGTGGGACTCCACTGGGCCATGAAATTATAACCCGGTGTTCTGAGTATATTTAAAGAGTACTGATAGTTCACAGTGCTTCGTGGATGACAAGTTCTGAGTTGCTCGTCCACCTCATTTAACATGGTGATAGTTCCAGGTAACATAAGGAAAAGTATTTTCAATGGTAAGGCTGAAACATTTACAACAATCTTCAGCCAGAAGTAGCGGGTGTGAATAATCTATCTCAGCCCCCTCCAGCATTACAAATGTCAGTCTTTAACAAATTAGATTCATTCCATGTGTTATCAAGAAGGAGTTGGAGATATTTTATACTGGAAAGGCTATGGGTCCCGACAACATTTTGCCAATAGTACTTGCGTTTCAAAATTTACTGCACCCCCATCCAATCTATTCCAGAACAGCTACAGGTCTGATATTTACCAAACAATGTGGAAAATTGCCCAGGTATGTTCTGTCTATAAAAAACAAAACAAATCCAATCTGGCCAATTACCACCCCATCAGTCTACTGATGGAAGGTGTTATCAACAGTGCTATGAAGCAGCACTGCTCAGCAATGACCACTGACACTCAGTTTGGGTTCTGTCAAGACAACTCAGCTCATGACCTCAATATAATCTTGATTTGAACGTGGACAAAAGCTGAATTCTGTAGTTGAGGTAAGAGTGACTATCCTTGACATTATGACTGCATTTGACCAAGTGTGATATCAAGGAGCCCTAGCAACCTATAGTCAATAATAATTGGTGAAAACTTTCCACTGGTTAGAGTCAGACCTAGCACATAAGAAGATATCTGTGCTTATTGGAGGTCCATCATTTCAACTCCAGGACATCTCTACAAGAGTTCTGCGGAGTAGTGTCCTCAGCCCAGTCATCTTTAGCTGCTTTATCAATGACCTTCCTTCATCATAAAATCAGAAGTGGGAAAGATCATTGATGATTGCACAATGCTTCACACCATTTGTGATTCCTCAGATGCTGAAGCAGTCCATGTCTAGATATATAGTGAGACTTGGACAATAACCAGACTTGGTTTGAAATATGACAAGTAACATTTGTGTCACGCAAATGCCAGGCAATGACTATCTCCAATAAGAGACCATCTAACCACCATCCCAGGACATTCAGTGGAATTACCATCAATGAATCCCCATGACCAATATCCTTTGGTTTACAATTTACCAGAAACTATACTGGACTAATCGAATAAATACAGTAGTTACAAGAGCAAGTCAACAATTCAGAATCCTTGTCAAAGAGTGTGCTGCTGGAAAAGCACAGCCGGTCAGGCAGCATCCGAGGAGCAGGAGAATTGACGTTTCGAACATAAGCTCTTCATCAGGAACTGGCAATCCTTGGTGACTAATTTACCTTCTGACTCCCCAAAGTCTGTCTACCATCAAAAGGCACAAGTCAGAAGGGTGATGAAATACTTCCACTTGCCTGGATGAGTGCAGCTCCAACAATATTCAAGAAGCTTGGCATAATTGAAGACAAAGCAGGCCTCACATTTGGCACCACATCCACAAGCATTCACTTACTCCACCACCGATACGCAATAGCAGTAGTATGTACTGTATACAAGATTCAGTGCACTTCTCCAAAACTCCTTAGACAGCATCTTCCAAACCCACAACCCCTTTCACTAGAAGCACAAGGACAACAGATAAATGGGACACAACAACAGCAAATCCCCTTCTAAGCCACTTACAATCCCGACTTGGAAATATATCACTATTCCTTCAGTGTTTTGGAAACCCTTCTGTAATGGCATTATGGGTTTATCTACAGCACATGGCCTGCTGTGGTTCAAGAAAACAGCTCACTGTCACCTTCTCAAGAACAATTAGTAGCAGGCAATAAATGCTGGTCAAGTCAGTGATGCCCTCACCACATGAGTGAATACCATTTATCTAACTTTTTAAAGTTATAATTAGGATAGACCTTAACCACTGAGCAGTCATAAAACAACTATTTTCTCCCCATCATAGATTTAAGAACCAATTCCATGCTGCTAACTCTCTGCCTTTCTTTGAGTTCTCTTCTAACTGACGCTGATTGCCTCTTAGTGCTCCTTTTGTTCACTCTTCAGTTCAGTCTGTTATCAGATTTTGTTTTTTATTAACTCTAGATAGACTGTCACATGCTATTAGAGTTAGTTCTCTTTCAACTTTGAAGTTTAGATTACATCTTGCACTTCTCCATTATTAATCTAAACTTTGTGGTGCAATGATCACTGTTCCTCCACATGTTGCACATCATTCACCAGCACCAGATCCAGAAAACTATCTTCCTCATTGGACCTAGAACATACTAGTTCAGGAAGCTATCCAGAAAATGTTCCTGTTATTTGAACATTATCCCATTTAATATTTGGAGAATTAAAGTCACTCAGTATCACCTGCGTATAATTGCAAATCTCTGTCACTTTCCTACAGATATGTTCCTCAATTTCTTTCTCACTATTTCAAGGCTAATAGAATAGCTCCAGTAGCAACAGCATCTCCATTTTGTTTTTGAACTCTAATAAATTCTGTCCTTGTTCATTCTGAAAATAATGTTCGACCAATAGAGTTCCTGTAAATTTCCACTTAATGCTCAGCTCCATATATAAGTGGAGCTGAAGATTGTTTATCTGCTTCTTTAGAGTGAGCAGAAATTTAATGTAAATATGTTACAAATATTTAGTTAGGTTACAATAACAAGTAAATATGTACTTACATGAACCAATTTTAGTCTCAGTACTGCAAACATTAGTAAACAGGGGTAAAAGAGTGCTTTTGTATAATGCGGAAACCAAACACACCAACGTGTAGCCGAAAACAACATAAACTAATGCCACATCCCTCATTTGTGTTTTAATATTTTCAAAAATATTTACACAATTTTTTAACAACTTTATATATAATATCCTTCTATTTACCGATGGACTTGAAATCCAAACGTGTTTGTGGTTCCTTGTACCTTCCTTGACACAATATCCAATATAACCTTGCCAGCAAATGAAATTAATTTTCACATCAAGGCAGTGAATTAAGCAAGTATGTAATTCCAAAAGTGAAAGCTTGCAACAGTAATTAATAGACTGCAGCTTTGTAACTATTTCTTGAAATTAGTTATATTGAAAATAGCACATGAACAAGAATGTCTTACACTCATTCAATTAACCTAAGCACAGTGAATAAGATTAATGGATACAAATCAGATCTTTTCAAGTCCTTTTCAGTGCATAAAACGGGAAGCAAAATGGGCTAATCACAATTCTATGATAACAACTTGAATTTATGTATTACTGTATTTTTAATATAGTAAAAACATCAAATGCTATATCCCCAGAATGCTTGAAATGCATCTGACCTGGGTATTGAACGAAGAACAGTACAGCACAAGAACAGGTCCTTCGAACAACCAAGATTGCGACAACACTTGACGCCTATCTAAACCAATATCCTTTTGCCTTCATACTGTCTATATCCCTCTATTCTCTGTCTATTCATATATCTGTCAAGATACCTCTTAAATGTTGCTATTGTATTTGCCTCTACCACCATGTCTGACAGAGCATTCCAGGCACTCACTACTGTCTGTGTAAAAACAAAACTTACCTCTCACTTCTTAATTTTCCCCTTTTACTTCAAACCTATGTTTCCAACTAATTAACATTTCTACTCTGGGACAAAAAACTCCAACTTTACATTCTATCTATAATCTCTCATAATTATATAAACCTCTGTCAGATCACCCCTTTATCCTTTGATGTTCAAGTCTGGTTTGTCCAATCTTTCCTCATAGCTGATACCCTCCAAACCAGGCAACATCCTGATAAACATTTTCTGTATCCCCTCCAAAGCATCCATATCCTTCTCATAGTGTGTCAACCAGAACTATGCACAAATTTCAAATTTGGCCTTACTATACAGCTGCAACATAACTTGCCAATTTTTATATCTATGCCCCAACTGGTGAAGGCAAGCATGCCTATGCCTTCTTAATCACTGTATCCACTTAGGTTGCCAGTTTTAGGGAACTGTGGACTTGTATGTCTAAATCTTTACTCAAGGAGTAGTAGGGACGTGGAACGCACTGCCTGCAACAGTACTAGATGCGCCAACTTTAAGTGCATCATTGGATAAGCATATGGATGAAAATGGAATAGTGTAGATTAGATGGGCTTCAGATTGGTTCCACAGGTGGGTGCAATATCGAGGACCAAAGGGCCTGTACTGCACTGTATTGTTTTATGTTCTATATCCCTCTGTATGTTGATGCTAGTAATGGTTCTGCCATTTACCGCATACTTCCCTCCTACATTAGATCTCCGAAAATACATCACCTTGCATTTGTCTAGATTAAACTCCAAATGCCATTTCTCTACCCAAGTCTCTAGTGTATGTATATCCCACAGTATCCTTTGGCAATTCTCCTCACTATATACGGCTCCCTTAATCTTTGTGTCATCTGCACTCTTACTAATCCTACTACATTTTTACCTCCAAATCGTTTATGTATATTACAAACAACAGGAGTCCCAGCAATATTCCCTGCTGAATACAATATGTCACTGATCTCTAGTCAAAAAAACACTCTTCCAATAGTGTCTCTGTTTTCTATGACTAAGCCAGTTCTGTATCAATCCAGCTCACCATAGATCCCCTGTGACTTCGCCTTCTGTCTCAGCCTACCATGAGGGACCTAGTAAAAGCCTTGCTAAAGTCCACATGCACAACATCTACCAACCTGTCCACATGAATCATCTTTGTCGCTTCTTCAAAAAAACTCAGTCAAGTTTGTGAGACATAACATTTCTGACACAAAGCCATATTGCCTATTGCTAATAATTCCATATTTTTCTCAAATGTGAGTAAATCCGATCCTTAAGAATCGTCTCCAATAATTTACCTATCATTAATGTGAGACTCATCAGGCTGTAATTTCCAAGATTATCCCTGTTGCCCTTCATAAACAAAGGAACAATGTTAGCTATTCTCCAGTCCTCTGGAACCCTTCCTGTGACTAAAGAGGATGTAAAGATTTTGTACGTGATTCCAGTAATTTCTTCCCTGCCTCCCTCAGCATTCTTCCAGATCCAATCAGGTCCTGGGAACTTGTCTATCTTAAAGCTTTTCTAAAGACCCAACGGCGCCACCTTTTTTATATTGACATGCCCTATTATATCAAAGTTAAAAATCACACAACACCAGGTTATAGCCCAACTGGTTTATTTGAAAGTACTAGTTTTCTCTCTCTCTCTCTCTCTTCGTCACATGCGCGCGTGCACAAGTGTATACACACACACACACACACACTTATCGAGTAAATTTGCATTTGCAGAATTGTAATTGCAGACATATTCTATTTTGTTCAAAAAAGCACCCAATCTGCAGGCAGTCAATTCATGTAACATTTTATAAATTCATACTTTGGAAATATAACCAGTTTGACTTGAGATTGAAACCTCACACCTTTAGTGCATTGACTGAGCTGAGATGTCACCTTTTTTTATAAAACCTTAAGTTATCTCAAGAATGTGATTTGAAAGAAGTTTTGGGATTTACACATTAATGAACCAAAACCTGCAGCCCATTCTAAAAGATGAAAGACTTAACAGCAATCTAGATTTGTTCAATATTTCGTATCTGTTGCCTGCATGACACTGTGATCTTTTGCTATAAATTCTGTGTCTTATGATTCTGCTCTACAGCTACCTGATGAAGGAGTAGTTCTCAGAAAGTTAGTACTTCACATAAACCTGGTGGACTATAACCTGGTGTTATGATTTTTAACTTTGTCCACCCAAGTCCAACACTGATCCTCCACATCATGGCTATTATATCAACATACCCCTCTTGAGACTCACCTTTCAGCATGTCTTTTCATTTGTGAATACTGATGCAAAGTTTTCATTAAGGAAACTTATGGCTACACGCATAAATTCCCTCCTTTGTCCTTGAATACACTTCCCCTTTTCCTAGTCACCCTCTTTATATATGTATAAATGCTTTGGAAATTGCTTTAATCCTGTTCACCAAAGACATTTCACGGCCTCTTCCAGCCCTCCTAATTCCTTGTTTGAGTTCTTTCCAACTGCCTTTGTATTCTTCAGGGGCTCTCTATCTACAGTTTCCTGAACCTTTTGTATACCTCCTTTTTTCAAACTCTCAATCACTCTTGTCATCCATGGTTCCTGAATCTTCCCACCCTTTTCCTTCATTTTGACAGTTAAATTGAAAATCAACTGGCCTTTAGAGAGATTCTCACATGCCAGACGTGGATTACCATCCAACAGCTGCCCCAATCAACATTCCCCTGTTCCTGCCTAATATTGTGGTAGTTATTCTTCCCCCAGTTTAATGCTTTCACCCAAGGACGTTCTTGTCCTTATCCATAAATAACTTAAAACTTAAGAATTATAGTCACTGATCCCAAAATGCTACCTCACTGAAACTTCAAACACCTGACCAGGCTTATTCAACAACACTTGGTCTACCATTGCACCTTCCCTCACTGGATTATTTACATAGTGTTGAAAAAAACCACCTGGACATATCGAATAGGGAGAGGCTGAAGTTCCCCACCTCCAGCCACCTATTGTACTCTTGGCTACCTTCTCCCCAGCCCCATCCCCCTCCCCCTCCCATTTATCTCTCCAAACTGGAGGCTCCTTGTCTCATTCCTGATGAAGGGCTTTTGCCCGAAATGTCAATTTTCCTGCTCCTCGGATGCTGCCTGGCCTGTTGTACTTGTTCAGCACCACTCAAATCTAGGTTGGAGCTGTTTTCCCTGGAGCGTCGGAGGCTGATGAGTGACCTTATAGAGGTTTATAAAATCATGAGGGGCATGGATAGGGTGAAAAGACAAAGTCTTGTTCCCGGGATGGGGAGTCAAAAACTAAAGGGTTTAAGGTGAAAGGGGAAATATTTAAAAGGGACCGAAGCACCAACTTTCTCACACAGAAGTTGATGCATGTATGGAACGAGCTGCCAGAGGAAGTGGTGGAGGCTGCTACAGTGACAACACTTAAAACGCATCTGGATAGTTACGTGAAAAGGAAAGGTATAGAGAGATATGGGCCAGATGCTGGCAAATGGGGATAGATTAATTTAAGGTATCTGGTTGGCATGGACATATTGGACCAAAAGGTCTGTTTCCATACTGTATATCTGTATGGCTCTATGACTATACAAACAGCAATCCAAGAACAGATTACACAACCTTACCCCTAGGTCTCTCACTCACGCTGTCTATTCCTAGACTACAACTATAAAAGGATTTTTTTTAAATTTCAGAAGTATACTTTATTCATAAATAATCTTTATATACATACATAGTCACTGCAGCAGTTCAATTCTGTACACAGTCTTCACATATAAAGTCATAGAGTCATACAGCTCGAAGCAGACCCTTCGGTCCAACCAGTCCCATGCTGGACATAATCCCAAACTAAACTAGTTCCTGCTACTCCTGGCCCATATCCCTCCAAACTTTCCTATTCATGTATATATCCAAATGTCTTTTAAATATTGTAATTGTACTTGCATCCATCACTTTCTCAGGACGTTCATTCCACACGCAAACCACTCTCTGTGTAAAAACACTTGCCTCTTATATCTTTTTAAAATCTCTCTCTTCTCACCTTAAAAATGTGCTCCATAATTTTGAAATCCCCATCCTAGGGAAAATCCAACCACCATTAACTTTGTCTATATCTCTTATTATTTTATAAACTTCTATCAGATCGCCTCTCAATCTCCTATGCTGCAGTGAAAAATGTTCCAGCATATGCAGCCTTTCTTTATAACTTAAATCTTCCATACCCATCAACATCCTGGTAAATCTCTTCTGAACCCTCTTCAGTTTCATAATATGTAGAACAAACAAACCCAAGACATTTCTTGCTTATATAAAACAATATTTACGTACATTTGAGGCACTGGAAGGATCTGATAACTGAATGGAACCCCATTTATCTTCAGCAGAAAGATCTTAGATGTTGGTCTTTCTCACTGTGCCTTAGAAGCAGCTGCCCCAAGTTTTTGTGCAGCCCAGAGCACATAACCCTGGATCTTGGAATGTAGGAATGTATTAGTCTACAACATTTGATCAAGGCCAACTCCTTGTGCTGGAAGACCAAGAGGTTTCAAGCAGAACAAAGAGCATCTCTCACTTAGTTGATGGTCTACCAGATGCAGTTGATAGTCATCTCAAGGTGCATTCTTGGGAACACACCATAGAGCACAGAGTCCTGCGTGATGGAGCTGCTCGGGACAAACATTGACAAAAGCCACTCATCTCTGTCCAGACTTCCTTTGCCAAGACATTTTCCAGAAGGACTACAACTACAAAAAGTACTTTATCTCTCTCCAGACATTACTCAATCAGTCCTCAAAACTGGTCTTGAGCAGCCATACTTATGTCCCTGATCCTCTTCTCACTTGCGGAGCCCGAACCGATGTCTCTCAGAATCCTCCTGTCAGAACGCTGTCTGTTGGATACTGTTCTTCCTGATGACCACTGGATCCTCTGTGATCCTCTTCTCAATCATGGTTACTAAACTGACTTCTGTTAGAATCCTCCTCAGTTGCTTCTCACCAGTGCCCTCTGTTTTATTGTCACAGAGTGATCTTGCAGATGTCTCAGTCTGTGTAGTTTATTTCCTACAGAGGCATAAAATGAAATGAAAATGAAAAATAAAACATTTTTCTTCTGTTTGCAAGCAGAGATGGTTTTAGTTTTTATTATTTTTGTTCTTTTTGCAATTAATGTTGAGCATTCCCCTGAAAACTTGCTGTTTGTGAAGTCCAATTTTCAAAGTGACCCATATTTAACTCTCCTTATGATGAAAACGAAGCAATCACTCATTCAAAAGAATAAGCAAGGACAGAAAAAAGAAAAGAAAAGAAGTTTAATGATGAAGAATTTAAAACTCAAAGCGATGAACATCAATTTACCTGAATTTTGACTGAATTCAGAAAGTCCGTGACCATTTAAGCTACTTTTCCATAGACTGATTTTGCAGAATTATGGCAGTTTTTGAAGTTGTTGGAATCTTAACAGTGCAGGTTGTTCTACTTTTCAGGCAAATGTAGGGTTTCTTCCAATAATCAGTTTTCAGAGAGGTTAAGCTAAAGACAAGCTCAAGGAGCCAAATATCCTTTAATTGATCCTAGTTCGCATGCCTTAAAGTAGCATTTCTTTCGAAGGCAAATATTTCAAGTTTGTTGGCATTTATTAAGCAGAGGCAATGTTGCTGGTTCAGGCACATTTTCAGGATGGAAGAGAGAAGGATAACCAAACCTTTTTATGTGATAAGGTACCCAAAGACAGAAGCCTAATATGATGCTGCTCTTTTTCAAGCTGACAAGAGGCTTTAAAAAGATGACGAGGGGGTTCTAAGATGTCGGCGATCTGAGAGGTCTGCTTTGCTGAGCTCTGCATCTCCGCTCAGGCAAAGTAGCACTCTCACCTCCCCAGTTAAATTATTTCTATGAAAATTCAGTGTTTACAGAGCTTCTGAACTTATAGAACTTATACAAATTTTGTTATAAAGTCTACTTGATCAAAGAAACATGACAAAAGGCTCCAGCAAGTCCCAACACACTGGGCACTCACCTGAGAAGTCGGTTACTTTCCCGGCTGTACCTGCAGCTCCCTCTACATACCCACTGGAGTTGTTCATTCACCAGGCCTTGGCTACGGAGTTTGTGAACATTCGAGATATGATCGAGTCATCGATTGAAGATATGTTCCGCGTCAGACTGGACCCGGTCACGACCAAGCTCCACAAGCATGAGGAGCAGCTGGAAAGCCTAGGGCACGGAATGGAAGAAGTCAGAGGAGGATTGCGACTTTGGAAACCGAGATTGATTCTACAAAAAAACAAATCCGAGTACTGGAAAAGCAGGTACTTACCTTACAGGAACAAGTCGATGACCTGGAAAACACAGGTAGATGGAAGAACATTTGCGTTGTGGTGCTGCCGGAGGAAGTAGTAGGCGACCAGCCAGCGAGCTTCTTTGAAAACTGGCTGCCACGCTTTCGGGCCTGCGTTGGACCGAGTGAAAATTGAAAGGGCCAGTGCCCTCGTCTGGTCCTAGTGCAACTCCACAGCTACAGGGACAAAGTTTAAGTTAAGGAGGCCTCCAGAATAAAGGGATAGGATCCACAGGCCTTAATCTACCAAGGCTCCAAGTTTAAGTTCTTCTAGGTCTTCTTTCCAACTATAATTCATAAAAGGAAGACCTTTAATGAAGCTAAGAGAAGTTTGAGAGACCTTGATATCCAGTATTCCCTAAGGTACCTGGCAGTGCTTCGCTTTACATGATGCATTTGTTTGATTCTTCAAAAAAAGTGAAATTTTTTTTGGACATTTTAAAATAGATTGGATAACTTAAAGGATGTGACAATAGTGTTTCTTTTTTCCATTTCCTCTTGCACCTTTTTTTTAAGAAGATGTTGCTGAAATTTTTGTTCCTGATATTAATGAGTGATAATTATTATTTGGGGATGGGTAGAGTGTCTACTTTTAATTTCCTTGTTAAGATTTTTTTTTTCTTTTCTTTTTTTGGCCTGAGTCTGGGATGCGGCTCAAGCTGGAAGAAGATATGAGGGTATTTTTCGGACATGTAAGTGCCCTCTGTGAGCAGCGGGTAGAGCCACTTGTTCAGTGTTTTGTATTTGGTTTCGTCTGTTTTTTTGTATATGTAGTTATTAGAGTGTTAGTTGTAGTAGTTTTAGCTTATGTATTTTTTTGGTTTCTTGAATTTTTTTTTCATATGCTCAGCAGTTTCTAAGTCATATTCTTCCTTTTTGGAGATAAATGATGTTATAGAGAGTCATGGCTAATTGTGTCCTGGAATGTTACAGGAATCCATTCGCCCGTTAAAAGGAGAAAGGTGCTTTCTAGTCTTAGAGAGAGTGGACATTGCCCTTTTACAGGAGACTCATCTCAATGATAAAGAACATTTGAAACTACAACAGGGTGGATTTGACCGGGTGTACTTGTCTTCCTTTGATACTAGGAGCAGGGGAGTAGCCATACTCCTTAGGAAGAATATTTTATTTAAGATACAGATTAAAAATGATTATGGGTGGTTTATATCACTATATCAAATATCACTATTGCTGATCATGCTGCAGTATATTTAGAGACAGAGGTTAAGGACAATGTTACGGGCGCTCAACACTGGCAAATGGATCCCTTTATTCTCAGGGACAGTAAGTTCATTAAATATTTTCTCAATGAATTTAAGGTATTCTCATCCATTAATTTGGATATGGCTAGTAACCTATTCTTTGGGAGACAGCTAAGGCTTATGCCAAGGGGATAATTATTTCTTACTTTGCCAGTCAGAAATGACAGAAGGGGGAGCAACAATGCCTGCTCAAGGCTCAGTTAAAGACCGCTGAAAAGGTGTATTTTGACAAACCATCTGTGGTTAAGCTTCAGCCGGTTACCGCTCTTCAGTTCACCTTGAATTCCGTGCTTATGCAGGCAGCAAGGAAGGAAATTTCCTTTGCAAAACAAAGACTGTTTGAACAAGGTGGGAAAAGAATGCCAGGAGAAAGAATGCCTCCCAATTTAGTACCTCAATCAGGGATGGGACTGGGATAGTCACTTGTGACTCTAAAAAGATCAATGTAGCATTTTATACCAGTCTGAGCATTGTGAAGGTGGAAGGGCTAAGATGGAATCTTTCTTTAAGAACCTGGATCTTCTAAGTGTTACTTCTGAACAGACGTCCTTCCTTAATGTCCTTTTAACAGTACAAGAGGTGCAGGAGACTGTGAAACAAATGCAGAGTGAGAAGGGGCCTGGTCCTGACGGTCTCCTAGCGATTTTTACGAATAATTTATAGGTATACTGTCGGTACCAATGTTAAACATATATAATTACTCATGTAGTCAAGATTGTCTCCCACCATCCCTGAGAGAAGCTAATATTTCTCTCATTCTCAAGAAAGGAAAGACTCCAGAAGAAAGTGCCTCATATAGACCCATCCTTTTGAAATCTGCTTTTAAAATTTTCTCTAAGGTTTTTGAGTTAAGGTTGGAAACTGTACGACCTTCTATTGTGAAGGAATGATCAGACTGGTTTTATAACAGGCCGTAGATCCCCAAATAATGTCAGGAGGTGGCTGAATATGACTCAAACTTCTCAGTAGCAGTCAGTTCAGGGATTAGTGGTCTCCTTGATGCATAAAAGGCATTTGATCAGGTTGAGTGGCTATATCTTTTTTATCCCCTTTAGCGATTTGGATTGGAGGGTTTTTATTAGGTGGGTGAGGGCCCTTTATACTGATCCTCTGGCGGCGGTTCTTATCAATGGTGTGAGGTCTACTAATTTTATTATCTATATGGACAGTTAGCAAGGCTATCCCCTCTTGCCGTTAATTTTTATGTTGGTGATTGAGCCGCTGGCAGAGGCGATCTGTGGAGGTCCTAACATTGCTGCCCCGAAAGTAGGATCTAAACCACATAAGGTCTCATTATACGCAGATGATGTTCTTGTTTTTCCAGTGATCTCAGTGTCCCATTTAATACAATGTAATAATTTCTCAAAATTTCTCAAAATCGCAGGCTATGCCTATGGGGAGTCTTAGGAGAATATCTGAGGTGGAGGGTGAATCACGGTTCCCCTTCAAATGGTCCCAGGAGGGTTTTCTGTATTTCGGCATCTTTGTTACACCTGTCTTTGGTTGTTTAAGGCCAATTTTGCCCATTTGTTCAACAGGAATTAGCAAGATCTTCAGCAATGGGAGGCGCTTCCAATATCCTGGCTAGGCTGGTTAGCTCTTATCAAAATGAATGTTCTCCCCCGTTTGTTGTATTCTATATAAATGCCCCACTTAATTTTTTTCTAGGCAAACATTCCAGAGACTTAATGGATGGTTTAACTCCTTTATTTGGCATTAGAGGTGACCTCTTATCAAGCTGTCTAAACTGCAGTTGCCTCAGGCGTGGGGGGAGTGGATTTTCCAGATATTAAAAGATACCAATTAAGTTCCCTTCTATCTCTTGTTAGTGACGGGGCTGTAAAGACCTGGCGTCAATATGGCTGGATATTGAGGCCTCCCAGGCAAAATGCCCCCTCATTAGCCTGCTGCTTTTAGATAAATTGAAGACGGTCACGGAATATTGCCGTAATCCGATAATTATTTATACTGTCAAGGCATGGAGGGCAATGCGGCAGAAGGAGGGTGGTACATCCAAACACCCTTTCTTACCCCATAGCTGATATGCCAGGCTTTCAGCCGGGGTTATTGGATCCCGGATTTAATCTCTGGGCAGCTCGGGGAAATCTCCTGTTTGGGCGATTTATTTGAAGATGAAGTCATGATGTTCTTTGACCAAATAATCCGTAAATATGGTTTAGCTAGCAAAGACCCTTCTCGCCTTTTTTCAGGCCAGTGATTTTATTTAAAAAAGGACCATGCTTTTGACTGACCCCTGCAAATTTATTGTGGAGAAGAGGGTGCTTCATGCTAAAAGTACTATTAGTAGAAGTATTATTACTGTTGTAAAAGTATTATACTATTACTAAAAGTACTCTATTAGTACTCTTTATCATATATTAGGAGGTGATGTTTCAGAAGACATTGAGCGGCTTTGTGTGGTCTGGAAAGATAGAATTAGGGGTCGAGATCTCTACGGAGACTTGGGGAGAATGCGAGGAAGATTACGATCTGCAATAGGACCCATGCCATGCAGCTGAAAATTTTGCATATGGTCCAACTGGCCCCAGAGCATCTCTCAAAATTTAAGGTAGGAGTATCTTCATTGTGTCCTAAGTGTAAAACAAGCATTGGCACTCTCACTCATTGTTTATGGTCTTGCTGCAGGCTCCGTATGTATTGGAGTGCTGTGGCAGGAGTTAAAGAGATGGGCAGATGTTCCGATGGGCACCATCTCTCTTCTCCTGGGTCTACCCAATATATCTTCTCTGGATGCTCATGGGGAAAAAAAAAACCTTTTTAATATTCTTACTTTCTGTGCAAGGAAAAATATTCTCATGTGTTGGATCTCAGAAACACCTCCTGGTCTGTTGGGCTGGCATGGGCTTATCGTGGAAAATATTCCTTTGGACTTTTGACAAATATAGTACACCAGAAAACTGAAAAGTTTAATAAGGATATGGCAGCCCTTTCTGGACTATTTGGATGGAGATTTATCTGCCATCTTAACTAGGACTTCTGTGTAACCATGATAGTCTCACCTAGTGTACATGATGTCCTTGGAGGAAGAATTTTGAATACATTTCTGTGTAATACTTAAGGTTCTTGGAGGTCAGGAGTTAATTTTGTTTTGGTGCTGTGCTGAGCTGTTTCATTTATTGAAATATTAATTACCTCTATTGATCTGTCTATTTTGCACATGAGTAGATTTGTATTTTGTTTGTGTCATATTTTTTTCTGATATATCCATATAAAGTAATGTGTTTTCTCTCTTGTTGGTTTGTAGGTATTGTAAATTTATTTTTGTAATTTTACAAAAAATCTTTCTTTAAATAAAAATATCTATAAAATAAAAAGATTACAAGAAGGCTTTAAAAGTTAACTTTCACAGCTCTGAGACAGAAGGCACTAGGGTAGTCACTGGGACTTTAAACCAGTGAGTCAGGGGAAGGAAAGGGGAAAATGAAAAGTGGAAAAAGGGGAAGTATAATGGTAAATAAAAAGGCAAACAGCAGGTTAGTATGTGTGCAGGACGGTTTGACTATATGGCAGACTATGAAAGAAGTAACTCAGGAGATATTATCGGAGGTGTTGGAATTCATAAAGAGAGTACAAAAACTAGTGTGGGGCACTTTACCTGAATCGTCGTAGTGTTGCACAAATCATCGCGAATGAGTATGATTTAGTAGCCATTATGGAGACACGGTTGCAGGATGGTCACGACTGTATGTATCCAGGGGTATCAGACTGTTTGGAAAGACAGACAGGAAAGTAAGGGAGGTGGTGTAGCTCTGATATTTAAGAAGGACATCAGGGCAGTGGTGAGAGATGATTTAGGTTTTAGGGAGAACAAGGTTGAATCCATTTGGGTGAAAACTAGAAATTCTAAGAAAACGTCACTGATATGTGTAGTCTATAGGCCACCAAATAATAATATCACATTGGGATGAGCAATGAACAAAGAAATAGCTAATGCCTGTAAAAATGGTATGGCAATTATCATGGGGGATTTTAATCTATATGTCAATTGGTCGAACCAGGTCAGCCAAAAGACATTCAGCAAGGTGCCACGCAAAAGGTTGCTGCATAGGATAAAGATGCAAGGTGTTGCGGGCAATGTATTAGCATGGATAGTCCCAGTGACTACCCTAGTGCCTTCTGTCTCAGAACTGTGAAAGTTAACTTTTAAAGCCTTCTTGTAATATTTTTATTTTATAGATATTTTTATTGAAAGAAAGATTTTTTGTAAAATTACAAAAAAAAAATTTACAACACCTACAAACCAATAAGAGAGAAAACACATTACTTTATATGGATAAAACAGAAAGGAAAGAGTGGGGATAAAAGAGTGCTTTTCTGGTTAGCAATCAGTGACTACTTGCGTGAATGATGGATCAGTGTTGGGACTGGAATTACTTATAATTTACATAGATGGCTTGAAGTTGGGGACCACATGTAGTGTGTCAAAGTTTGCGGAAGACACTAAGATGAGTGGTAGAGCAAAGTGTGCGGAGGACTGTGAGACTTTGCATAGGCACATAGATAGTTTAAGTGAGTGGGCAAAGGTCTGGCAGATGCAGTACAATGTTAGTAAATGTGAAGTCATCCATTTTGATAGGAAGAACAGTCAAAACCACTATTACTCAAAAGGTGAAAAATTGCAACATGCTGCTGTACAGGGGGACCTGGGTGTCATTGTGCATATATCAAATCTGCAGGTACAACAAGTGATGGAAAATGGAATTTTGTCTTCATTGATAAAAGGATTGAGTTGAAAAGCAGGAAGATTATGTTGCAACTATATATGGTGCTGTTGAGGCCACACCTGGTGCATGTAGTTTTGGTCTCCTTACTTGAGAAAGAATTTGCTGGCACTAGAGAGGGTGTAGAGGAGGTTCACTAGGTTGATTCTGAAGTTGGCTTATGAGGATTCTGAGTAGATTTAGGACTGAATTGAGAAGGAACATCTTCACCCAGAGGATTGTGAATCTCTGGAATTCCCTGCCCAGTGAAGTGGTTGAGGCTTCCTCAGTAAATGTTTTTAAGGCTAAGTTAGAAAATTTTTTGAACAGTAAAGGAATTAAGGGTTGTGGTGAGAGGGTGGGTAATTGGAGCTGAGTCCATGAAAAGATCAGCCATGATGTTATTGAATGGTGAAGCAAGCTCGAAGGAGCTGGAGTAGGGTCATCTGGTCCTTTTTCTTATGTTATGTTCAAAGAAAACAGTGAAATCATCACAGGACCATGTCAATCAGTAGCCACTGTGACTTGGAATCGGCACAAAAACACAAAAACAAAACTCACAATGATACCTGATAACCATATGATATGAAAGGACCTGCCTCTTCTCGATTGATTTCTTCAGCCATCAGCAGTATGCAGCTCATCCATTTCCAAAGAATTTGCTGCTTGTCTATCATCTAACATAGATAGATGGAAAGATGCTACTGCCAAATCTCTGTTGAAAAAACATGTGCAATGATTAATGCAGCAATGACAGAGCAGTCCATTTAACAAGAGTTACTGGAAGACCCTTTAGAGGCAATAATCTAGGAAAGAATTATCAATTACTCTGACAAAAAAGATTAATTAGGTAGTCCAGAATGGATTTGTTAAAGGTTTGGAGATTTAGTTGGGATAAAATGACCATTATTAACCAAGGGTGTTAAGGGTAAAATCAAATTGAAAGAAAAATAATCATATAATGTGGCAAGGATTAGTGGTAAACCAGAAGCTTGAGAATCATAGAGTCATACATGTACAGCATGGAAACGGACCCTTCAGTTCAACTCATCCATGCCAACCGGATATCCTAAATTAATCTAGTCCATTTGCCAGCATTTGGCCCATTTCCCTTTAAAGCTTTTAATATTCATTTACCCATACCTTTTAAATGTTGTGATTCGGAGATGCCGGTGTTGGACTTGGATGTACACAATTAAAAATCACACAACACCAGGTTATAGTCCAACAGGTTTAATTCGAAGCACACTAGCTTTCGGAGCGACGTTCCTTCATCAGGTGACAATCACCTGATGAAGGAGCGTCGCTCCGAAAGCTAGTGTGCTTCCAATTAAACCTGTTGGACTATAACCTGGTGTTGTGTGATTTTTAACTTTTAAATGTTGTCATTGTATCTCCTCCACTTTCTGTGGCAGCTCGTTCCATATAAGCACCACCGTCTGTGTGAAGAACTTGCCCCATAGATCCCTTTTAAATCTTAACCCCTCTCACCTGAACATATGCCCTCTGGATTTGGACTCTCCTACCTTGGGGAAAAGACTTTGACTGTTCACCCCATCCAAGCCCCTTATGATTTGCTAAACAACTTGTAAGGTCACCCTTCAGCCTCTAGGAAAAGTAGCCTCAGCGTATTCAGACTCACATTCATCGAAATTAAACTCCACCTGCCATTCCTTGGCCCATTGACTTATCTGAGCAAGGTCCCATCATACTTCTTTGCTGTCCACTGTACCACCAATTTTGATGTCTTCTGTAAACCTACTATCCATATCTTTGTATATTTACATCCAAATTAATTATATAAATGACAAAAAGTAGTGGACCCAGCAGTGGCACACCGCTGGTCACAGGCCTCCAGTCTGAAAAGCAACCCATAATTACCACTCTCTGTTTCCTACTTTTTAGCCAATTTAGTATCCAAATGGATAGTTCTTCCTGTATTCCATATGCTCTAACCTTGCTAACCGGTCTACCGTGTAGAACCTTGTTGATCAGCTTACTGAAGTCCATATAGACAATATCCATCACTTTGCCTTTATCAATCTTCTTTGTCAATTCTTCAAAAAACTCAAACAAGTTAATGACTCAATTTCCCATTCACAAAGCTATGTTGACTATCCCTAATCAGCCCTTGCCTTTCCAAAAACATGAGGAGAAAGTGAGGTCTGCAGATGCTGGAGATCAGAGATGGAAATGTGTTGCTGGAAAAGCGCAGCAGGTCAGGCAGCATCTAGGGAACAGGAGAATCGACGTTTCGGGCATTAGCCCTTCTTCAGGAATGAGGAAAGTTGGTCCAGCAGGCTAAGATAAAAGATAGGGAGGAGGGACTTGGGGGAGGGGCGTCGGAATTGTGATAGGTGGAAAGAGGTCAAGGTGAGGGTGATAGGTCAGACTGGGGTGGGGGCGGAGAGGTCGGGAAGAAGATTGCAGGTTAGGAAGGCGGTGCTGAATTTGATGGATTTGACTGAGACAGGCTGGGGGGAGGGGAAATGAGGAAACTGGTGAAATCCGAGTTCATCCCTTGTGGTTGGAGCCCTCCAACCCTCCAACCCTCCAACCACAAGGGATGAACTCGGATTTCACCAGTTTCCTCATTTCCCCTCCCCCCAGCCTGTCTCAGTCAAATCCATCAAATTCAGCACCGCCTTCCTAACCTGCAATCTTCTTCCCGACCTCTCCGCCCCCACCCCAGTCTGACCTATCACCCTCACCTTGACCTCTTTCCACCTATCACAATTCCGACGCCCCTCCCCCAAGTCCCTCCTCCCTATCTTTTATCTTAGCCTGCTGGACCAACTTTCCTCATTCCTGAAGAAGGGCTAATGCCCGAAACGTCGATTCTCCTGTTCCCTAGATGCTGCCTGACCTGCTGCGCTTTTCCAGCAACACATTTCCATCTCTTTCCAAAAACATGTAAATCCTGCCCCTCAGAATCCCCTCCAATAACTTAACTACCACTGACATCAGGTTCACCGGTCTATAGTTCCTTGAATTTTCCTTACCACCTTTCTCATTAAATGGGGACAAGGTAAAGGCATATCTGGAAAGTGGGAAGCCTTCAAAAAGTGAGATAATAAGAGTCTAGAAACAGTATGTCTCAGTTAGTGTGAAGGGTTTAGGTTTCGTGAATACTGGATGATTAGTGAAATTGAGTCTCTTGTCAAGAAAAAGAATGAAATGAATCCCAATAAGGTAATCATTTCTTTCTTATTTCTCAGTTCCACCCAAATGACTTCACTGGACGTTAGCCAACCTCCTTCTGGATTAGTGGTGCTGGAAGAGCACAGCAGTTCAGGCAGCATCCGAGAGTCAGTAAAATCGACGTTTCGGGCAAAAGCCCTTCATCAGGAATACAGGGCTTTTGCCTGAAACGTCGATTTTACTGCTCCTCGGATGCTGCCTGAACTGCTGTGCTCTTCCAGCACCACTAATCCAGAATCTGGTTTCCAGCATCTGCAGTCATTGTTGTTACCTAGTTAGCCAACCTCCTGTCTTCTGGCATCTTACCTGAGGCTAGTGATGATGCAAGTATCTCAGCAAGGGGCCCAGTAATCACTTCCTCAGCTTCTCACAAAGTTCTTGATATACACCTGATCAGGTCCTGGAGATTTATCCACCTTTATACATTCTAAGCCATCAAGTACCACCACCTCTGTAATACGGACACTTTCAAGTATCACTATTTATTTCCGCAAGTTCTCTAGCTTCCATATCTTTCTCTACAGTAAAAACTGAAATGGAATACTCATTTAATATTTCATCCACCTCCTGCGGTTCCGCACATAGGTGGTCTTGCTGATCTTTAAGGAGCCGTATTCTCTCCCTTGTTACTCTTTTGTTCTTAAGTTACTTGTAGAATCCCTTTGGATCTCCTATCTGTCAAAACTATCTCATGTTCTCTTTTCGTCCTCCTGATTTCCCTCTTAGGTATACACTGATTGACCTTATAGTCTTCAAGGGATTCATTTCCTTCTTTTTCTTTGACAAGAGCCTCAATTTCACTAGTCATCCAGTATTCCCCACACCTAAACCCTTCACACTAACGAAAACATACTGTTTCTCGACTATTGTTATCTCACTTTTTGAAGGCTTCCCACTTTCCAGACACCCATTTGCCTGCAAATATTTGTTCCCAATCAACTTCTAGCTTAATGCTGTCAAAAATGGCCTTTCTCAAATTCAGAACTTTAACTTTTAGATCAGATCTATCCTTTTTCATAACTATTTTAAAACTGCTAGAATTATGATCACTGACCCCGAAGTGCCAGCCCACTGACACCACAGTCATCTGCCCTACCTTATTTCCCAAGAAAAAGTCAAGTTTTGCTTGTTCTCTGGTAGGTACGTATACATAGTGAATAGGTATATTTTCTTGTGGACGCTTAACAAATTACACTTCTTCAAGCCCTTCACAGTAAGATAGTCCCAATCTATGGAAAGTTAAAATCTCCTACCATTATGATTCTGTTCTTCTTACGGATAACTGAGGTCTCCTTACAAATTTGCTTCTCAATTTTCTGCTGACTATTGAGGGGTCTATAGCACAATCCCAATAAGGTAATCATTCCTTTATTATTTCTCAGTTCCACCCAAATGACTTCACTGGATGTATTCCCTGAAATATCCTTCCTAAGTACAGCTGTAATGTTATCGCTAACTAGAAATACCACTCCCACTCTTCTTTTGCCCCTTTTTCTGTCCTTCCTATAGCATCTATACACTGGAATATTAAGGTGCTCGTCCTGTCCGTCCCTGATCCACGTATCTGTAATAGTTATGTTATCTACGTACCATGTTCCCAAACATGCCCTGAGTTCATCTTCTTTCCCTGTCAGACCTCTTGCATTTAAATGGCTATAATTTTAATTTATCAGTACAAGCTCGTTCTCTGCCTTGTTCCTGCCTGCCTTGACTGTTTGTCTTGCACCTTTTCTCAACTGCACCAGCCTCAGACTGACCACCTTTCTCACTATCTCTGAGGGTCCCCCCATTCCCTACCCCCCCGCATGTGTCTGTTTAAATTCCTCCCAAGTACCGCGAGCAAATCTCCCCTCAAGTATATTAGTCCACTTGCAATTCAGGTGCAACCCACCTTTCTTGTTCATAGCTCCTTGAAAGTGGAGTTGCAGCTAGATAGGATAGTGAAGAAGGCGTTTGGTATGCTTTCTTTTATTGGTCAGAGTATTGAGCACAGGAGTTGGGATGTCATGTTGCGGTTGTACAGGACATTGGTTAGGCCACTGTCGGAATATTGTGTGAAATTCTGGTCTCCTTCCTATCAGAAAGATGTTGTGAAACTTGAAAGGGTTCAGAAAAGATTTACAAGTATGTTGCCAGGATTGGAGGATTTGAGCTATAGGGAGAGTCTGAATGGGTTGGGGCTGTTTTCCCTGGAGCGTCAGAGGCTGAGGGGTGACCTCATAGAGGTTTACAAAATCATGAGGGACATGAATAGGATAAATAGACAAAATATTTTCCCTGGGGTGGGGGAGTCCAGAACTAGCGGGCATAGGTTTACGGTGAGAGGGAAAGATATAAAAGAGACCTACGGGGCAACTTTTTCACACAGAGGGTGGTACGTGTATGGAATGAGCTGCCAGAGGAAGTGGTGGAGGCTGGTACAATTGCAACATTTAAAAGGCATTTGGATGGGTATATGAATAGGAAGGGTTTGGAGGGATATGGGCCAGGAGCTGCAGGTGGGACTAGATTGGGTTGCGATATGGACGGGTTGGATCGAAGGGTCTGTTTCCATGCTGTACATCTCTATGACTCTAAGAGGTTCCAATGATCCAAAACTATGTAAATTTTTTTTTCCGCACCAGCTCCTCGGCCATGCATTCATCTGCTCTATGCTCCTCTCCTATTCTCACCAGAACATGGCACCAGAGGTAATCCATATATTACTATCCTTGAGGTCTACTCTTTAACCTTCTATATTCTCTCCTCAGAACCTCATCCATGTCTCTTCCTGTGTCATTGGTAGCAATGCGTACAATGACTTCCTGCTAATCACTCTCCCCTTTGAGAATACTCTGCATCCTGTCCAAGATATCCTTGACCCTGATACCAGAGAGGCAGCACACTATTCTGATGTCTCGCTGTCAGCTGTAGAAGTGTCTGTCTGTGCCTTTTACAGGAGAGTTCACTATCACAATTGATTGCTTGGAACCTGATGTCCCCCTCATTACAGAACCCCCTGGTTGTCAGTGCTACATTCTCCTAAGATATCCCATCTACCAGACTGTATCTATGGTATTTCTATCTTCCTGGATCTGCCATCCATGATACCCCTGGCTCCTGTAAATTCCTTATTGCTATTAATTGCAGCTCTAATCAATCCATCCAATTTGATAGGATTTGTAAATAAACTTTCTGCAGACATAATCAACAAGAACTTTGAAATTCTCCCTAATCTCCCACATCCACAGGAAGAGCACATCACTCTACTAAAAACCATCTTTGCACCTTAACAATCGACAGAATCCCGAAAATAGCACAGTTTTACTTCTCTAAAACACTGCTCTAGCATAACTTAGTACCTATTTTACACTGGTGGAGTATCTGCCAGTGAGAGGCAGCTCAAATCATCTGCTTTAGCCACTTGGCTTCCTGCATGGTATTCTAACTTGTACATACTGACGATGAGGGCCCAATGCTGAATTTCACTGGAAGCTATGGGGGGAGCCTGGTCTTTCTATCAGGGATTTGTGATCTGTTACTATTACAAATTCTGCAAAGGTACAGATGGCATTTCCTCACACCAAAGGTGACCGCCAAAACCTTCCTTCTCTATTTAGGCATATTTGCATTTGGCATCAGCCAAAGTCCGGGAACCATATGCTGTCTTGCGTTCCTCTCCGTTGGGCCACCGATGAGCCAACACTACCCTGATGCTGTACATCATCAGGGAGCCATTGTATGTCAGCTCCACCTTTCTGCTCAGAACGTAGTGGGCCAACACCTTAGATTATGTGTAAGCCGATTCTATTGACTCTGTAACCCAATAACTCACTTGGGCTGCCTAGAATACATATTTTTCCCTTCTAAGGTGAACGCCAGCCTGGGAGAAACATTTAAGCTCTATGTCCAAGTTCTCTTTATTGGTCTTCCCTGTTATTAGTCACACTACACCAGGTTATAGTCCAACAGGTTTATTTGGAAGTACAAGCTTTTGTAGTGCTGCTCCTTCATTAGGTATCTAGTGGGGCAGGATCATAAGATACAGAATTTATAGTAAAAGATTGTGTCATATAATTGATGCAATGTATTGAACATACCTAGATTACTGTTAAGTCTTTAATCACTTAGAATGGGTTGCAGGTTTAGATTCACTAATATGTAAATCCCAGAACTTCTTTCAAGTTACATTCCTGAGATAACTTAAGGTTTTATTTAAAAAAAGGTGACATCTCAGCTCAGACAATGTATTAAAGGTATGAGGTTAGAGTCTGTCTGTATTCCAATTCTTGAGTCAGACTGGTCTTATTTCCAAAGTAGGAATTTATAAAATGTCACATGGACTGACTGCCTACATTTGCTTTTTGAACAAAACAGAATGTATCTGTAACCAAAAGAGAAAATGCTGGAAACTCTCAGCAGGTCTGGCAGCATCTGTAAGGAGAGAAAAGAGCTGACGTTTCGACTCTAATTGACCCTTTGTCAGAGCTAAAAAAAGGGAGAAATAGGGAGGTATTTATACTAGGCTGAGAGAAGGTGAATCATGGCTCCAGAAGCAAAGGATTTACATATTAATGAATCGAAACCTGCAACCCATTCTAAGTGATTAAAGGCTTAACATCAATTTAGGTTTGTTTAATACATCACATCTGTTGTATGACACTTTGATCTTTTACTGTAAATTCTGTGTCCTATAATTCTGACTCACTAACTACCTGATGAAGGAGCAGCGCTCCGAAAGCTTGAGCTTCCAAATAAACTGGTTGGACTATAACCTGGTGTTGATGATTTTTAACTTTGTCCAGCCCAACACCAATATCTCCACATCATGGCTTTCCTGTTATTGGTATGTCATCCAGATAAATGGCAACCTGGAGTAGCCCTTGTAAACTGTTCTCCATGGTCAGCTGGAAAAGGGCGCAGGTTGCTGATACCTCAAATGGCAGTCTTGTATATTGGTATAAACCTTCATGGGTATTAATTGTAGCATATTTCTGGGACTTCTCATCCAATCGAAATTGCAGGTAGGCATAGCTCATATCTAGCTTCGTAAAAGACAGCCCCATTGCCAACTTTGCGTACAAGCCCACTATGCGAGGGATTGGGTATTTATCCAGCTGCAAGATATGGCTTACTGTTTGCTTCAAATCCTCACAAAGGTGAACTGTGCCATCAGGCCTCACAATCTGAATGACTGGTGCTGCCCATTCTGCAAACTGCAGTGGTCTAATGATTCGTTTGCTCTCTAGTCTCCTGATTTCCACCCCTGCTTTTGTCCAAAAAGCTAGTGGCACAGTGCTGGCCTGACAAAATCCCAGAATTGATTCCTGGTCAACATGTAAAGTGGTTTTGATTCCTTTGATATCCCAAGCCCTTCCTGAAAATCTCCTGGGTATTTCCTAAGACTTCACTGAGGTAGTCATTTTCTAATCGAAACACATTGAGCCAATCTCAGCGAATCTTTCTCAACCAATTCCACCCCAATAGGCTTGGGCCCAAGACTTTTACGATCATCAGTGGTAACTGCACCAACTGCTTCTCATAAGAGAGCAGAATTGAAGTTGTGACCTTCATCTGCAATGGTTCCCCAGTGTATATTCTCAGTCTGGCTGAGGTATTGCACAAACTTAAGGGTTGGAGTCCCGAGCAAGACAGACTCTACAACCACAGATACAGCTGCATTGGTATTGACCTCCATGAGAACTGGGTAACCATTTAACCAAACACTAATTTTAATCAGTTCTGATTTGGATGACGTTAAGCAATTTAATTGTTCCAACCCACATGTAGGGTGTGCACTCTCCTGGGTATCAGCCTATGAGTTTTCTTACTCAAGTCAGGACTTGTAGGGTTTTTTTGCTGCCTCGAGTCTGCATGCCAGTAGCAACTACAGCAGCTTGCCAGCCTAGATCCCGAAGAACATTTTAGCCACTTGGCCGAAGCTTGGCTTTGTTATGGGGTTCTGCTGTGGGCTGGCCCAAGGTCCCTCTGCTCAGGATAGGCTCTGCAATTGCCTATACCCAAGTGGTGTTCCCCAAACTTTTCAGACAGGTGAGGGAATCCACTTCCATTGGTCTGTCAGCATCTCATTCAGAGGTTAACCCAAAATTGCATGCCTCTGCCAGTTGTCTCAAATTTGTCAAAACTCCTGATGCGGATTTCCCTGGTTCTCTAACAGCTGACTAAAACCAATAGCGTCTTGGGTTAACCCAAAATTGCATGCCTCTGCCAGTTGTCTCAAATTTGTCAAAAATCCTGATGTGGATTCCCCTGGTTCTCTAACAGCTGAATAAAACCGATAGCGTCTCAGAATTAGAGGAGGTTTGCAGTCATAATATTCTTTAACTAACTCCATCAACTCTTGGATGCTTATCCCAACTCCAAGGTAACTGATGCAAGCAATGTTCTTCAGGCACGTACTATCCCACTCTTGTTGCCACTGAAATAACCCGCACAGACGCTGATATCCTGTCACCCTATATTTACTTGTACACAGTACACTGGCTATGGCCAGCCAGTTCAGGATTAGTTACCGCACTAACTGCGGTAGTGCTTATATTTTCCCCAGCACCCATGATGTTATGTGTGCGCAGGTGTGAGACACAGTGAACGATAACAGGACTACAAATCTTTATTCAATTTCCACCACCAGGAAGAAAGGAGACACCCAAGTGGCCAGTGACAAGCAGTGTCCTTCTCAGAAGGCAATGCTGCATGATCAAACAATGAAGGGGAGGGCAGGGATTAAATCAACATAGAGTTGGAGGAGGAAATAATGCACTTCACTCCCTGCGGTGCCCACGTTTCCCTGAAAATCTCGAGGATGTTGGTGGATACCATGTGCTTCTTCTCCAGGAACACCCGGGATCTAACATAACCGTGGAAGAGGGGCAGGCAATTGGCTCTAACGACTCCCTCCACGGCCCGCTGCCTGGATCTGTTTATGGCCAGTTTGGCCATGCCCAGGAGCAGACCCACGAGGAGGTTCTCTGACCTACCCTCCCCACTCCGCACTGGGTGCCCAAAGATCAGAAAGGTAACCTTCTGTTTATATTTTTTTTTCTTTCTTCCTTTTTTTTATAGTGACAAACACTGCCCTTCACCTCAAAGGGCAAGCACACCTGTTTTTTTATTTTTTTTAAATTTTAACCCCCACACTACCACCTAAGTGCGGTAGTGCTTATTTTATCCCCAGAACCCATGGTGTGTGTGTGCAGGTGTGAGACACAGTGAAAGACAAAGTGCACGAATCTTTATTCAATTTCCACCACCAGGAAGATAGGAAAACACCCGGGTGGCCAGTGACAAGCACTGCCCTTCACATCAAGGGACAGTGCTGTGTGATCAAAACAGTGAAGGGGAGGGTAGGGACTAAATCAAAATAGAATTGGAGGGAGAAATGATGCACTCCACTCCCTGCGGCGCCCACCTCTCCCTGAACAACTCCAGGGTGTTGGTCGACACCGCGTGCTCCTTCTCCAAGGACACCCGGGCTCTAACATACCTTCTGTTTATTTATCTTTTTTTTAATAGAATTGGAGGGAGAAATAATGCACTCCACTCCCTGCAGCACCCACCTCTCCATTCCTGATATTTTTTTTTTTTTCTCTTTTTTTTTATCCCCAGAACCCATGGTGTGTGTGTGTGCAGGTGTGAGACACAGTGGAAGACACAAAGTGCACCAATCTTTATTCAATTTCCACCACCAGGAAGATAGGAAAACACCCTGGTGGCCAGTGACAAACACTGCCCTTCACATCAAAGGGCAGTGCTGTGTGATCAAAACAGTGAAGGGGAGGGTAGGGACTAAATCAAAATAGAATTGGAGGGAGAAATGATGCACTCCACTCCCTGCGGCGCCCACCTCTCCCTGAACAACTCCAGGGTGTTGGTCGACACCGCGTGCTCCTTCTCCAAGGACACCCGGGCTCTAACATACCTTCTGTTTATATTTTTTTTTCCTGTTTATATTTTTTTTAATTTATTAAACAAATTACAAAACAGTTTACAAAAAAACATTAACAGCTGTACACAAGAGACAGCAATTTTACAAGGGAGAGGAGCAGCAAAGCTAGGCCCCAAACCCTACCGTTCAACCATTTTACAGGGAGAGGAGGACAAACCTCAAATCCCAGTTCCACATATGACAAGACAGTGACAATGACATTTGTACATTAGACAACCTTCTGTTTATATTGGTCAGCCAGGGCTTTCCTGATTGGCTCAGGTTAACAACTCCAATAAAGGATCTCATAGTCAACAAGATCCACTTTGTTCCAATCACTACACCATGTCTGTGTAGGTTTTGTTTGGGTGCTTTTGTTTCCTCCCACATATGCAAGTTAGATGGATCGGCCATGCTAAATTGCCCATAGTGTCCAGGAATGCAGTGGCTAGGTGGATTAGCCATGAAAATGCAGGGTTACAGGTATACGGTAGGGGGATGGATCTGGGTGAGATGCTCTTTGGTGAGGACTCAATGGATGAAATGACCTGTTCCACACATGTATGGATTCTATGAAACACAATAAGTTTCATTTGAAAAAAAATGTATATGGGGCTAATAGTCAATAAGTCTCCTGACTGGATAAGTTGCATCTTAGGATTTTAATGAAAGTAGCTACAGAAATAGTGAAAGCACTGATAGTAATCATCCAAGAGTTCTTAGACTTTGGAATAAGGCCAGAGGACTGGAAAACTACCAATGTAGAATGGAGACATTAAGGTCTGAAGATGCTGGAGATCAGAGTTGAGAGTGTGGTGCTAGAAAAGCACAGCAGGTCAGACAGCATCCGAGGAGCAGGAACATTGATGTTTTGGGCCAATGTAGCATGTTTAGTTAAAAAGGAGGGAAATCAAGCACAGGTCATTTGGCTTAACATCTGTCTTTCAGAAAACACTAAGAGTCCATTATTAAGGATGTAATGGTAGAACATTTTGAAACAAGTAACATTAAGCAGAGACAACAAGGCTTTGTGAAGGTGAAATCACAAGTGACAGATTTATTACAGATCTTTGAAGTGGTAACATGCAGGATTGATTAACAGGAATCAGTAGATGTAATACATTTAGATTTCCACAAGGCTTTGACAAAGTGCTGCACAAAGGTTTACTTAAATAGATAAAAGCCCATGGTTTTGGGATTGAATATTAGCATAGATAGAGGAATGGTTAACTAAGAGTTGGGATAAAGGGGGCATTTTCAGGATGACAGCCTGTAACTAGTGGAATGTCACAAGGATCACAGTTCTTTACAATAGTTTATGTGAAGGAAGTGGATTAAGTGTTCTTGCAGCCTGTGCAGACAAAAGCAGGGACTGCAGAAGGAATGAGCAAACTGACCAGAGCAACATGGTACAGGGGCCATTCAGTGGGGGAATAAAAAGGAATGTAGTAGTAGACAACAATGTAGTAAGAGTAAATTATATTCTCAACAGCCTAATAAAATAGAGAGCTGCTGTCAGGACTGTCAGGACAACTTATTTAAGATTCCATCAAGAAAATATCAGTTGGCACAGGTGACATTGTCTGCCTGCATTTATCAGACTTTAATGACATAAGAACATGAGTAGACATTGAGTTGAGCCAGCGCTGCCATTTAGTACAATCATAGTTGATTGAACACTTAATTGCCTTTTCCCACACAATTTTTATAATGCATTATTGGCAATCAGAAATCTTTCAATTTCTACTTTATACTCAAATGACTCGGCTTCTGCAGCTTTCTGGGATAGAGAATTCCAAGCTTCATTATTTCCTGTACTATGTACTTCAAATTTTTCTAACCATCCTCCTTTGGGGGATTTATTAAAATCCTTTTGAAAATCCAAAGTACTAGATCCGTCAACTCTCCTTTATCAATTTTGTTCATAATGTGTTAAAGAACTCTAAGAAGATCATCAAACACAAGTTCTCATGCACAAATCCATGTTGATTATGCTCAATCATATCACTGTTTTCCAAGAGTCTATTTATCACATCCATTATAATAGATTCTAGCACTTTTCCTACTACTCATGTAAGGCCAACAGATCTGTATTTTCTTGTTTCACACTCCCTTCATAAATAGTGAGGTGCTATTCAGTACCTTCCAATTCACAGAAATCATGTGAGAATATTTAGAAATTTGGAAGATTATCAACAATGCATCAGCTATTTCTATAGCCACTTTATTCAACACTCTGTGATGAAGATCATCAGTTCATAGGGATTTATCAACTTCCATCCCCACTAATTTTGCCGTTCTTACCAATGCCAATTTCCTCCAACTCCTCATTGTTCCCAATCACTTGGATCTCTAGCTCTGGAATTTTATTTTTACTTTCCTGTGAACAAGACACAAAGAATCATTTAGCCCATCTGCCATTTCTCTCTTCCCCATTGTAAATTTTCATGATTCTGCCTATAATGGATCTACTTTACTTCAGCCGAAACTTCCTTGTTTACATGTCTATACAAGAGTTTACAGTCAATTTTTATGCATTTGCTATATTCCATTCATATTCTATGTACCCTTTTATTTGCTCAGCTTTTCTTGGTCAGTCTTTGCTGTATGCAGAAAACTTCCCAATCTTCAAACTTATAGCTATATCTAGAAACATTATATAACTTTCTTATAATCTTAGATAGTCCTGAACTTGCTTTGTTAATGATGATTGACCTTTTTTTGTGTTTTGCACTTCGAAAGAATGTGCCCCTTGTTGTTTCTTAGTTCCACTCAAACAGGTTCCACAATTTGTTCTTCAGATCCTCCCTTACTAATGTACTGATTCCATTTTTTATTATCAATGCAACTCCTACTTCCTTTTCATTCACGTCTGTCCTTAAGTATCAAAGATCCTTGAATATACCTTTCTTTGTCCTTGTCACCGTGAAGCCATGTTTCTGTAATTGCAACTAGAAAATTCCCATTAATTTCTCTTTTGTGTCGTTGGATTATCTATCTTGTTGCAAATACAGTGTGTATTTGGGTAGAGTGCTCTTATTTGCTTATGAAGCAATGAAAATCTTTCTAACAATCAATTTGGATATGATGTCATAGAGTCATAAAGATGTACAGCATGGAAACAGACCATGGTCTAACTTGGCCATGCCAACCAAATAGCCCAGTACAATCTAGTCCCACTTGACCCATATCCCTCTCAACCCTTCCTATTTATATACCCATCAGGATGCCTTTTAAATGTTGCAATTGTACTAGCCTCCACCACTTTCTCTGGCAGCTCATTCCATGCACACAGCAACCACTGCATGAAAAAGATGCCCCTTAGCTCCCTTTCATATCCTTCCCTCTCACCCTAAACCTATACCCTCTAGTTCTGGACTCTCCCACCCTAGGGAAAATACTTTGTCTATTTATCCTATCCATGCCCCTCATAATTTTATAAACCTCGAATGAGGTCACCTCTCAGCCTTCGACGGCCCAGCCTATTCAGCCTCTCCCTATAGCTCAAATCCTCCAACCCTGGCAATATCCTTGTAAATCTTTTCTGAACCTTTTCAAGTTTCACAACAGCCTTCTGATAGTAAGGAAACCAGAAGTGCATGCAGTATTTCAAAAGTAGCCTAACCAATGTCCTGTAGAGCTACAACATGACCTCCCAACTCCTATATTCATTTAAATTGCATTTACTGAAAAATCCCAAATGTGCTAAGAATTACAATTACAACAAATACAGCTTCACAGTGACTGATATCCCAGAGTTAAATTAAGCACTTGACATCTGAGAAAAGGGTGTCAATTCAACGATTGTAGCATTTAAAGAATGGGTTGATAATGTCACAAAGAATTGGCATGTAACCTATGACAAGTACACAAATGATTGCTTGGTAGTGCAGAACATGAACATTGATAAAAGGAGACAAGAAGTCAAAGTACAAGACAAAATGTTTCAAGTTCTTGCCTCCTTTTAGCAACTCTTAACACAACTCAAGGAGAAAGCAGTAAGACTTGGAAACTAATGCACTGATTGTATTGTTCGAGTTGGAGAATTATGTGTCATTTGCCAGTTTTACTGAGTTTTCCTACTGGGAAACTATGACTAATGTTCTTTCAAGTGGATACTGTGTCCAACTAGCAACAATTAAATTGCACCACATTATATATTTATCACCAAAGGTCCATCTTCCCATTATGGTAAAGAGAAATCACACTGCTGTCCCATCGCCAATCTTAGAACTGGTAGCTCAACTCAACTGCATCAGCTCTAATCAATTGTACACAATTTTGCAATTGTGTAATCTAATGATTACATTTCAATGTCCTATAATTTATTGAGCTTTAACTGTTTCATTGTTAATATTCTTCTGATACATAGAAACATAGAAGATAAGAGCAGAAGTAGGTCTTTCAAGCCCCTAAAGCCTACCCTGCCACTGAGTATGATCATGGTTGATCAACAAGATCATTACCCTAATCCAGCCCTCCCCAACATCCCTTGATCAATTTAGCCTAAGAAGTATATCTATTTCCTTGAAAACACACAGTGTTTTTATTTTAACCACTGTCTGGCTTAAGAAATATCTCCTTATGTCAGTCATACAATTGACATAAGCATGAAGTTATACAGCATGGAAATAGACCCTTTGGTCCAATTTGGCAGCACTGACCAGATATTCTAAACTGAACTAGCCCCATTTACCAGCATTTGGCATATCCCTCTAAACCATTCCAGTTCATGTACCCAGTCAGATTCCTTTCAAATGTTGTAATTGTACCCGCCGCTACAACTTCCTATGGCAGCCCCTTCCACACACGCACCATCTGTGTGGAAAAAGTTGCCCCTCAGGTCTCTTTTAAATCTTTCCCTTGTCACCTCAAACTTATGCTCTCTAGTTTTGAATTTCCCTACCCTGGGGAAATGACCTTGGCTATTCAACTTATCTATGCCCCTCATGATTTTATAAATCTCTATAAACGTCAACTTCCTATGCTCAGGTAAAAAGGTTTCAGCTGATTCAGCCTCTCCTTATAACTCAAACCCTCCAGTCTTGGTAACATCCTTGTAAATCTTTTTTGCAGCCTTTCCAGTTTAATAACATCCTACAGCAAGGCGACCAGAATTGAATGCATCAGCTCTAATCAATTGTACACAATTGTACACAATTGTGTTACGAGTGCCTTGTACATCCATAACATAATGTCACAACTCTTGCACTCAATGCTGTGATTGATGAAGTGAAGTGTACCAAATGCTTTCTTCACCTGTGACGCCACTTTCAAGGAACTATTTACCTGCACCCATAGGTCTACCTTTTGACAACATTCTCCAGGCCCCTTCCATTAACTGTGTAAGTTCTGCTCTGGTTAGTCTTACCAAATTGCAACACCTTGCATTCATTCACATTAAACTCCATCTGCCATTCCTCGCATCAAATGTGAGGTCAGAAAAATCTTTATTACCCAGGGAGTGGTTAGGGTCTAGAATATATTTCCTGACAGTGTGGTGCAGGCTGATTCAGTTGAGGCCTTAAAGAGGGCATTGGATCATCATTTAAATAGAAACAAAATTTAGTGTTACAGAGAAAAGGCAGGAGAATGGCACTAAGTCATTTTCAGAGCACAAGGAACATGAACAAAAATAGGTCATGTGGCCCCTTGAGCCTGCTCTGCCACTCAATAAGATCCTAGCTGATCTGACATTCCTCATGTCCATTTTCCTGCCTTTTTCCATTAATCCATGATACACCAATTGATCAAGAATCTATCTCAGCTCCCATAGCTCTGTGACAAAAAGTTCAAAAGACTCTCAATCTCCTGAGAGAAGAAATTTCGTTTCACGTCAGTCCTAAATTGTCATCCCTCTATTCTGAGTCTATGCCCTCTCACCCAAGACTCTCCCATGAGAGGAGACATCCTCTCAGCATTTACCCTGTCAGGTCCCTTAAGAATCCTATATATTTCAAAGAGATCATCTCTCATTCTTCTATATTCCAGTGAATAAGATCCAAATGTGTTTAGCCTTTGCTCATTAAAAAAAAATCACTTCATCCCGGGGATCATCCAAGTGAACCTTCTCTGAATTGCCTCCCATGAAATTAGTAAGGGGATCAAACTTGTTCACCGTATCTGGATTTGGTCTTACCAGCACAGTTGTGGCAAGACTTCCTAATTCTTACATTTCAACCCCCTTGAAATAAAGATCAACATCCCATAAGCCTTCTTGATTGATACTGCACCTGTGTATTAGCTTTCTGTGTTTTTTGCACAAGCATCCCCAAGTCTCTTTGCATTGCAGCTTTCTGCATTTTTCTCCATTTAAATAATACTCTGTTCTTTTGCTCTCCCTTCCAAAATGAGCACTTTCACATTTTCCCATATTTTGTTTCATTAATCAGCTTTTTGCCCACTTACTTAACATTGCATTACATTACACTGTGGATACAGGCCCTTCAGCCCAACAAGTCCACACCGACCTGCCGAAGCGCAACCCACCCATTCCCCTACATTTACCCCTTTACCTAACACTACGGGCAATTTAGCATGGCCAATTCACCTGACCTGCACATCTTTAGACTGTGGGAGGAAACCGGAGCACCCGGAGGAAACCCACGCGGACACAGGGAGAACGTGCAAACTCCACACAGTCAGTCGCCTGAGGCGGGAATTGAACCCGGGTCTCTGGCACTGTGAGGCAGCAGTGCTAACCACTGTGCCACCGTGCCGCCCATATCAATATCTCTCTGTAAACTATTTGTATCCCTTTTGCAGCTTGCCTTTCCACCTATTTTTGTGTCATCTACGAATGTAGTTGCAGTACATTTGCCTCCTTCCTCCAAGTTATTGATATATATTGCAGTCACATCCCACCACCAATCCTTGTGGAACTCTACTGGTTATGGGTTGCCAAATTACAACCAATGCATCCACTATCTTTGTATTTACTTCTTTTAGGATACTAGGGTGCAAGCCATCAGGGAGAAAGTGATGACTGCAGATGCTGGTTAGGGCCAGTGAACTTATATATGCCTTTAACCTATCAGTTTTTTCTAATAACATTTTTTTAATGAAGGTGATGATACTTAATTCCAATCCTGCATACTTTAGTATTAATGGAATGTTCGAAGCATGATTGATACAAAATATCTGTTTAAGGCCTCTGCCATTTCCTTTTCCCCATAACCTTTTTTTCCCCAGATTCATTTCTAAGGGGCCTGTGTTTACTTTGTTCATAATGAGCCAGTGCAGACATGATGTGTTGGAAGATCTCCTTCTGCTGTAACAGTTTCGTGATTCTGAGATTCTGGGAACCTATTGTTTTGGATTCTGGCAAAATCTTTTGACTTAATGGCAGCAAACAATAGAATGTCTCTCTTCATGATATGATTAATCGCAAGAAAGTTGAGAAATACAGTCAGAATGAAAATCTCTGATTTTTTTGAATGGAAAATAAAATCCTGGATTCCCCTCAAATGCAAATTAAGACCAGCAACCACATTATTTGCATGTATTTTCATTTCATGAAAAATCCATCTCTCCTAGTTTAAATACTGATTCCAATTCTGCTGCCCTTCACCAAGTAATTGGATACAACAATTATCAACATAATTCAGAGCAGATACGTGGTGGCTGCTTCTTGGCAAATGCTTGTCTTGGCCATCATGTAGCTGTGTCTTCTGAGCAAATATCCCTGCATGCTCTATGGCCACCATCCTTCTTAGCATTTGATCAATGCAAGTCAGCATTGGAAAACCATTGGCCTCATCATGTCATCATGCCTGCTCTCAGATAATCTCAGATACCGCTTCATCTCTTCAACGTTATTTTGGAGCTCAGGGACAATTATGATTTGTGTGGATCTACTGGGTATGCAGGGATAAACATGCATCTCATGCATTTGCACAAGCTGTATCTTATAGCTGTTTTCTTGTTATCTTAATGCTTACCCATTTTACCATTAATCTGGAGGCTACTAGTCTCTGTATACTTCACATTACGTTTTGAGTGCACACTCATTGATTCAGCATTGACTAACAAGCTGCAAGCTTCTTTGTGGCTCACATTGCTTTCTTATTCAAGATCTTGTAAAAGTAATTCTGGGGAGATGGCCTGACAAGGAAAATAGAACCAACAGCCTGGTCTTTGGCACCATGACTGACCTTGCTGTTAAGAGGGGCATGTCAAAGTCCAAGCAGTTGATTATGATTGGGAACTTTCTAGTGAGGGGCACAGATAGGTGTTTCTGTGGCTGCAAGTGAGACATCAGGATGGTGTGTTGTCTCCCTGGTCCCTGACCACACCACAACCTGTTCAGCTATGTGGAAACAAGTCCTGACAAGTCAAAAGGATAATCTCAGTGAAGCCTGGTGGACAGAGAACATTGAACTGTGTGTTGTCTAATCCCCAGACTGCAAGAACACATTCCAGATTGTGGACCGCTTTGGGAAATGGAGTGTTTTAAAAACTAAAAAATGTCAAAACAATTGTTGCACTTTTTAACAACAAGTTACCTAACCCTTCTTGTAAGTGCTGTTTACACCATTGATTGAGCAAAAGAGATTGTGAGGAATCTCCATTGATTGAGGAAGAAAAACAAAGTGTAGAAAGGATTAGTAATTTGGGAGGATGAAGTACAGGTCTTTCTGCTATAATGTGTATTTTGTTAATGCGAATTCACTGTAATGTGATTGATGAATTAGGGACACTGTTTCTAAAGTGTAAGTTTTTAAAATGTGTGTTGGCTGTAATGCAATTATGTCGCCAACCTTTTAAGTATTGTTTCTAAAGTGTGATTCTATAACACGGGGTTGTACAAAAACGAAACCATCGTTGTATCGAAGTACAACCTGTAGATGAATGCTGTTGAGTGGTAAATGTAATAGTGACAATTGCGGTTCATGAGCCTTTGTCAGATTCATGTGGAGTGGCAGAAATAATGTGAGTACTTGCTTTGTGAGTATGAGGTATCGCACGATGACATAACACTGAAGGAATGCAGAAGATTATTGACTTTCTTTCTACACTGCTGAATATTCATTTTCACCCGGGACACAGTACTGACCTGGGATTCAAACTGTGTCCAAGCTGGTTTTGCCTAATGCCATGACCTCTTCTGGTAGTCAGTTGAGAAATGACTGCCCTTTTCTTCACAACCTCCATTCACCAACCTCTCCAGGCCCTTGTCTGCAAATCAGAGGGTGAGCCTTTTTTTTTTCTCTGGGCCCCGTGCTTGGTAATAGTGATTGAGCACTGAGTGTGATGGCTAATTCCAGCTTGCAGCATCTTAAGTGGCATGCAGCTGGGCTTTAAATATGACATCAGATGCATGAAAGTAAGAAGGGCTCAGCAGTGTCAAATGCTTCTAGTTTCACAATTCCCTGAGAAAGGCACCCAAGAGCTTGTTTACATAATTAATAAAGTGCAGAGTGGAAGATTAAGTGAGGAAAGTTGCTCCAGGCCATAGTAGACTGGGCACCATGAATCTCACCTGATAAAACAGTTCAGCTATAAATGGGAAATTCTGCCCTTTGATTGTACTATGGATCTACTTGGTGAAACTTGGTGTTTACAATGTATGCATTTTATAGTAGAATTTAGCTAATCTAAAATGACAAATACATTTTCAAAAACAAATGGATGTGTTATCATATAAGTAAGGTTGAAGATTTCAGTGATATGTATATTTTCTACTTTTACTTGTAAAATATGGAAATATGCGGCAGAGGAAATCAACTAACATTAATAGAATAGTACAGCAACATTACATATGAATAATATATCATAACTGTCAAATCCAGTATTGGAATGCAAATAATTGAAATCTTGGCACTGTGCAAAATTCACCATTTTGTGAAATACTTGGTAACTGGAATTTGCTTTATCGACAGAAACTACCCTGAAAACTGTCACATCTTATTACTCCTGACAAATATTCTATGCAGAAATCTGGCATACTTGACGTCATTTCCTTAGTGTTCAGACATAAATGAACACCACTATCAGGGTGGGAGTTGATTTCTTCTGTTTGTTTGCTTGATTCACTTGCATGGGCCTCTTCCGTAGACTCATTTGCAACAGCTGCATCCTCCTGCACACAACATCCACATCGACCCAGCAATACAGACATTAGGATTTCTTTATCAACATTGACAATAGATTTAAAGTGATTACTCTGCTAACAGTAGCAAAAGTACAACTCATGATCCAAAAAACTAGCTACTTCAGAGTGAATTTCTCTATGTCTGGGCTGTTGTAGATGCAGCTGCTTCCTCTCCTGATGGCGGAATAAATTTATAATGTAGTGGGTTCTCATTTTAACATTTTGCATCTTGTGGATTTTCTGTTGAATCTCTAAATGAAAATGGCCCATCAGCATATTGTGCGGTAATTACTTTTTACATTGCACGTTTATTGTAGTGCAATTACATAAAGTACATCACACTAGCATCCATTGCTTGCAGCAAAAGAATTGGCTGTAAATCAGGACTCAAGATTTAACATCTGCAATTTTTCACCAAGAGAGTGGAATTTGTTACCGTTTGGGAGTTGAAAGAAACTGCATCAATACATTTAAAGACAGGTTATAGCAGATGATGAAGAAAGGAATAGGAAGATATGCTGATAGGGTTAGATGAAAAATGGCTTGAGGAAACTAACTGGGCAAAATGACTTACTTCTGCCCTGTAGACTCAATACAAATCTCCTTCATCAATTTTAAATCAAATGCAGGCCAGAATGTTACCTCACATTCTGCTCCTCTGGCAGCAGGTTGGGGACAGTTGGGACAGTCTGGTTTCCTATATCTATTACTTTTCTGCCATCACTAACATTTCACTAGTTTTCTTGTTTGACTCTTAGGACAATCAGTGGACACTCAAAGGACTATTCCCATCATTCTGCCTTTTGTAAGTGCAAATTGGCACTTCACCACCTGAGGAAGCCAGCTAGTTAAGTTTGGCAGCATCCCTGTGGACATAAGGGTGAGGACACTCCTGCACTTGGTCCACAGACAGAAACACATCAGAAATTGCTGTGTCCTCGGAGGACAAAATACTTGTCAAGGTTGACTGGATTGGTCCTGATGGACCCCAAACCAACCCACTGATGCTCCGTGTCTACTCAATGTCTGCTGGTTCAGGGTTTACAATATTGCACCGTATGTGCTGTTGGAACCTGCCAACCCTCTGATTAGTCAGTAGCTCGTGGGGAAGGAGCCTCTTACCTTAGATGGGTTTCAACCATGTCTTCAGGCATTATGTAGGCGTTGAATTTCTCTCTAAAAGTTTGGCCACAATTGATGGCCTAAATTGCACTATGCAGAAGACAAAGGGTGGCATTCAGTTACATTAAACAAAAGTTATTATTATTGATACAGAAAGTCTATAAAGTTAGTGTGTATATGGATTACAACAATGCATAATAACTTCATTAGTTACAGAAAGATAAGTAGTAATATAAGCTGTGAAGAAGACATAGGTCTGCAAGGAATATAGATAGCTAGAGTGAGTGGACAAAATTGGACAAGTGGTGTATAATGTGGGAAAATGTGAACTTGTCCACTTTGGCACGAAGAATAGGAAATCAACATAGTATTTAAGGTGAGAATTTGTAGAACTCTGAGATACAGACGGTTTTGTGTCTCCTAATATTTTTGTGCTACCTCGTGCTCCCACAAGGAGCTTGAACAGTTCATCAACTTCACTAACACTTTCACCCCGACCTCAAATTCACCTGGACCATCTTGGACATCTTCCTCCCCTTCCTGAACCTCTCCATCTCCAGCAACCAATTAACCACGGACATCTACTTCAAACCCACTGACTCTCACAGCCACCTGGACTACACCTCCTCCCACCGTACCTCCTGTAAAAACACCAAACCTTATTCCCAATTCCTCCGCCTCCACCACATCTGTTCCCAGGATGACCAGTTTCACCTGAGAAAATCCCAGATGGCCTCCTTCTTCAAAGGTCACAAATTCCCCTCTCACATGGTCGATGATGCCCTCCAGCGTATCTCCTCCATTTCATGCACCTCTGCCCTTGAACCCCACCCCTCCCAACACAACAAGAACAGAAACCTGTGCCTCACCTTTCACCCCACTAACTTCCGTATACATTGCATCATCTTCTGCCACTTCCCCCACCTGCAAACAGACCCCACAACCAGGGATGTATTTCCTTCCACACTCCTATCAGCGTTCTGGAGAGACAATTCCCTCCGCGATTCCCTCATCAGATCCATATCCCCCATTAGCCCACACCTTCATTTTGGAAGCAAAAACAAGAAGGTAGATTACTACCTGAATGGCTGTAAATTGGGAGAGGTGGGTGTGTAGCGGGACCTGGGTGTCCTTGTGCACCAGTCGCTGAAGGTAAGCACGCAGATGCAGCAGGCGTTAAAGAAGGCAAATGGTATGTTGGCCTTCATTGCAAGAGTTTTGAGTACAGGAGAAGGGATGTTTTGTCGCAGTTATACAGAGCCTTGGTGAGGCCAAACTGAGAATATTGTGTGCAGTTTTGGTCTCCTTTCCTGAGGAAGGATACTCTTGCTCTTGAGGGAATGTAGCAAAGGTTTACCAAGCTGACTCCAGGGATGGTGGTACTGACATATGAGATTGAATAGGTTAGGATTGTTTTTGCTGAAGTTCAGACGAGTGAGGGGGGGGTTTCATAGAGAATTATAAAATTCTAACAGGACCAGTTAGGGTAGATGCAGGGAGGATGTTCTGGAGGGTGTGTCCAGAACGGGGTCACAGTCTGAGGATTCGGGGTAGACCATTTAGGACGGAGAAAGACATTTCTTCACCCAAAGAGTGGTGAGCCTGTGGAATTCATTACCACAGGAAATAGTTGATGACAAAACATTGAATGTATTCAAGAGGCGACTAGATATAGCACTTGGGGAGAATGAGGTCAAAGATTATGGGGAGAAAGCAGGAATAGGTTATTGATTTGGATGATCAGCCATGATCATGATGAATGGGGGAGCAGACTTGAAGGGCTGAGTAGCCTCCTACTGTTCCTATATTCTATGTTTCCATGTGACCATCCATTTGTTCTGCATGTGGGCGATTGAATCCCTGAGCAGCGTGAGGGTCTCAGAGATCTTTCTGCCCAGAACAGCACAGGTTTGGTTGAGGTGAATCACTGATCCCAGAGCAGACCTAATCTGGTTGGCAACGACCTTAGACAAGATTTTGAAGTTTGAATTCAGCAGTGAAATTGGTTGCTAACTTCTAATTTCCTCCCTCTCCCCCTTCTGCTTGTTGCTGAAGGTGATGATACCTTTCCTCATGGATTCGCACATGCTATCTGCCAGAAACACTGTCGTACACTGCAGCAGTCCTAGCCAGTAAAATCCCACAGTACATTTGCCTTTATTGGTCAGTGCATTGAGTATAGAAGATGGCATGTCACATTGTGGCTGTACAGGACATTGATTAGGAACACTGCGTTCAATTCTGATCTCCCTACTATTGGAAAGATGTTATGAAATTTGAAAGGGTGCAGAAAAGATTTACAAGGATGTTGCCAGTGTTGGAGAGGCTAAATAGACTGGAGCTATTTTTCCTAGAGCATTGGAGGCATAGGCAAAATAGAGTTTTATAAAAATCATGAGTGGAATAGATAGGGTAAATAGACAAGGTATTTTCCCGGATTGGTGGAGTCCAAACCTAGAGGGCACAAGTTTAAGGTGAGAGTAGAAAGATTTAAAAGGGATCTCAAGCGCAAGTTTTTCGTGCAGGAGGTGGGATGTGTACAGAATGAGCTGTCAGATGAAGTAGTGGAGGCTGACATAATTACAGTATTTAAAAGGCAAATGGATGGGTACATGAATAGGAAGTCTTTAGGGGAATATAGTAAATGAGATTAGGTTAATTTAGGATATGTGGTTGGCATGGACGAGCTGGATGGAAGGGTCTGTTCCCATGCTGTACAACTAAGATTGGGAGGCTGCACTATCTGTGGACGTCACGTCATACAGTCTAACATAAAAGGATTTGCTTAGTCTCAGGATGTCAGACTGAAATGACGTTACCTTCAACTTCTGGAAGAAGATATGCGAGCAAGTATCATCTTGCTATATGGTGTGGACCCTGGATTGGAAGACTATCTGGGAGGCCTTTGAGGCAATGAGTGAGGCTTGCTGGCTGTTCACCTCCTGGAAAGTTTCCTTGACATCAACCTTCATCATATTCAACAGGGGTAGGTTCTGCATGCTTTTCTGGAATTTGGGCAGTTTCCCCTGTGCCTCACTTGCATTTTGAACATCTTTGAGGATAAAGAACCACTTGAAATTCCCCTTGACTGTTTCTGGCTAGTCAACTGGAGACTCGAAGAGGGACTTCACGGTTCACCAATTTGTATAATCCCTTTTAGGCTCCTCAATGTGTTCTGATGTCAACAATTTCACATTCTGCTTCCATATTCCCTTGCCAGCCGGCTGGTCGTCCTGTAGGTGACAATTAGCCAGCAAGAGGCAGTAGTCAGAGAAAAACAATGGCTTGACATCAGTGGATCTGACCAAGAACATCCAGGACACAAACAGGAAATCTAGCGTTGAGGAGATAGACCATCTGGCCTTTTCCAAGTATATCCACTCTGTGTTCTGTCTGCAGGGGTGCTGAAATCATGTAGCTTGGTGACTTTATCTATTTCCATCAGGAATCTGGATGTGGTACGTGGTTTACTGTCAGCCCTCTGACTTGTCCATTTGCATTGCTGGTGCAGTTGCACTCGCTAACCAGAATGACTTGCCTGGAAGTTGCTAGCAGCAGTGCGAGCTGCTGAAGGATGACCAGCCACTCACTCTTTACCACTGGGGGGTTACAAGTTAATTAATCTCAGGGGGACATTTCTGTACATTACACTTGCTACAAGGAGGAGCCAACCCATCACCTCCTTAAGTTTGGAGATGGTTAAGTTGCCTCCTCACAGAAGAATACCTAGGCCAGAGGAACGGCAATTGTTACCCCTGCCCCCATTGAAGGCCCGTTAACCTACAAGCTCGGCCATTTCGCATAGCTGCTGAGTGCAAGTCTGGAATCACATGTAGGCCAGACCAGATAAGGTTGGCAGGTTTCTTTCTGTAAAGGACGAGTGATTGAGACCGAATTTTAGGACAGTTGATGATACCTTCATAGTAACCATGACTGTGACAAGCTTTTTTTAACGTATCAGATTTATTAGTTGAATTTAAATTCCACCAGCTGCATTAGTCTGGGCTTCTGGATTATTCGTCTAGAGAGGTTACTGTTATGCCAACATAGAGCCATAGAATCATAGCAATGTACAGCGTGGAAACAGACCCTTCGGTCCAACTTGTCCATGCCAACCAGAAATCCTGAATTAATCTAGTCCCATTTACCAGCACTTGGCCCATATCCCTGTAAACCCTTCCTATTCATATATCCATCTAGATGTCTTTCAAATGTTGTAATTGTACCAGCCTCCACCACTTCCTTTGGCAGCTCATTCAACACCCGCACCACCCTCTGTGTGAAAACGTTGCACATTAGGTCCCTTTTAAATTTTTCCTCTCTCACCCAACACCTATGCCCTCTAGTTCTGGACTTCCCCACCACAGGGAAAAGACTGTGTCTACCTACCCTATCCATGCTCCTTATGATTTTATAAACCTCTATAAGGTCATTCCTCAGCTTCCGACGTTCCAGGAAAATAACCCCAACCTATTTAGCATTGCCATATAGCTCAACCCCTCCAACCTGGGCAACATCCATGGAAATATTTTCTGAACCCTTTCAAGTTTAACAACATCCTTCCTATAGGAGGGAAACCAGAATTGTACACAATATTCCAAAAATGGCCTCACCAATGTCCTGTACAGCCGCAACATGCCCTTCCAACTCTTATGCTCAATGACTGACCAATAAAGACAAGCATACCAAACACTGCCTTCACTATCCTAGCGAAAGTGAGGACTGCAGATGCTGGCGATGAAGGGCTTTTGCCCGGAACATCAATTCTCCTGCGCCGTGTATGCTGCCTGACCTGCTGTGCTTTTCCAGCAGCACACTCCCACCTTCACTATCCTATCTGCCTGTGACTCCACTTTGAAGGAACTATGAACCTGCACTCCAAAGTCTTTTTGTTCAGCAACACTCCCCAGATCCTTACCATTAAGCGGATAAGTCTCGCTCTGATTTGCCTTTCCAAAATACACCTCACATTTATTTAAAGTAAACTCCATCTGCCACTTCTCAGTCCATCTGATCAAGATCCCAATGTACTCTGAGGTAAGTTTTTCCACTAATCACTACACCTCCAATTTTGGTGTCATCTGCAAACTTACTAACATACCTCCTATATTCACATCCAAAACATTCATATAAGTGACGAAAAGTAGTAGAGCACCAATCCTTGTGGCACAGCACTAGTCACAAGCCTCCAGTCTGAAAAGCAACCCTCCCTCACCACCCTCTACTTTCTACCTTCAAGCCAGTTCTGGAACCAAATGGCTAATTCTCCCAGTATTCTATGTGATCTAACCTTGCTAACCAGTGTCCCATGAGGAACCTTGTTGAAAACCTTATTGAAGTCCATACAGATCACGTCCACTGCTCTGCCTTCATCAATCCTCTTTGTTATTTCTTCAAAAAACTCAATCAAGTTACTGAGACATGATTTCTCACAGGGAACATCCCCCACAGAGATTACTGCATTTATTATTGACTGTTTTAACTGGAAGTGCAAGTCTGGATTGAATTGAGAATGCTGGAAACTTAAGTGGACCAACAAGATAAATGCTGGGGTTACTAAATGGACTGCTAGAAGAAAGTCCACGATCATTTTCTTGAAGACAACTAGGGATAGGCCAGAAGTGTCAGCCTTGCCACAAATAGAAAATTGATAAATTAAAAGAAATTTCATTTTATGGCTCAATTTTGAGAAGTTGGAATTTAAGGGATGTATTTTAAATAGAATACATTATGCACTATTGAATGGAAAATAAACTCACTTAGAACTGAAATGAGTAATGTTGAAAAGACAGCTATGTTACCCCAAACTTACATCAAAGTAATGCATTAATTATGCTACATATGTAGAGAAAATTCTTTTCACTAGGAGGAGTACATTATTGGAATCAAATGGCTACTACAGTACTCATATCTTTAGTAACTACTTCTTCAATCATAGCTTTTCTGACATCAAGAGCCACACAACTCAAAAAATCCCATCTTTTAATTTATTATTTCTTACAGAATTGATTTTTTTTGCCACTAGCAACATTTTTTGTGATTCATTGCAGATGAAATAATTGTTCATTATTTTACTTCACTGATGTCTTTGCATCAGGCCAGTGAAGTTATGTTATTGTGGCAATTAAAATAATGGAGCATAACTCAGTATTGTAAAAGTGAAGTTTGGCGTACAGTATGACACTATCTCAAAGGTGAATCTAGCTTTCTCTTATCACTGGTTGTGATATAACTGCAAGCATCATGGCATAAACCATGCCAAGTTTGCCATGTTTGAAAATGCTACAAGCTTCATAAATGGTATGATTTTGGCAGAGCTGGCTGTTTTGTTTGCTCTTCTCTAATGTTAGAAACTGTCAATTGTATCGTGATGACAGGAGCTTTGTGTAAGTACTTGTGTGCCCATCTATGATTTACTTAGTTGTGAACCCAGCTGTCAAGCTCAAGACTGCCAAATTCATATGGCTTTGAGCAGGTACTAGCCCCAAACTAGCACTTATGTTGTAACTGCAGTAAAATAAATATGCACACTAAGCTTACTTTAATTGAATATTTGTCAATATAGAATGATAAAATTACTGACAGATGCTAAATGTTGACATTGCTTATTAAACTCGAATATTGTTAAATCCTTCAGACAAAGTATGTTTCAATTCTCATATATCAATCATGTTTTATAAATTGATTATTCAAAATTAGCTAATAACCTTTCAACTGGCAACAAAACTAAGGATGTTCCAGATGGTGATATTCTACAATTTCCTTTTTAAATTTGTAGTTCATATATTGTGATGTTGAAACAAATACGTCTGTTGCAAACTCAGCACTACCAGAACAGTATTCTTATTACTAAATCACATTCCTACTTAATTACAATAGAGCTTGAACAATTTGTAAAATATTTTAAGCACAGTAAAGAGCCATTCAGCTCAACAAGTTGATGAAAACAGGAGTAAGTAATTTAATCCCTTGAGCCTTTTCTTCCATTCAGTAAGATTGTGGCTCATCTGTGACCTAGCTCTTGCCTTTATTCTATATATTTTAGCATCTTTGATTAATAAATGCATTGCAAATAGACTTTTGATGATACAACACAAGTATTGCTGAAAAAAAACACATTTAATTGAGGCTTTTCATCTTGCACTTATTAGGATAATTTACAAAAATATAAATTTAAAGTGAAAACTGACAATACAACTGCATGAAAGGAGAGCATAGATTTATTGGCAGGTGGACTCTGGTAGAAATATTGCTATTGAGAATGCTTCAGTTGATAAAGATCACAAAATGTTTTGACAAAATGACTTGTATTTCAGCAGTATTCGATAAACTATAAAGCTCAGATTTATAACTACATATATATGTGTGGTTTTGTAAACAAACGTTCCAGTAAAATGTAGGAGTCGACTTTTACATGAGTAATGTATGCTGAAGAGGAAATCCATGCCAGACCTTTGAAATTGCTGAGCTACCAATAATGAAAATGACACCGGTTGCTGGCCATAGTTCTGAATTGAGCAGGGACCAGCTGTCCCAGGCAATCTAATGGTATTTCTGCTATTTAAATGAGAATAGACCAATTGTGAAAAAGACTCAATAACTCTTCCACTAATCAAACTCACAAAATGATCAAAAGCTTATGAAAGACAAAGCTCATTGGGCCAAAATTTGGGGTCAGTTTATGAATGTTATACGAAATGCTAAGGATTTAGGGACCAAAAGTCCATGTTGACTTATGTGCAATTGATTCTTGAGTAGATATAGTTACAACTTACCCAACATTAATTCCTGTTTGTGAAAAAAGAGTTTCAAACTTTTATCACTCCTTGTATGCAGAGGTGTTTCCTCACACCATTCATTAAATGTTAGGGTATTTCTCCTTGTGTCAAGTAGTGGAAATAGTTTCTCTCTATCTGCCCTGGTTAAAAACCAACAGAAAAAAAATCAGCTCTATCAAAAACATATGATTTACAAGGCTTGTAGCATTTCTGAACAATTTAAACTTGGCATGGTTTATTTTATGATGTTTAAGTTATATCCATCCCAACAATTCTACTCAATCTTGAAAAACCTTTTAATAAATTGCTCAATAATGTTGTAAATTTTGGTTAACACAACCTTAGTTTGATTTAAGCCAATGTTTATGCTGCACAAGAGCCATTCATACATTTAACCAAAAAGATTTTATAAGTATTAAGAGGAGGAATTGACTAGGCCATTCAAGACTGAAATGGGGAGAAATTTCCTCACTCAGAGGATGCTATATCTTTGAATTCTCTGCCCAGAGAATTGTGGAAGCTTAATTATTGAGGATATTCAAGACAGAAATCAATACATTCTTGGATACTAATGACATCAAGGAATATGGGGATAGCATACGGAAACTGCCATTCAAAGCCATGACCTAATTGCATAGAAAAGCAAGCTTGACAGGCCCATTAACCTATTCCTGCTCCTGTCTTCCTGGGCTTTGCATCCGAATAGAATGCTGAAAATTGGCAGACATCTTTGTCAGATTGGGTAAAATAGGAAAAGAGGCAAAGGGGGAAGAGTAAAATAAGGGAGATAATATTAAATGACCTAACAAAAATTGAGCTGCTTTAAAATAAATCACCTCTAATTAGCACAACAGCAACTGAGCTACTGCCTTTCACAGTACATTTTAACTGAAAAGAATAATGCTGCCTTGATTCCCAGACTAATATTTCCCTCTTAAATAGCCAATAACCACCAGATATTATTTGACTTGTTTAAAAAAAACTTAATTTATATAGCACCTCTGTGGCCAATAATTAATGAAATTGATTGGTGGAGGAGTTGACCTTGTGGTATTGTTTAGTAATCTAAAGACACAGGTAAAGTTTTGGGGCTCTGGGTTTGAATCTTACTATGCAGAAGGCAGTTATTCAGTCAATTATGACTGTGCTGTTTCACTGAAAGAGCTAGCCACTTAGTTCCATTGCCCTGCTCCCTCCTATGGCCATGCATTTTTCTTGTTTTCAAGTATAAGGGCAAATAGATCTTAGTATAGGATATGTACAGCATATAACTGTCACTTGTTTAGTGTTAGACTTGGTAGATGCTTGCAATGTCCAGACTAATACCAATAACTAGCTTCTCACTATTTTGAACATACTACCTTCTTATGTTGGCTGAATGGGAGTAGAAAGTGAGGTCTGCAGATGCTGGAGATCAAAGTTGAAACTTTATTGCTGGAACAGCACAGCAGGTTAGGCAGCATCCAGGGAACAGGAGATTCGACGTTTCGGGCACAGGCCCTTCTTCAGGAATGAGCAGAGAGTGTTCAGCAGGAGAAGTTAAAAGGTAGGGAGGAGGGACTTGGAGGAGGGGCGTTGGAAATGTGATAGGTGGAAAGAGGTCAAGGTGAGGGTGATAGGTCGGAGTAGGATGGAGGCGGAGAGGTCAAGAAGAAGACTGCAGGTCAGGAAGGCGGTGCCGGGCTGGAGGGATCCGGCTGAGACAAGGTGGGGGGAGGGGGGATGAAGAAACTGGTGAAGTCCAAGTTCATCCCCTGCGGTTGGAGGGTTCCCAGTCGGAAGATAAGACGCTCCTCCTCCGACCGTCGGGTTGTTGTGGTTTGGCGGTGGATGAGTCCAATGACCTGCATATCCTCGGTGGAGTGGGAGGGGGAGTTGAAATGCTGTGCTACAGGTTGGTTGGGTTGGTTCGTCCGGGTGGCCCAGAGGTGCTCTCTGAATCGCTCCGCAAGTAGGCGGCCTGTTTCCCCAATATAGAGGAGGCCACACCGGCTGCAGCGGATGCAGTAGATGATGTGGGTGGAGGTGCAGGTGAATCTGTGGCGGATATGGAAGTTTCCTTTGGGGCCTTGGAGAGAAGTGAGGGGGGAGGTGTGGGCGCAAGTGTTGCACCTCCTGCGGTTGCAAGGGAAGGTGCCGGGAGTGGAGGTTGGGTCGGTGGGGGGTGTGGATCTGACAAGGGAGTCGGGGAGGGAGTGGTCTCTACGGAAAGCTGAATGGGAGTACTCAAATTCTCCCCATTATATTGTTAGAAATGGTTTAATTTCTTTGGCATGTAGGTTTAGAGGCAATCGGAACTAGTTTGGTTTGGGAAACTTGGTTGGCATGGACAAGTTGGTCTGAAGGGTCTGTTTCCATGTTGTATGACTCCATAACTCAATAACTCGGACTCTACACGAAGGAACCTCGATTATCTGGCATTCAGTTAAGCGAATATCGGATTATCTGGCAAAATTGCAAGGTCCCGATGCTCGGCTAAACTATGTTATCCGGCATTCGATTATCCGGAATTTGATTAACCGAATGAAATACTTCCCACCCATGTCCTTTGGATAATGGAGGTTCCTCTGTATGTCCTATTGGCTTATAAAATTTGTTATTAAATTTTCCTCCACTATTCTTTCAATCCATGCATTTAGATCATAGTATCATGCTGCCTAAGATAATTTCACTTTATCTGCAGTCAGGCTCTTTGGAAATTAACTTAAATCGCTGATGTCTGGTTACAGATCCTTCTGCCAATAAAATGATTTGCCTTACTTATTTTATCAGAACTCCTCATGATTTTAAATATCTCAATTAAATCTCCTCCTAACATTCTTTGTACTCTGAAATTATGTTGAGTAAGTCTATTGTTATAACTGTGCTCTTAAAATTGGTTTACAAAAAATGCAAATACATTATTTTCATATATACAAATTGAGATGGGAATACTGTTGGTGAATATTATTCATAACGAAAAAAAGCAGTCCATGAGGATGCCAGAACAGGAAAGATATGACATGTAAAGTATAACACTTCTAAAATATATTGATTGTCAATATTACAGTTAACTGATCATTTGATTTAATTAGAATTCCTTACTGGGACATTATTATTGAATTTTTGTTTTATTCCAGGACATACAGGCCGCTTACTGAAAACCTTGTGTTTTACAAGCCTCACATTTCTCCTACTGCATGCCTTGTTTCAAATTACAATTTACAGCCTCCAAGCTAATGAAAAAATCAAACCAGGCTTCAATTGTAAGTACATCCCTTTCTGTTCCTTTTCATATGCTATGACAACACTTTTTTTTCACAGTTGATAAAGGGTTTATTTCATAGCTATGTTTCTTGATTTTACCACATGGCTAAGGAAAAAGCTATTAAATGCACATTGTGATTCATTGCACTTATTTAAAAGGTACATTCGTTTGTATAGCTCTGGCAAAGCATAAAGAATTAACATTAGTTGAGATTCATGAAGAATAGTTGAGAAATATTTAAATGTATCACAAATGTATTTAAGGGGAAACACGATAAACACGTAAGGGAGAAAAAAGATAAGATTTTGTTTAAAGGTAAAATACTGTGACTGCTGGAAATCTGAATAAAAACACAGAGTGCAGAATAAACCCAGCAGGTCTGACAGCATCTCTGGCGAGAGAAACAGAGTTCATGTTTCATGTCTGGTATGATGCTTAGTCAGAAGTCCTGTGCCACCTAAAGCTGCTAGCTTATTCAAAACTGGCAGTCCTGGGACTCTAAGATCTTCATTGGAGGCTCAAATTTTGAAGGCACAAGGGGCTGAAACAGTAAGTGAGTGTGTTTTGTTTTGAATTTTGGTGGGGATGAAAGGGGCTTGCAGGGAGAGTGGGTGTCGACAGATTGGAAGCAAGGATAGGAAGCATGGCTTTCAGCAAACACCCACAGCTAGTTGAAGAGTCCTTGTTATAGAGTTGTTGATGCAATTTTTTTTTTCAAAATTCTGTAGGTTCTGGTAAGGGTTCCTACAGATTGAAGTAGCAAATGTCACCGCACTTTTTAATAAGGGAGTAAGAGAGAAAACAGGGAACTACAGACTTAGCCTTATCAGTAACAGAGAAAATGCTAGAATCTGTTATAAAGGATGAGATAAATAGACATTTAGATGATAATGATCTGATTGGGCATAGTCAGCATGTATTTGTGAATGGGAAATTACATTTGACAAACTTGTTAGGGCTTTTTGAAGATGTTACTATCAAAATTGACAAAGAAAGGTTAATGGACATAGTATACTTAGAATCTCAGTAAGCTTTTGATAAAGTCCCCTACATGAGGCTCATTAGAAAAATTAAAACACATTGGATTGGAGGTAATATCCTGGCATCAACTAATTATTGACTAATGGATAGAAAACAGAGAATAGGAATAAATAGGTCATTCTCTATTGGCAGGCGGTGACAAATTGGGTACCACAAGGATCAGTACTTGGGGCTCAGTTGTTCACAATATTAATGATTTAGAGCGGGGAGCCAAATGTTATTTTTTTCCAAATTTGCATATGATATAAAACTAAGTGGGAATGTGTGTTGGGTGGAAGATATAAAGTGACTTCAGGAGGATTTAGACAGGTTCAGTGAATGAGCAAGAACGTGGCAGCTGGAATATAATGTGGAAAATTGGAAGTTTATCCATTTTGATAGAAGACAGAGTACTAAATGGTAAAAGGTTGAAAAAAGTAGAAGGAACCCGGGTGACCTTGTTGGTAAGTCACTGAAGACCAACATACAGTACAGTAAGCTTATAGAAACACTAATAGCATGTTAGCTTTTATTACAAGACAATTTGAATACAGGAGTAGTGACGCCTTGCTAAAAATTGTATAAGAGGTTTATTAGGCCACACCTGGAATACTGTATGCAGTTTTGGTCTCCTTTTCTCAGCAAAGATATTATTGCCATCGAGGAAGTGTAATGAAGGTTCACTAGAGTTGTTCCTAGGATGGCAGGACTTTCCTCTGATGAGAGATTGGGCATTTTTTTGTATTCTGTATCCTCTGGAGTTTTGATGAATGAGAGATGCTGTGACTTAAACTTACAAAACACTAAAGGGACAAACAGCATTGATGCAGAGACAATGGTCCCCCCCCCCCCCCCCCGCCCCCCGATTGATGAGTTGAGAACCATGGACCACAGTTTTAAATTAAGGGTCCTGAGGGCAACCTTTTCACATAGAGGGGGGAATGAACTGCCAGAGGAAGTGGTAGATGCAGGTACAGTTAAATGTTTAAAAGACATTTAGACAGGTACATGAATCGGAAACGTTGAGAGGAATATGGGCCAAATGCAGGCAAATGGAACTATAGATGAGTTTGACTGAAGGGGCTGTTTCCATGCTGTATGACTCTTACTCCGAAGGCAGGAGAACTTCTTTTACTCAGTGGGTTGTGAACTTTTGGCATTCTGTACCACAAAGGACTATGTATGTTTGAGATGGAAATTGATAAATTTCTGAATACCAGTGGTGTACAGGGTTATGGGCTGAAGTGGGTAAAAGGCATTGATCAGCTGTGATTGTCCTGAAAGTTGGGCAATCATGATGGATTCAATGATCTACTTCTGTTCCTATGTTCCCAAGCCAAAACTTGGTTCTAAATGTCTCCAGGCTGGAGAAAATGGAGGCCCTCCTCTAAGCTAACAGGCAGCTAGTGCAAGTTTCTCTGCTGGAAAACCAACCACTTTTCTTGCCAGGGAGGCAGGTAATAATGCTGATGGTGACCATTTAAGATTGACAATTTAAGGGCCTTAATTAGTGGTGGACCTTCTTGCCCAGAACTTAATTGTTGAAATGGCAAGAAAGGGGCAAATATCTCTCTGGGGTCAACTCACCAAATTATTTGTTTTTCTTGTCACCTTCCTCGACACTTACAGGAAGGGTAAAATTATGTCCATCGCGTTATAAAGCAGTGGTTGAACCTCTCTGTTAATTAAATCAAACACCCAGAAAAAGCTCATTTCACCATCAGTTTAGAGAACTCCCAAATTCCACTGTTTAAAGAAAATAACATCAATGTATTTTCTAATTCAAAAAGTGAACATTAAACAAAAACTAATCACAAACCTAAGCCCCTCTTTCTCTTAACCGCTTATTATCTGACTACAACTCCATAAAAATAATATGTTATTTCAATAAGATACTTACTAAAATTACATTAATTTAATCTCAAAACTACACAGCCTCTGTATTCTATATCTTCACGTGTTCAGCTAGTGATCTCCCTCGGTTGTTGTCTTTCTTTTTACTATGAGTATGTTTCACATGAAAAGGTACCTTTGATAGAGAGTGTTTTTCTAATTTCTTTGAGAGCAAGATGTTATACTGGCAGTTAGCTCTATAGCTGCATGACAGTTGCTCTACCTCTAATTTTCAACACACTGTGTTTATATACCCACCATGACACATTAAATTCTTATAATTTGACTCGGCACCACCCTCATGACCTGTCCTACTTGTCCATTTTCCTTCCCACCTATCCGCTCCACCCTCCTCCCTGACCTATCACCATCACCTCCACCTTCATCTACCTATTGCAGTCTCAGCTATCTTCCCCTCAGCCCCACCCCCCTCCCATTTATCTCTCTACCCCCTTGGCTCACAAGCCTCACTCCTGATGAAAGGTGTATGCCTGAAACGTCGATTTCCCCACTCTTCAGATGCTGCCTGACCGGCTGTGCTTTTCCAGCACCACAATCTCGACTCTGATCTCCAGCATCTGCAGTCCTCACTTTCTCCTGTAATATATGAGAGGACCATTCTTAAATCTGTTTGTACGTGTTTTCAAACTGTCGTATCTTCTGCCCGATGGAAGAGGGTATAGCCAGAGTGGGAGGAGTCTTTGATTATGTTGGCTAATCTCCTGAGGCAGCGGTTGTGTAGACGGAGTCAATGGAAGGAAGGCTGGTTTTTTTAATGACCTGGACTGTGTTGACAACTCTCTCTAATTTCTTGCAGGCTTGCAATTACCACACTGAGCTGTGATGCATCCAGAACTGATGCTTTCTATGGTGCATCTATAAAAATTGATGAGAGTCATTGCGGTCAAATCAAATTTCCTTAGCCTTCTAAGGAATTAGAGGCATTCGTATGCTTTCTTAACTGTAGCACGATGCGAATTGACGAGGATTGATCATTGGTAATATTTACTTCTAGGAATTTGAAGCTCTTGACCACCTCCACTTCAGCATCATTGATTCAGACAGGGGTGTGTCATCCACTCTGCTTCCTAACATCAGAGCTATTTGTAGTGCCATGGAACTTATTCCTGCTGCTATCCCCTGAGAAATTGTGTCCCCAGACAGTATCCAAAACAGTATGTCTGTTGGAGAGAGGTAGGACCACAGGGTCTCCTGCACCAGCTGCCTTTTCCTTCTTTGCTTGGTGTTCATGCATGCCCTTTTTTCTGTTCAGTCTTTTCCAGAGGTGTGAACACCTCACTGAATGTGTTGTTTATGATAATCTCAGCATCGCAGTAGCCTTATGTAAGCCTGCCTGCGGCTCCAGCTCCAAAATGTTGACAGACTCTAGATTCAATTGAATCCTGCATGCATAATCAACAGGGAGTCTGAAATTGTCCATGACTTCCCACATAACAAAGGAGGAGCAAGTCACAGGTGTGATCTCAGCCTGTGATGACTTCACTTTAGATTAAGTCCATTAGTTATTCACTTTACAGAATATAATTTTACTCTAGGGATCTTTTTCAACTCTAAACAATCTCACAACAATCCAAAGCCCCAACCTTATTTTGTTTAAACTAATGGACTGCAGAATTTTAAGTAGCAAAAAAAAATTGAAGCTGAAGTATTCACTTGACTACTGTGGATAATTTCTAATTTAGAGCTATTTAACAATGAATCTTACAAACACTATCTCACTGCATTTACGACTCTCCAATCACACTGCTTTGTACCATATTCCTCCCAGTATAGTTCACAATGATGCTGAACCACTGCACACTCCTCTCAGTCTACTTCACAATGATGTTGACTACTGCGTATTTCTCCCAGTCCACTCAGTGATTCTGACTCCTGCTCACTCCTTCCCAGTCAATTACAAATCCTTGTTTGGGTTATTTATTGTTTAACAAATCAGCTGAAAAGATAATGGTTGTTTCAGGTTATTTTGGGTGATATTTATGTTGAGTTTGATATGGTTAGCTCATTTGGCATGATTTAGGCTATATGCAGCATTTTAATTTTTTCAGATGTTAATTAATGGAACTGAAATTATAGAAAACTATGAAAACCTTTTCTCTGCAATCATCCATGTTTCCTAGCAATGCATTGATAAATGTTATAGAGTCATACAGTGTGGAAGCAGGCCCTTGGCCCAATTCGTTCATGCCAATTAGGTTTCCTAAACCTGCGTTTAATCCCTATTCCTCTAAATCTTTCCTAGCCGTGTGCCTGTCCAAATGTCTTTTAAATGTTGTAATTGTAATTGCCTCTATCACTTGCTTCAGTAGCTCATTCAATATATAGAGGAACCTCGATTATCTGGCATTTGACTATCCGGATTTTGGATTATCCAGATTTTAGATTATCAGGACAAGGTCACAAGGGTCCGATGCTTGGCTAAACTATGTAATCCATCATTTCATTATCCAGCATTCAGTTAACGAATGAAATACTCCCTGCACATGTCCTTTGGATAATCGAGGTTCCTCTGTATGCACTACCCTCTGTGTTCAAGTGTTGCCTCTCAAGTTCCTTTTAAAACTTGCCTCTCTCACTTTAAACCTATGTCCTCCTGTTTTGGGGAAAAGACCAAGGCAATTTCACCTTATCTATGCCCCTCATGATTTTATTAAAACCAGTTGACACATTTAATCTTTCAATTCAAGTATAACATATGAAAAGGTATGTTGTGTAACACGGGAATTTTACGCAGAGAAAATGCTGACTTTGCTGGCCAGCAATCACTGTTGTCCATTATGCAGCAAATGTACTCTTGTTGGTTGATTTATTATCAATTAACATGTTGTGATATTGTTTGCATGCACTCGCACACACATGTATTTTCACACATGCAAGCGTAAAGTTATCTGTACATAAAAAATGCATTTGCATGTTCCTGCACAGCCCCCTACTTACTCATGTTCTGATCTTCTTGTGCAGAGGTGAGAAAAAGTTTAGTTTTTGTTTCTGTTGGCTTTTCATAGGTTGAACTCTCCTACCAGAAATGATTAGCTTTCTTGCTTTTTAAAGATCTTGTCCTAGTGGGCAGCACGGTGGCACAGTGGTTAGCACTGCTGCCTCACAGCGCCAGAGACCTGGGTTCATTTCCCGCTTCAGGCGACTGACTGTGTGGAGTTTGCACATTCTCCCCGTGTCTGCCTGGGTTTGCTCCGGTTTCCTCCCATAGTCCAAAAATGTGCAGTTGAGGTGAATTAGCCATGCTCAATTGCCCGTAGTGTTAGGCGAAGGGGTAAATGTAGGGGAATGGGTCTGGGTGGGTTGCGCTTCGTTGGGTCGGTGTGGACTTGTTGGACCGAAGGACCTGTTTCCACACTGTAAGTAATCTAATCTAAAGCGTAGAAATTCCAGGGTTTGTAAATCATTTCCTGTTTTATTTTCTTGGTTTTCTGTCTGGAAAACAAAAGTCATTTGATAATGTCACTGCTAATTATTCTAGAGTTCCATTCTCCTCCCACATAGGTCTTATGTAAGAAACAAACTTGCTAAACAAACTCTGATCCATGTGTGATAAATGATGTGCCAAAATCAAGCTAAATGGTCATTACCTGACATTTACAGGAACCAATATTATCCTCTTGAAAATCATTCTGTCAGGTTCAATGTTATTGATTCATTTTATGTTCTGATTAAATAGAAAATATTAAGGATAATTTCTCATCCCCAACTGCCATAAAACTGTCTAATTGTTACTAGCTTCACCATGACTTCCATCCTAACAACACCAACATAAATTCTAGTTTGCTTTAAATATCATCTGTGCATCCGGAATAAATTGAACCAAGACAGGAAATTAGACTGCCTTTTTAAGTGAATATTAACCTGGCACTAGTGCTGATTCAGTTTGAATTCATAGTGGAGTTCTTTGGATACACTTAAACTGGCTTGCAGAGATAAAGAAATGTACATGAGGTGAAATTGAATGCGGAATATTTAGATTCTGACCCTGGCAGTTATACAAGAATTGAACCAGCCTCGGACCCTACAAATATACAAATAAGAAACAACCTTTGAGCCTGCTCCACCATTCAATAAAATGATGGTTGATCTTATTTTAACATCGAATGTACATTCCTATAATTTCTGCATGTCTGCAGGTTGCCTTCTTATCAGAAGTAGCTTCTTTGTTTCTTGTTACATTCAAGGTTAGCTATCTGTTTAAAACATAGCTTTTCCTGCAATTAACCCATTTATTTCAAAACATTTGTTCTGTAGGCAGTCTTAATTGTCTATTTGTCATGAGGCAGTAGCTATCAAGCAATCATTATCTTCTGTCTGCTAGGAAATATTGTAAATGTTGTTTCTTACCAGAGTTAGATCATTCACATGATGCTTTTCATTCTTTTATAACAATTTCTCCTTGTTCCTTTCATCTTGAGAAATAGTTTATTCCAGAAAGTGTTATCACTGATTCTTTCAATCCATGAAGTTATTAAATTTGCGAAGTTTTCATTGTCCCACTTTGTCTTAAAAATATCTAGATTCTGTATTCTATTGCTTTTTGAGGAAGGGAATTCCAAAGACACTCAACCCTATGAGAGGAAAAAATTGTTTCCTCATCTGTCTTTTAAATAGATGCTCCATTATTGTTAAACTATAACCCATGGTTCTAGATTCTCACAAATGAGAAGTGGAAGCATCCTTTCAACATCCACCCAGTCCAGTTCCCTCAGGTTCTTATGTATTTGAATTAGGTTACATCTGACTCTTCTAAGCTCCAGAGGACTTTACTCTGCAGATGACTCTGCTGAAGTTTCTGTGTGTAGTGAGAGGACTCTTCATGAAAGCGTCATCACTGGATGTTATGGGATAGCTTTAAAACTTGTATTGCCTCTGAGACTCCAGAGCTGAAAATGTGTTGCTGGAAAAGCGCAGCAGGTCAGGCAGCATCCAGGGAACAGGAGAATCGACGTTTCGGGCATAAGCCTGAAGAAGGGCTTATGCCCGAAACGTCGATTCTCCTGTTCCCTGGATGCTGCCTGACCTGCTGCGCTTTTCCAGCAACACATTTTCAGCTCTGATCTCCAGCATCTGCAGTCCTCACTTTCTCCTCTGAGACTCCAGCACTTATAAAAGATTCAGAGGAAGGAAATTCATTGATATCTCATTAAAGATTCCTTATTTATCAAGATAGAACAGAAAATTGGAGTGCTATACTGTTGCTGATTAAGAATCAAATTGGCAGGTTGTTTAACATGTGAAAACTACAGTGCCAGTGTCAATTCTGAAAGTATAGAATTTGATTAACAAATATTTCTTTCTGCAGAAGCGTTGACCTTTTCAGTGGTTACTGTTATGAATGGTGAAAATGAATGTAATTCAAGTTTTTCAGAGGGAGACAAACAAGATGCTGTGAGGAGAAATTCCAAGTTGTACAAGGTAACTAGGTTAACTGGGAATAGTGACACCAGCCAATTCATTGGACTGCATTGTTTTGAATTTGCTTGACTGCCAGATGGAATCAGCAAGTGTTAAGATCCCAGTTGATATTGCTAGTGGACAAATCAGTTCCCAGACTGAAATCTGGATTGATGAATCATTTCTTAAAATATTGAATGTGATGGTAATTCACTGAAATATAGGCACACAAGGCTGCATATTTTCTTTAATAAAAACACAGAAATTCATTACATAAAAGAAGATATAGAACACAGTTTGAAAGATCTTAGAACACTTAGTAAGACAAAGTCTAATTTGTTCCCCAGCAGCATCACTTTATAGCATTTCAAATCAGGAGAATTTGCCCATCTATTTCAAATCTTTAGGTTTGACTTAATTTCTTCTACTTAGTTCAGTCTGTGATCTGAGGTATTCTTACATAAATTTTCATGAAATTGAAAGCTTCTAATAATTTTCAGATTTCCCATCTAATGTTCTTGGTCTGGAAGTTAATCTAATTCTATACTTTCAGAATTAAAACTGATGCTTTAGTTTTCACATGTTAAGCAACCTGCCCACTGGATTCTTAATCATTAACAGTGGAACACTCCAATGTCATGCTTTATCTTGATAAAGTCCTTTCCACTAGGATCACTCAGCTCCAGATCTCATTACAAAGTTAGCTCAAACATGGATAAAAAGCTGAACCCTACAGGTGAGGTAAGAGTGACAGCCCGAGACATCAAGGCTGGGTATCGCTGAGCATGTGTTGCTTGATAGCACTATTGATAATACTTTGCTGATGATCAAGAGTAACTTTGTCGGGTAAATGTCAGTGCTGTAACTATATTGGAAGATCTTGACAAGGGTAATGGCAAGTTGTCAGTACAATTGATGGAATGTTGTCAGGGCCCATAGCTTTGCAGTACCCAGTGTCTCCATCCATTTTTTGATATCACGTGGAGTGAATCGAATTGGCTGAAGTCTGGTTCTGTGATGCTTAGGAAGCTGAGCAAGATCATCCATGCACCACTTCTGTCTGAAGATTGCTATGAATGCTTCAGCCTTATCTTTTGCATTGATGTGCTGGGCTTTTCCCTCATTGAGTATAAGGCTATTTGTGGAGCTTTTTCCAGGAGTTGTTTAATTGTCCACCACCATTCATGACTGGGTGTGGCAGCACTGCAGATTTTAGATCTGATCCATTGCTTGTGAGCTTACTTAGCTCTGTCAATTACTTGCTGCTTCTGCTGTTTGGCATGCAAGTAGCCCTGTTTGGTAGCTCCACCAAGTTGACACCTCATAGGCGTCGAGGCAGCTACATCCATCAACTCCATCTCTGATTCTAAGACTCATCAAAAATTCATGGAGAGGGTGAACGCATGGGTTTTGGCAGCCTGTTGGTCTGTTCCAAGGGGTCAGGGCATGTTTGCTCCTGCACCGTTTGCTAATTTGTGGATTTATTATGGTCCACATGCTTGCTTAGGATTATCACACCTATCCAAACTTTATATATCAATGGTCCTGACCTCACATAGACTGTCCGGGACTTTGTTTATTGAATAAAATGCCCGCAGTTTTTCTATTGTCACCTATTTGTTTGACAGATGGACCCTATGCATGTCCACTTTGACTGGGCATCTACAATAACTAAGAAGATTCAGCCCATAAAAGGAACCGCATGGTCGACATGCAACTGAGTGCAAGGTTTACCCGGATGTAAGGAGCTGTTAGTAGTAATTTTTATTCTTGTTGATATGCTAGACAGTGCTCCATCCATGTCTGGTCACGAGACATAGCTTCTCGCCAACATTTTCATTTTGGGGACATCTCGATTGCACTGTTGGAGTTTAGCCAGTATTTAATTGCCACCTTTGATCAGGACAATCACTCTTACTGACCATAACAATATGCTGTCCCCATGTGGGTTGGTCTCTCTGGGCCAAAAAGGCTTCAATTCTAGCTGTCACAGCCCTTTGGCTTCTTCCATCACAGCTATTTTGAAAGGACTGGATCTTCCTCTGTCCAAACTTTGATATTGTCAGTTGTGACTGGGAATGTGTCCAGAAAATTTAGTACTATTACAGACTCTTCCAATGGGAATATGACCAGTGGCATACCTGCTCGTGGGGGGTGGGGGGGGGCGCAACTCAATGCATCTGCATTTGTTACTCTGCCTCGTAGACACTGTTCTATTATTATAATAAGTACTTAGCATTAGAGTCCACCACTGAATGCGGCCTGAAGCTACAGGCAGCACCACCTTGTCCCCTTTAAGCAGACAAAGTAGTGATCACAGATATTTATCACAAATTTGCATCCATAAAGGTATAGGTAGACTTCACAAGATATTAACCTCTCCTGGATACCCGCCTATGAGTTATCTTACTTGATTTAGGTCTAGCAGGACTCATACCGGCAGTGACTACAATAACTTAACAGCCAGGATGTTGAAGAAAATTTTGACCATTTGACTGAGGCTTGGCCTTATTCTGGGATTTTGCTGTAGGCTGACCGAGAGTTCCTCTGATTAGAATATATCCTGAGTGAGACTATGCAGTTGTCTACAGTCAAGTGGTGTTCCTCAAGGTCTGTCAGACTGGTGAGGGTGTCTACTTCCATCTGAATACTCTGCAACCCATATACTCCAAGTGTCATATAATAAAACCAGTACCTATTTGAAGTCCATTTGAGCTTCAGCTAGAAGATGCATAGTCCCACCACCAATCCCACAGACCAAATGGCTAGTCTTCTGCCAATCCTGATACGGATTTCCCTAGTTCTCGAATTGCCAAGTAAAAATAATAGCGTCTCAGTATTAGAGGAGGGTATTATTCCTTAATTATGTATGTCAATTCTTGCAAGGTTTTAGTATCTGGTGCCTCAGGGCTTCTTTGCAGAAAAAGCTGCAGTTCCACAGGCTGTCAGGAGAAATACTCATTGCTTTTCATCTGCCACAATGTCATTTGCCCAGGAAAACATTCTGGTTCCAGTCCTTGACAGCAGGATTGAATGAGGCAAACAAAGGCACACTGTAAGAAATGCTTACCACAGCTCACTACTTTCACAATCAAATTTCTTCGGGATTATACTTTACTCCCGTTGCCACTGAAATAACTCCACAGTGGCTGGTATCACGTCACCACGTCACCCTTTATTTATACATGAACTATCCTTGCCTCTAGTACTGCCTCTTTTGAGTCATCTATCAGAGTGTCAGAATCTCAGGCACTTGCCTTTTTTCCACCAAAAAAAACAAAGAAAATCAAAAAAAAGATGTCTTCCTGGACAGAGGAAAGAAAAAGAAACTCTCCGCCTCAGCAGAGACTAATAGCAGCAGTAACACACTGACTGTGGCCCAGCCAGCACAGAGTCAGTCCCCTAAAATGAGGAGGTGCTAAATCTCCTAGTTGTATTGTTATTTTATTCTAAATCTCCCTTTTCTTTTTCCTTTTCCCCCACTCTACTGCCGAACAGTGGTTGTGCGGGGAAAAATGAAAAAAACGGAGATTTAGAATAATTGCGGTAGTGCAATCCTCCTAATAGCGGTAGTGCTTTCTTTTCCATAGCATCCTTGTTGTGTGCGTGCAGGTGTGAGACTCAGTGAAAGACAACATGTGTATAAATCTTTATTCATTTTCCACCACCAAGAAGAAAGGAAACACCAGAGTGGCCAGTAACAAGCAGTGCCCTTCTCATCAAAGAGCAGTGCTGTGTGATCAAAAAATGAAGGGGAGGGCAGGAATTAAATCAAAATAGAGTTGGAGGGGGAAATAAAACACTCCACGCCCCACAGTACCCACCTTTCCCTGAAAACCTTGAGGGTGTTGGTAGGCACTCCCCTTTTTATCTGTCAGCAGGACTCCCTGATTGGGCCAGATTTATACCCCTAATCAGGGAACCCATATTATGTGAGGTCCAGCTGGCTGACCTTGTTACAATCACTACATTCTCAATTATAAATGGTCCTAATTTAGAAATCATGTCTCCTGACACTAGACCTCCTAAACAGCTTTCCTGCATCTTTCCAGTCCATCCCTTTAAATATTTATTTGGTTTCTAAGACATCACTTCTCACTCAGGATGTAGGTTTGCTCGCTGAGCTGGAAGGTTCGTTTCAGATGTTTCGTAAACATACTAGGTAACATCATCAGTGGGCCTCCGGATGAAGTGCTGGTGGCATGACCAGCTTTCTATTTATGTGTTTAGGTTTCCTTGGGTTGGTAATGTCATTTCTTGTGGTGAAATCATTTCCCATGGTGATGTAATTTCCTGTTCTTTTTCTCAGGGGATGGTAAATGGGATCCAAGTCAATGTGTTTGTTGAGTTCCGGTTGAAATGCCATGCTTCTAGGAATTCTTGTGCATGTCTCTGTTTGGCTTGTCCTAGGATGCATGCTTGTCCCAGTCGAAGTGGTGTCTTTCCTCATCTGTATGATAATGCCCACAACAGACTTTGTAAATGCAACTGGGAAATTTCACGCCAAAAAACTTTACTCACTAATGCAACAGACCATGAATGGACAGATACAGTACAACAAGCCATAAACAATTAAGCCATAAACATTAGACAGTGACAAACAGAGAAATTGAAAAAAAACTAGACCTGCAGAAAAAAACTAGACAAGCTTACACAAAATAACAATACAGACAACACAGAAGCATGGATTTAAAAAAAGCTTATCTAACTGACCCTTAACAGACACTGAGAAAACCGTCTTAGTAAAAGGATTAAATTACAATTTCCAAGGTGTGAACAAGAAAGATTTCTTAGCAGCATTAAAAACAACACTGAAAGACAACAAACTCATAGAGGAAACCCAGCAAACCATCAGACAGACAGTTGCATCAACAGTAAGCAGGAAAAAAGAAGGAAACACACTCAATACACAAGAAAGGAAATCACTAGAAAGACTAAAAAAAACCATTGTTATCTTGCCTGCAAACTTGCTATCAATTCTCACTCTTTGAAATCTCCAGAGAATACATGTCCAGTTTCTCTGAGCTCTCTTCGAAGGTCAGACATGTCATCCTATGAACAAGCACGATGAACTCACATTACACTTCATCTGCAGCCATAATTTCCTTTGTGAGGTGAGGGGCTCAAAATTGCACCAAGCATTCCAAGTGAATTCTCTCTAAGCTCCTATATGAATGAAAAATAATACTTTGCTTTTCCTGTACTCATATCTCTTAAAGGCCAACATTCCAGAGCTTTCCTAATTATTTGCTGCGGTTGCATGTTACTCTAGAGTGATTTATTCATAAAAGCACCAGTTTCCATTGTATGTCTCTGTTTTCTAATCTTTTAACACATACAAAACAATTTTCCATACTCTGCATGTAGGTTTGCTTGCTGAGCTGAAAGGTTCATTTCTCAACATTTCGTCATCATGCTCGGTAACATCATCAGTGAGCCTCCGGATGAAGCACTAGTGGTATGGCCTGCTTTCTGTTTATGTGTCAAAAACGAACCTTCCAACTCAGCGAGCAAACCTACATCCAGAACCTCAACCTGAGGTACAAATCTTCTCAAAACTCGTTAATTTTTCCACATGTTATTCCATTTGCCATGTTCTTGTCCACTGTCTGTCCAAAGCCACTTTGCATCTTCGTCAAAACACACATTGAAAGGTTAGAACAAATTAATGTAGAGTTGAGTTCTAGCAAGTTTAGCAGCATTAAAACTGGATAAAGCTGCTGTCCTGGATGAGATATATCTCAGGCATTGAAGTGAGGAGACATCAGGAACACTGGTGGTAATTTTCAAATCCTCTCTGGCCATAGTTGAGGTGCCAGATGACTGGAGGATGGCTAAACAGGTCCAATTATTTTACAAAGAGGAAGAATGGTAGACCAGAGAATTACAGGTCAGTCAGACTAACCTCAATGGTGGCATGTTATGTAAAATACATTTGCCCTTGGAGAGTCAGACAGAGATTACTCAGTCATAGTCTGGATTTGCAAAGGGTAAGTCATGTTTAACAAATTTGATCAAATGTTTTGAGGACCTTTATTCAGAGCAATGCATTTGATTTGGTCTTTCATGGCAGCCTGGTCAAGAAAGTAGAAGCCCATCGGATTCAAGGCAAAGTGGCATATTGGAACCAAAGTTAGAGTTGAGGCAGGAAGCAGAGGTTTGTGGTAGAATGATAATTTCGTGACTGAAGGTCTGCTTCAAAGGCTTTGATATCTTGGTGCTGGAGACTTTGCTGTTTATGGTGTATATTTGTAATGATTTGAACTATATAACGGACTTAAACAAGAAGATTGACATGAAAATTGCTAAGCTGGTAAATGGTGAAAAGGACTGCCGTAAATTGCAGGAAAATATGAGTGCACTACTAAGGTGGACAGAGCAGTGGCAAATGGAATTCAAGCAAGATGAATGTAGAGGGATAATAAGGTAAGAGATTACACTATGGATGGGAGCAGAATCTAGAATAAAAGAGCAAGTAAATTGTGCCAGAGTTGTATACTGGTTAGGCCACAACTGGAGTATACCACGTATCTCACAATTTCTAACATTCCAAACGATCATGTCCCAACTTATTACAACAGAAACATTTAAGTTTCTGAACTTCACTTCTGGACTCAGTACTTTTTGTTTCCTCGTATGAGGAGTTATTGAGGCATTCCCTACTCTGTAGGGCACTCTGTACCCTGGCTACCTGCCTTCCTTTCACTATTCCGCGTTTGATTTTTCTCGAATTTTTGGAGATGGCAGGATATAGTTTAGTAGATCAGTTCACAATCATCAGCTATTAAAGCTGCTTCCCTTGCTGTTGTTACTCTTTGGTTTTCTACATGAATTCTTATCACAAAAGATAGGGAAGTGTCAAATTCTTCTTAAAGAGTAAGTTCTCTGAAAGTATTGTAAGTATTTTCAGCCTTTTAATGCTTTTAGTCACTCGCCATTAATTCTCTCAAACTCAATGTAAGTTTGTCCAGGCAATTTCTCTAAGTTCTGAAACCCCTGTCTGTATGCTTCTGGGACCAATTCGTAAGTGCTTACACTGTCCCTTTTTACTTCATCATAATCCCTGGAACCTTCCTCCATCAGCAATGCATAAATCTTTTGTGTTTTATAAGTCAATTTACTTTTTATTGAGGTTGTTGACTTGCTTGCTAAGCTGGTACATATATTCGTAGATGTTTCATCGCCATTTTAGGTAACATCATCAGTGCATCTCTGGTGAAGCGTTGGTGTTCTGTCCCACTTGCTATTTAAGTGTCTGGGTCTGCTGAGGTTGGTGGTGTCATTTCCGGTTTTATTTCTGGTTCTGTTTCTTAGTGACTGGTATATGGGGTTCAACTCTATGTGTTTCTTAATGGTGTTCTGGAACCAACCACTAAGAAACAGAACCAACAACAAAACCGGAAATGACACCACTAACCCCAACAGACCCAGACACGTGAGAAGCAAGTGGGACGGAACATTAGCAGTTCACTGGAAGCATACTGATGATGCTACCTAGAATGGTGATGAAACATTTATGAACAAATGCACCAGCTCAGCGAACAACCTCATCCACAATCTGACTACAAATCTTCTTTAAACTCTTACTTTTTATTGGCAATGTCCAATCCACTTTTGGCGACCCCATTTGGATTGCTACCTTCTCAAATGACATGAAAAATGCTTTCACATCCATCTCTTCAAATTTTGGCTAAGCATGTAAAATGTAATCATCTCTTGACTGAACCATAGATTATGGCATGGTCTTCCAAACTCTCCCAAACTTTGGTTTAGCTTTCTTAAGCTTCATCATTTATAATTTAATTCCCTTTCTCTCTCTTCTTTTTTACTTTTGAGAATTCCAGTTTTTTAAGTTCTAATTCTTTGTAATTCCATGTCCAATTATCCCATTTTCAATTGCCTAAACTATAATTCAATGTTCACTGATTCATTCCTTGTATTACCTGAACTATTTGACCTCTCTAATATTTTCATCAAACTTAAATGCTTCAATATTCAACCTATAATGTCTGCCCTCTTAGCTTGAGTCAAAAAGCGTGGTGCTGAAAAAGTTCAGATGGTCAGGCAGCATCTGAGGAGCAGGGGAGTCAACATTTCGAGCATAAGCTCTTCATCTCTTCATTCCTGATGAACAGCATCTGTAGTCCTCACTTTGCCCTCTTTGCTTGCTCCAATCTAATTCCAAACCTATATTGTCTACTTTCCAATATCCTGGACTCGAGGTCCCAATTTTGTTATGATACATGGATAGCAAGCCTAACCAAATCATCCTCAGTACCACTGGAATCATAACACAGAGAAATTAAAATATTCAAACGCTAATAAAATTGCCCAACTTTACCTAACTGGACTTTATGAATATCAGATCTCTGGTATCAAGTTAATAACTCAAACAAAAATTAACAAATATTAATAATATAAATTTAGCAGAACACAGATAAACTATAATTCTAACTTAATCTTTCAGAGTTCCCTAGAAACAGGAGGTGTTCCTGTGGATTGGAAAATTATATATCTCTCTGATTTTTAAGACTGGTAAAAGAGGAAAACCATGGGATTACAGACCAGTAAGTCTAACATCTGTGGTGGGTAACTTGTTGGAATCTATAATAAAGGATGAGTTAACTGAACACCTCAAATTCTTATTTAATCAGGGAGATCCAGCATGGATTCATGACAGATTGGTCATGTCTGACAAAGGTCATTGAATTTTTTTAAGAGATTATGAAGGTAGTGGACAAGGGAATGTCTATCTATGTTGTTGCCATGGACTTACAGAAGGCATTTGATTAAGTCTCACATAAGAGACAGAAGCCCACGGAATTGAGGGCAAATTACTGACGTGACTGGAAAATTGGATGAGTGGCAAGCTACAGAAAGTAGGATAGTGGGAAGGTGATATTCGAATTGGCAGGATGTGACCAGTGTTGTCCCACAAGGACCTATTGTTAAGGCTTCAATTATTTACATTATTTATTAATGACTTAGATAATAGTATAGAAAGTCATATATCCAAACTTGCTGATGATACAAAGTCAGGCAGCATTGTAGAAAATGTTGATGATATCATAAAATTACAAAGGGATGCTGATAGATTAGGTGAATTAGCAAAACTATAGCAGGTGAAGTTGAATATAAGCAAGTATGAGGTCATCCTTTTTGGGCACAAAAAGCATAGATCAGGGTATTTTCTAGATGGTATCAAGTATAATGGATGTCCTAAGAGACTTGAGGGTTCAGCTATATAAATCTTTAAAATGTGTACCAATAGAAGATGTTACAGTCTGTTTTTTATGTTATTTTGCTAGATTACATTCAGATTCTAATTTTCCTTTCCTTATCAGTTTCTTGGTTCTTCTTTGTTGTTTTCTATAAACCTAATAATTCCCAGAATTTACTGCTATTTTTGACAACTTTATCAGCCTTTTCTTTTAAGCTTCTGCAATCTTGAACTTTCTTTGTTTGCCACAGTTGACTGATTATTTTTAAGTCTTTGCAATTTGAAAGATTGCATGATGATTTAAATCATGTCATAGATATTTAGTGGCTAACTATTGCTGATGTACAGTTATGCCTTTAAATATATTTTCCCTGTTCACATCAGCCAATTTGTGCCTCATGCCTTCATAATTTCCCTTATTCAGATTTCACACCCTTACTTCAGAATAAATTACCTCACTTTCAAATGTAATGTAAAACTGTAGTCATTCATCTCTAAGAGTTCTTTTGCATATGAGAAGGTTGTTAATTAGCCTTTTTTATTATATAATACTAGGTCTGAAATGACATATCCTCATGTTGGTTCATCCATGCACTGTTCTAAAAAAACATATGTAACGCACTCCAGAAACTCATCCTCCACAGCTTTAGTACTCAATTGATTTACCCAGTCTAACTGTAGATTGAAATGACCAATGATAACTGTCGTCCATACTGCAAGTTTCTCTCATCTCCTGATTAATACTATTCCCTATGCCAGCACTACGATTTAGTGGTCCATCAATAATACTTTTCAATCTCCAGCCAACCAATTCTAGAGACTTAAACACAAACTAAACACATAATTTTAACTTTAATGATTGGTAATCCTGACCAAACCTACTCACCAATCAGCTACTTGCCCCACACTCGTGATGTCACACCACCATTAGTCCTAGTGCAGGAAGACTTCATGATCCACACCTTATTTTATTTTCCACTTACCTCTCATTCTACAGACTTAATTTCTTGGAGTAAACCTTACTAATAGCACCTTTCCCTGCCTTTGCCCCAAATTATCACTTTGACCCTAATTTCCAGTTTCCATCTGTCTCAGTCTTATTCTAATCAAGTCTCCCTTACTCTGAACATACAACTTAATCTGACCACTTGCTTCGAACCAGCCCTTCTCATGCAGAGAACTCTGATGTATCACTTGTGTTGACTTAATCTCCTTCTACGGTATCAATACCTAATTGAAACAAGGAATTTTAGATGTTTGACAGATAATTGCTTCTATCAGACAGTTGCCTGTTAAACTAGGCTGTTTTAGCTTCCTTAAGTGCTATTGGTTCTAGGTCTGATTCTGACTTTTACTTTATAATTAATCTTTCACAAGATTCATGAAATGAATTCCAACTTTATCCCAAATTTGCAGTTACTCACTCTGTCTCAATGCCACTGCAATGAAATCTCCTTCACTCTGACCATATGCCTTACTCAAAATGATTTATTGGGAAAAAGCAAAACAATCATTAGTCTTAGTAAATTGAGATTATGTTGTTAACATTGATGTCCATACTTTATTACTTACAATCTCAATGAAACAATCTGTCAATTCTGTGAAAGTCCAACCCTATACTTTGAGTTAATTTTTATTATGCCTCATGTTCAGTCAACTGAAAATGCACATATTTTACAGTAAATAAACTATCAAGCAGCAATTTACTCAGAACACAGTTGCTGCTTGACAACAAATACATATCATACAAGTGATTTATTGCCTTACCACATTTGTTTCCAAATTGTGCTAGGCTTGCAAATAAAGGTGAATAAGGTGAGTTTAGATGAACTAATAGCTATAAAATTTTATAATTTATACAGTGCAGTTAATCTTATATTTTTGACTTTGAATTATTGAAGCATAAAAATTGAATTGAGATGATAGCCGGATAACTTCGGCAATATCAAAACATATAAACTTCCATAACTCAGGCTTACCAAAAACATGCTTTGTGCACAAGCAATAGACTATAAATTTGCAAAGTAGTGTCATTTTGCATTGTGCCATGACGTAGATGTAACCTGACCACTAGCTACATGGCCTATGCATGTAAAGGAGCAGAAGGGTGCATCTATATGTGCTGCAACAGCTATATTCCATATTATCATAATGTCACACAGCAAACTAACTGATGAAGTGCTGGGAATCAAAACTTCATTTAAATAAGTCCAGCCCACAAATTAATTCATCACTTAGCAAAGATCAAGTGTGCAATTGATAGACAGGGGGTCTGAACCTCAGCAAATTAAAGGACATTCCACAAGTTGTAGATGATGAGTTTTCCAGTAAACTGTCCTTATGCAGACATGGTGATAGCTCTGTGCTAAGTTTCAGGAGCTGTTCTGTACTCTTTTAGGATAATTGTACAGATGAAATATTAGTATTACTTGACTACCTTACACTTTAAAATCCTGATTTATGTCCAGATTTGGAGTCTTTCATTAATAGACAATCTGCCATTTTATTTTTGTAATACATTTTGATGATTTCCTAATTTTGTTATAAAGGGGTCTCCGATTTGCAAGCAAATGATTCATGAACACTTGTATTTACTAGTGCAACTCCATTTTAATGATCCGACGTATGACCATTCTTGTACTTATAGAGAACATAGATCATAGAAAGGTACAGCACAGAACAGGCCCTTTGGCCCACGGATGTTGTGCCAAGACTTAATCCTAATGTAAAATATAGTAACTTAACCCACGCACCCCTCAACTCACTGCTATCCATGTGCATGTCCAGCAGTCGCTTAAATGTCCCCAATGACTTCACTTCCACCACCTTAGTTGTCAATGCATTCCATACATTCACAACTCTCTGCGTAAAGAACCTACCTCTGATGTCTCCTTTATACCTTCCTCCTAATATCTTCAAACTATGACTTCTCATACCAGTCAATCCTTCCCTGGGGAAAAGTCTCTGGCTATTGACTCTATCTATTCCTCTCATTATTTTGCACACCTTGATCGGGTCTCCTCTCTTCCTCCTTCTCTCCAGAGAGAAAAGTCTGAGCTTATTCAACCTTTCTTCATAAGGCAAGCCCTCCAGTTCAGGCAGCATCCTGGTAAACCTTCTTTGCACCCTCTCCAATAGCTACTTTATATTGTTCTGCATTGTGTAACAACTTGCACACAAATCGACTTGCAAACAGAACCCATTTGCACCCCAGAGTCTGCCTGTATCAGGAAGGCTGTGCCAGTTGCTAGGAGCAATGTGAATCTTCACAAGATAATTTACGATGAAATCATTTACTGTAAACAGAGGATAGACATCAGGAAATGGTGCATTACAGAAAATGAACCATGAAGTAGTATGATTACAAAATGTCCTGAGAGTATACACATTTGTCTGTCACACTAATTGCTTTGTTTTCCATAATTTGTTGCATTTTTGAAATTTTCCTTTGTTTCTTCCTTATAAAATTTTAATTGTTTAAAAAATATTATCCTTTTTCTTCACTTGTAAGTGCTCACAAGAAAGATCTTTGGTGGTTTAGTTCTGTTGGCACTGAAGCATGTTACTATTTACAGATTTCCATTCTCATATCAATAAGCTCTGAAACAAAGAGAAAGCAAAGTTATGAGTAATGGGAAACTGTAAGGATCCATAAACAGAGCATTTAGGTTGAGAAAACTGACCCATTCAGAAGCTAGATTAGAGTGGTGCTAGAAAAGCAAAGCAGGTCAGGCAGCATTCGAGGAGCAGGAAAATCGATGTTTGAGGCAAAAGCCCTTCATCAGGAATAGAGGCAGGGTGCCTGCAGAGTGGAGAGATAAATGAGAGGAGGGTGGGGGTGGGGAGAAAGTAGCATAGAGTACAATAGGTGAATGGGAGTGGGGATGGAGGTAATAGGTCAGAGAGGAGGGTGGGGGAAGGTAGCAAAGAGTACAGTGGGTGAATGGGAGTGGGGACGAAGATGATAGGTCAGAGAGGATGATGGAGTAGATAGGTGGAAAGGAAGATAGGCAGGTAGGACCGGTCATGAGGACGGTTCTGATCTGGAAGGTTGGAGCTGGGGTGAGGTGGGGGAAGGGAAATGAGGAAACTGGTGAAATCCACATTGATGCCATGGGGTTGAAGTGTTCCGAGGCGGAAGATGAGACGTTCTTCCTCCAGGCGTTGGGTGGTGAGAGAGCGGCGGTGGAGGAGGCCAAGGACATGCAGGTCCTGGGCAGAGTGGGAGGGGGAGTTGAAATGTTGGGCCACCCATTCAGAAGCACAGAGGATACTGCATATGGATTTATGCATGCAATTGTTGCAGTAGTAGTTGTCTTGATCTCATCTCCTGCGGAAATATCTGGAGTTAATGCTGTTAAACTGCCTGGCCATACAGTATAAGAATAAGCAAGTCACCAGTATACTGAAGTAAGACTTGAATCTAAGTACCATGTGAACTTACTGAGTTCTAAAAATAATTTAAAGTCTACCTTTGGATGTGAGCAACCTTATGGTGAAATAAATTAATTGGAAATATAATGTTAGTGTGTGTAGAATAGAGTTCTTTATTCAAAACAAATGAAACAAAATTCTGGTTGTATCTATATGTTAGGAATTGAGCGAGAATGTTAAAATTTTTGTTTTTGAGAAATTATAAACAGAATTGAAGAAAAATAAGGATTGTATCTCAACTATCTATAGTTGGAACATATGCAGAAGTTCTCCTGATCTACTATCATAATTTTGTTGGAGGATTTGTTGAACTTTGTTAGAACACAGGAAAAGTAACTAGATAGCTAAAATGGCTATTTATATTTTTCTCTAGACTTTCTGCTTATGTTGTACCAATAGAGTAGGAAAATTATTCATAATATGTTAATTACTTGGATGAGGGAAGTACATATACTAAAGCCAAGTTTGCAAATGGCACAAGAATAGGTGGGAAGGCAAATGGTGAGGATGACACAGAGAACTAGAGAAAGGTTAAGTGAGTTGGCAAAAACTTGGCAGATGAATATAATGAGGAGAAATATGAGGTTATGCACTGTTGCCAGATAGAGAGGCTGAATATTATTTAAATGGAGAAAGACTGCAAGAAGCCTCCTGAAAAGAGAGATTCAAAAGTCCTCATCCATGAGTCACAAAAACCTAATATCCAAGTTCAGTGCTAATAAGGAAGGCAAATGGTATGTTGGCCTTTATTTCAAAGAGAATGGAAGATAAAAGTAGAGAGATTTTGCTAAAACTATAAAACTATAGTCAGACTATAGCTGGAAAATAGTGAACTGTTTGGGCTTCTTATCGAATGAAGGATATACTGGCATTGGAGATAGTCCAGAGAAGGCACTAGGCTGATACCAACAATGGAAGGATAGTCTTATGAGAGAGATTGAATCGATTGGGCAAGAAATATGTATGTCATAGAGTCATCAAGCATGGAAACAGACCCTTCAGTCCAACTTGACCATGCCAAACATAGCTGAACGAGTCCCATTTGCCTGCCTCTGGCCCATATCCCTCCGAACCATTCCTATTTATATATTTATCCCATTTTGTCTTTTAAACGTTGTAATTGAACCTACATCTATCACTTCCTCAAGAATTTCATTCCAAACGTAAACCACCATCTGTGTAATTAATTAGATTCTCATGTCTTTTTTAAATCACTCTTCTCTCACCTTAAATGTGTAACCCCTAGTCTTGAAATGTCCCATCCTAGGGAAAAGACAACTATCATTAACTCTATCTATACCTCTCATTATTTTAGTGAGAAAAAGCCCCAGCTCATTCAGCTTCTCTTTATAACTCAAAACTTCCATACCTGATAGCACCCCAGTAAATCTCTTCTGAACCCTCTCCAGCTTAATAATATCCCTCCTATAACTGAGCAACTGGAACTGAACTTTGTGTCCCAGAAGAGGCCTCGCCCATTTCTGTATAACCTCAACATGACTTCCCGACTCCTATGCTCAAAGGTCTGAGCAATGAAGGCAAGTATGCCAAATGCTTTTTTGAACAACCCTCTCTGTATGTGACATAAAAGAATTATACCTGCACCCTAGGTTCCCTTTTTCTACAACACTATCCAAGGCGCTACCATTGATTATATAAGCCCTACCCTTGTTTGTTGTACCAAAATGCAATACCTTGCATTTATCCAGATTGAACTCCTTCTCTCATTTTTCAGTCCATTGACCCATTTAATCAAGATCCCTTTGTAATCTTAGAAAACCTTCTTTACCAAATTTGGTGTCGTTTACAGACTTACTAACCATGTGTTCTATGTTCTCATCTAAATCATTTATATAAATAACAACAAAAGGTGATCCAGAATTGATCCCAGTGGAACACTGCTGGTGACAGGCCTCCAGTCTGAAAAGCAACCTTCCACCACTCTCTGTCTCCTGCCATTACGCCGATTATGTATCCAATTGGTAAACTTGCCCTGAATCCCATATGACCTAACTTTGCTAATTAGTCTATCATCTGGAGTCTTGTCAAAGGCTTTACTAAAATCCAAATAAACAATGTCTACTGCTCTGTCATTTTCAATCTTTTTGGTAACTTCCTTAAAAAATTCAATCAAGTTTGTGAGACATGAGTTTCCTCGCTGACAAAACCATGCTGACAATCCCTAACCAATTTTGCCTCTCTAAATGTAAATCCTTTCTTTTATAATCACCTCTATCATTTTTTAGATGACTTGACTGTATGGATATCAAACGCTTGTTTCCCCTTGCAGCAGAGTCTAGGACAGAGGGATGTGCTGGTGTTGCCTGGAGTCCAGAAGAGATTTATAAGAATGACTCCGGAATGAAGGCCTTGTTATATGAGGAGTGATTGACGACTCTAGATCGGTACTCTATGAAGTTTAGAAGGATGAGGGTGGATCCGATTGAAATTTATAGAATACTGAGAGGTCTGGATAGTGTGTATATGGAGAAGATGTTTTCATTTGTGGGAGAGACCAGGACCAGGTGCAGCCTCAGAGTGAAGGGACAACCCTTTAGAACTGAGATGAGGAGGAATTTCTTGAGCCAGAGGATCATTAATCTGTGGAACTCCTTGCTGTAGAGGGTTGTGGAGAAAGTCATTTAATGTATTTAAGACAGAGATGGATTGGTTCCTGATTGATAAAGGAATTGGTAAGGGGATCAAGGGTCGCAGAGAGAAAGGTTGAGAAACATTATCAGCCATGATTGAATGGTGGAGCAGACACCATGAGTAATTAGATTAGATACCCTACAGTGTGGAAACTGGCCATTTGGCCCAACAAGTCCACACTGACCTTTTGAGGAGTAACCCACCCAGACCCATTTCCCTCTGACTAATGCACCGAATATGGGCAATATAGCATGGCCAATTCACCTGACATGCACATCTTTGGACTGTGGGAGGAAACTGAAGCACCCAGGGGAAACGCACGCAGACACAGGGAGACTGTGCAAACTCCACACAGTCGCTTGAGGCTGGAATCGAACCGTGGTCCCTGGTGCTGTGACGCAGCAGTATGTACTGCTGAGCCACTGTGCCTCCATTAGGTGAATGGCCTAATTATAGACAATAGACAATAGGTGCAGGAGTAGGCCATTCTGCCCTTCGAGCCAGCACCACCAATCATTATGATCATGGCTGATCATCCTCAATCCCGTTCCTGCCTTATCCTCATAACCCTTGATTCCACTATCCTTAAGAGCTCTATCCAACTCTTTCTTGAAAGTATCCAGCGACTTCGCCTCCACAGCCTTCTGGGGCAGAACATTCCATACACCCACCACTCTCTGGGTGAAGAAGTTTCTCCTCAACTCTGTTCTATATGGCCTACCCTTATTTTTAAACTGTGTCCTCTGGTTCAGGACTCACCCATCAGCGGAAACATGCTTCCTGCCTCCAGAGAGTCCAATCCTTTAATAATCTTATATGTCTCAATCATATCCCCTCTCAGCCTTCTAAACTCAAATGTATACAAGCCCAGTCGCTCCACTCTTTCAGCATAAGATAATCCCGCCATTCTGGAAATTGACCTCGTGAACCTATGCTGCACTCCCTCAATAGCCAGAATTCCTCAAATTTGGAGACCAAAACTTCGCACAATATTCCAGGTGTGGTCTCACCATGGCCCTGTACAGCTGCAGAAGGATCTCTTTGCTTCTAGTTTAGTTTGCTCTCAGTAGAGGGGACCCATTTTCTCCCTTGCACACTATGTCACTTACATCCATTTTATTTCTTTTTCTCTTTCACCACAATTACCAATCCATTTGCCTTTTTGCACTGGGTTTTCACATGCTCCCCCTCTACCTCAAATGAAAGTAGAACAACCTCAATTTCCTTATGCCTTTCCTTTCTGAAGAAAGATCACACTGGACTTGAAACGTTAACTCTTTTTGTCTCCACAGATGCTGCCAGACCTGATCATTTCTCTATCATTTTCTGTAGTTGTTTCTGGAAATCATGGAAGACCCAGAACCTCTACAATTCATACTCCTTCTTCCCTCCCTTCCTGTGTCTTTGGAGACATTTTGTATGGTGTTTATTCAATTTTAATGTCAAAACAATGCTGCAGATTTGATTTTACCAATAAAACAGAAGTTTATTTTGCAAAAAATGAAGAAATAGAAGAAACCAAGCTATTCACAAATAACATAATTCAAAAGATTTTGAAACACACAGTAAAATACAATCCTGTCTTCCCCAAAACCATCAATTTATAGAACTAAAACACCATAGAAAATTTGCTTTCTTATCACATCTATAGATTTACCTTATTTGGTTATTTCAATTCCTGTTGTCAAGAGTTTGAGAGCTTCTTCCTTGGATTAAAACATGCGTTACTTTCTGAATAAGAAGCCATGTTGAAGACCAGAGGATTTCATTTGCTGGACAGACACCAATAATGGCTGTCGATTTATAAGGGCGACGGAACAAAGGAGTTTAGTCTTATGAATCGTTTACTGATTGGAGGAAATACAAGTGAAATGCTGCTTCACCTGGAAAGACTGTTTAGGTTCTTAGACCATAAGCAAGGAAGAGTTGAAGGGGCAGTTATTGCACCTTCTGCGGTTACATGGGAAGGTGCCCTGGGGAGTGGAGGTGGTGTTGGTGGTCAGCAAGGAATGGACTAAGGTGTCCCAGCAGGAATGGTCCCTGTGAAATGCAAATAGGGGGAGTGTGGTGCAGGTGTGTTTGTGGTGGCATTCTGCTGGAGTTGTCTGAAATGGCGGAGGATGATCCTTTGAATGCAGAGGCTGGTGGAATGAAAAGTGAGGACAATTAGGACCCAAACACACTGTTGAGAGTAATGGGAAGGGCAAGGGCGGAAACGCAGGTGATAGGTTGGTTGCAATTGAGGGCTGTGTCAATCACAATGGGTGGGAAACTACAGTTATGGAACAAGAAAGCCATGTCAGCAGCGCTGTTTTGGAAGGTGGCATCATCTGAACATATATGGACGTAAGCGAAAGAATTGGGAGAATGGGATGGAATCCTTACAGGATGTGGAGTGTGAGAGCTGTAGAGAAGGTAGCTATGGGAGTTAGTGGCTTTGTAGTGGATGACAGTGGTTTTATCACTGCCTGAGGCTTTCTTATTATCTGATAGGTCTGATATGTCTGGTGAAATTCAACCACATCTCTATGTGGTCCAGGCCAGTAAAAATGTTTTTGTATTTTGGCTTGAGTTTGCCTTACTCTCAAATAACCTCCTAATAATAATTCATGTGCTACCCACAGCACCTCCTTTCTATAACCCGCTGAAATACAAATTGATGAACTTCTGCTCATATTTCATCTGCCATTGTAATGGTCTCCATTTCCTCATCAAGTCTCCATTTTTAAGATAGTGGGATACACTCACATTCTTCATCTATGTATATTTTTTCATACAACTGCCTTATTTTTCCATCTTTTTGTTGTACTTCTCAGCTAACTTCTCTGAACTAAAAAATCCAGTTTGTTCTCAATCTATTCTTACTTTTTTTCTCAACTATTTGATCAAATAGAGCTTCTGATAATAGTGGTTAAACTTCCTTATCTTTATTCTTTGATTTCCCTTCCTGTTTCAACCTTTGTGACACAGTCAGGAAAAATCTCAAGAAATACCTCCTGGAGCAGTTGCCCAATTTTCCACTGGCCTTTCAACCACAGTAGGCATCACTCCCACTTGTGATCCAATTATATCATTCCTAAGGATAAACTGTACCTCGGGAACAGAGAATTTCTCTATTGCCACTACTTCAATACTTTTGACTGGATTCTCCAACTTTATCTTATACAATAAAACACTGCTCTCCTCACCATGAATTCCACATATTGCTACCTTTTCTGGCAATACCCCTTCCCCAAGTACATACCTCCTCATTTCTCACCAGCAAAGATTGTCTTGCTCCCACCCAGATTCATGCCCCTGTCCTATCCCTGTAACCCTGCATTTGCCATGGCTAATCTACCTAACCAACATCCCTGGACACATAAGGCAACTTAGCATGGCCAATCCCACTAACCTGCACATTTTTGGACTGTGGGAGGAAGCTAGAGTATTTGAAGGAAACCCACGCAAACACAGGTAGAATGTGCAAACTCCTTATATGTTTTACTTAGCTTATGATTCAATGACATGACTCCAATGTGTTTTTACTGATCACTGTGAAGTCATAGGCCCTACAGTGTGCAAGCAGGCCATTTGGCCCATCATGTCCAAACTGACCGACTAAAGACCACCTCACCCAGACTGTACCCCCTTCACTATCCCGGTAACCCTGTACTTCCCATGGCTATCCCATCTAGCCTGCACGCTATGGGCAATTTAGCATGACCAATCCGCCTAGCCTGCACATCTTTGGACTGTGGGAGGAAACTGGAACACCTGCAGGAAACCCATGCAGACACTAGGAGAATGTGCATACTCCACACAGACAGTCGCTCAAGGCTGGAATTGTACCTGGATCCCTGGTGCTGTGAGGCAGCAGTGCTAAACCCTGGGCCACCAAAGTCAAAGTAAGCTTGCAGTTTAAAAGGACAGGATGATAGAAATGGGTACTTATAAGTCTGAAAAATGACTGTTCCTTGATTTGATTTTCACCTCAATATCATCTTGCGTAGTAATTATGTGTTTTTTCATCTCAATATCATTTTGCGTAGTAATTATCTCTTTATCAACATTACTCCTCTGTGAATCTGGTGGAGTTTGGTTGCGAACCAACAACATGAACGAATTGATTTGAGACAAACAGATTATTTATACCATTACACTTAATTTGTGAAAGCTCTTATTGAGTTCCTCTGATAACTTCTTTAGGCGTGCACAGAGGTTCTCTGGGTGGAATAATTTTTCTTTGTCTTTGATTTTTTTCTAGCATGTTTCACAGACTTGGGAAGTGTTGCAGTATTTAATTTTTTTTAGTGGGGAGCATCATAGACACAGTTTCAATCAGAATGCATTTACAAGACTGATCTTATGTGCTAAGTCTGTCTACTTTTCATGCAGTTCATAATTCAGCTCTTTCAGTTTTGATATTATGTTTGTAAGGAACCCAAAATTATGCAACCATGGATTGTTGTCAGTTCATTGCACACCCTATTCCTTGATTTACAAAAAGTGACAATTTCAGGCATCAGATCTAACTTTTGCAGGACCTTCTCTCAGCGTAATTATGCCAGCATGGAGGAATAGTTCACATTAGGTAGCATTGAGCTTGTTGAATAAGGATTTGCGCAAGAACTTTTATTACATTTTGTATAGTCCATAATTTCTACTTGATAATGGATGCTGCTTCACATAGTACTAATTCATGCAGGAGGGGAAATTAAGCGAATTTCTGCCATATACAAAAAAGAATGGCATTTGCATCAGTCATGGCTGATGCACTGTCATTTGTGATGGAAACCAGTTTTTTGACTGGAATGTTTTTCTCAAACATATATTTTTTGGATTCATTGTGGGTGGTGATGGACTTAATTTTATGTAACAAAGCTGGGCAAGTGATTGAAGTATTAGTGGGGAAATATTTTGCAGACTGCGATCAAAAGCCCATTATCAAAATTGTTATAGAAAAGATCACAGAATCCCTACAGTGTGGAATCAAGCCATTTGGCCCAACAAGTCTGCACTGACCGTCCAAAGAGTAACCCACCCAGACCCATTCCCCTACCCTATTATCCCCTGACTAATACACCTAACCTACACAATTTAGCATGCCCAATTCACCTGACCTACACATCTTTGGATTGTGGGAGGAACACGGAGCACCCGGAAGGAACCCACACAGACGCAGGGAGAACATGAAATCTCCACACAGACAGTTGCCTGAGGCGTGAATCAAACCTGGCTCCCTAGCACTGTGAGGTAGCAGTGCTAGCCACTGAGTCACCATGCCACTCCATGGACCATACTAGAAAAAAATCAATGACAAAGAAAAGGACAAGAATGCGTCTGAAATCAAAGTTCTAAACTGGGAGATGGCTGATTTTAATAGGTCAGATATGATTTGATGAGAGTGGGCTGGGAGCATATGCTTTCAAGTAAATTTGTCTTAGAAGAGTGGGATGCAGTTAAGAAGAAAATATGGATAGTATAGGGCCAACATATTTCACAAAGGGTGAGACTACCAAATTCTATGAGCTCTGGATATTGAGGGATATGCAGCATCGGATTAAAATAAAAAGGGAGATTTTTGGCAGATACTGATAGGGCCAAACAACAAAATCCCAAGAGGAATATAGAATGTGCAAAAGGGAACTTGAAAAGGACATTAAGATAATTGAAAAGGGACATGAATGAATTTTGGTAGGTAAAATAAAAGAAAGTCCTAAGTTATTTAAAAGAATAATGGGGATAAAGTATGGCAGATTCACGGCCACAGTGGTAATATGTGTGCAGAGCCAAAAGAAGTAGACGGAGTTCTAAATTAATACTTTGTGTCGGAGTTCACTTGTAAGATGGACAATATTGGTATATAAATCAGGGATAAAGTCAGTGATAAGTAGTGAGGAGGATATCTTTAAATTATAGGAAGATATAAAGGGTCGTCAGAAGGGCTGATCCATGGCAAATGGAATTCAATTGCATTAATTGTGAAGTGATGTACTTGGGCAGGAGAAACAAGACAGGGAATATACAATGAACAGATAGGACCCTGGAAAGCATTGAGTACCAGATGGACCTTGATGTGTATGTACCCCAGTCCCTGAAGGTAGCAGGACAGGTGAAAAAGGTGGTCTAAAAGCATCTGGTACACTGGCTTTTATTACTTGATGCATCAGACCAGGGAGGATAGACAGGAACTGTATAAAACATTCGTTAGGCTACTGCTAGAATATTGTGTGCAGTTCTGGAATCCATATTGCAGGAGGGATGTGATAGCACTGGAGATGGTACAGAGATTTGCCAGGAAATTGCATGAGCTGGATTATTTCATTTGTGAACAGAGATGGGACACACTGGTGTTGGTTTCCTTACAGCAGAGGAAATTGAGAGGGGATAATTGAAACGTATAAAATTATGAGGAGCATACACATGCCAGACAGGAAGAAACCTTTCAGTTTAATGATGGGATAAATGACAAGGGAGCATAGATTTAATGTAAGGTGTAAAAGATTTAGGAGAGATGAGAAAAAAACAATTTCACTCAAAGGCGGTAGGAATCTAGAACTCACTGCCTGTAAGGGTGACAAAGGTAGGAACTGTCATGACATTTAATAAGAATTTAGATGCACACTTGTGATGCAAAGGCACACTAGAATATTAACCAAATAGTGGAAAGTTAGATTTAAATAGCTAGGGTTTTTTTACCAACATGAGTGCTGCTGACCACCATGATTCAATTCCTTGACCAATGTGCCCTACTTCATCCCTCATTATTGTCATTTCTTGTTATTTGTTTAAGAGGCTAAAGGATGAGAAGATCCTCTTTAGTTGTCATGTCCTGAACAGCCACATGCAAAAAAGCTGGGCTGTGTTAGTCATGCCGGTGGTTCATTGAAATGCAGTGAGAAGCATTCTCAGTCCTTCAAAATTTGCTGTACATACTGAAAGATGTTTTTGGAGAAAGACTCTACTTGTCTTGCTACTATGGAAGCACCAAGTGACATGTTTAGGATTGCCATAATTATTTCTTCTTTGTTCTTAAAGGTTCAAAATAAGGAGTCAGCAGCCATAGTCATTTTTTTCTTTAATTAATTTGCCATCTCTGAATGATTTATTCTGTTTTTCTAAAAAATAGCAAACACAAAATGATGCTTCAATATGGAGGCTAGCTTTTACAGTTGATTTAGAAAAAATGATTGTTGAGCTTTTAAAATGACCTTCAGCTCGTTAACTTTCTTTGTCTGAATCATGCTGTTAAAGCGACAGCTCTCCTTGAGTTTACTGTGCATCATTGTGTGATGTCTTTCCAAATTCCCTGTTTTAATATTTGATTTGGTGAGGTAATGGCCTTGTGGCACTAGTCATAGAGTTATAATGCCACCATGTCAGAGTTATAATGCCACCAGTTTGAATCCCACCATGTCAGATAGTGGAATTTGAATTCAATAATAATCTGGAATGAAGGATTTAATGATGATAATGAAGACATTGTCAATTGTTGGAAAAAAACCCAGTTCATTAATGTACTATAGGGAGGGAATTTGCTTCCCTTAACTGGCCTAGTTTACATGACTCCACACCACAATAATGTGGTTGATTCTCAACTGCTCTCTGGGCAATGAAGATTGGGCAGTAAATGCAGGTCCAGTCAGTTATGCCCACACCCCAAGAATGAAAACAAAATTTGGTGATGTACAAAGCAAATGCTCTTTTCTTTTACGGTTATGAACTGTCATGTGAAAGTTGTACATTTTTGGTTTCCTTTTATATGGTCCAGGTACATCACTTAACATAATTACTTTACTTTGAAGTTCATGATGTCAATTTGCCTCTGGTCACAATGCAGGTGTCTTCTGGATCTGCCCCTCTGAACAGCAGAATGTTGCTGGCTACCTTCATGTGTGGAAGCACAGGAGGTCATGATGCCTACTATCAAGTCTACAATCATGATTTGTTTCTGTGAACATTTGTTTGTTTTAAGTTGCTGAAATACTTGATGTGGGACATGACAACATTCCCAAAAATGTTTCTTTATCCTGCAAGGACCAGTTAGATAAGTCACTGAAAAAAAACTGCAAGGTCTGCAGAAGACAGACAGGAGAACAGGGTAGGTGCGCTGCTTTTGCTGATTCCTCAGTGACATTGTGGGCCAAATAGCCTCCTAGGATTCTAATCAGTTCCTAGTCCATTTCTTTTTCCTTTTTTTTGAATTGCCACCACAAAGCTTACTTTATCATGCAATAATAGTCTATTTGGAATGAGATGAAACATGGTGCAACAAGCTGGCAAAACCTGTTGACAGCTTGCACTTTATCTTTTATAGTCACATGGTTTATGGAAGCAGAAGTTCATGGGGCAGCATGGAAACACAGGCAGACATTGAAATTAATTGTCAGTGAACAGTGGCATCGACTGTCAGAAACTCTGTGATTGATCAGTCATAGAGTCATGGGGATATACTGCATGGAAACAGACTCTTCAGTCCAAATCGTCCATGCCAACCAGATAGCCTATCCAAATCTAGTCCCGATTTAGACGTACTGGTGTTGGACTGGGGTGTACAAAGTCAAAAATAACACACCAGGTTATAGTCCCATTTGCCAGCACTTAGCCCATATCCCTCTAAACCTTTCCTATTCATATACCCATCCAGATGCCTTTTAAATGCTGTAATTGTACCAGCCTCCACTGCTTCCTCTGGCAGCTCATTCCATACATACACCACCCTCTGTGTAAAAATATTGCCCCTTAAGTCCTTTGTATATCTTTCCCCTCTCACCCTAAACCTATGCCGTCCAGTTCTGGACTCCCCCACCCCAGGGAAAAGACTTTGTCTATTTATCCTATCCACGCCCCTCATGATTTTATAAACCTCTTTAAGGTCATCCCTGAACCTCCGAGCTACACGGAAAACACCTCCAGCCTATTCAGCCTTTCCCTATAGCTCAAATCCTCCAACGCTGTCAACATCCTTGTAAATCTTTTCAGAACTCTTTCAAATTTCACAACATCCTTCTGATAGATCATAAAACGATCACAATATATTTGCTGGAGACCATCATGCGAAAGTAATAGTTCTACTGCCTCAACAATGTACCTTACTTTATCAGAAAACCACAAACTACTCCTGAACAAGCCACTCTTATCGTTCCTCTGAGTTACAATGTCAAATAAGGAGATAATTCTTGCTGTGAATTCACTCATTCTTGTAAGTGTTCAGTGCTCAGATTCTACGGAGTCATATTGTGGTGTATTCTTACAGCCAAGAGCTAGATTTGAAAAAAGATCCCAAAAGTAACAACCTATCACTTCTCACTATGTTTCTGGACAATATAGAAGCGAAACAACTTTATCATCTCTGACAAATGAGTTTTCCAAAATATGGGCTGGATCTTCATTTTAGAGTCAGACAGGAGGGGACAGGAAAATTAATAACTTATTGTGCCCACCTTGTGGAAAAAATTCCTGCAAAATTGTGATTTTTCTTCTGGGATTGTAAGAATTACCAACTCCATAATCTGAATTGACTTTGCAACTGGGGCTCTGAGTGCCAAGACAATCTGTTTTAATGGCTTTCCTTGCAGACTGAGACTTTGTTTCTGTGTGTAATGAAAGCAATAGAACAGAAAACAGTCCTCACCCTACACCTTTCAGACCCCATCACCTCCCATGTCCCATCCATGCCAGCCTAGCTGCTTCATATCCTCATGGTCCTTCATATTCTACATTTTAATTTATACTTCTCATGGTCCTTCATGTCTTCCATACGAATATTTGCCTTTGCAACCATCCCAAATGTCCTCTCATAACCTTCATGCTAACTTATAGTTTTTCCACACTGATTAAGTTGATACAAATGCGGCACCAAACTAACCAAACCTATATTACCAATGGCATCAAAAGGTTAATTCATATTTTTCATAAAAACAAATCTGTATTTACTACAGACACATAAGTGTCAAACTGCCAGTAACGCATTAAATCAACAGCAAAAACTCTTTATCTCTTTAACTCTGTATCTCTTTATCTTATATAAACAAATGTTATACAATTGATAAGTAGATCTAAGAGAAAGAAACTGTCAATCAAGAAATGTTTCCCCCTTGGATGGAGCTCTTTCAATAGATTAATGGATGACTGGACTTTGTTATGAATTCTTGGCTGAGGATGAGAGGACCTAGTATCTTCTAAAACAACTGTGACAAAGTCTGAGAGAACTGAGCTGGGCCATCTAAGCAGTCTATGTAAGAACTCCTGTACCTTTTTGGCCACCTAATCACTACTGCCAGGATTGGCGTCTGTCTCCCATGCAAGTATCATATAGTTCAGGGCATCTTTTATGAAGGTGACATTGAAAAATTTCTCAATCCGAGCTATTCACCTTTGTAGCAGAATCCTGTGATATTTTATTTGTTTTAATGAAGAACCATTGTCATATTTGGTAGTGTTGTATTCTTGTTTTCATGTAAATTAAATATTTGCTGTAGGTTTACAGTTCTTTCTGTAGGAACTAACCCAAGAAGCAACTGTAATATGGTTCAAAACAGTTTCCATCACCTGCCTTCATTTGTTTTTCATCATAGGAGGTTAGCTTTGCTGCCTGAGCCAATGCCTGGTTGCCTTTGAGAAGGTGATGGTGAACTGTTGTGTTGAACTGCTATAATCCATTTAGTTTAGGTAAATCCACATTGCCTTTAGGAAGAGAGTTCCAGGATTTTTACCCAGTTACAGTGAATGAATAGTAATATATTTAGAAGTCAGGATGTTGAGTGACTTGGAGGGGAGCTTCAAGGTCATGGTATTTCCATGTATCTGGTGTCCTGCCCTTTAGGTGGTTGTGATAGTCAGGTTGAATGTTGCTATTTAAGGAGCCTTGGTAGATTTCAGCAGTGCTTTGGTAGTACTCACTGCTGTTACTGAATGTCATTGGAGGACGCACTACATGTTTGTAGATGTGATGCCACGCAAGTGGGCTGCTTTGTCCCAGATGATGTCAAGCTTCTTGAATGTTTTTGCAGCTATGCTCATCTCAGCAAATGAGTATTTTACCAAGACTATGCTCCTGAGTCATGCTTTGTATATAGTAGATAGGCACTGGGGAGTCAACAGGTCAGTTACTCACTGTAGGATTCCGAGCCTCTGACTTGCTCTTGTAGCACAGCATCAGTATGGCAAGTCCAGGTTAGTTTCTGGTCAACAGTAATCTCTGGGACATTGATAGTAGGTGAAGTCAGTGATGGTAACACCATTGAATGTCAAGGGGTGATGGTTGCATTCTGTTTTGTTGGAAATGGTCATTGTTTGGTACTTGCATAGTGTGAATGTTACCTGCCACTTCATAGCCCGAACTTGGATATTGTCCAAGTCTTGCTGCATTTAGACATGCACTGCTTCAGTATCTGAAGAGTCACAAATGGTGCTGAACATTGTGCAATCATCAGCAAACATCCTACTTCTGTGAGGTATTGCATTTTGGTAATACAGGCAAGGACAGGACTTATATAATTAATGATAGGGCCCTGGGTCGTGTTGTAGGACAGACAGACTGAGGGGTTCAGATGCATAATTCCTTGAAATTTGTGTCACAGGTAGACAGGGTGGTTAAGAAGGCATTTAACATGCTTGCCTTTATTGCTCAGACCTTTGGGTATAGGAGTTTGCATGTCATATTGAGGTTGTATGGGATACTGTGTGCAGTTCTGGTTGCCCTGATATAATAAGGATATTATTAAAGTTGAGAGGGTTCCAAGAAGATTTATCAGGATGTCACCTGGAATAGAGGGTTTGATATATAAAAATAGACTGGAAAGCTGGAACTTTTTTCACTGGAATGTTGAAGGTTGAGAGATGGCCTTCTAGAGATTTATGAAATCATGAGGGGGATAGATAAGATGAATGCCAAGCTTCTTCCTTTTTGCATAGAGAGTGGTTCACGTGTTGAATGAACTTCCAGAGAAAGTGATGGATGCAGGTACTGTTACCATATTTAAAAGACATTTGCATAAGTTCATGAATAGAACGGTTGGGAGGGCTATGGGCCAAACATAGGCAGGTGGGATTAGTTTAGTTTCGGAACATGGTCAATGTGGACCCGAAGAGTCTGTTTCCATGCTTTATGACTCTATGACTCGATAACCTGATTTTCCAAGTCCACCTGCATACTGAAGTCCCCCATGATTATTGTCATAGTGCCTTTCTTACATGCTTTTACCGTCTCCTGATTCATTTTCTTCCCTATATCCTGACTACTGCTAGGAGGCCTGTATACAATTCCTGTCACGGTCCTTTTTCCTTTGCGCTTCCTCAATCCTTCCCACATAAATTCTATGCCTCCCAATTCCATACAACTTCTTGCTATTCATCTAATTTCTTACAAACAAGGCAACACCATCCCCTATGCCCATCTGCCTTTTGGTAGGGCAGGTATCCTTGGATACCAAGTTCCCAGCGCTGATCCCTTTGCAACCACATCTCTGTGGTACCCACAAGATCGTACCTGCCAATTTCATTCTGCGCTACAAGCATTCTTATTACTACATGCATTTACGTACAACACCTTCAGTCCTGCATTGACTGCCTCCCTTCTCATAGTTGTCGCCTATGCCTGAAGTTAAATTCCTGACCCTTTTCATATACTCTGGCCTATTACTTGTTCGAGAAACTTTAACCTCTACTGAGCCCTCTCCCTACTTTTTCCATATTTTTTCATGCAACTGAACCCATCCTCCCACCATTTTGGTTAAAGCCCTATCCACAGTTATGTGATTCACAAGACCATTGGACCCAACAAGATTCAGGTGGAGCTCATCTGATCGGAACAGCTCCTTTCATCCCCAGTTGCCTAAGTTGGGGCAGTTCAGCTTTGAAGAGAGACGACACATGCTGGGGTTGTTCTCCTTCAAGCAGATAAAGCTGAAGTGGAATCTGACTGTGCAAAATTCTGAGGGATATGAGTGGGGTTGATAGGGAGAAAGGAGAAAATGAGTACTGCAGATGCTGGAGATCAGAGCTGAAAATGTGTTGCTGGAAAAGCGCAGCAGTTCAGGCAGCACCCAAAGAGCAGGAGAATCGACGTTTCGGGCATGAGCCCTTCTTCAGGAAACTGATAGGGAGAAACACTATTTCCCCTCAGTAGAAAATGTTTTTCACTGCCTAAAAGATTGGTATAGGTAGGAATCCTCAAGATATTTAACAATATCTAAATAACACTTGAAATGCCATAGCATACAAGGCTATGAGCCAAGTGCTGGAAATTTGGGGATTTAAATAGATAGATATTTAATAACTTGCATGGACACATTAAGTCAAATGGCCTATTTCTGGCTGCAAAAACTTTGACTCTTTAACATCTTTTTAGGAAAAGAGTTCTAAAGACTCAGAACCTCATGTCTGGTTTAAATCAGTGACCCCTGATTTTTAACAGTGACACCTAGTTTTAGATTCTTCCACAAGCAGAAACATCATCTCCACATCTACCTTGTCAAGCCACCTCAGGATCTTGTATGTCTCATAAAGGTACCTGTTTCTTTCCTAAACTCCAATGGATACAAGGGTCATTTATCTAACCTTTCCTCATAAGATAACCCATTCATTCCAGATATTAGTCTAGTAATCTTATCTTTTTACCCATTTATGGGATACGTGAGTGTTCTTTGCTGGCCAGCCAGCATTTATTGCCTGACCCTAGTTGCCCTTAAGAAGATGGTGGTGAACTGCCTTCTTGAACAGCTGCAATCCACGTGCTGTGGGTTGACCACAATGCCGTTAGGGAGGGAGTTCTAGGATTCTGACTCAGTGACAATAAAGCAATGGCAATATATTTCCAAGTCAGGATGGTGAGTGGATTGATGGGAACTTCCAGGTGGCCATCTTTCCATGTATCTGCTGCCCTTGTACTTCTAGATAAAAGTAATTGGGGGTTTAGAAGGATCCAAGGATCTTTGGTGAATTTCTGCAGTACATAGTACACACTGCTGCTACTGAGTATTGGTGGTAGATCAAGCAGACTGCTTTTTCCTGGATGGTGCTGAGCTTCTTGAATGTTGTTGGAGCTGCTCGTTGAGCAAATGGGGAGTATTCCATTACATTCCTGACTTGTGCCTTGTGAATGATGAACGGGCTTTGGTAAAATGGATTATGCAACATCTATATTCTCAGGTCACATGCTATGATATAGTGATGACATCATTAGCATTTCTCTGAAAGGCATTCAGACATACTGATCGTGAAACATTAGTACACAACAGCCAGAAACAAGGTTGGCTATATACCTGTTTTACGTGACTTCTGCTGAAATCATGTCCTATGGGAGCTGTAAAATCTATCTCTTGGCTACTGGAAGAGCCAGACTTACTCATTAACATCTATGGATTTTATCTCCAATACAACTCAGTGATGTTAATCTGACTAGATTCGAAGTGCTCATTTTAAAAAACAGAGTTGACAAAACATAGCATGTGCAACTCATAATTGAGGACAAAAAAACATACAATGCTAACAGATGGCTAATATAAACACAAAGCGCTGCAGAAACTTAACAAGTCTGGCAGCATCTGTAGAGATAGAAACCGATTTAATGTTTTGATTCTAATATGACTCTAATTTGCTTCCTGTGTTGTAAAACAACACTTCTTTTGGTTGCTTGTTAATTGCTTGTGCGTGGAAACCATTCATTATTCTATAGTTTGTTTAGGACATTTATTTCAGTGCTTGAATAGCCCATCCTGTTTTCTCTAGTCATCAGTATAATGATAAGGTGATGATGATAATCATAGTAGTGACAGTTTCTTTCACTGTTCCATAGAATTACTATTTTCTTTGATATAATGCCAGTACTTTATATTTTGCAATCTGCACTCTCTAATATTTATAAATATTTATGCATGCACAAAAAATTCACAATAGGAGGAATCTATGTGTTGAAAAGACATGATCATGTTAGAGTATTGTTCAAAGCTTTAGTACAAAATAATAATTTCGTTTTGAGCCTGGCCAGCTTTTATTATCCATTCCTAATTGCCCAGAGGGCATTTAAGAGTCGTCCATATTACTGTGGGTCTAGAGTAACATGTAGGTCAGATCAGGTAGGTATGGCAATTTATTTCCCCTAAAGGGCATTAGTGAACTAGATAAGTTTTTCTCCAGCATTAAACAATAGTTTCATGGTCATCATTAGAGTCTCAATGATGGGCTGGCAACAATAGAGGTGTTGGAAGGGATCATGAGAACATCCAATACTCATGCTAACAAAACTGATTTTAAGAAAAGGTAAATTACTAAATTGTAATCATGCGATCACATTATATAATGGTCAATTGTAATTTTAATTAATGCATAATTGTCCCACCTGCTGAATGCAGTGAGCTGAGATTGAAAGAGAAAATGATACATGTATGTCAGCCCCTAAATAGAGACACTCAAATTATAATGAAGAGGTTCTATCTGAAACTGAACCTGTTGTTTTGCTTTCAAATTTTGATGGTTTTACTGGCTTGGGCCACGTCTTATACAGTTAATAGCAGAGCCCTGGGGAGTACTGCCGAACAAAAAGACCTAGGGGTGCAAATACATAATTTCTTGAAAGTGGTATCACAGGCAAACAGAGCAGTAAAGAAGACATTTGGCATACTTGCCTACATCAGTCAAATCATGTTACAGCTATAGAAGCCATTGGGAAGGCCACACTTGAAGTACTGTGTACAATTTTGAGTTATAAGAAGAGGTTGGATATGCTGGGACTTTTTTCCCTAGAGCATAGGAGGCTGAGGGGTGACCTTAGAGACGTTTGTAAAATAATGCGGGACATGGTTAAGGTGAATAGCCAAGGTCTTTTACCAAGGGTAGGGGAGTCCAAAACTAGAGGGTATGGATAACTAGAGGGCATAGGTTTGAAGTGAGAGACGAAATATTTAAAAGGGACCTGAAGGGCCAGCCTTTCTTTATACCTCAAAACTTCCATATATAGCAACACTATGGTAAATCTCTTCTGAACCCTCTCCAGCTTAAAAATATCATTCCTACAACTGAGCAACTGACGTGGTAGAAGCTCTGGTATGATTACAACATTTAAAAGACATTTGGACACTACATGAATAGGAAAGCTTCAGAGGAAAATGACCTAAATGCAAGAAAATGGGATTAGTTCATTTTAAGAAACATGGTTGGCATAGGTGAGTTGGGCTGAAGGGCCAGTTTCTGTGCTGTATGACTCTATGACTCTATAATTGTTCCAATTTTTGTCTTTATATGAGCAGTTTGGCTGAGGTTACAATTGGCTGTGGAAAGCCACAGCACTTGAATTTTAATAAATGGTAACTAAGATTAACCAAAGTTGAACTTGTGCAGGTACTTAGGAAGTGGAAAATGCTTGGTGGGTCTTTTGTAGTGTAGTCCTGGTGTTCCTACCTCTGAGCCAGGAGTCCCAGGTTCAAGTCTTACATGGCGAAAGGGAGTACTGCAGGTGCTGGAGTTATCAGAATCAAGAGTGTGGTGCTGGAATAGCACAGCAGGTCAGGCAGCATCAGAGAACCAGGCAAAAGTCCTTCATCAGAAATGAGGCTGTGAGCTTTGGGGGCTGGAGAGATAAATGGGAGGGTGGGTGATGCTGGGAGGAAGGTAGTTGAGAATGCAATAGGTGGATAGAGGTGGGGGTAGAGGTGATAGGTTGGAGGGGAAGGTGGAGTGGATAGGTGGGAAGGAAGATGTGCAGATGGGACAGGTCATGAGGATGGTGCTGAGCTGAAAGGTTGGAATTGGGGTAAAGTGAGGGCAGGGAAATGAGGAAACTGGTGAAATCTACATTGATGCCATGGGGTTGGAGGGTCCCGAGGTGGAAGATGTGGGGTTCTTCCTCCAGGTGTCGGGTGGTAATGGAGTGGCAATGGAGGAGGTCCAGGACCTGCATGTCCTCGGCAGAGTGAGAGGGGGAGGGCAGAGTGAGAGGGGGAGTTGAAGTGTTCAGCCACGGGGGGGGTGGGTGGGTGGGGGGGGTTTGATTGGTGCGTGTGTCCCGGAGATGTTCTCTGAAGCGCTGTGCGAGTAGGCGTCCTGTCTCCCCAATATAGAGGAGACCGCATCGGGAGCAACAGATATAGTCAATAACGTGTCGTACGTGCTCCAGTGGTGTGTAATATCTCTCAATAGGTTGATTGGAAAATAACTAAGTGAAAAATGCAAAGATTCAATGGGAAATTATTTTTAACATTACAAGAAACTTGAAGTTTTGAAAGACAGGAAACTCTTCATTATGACAGTACTGGATTTCCGAAAAGTCCTTGGCAAATTTGTTGATAAAAAGTCCTTACCCAAGCTTCACTACTATGGAATTAGGGCAACTTTATTAAAATGGATTTGGCATGTCTGCATCAGCAGAAGATAAAATGCGGTGTGTATTGGAGGGAATTCTTTCCTTTTCTGGAGACATATTCTCTGGAGTGCCACAGGGTGCTCTGTTGGGACCATTACTCCTCTTGATGTACAAAAACAATTCTCCCAACAAACTTAAAAAATGTATGACTAGTTACAGATGACTGTGTGGTTTCACATCAAGATAAAATCATATCATCCAAGGCAAGATTATCTTCTGGATTTGCAAAAACAGTGGGACTAAAGGGAGATGGCGTTCAATATTTAAAAATGCTGCATCATGCCCATTACTATCAAAAATGATGCACCAGTAGAATAGAACTAACACGTAGCCTTAAGCCTCATAATCAAATTTTACATTGGGCAGATGTAGAGCTGTACCTGGAGTTCATCTTAAATACAATCTCCAGTGAAAATGCTGTATTCAGTGATTAATACTCAAAGCAAACAGGGCTTTTAGATGTCTAAGGAGAAATGTTTGGTATTGCAATGAAAGTATCAGAAGTCACATGTTTCGGCTAGATTCGCTAAAACAAAAAGTCCCCTTTTTCATAATTTAAAGTTGGTTTTTGTTATTTTACCTGATGCCAGCCTATAATTTATCAAACTTGTTGAATTCACATGCACATGGCTGAATTTTCTAAAGTACTTAACAACGAGGGTAATGGCAAAGCAGTTGGTAAAATATGGTCAGAATAGTTTCTTGATGTTGAAAAAGAGAGTTTGATTTTTATGCATAATATTTCAACAGCTTGATGAAAATCTCAATAATAAAGTGAAGTGCTTCCTTCTCTCCCTTCAGAACATCTTTGTTGCTCCCGGTTTATGCTTAGATGATGATGAGTTGTTCCTTTTTAGAATTGTGTAAGGGTGTCCTCAGACTAAAGGCCACATATCTTTGAACAAATTATCTGTAGGTTTAGTTTGTTCCATATCTCCTACAATTACAGTTTAGCAAGTTTCATGATATAGTTTGCTGCTTCACATATGCCTTATTGTTGGAAAATGTTTACAATTCTTTCTTGCATGACAAAATCATGTTTCTTAGTTTATAGTTACAGAGTGGTTAATTTAAAAGTCATGTTCTGTTCTGTTACATAATTTTGATCACTACAATTTGATTTCACTGGGGTGGTTACAGCTAGGATTTTGTATCCATTTAAATGAAGACTTCTATGTGCAGGTGTGTTGTTACAGATCATCAATCACAAAGTACCTTTGCAAGCACTTTTAAAGATTAGTAAGGAATGCAGTTCCCATATTAACCTGTTTCTAATTTACTGACATCTCGCAGAGACCAGTGATTCCCAAATGGGTTATTGTCAGTATCTTGCGAATCTTCTTGCTAGTTTCTGTCAGCTCTGGAATCAAAGCCAAGTGTCTCTCAAAATTTATTTGTTTTTGTGCTATTTCACTCTGTCCAGCTCAGATATAACATAGGCATCAATTGTGCTTAGCCATCTCTGAGTGTGGAGGACATGTGGTGCATTGAATATTTGAAGGAAGTAACCATTCAAAATATTTGCGATTTATTTTCATCCTCACTTCTACATCAATTTTTGTATTTTATGGTCCCCTTTCTTCCTCTAATAGCTTTTATATCACTCTCTACCAGAAAACTGTTCAATTTAACTCCTTTTGCTATGCTTTAATTCTTAAGTTCCTCTTTACTGAGCTAGTGTCCATCCTTCAAAATAATAATCATCTCTACTGCTTGTTTCTTTCTGTCTTATATTCTTCCTACTCATAATCGTGTCCTTTCTTCTTGTAGGATCAATGCCTTCTTAGAATAACATGACCAAAAGTGTAAACTTATTACGTGGTGGGACTGTACCTAAATGCTACTTCATCAATGAATCCAAATGTCCTGTTTATCCAGAAAATGTTGAGATTTAGCAAAATTTTATGCCATCAGAGCAACAATAGCATAACTTTTATTTATATAATCTCTTTAGCATAATAACGTGTGCTTGACAAGAGCATTAAAATAAAGTATGTTGCTCAGCCATATAAGGAGATAGTAAGTCAGATGAGCACAAGGCTTGTCAAAGAAGTGCATCTTGAAGCAGGAAAGTAAGGCAAAGGGACTGACACTGTTTGGAGGGAATTTCAGAGTATTGGGCATCTGAGCATCTGAAGCCACATATACCAATAGCAGAGGGATTAAAATTATGGATGCTCAAGATACTAAAATTAGAGGAGAGCAGGTATCTTGGAAAGTTGTGGGCTGGAGGATGTTACAGAGATATTCAGTGGCAAAACTATAGAGGGAGTTGAAAACAAGAATGAGAATGTGGGTAAGTACGTACAAGAATGTGATCTTGTGTAAGGTATCAGCAGCAAACCATTGTAGGACCTCAAGAGTACAATGTGGGAGTCCATCACATTGAATGTTGGAATAAGTAGTCAAGTTTATTACAGACAGCAAAGGCATGAGTGAAGGTTTCATAGCCAGTAAGAAGGGACAGTGATATTGAATTAGTTGGCCTTAGTAATGGCACAAATGTGATGTTTATAGCTCATCTTGGGGTTAACTGTAAGACCAGCATTGTGAACAGACTGGTTTATCTGAGACTGTTGCCAGAATGAGAGAGGGAGATTATATAGTGAGGCAATGAATAGAATGGAATATCTTTTATTATCATGTGTAATCAAGTAGAGAAGTACTGTAGTATAGTGAAATCTTAGGTACAAAGTACCTAGGTACAAATCTCAGATACAAAAGAGGAACAAAAAATAAAAGTAATTGCATTACTTTACAGTGATTTACAGCATAAGTTAGAAATGTGATATTGTTAAAAAGAAAGACATTACAGTCAGATAATCAAGTTACAAATAAGCATTACATTGCAGTAGCTCAGGCAGGGACTTCCACATGTGATCTGACTGACCGCACCAAACTCCAGCTTTATAGCTCATCTTGGGGTTAACTGTAAGACCAGCATTGTGAACAGACTGGTTTATCTGAGACTGTTGCCAGAATGAGAGAGGGAGATTATATAGTGAGGCAATGAATAGAATGGAATATCTTTTATTATCATGTGTAATCAAGTAGAGAAGTACTGTAGTATAGTGAAATCTTAGGTACAAAGTACCTAGGTACAAATCTCAGATACAAAAGAGGAACAAAAAATAAAAGTAATTGCATTACTTTACAGTGATTTACAGCATAAGTTAGAAATGTGATATTGTTAAAAAGAAAGACATTACAGTCAGATAATCAAGTTACAAATAAGCATTACATTGCAGTAGCTCAGGCAGGGACTTCCACATGTGATCTGACTGACCGCACCAAACTCCAGTCTAACAACCTGTCCTCACTCCAATCCAAGCCTCCAGTCTGCTCCGTGCTGGCTCTCAGCTGCTACAAGGTAGGTTTTCTTGGGACTCGCTTCCCTCTGCTGGCTGCTGCTCTGGGACTCACTTTCCCATGCGGACCGCTGCTCCAGGACTTGCCTCTCCCCACCGGCCTCACGCCACTACTCCTGGACTCACTTACCCAAGCCAGACTCAGCTCCAGAACTTGCTTTCCCGCTCTGGAACTAGCTTCCCCCCTCCGGAATTCACTTTCCCATGCTGGCTTCTCTTCTGGGACTTGCTTACCTGCACCAGTGTCTGCCCCATCAACTCACCTCTGGGATTCGCCAGCAGCAGCCTTGAGTTTGGAGTCACCTCCTCCAATCCTCTCCAGATAAGTTTAAGTCAAAAGTTGAAAAAAAACTCAGAAAAGGAGAAAAAAAGAGAAAAAAAGAAAAAGAACAGACAGAGCAGAGGAGCTCTGGCTGGAATGTCTTACTCTGCTACCATCAGAAGTGGGGACTGAAAACAGTTTCAGTCTTCCAAATGTTTAAATGAAGGGAATTTCTACCGACCTGTGCTTGGAGGGAAACTTACATCTGGTTTGTTTCCAAAAATCTACTGCCCTGTTTCTTCTAGATGCTAGTGGTCATGAATTTAAAGGGTGATGTCTCAGGAGCCTTGGTAAGCCTGTGTTGCACTCTATATCTTCTGAGTGTCAGTGGGGTGTGAATGTTTGTGGATATGGTATTGAACGAGTGGGTCGCTTTGTTGTGGATGGTGTCAAATTTCTTGCATATTTATGGAGCTGTGGCCATCCAGGCAATTGGGGAATATTCCATTATATTCCTGATTTGAGCCTTGTAATGGTGAACAGGTTTTGGGGAGTCAAGAGGTGGGTTACTTGCTGCAGGATTCTTGGCCTCTGACTTTCTCTTGTAACCACAGTATTAATGTGGCAAATCCAGTTCAGTTTCCGGTCAATGGAAACCCCTAGCATGTTGATAGTGATGGATTCAGTGGTGGTAATGTCATCGAAAGTTAAGGGACTATGGTTAGATTGTCTGTTATTGGAAACGGTCATTGTCTGGCGCTTATGTGTCACAAATATGACTTGTCAAATTTAGATGTTATTCATGTCTTCCAGTGAACATGAATTGCTTTATTATCAGAGGAGTTTCAAATGATGTTGAACATTGTGCAAACACCCGTGAACACCCCCATTTCTGATCTTACAATGGAGGGAAAGTGTTTGGTAAACTAGTTGATGATGATTGGGCCTAGGATAATTGAATCTAGGATCAATTGGAAATTTGTGAATTACTATTTATACTTTGTATGTATCCGTTCAAGTCTTTGAATTCTACTAAGCAATGACTATCGTAATTAATTAATTCATGCTTCACTTTTTCTAGGCACAGATTGGGAAAAGAGCTTCCGGCAGATAGGATTTGAAAGGTGAGTTATTTTTTTTTATAGACAGGATTCTTTATGGATAAAACAAAATTGCAATCCTACTTATTTTATGAGGTTTGATGTAATGAAATAGTCTGTTTGATGTAGAATAATATGCACTTGATAATTAATTCCCTGGTAATCATCTGCAGGTTGCACCCTGTGTGCAAAATAGTATTGGCTTTTTCTATGCAGCCTTAAACATCTTCTTGTTCATTATCACAAAACAAAGTGGATATTTCAGGTGTTGTTTCATTTAGCAGCAAGTGAAAGAGCTTCATTTCAGAGTCAGTTACAATTTGTAATTAATCTATAATGAATGACAGCAGCCTTCAAGACTGTCTGCTAAATTGGATGTTACAATTGCTGACAGATATGCTGAATTTATGGTATTGTCTCTGTACACATCAAATTTTAAGATTTTTTTCCAGGGCCCTTGCTTAACCACAATCCAATCGTGTGTAGTTTCAGTGCCAAAACTAAACGGTGGCTCAGTGTTTAGCACTGCTGCTTCACAGTGCCAGGGACGCGTTGAGGGTTTCTTTCCACCCTCAGGCGACTGTATTGAGTTTGCACATTCTCCCCATGTCTGCGTGGATTTCCACCACGTGCTCTGGTTTCCTCCCACAGTCCAAACATGTTAAGACTAGGTAAATTGTCAATGGTAAATTGTCCATAATATGTAAGGATGTGTAGGTTAGATAGATTAGCCATGAGAAATACAGGATAGGACAGGGGGGAGCGCAGGTGCGGTTGGGATGCTCTTCAGAATATCAATGTGGACTCGATAGGCTAAATGGCCTGCTTTCACACTGTCAGGATTCTATAATAAGCAGAAGGTGTGGATTGTTTGATTTCCAAACTAGCCATCATTTCGTTACATAGAATTGAGTTTTGATCTGATTGCATTACCTTGGGTCATCCATGTCGCCTAAAAAAAACTAATTTTTTTATACTACTTTATACCACTACTTTTACAGTAATTTTCCAGAATCTTGTAGAGGCATATATTTTCATGAAAAGATATTGATTTCAATTCCTAGTTTTAGGTAGGGGCTTTAAATAATCTATTAAGGCCCCACTATATGATTCTGCAAAAGCTGCTTTTGGAATAAATTGAGCATTGAGGTTGCTCCACTACCTGACATATATGGCATATCTGGCAATAATTGGTGACATATTTATGTCACAGGTAGACAGGGTGGTGAAGAAGGATTTCTACATGCTATAAATCCAACAATTTTTGGAAAATTACAATGATGCATCCATTATCTTTGTAGCTACTTCTTTTAGAATCCTAGGATGCAAGCTATCAGCCCTAAAGGGACTATCTGTCTCTCGTCCCAATGGTTTGTCTCATACCATTTCTTCAGTTATGGGGATTGGACTTTGCAGTGTTCTATGGTGCAGATTCCTCAGAACTCTCATGTCTATTTCCTCTCTAGGCTGCAGTAACAAATCTGGCCATCAGAAAATCTAGACCATTATAAATTCAGCTTATTTTCAAAGTAAGTTACAAGCACCCTTAACACCTAAGATATGACCAGGAACTAAACATCTATTGCTTCACTCTCAAGTACGAAGATACTTAACACTATATAAAAAGGCAAGTCTCCACGAGATAATTAAGACAAAGAGCAGAAACAATTCCTGTTGGCCTTCTGGAAGTGAGGATTAAAGGTGATGACTTCTCACATCCAATGAATTTTCTGACAATGAAATCAAATTTTGGACAGCTGGAGAATGTTAGTAAAGGGATGACAAAGGCAAACATTGAAAGACTGCATGGAGGATCTGCAACAATTTTTCATTCCTGTCTGACACATAAATGCCATGGGAAAGGTGGCCTGATCATGTCTAACAAGGGAAATTAGGGCTAATATTAGATACAGTGAAGGAGCACATAAATTGACCAAAAATACTAGTAGACCTGAGGATCGACAGCAGTTCAGATTTCAGCAAAGGAGGATTAAATTAGTGCTGGGTCCACATTATTTATCATACATGCAGGCGATTTGAATGAGAATTTAGGAGGTATGGTTAGTAAATTTGTGGAGTTTAATTTAGATAAATGCAAGTTATTGCATTTTGATAGGTCAAATCAGACCAGGACTTAGACAGTCAATGGTAGAGCCCTGGGGAGTGTTATAGAACAAAGGCATCTAGGAATACAGGTTCAGAGCTCCTTGAAAGTGGAGTCACGGGTAGACAGGGTGGTGAAGATGACTTTCAGCATGCTTGACTTCATCAGTCAGAACACTGAGTATGGGAGTTGGGACATCTTGTTGCAGTTGTACAAGATGTTGATAAAGCCACATTTGGAGTACTGCATACAGATCTGGTTGCTGTACTACAGAAAGAATATTGTTAAACTAGCAAGAGCATAGAAAAGACTTGCTGGGTTGCTACCTGGTCTGGACAGTTTGAGCTTTAAGGAGAGACTTAATAGGCTGTGACTTTTTTCCCTGAAGGATAAGAGACTATGGAGTGACCTTATAAAATCTATAAAATCAAGAGAGGCATAGATAAGATTGATAGCCAACAGCTTTTCCCCATGGTAGGGGAGTCTAAACCTAGAGGGGATAGATGTAAAAGGAGAGATATGAAAGAATCCAGAGGGACAATTTTTTCATGCAGAGAGTGGTAGAGGAAGACAATTTTGTCATTTAAGAAACATTTGGACAGGTACATCGATGGGATAGGCATGGAGGGATATGGACCAAATGTAGGCAAATGGGACAAGATTTATTGTGAAAATTGAATGCATGGATAAGTTGCACCGAAGGGCCTGTTTCCAAGCTGTAAACCCTCATGAATCAATGACAGCTGTAAACTGATGGTAGATGTCTAATTCTGATTGCAACCTGAATTCTGTTCTTCAGGAAATGGTCATAGATCATCTCACCAGGTTTAACAAAGTGTCCTGTGATCAGTTTTTGATGAAAAAAAACAAGAATGTTATTGCAGAAAATGTGTTACGTTCGTTCACTGGTAACAAACTCCTGCTAGGGACTATTTTGGAAATTGCTATAAAATGAAAAAATAAATGAAAGTCAGGACCAATATAATAAAGTAATATAAGTAAGCCAAACTAGGGTAAGGGAAGGAGAGTAAAATTAACGTAAGTGAAGTCAGTTTAAGACTAAGACTAAGGTATAGTAGGGAACTCTGTCACAGGTGTTACATGACCTGTAGTATGTGGAAAATCTGAAGCACTGCTGACAGTCTGCATGAACACATCTGCACGAAGTGCCAATGTTTTGATCAGCTTGAGCATTTGCTGACGGACAACAGTGCATGTTTGAGGCTAGGAATTACATGGATAGTCATGGACACGCTGCAGTTGAAGCAAGTGCAGTCAAAAGGAAATGGGATGACCGTCAGTCAGAAGAAGAGTGGCAGACAAATAGGAAAGCCCCAAGCACACCTCACTCAAGCAGATTTTCCATGTAGAGTGATGGTTCATCTAGAGAGTGCAGTCAGAGATGAGCTGCACAAGAGAAGAGCAGGAAAAAATGAAGAACAATAATGATAGGTAATTCAATATTGAGGAGTACAGACAGGCATCTCTGCAGCCATAGAAGTGATACCAACATGATTTTGGGGTCAGGATTAAGGATGTCACGAGCGTCTGCAGTGTATTCTGAAGTCGGAGGAAAGCACTCAGAGATTGTGGTTGACATTGGGGCCAAGAACATAGGTAAAAAGAGGGATGAGAACAAAGAACAAAGAAAATGTACAGCCCAGGAACAGGCCCTTCAGCCCTCCAAGCCTGAGGTCCTGCATCAAGAATATAGGGATCCAGGTAGCATCTAGGATTTAATCTAGGATCTAGATTGAAAAACTAGGACCTCAAAGGTTGTAATCTCTTGATTACTTCTGGTGCCATGTCCTAGTCAGTATAGAAATAGGTGGATAGAACAGATGAAAACAGGTGTGACTGAAGATTTGAGCACAAGAGAGGGCTTTAGGCACCTGGATTATTGGGTTCATTTCTGGTGAAGGTGAGACTGCTGTGATGTGAATTCTTCTGCAAGTAGGTGCTTCAGTCTGATGGGTTACACCTGAACCATAATAGGGCCAACCTCCTTGCAGAGACGTTTCCTACTCTGGTTGGTGTAGGTTTAAAATAATTTGGTGGGGAGGTGGGATATATAGGGGAGGGGGCTGATGCTCAGATGTGTAAAGAAGAAGAACCAAGTCAGTCTAGAAGGCAGTGCGAATTAGCCAAGACACAAGGAAACACAATAATGCTGGTTAGCACTTATTTTAATGAAATAGTTTTGCAAATAAGACAGATGAGTGGAGAGTGCTGATTAACACGTGGGGATGTAATATCATGATTATCATGGAATCGCAGATGAGGGAGGGATAGGATTAGTAGCTCAGTATCCAATGCATAGACTCTTGAGGCAAGATTAGGGGTGGGGAGGTGGGGGTTATAAAAGAGGAAGAGGTGTTACAATCTTGATCAAAGAAACAATTTCTGCAGTGAGAAGGGATGATACCTTTGAAAGCTCCTCAAATGAGGCCCTAAGGATTGAACTTAAAATGGAAACAATAACTTTGCTGAAGGTCTGGGAGAGACAGAAAGACAAATACGTTAGCAAATCTCAGAGAAGTGTAAAAATAATAGGGTAGTAGCTACATATAACCCTATTATTTATACTTTCAACTTCCCCAGTCTTAACTGTGGCGGACAAGAGTGAAAGAGAGAGTGAGATTCTTAAAATCTGTTCAGGAGAGCTTTTTAATCGAGAATATAGAAAGACCATTAAAAAGGGGTGGTGCAGGGCTTAATTCTATGAAACAAAGCCAAGTAATTGTTAGATCTGGCAGTGGAGGAGATTTTGACTTTTAGTGACCGTAATTCAGGAAGACTTATGGTAATTATAGATATGGACAAAGATGGACTGGAAAGAATGGTTCTGAATTGGGTGAAAGCTGATTTTAATAAGATAAGACAGGATCTGGCCAAAGTGGACTGGAAGCACCTACTTGCAGAATAATTCACATCACAGCAGTCAAAGACATTCAAAGCTGTCCTGAATCTAAATAAGGGAAACTACAATTATGTAACACATGCTGGCTATGTTAAATTGAGGAATGTTAGTAAAGAGATGACAGTAGATAGATAAAAGTGAACATTTAAAGAGTGCATAGCGGAACTGTCTGGCAGATAAATGAAATGGGAAAAGTGGCTAATAAGGGAAATTAGGGCTAGTATTAGATCTAATGAAGGAGCATACAAATTGGCCCAAAAAGCAGCAGATCTGAGGATTGGGAGCAGTTTAGTTTTCAGCAAAGGACGATTAAGAAGAGGAAAATAGAGTACGTGAGTAAGCTTACAAGGAACATGCAAAGTGATTATAAAAGTTTCTATAGGTATGTGAAGAGAAAAGATGAGTAAAGATAATTGTAAGTCTCTTACAATTAGAAACAGGGAAGTTATAACAGGAAACAAAGAAATGGCAGATTAATTAAATACATATTTTGTCTGTCTTCACAAAGGAGGATGCAAATAATGTCCCAACAATGTTGGGGAACACAAGGTCTGGTAAGAGGGAGGAACTGAAGGAAACCAATATCAGTAAAGAAATGATGTTGGGGAATTTCATAGGACTAAAAGCCAGTAAATCCCAGGGCCCGATGACCTACATCTGACAATACGTAAAGAAATAGCCCTAAAAATAATAGATGCATTGATTGTGATGTTTCAAGATTCTAAAGATTCTGGGACAGTTTCTAAGGATTGGAGGTAGATAATAGAACCCCACTATTTGTAAAAGGAAATGGAGAGAAACACAGAATTATAGACTGGTGAGGGTAACATTGGTATTGTGGAAAATGCAAATGTCCATTATAAAAAATTAATAGTAAAACACTTAGAAACAGTAACAGAATTGAACACTCACCATGAATTGACAAAGCCTCTGAAATTTTTCGAGGTTGTAATGAGTAGGTTGATAAGATAGAGCCAATCAGATTTTTGGAAGGCTTTTGATAAGGTCCCACTATTGTGGGTAAATCATCACAACCTATATTTAATTTGGTTACTTATCAAGAAATTGCAAAGACAACCAAATTCTGAAACAATAAATTAAAATTTATTAAGAGTAACCAGGGGAATCCTGGTTATTGGCGAAACAGTGGTAGCAGCAAAGCCAGGGGTTCCTGTCGCATGGCAAGTGAGGGTCCAGCATGGGACCTGGCATCGGCGGAACGTCGGCGAAGTGGTCCCAACAGTGAAGAAATGGTGTCTGAAGAATGGCGCCTTCTACTTTGGTGAATCCAGTGCAGTGGAGAATGGATGGCTGCACAGGTGTCTTGGTGAGTTGGCTCAGGGCACAGGATTCATGGTGGAGGTGGTGGAATGAAGATAGACTCTCTTTCAACTATATCTTTGTATTCTTAAACTATTCAAAATGTTGTTGTATTGTGGTGACAATTAAAGCTTTTCATTGTATTTTGTTATATTATTCATGGTAAAAATGCAAGTGACAATAAATCATTCGACTCATGTAAGCAAGTATAAACCTGCGACCTAACTTAGCTATTACCAAATTAATGGTGACATCTGGCCAGGATTTCAATTAACAGTGATCTGTCTCTGGAAATTTCCAAGGTTCAGTCCTTGTGCAGTGTTGTTCTTTGAAGTTCTGCTGTTGAGCTGTTCTGATGTTGGATGCTTATACAGGTTCCTCTCTTACAAGTTGTGGTGTGGCATTATTGAAAGCCTTTAGATTCTTTCATCTTCATTATTGATTATTCTTTTGGAGACCTCAAGTCTGTAGCTTGCCCTCTCATAAAAAATAACTTATTTGTTCCTTGTTACGTTTGGGGTTAGCTATCTGTTTAAAACACAGCTTTTTCCTGTAATTAACTTCTTTACTTCAGAACATTGCCATGAGGCAGTAGATTGTCAAACAGTGTTATACCCTGTCTCCCAGGAAGCAGCTTCTATATGTTATTTTTTCCTAGGGGATGGTTAATTCATATGTTGCTGTAACTTGTTTTATAATAGTTTCTCATTGTTCATTTCATCTCAAGAAACAGCTTATTCCCAAAAAAGATTTATTGCTGCTTCTTTCAATCCATGTGTAACACTTTATCTTTGTTGATTTTTCCAACAGTTATTAAAGTTATGAAGTTTCCGTTACATCATCACATAAGAGATTAGTACGTAAAATTAAAGCATATTCGAGTAAGGGTAATATACTGTCATGGATAGAGAACTGGTTGCTGACAGGAAACAAAGTGTAGGAATAAATGGGTCATTTTCCAAGTGACTTTTCCAAGCAGCCAGTAACTAGTGGGGAACCGCAGGGAACAGCACTTGGACCCCAACTTACAATATATATTAATGATTTGGATGAGGGAGCTAAATGTGATGTCTTTAAGTTTGAAGATGACACAAAACTGAGTGGGAGGGTGAAAAATAGAAGGGAAAGCAAGGATGCTCCAATTTGATTTCAACAAAATTAATGTGTGGGCAAATGCATGGCAGCTGAAGCATAATATTGATAAATGTGAGGTTATCTCCACTTTGCTAGCAAAAAGAGGAAGGCAGATTATTATCTGAATGACAATAGATTGAAAAGTAAGAAATGCAATGACACCCGGATGTCCTTTTACACCAGTCGCTGAAAATAAACACGCAGGTGCAGCAGATATTGAAGAATACAATGGTATTTGGACCTTCATAGCAAGATGATTTGAGGACAAAAGAAGGATATCTTGCTACAATTGTATAGGGCCTTAGTGATCCCACAACTCAAATATTGTATGCAATTTAGGTCTCCTTATCTGAGAAAGAATGTTCTGGCTATCGAGGGAGTTTACCACACTGATTCCTGGGCTTACAGGCCTGGCATATGAAGATAGACTATATTGATTAAGACTATATTTGCTGGAGTTTAGGAGGAAGGTTGTTGGGGGTGGGGGGGGTGGGAGGTGGCAGAGAATCTAATAGAAACCAATAATGTTCGAAGAAAACCAGACAGAGTAAAAAACAGGGAAGATATTCTGGATGATGGGGGAGTCCAGGACAAGAGATTACAGTCTAAGGCTATGAGGTTGACTGTTTAGGACTGAGATGAGGAATTTCTTCGCCTTTTTTAGTGATGAACCTGTTGAATTCTGTAGAAATGGAAAGTAGTTGAGGCCAAAATATTGAATATTTTCAGGAAGGTGTTTGATGTAGTCCTTAAGGCTAAAGGGATCAAAGGATGTGAGGAGAAAGCAGGAGCAGTGTGTTGAATTGGATGATCAACCATGATCATATTAAATGGCATGCAGACTTAAATGGCCAAATGGCCTATTCCTATTCCTATTTTCCTATGTTGCTCATAGGATAATAGTGAGAATGCAGGGTAAACATGTTCCTGCAGATGTGAAGGACCAACTATCCCCGAAAACCCTGGATATCAAAGGATGTGCAGGATTGTACAAGACCGCTAAGACCTGAAGTCTATGTGGAACACTACGTAGAGCTGTACCCTCTGTACCCTCGAAGTCAAATCAAATCAGACTGTCTATTCCTTTATCTGTACCACAGTAAAATTAAAACATCAGTGACCCTTAAAATTGAGCCCAATGGTTCCTAAGCAGACCTTTTCAATAACTAGTACCAAACTTTGTGAATCAATAATACCAGACACCAAGTTAATTAACAATTTATTAATAGTACAGTAGCTTCAGCAGAGCAAAGCAAACAGGTAGTCTAAGTAAGGCCTATGATTCAAACCTAATCTTCTTTGATTCTTGCTCCCACTCACACAAAAACAGACAAATAAATAGACACAGTCAAGAGATAAGTCAAAAGAAATAAATAAATGAGATACAGTTGCAGTAACCTTTTAAAAATAGCATTGATCTTCTGTGGTACTGCAGGATTTGAATTAATAAAACATAAAGAAACATGAGATGCAAATATTGATTCTGTTTTTGTTGGCCTTCAGAATATTGGAACTCTTATATTTATGGCTAAGAGGCAAAGTAAGGCAGTGATGCTGTGACTAAGTACTAAGTGACTGATAGCTGTAGAACAGTTGAAATGCAGCCTGTTTCAATTATGAGCTCAGTGCGTGACCACGTGCACAAGGTTTCCTTGCAGAAGCATTGAACTGATAGACAGCACCCAAAGTCCAGCTTTAAAATGTAGAAGCATCCTGAAAGTGGATCAGAAAGATACCATGATGGTTCGGAGAGGCTGTCAGATGTTAAGGTTTGTGGATGCAGCGTGCATGTGGTTGGTGCCCTGGAACCTGCCCTAAGATGTTGTTAATGGATATTCATGATATTGTCCCAGAGATGCAAGCAGTTAACTGAAGTCACCAGGTACCCATTCTGATTTTCATGTCAACATTATAACAGTTATTCTCTGCAGTGTCGTGGAATAGCAATCTCTGTGTTAATGAGATGAGATTTGTTATGAGTAAGGTTTTTACAAAGCAATAATACCCCTTAATAGGCATTTCAGCATTCCTAATTAAGAAACTCAACTTGATGTCCGGAACTCTGTGGAAAATGCAACAGGGTGCTCCTGTCATCAAGAAAAACTTTGCCTGACTTCTGATGCAATTCTTCCACATTTCCTGCTGGAACCCTGTGATGAAGCTGCTCCTTTAACAAGGTTATGCTGCCCTTGGCTTTTTTTTCCAGAGAGGTCGTAAATGACACAGACTCCGAAAAGTCTGGAGGTGAAGGGTTTTAGGGCCAAATTGATAATAGATAACAGAGACTACCTCAGGCGAAGGTTTTCAAGTTTAAAAAAAGTACATGTACAATGAAATGGGTGTGGCCAGCTATCCCAGCTCAGCTTTTCACTTTTTTTTAGTAGTGGAAAAGCTGCTGGACCCTGAAGCGGGTCCAGTTTGGTACTCTCTCTCTGACTCCTATCCTGTAAGAACCTGTGTTTGATTTTACCTTTTGTGCCAAGGAGTGTTTATGGGGATTGTTGCAAGTATTTGAAACAACATCATTAAGTTGGTATAGTCTGTTGGGTTTTCAGCAAGGATAAGTATTTTGGTATTCTGTTTTCTGTTGTTTGTGTTTCATTCAGTAATCTTATAAATAAATTCAGGCTTGTTGAAAACTAACTCAACCTTGGAGTGTAGATTCACAGCTCCTTGAAAGTAGAGTTGCAGGTAGACAGCATAGTGAAGAAGACATTTGGTATGCTTTCCTTTATTGGTCAGAGTACTGAGTATAGGAGTTGGGAAGTCATGTTGCAGCTGTACAGGACATTGGTTAGGCCACTTTTGAAATATTGCGTGCAATTCTGGTCTCCTTCCTATTGGAAGAATGTTGTGAGGCTTGAAAGGATTCAGAAAAGATTTACAAGATAGTTGCCAGGGTTGGAGGATCTGAGCTATAGGGAGAGGTCGAAAAGGCTAGGGCTATTTTCCCTGGAGTGTCGGAGGCTGAAGGGTGACCTTATAGAGGTATATAAAATCATGAAGGGCATGAAGGGAGAGGGTAAATAGACAAGGTCTTTTCCCTGGTGGGGTTAGGAGAGTCCAAAATTAGAGGGCATAGGTTTAGGGTGAGAGGGGAAAGATATAAAAGAGACCTAAGGGGCACTTTTTTCATGCAGAGGGTGGTCCGTGTATGAAATGAGCTACCAGTGGAAGTGGTGAAGGCTAGTACAATTGCAACATTTAATGAATAGAAAGAGTTTGGGTGGATATGGGCCGGGTGCTAGCAAATGGGATTAGATTAGGTTGTAATGTCTGGTTGGCATTGATGAGTTGGACCGAAGAGTCTGTTTCCATGCTGTATATCTCCATGACTCTGTGACTAAGTGGTTTGACCAATTGATTCTCTCCTGGAATATCCACTTTACACTGCTTAAAACAACTAGCAAAGTTAGGGTCTGGGCTAACTTCTTGAAATGTTTTCAGGGTGCTGGCCTGATCTGTAACAGCCCACATCATGTAAGCCTTTATAAGATTTCAAGCTATTTCGGTAGTGGGATGCAGTGATGATCCAGACAATTGTTAGCCAGTTAGGAAAATAGCAGTGATTGTGAAAATTTTAACATCTCTAATGATGAATATATTCCCTACTTACGCAAAGGTAAAATAATCCTGTCATCAACCAGAAAAGTGTCAGAAGCAGTTGCATATGGACATTCAGCCTGTGCGGTGACCACCACTGCATTTGTAACTGTTAGTTTGCGATAGAGAGAAATTTTGTCTGCACAAATCTGAAAATAAAGGGCACAGAATGTACAGTTTATAACTGACCTGGAGCTTATTAATTTTCTTTGGCCATGGAATTGTTGATTTTCTCCACTACCTGTTCTAATATTATTACGTTATAAGGAACAACTTAATATTCCTCAGACAGCATTTCACTTTTTGCCATGGAAGTGAAAACCATTTCCAATAATGTTTTCAGCTCACACTATAAATTCTAAAATATACAAATTTCACTTCTTTATGCAATTCTTTGGTTTCAATTTTTACCTGACTCAGAAGTTAAAGGTTGTGTTGGAAAGGTTGATTGGACCAAGTTCCTCCACAAACCAGCTGACTCAGTTGGTAGTTAATGTGCTCTTAATGCCAGGTTCATGATCCTCAGCCACAAGTAATATTTTCATTAATTAGTTTTAATTCAAAACATTGAAGGAAAAAATACATGAATAAAATGTACAAATGCATATCAATCTGTCAGTCTGTGAATACATTTTAGTGCAGCTGTGCTTTGCTATGCTGAATTCTAACTATAAAGGATATAATTACTAGACACCAGCTTGCAAAAATAAAAACAGCTTTGTGCCAATTATAAACTAGGAGAAGTATTTATACTAAGCAATTCTCTTCAGAGTTACTCGGGGAAACTGTGCAAGTTAATAGTTGTGCTGACAATCATTGTGTATCCCAAATTACGTGTATAACCATTCCGGACACCTTTCTGGTCAGGAACAAGAACTACAGTGACTTATAAACAGACATGACAGATTTCAAGAGGAGTACTTGGATACTAGATGACCATATAGAATTCTTTGTGGAGATAAGTCACATTAGTTTCCAGTTTGGCAACACCTCAAATCTAAGCTTGTCTTCCTAGTATTCAAATCATTCAATGTATGCATTGCTAACACTTTGGCAACCCTCTATGATCTTCACATTGTTCAGGTTTGAATTTTGTTTACAAAACTTAAGTCATCTTTGAGCAAGCTTTTTACCACAACCCTGAATTTCTTTTATATGACCTGATTTTCGACTTATTTAAGGCACTAAAGCTTTAAAGCACCTCAATGCTAGTGGTTGGTTGTGATGGGAGAAATCAAATGGATGCAGTGGATTTGGACTGTAAAGAAAACATTGTTCAAGTTTCATCTTTGAAAACTGGAAGATTTCAAATTAATATTTTTGTAAACTGATGAAAATTTTTCAAGGTAATAAATTGCTCAACTCTTATGAAGAAATTTTAAAATTAATTATTCAATATAATGTAGTATTACCCCAGAATTTGCAAGAACAATACATGCCCCAGTATTTGGATTTAGCTTGTGCACATATAGGCTTCAAAATCTTCTGCCCACGAGTGTAAGTGTAAGTAATTGACTTTTTTTTTAAACAACATGACATTTAAATTGCTTAACGCAATTCACAACTTAAAGAATTGAGATTCCATACTTTGAATTGTTTACAGCTTAGAGGCCAACCTCCAACTTTCCAGCCTCTGAACAGGAATTACATCCTTGCAAAACCCCAGCCATTCGGTAAGATAAAAGGAGAAAGGGAGATTGTCCAAGGGTTTTAGGAAGGACAAAGATGTAAATTTGTTGTTGCTTAAATGTAAACAGTTATGAAATATTTCAAAACAGTCCAGACTGTTAGTAAGTCATATTGATAGTCAGTAAATTGCAACAAGGAAGAAATATCAGAAATTTGTCGAATGATTTATATCCATTAATTTTGTAAAACTGCATCTCACTCTTAAAAATCTTGTGATTTTCACAAAAAACTCATGTAATGGTGAAAAGCATTATTATGAATATTTTTATTCTTTACCAGTCCTGTTCAGAGGCTGGAAAGTTGGAGGCATGCTTGCTTTACCAGGCCCAAGAAGCCACTGTTGAACTTTGCATGGCTCAGGATTGAGTGTCAGTTTTGGTCCTGTAAATGTCCCATCTCCAAGAGCTCCTGATGGGATGAAGGCTTATTTGGGAACTTGGCTTTTAAAGTGGAGAGTAAATGATTTTAGTTTTCAGTTCTGTGAAGGTCTGTATTGTCTTTCTTTTAAACACCTTAGAAAGTAATGTGTTATGGCCCATGCCAGACCCATCAAAACATTTCAAGGAGGTAGCCCAGACCCTAACTTTGTTAGTTGTTTTAAGCAGGTGTAAAGTGTATATTCTAGGAGAGATGCCACAAGTCAAACCACTTAGTATTAAACAAAACAGAATGTATTTACAAGATTACTGAATGAAACATAAACAAAAGAGAACAGAATACAGAATACCTTAACCTATTCGAAAGTGCAACGTAATAATGCTATTCGCAATACTTGCACATATCTCCATAAACAATCCTTGGCACAAAAGGAAAAAAAATCAAACACAGGGTCTTACAGGAGAGACGTCAGAGAGAGAGAGTACCAGCCTGGACCTGATTTTTTGGGTACCAGCAGCTTCAAAACACTGTAAAAAAAAACAAACCAGAGAAAAGCTGAGCTGGGAGGACTGGCCAATCCCCTTTCATTGTAGAAGTGTTTTGTTTTTCAAAAACTTGAAAGCTTCTTGTTTGAGGCATTATCTGTTACCTATAATCAAACTGGCCTTAAAACCCGTCACCTTAGACTTTTTGGAGTCTGTGTGTTTTACGACCTCTCTGTAAAAAACAAATCAAGGACAACATAACCTTGTTAAAGGAGCAGCTTTGTCACACCTTCCCCCCCTTAAAAAAAACAACAATATCCAAAGATGGATTTATTTTAAAACTCCTTAATCTTAAACTGTTAATATTCTACAACACACATATACAGAGACTATAAAAATACAAATATGTACAACTCCATTCTGTTTCAGTCTTTTTACTCCTGCCAATGAACGCCTTCATTTCTCATTCAAGACTCGACAATGCATCGGCAATCATGTTTTCTTGTCCTGCCACATGCACAATTTTCAAATTGAATAGCTGTAACAACAGGCTCCATCTAAACAGTCTAGCATTTTTGTTTTAAATTTATCCAGAAACTCCAGAAATCAGTGTATATTGTCTCAGATACGTTACTGATAATGTAAATATTAAAATGTTATAACGCCAACAGCAAGTTCAAAGTCTCCTTCTCAGCCATTGAATATTTTTGCCAATGAATGTTCAATTTCCTGGAGAAATACACAATAGGTCTTTCTATCTTTTCATTGTCCTCTTGTAAGGGCAGAGCACCGACACCCACATCACTTGTATCGATAGCCACCTTGAATGCCTTTGTGTAATTAGATGTGGCTAACACTGGGGCATTGGTTAATAGAGCTTTCAGGCTGTCAAATGCCTTTTAACAGTCCGCTGTCCACTGAAATTTCTTGCCTTTCTTTAGCAATTCAGTGAGTGAAGCAGCCATACTGCTAAGATTTGTCTGAATTTTTAATAAAATCCTCTCAATTCCAGGAATCGTAGTACTGTTCTTTTTGTCAATGGGAAACTCCCTAATTGGGGCTATTTGTCCATGTCCAATAACCTGGCCCAGGAAGTGACTTGGGCTTTGACAATTTCACTTTTAGTTAGGTTTATCACCAAGACTGGAGAAAGTGAGGACTGCAGATGCTGGAGATCAGAGCTGAAAATGTGTTGCTGGAAAAGCGCAGCAGGTCAGGCAGCATCCAAGGAGCAGGAGAATCGAAGTTTCGGGCATAAGCCCTTCTTCAGGGCTGAAGAAGGGCTTATGCCCGAAACGTCGATTCTCCTGCTCCTTGGATGCTGCCTGACCAGCTGCACTTTTCCAGCAACACATTTTCAGCCGTTATCACCAAGACTGCCTTCTGAAGTTGATCGAACAAGTTTGATAAATTTTGTAATGTTCCTTCCATGCGTGACTATACGACACAGTTGTGTAGTCTGGCAATGACCTCATTGATTAGTCCCTGAAACATGGCTGACGCATTTTTCATACCTAATGGCATGACATTAAACTGATATATCCATTCAGCATTACGAAAACCAAAATTGCCTTCGCTCTTTCTGACAAACGTACCCGCCGGTATCGTCTGAGCAATTCCAACTTAGAAATATAAGTTGCTCATCCCACCTTTCAACACAGATTTCCAAATGTGGAATCGGATATGCATCAATCTTTATAACTGCATTGACTTTGCGATAGTTCCCGATAACCGTTGGGTACCATTTGGTTTTGGCACCATTATTAAGGGTGAGCTCCAGTCACTGTAACTCACTTCGATTATGCGATCTTGGAATATGCGCTCTATCTCCTTCTGTACCTGTGCCAACTTTAGAGGGCAGTGCCTATAATGATGTTGCTTAATTGGAACTGCATCTCCTATATCTACATCATGTACACATAGGTTAGTACTTCCCAGCTTATTTCTGCATATCTCCCCATGTGATAATAATAAATCTTTCAGGTCATTTTGATTTTCCTCTGGAAGGTAATTCAATAATTTATCCCAATTTTTGACAATTTCCTCATTGTCTAATTTAATTTGAGGAATATCCAATTCAGAATCCTCTGAACTTGGTTCTTCCCTCTATGTTGTAACCATAAACACATTCTCCTCTTGCTTTCCTCCCCTGTCAAAATATCTTTTGAGCATATTCACATGACACGCTCTATGATTTCTTTCTGTCTAGTGTCCTTATCAAATGGTTCACCTCATTCAATTTCCTTTTGACTTGATAAGGTACACCAAACCTTGCTTTTTAAGGTTCACCTATCACCGGAAGTAATACCAACACCTAATCCCCAGTAGCAAAATTGCGAGTTTTTAATTTTGTGCCAGTTGTTTTGAGCAGATTGAAAGCTTCCTGCTTCATTATATGCTGTGATACTTTTAAATGCTGTCTAGTCCAACTCCCCTGCTCTATTTAATAGTTTCTGAAAATTTGACACACAGTCCAAATATATGGCCGCTGAATTCTGACTTATCAATTTTTCCTTAATCAATTTTAGCGGTCCTCTCACTTCATGCTCAAAAACTATTTCAAATGGACTGAATTTGGTCAATTCATGTGGTGCATCTCTGATCACAATAAGTACAAATGGAATTCCCTTATCCCAATCATCTAGATAGTCTTGATTATAAGCCCTCAACATGGTATTTAATGACTGATGCCACCCTTCTAGCAATCTTTGCGACTCTGGATAGTATGCAGTAGATTTGAATTATTTTATTCCTTAGCTGTCCATAACTTCCTTGAATAATTTTGACTTGAAGTTTGACCCTGGATCTGATTGTATCTCTGCGGATAGTTCGTATCTCATGAAAAATTTGAGTAATTCCTCTACAATTCTTTTAGCTGTGATATTACGTAGTGAAACAGCCTCTGGAAATTTAGTCCATTATTGATAACAAATACTGATACCAACTTTTTGTTTTAGGTCAGGGTCTCATGCAATCAATTAAGACTTTCGTAAAAGGTTCCTGAAATGCAGAAATAGATGTTAAAGGTGCACGTTTTATTACTGCCTGTAGTTTTCCAATTATCTGACATGTATGACATGTCTGGCAAAAGTCAATTACATCCTTGTGCAGTCTAGGCCAGTAAAAATGATTTTGTATCTCAACTAGAGTTTTTCTCACTCCTAAATGACTCCCTACTTGTAACTCATGTACCAGTCGCAAAACCTCCTCTCTATAGCTAAAGATATCTGCATTGCCATCTATCTGCTTCTGGTTTGTCTCAACCATCTGATCAAACAGGGTCTCTACTAATTGCATTTCAACTTTCTTATCTGTACTTTTTGATCTCTCCTGTTTCAACAGGGAGTTTATGACCTCGTCACCACATAGGCAGGAAAATTCCCAGGATATGTGTCCTGCAATAATTCAGTTGCCTGAGTTTAGGCAGCACTCCCATCTGTGAACCAGCTAGATCATTAGCAAGGACAAATTGTGTTCACGGAGCTGACATTTGTCCAGTACTCCTACCAAACTTCTCTACTCTTTACTGGACACTAAAACCTCACTTGCATGATTGAGTGCTTCTTCTCTCACCATAAATTCCCGTTACTAATACATTTTCTGGTAATAGTCCTTCAGAGGTACATATCTGCTCATCTTTCAACATCACAGATTGAGAGGATCCTGTATCCCTTCATATTGTAACCTCTTTATCTGCTGCTGCTGGCCTATGAGAATAAACTTTACCTTTGCAGATATATGGTTTAAGAAGATCTGGCACTTCCTCCTTAATCAACCTCTGACCAGGTTGTGCATTCTGGTGCAGCTTTCTGGCCTCCACAGTGCTTTCTGTTACCACTCCAACTAAATTCACTGGCTTATCCTGTTTTCCTACATCTGGCTTCCCAGTACCTTTCCTAAGCCACCAACACTGCGATTTCATGTGGCCTACTTTATTGCAGTGAAAACGCCAGAGCTTTTTAACTTCTCTTTCCCCTTCAAGGGATTCCTTTTTACCCTATGATAATTCATCCTTATGATCTTCACCGAGATCTACCTTTCCCTTTCTGTACAAAGATTTCTCTTTTTCCTAATTTCTATCCTTCACAGATTGAAATTGATTTTGGAAGCTAAACTTTGATTTTTGGACTAACTCATAATCATCAGCCATTTCAGCTGCTAATCTTTCCATTTTTACTCTCTGCTCTTCCACATGATTTTTCACTAATTCAGGAAGTGAATTTTTGAACACCTGTTTAAGTGCCAATTTCTGAAGTTCAAGTACCTTCTCTTTCTTTCTTTCATCTCTCTTCTTTTTGCTTCCCCTCTCTCTTCCTCTCTCTTTTTGTTCTGCTAAAGCAATTCGTTCTTCTTCTCTTTCCTCTGCTTTTAATCAGAATTCAAACTGTTTAATTTCTATTGCCCTTTCCGTGTATTTAGCTTCTAACTCAAGTTGCTTCATTTTCAATTGAATCTTAGCCATCTCTAAAGATTCTGATGGCATTCCCAGCAAATTCAAATACTGAGATATTGCTATAATTATCTCTTCTTTCCTTATGGAAAGAGCAACTCCAGCTCCAGTTTGTCTGCTAATTCCAGCAGCTTGGCCTTAATCACATTTTGTAAAAACCTGAAGTCACCTCTTCCACCCCTAGAAAACTCTTCGTGATTGAAAGAGCCATTGCTATCCCAAGCACTGTTTAAACCAACTGAATTCAACACCTAGAACAAAAGACACCAACACCTACCACTTGCTGTCTTTGAATCCAAAAACCCTAATCCCAAATCAGAACTATAGAACAAATCTCGAAAAGAGCTCCCAGTTTATTATGGACCAGGCCAGACCCTTCAAAACATTTCAAGAAGGTAGCCCAGAACCTAACTTTGCCAGTTGTTTTGAGCAGATTGAAAGTGGATATTCCAGGAGAGATGCCACTGGTCAAGCCACTTAGTTTTAAGTAAAACAGAACTTATTTTCAAGATTAACAAATGAAACGTAAACAAAAGAGAACAGAATACAGAATAACCTAACATATCCAAAAACCCAACAGGCTATCCCAAGTTAATATGCTATTCCCAGTACTTGCAACTATCCCCATAAACACTTCTTGGCACAAAAGGTCTTACAGGAGAGAAGTCAGAGAGAGAATACCAGACTGGACCTACTTCTTTGGGTCCAGCAACTTCAAAATGCACTGCTAAAAAAATCTAAACCAGAGGAAAGCTGAACAGGGAGAACTGGCCATTTCCCTTTCATTGTGCGGAGGGGCCGGTGTTGGACTGGGGTGGACAAAGTTAAAACTCACACAATACCAGGTTATAGTCCAATAGGTTTATTTAGAAGCAGTAGCTTTCAGAACGCTGTTTCTTCATCAGGTAGTTGTGGAGCAGATCCATAAGACACAGAATTTAAAGCAAAAGATTATAGTTTCATGCACCTGAACAATGTATTGAACAAACCTAGATTTCTGTTATCTATTTCATCTTTTAAAATGGGTTGCAGGTTTCTGTTCATGATTATGTAAATCCCAGAACTTCTTTTAAGTCACGTTCTTGAGATAACTCAAGGTTCTATAAAAAGAAAGGTGAGGTCTCAGCTCAGACAATCATTAAAGGTGTGAGGTTAGAGTATGTCTGCCTGCATTGTGTTTTTTTCCCAAAAACCTGAAAGCCTGTTGCCTGAAGCAGTATCTGTCAGCTATAATCAACCTGGCCCTAAAATGCTTCAACTTAGACTTTTTGGAGTCTGTGTCTCTCACGACCTCTCTGAAAAAAAACTAGGATAACATAACTTTGTTAAAGGCACAGCCTCGTCACAAAATGTGATTTGAGCTATACAACCCAGAGAGGGAGAGAGAGAGATGGAGTATAGAAGCCACTTCATTCAGAGAGAAGAGATTGTTAACAGTAGAAAAGCTGTTTGTGTCTGTGTGTGTGTGTGTGTGTGTCTCTCAAATAGGGTACCGTTGAGATTTTTGAAGACATGCGTTTGAGGGACCCATGTTTGTCAATAATAGTGAGCTGAGTTAGGAACTTGTCTTCAGTAGAGACATTAATTGAAGAAAATAATATTGATTGAAAATTGCCAGAAAAGAAAATAATTACAGTTTTGCTAGATACACAATAGTTTTAATGTGGAGATAAGAGTGGCCCTTCACTGAGTCTTGAGTAATGTAATGTTATTGCTCGGGTAAAAGAGTTGAATCTTCAGTTTCTGATATTTGTAATGTGTTTGTTTCAAATAGTTCTTGTTTAGGCAACTGTGGAATATAGGTGAATTAATGTTATTTCTGCAGTTATAAGTTCTGATACAGAGTAAATGAATTAGTTTGGGATTGTTTCGGACGAGAGATGACTTAGCAAGAATGAGGAAATATATAATCCGTTACAAAATGGTATGTTAGCATGAGACGTGATTACAGAACAATGGTAGAAATACAGGCACTAGATAAAATGTTGTGAAAAGAGGCCTTTATAAACATCTGTTTCCCACTTGTACAGAGACACAGGAACAAACCCCAATTAAAAGGGCTTAGTGATAAGATGCTGTGAGGGGCAGCGCAGATGGAGGGAGCAGATAATGGTAAGCAAAGAATGGGATGACGTCAAACAACTTTATGGGAGGCAGAGATAGACATTTGTCACTGACAAGGCCGGATAAACAGAAGTTGTGGGATCAGTCTTAAGGAAATGAGTGACGTAAGCGGAGGATGGGCAAACAATGGAATAAGGAAAAAATATGGGAATTCAAACTGTATAAATTTCGAGAGTTTGTTGGACTTGGTGTGCATTTGTCATTGCCTTACCTGGCATTAGACATGGCACCCACTTGCAAGTGTACAAATAAACAACACTGTTTCAGATTTTTGGTCTCGGACTGAAATTATTAAAGTGAGTGAGCTTTTGTTTCTCACAGCAACTATAGTTCATGTTTTCTTTTGTATAATAAAAGGTTATATTTTTTGTTCAAAGAATATTGCTTGCCTGTTGCTCAGTGACTGACAAAGAAAACAAATAAAACTTGGAGTCTATCAAGCCATATTGTCTCGGGCTGTGATCTAAGTTGTTCAGTGTTATATTAAGCGGGGATAATAAGACTGCCTACAAAGGAAGTTGTCATTTATTCAACCTCAGTAGTTCTATCGAAAATGGTTGGTTCTGCTGCAAATGAAGTCAATTCCTGAACAGGAGCATCACTGGAGAGTGGAGCACTAGGTAAATGGGATGCCCTCTTCAGAAACAAGAGAAGTAAATCTGAGCAAGAGATGTGACTGGAGGAACAGTAACTGGGAGGCTAGGGTGTATAAGAAGCAAATTTTTCCGCTAAAGGGTCCTCCATGGGGCATGATGTACTCAGATAAGAGAGAGTCCAGAGGCAAATGTCAGGGAATACCAGCAGCAGGAGGAGGAGGCCCATGCATGGCAAGTAATTGGCCACTTGAGAGCCTCACTGGCCCAAAGATGGATAGGCCACCAAGCATCTACTGTGGCTCCAGTAAGATACAATAGAGTGTAGTCAGTCATAGAGTCACACAGAATGATAAATGACCCTTCGGTCCAACCAGTCCATATCGAACATAATCCCAAACTAAATGTTAAATGTTGTTGCAAATCACTCCCTTTGGAATGACTGTGGACATATTACAAAATTAAAGATGCTGTATAATTTGAATTTTTTGTTGTTAATGTGTTGAAGACTGCAATTAGGTCTCGAGCCAGCTATATGTGACAGTGCGAGAACCTAAGTTATTGAAGCTTTGTGACTGTTATTGTGAACATTGTTTTAAATCTCCTTTTACCTTTAACATTAGCAAACTAAGTAACCATATAGCTAATGTCAAATAACTCTCAGTTTTATGACTATACAGTCATAACCCTTACGATGAGCTCTGTGATTTAGGATTCCTCATAATTTATTGAACAATGTTAGTGGAGGGCATGAAGGTTACTACTAAGTTTGGAACAAAAAATGGAGGAAAGTCAAATCCAATTGAGAAGCAATGATGAAACTACAAATTTGGGGTTTAAAGTGGAACTAGATTACAGAAGAACCAGAAGGTCACACAATCACCTGATGAAGGAGCTTCGCTCCGAAAGCTAGTGTGCTTCCAATTAAACCTGTTGGACTATAACCTGGTGTTGTGTGATTTTTAACTTTGTACACCCCAGTCCAACACCGGCATCTCCGAATCATGACTTTTAAGGAATAAAATATTGTTTTGAGAAAGAATTGTTTGGAACAGAAGTGATGAGCCTTCATTGTGCAGGAAGGGCAACTAATTTGAGATATCTAGAACTAATGAGGATCTACACAAGAAAAAGTGGAGCAATGACCATAGTATTCATAGAGAGGAAAAAATATATGCGTGAGAGAGAAATAAGAGTCTGGAGGTAAGTGAAACTCTCCCTTATGGAAGGTTTCATTATTTAAGGAAGGATGCAAATGCATTGGTCATGGTTCAGATAAACTTTGCTAGATTGAACCTGGAATGAACAGGTTGTCAGAGGAAATGTTGGATAGGCTGGGCTTGTTTTTACCAGAGTTTGGTTGGGAAATTTAATATTATCAGAGGTAGATGGAATTTGGAAAACAAGCCAATCAGTCATGATCTTATTGAATGGTGTGGAAAGCTAGTAGTGTTGAATGACTTGATTCTGCTCCTAACTTGTATATTTGTACATAATATAATAAATTTACAAGGTATGGACAAACCTCTAAAGAACATTGGCGGTGCAACATTGTTTGCCAGAATTGCAATGCATTTCAAACTATCTGTATTGCAGCAAATGCTTTCTTTGGCTCAAATATCGTAACGTTGAGTGAAATATATCAAAAGATCATTATTAATACAATCAAACCTATAGCTTGAAATCAAATTATTTTCTACATTCACTTCAGACTAGAAACATGTGCTGGGAGTATGCAACTTTGTGATATGTGCTCTAGGTAGAGGATACTTTTATTCAGTGTTTCAGTTATTTTAAACTTTATATGCAGAAATGATTTTTTCATAAGCAACAGTTCAGGGTTCAAACCTAGATTGTACTGGAAAAACTCAACACGTCTGTCAGCATCAGTCTGTGTCAGAGGGATTGACATATGGTCACTGGACTCAAAATGCTATCTCTCTCTCTACAAATACTGACAGGTCTGCTGAGGCTGGTTCTCCAGTATTTTCTGTTTCTGTTTCAGATTTATAGCATCTCATAGAATCATATCATAGAACCCCTACAGTATGGAAACAGGCTATTTGGCTGAACAAGTCCACACGGATTCTCCAAAGAGCATCCCATCTAGACCCATCCCCCTACCATTTTTTTCCCGTAACCTTGCATTTCCCATAGCTAATGCACCTAACCTACACATTCCTGGACACTATGGCTAATTTAGCATGGCCAATCCACCTAGCCTGCACATCTTTGGACTATGGGAGGAAACTAGAGCAGAAGCACATGCAGACACAGGAAGAACATACAAACTCCGTGGGCGGCACGGTGGCACAGTGGTTAGCACTGCTGCCTTACAGTGCTAGAGACCCGGGTTCAATTCCCGCCTCAGGCGACTGACTGTGTGGTGTTTGCACGTTCTCCCCGTGTCTGTGTGGGTTTCCTCTGGGTGCTCCGGTTTCCTCCCACAGTCCAAAGATGTGCAGGTCAGGTGAATTGGCCAAGCTAAATTGCCCGTAGTGTTAGGTAAGGAGTAAATGTAGGGGTATGGGTGGGTTGCGCTTCGGCGGGGCGGTGTGGACTTGTTGGGCCGAAGGGCCTGTTTCCATACTGTACATAATCTAATCTAATCTAATCCACACAGACAATCACCCAAGATTGGAATCGAACCTGAGTATCTGGAGCTGTGAGGCAGCATTGCTAACCACACAGTTCTTTGTTTTTATATCACTTAAGGATTAATGATTAGCACTTTCATTTCTGATTCAGAAACGGTGGCTGAATTCCTGTTTTAAAATTTGAACATATAAACCACTCCATTGCAATACCAAAAGAGTCCTATACTGCTGAATATGCCATTTTCAGATGTGACATTTAATTGATGGGCGGCACGGTAGCACAGTGGTTAGCACTGCTGCCTCACAGCGCCAGAGACCCGGGTTCAATTCCCGCCTCAGGCGACTGACTGTGTGGAGTTTGCACATTCTCCCCGTGTCTGCGTGCGTTTCCTCCGGGTGCTCCGGTTTCCTCCCACAGTCCAAAGATGTGCAGGTCAGGTGAATTGGCCATGCTAAATTGCCCGTAGTGTTAGGTAAGGGGTAAAGGTAGGGGTATGGGTGGGTTGCGCTTCGGCGGGGCAGTGTGGACTTGTTGGGCCGAAGGGCCTGTTTCCACACTGTAAGTAATCTAATCTGATGATCCATCCACTCTCACAAGTATATATAAAATATCCTATTGTACTATTTTGAAGAAGAGCAGGATCAATTCCCCCGGTTGCTGTGTTTGATAATGTTTATTCCTTAACCTGGATCAGTAAAACAGGTAATCTGGTCATTATCACATTGTCATTTATGGGACTTTGCTGTTCACAAATTATCTACTCCATTTCTGATATAACAGACTCCCTTGTGAGATCCCCAGCATCAAAGGTGCTAGTTATTAATTCCATATGACCTCAAGAAATGTCTGAAGGCATTGGATGCTACAAAGCCAATGAGTATGTACAACATTCCAGCAATAGTACAGCTTCAGAACTAACCACAGCTGCAACGTTCTCATCTACACAACAGTATGGAAAATTGCTCTGGTATGTCCTGTTCACCAGAACTAGTAGTATTCAAACCAACCAACTAACACCGTGTCTGTCCACTGTGTATCCTCAACAATACTATTGAGAGCCATTTCCAAAAGGGATAACTTACTGTCTGATGCTCAGTTTGGGTTTCACCAGTGTCACTCAGGTCACAATCACAATTATCACAATCTTGGTGAAAACATGGACGAATGAGCTGAATTTTAGAAGTGAGATGACTGCATTTGATATCAAGATAGTATTTGACTGAGTATAGCATCAATGTACCCTTGAAAAGCTGCAGTTGGTGGGATGCTGGGGGAAAACTCCACTGGGTTGGAGTCATATCTAGCAGAAAAGAACACGATTGTGATTGTTCGAGGTCCATAATTTCAGTTCAAGTAGGACTTCAGTAGAATAGTGTCCTAAATCTGACCACATTTGGCTGCTTCATCAATGATTTTCCCTCCAGCATGTGGTCAGAAATTAGGAGATTCATTGATTAATCACTAATATTTAGCACCTTTTGCAAGACTTAAGGAACTGAAGCTCTAGGCTTAGGCTGATAAGTGGCAAGTAGCATTTGCACCACACATGCTAAGCAATAATCAAATCGACAGAGAATATACCTACATCCACTTGACATTCAATTATCATTGCAGAATCCCCCACTATCAACATCTTGGAGGGTATCATTGACTAGAAACTGAATTGAACAGCCAAATACTATGGCTACAAGAGATGCTTTATCGCAGAGCAGCTTATTCATCTCCAAAGCCACAAATAGTGTGATTACTACAGTGAAGATGACTGTAGTTTTATACTTCCAGGAAGAAAGGAAGTGTGATGCATGTATGGATGAGGATATTATTTGGAGGGAAAAGGAGTTATTTTGATTGTTGCAAGTGTACCTGTTCCATAGCTCTACTCAAGCTTCTTTGTAAGAAGAAAGCTAAACCTCTCACGGCTGCATCTCTTTCACTTTCACCATTCTTCAGCACAAATACAGTCATCTCAGAGAGAACATACTCCCAAAATGGCTTGACGTTACAATCTGATGAGCACCACACTGAAATTCAGAGGCAGTCTACGAGGGCCATGACAGTTGTTGAGGTCCTGACTGAAAACAAGCTGCTTTAGTTGGCTACATTTAATTTTTTGAAGTTGCAGAGAGAAAGAGAAGAGAATCTGTTAGAACTGCCTCTGTGTCATTGATGGATGATGGAGGACTATTATTGCTTAGGCATGTGAATGCCAAGAGGTTGGTGACTAAAGAGAGATCCAGCAGACCACTCACATTTTTTTATTCACTTGTGGGAGTTGCTGACTGGTCAGTAGTTATTGCTTATCCCTAGCTGCCATTGAACTGAGTAGCTTGTTAGGCCATTTCAGAGAACAGTTGAGGGTCACCCCTAATGCTGTTGGTTTTGATTCACATGTAGGCCATAGCATGTTGGAGGGAAGATTTCCTTTGCTGAAGTACACAGTAAGCCACAAAGATTAATCCAACAATTGGCAATGGTTTCATGGTCATAAGTGGATACTTCATTCCAAAGTTTTTTTTGCTGAATTCCAGTTGTTATATGCGGAATTCGAACCTGAGTTGTCAGGACATTAGCAGAGTCTCGAGATTAAGAGTCAAGATTAGAGTGGTGTTGGAAAAGCACAGCAAGTTCTTGCAACATCCGAGGAGCAGGAAAATTGACATTTCTGGCAAAGGCCCTTCATCAGAATCATCCTGAAGAAGAGATTTTACCCGAAACGTCGATTTTCCTACTCCTTGGATGCTGCTTGACCTGCTGTGCTTTTCCAGCACCACTCTAATCTTGACTCTAATCTCCAGCATCTGCAGTACCCATTTCCATCTCGGGATTAATAGCCTAGCAATAATGTCTCTCACCCATCACCTCTCTACTGATGCTGGAAGCACATGCAAATCAAGATCTCACACGCCTCCTGAGCATGTATCTCATGTCTCTGACTTCACAGCAGGCAGATGATGGAACACTTCTGCCTGTTCAACCTCCATTGTCTTTGCTTCATAAGATTTATGTCTCCTCTGTATCTCTAGTTTAAGGTCTCACTCCTTTGCTGCACCAAGCTTTCCAAGATGTAGAACAAAATGATGATCCACAAGATCCTTGGTGGGTCACACTAGAGCTCCCACAATGATCCAGGTAATGAAGTAGCATCTTCATCAGTCCTATTAGCTGCATAACAAATTCTTGTGGAGCTGTGACAAACATTACACTGTTTCTTTTGATTACATTTATTGCAGTCACATGTACCCAAGGACAGTGACAAGCTTTGTTTTGTGAACAGTACAGGTAGATCATAGCAAACAAGGACATACAGGTCATAGGGTGCTTAGACAGAGCGAGACAGACATAGTTACGGCTGCACAGATGATACGCAAAGCAAGATCAACATTGGTTGAATTTAGAGAGATCTATTCAGTTGTCTAATAACAGCAGAGAAGAAGCTGTTCTTGAACCTGTTGGTGCGTGTATTTAAGTTTCTGATGGAAGCGTCGGAAGAGAGCACGACTGGGGTGGCAGAGGGCTTTGATGATGGCAGCTTTTCTGTGGCAACGAGAGTGTAAGTGGAGTCCATGGATGCAAGGTTAACTTCTGTGATGTTCTGGGCTGTGCACGCAACTTCCTGTCGTTGCCGCACCAAGCCGCTTTGCACCTGATGGAATGCTTTCTGTAATATATCTGTAAAAGTTGATGAGGATCCTTATGTACATGCCGAATTTCCTAAGCCACCTGAAGAAGAAGAGGCATTGCTGTGCCTTTTTGAATGTCATATCTACGTAGGAGGTCCAGGACAAATTGTCAGTTATCGTCACTTCGAGGAGCTTGACATTATTGACCCTCTCCATCTCCCTCAGTTGATGTAGATATGGGTGTTTCCTCCTCTTTTCTTCCTGAAGTCAGTGATTAGTTCTTTTGTTTTGCCGACATTGAGAGAGAAGTTGTTATCATTACACCATGACGCCAAGCACTCTACCTCCTTCCTGTATTCTGACTCACCATTGTTAAATATCTGTCCAACCTCCGTTTTGTTGTCAGCAAGCTTATCGATAGCATTCATACAGGTTTTGGCTACATAGTCATGGGTATACAGGGAGTCCAATTGGGGACTGAGAACGCATCCCAATATTGAGGATTATCGTTGAGGAGCTGTTGTTGTCTATCTTCACTGATTGTGGTCTGTGGGTCAGGAAGCTGAGGAGCCAGTTGCAGAGGGTGGAGCTGAGACCTAGATCTTGCGTGATGAGATTAGTCTGATAAGGATTGAAGGCAGCTCTGTAGTCAATGAGTAGGAATTTTACTTCAGGTATTTTTGTTATCCAGATGTTCTAGGGATGAGTGTAGAGCTAGAGAAATGGCAACGGCGTGGGACTTGTTTCGCTGGTAGCAAATTGCAGGGGATCGAAGCAGGCTGGGAGACTAAAGTTGATGTGGGCCATGACCAGTCTCTCGAAGCAATTCATGATTATGGAGCTCAGAGTCACTGGGTGGTAGTCATTAAGGCACGTTGCTTGTGTTTTCTTGATGGTGGTCTTCTTGAAGCAGGAGGGGACTTCGGATTGTTGGGTTCTTGACTGGTGTCTTTAGCCAAATACAGAGACGGTAGCTCCTGTAACTGAGAGTACATGCCATACCTGTGGATGTGCCTAGAACATATGTAGCAACATGAAATCCCCACTTCAGGATGATAAGCTGCTGTTAGGGAGTGAGTTTAAATAGTTTAAAACTAGAAATTGTATTGTTCACAATGAATTAGTAGTTATTTGGGTTTCAAAAAGGATCACTACCAAAAATGAAGTAAAATTAAATTAGTGAAGTAAAATGAAGTAATAAAATAAACCAATCAAAGATCAATTTAATGTCAGTGAAGTAGTGAAGTTACTAGTAAGGTTCTGTTGTAAATTTGTATGTATTCTAAAGGTAACAAGGAATTTTTAGAGTTATGGAATGGAAGGTCAGCTGACTCAAGTGTACATCCTGCAGTATCCGTGAAGTCATGGACATACCGTGTGTCTCAGACATGCACATCTACAGGAAGAATCACTGGCTTCATAAGCTTGAGCTCTGGGTTTCAAAATTTGAGCAGCAGCTGGAGCCACTGTTGTGCATCCAGGAGGCAGAGGACTACATGTATAGCGTATATAGGGGTTTAGTCACACCACAGATTAGAAGCGTACAGGCAGCTAATTCAGAACCTGTTGAATTTGTCGTGCTTGCTAATCAGTAATCCATTTTAGAAATTAATGAGTAAGATGGTTCTTCAAGGAAATGCAACTAGACCAGGTGAATGGCACCAGGGTGTCTCAACTGAATTGACTTACAAGGTTTACAAATAGAAGGAGATGGTAGTGGGTGATTACGTAGTCAAAGAATTCGACATTAAACATGATTCCAGAACAGCTTGTTACCTACCTGGTGCCAGAATCAAGGTTGTCATGGAAGAGGTACAAAACAATATTTTAGGGAATGAGGTTGTAGTTCACATTAGAGACAATGCCATAGGTAAGAAGAGGAACGAGGTCTTGAAAGTACATTTCAGGAAGTTAGAAAGTAAATTGATAAGCTGTATCTCAAGAGTAGTAATCTCAGTACTAGTGAGCATAAGAGGGTGGCTGATTGTTTTAAAACTTGGTGAGAGAACTAGTGTTGGAAATTGGGCATCAGATTTCAGAGTAATTGGGACTGATTCTGGGGCAGGTGGGACCTGTACTTGTTGTCAGGTTCCACCTTAACAGGACTGAGACTGACATTCTCACAGGGAGATTTGCAAGCGGTGGTGGGTTTAAACTAGTTTATCAGAGGATGGGGAACTTGAGACTATCACAAGGAAGGAGGTAAAGTTGCCAACAGGAATGAGAAAAGTTGCAAGAGAGACTAGAAGATGGGAAAAACTAAGGTGAACATCAAATATGCTTCAATTGTGGAATGATGTGAAAAGACAAAGTTAAGGCCATTCTACATGATGTACAGGGTTTAAACACACAATTATTCACTTTTATTGGTATTATTGTCAGGAACTTCATAAAGATTAAATAACATAAAGACAGCAAATTCAACTCCCTGTAATTTAAAATAAAAGATGAGAACTTGGATCTGACATAATATCTGCTGTCAAGTATTTGTATGAGTATTTATATAAACAACAGGAGTAGTTAGTGTTGGTTTAGAAGCAATCTGTCATCCATAAGTAATTAATGGAATTACAAGAAGAGTTATCTGTAAAATGGGAATAATTAAATAACTTGAATAGTGCAGTATCCAATCTACCATGGTTTTGAACATTGAAGTAAGCCATTCAAACGATTGTGCCTGTTCTATAATAGAGCTACTATCTTTTTCTACAATCATGCTCTTTCTCCATGTCCTGTAATCAGTTTCCCTTCAAATAATTACATAATTCCCTTTTGGGAATTACTAAGTCCACAATCCTTTTTAGCTGTCCATTCCATAATGCAGCTTCTCACTGCATAAATACAACTTTCCTCATGTCATCTCAGCTTTTGTTTTATCTTAAATCGGTGTTCTTTGGTGTCATGGTTTTGCATGGTACTTTTGTAAGTCAGTGTTACTTCCCCCAAAACTGGATATAGTCCAGGTCTTGCTGCACTTTTCTCAACATGTAGCTTGTATGGTGCATTTGGTAGCGTACAAAGCCGAATATTAATAAGGTGAGTTGAGCCATTAACAAGGTGTTTAAGAGCAATAATCCCACTTAATTGGTAACTTGCTGTTACCTAGCAATAAACTCGCTATGCTCCTTATGAAAATCATAGAAGATGGAGCAAGTTGATCCTCAAATTGAGATCAGTTTTGCCGAACTTCTCATCTGATTCTTCCACAAATCCCACCATGGTCAATGTCACTCAGATCCTTAAAATATTCCACTCTTCGGGAGACTGTTTATATAGAATGTAACTAAAGACAGATAAACTGTGTAGTCTGTTAGTTAAATAGTGGCTAGGTTGAAAGAATGGGACTGTATGTGCAAGGGATTATCAGCAATACCAGCTATGTACCATGAGTAGTGTGGCTTTGTGGTTTCTGTGACATTAGGTTGTTAGTGAACAGCAGTATTATCAACACTTGACTTAGTGCACAGGAGCCTTTTAAAAATGATATTCAATCAGTGGAGATTTTGTTTGGAAATAGAACATGGTAAGATAGGGCTAGAATCAAATGAGAGAGACCCCAGAGGGGCAGAGTAAGGCAAATTTGGTAAGATAAAGTAAGAAATCTTGCAAGGCCTCACAGCAAAAACCTCTCTACAAAACATGTTATAGTTGATACTTAGCCAAATAATGTAAGATTTGGTCCATATAGTTTGTATTTGTCATTAGTAGCACATTAATGGTAATGTCCTTATTGAGACCAGTATCTGGAAGTTTGTTAATAACTAACTGTGTACACTAATATGACATCTCAGATTTACATATATGGTCTGAGTATATTCAACACAAATTAAGTTCGATAATCTGAAGAACATAATATATATTATATATAAATAGTGTTAGTAATACAGACAGAGACCTAGGCTATGGGTTCAAATCCCACCATGGCAGAAGGTGGAGTTAAATTTATTAAATTTAGTTAATAAATCTGAATTAACATCAACCAGCCTAAGTAAAGATGACCATGAAAGCATTGTCAACTGTCATAAAAAGCTGAACCACTCATGGTTCTGGACATCAAAGTTCCCCAGCTCGAGTACATTCTGTACCATTGTCTCCCTCTGTTTATTTCAGCTGGTATTCAGCATTGAGGAATGCTATTCATCAGTTTAGAGATGGTGGTTGGTGATGATCAGTAGACTGTTTGCTTTCCCACATTTGACTTGATGTAATGAGATTTAAGACTTCATTCTGTCCAAAGTTAATGCTGAGGACTCCCAAGCAACATGCTCTCAAATATATGCCAAGGTGCTGGATTAGTGGTGCTGGAAGAGCACAGCAGTTCAGGCAGCATCCAAGGAGCTTCGAAATCGACGTTTCGGGCAAAAGCCCTTCATCAGGAATAAAGGCAGTAAGCCTGGAACATGGAGAGATAAGCTAGAGGAGGGTGGGGGTGGGGAGAAAGTAGCATAGAGTACAATGGGTGAGTGGGGGAGGGGATGAAGGTGATAGGTCAGGGAGGAGAGGGTGGAGTGGATAGGTGGAAAAGGAGATAGGCAGGTAGGACAAGTCCAGACAAGTCATGAGGACAGTGCTGAGCTGGAAGTTTAGAACTAGGGTGAGGTGGGGGAAGGGGAAATCAGGAAACTGTTGAAGTCCACATTGATGCCCTGGGGTTGAAGTGTTCCGAGGTGGAAGATGAGGCATTCTTCCTCCAGGCGTCTGGTGGTGAAGGAGGCCCAGGACCTCCATGTCCTCGGCAGAGTGGGAGGGGGAGTTGAAATATTGGGCCACGGGGCGGTGTGGTTGATTGGTGCGGGTGTCCCGGAGATGTTCCCTAAAGCACTCTGCTAGGAGGCGCCCAGTCTCCCCAATGTAGAGGAGACCGCATCGGGAGCAACGGATACAATAAATGATATTAGTGGATGTGCAAATAAAACTTTGATGGATGTGGAAGGCTCCTTTAAGGCCTTGGATAGAGGTGAGGGAGGAGGTGTGGGTGCAGGTTTTACAGTTCCTGCGGTGGCAGGGGAAAGTGCCAGGATGGGAGGGTGGGTTGTAGGGGGGCGTGGACCTGACCAGGTAGTCACGGAGGGAAGCCAAGGTGCCACCACCTCTGCTGAATTTGACTTTCCTATGAGACAGGACATTCTCAGGGATAGCAATGGTGGTATCTAGGACATTATGTTGAAAGTATGATTCTACAAGTAACAGCTCTCCTGAATTTGACACAAGCTCCCAGATGTTAATAAGGAGGACTTGTGCGTGGCTGAAGAAACTGGGTTAGTCATCATCATTTCCATTGCCTCGTCCTTTGCCGGGTATTCTGCCCAGCTTCATTCCTCTTGAAATTCACAACAGATAATTTCAAAGAATAATAAATATTAATTTTTATTTTTGGGGATCTGGAGTCATATATAGGCCAAATCAGGTAAAGTTGGCACATTTCATGTTCAAAGAAAAAATTAGTAGACCAAATGTGATTTATTAAAATTGATTCATAGTCACCCTTATTGAGACTAGCTTTCCTGAATTTTTAATTGCATTTAAACCCTGCCATCAACTATGTTACTGGAGCATTAAGCTAAGCCTGTAGGTGCAAGTTCAATGGCATTACTATTGCACTATAAACTCCCAAATTGTTTCATGCTTTTTCGGTTGAGCGTTATCTTGCTGCATCTTAATAGCTATTTGTGGGAAGCACTACTTCTTTTAATAAAGGACCTTTAACTAAGAGATCAGATTGGAATCAACCAGATTTTACCACTGTTGCTGTGCCTTCTGGGTCTTATTGTGTGGCAAGCTTCACTATTACTTTGTTGAAACTTTATTGCTGGAACAGCACAGCAGGTCAGGCAGCATCCAGGGAACAGGAGATTCGACGTTTCGGGCACAGGCCCTTCTTCAGGAATGAGCAGAGAGTGTTCAGCAGGAGAAGATAAAAGGTAGGGAGGAGGGACTTGGAGGAGGGGAGTTGGAAATGTGATAGGTGGAAAGAGGTCAAGGTGAGGGTGATAGGTCGGAGTAGGGTGGAGGCGGAGAGGTCAAGAAGAAGACTGCAGGTCAGGAAGGCGGTGCCGGGCTGGAAGGATCCGGCTGAGACAAGGTGGGGGGAGGGGGGATGAAGAAACTGGTGAAGTCCAAGTTCATCCCCTGCGGTTGGAGGGTTCCCAGTCGGAAGATAAGACGCTCCTCCTCCGACCGTCGGGTTGTTGTGGTTTGGCGGTGGATGAGTCCAATGACCTGCATATCCTCGGTGGAGTGGGAGGGGGAGTTGAAATGCTGTGCCACAGGTTGGTTGGGTTGGGCACTTTTCTTCGCTACATTGATGACTGTATCGGCGCTACCTCGTGCTCCCACGAGGAGGTTGAACAGTTCATCCACTACACCAACACCTTCCACCCCGACCTCAAATTCACCTGGACAGTCTCGGACTCCTCCCTCCCCTTCCTAGACCTTTCTGTTTCTATCTCAGGCGACCGAATCAACACGGACATCTACTACAAACCTACCGACTCCCACAGCTACCTGGACTACACCTCCTCCCATCCTGCCCCCTGTAAAAACGCCATCCCATTCTCCCAATTCCTTCGTCTCCGCCGCATCTGCTCCCAGGAGGACCAGTTCAAAATACGTACAACACAGATGGCCTCCTTCTTCAAGGACCGCAATTTCCCCCCCGACGTGGTCGACGGTGCCCTCCACCGCATCTCCTCCACTTCCCGCTCCTCCGCCCTTGAGCCCCGCCCCTCCAACCGCCACCAGGACAGAACCCCACTGGTCCTCACCTACCACCCCACCAATCTCCATGTACAGCGCATCATCCGCCGTCACTTCCGCCACCTCCAAACAGACCCCAGCACCAAGGATATATTTCCCTCCCCTCCCCTATCAGCTTTCCGTAGAGACCACTCCCTCCGCGACTCCCTTGTCAGATCCACACCCCCCACCGACCCAACCACCACTCCCGGCACCTTCCCTTGCAACCGCAGGAGGTGCAACACTTGCGCCCACACCTCCCCCCTCACTTCTCTCCAAGGCCCCAAGGGAAACTTCCATATCCGCCACAGATTCACCTGCACCTCCACCCACATCATCTACTGCATCCGCTGCAGCCGGTGTGGCCTCCTCTATATTGGGGAGACAGGCCGCCTACTTGCGGAGCAATTCAGGGAGCACCTCTGGGCCACCCGGACGAACCAACCCAACCAACCTGTGGCACAGCATTTCAACTCCCCCTCCCACTCCACCGAGGATATGCAGGTCATTGGACTCATCCACCGCCAAACCACAACAACCCGACGGTCGGAGGAGGAGCGTCTTATCTTCCGACTGGGAACCCTCCAACCGCAGGGGATGAACTTGGACTTCACCAGTTTCTTCATCCCCCCTCCCCCCACCTTGTCTCAGCCGGATCCTTCCAGCCCGGCACCGCCTTCCTGACCTGCAGTCTTCTTCTTGACCTCTCCGCCTCCACCCTACTCCGACCTATCACCCTCACCTTGACCTCTTTCCACCTATCACATTTCCAACTCCCCTCCTCCAAGTCCCTCCTCCCTACCTTTTATCTTCTCCTGCTGAACACTCTCTGCTCATTCCTGAAGAAGGGCCTGTGCCCGAAACGTCGAATCTCCTGTTCCCTGGATGCTGCCTGACCTGCTGTGCTGTTCCAGCAATAAAGTTTCAACTTTGATCTCCAGCATCGGCAGACCTCACTTTCTCCTCACTATTACTTTGACATATTTCAATCAGGAATCACTTTCCTGAATAGGAGCAGTCCATGCTTTCTGCTGCCCCAGAGAGTTATGCCCTTGTTAATACAAATGTATGGAAGTTTATTAAGAACTAATTATGGACGCTAATAGAATATCCCAGATATATATAGTCTGGGTTATAGATATTTTTAATCAACCTGTTCAGACCTGTTGTGACACACCTCTGAAGCAGGTGGAACTTGAACTTAGGCCTTTTAGGGACACTGCTATTGCACCACAAGAGGCCTTAAATATTAACTTAGTTAAAAATCACACAACACCAGGTTATAGTCCAACAGGTTTAATTGGAAGCACTAGCTTTTGGAGTGCTGCTCCTTCATCAGATGGTTGTGGAGGACACAATTGCAAGACACAGAATTTATAGCAAAAGTCCAAATCATTAAATATTAACAGCCGTGGGATTTGAGCACATCTTAATAACTGGAAGCTCAAATCCTTTATAGACAACTCAACCACATCAAATAAATACTAACTAGAGACAAATGATCAGTGCTCATCCAGGATTTGAATCCAGGATCTCTCACATACTAGTGCACTACAGGCCCCTAAGTCAGAACCATACCCTGGAAAAACAAACCAGTCCTTCCAAAGCAAGTCAGAAACAGAATTCTGGAGTGAGTACCTCTTATTCCAACTCCTCAAAGCCTGTCCACCATTTACAAGCCACAAATCAGAAATGTGATGGCAACTCTCTGCTTGCCTGGATAAATACAGCTCCAACACTACTTAAGATGCTCAATACCATTGGACACATAATAGCCGGTTTATATCTTAAGTATTCACTTTCTTGTCCAATAATTCACACTGACATCAGTGTATACCGGATGCAAGATGTACTTGCAGTAACTCATTCAACCTCCTTTGATAATACCTGTGACCTCTACAATGTAGAAGGACAAGAGAAGTGTATGCATGGGAACATCACTGTGTGCAAAGTTCTCCTCCAAACCATACCATCCTAGCTTGTAATTTTGTCTCCATTATTTCATTCTCACTGCATCAAAATCTTGGAATTCTCTTCCTTACAAAACTGGAAGTGTAACTACATCAGTTGGGAAAGATGGTTCAAAACAATTTTCTCATTAGGGATGAGCAACAAATGCTAATCTACAAGCAGACTGAAAGAATAAAAGAACTGTTATTTTCAAAATTATGCTTTCAGTCTTTGTGTGGGCAAGATGCAAACTGATGATGTCATATCAGGAGAATGGGGGAATCTGGGGCCTGAGTGAACACAGTATAGAAACAATGTAGGCCATTACCATTCCAGATCATGTACGATCACTTTCAAGCCATGTTTCTGCACTCTCTACAGTTCCCTTAATATTCTTAATCTCCAGAAAGCTATTAATTTCTGTAGTGAAACTACTTCTATATTGAAATCATTGAGTTTTCATAGGCTTCTGGATAGAGAATTCCAAAGATTCACCACCCTCTGAGTGAAGGAACCTTCCCTCATCTCAATCCAAAATGATCTGTTCCTCAGCCTGAGATTATGACACTTGGCTCTAGAGGCACTACATATAGATTCCTATCTATATCTGCAATGTCAAATCACTGCCAACGTCTCAAGAGCAATCTTGGGATTGGCAATAATATTGGCCCAATGGCAGCTCCCACATCCCATGAGTGAATAATAAAAAATACTATTAAGTTCCCAGGTGAGGGGGAAAGAACTGGTTCTCTTTCTTAACTTTTTGAATCTCTTGAGTGGTTACAGCAAGTTTAATTTTAAAATGTTTCCTTCTCTTATGGATATCTTGCACTCAGACCAAATAATTGTAAGCTTTAAAGAGAAGCCTATTTAGTGAGGCTTTGTTGAATTAACAAAAGAAGTGTGTTTATTAAAGACTATAATCAAGGAAAAATATGATTGCAATATGCAAAGAGATGAGAAATAAGAAATGAGTCCTAAAGGTAAAAGTTACATAAAAAAATGTTATATGGATGAGTCTTTGAATTATTTGTGAAGTGTAGATAATTTGCTGTCAAGTCTATTACAGTGTTGCACTGGTTATTTTGATGCTGGCAGTTGACCAATGGTTTTTTAAAATAATTTTGGGCTTTGTAGATTGATTGAAGTTACTTTGTCCTGATTCCTTCTTTCACTATTTTGCAGCACTCTTAATGAGTGAGAATCATCCTTTTGTTACCTGCACTGGAGGTCTTTTTACTCATCCATGGATTCTAGGCATCACTGTCTGGGCCAGCATGTGTTGCCCATCCTTGAGAAGGTAGTGTTGAGCTGCTTTCTTCAACTATTGCAATCTATTTGCTGTATAGACCCACAGTGTTGTTAGGGAGTGACTTACAGGATTTTGACTTATGGACACAGAGGAATGACAATATATCTCCAAGTCAGGATATTAAGTGGCTTGCAGGGATAGTTGAAGGTGGTGGTGATCCCACGTATCTGTTGCTTTGTCCTCTTCGATGGAATTGGTTGTAGATTTGGGAGGTACTCTCTAAGGATCCTTGGTGAATTTCTGTAATGCATCTTGTTGATAGTATACATTACTGCTATGACTATCAGTGGTGGTGGGAGGGGATGCTTGTGGATCTGGTGCCAATAAAGAGGATTGTTTCTTCCTGGATGGTGTCAAGCTTCTTGAGTTTTTCTGAAGCTGTACTCATTCAGGAAAATGGGCAGTATTCCATCACACTTTTGATTATGCCTTGTAGATGGTCGATAAGCTTTGGGGAGTCAGGAGGTGAAGTCCTTGCCTAGTCACTGCCCTGGTGTACATTTGTAGCCACTGTATTTATATGGCTAGTCTAGTTCAGTTTCTGGACAATGGTAACTTCCAGGATGTTGATAGTGGAGGATTCAGTGGTGATGACATTGGGGAGTCAGGGGTGAGTTTCTCACCACAGTATTCATAGTCCCTGACCTGCTGTTGTAGCCTTGGTTTGTGTATGGCAAGTCTACTTCAGTTTCTGGTCAACGGTAACCTCAATGATATTGATAGTGAGGTATTCTGTAATGAATTGAATTGAATAGAATTGAACGGAATTAAATTTATTGTCACATATACCGAGGCACAGTGAAAAGCTTCGTCTTGTGAGCAATGCAGGCAGATCACATAGTTAAATAGCATAGATAAGTAAATAATAGGTAGACAGTGGCAAAAACCAAAACACAGATACAGGCGAATGCTATATGTTTGTGAGTGGGCGGCACGGTGGCACAGTGGTTAGCACTGCTGCCTCACAGCGCCGGAGACCCGGGTTCAGTTCCCGCCTCAGGCGACTGACTGTGTGGAGTTTGCACGTTCTCCCCGTGTTTGCGTGGGTTTCCTCCGGGTGCTCCGGTTTCCTCCCACAATCCAAAGATGTGCAGGTTAGGTGAATTGGTCATGCTAAATTGCCCGTAGTGTTAGGTAAGGGGTAAATGTAGGGGTATGGGTGGGTTGCGCTTCGGCGGGGCGGTGTGGACTTGTTAGGCCGAAGGGCCTGTTTCCACACTGTAAGTAATCTAATCTAATGAGTCCATTCAGTATTCTAACAACAGTAGGGTAGAAATTGTTTCAAAACTAGCTGGTGCATGTGTTCCGGCTTCTGTACCTTCTCCCTGATGGTAGAGGTTGTAGAAAAGCATTGCCAGGGTGGGATGGATCTTTGAGAATGCTGGCCTTTCCTTGACAGCAGACCTGGTAGATGGATTCCATAGATGGGAGGTTGGCCTTTGTGATTGTCCAGGCTGAGTTCACCACTCTCTGGAACCGTCTCTGATCTTGACTGGTACAATTGCCATACCAAGTAGTGATACATCCAGACAGAATGCTCTCGATGACACATCTATAAAAGTTGGCAAGGGTATTTGCCGTCATGCCAAATTAGACAATAGACAATAGTTGCAGGAGTAGGCCATTCAGTCCTTCGGGCCTGCACTGCCATTCAATATGATCATGGCTGATCATTCCTAATCAGTATCCTCTTCCTGCCTTATCTCCATAACCCTTGATTCCAATATCTTTGAGAGCTCTATCCAACTCTTTCTTAAATGAATCCAGAGACTAGGCCTCCACTGCCCTCTGGGGCAGAGCATTCCACACAGCCACCACTCTCTGGGTGAAGAAGTTTCTCCTCATCTCTGTCCTAAATGGTCTACCCCATATTTTTAAGCTGTGTCCTCTGGTTCGGCACTCACCCATCAGCGGAAACATGTTTTCTGCTGCCAGAGTATCCAATCCTTTCATAATCTTATATGTCTCAATCAGATCCCCTCTCAGTCTTCTAAACTCAAGGGTATACAAGCCCAGTCACTTCAGTCTTTCAGTGTAAGGTAATCCCGCCATTCCAGGAATTGACCTCGTGAACCTACGCTGCACTCCCTCAATAGCCAGAATGTCTTTCCTCAAATTTTCTCATGCCAAATGGTAATGAATGTCAAAGGGTGTTGGTTAGATTCTCTCTTGTTAGAAATGGTAATTGACTGGTATTTGTGTAGTGCTAATACTACTTGTCACTTTTCAGCCCAAGCCTGGATATTGTCCAGATATTTCTGCATTTGGACATGGATTGCTTCATCATTTGAGGAATTGGGAGTGAAGCTGAACATTGTGCAGTTATCAGTGAACATCCCCAGTTCTGACCTTTTGATGGAGAAAAGGTTATTAATAAAGCAGCTGTGGATGATTTTATGATTGAGGCTTATGATACGGTAGTTGAAACTTTATTGCTGGAACAGCACAGCAGGTCAGGCAGCATCCAGGGAACAGGAGATTCGACATTTCGGGCACAGGCCCTTCTTCAGGAATGGGAGAGAGGCAGAGAGCTTCTTCAAGGAAGGCATCCTTGTAAGAGGATTCGCAGTAGGTTGAAATCTTCGAGGAGAAAGTGAGGTCTGCAGATGCTGGAGATCAAAGTTGAAACTTTATTGCTGGAACAGCACAGCAGGTCAGGCAGCATCCAGGGAACAGAAGATTCGACATTTTGGGCACAGGCCCTTCTTCAGGAATGAAGAAGGGCCTGTGCCCGAAACGTCGAATCTCCTGTTCCCTGGATGCTGCCTGACCTGCTGTGCTGTTCCAGCAATAAAGTTTCAACTTTGATCTCCAGTATCTGCAGACCTCACTTTCTCCTTATGATACGGTAGGACAGGCTTCTCAAGCTGTGATTTCCACAGCATACTAGACACAGTGTAGTCTATAACAGCCTAATAATAACACAGAACCTGGTGTTGATCCTCTATTTCAACCTCTCTAACATATATTCCTGGAAAGAGAAACCACAAAAATATCTCTAGGAGGTATGTGGCATGGGGTGGAGTAATAGTGAGCTCCTTTTACCTCAGAGTTGCTCTCTTTATGTCAGAAATTTCTTTGACATCTTTAGATGTTACATTCAGTTGGCCTCACGCAGACTTTTTGTTGGCCTGGTATTGAGTTTACATTTACCTTCACTTTGCCTCTACAATAGTGCTCTTTCTAAAAAAAAATTTGAAATTCAGTGCTATAATGTTTTGGGGTTTTACCCATCATTATAATACTGGTGAACCTCTGTTGCACCATCTCAATGGCAAGTATATCCTGCCTAGATATGGGTACTTAAACTATATATAACACTCTAGGTGAGCTCAGCAACTCATGACTCACCACAACTACAGCAAATTTCCCTGAAATGAATGCTAGCATATCATTTCTACATATCATTTGCCTTTCTAAATGCTTGCTACATCTGCAAGCTAGTTTTCAAAGACATGCATATCCTTTTGGACACCCACACTACTCAACATCTCATGATTTAAGAAATATTCTGCTTTCTAGTTTTTTTTTCTTGCCAAAGTGAATAACTTCTCACTTATTCACATTATATTTAATCTGTCATGTTCTAATCACAGCCTATTTAAGTCCTCTTGAGGCCTTCTTGGTTCCTCCTCACAGTCTACATTCTCACTTCATTTGGTGTCAGCAGCAAATTTGGAAATTTTACATCTTTCCTCCACATCCAAAACATTTATTTAGATTGTGAACAGTTGTGGCCTGACCCTGACTCTTATAGTATTACCCTCGTAACAGCTTGTCAACCTGAGAATGATCCATTTATTCCAACTTTCTACTTTGTGTCTGATATCAATTCTCAATCTATATAGAATATTCCAGTCAATCCTATGTGCTTTAATTTTATTTATTAACCTCCTTATGACACCTTATCAAAAGTCTTCTGAAATCCAAATACACCAGCTCCACTCGCTCTGCTTTGTCTGTGTTACTGCAATTGCTGATGTCTTGCATCTCTAAGATTGATCATTGTGAAATAAATATTGCCAGGACTGAAGAAGTTTAATTTAAAAGGAAGTTTAATTTAGAAGATATGCCAAAATTATTGTAAGCCTGAGGATTTAGAGAATTTTAGAATTCAGCAAAGGAAGACAAAGAAAGAGACAATAGAATGAGTGTAAAGTTTCTGTACGTATGTAAAATGGAAAAGATTAGCAAAGACAATTATTGGTCCATCTCAGGCAGCAATAGTAGAAGCTACAGTTAAATCATAGAATCCCTACAATGTGAAAGTTGGCCCATCAAGCCCACAGCGATCCTCTGAATAGCATCCCACCCAGACCCATTCCACTACCATATCCCTATAACCCAGCAGTTCCATGGCTGAGCCACCTAACCTGCACATTTTTGGACTGTGGGAGGCAACCAGAACACCCAAAGGAACCCCTATAGACACTGGGAGAATGTAAACTCTATACAGAGAATTGCTGAAGGGTGGAATCAAACCTGTGTCCCTGGTACTGTGAGGCAGCAATGCAAACCACTCAGCCACCATGCCACTCCCAAAAGATTAAAAGATATAAAAAACACCAATAGACAATAGGTGCAGGAGTAGGCCATTCTGCCCTTCGAGCTTGCACCACTATTCATTATGATCATGGCTGATCATCCTCAATCAGTATCCTGTTCCTGCCTTATCTCCATAACCCTTGAT